>NC_141392.1:65561046-66775113 GCF_034619465.1 Leptosomus discolor
GAACAGGTCAAAAGGTGAAACTGCAACAATTTCAGACTCTGATTGATAGACTTTGCTGTAGAATATCTGCCCGCGCGATTCCCCAGGGCCGCTCAGCTGAGAAAGTGTTGCGTGATCAAACCTACTCTCAGCAGCAGGGATAACAACAAGGGGTGTCAGGGGATGGATGATAGCTCTGATAGCTCATTGCACTTTTATTTGTAATAATGCATTGGGTTTGTTCTGTTTTTTGGTTTTGTTTCTTTTTCTTAAACTCTCATTTCCCCAGAAGAAAAAGCCACAACTCAATTTGGACCTAATCTTTCTTGAAATTAAATGAAAACTAAGCTTCATGATACTTTTCAAGTATTCCTTTTCTATCCAAGGATATAAAAACAAAGTTACCAGGAGATAGTACTACTTCTCCTATAATGGAAGTCATTCTGGACTGAATACGTGATTCACACTATTAAAGCTTCAGCATCCCCTCATCTGCAGTCCTAGACCCACACAGAAAAGAAGCCTTGACTGAGAAATGAGGTTTCTGATACAAAATAAGGTACAAGCCTTACTGATGCATCCATCCAGGACACAGATTGTTTATTCTAATGTCCAGGTGAAAACTGATAGCTTATCTTCAAACCAGTTAATACCCTTGGCCCCATTTTGTGTGTGAAGGTGATACTGAAAGGCCATGAGGCTTTTCCTAACATAAAGAGAAACAGTCTAGAAACTCATCTGACTAATGAAATACCTTGTGTAGAAAACTTCCTTTGATATCATAATGCTTGTGGTAATGGTTAGGCAGTAGGAGCACATAGCAACTCGATTTTTATTCATATTGTTCCAGATAGTGATAAATAGTAAATCAAAAACTTGGATGTGCTTTTGAAGCCACTGGTGGGCTGGAGGCAGAGCATTTGCTTAGTGATGCAGAGTTCAGAGACTGAAACGTACCTTTCTTAGCTGAGGTACAGCAGCCATGTAGGAGATTGAGTCCAAAAAATAGCCTTTGGAGTCTGTCTATAAGCCAGAGGACAGGTATGGATATGCCTCAGAAGTGGGGCTTTCATCGAATGTCCCTTTTGTGTGGCTCATCTGGTGTTTAGCTCACCGCAGCCTCCCCTGCAGTGAGCACTCATCTCTCTTCTACCTGTATACCATATCTCTGTTCAGGTTTGCTGAGCTTGGTTGAAATTGGCTGATGTGTTCAAATGTAATTGGACTGAAATGCCTGACAGACGTTGATGTACACAACACAATCTCCAAACCCTTAGTGCCTCAGGAAAGAAACCAGACTAAAAGATTATGAAATAAAATATCCACCCCACCCTGCCCCCAACATTAAGGCACAAACTTAACAATCTTCAAGTTTTTCCTCTGAAAAAGAAAAAACTCTGTCAAGTTCCAAACACCCAGTATGGGTTATGATACTTCTGGTGATTTGATGTGAATGTCCATGCTATCCAACTACAATGGCTATCAGTACACATTTGTACTATAACCTCAGGCAGATAAAATATGGTCTTCAACAAATTACTCAAGACAGTCACTAAATAAAGTTATAGATCATAGTTTCCCCATGTATACTTGCTCTGCTACCTGCTGTTGATGTCAAATATCAACATAAATCAACATAAACAGAGTTGTATAAATATCAACATCAGTTTTTAGGCCGCATTATCTGTTATCTACCTTCTATCTTGCAAATTAAGAACCAGATATAAGGATTTGATTTACTATTAAAAAATGCTCAACCAGTTTAAATTCTGAGCAATACGTATCACTGAAAAATCATTCAATACTATAAGCTGCATTTAGTTTTGAGCTGTTGCTCTGCCTCCATGCTCATCCTCACTAGACTTGTGCCTGTTGTATAGGTATGAAAAAGTGCTATGCTATTTAACCATAAGACTCTTGAAAAACAAGGCTGCAGGGCATGAAGTTTGTTTCCCTCTGAAAGGTTCTCTTGTTTTTCTGCATTGCATAAATACTGAAGAAAAAAAAAAGAAAGTCTTAAAACACAGGCCCTGTCATAAAAGTTTAACCAGCCAGGTGAAAACTTGTTCTAAAAGCAGGTCTCCTCAAAGAGATTTCAGATTTAATTTGTCCAGGTTGCATAAACTATAGAAATCTGCCTTTCCGTAGTTTGTTAGGTTGTAAGTACATTTTCATACTGTCATTTAGCAATTAAGTATGTGAATTGTCAAGGTCAAAGTTGAACATGAAACTTTGGCCTTTTGATGGCTCAATTTATTGTCATGTTACCAGTTCTGCTTTAGCACCATCATCTCCCTTATCTGTGAGCTGGCGCTAATTGCTTATTGCAAAAATAGCAACTGTATTTGTTTCATGTGTTGCCAGTGCATTATGAGCTGCTCACTGATTCTTGAATTTCACTATCCCAAAAGGCAAAAGAAGAAAAAAGCATGCTAGACCCTCAGTTTATTCCAATTGATACTCTATAAGCAGCATTTTGCCATTCTTCTGCTTCGTATTATCCAATGCAGATGATTTGATTGTATGAGGATTGCAATCCATGAGTGCATCTGCATTAACATATATTCCACACCAATAGAAGAGAATTTGTAGAGCTAACTAATTGGTGCTGAGGAGCTGACATCCAAAATTATATACACTTCAGGGTTTTTCAAACTTCAGACTAACCCTTGCCTGGCGCCAGGAACTAAAGGTCCGACTTGAGCTGGAGGGTGTCAGCTGTGGTCCCATTGTCCAGCTACAGGAGTAATCAAGTTCATTAATCCTAAACCACCTCCATGATGCAAACCAAAGCACATGAAGCAAGTAGGACTGTCATATTCACTTCAAAAGTACAGTCCTGGTTCAGTCAAACTCTAAAGCAGATACACGTTGTCTCAGAACAAAGACCTGCCAACACAGTTATCCTCTCCAGTTTAGGGGAAGGATACAAGAACAGGTCTTCCCCTTTGCTTCCAAAAACCATTTTTATTGACCCTCTGATTAGAATTGGATGCAATTGGACATGAACATTAATGTGCTATGTAGGATTGTGATATTAATCCTGTAACTGACATGACGAAGAGCAACACCACACTCCATAAAGAGTTTTTGTGGGTATACAGAGTCAGGAAGAGGAACAGGTACAAGCCCATCTGCTGTTGGTTAAATGCAGCTTATGTGTTTGCATGAAGGCCCAATTTGTCTCTTTCAGTGGTTCTTACCTTCCCATCTGGTAAGTAATCCCATTGAAAAGATTAAATATGTTGTGTTCCTATGATAAAACGTGTCATCATTGTCACTATAGCTTGTTTCTGAACTTTCACATGATGAAATATTTGTAAACATAGTGTGTACTTGTTCATACATAAAGCAGAAAAGAAGGATAAGGACACAAAAAATGTGGAAAATGATTACACTTCTTCCAAAATACGCACTAGTTCTGTGCAGAGCTGAATGTCAGACTAGTTTCTCTGTGATGTTCCTTTCCATGCTTGTATCAAAACACTTTTAAAAAGCAGGTCTTCCCTTGACCCCTTCAAGGATTTGCATGTGATGTCCTTCCCCCTTTTCCACTTTGGCTTTGCCTAAGGAGTGATTAGCAGCTCGTGTGAGTAGGTAGCTGTGAGAAGGACAGCTCTGGTGTGAAAACAGCTGTAGTCTTCCAAGAAAGCAGCAAATACGTGAAGGAAAAAAAAAAAAAACCACAACACAACAGCAAAAAATCACACTGAAGTTGTCAAATCAGGGTGGCAATGACGGTTATGTACATCATTAGGTCTTGAGCCAACACAATAAAACTCCTGCACAAATGTTATCATTTTCCATGCCATTTCTCACACTTTATTCAAGAATAGCATTTGTCCATGTACATGGATCTTAAGTACAAATAAATCTAAAAACACAAACTTAGTATTTCAGTGGGATCTTAGCATTTCCACTGAAATCAGGTCGACACTGTGCTGGGCATTATATGCATAGTAAGGATCTCTGTCTTCAGGAGCATGGGGATAAGGTGCATAAAACCTGGGCACTGTTTCCTACTCTGCCAGAGTGGGAAATGGAGTCATGAAGCTAACCACAGAGGAGTGTCCAAGGTGATTCAGGAAGTCTGTGCCAGAAGTGAAGCCTGCTGCAATTAAAACCATATATTTTAAGATCTCTATTTTGTGCTTCACTTTGAAACAATTCTGTTTGCCTAAAATGCAATTATGTGGTTTGGGCTTTTTTTTTCGTAACCTCAGTTGTTTTCTCAGGCTTAAATGGTTACACTGGGCATGTGGTAAGGAAGTCAGGCCTCCTGGACTGAAAAGCAGAGCAGTCTAATGCAGATACAAATGCTAGATCTTAGGACAGCGCAGCGTAGTTACAACTTGTTCTCATAGAATATTGATGTCCATAGAAGACATAGATTCACTGAAATGGTAGATCCTGAGTCGAAATTAAGGAGAGGCCTCTCTGTGAGGCTTCACAGGTCCCAAGACTGATTTTCCACATTTTTTCTTGTAACAGTCATTAAACTCAGACCAAAGGCAGGGCTGATGATATGTAAACACATCCAAATGCTCCTGTTTGTGGAGGTTTAGGGCTTTCACTTTCACTTTTTTTGTCACATCAGTGTTTTCAGACATTTCCACACAGTTATGTGGGCAATGTGTTTTGCATGGGATCTCTAGAAGGAAGCAGACCTGGGACCTAACGCCTTCAGTGTCACGTAGCTCCACTGTGCTAACAGAACAATATTTGGACCAGAATGTGCTGGTGTGATGAATGTGACCTCCAAGTCAGGCATGCCTCATCTTTTCCAAACAACATTCTTGTACAGATTAGAGGATAATCTGACAGGCAGGCCTGGCCAATTAAAACAGTAATTGAAATAGCTGAGTGTTTTTTTTGGCAGAAGCTGATCATTCTGCTTCATTTTTTAATGAACAAACAAGCAGGGTCAATCATAATAGTTTGATTAATTTAAGAAGTAATTATTCTGCTAAGATATTTTCTTATCTTGTGTTTCTAAAAACAAAAACAGAGAAGACAGACAGAAAGAAAAGATTCCTTTTGACCTTTGGTGGGACACTATAAACATCAGTCAATGAATAAAATCCTGAAATGATGGTGAAACCACAAAAAGCAAAACAGTTCCCCTTTTGACTAGAGGTAGGGAAAGGTATTTCAGATGCAGGGAAGGGGGAAACCTCAGGAAGCCCACGCTCATTAAAGGATTGAGGTTCATTTTCCTGAGTCTCAGAAACATTTAGGAAAACAACATTAAACAAAAAGCAAACTAAAACTTCCCCTGCAACTTCTATAACCTTATTGAGGCCCTTGCGAAGAGCTAGGACTTTCTTTCATTCCACTTGCGTTTGACCAACTCTGTACTATAAAGAAAAAACAAGAAAAAAGAAACCAGTCCAAAAGAAAAAAATTCAGTTAGGAAAGTATATGTAAGGCATATTTCAAACATCTAGCACACATCGCTAATTGACAGTTGCTTCGTGATTTACAGGAGACAGCTTATTAGCTTTGGTACAGTGCCAAGTGGCACCCACATCACTGAAAGCATCTCAGCTGACGTTTAGGCATGGATATCTCAGACTCTCCTTCCTACTGTCCCCAGTTTAGGAAAGCATCACTACTCATCAAAGTACTTAGGCCACATGCTTAATTTTAAGCATCTGCTTTCCTCAAAAGGGATACATTTAGACATGTGCTAGGGCTTTAAACATATGCTCGAGTTATTTATGGAATTGCTCCTTTCAGGAATGGCATACATCTGAAGGCAATATGGGAAGTATTGACTGCCAAGATGAAGACTGTGTCTTTTCTGTGGGTAAGTTGTGGATTTGAGTCCTCAGACCAGCTAATTTGGAACCTTGCAGAAGGAATTTAAAGATGTCAACTGTTTCCTGAAGATAACGTGCATGAGCAACAAGACATTGTGTTCAGCCAGAGGTTGGAATGATGCATTCGGTAATTTTGACATAGAATACAAATATTGATCTGTGTGATTTAGTCTGAAGCGAGGGTGGTTGTGGGAACCACAGTGTATTCAGCAATTAAGTACCTTCAAACATTTTCATCTTTGTTCAGCATGTGTTAGGTCTTCCAGTACTATGTGAAGGCAGAGGTAAGTTGGCCTAATTAGGGAAGACACTCCCAAGTCTTGGAAATGCCCTTCCATACGTTACATTGTATTGCAGGTACTCTTTAAAGCCTGTCTTCTGGGAACTTATGTTCCAGTGTTGTGAAAAACTCTGCGGACTTTTTTCATTGCTCCTGTCTATGATTTCCTGATAGCAAGAATGTAAAGTATATTGAAGTGCCAGTAGAAAAACTGCTTTTCCTTCACAGTCCCACTGTTATAAAGGAATTCTTGCAATTTAGCTGTAGGAAGATTTAATCACAGCAGCACTGAAATACACATGCATCATTTTCTGATTTTGTCGATGAGCTGGAGCGGCTGCTCTGGGCCATGTTGCATGCAATGAAATGAGGCCACATGTCTGGCCAGCTATAAACCCTCCCTTCCTCTTCCTTGCTAGTCATAGAGTAGACCATTCCCTTATCTGGCATTTGGGCAAGAGCACAGCTGCACCAGCTGCCCACTCCATAGGGACACTGTATTCAACATGCATGGCTCCCCCCAGTTAAGGATTTTGTTCAAATAAGGTCCAGGATTCTGGAGTGCTCTGCTGTAGAATACTTTGAGGAGATATACTATCAATATATTCTTCCTTCTGATTTTCAAGTCCTAGAAGGACAGACTTCACAGAAGAAGTTTCTGTGATGCTGCCAGCTAGATCAGAAAACTCCAACTTTATGAATTGCCCTAGATACATGTGTGTAGCCATCCTCTTCAGTTCTCTTCTCGTAAGGACCATATGTGCCACCTCCAACCTCCCTGAACAGCAGCCTGTCCCCTACAGCACATCTATAGGACCTGCTAGGATACAAAATTGGCACATCGCTTCACTACTTCCCTTGGCTTAGATATCGTGCTATTGTATTATATTGAATGCACAATATCTAAAATGCACTTTGAATTAAAGTTTCAGCATTTGAAGATACTGCCACTTGTTCCCACAGAGTCAGTCCTTGCTGCAGCCTGGCTTTATCAGCCTGTTGGCCATTTAGACTTAAAACATCTGAGATGAAAAATTCAGAGAAGATACAGTACTAAAGCACTTGCAAAAGGTAGCATATTATTATGTAGACAACAAAAACATGATGTAGGTCATCGATAAGTGTTTGGGCAAATCAGTCTTGCTTCCAGGAAATTTTATCTCTTGCTTCCTTGGCTTTTTTGCTTGCAGAAGCTGCTACCTCTGCCATTTCTGCATCACTTGCTGAGTCAAGAGCTCTCACAACTGGAACGCTTCAAGACCATGTAGCCATCTCCTCTGGGATTTTCCCTGCATACCTGTCTCCTTCTGCCCCTTTGCATGGGCTTATTCTAAAGCCTATTGCTGACTTTTAAGATGACCGAAGATCAAAATTTCAAACTCGACAAATTACAGTATGTGTCAGAAAAGCTCTAAGTAGGAGTGGAAGCAACTGTCTTGGCGCCTTCTTTTCCATCTGTTTTCCATGCACAATAAATGCAGCCAAGTTTATTAATATTCTAATCGCTACTCAGAGGCCACAATTCCATGCTCTGACTGAATTAATGCTGAGGTTTTGGATCTAAGAACCATATTCTATTTACATAAACAGCAAGGATATAACATTGTGCAATCATTTTGCTGATATCTTATTAGGATACTTAGACTCTCTTTCCATGCTCAGGATGGCTTAATAGGATTATCTCGTTGTGAAAGAAGCATTTATCCACAAGTTCAAGAGGTGTATATTAAAGACTCGTGTACCACACCACAGAATGACCTTTACCTCAGGATGTGTGTTCCCTGTGTCAGACATAATTTGTGACCAAAATATCATCAGATTTGCCTTCATTTGGTGAGAGAGGCTTTTCTGGAGACACCAGAACAACAGCTTTCTCAGCTAGCTGTACTTGTTAGCTTACAATTGAAAGAGCTGTATCACGTTCGAGATTTTTGTAGTAATACAATAAATACATTTTATAATACAGTAAAGTAGAAGTAATTTTATTCTTTTAAATTAGAATTATTGCATACCATAGTATTTGAATATGGCAGGTGGAAAAGAAACCACATCAATAAGTTTTACCATGAAAGAAAACTTTGTGGTTTTATAACACTTTTCATCTGAGGATCCCAACACACTTCCATAACTTTCATAGCATGTTTGTGGATAGCAGAACTCTTTTTGATTCACATTAAGAAATCAGACATACATAGATGGACCAGCCTGGCTAAGGATATACATATTTTACAATCTGTGAATATCCAGTTCGAGAAAAATGCAAAGGGTGATCCCTGTTTATCTGCTCTAAATGTAATTTTATATATTGTTTTCCTTATTGAATGATCATAAACCACATGGGAAAATAGACTTTTAATTTAGTTTACTTTCAAAAGGAAAAAACAAGTTCTGTATTTTGACTCTATGACCACGTGCCTTTCCAATATTTTAAAACTATGCAGACAGTTGGATTTCTAACAATGCTCTATAGTATGTTGCAGCATCATTCTGTGTCAACAATTTTTAAACCAAAATTTTGTGATAGGTTTCCAGTTTCTGAAGCAAAAACTACACGCATAGAGAGATTTTCTGCTGGTTCAAAAGTTCTTATTGTGGGATGTACAGTGGGGCCTGGGAGCTCAAATTCTTCAAGCTGCCTCTGCTGTCTGTAAACTACTTCTGTACATACAGTGATGCTGCTGCTTTCCTCTCATGTGTTTTTTGCAAATAATAATAAAACAGACAGCAAACCAATTAAAAAGTCTTTTCAGCCTACTGTGTTCCCTGTTGCCCAATACCCTTCTTAAGGCATGGTTAATTAACCATGAACTGATGCTGCAGTATTTGACTTGTTGGTAACATCTGATAAGATCTGAATAGCTTTCCCAGGAACTTAAACTTCTGCTGACAGGACAGTGAGTGAGAGCTAAAAACTCCAAACATCATTAATTGTTGAAGTTATGTGAACACAAAAGGACACTTCATTAGGTTTGACAAAAATTTCATGAAAAATAGTCATATGTAACAAAGCAGTTGATTTGGCTGCTGAACAAGTTTGACTGTCCTAGTGATTACTGGATGCTACAGAATTATAAATAATGCCGAGCTACTTCCAAGTGTGCTGCTGATCTCTTTAATCAGAGAGCTAACAATGTCTCTTCATTGCTGTGTATATTTGAACTTGTAATAATTATTTGCAGAAGAGTGACACTATGTCTAGTAGAAGACAGGCTATGTACACCCTAGCTGAAACGCTACATACTCTTCTTTAGCAGACAACACACCAGAGAAACATGAGATTCCTACATGGTATTACTGACAATTATGATGCTAGATTATGAGCCCGGCTTCAATTTCACAGCTATATGTAATGATGGAATTCAGATAAAAAGAAGGCCCATCTTTAGGAAGCCAAAGCATCAGATCATGGTTTGCAACAAGTTCCTTGGCTTTTCCCTGATTTACTTAATGGAAGTTTGCAAAGAACATGATTCACAGATAGCACTGCATCCTTGAGACTGCTGCCTGCACCGCTTGCTTTCAAAGAAAGGCTGTCTTCTGTGTAATTATAGCCTACAGGAGAATTGTCATTCTTGGATTTACTTGCTTTATGTGTGTGGTATTGCCCGTTTTCTTAAGTCATCATGTCTCATCATGGAGAGACCATCTGTGTTTAGTTAAACAGTGCATTTCATGGGAGCTATTTCTGCCACCCTGCACAAGGAAGCTGTGATGGCTTTGGTTCCCAGAGTTCATCTGTCTCTCCCAGGAGCAAGGAATAACTTCACTAGTAACTTGCATTTTAAAAACAGGTGCAGAGTGGTAAAGGAAACAAACTGAAGGAAGGGAAAAAATGGAAGGGAAAATGAACAGAAGCAGTCTTGTATTTCTCTAGGGAGTGGGGGCCAGAGGCAAGGAGACAGCAGAGAAGGCACAGAGGTTGTCTTTGTCTGATAAAAGTCGGAAAGGTCAATTCATTCCAGTTTTTGTGCCCACTGCTGCCAAACTGTGGAATAAATGTATAAAGCTTTCAAAACTTCCTCATTCGAGTAAACAAATACCAGCTGAGAGAATCTCTTGTATTTGACTTTCAGAAGCTGTCTGGTGTCCCCACATTATCTTAACTATCTGGATACTGTCTACGCTCTTCAAGTAGACGCACAGATTCACGTGTTATTGTCTCACACAGGTATAGCATCAGTCAGACAGATGTTTTGACCTGAGTGGATTACTTTTAAGAATATTTGTCACTACCAATATTTTTTAAGCATAGAGGAGTTTCAATGATTTAGCCTATTTTCCAGTGACTTGGAGAGTCCACATTAGGATCCATCATTTGATGTTGAGCTCTACTTATGTCTGTGTGCGCTACAGATAAAATTGGGTAAGCCATATATATTACTGGACTGATGGGAAAGTTTACACTACAGCTCCCCACCATCCTGCTCCCCCATCAGCTGGATTTGGGGCCTGGTCAGTGACTCTCATCTGGACTGCAACCCCAAATTTACTCACTATAGGGGAATGGGGCTTACAGTAGGGGACAATATGTTCCCCATCCTCATCCTAGCATGGAAACATGAACAGAATATTCACTTTGGCACAGATACTGGTCTTGTTTCCAGGACCCGCAGTTTCTGATACAGTCTCAGGAAATGTATGTGAGGTGAGGCCTCTGAAAAGTTGTGCCTTAATAATGCTTGTAAACATTAATCAGATTGATTGACACAGTCCTACAAATTGCTCCACTGTGGTATCTAAAGATATCCTATACCTCACATTCACTAATATTTTATGAAAGATCGTTCTGAATTAGCTATCCATAGGTCTAGAGGGCAATCACTGAACTCTTCACTCATCAAGCTTGTATTTCCTCTGCATTTCCTTCAAAAGTACCTCTTCTCCTTGAGGAAATCCCTGAACTACATTGCTCTTGAATTGTACACTGTAGAAGTATAACTGTATGTCTGAAATTTCCTAGGTTTCTGGGTAAGAAATTTCAAGACTGAAATTTTCTGGAAGAAGGTTTGCAAAAGGGAATTAACAATTCATGCTTTTCAACAGATATCTGAGCTGATGAGTCTTCTGAAGTTCACTAAATGAATGCAGTGCACAGCAGAGTACAGGCATGCTGTGTGAACAGCCATATCTCTGCCCCTTTGTGGGAACACTCCGAAGGGGCTGCTCTACCCGCTCCACCCTGCAGGCTTCCGTGGAGCTTCCTCAGCTGTGGCAGGCATGGCCCTACTGCACACCTCGTGGAGCTCTACCCTTTCCTCAATTTTCCTGGGAAAGGCTGGGAGTGAGGCAAGGAGTACATGAGCTGGCACTTGTCTTCTGTCGCTTGACAATATGTATCATATGAATAACACTCTCCCACCATAAGTACCAAACATCTTTAACGTTGTTCAGGAAAAACCCCACATTTGCTCCTTTCACTGAGGCAGAATGTGGTAAATTTCAAACCCTTTCAGTCTGCCTTTACAGAGCAGCACTTACAGATTGTGTGGTTACCTCAAACTCGGACAACCCTATCTTCTCACCCAGCTAGGAAGGCTGTGGAAGTGGTCTAAGGCTGGTACAAAGACTCAGTCCTCTGACAGACCTGTCTCCAGATCTCCTGATCTCAACTGACTCTAGATCAAAAGGCCCCAAAGTCTTCTGAGAGTGCAAGATATGTCTCCAGGCACCACCATTTCCCATTCCAAAGAAGTATTTAATTGAATCAATAGTCTTCATACTGTAATACCCCATGTGTGTTGTAAATTTATTTATTTCAACATGTGCCTGCTGCCTCTCTGTTGCTGTGCACCTCCAGGGAGACTTTGGGTCCATATTCTCTTCAACCGCGCTTTAAGTATTTGTAGACATCTGTCAGACACTCTTGAGTCCTTTCTCCTTTAGGCCGAGCACATGCATCTCCCTCAGCCTCTTTTTACACATCATGTGGTGCAGGCCCCTGACCAGCTAGGTGAACCTACACTGGACCTTCTCCAGTATGTTCATGTCTTTCTTGTACTGGGGAGCCCAAACTTGTCTCAGCACTCCAGGTGCAGCCTCACAAGTGCCGTGTGGAGGTAAATAATCACTTCTCTCAACTTGCTGATATAACCTTAAACTGCCACCAAAGGACTAGGTCCTGCCCATCCCTCACCCTTTCTTTTCACATGACCTCTTCCTGTGCTGGTGTTAGTATGTGGAAATATGTGAGCCTCATCACATCCTATACACACTGAAGTTTACTTTCTGTACTCAACACAACTCTGTGTGTTGAGTGTTTTTCACCCCTGTAAATGCTGACTCATCCACCTTGCTCCAGTGGGTCGAATTGTATGAAAAACACAGTATGAAGTATGAGAGAGTCTGGCACACAAAGGTTAAGAGAACAGAAGTGTAACACGGTGGTTCATGAAGCAACAAAATGAGAGGTATCAACATTTATTCCAATTAAACTAGTTCCCTTTTATAAAAGTATCACTGTTGGGAACATTTAGCTGCAAAGAGGAATCAGGGCGGGTCCAGACTTCTTATCTCAGAAAGAAAGGAGAATTTTGTCTCTGACTTCAACAGTAGTAAGTCCACAGATCCTTTGCCAAACCATACAGCGAATAGGAAGGAGGATGTGTCCCAGCCACTGCTGTGTAATGCATAGCTGCCATTAGCATCCCTAAGTGTAACAGTCATAGATAGCCTTCTGCATGGATTAAAAAGTCCTTTTGCAACTTCAGGCCAGAAAAAGGAAAAAAAAAAACTATATACTTTGCTCTTCCTTTAAGATAAAATGGATAAGGATAACAAATAAGGTAGGATTTAAGCCCAGACATAAACTGCCAGTTTTTTGGAACAACCTAAGACTTTCAGTTGCTCCCCAAACTCTGGAATCTGTGTTGGAGAAAGGAATTTGCAGAGCCAGAAAGAAGAGGCAATGTCATACTGCCTGTCCCTAGCAAGGAGGGCTGGAGAGGGTCCACAAAAATTTTTTATGTCAGGGAATAATTATTTTGTAGTGAGACAAAAGTTATCTCATTTAAATAACATTTTTCCTACAGTACTTTCTCAAAGCCCAAGGGCTGCTCTTCCAAAAAATGAGATTTTTGGCAGCCCCAGAGCTTTTCTCATATTTCTGTCTGTCCTACTCATACTATAAACAGTATTCTTACAAAATAATTTCTAGACTACAGTTTCTTCATCAGCCCACTGGAGGAGGAAGGAAAAAAACTATGTTTTATGTAACTTAGCAGCTGCAGACTGTTTGTTGGTTATGCTGTAAAACTCTACCATTTGTTAGCCAAACAATTCAATTCTATGGCAGGGATTATATGGGAGGTCAGACTAGATGTATGAATAGCCATTTTTTAGCATTAAAAGCTATGAAAACAACTATTATTTCAGTATCATCAACAACGTTATTAAATACAAACGCAAAGTGTCTGCATGCTAACCACACTTTAATGTTCTTATGTTGTATTGGAGTCACTCATCAGACTAAATGTAGTTTATGGTTTGGGGACAAATTCAAGCTTCGTAGAGGCTGGAAGTGACTGTGGATGATAACCAACACACACTAATAAGAATCTGTAAGGAACAAAACTAGATTTGAGGAAACTATGAGGGAAAGTCCTTGTAATACTCCATTCAACTTCAAAAGCAAATATCAGTTTCTGTTCACTACTGTGTTCAATTTTCATCTCACAGGCAATCAATCCAGACTTGCAAAAAAAAAAAAAAAAAAAGGGAAAAGATCATTATATTAAAATATCCACTGACAGACCATTTCAGAGTGTTAAATCCCCTTTAGAATGAGAAATTAAAGTTTATTATTTTTGTAAATTATATGAGGACCAACTGAATTGTATTAGGTAATACTGAAAAAATATTGCTTATTTTGATAGTATTCCATTTGCCTTTATTCCTGTACATTTGTCAATAGCTGAAGTACAATACCTGTCCTGCTAAAACTAGTCAGGGATTTTGGTTGAATTTGTGAGTTGTTTTGGCAATAGATAAAACAATGGTTCTATTGATTAATTTGTAACTTTTGAATATTTTTTCCCTGCACAGGTCTCCAGGGGTAGCTTGGATGTGTACTGAATGGAGGGAATGTAAATTGCCCCTCCTTCTGGCCAAGGATGGTGGCTGTCAGTTTAGTAGTCCTGTGATGTTCTAAAATATCTTGGGGAGAAGTAATCCCCCAGGAAACCTCGAAAATGAGTGCAGAGCTCTGGCAGAACCTAAATCAGAGACATTCACCCAATGCCCTAAGCTCCATAGCACCTCCTCAGCTAATCCTTATTAAAACAAAGTAAAAAAGAGATCCGCCAAGCTCTTTTGGCCTTTCTGGAGAGGAAAAAAAACAATTGTGCAAGCAACTAGCTGAAGCAATTAGGGGAGCTGTGAATGGCTCCACCAAACAGATGGTTAGATGAGCAGACTGTTTCCCCATAAGTATTTTAAAGAATAATTTTGTATTTTATATGTTCTATAAACAATTTTAAATTCAGTGGAGTTACTGAGGATGCAGGGTAATATAAGAAGTGAGCAGGGTGGGAGTGCAGGATGAGGAAGGATATGAAAGACGAGCGGTCTGAAATATGAAAATTGTGAGTACTGGCATGTCTGGTTATTTGAGTGTCCCTAGCAGTCAAATAATGAGCCTTCTTCATGTTTTGCCTTTCTGGACTTGGCTTAGTTAGACGAATTTGTCGGCATTAGGGTCTGTCTGGAGTTAGTTCCAAGATCTTTTTTTTTCTCTTAACATTTTGCAGCTGAGGCAGCCTTGTGAAAAAGACGCTTTGAAGAGAAACATTACCAAATATGTCTTTTCTCCTGCCCATATCTTCTGTTTCCACAGGAAAGGGACGCAGGCACAGGCAGACCAATGGAATTGCAGGAGCAACCACCGTCACTGGAGGAGAAAGACAAGCCCTGCCTGCGGCCCCACTCGCAGAGAAGAACCAGCTGAAGGTAGACCTCTTCCTCAGTAAAGGGGACGCTGTCACCTTGACATTTCTGCCAGTTTCGCAAAGGTTTTACTCAACTCTTCCTCCCCTTCCAGCTGCCCTTGGCCACTCCTGGTGAACTACCTCCGAAGATTGTTTTGCTTCCCTCATCTGCTCTTTGCAAACTGCAGACAGCAGAGTCTGGCTATTTTTGTCAGGGGATGCCACTCACACAAGCAGAATAACTGAGCCCTGTGCCATTAATGCTTCCTGCCAGAACCTCAGCTGCAAAAACAGCTACATAACCTGCTCCCTCCTCTGTGTTTCCAAAGATTTTGGGTAATCATAGAATGAGAGTGGAGCAAGAGCTACTTGTTCCTTTCTACTGCTATTACTTTCCTAACACAAAATGTTTTACTAATAACAGCTGCATGTAAGAGCCCTGAGTAAGGAGGGTCTGCATTGTGCTAGGAAGCATAAAATAAAACCAGTTCTTATCCCAAATGGTTTGCAGTCCTCTTTGTTGCTGCCCTCTCCCACAATTTTTTATCGCCCCCCCGCCCCAAAAGTCCTAGCCTCTGGAGTCACAATTACTTAAGACTCCTGATCTACATGTACTGAAACTCCTCTCACTTTCCCCCAAATGTTACTGTGAGCTTTAACACAAATGAAATCAAACTTCCTAAGTAGTTGTCTTTATCCCTTCAACACTCCTCCCTGCTACTCTTCACTCCCCTTTTTCTGTATCCTGTGATAGCCATGTCAGACCATGGACAGTATGGACTACAGTTCAACCAGAAACACATAAATGATGGTTTCTTTCTGGTCCCTCTTCTGACCAAACGGGCAGCTGCTGCAAGGCAAAACCTCCTAAGGCTTAACTTTGCCTCTCTCTCCTTCTGGAAGGAACTCATCTGGCTTCCTTGCTTCTAAACAGCTTTCACAGAGCTTGAAAATTTAAACTTTGTGACAAGTTAATTTGAAATTAGTGAATGCAATCAAAAGATACCAGAGGCGATTAAATAGATAGATCAGGTCAATAGTATGAAAAGCCATTTTCATTAGGAAAACAGATTAAAAAATTTCTAGACCTTTCTTGTAGATAGTGAGAAAATCTCGAAATTGTGGCTATTCCATTTCAGAATGGGAACAAATCTGGATCATTATGATAGCAAGGTTCCCCTAAGTGCTCCTTCTGCAAATTCCATTTTGAATAGAGATTTTTGTTCTATTTTCTTTTCTGCCTTTTTGCCATTGTATTGAAATATAATTCAAATCAAGTGAGACTCAGGAAATCTTGTTCTTCACAAAGAGCTGGAGTGACATTACACTTTGACAGCCCAAGAAGCTGTGTTGACACAGAGTTTGGACTCAACTAGTAGGCAACTTTTTGTTGGAGTTAACAGATGAAGCTGCAGATAGGATTGGGATCAATAAAGAGCAAAGAGTTAGGAATAAAGATATGTCTAACAATAACCTTGGGCTATGGTTTGAAGACAGTAGGTAGTCTCTGTGCAGATTTTCAGGCAAAAGCAGTATGTGGCCAAGTGGTAGGTTTATGATGTGTCTCATCTGGTGATTGCAGGCTAGCAAGGAGAGAAACCATAGGTGACCTACTAGTAAGACATTTGGAGCTTAGGTTATGACCAATGTGAGACCTAAGATTAAATGTAAGGCAGTTTGAAACTAGTAGGGAGATATCACGTGATAATTTGGGTTAGTTTTAGTAAATACACCACATGACTATGTTAGACTAGATAAGAACTAAAAGGAAGCAGAGGGCTGAGGGTAGGTTTGAAGCTGGTGAAGTAGCTGGGCTAGGTCCTAAACCGTGCCAGACTGGGTTTAGGATTTGGGCTAGTGGATGGCTTTGGGGTGGGACGGAGGATGAATCCAACACACAGCATACAGTCAGGGTCTGGTGAATCAGACAGCATTGCACTGCGGGAGTGGTTGAGTCGTATCAGTGTTGTGGGCAGGACAGGGAAGTAACCTGGCTCTGGCATGACAGAAGAAGTCATTAGGAAGTCTTGCACTAATAAGAAGTTTGGAGACAACAGACCATAATGGATTTTTCTTAAACCTAGCTGGCAGGGCCAAATGTGAGGCCTCTGACTGAACCCAGCCACACATTAGCTCTCGGGCCAATGGGTGACTTCAAGCTAGCAAAATTTGGGTGAGATTATAGTGCTACAGGTACAGGCCAACGTACAGGACTTCAGGCAAGTCTATGACTGGGACTGGCAGGCACTGCCGACAGAGGTGGAGCTGCAGGTCAGCAAATGGCTTTGTGCCAGGGCCACCATCAAAGGTTGCTTGTGGTGCAGACCAGGGAGAGGACAGAGGAGCAGAAGTCTTGGGGTCTGGTTAGGACCTGGCACAATGGGCACCTGGGGCCAGGGATAAGACTGCAGGCCACGGTAAACGATATGAGGTTCAGGCCTGGGGTGGTTTTGGTTAAACTGCAGGCACTGGGTGGATTAGGGTTGTACCTATACATTATTTTTTTGCTAAAATAAGGTTAGAGGCAGTAGGTGGGTGTGAGTGAGGGGTAGGTTAAGTGTCAGTCAGTGTCTTGTGCATAGTGCTGAGGCCCAGGACAGCTAGCAGTTTGGAGCTAGGATTAAGACTAAATCCCAACAGATTAATCTGGGAATTGCACCTCTCAAAAGACCCACCTTAATTTCTAGGCTGCTGTCTACCGGTCCTTGATTCAAACTCAGGGTCACATTTATAGCAGTACCTGAGACTATTTATGTCCCGAACTCTAACTCATTCAAATTTATTTAGAGGAAATAATCATATTCCGATATAGTTTTACTTTCTGGCTTCAATCCTAATCCAACTCAGAAACGCCTGCCTCCATCAAGAGCTACTAAAAGGTACTGTCCTGTTGTTTATGTCAGTCCCAGTTGCCTTCTGAAGTTCAGTGCCAGTCCAGTATGTTGTTAATGTCTTCACAGTTTAAGTTTCACTCCAGACCACTTGATCAACACTAACTAAAATACTAAACTAAAACATAGGTGGAAGCAATATTTCTCCACTGAACACCTGAAATTATTTTATTAAATTTCTGTGGCTGCACATTATTCTTCAGTATAACAGAAAAAATCACAGGGATTCACTTGCACCAGGCCATGAGAGGTGCAGAGGCACCTTGTAGAGACTTTTGGGGACTGCCCTGAGGAGACAGATCATGTTTGAACCTCAAGAAACACTGAGGTTGCTTCATTGCTTCTCCTGAGCAACACCTTATGAAATGTCACAAGCTTCTGCATACATCTGTGATGTTTTCATTCACAGTAATAAATGAAACTACTAAAATAGCAGAGAATAAAATGGGTAATGAAAAGGAAAGAGGTGTTCCTTTTCAACAAAAAAAAACCCATTCAAACAACAAAAATGGAGGCCTTCGCATTTTCAGGTATAATATTCCCTTTGGCCCTTCCGCTGCAGCATATGGGGAAAATGACTCATTGGCTTTCTACTAACTGCAATCAGCAAATAATTGTTAATCACCTCTAACCAATATTCTTTCCCTTTGGAATAACATGCAAATAATGCATGATAGTCCCTGTTTACGTCCTGAGGAGACGGATAACAACTGTCTCCTGTTATGACTGCACACAGATCCAACCTCTCCCGCAAGTCCCCTGTGTCACTCATCCCCCTCTTTCCACAAAGCCCTTGTGCCTACATGGGTAATTACAACTATTCTGAATTTTTGATCTCTCGGATTTTTGGGTTTTTTACTTCTTTCCTGCTCCCATTCCTCTCCCCAGCCTTGTAATACTCTGCAGACTCTGAACAATGGATTAGCTGTTCCCTCCAGTCAAGGTTTCCAGAAATAGTCTTTAGAGTTTTGCCATATGTTTATCTTTCTTAATACTCCAGTGAGCAGCCCCCTCATGACTCACAGGCAAACAAAGGTCTTCAATGGTTTGTTTATTCTTCTGAGCTAGATGGCACTGCCCGGGGCTCGCCATGCGGGCAGCAGAGGAGCTCTGAGGAGGTGCATAGTTGCACATATTTAATTACAAACAACATTATATTTACCCTGACCCAAACTGCTATGAATCAGAATGAAGGTTGGAAAATCTAGCCACCCTCAGGTAGACCCACTCTGACATTGTTCCTGGAAAGGATTGGTCCCACGTGCCAGTGCGCTCCTACACATACACCCGTTCCCATGTGGAGCCACTGCTGGGAGAAGCTGAGGAAGAATAGTGAGGAAGTCACCATAAATAACTCAGCTTCTGACCCTGTCCTGCTAAGGTCTCTCCCATTCCTGACACAGGCACTGAATGACCCTTGTCTGTCAGCAGTAAGGTGTATTTTGGCTCACAAAGAACAAAGGCAACTAACAGTATTGAAGCCCAAGAATTCAGTATTAAATAAATAAACAACTTTACCGTGCATGACAAAGACAAAACCCCAATAGCCAGCCACAGAATGGAATGCCCAGAAAAAATAAAGGTGCCCAGAAGACCTGAGCTGTGGGACTAAGCAATGCTCTTCAGAGTAGTGAATATAAGGCTAGTTCTTGTGGCCCATGCTGGGTGTGAAAAGCCATGCAAATCATTCAGGCATAAAACCTTAAATCACCTCAGGGTCTGGAGAAGAAAAGATGCAAGTTACTGAGTTACCCATCCCCTCAAGGGAAAGGATCAAGGTGAAAGAAGTTAAGTGTGAACCAAGCAGGTATCTAAGTGATCAGTTTTCATGCACTCTAAACAATGTGGTCTCTAAGGGGACTGTGCTGGGCTTGCAGCTATGACTGGGAACATCTGGGAGCCCTTGCTTTTCCAGAGAAGGTGCTGGAGGCTAGGAACACCTATTTAGACATCTTCCAGGTCTCAGAAACCACTGCTGAGACCTATCCATTTAGTAGCACATAAATGGGGCACACCATGACATTGATTAAGGTCATCGGTTAAGATGGAAAAGTGACAGGCGTTGTGTGATGTTTTGACAGTCTCCTCATGAGTTCTGGGAAGGTATGCTGGGTGAGATAGATACAGTTGCTGGTTTACACACGAAGATGTAAAATAAAATGGTTAAAGTCTAGACCTATGTAGCAGAGTTGCTGAAGTGTTCATGGTCCTCATTTAGAGATGGCTGGACAGGAAAACTTTGAACCCAGCATTATGCTGAGCAAGTGGCTTGAGATCTCAGGAGCATGTCCCAGGCAAAAAAAAAAAAAAAAAAAAAAAATCAGATCACCAAAGGAGGAAGATTAATCAAAACTATTGCATGCTGAAAAGGAAAAAAAAAAAAGGATTGGGACACAGGTATCTGAACATCAGTGTCTAAAATAGTAGGAGGGTACCCAGGTGTCCAACCTGGTAACCAGCTCTTCTTTCAGAATGACACGGGCCTCCGTGTGTGGTGTCTCGGGTACCACAGAACATCTAAAATGGCACAAGCAACTTGTTCAGAAGCATGGGTGGCTCCCAAACTGCCTGTCACCAGTGTGAGAGCTCAACAGTTAAACTGGGTAAATAAGGATGTCTGATCTTTCTGGAATACTGTGAAATGATAAAAACTCAGTACGTACAGGATTATTAAACTTCCATACCTCCTAGCCAAAATCACAAACCTTCTCCAAATGCCTACTCACTAAGGTGGGCTGCCCTGGAAGATCAGCATATTAAAGGTTTGGGGACCCAGGAAACGGTGAACTCCAGCAGGCTGCTGTAGTGAGCAACTGTCCCTTACAGACAAGGACCTTCTGTTGAAGGTTCTGCTGATCTCAGCAGTGCAAACAGGGTGAGAAGGAAAGCCTTTTTCTGAAGGGAGGATTTATGTCTTTCATAGGTCAAACTCCATCTGAAATCTGGGGGAAGACCAGGAAAGGTAGCAAAGCAAGAACGTAACATATGCATTTCAAGACAGTATACGAGATCTTTGTTAAAGATTAAGAAGAGATTGATGGTATCTCGAGTATTCCACATACCTTGGAAATATTGCCAGATTTCCACATTTTCAATGTCCTTCAGGTGAAGTGCTTTTCTTAAGGGTAGAAAAGGAAGGCAAAGGAAGAAAGATATAATGTTGGCAAATATTTTGTTGCTTTCTCTAAGCCACTCTAATAATCACAAGTCAAAATATTTTGCAACAGGAAAGAAAGGATAGCTTGTACACTGAGGTCTTTTATAAGAAAGGAAGTTCAGTCAAAATGTGTGTTTCCTAAGCATCAGAGAAACAAATATTTTCGGCATCAAAAAATGAAAAAACAGAACAAGTTTTCCAGACACAGCTCACGTCTTCTCTCAAGGCAGGTAGAAGTCCTACAGGAAGAGGATGAGACACAAGTTCAGATGCTGGAGAGCTGACAGAGTTTCATGCTGTACTGAATCATGTTAAATTCCACCAATTTGAACACCACTCTGAAACTAAGGCTTAATGTGTGAGGCTTTTTTTGACAAGCTTTAGGGCATGTATTTCTTTATTTTTATTTATGTATTTATTTTCTACAATATATTACGATCATATACCACATTTTCATCTTCTGTGAATTGACATTGGTTGTACTATCTTGGGAGTGCACTAACTGGTGCACTGAAAAGGGAACAGGTCTTTGCCTACGCATTTGTAGAGCACCACAAAGGCTGCAGTTTACTGCTGGAGCAATGGGTTTGCAAAGAAAGAAGCATAGTTTTTTTCCTGTTTTGGACATGTACAGATAAAAATATTTTTTTTTGCACACAAATGTATCACAGAATTTTAAGGCTACAAAGTCAAATGCTCTGTTTGAGGCTTTAGATATGATATGATACATTACAAGTTAGAGACAAATAATCTACTGCAATGTGACTTCTCTGTTTTTTTTTCAGCACTGCTACATAAAAGGAAGACAAAATATTACTTTATAGAAACCATCTTGTATAATATTTGAGAAGTCTATAAATTCTTATCTATACTACTGCAAATCAAGGTGCATTAGACGCTTTTTGCTTCATTAGGTCTTGGGCCGTTGGTGCAGGTCCTAAGGATCAGAGAGGATCCTGTTCTCTGTTTAATAAAGACATACCAGGCTGCTGCTTTGTGGAACTATTTGCTGTTTCTGCTGATTTTTTGTCCAGGCCTGTTCTTGTATACCTCATCATTGCATGTGACATTTTAAGTACACATCACAAACGGAGTTAATGGCTTCACCTGCATAGCAGAAAGCATAGAATAGCTTAGGTTTGTGTTCATATATTTCCTCATGTTTTCAGGCAAGATGATTCAACAGAAAAACAATTTGAAGCCTGCATAGGTATTATTAGACATGATAAAAGTGTCTATCAACAAATGGAAGTAACCATAATAATTCATTTGCTTCATATTTTTTTGGCAAGAATAACCTTTGCCTTGACCTCATACAAGTAGAAAGAAAGGTTTTGTGACATGGAGGTTTGTCCCTGCTGTGTTTCTGGTCGTTCCGTTACCAGCTGCGAGATCCCGGTGACACTCCCTAACCATCTAGAGAGTTCACTAGGTTTTGCTGATGAAATTGCTTTGACTTCAGAAGTGAATTTTTTGCAAACTATAAAAGATTGATTATTCTGTCAGTGCCTGGTTCTGTTGCTGTTGAAACAGATGGTAACTCAAATCAGTTCCCATCAGCTCCTTTACCTTTTATGTAAATCAGTTTACTTTCCTTATATGAGACAAATTGATAATAGGACCAATAAATCATCAGCATAATTATCTGCCAAGTGCATCAGAAATACTGAGAGGCATTGCATGGGATAAATGTAATTTCGACTCCTCACACATCCTATTCGTGTTCTCTTTGCTGAATGCCAATTTTGATTTGCTGTTTTGCTTTCGTATCTGGATGTTTAGGCACTTTGACTAGCTTGAGAGGATCAGCTTGCTCCACTGCACAGCTGTCAGTTGCTCATTACTTTTAGCAATTGCTCCTTGAATCGTAGCTCACATCTGTGATGATGTCAGAACAGCATCATGATCACCTGAATTAATTTCCTAACATTAGGTTATAGAGTGTCACACAAAGATTGGTCCATCAGGCTCCTAACCGTTCTTCACAAGGCTGACATTCTCCTAAACTCCCTTTCAAAAAAGAGATCTTGGCTCACTCAAACGCTGCTGCAGTGCTCACCACCACATTATACATACATAATGTATATTAATCGTATTATATTAACATTGTGTTATAATATATCAATATATTCAATAGTATTACATTATATGCTATACATGATTATGTATGTTATATGCTGTATATTGTAATTTTCATATATAATATATTAACATCCTAATACCACTACGCTAATGTAATTATTGCTATATTAATTATATACATTAGTATATTATTATAGATGGTATTTATGTATTTTTATATATACACCTCACTCTGTGTACATACATGTATGTATATGTATATATACACCTATATACATGCACACACACATACATATATACAGGCTGTAGAAGAGATTAATCTTCCACTGTAAAAAATACGGGTTTTTTTCTAGGTGGAATTTATTCAGTCTAATAACACACTTTTTTCTGCTAGATTAAAGTGCAAAATGCTAACATGAATCACTTTTCTAAATAGATGGCTGCAGACTACAATAAAACCACTGGTAAGCTGTCCTTAGGGATACATGTATTGACCTTCTTAAGTGTTTTAATAGCTAGTACAATAGCATAGATTGCAGCCATCATTGTTAACTTCTTTTAATCAGTATTTGTTAGATATGTTAGTTACCATGCAACAAGTGATAGTCTATTACTGCTTAGAATTATTATTCCCCATGGCACCAGCCCAAGGTGTGACACATCTTAGAATCTGCTCAAGCTTAAACATCACTGCAGCAGTGGCTACCTACTGGACCACCAGTGAGTGTAAAGAGCCACGAGCAGTCCCGGAAGGTGGGTGAAGGGCAGGCAGTGGTGAAGCATGAGAGGGAAGGAGGCTGGTGAGTGTGCTGGAGCCTTCCCATCACGTTAGACTGATGATTATCAGGTGCCAGTGTCTGGGATTCTACAACTCAGCCTTGGTATTTCAAGCGAAAGACTGCTCACCCACCCCAGGGCTCTGGGAGTCAGTGCTCACATCCCCATCCCTGTGTGACATCTGCCTTGCCAAAGCCCTCTGAGATTCTTGCATCCCTCTACTTCTCTGGGACTCACTCAAGACCCTAGGGCATCACACACTTGTATTTTTATTTCTGCGTATGTTTTAGCACAGATGGAAATGTGACATGTTTTCAGTCAGCAAGGCTACAGCCATGTCATGA
Organism: Leptosomus discolor; assembly: GCF_034619465.1. NCBI lineage: Eukaryota > Metazoa > Chordata > Aves > Leptosomiformes > Leptosomidae > Leptosomus > Leptosomus discolor. The sequence continues at coordinate 65,585,300 of NC_141392.1, forward strand.
TGGCAGCAGACTGGATTCCTGACAGGATTTGGCCCTGTATGCCAACTAAACAGTAAGTGTCTTCTGCTTGCTGTCTTTCAAAATGCATCCTGAAGGTGATTGGCTAATTAGTATCCAAACTCCAATACTGAGACTTTTTCCTTATCACCATGGGATCTGTGTCTCTCTTTGTTAGTCTTCCACCCTACAAGGAGATAAATTTTGAATTGTCCCTTCCTTTGAACTTTCATCTGACATATTCCTACTCAGCAGTAAAGATTCTTAGGATCCCAAATACCTATGAGATACTTACTTGCAGTGTGAACAGAATATTGTTTAAAAGCCACGTAGAGTTCCTCAATCAGTGAGGATTTGTATAATGTGGAAAACCCTACTGCCTCTTACTTTCCTGCAAAAAAAAACCATCTACATAAACTGTAAAGGAAAGAGATATCCAAGGAAGTGAGGGACATTGTTGTTTTCTGCAGGAAAAATCTCTCTAAGTGTTTTTCCGCATGTTTCTTAGTAAGTGCAAGTAGTCGGGTGGCTATTATGCAATGAATTAGGCCTCCAGTAACATCTTTTTAAGGCAGCTGTATGGCTTCACAGAATCATAAAAGTCATGGACAGATCAAATGATCTAAGACGATATACTCATTTTTCCATTCCTCTCCTTGTAAATGATTGTTCTCCGAGGGATGTTTTTCCAGTGCTTTTTCTCAGTTCTGTTTAAAGGAATCAGACAACAGGGGCTCCCATTGTTTTCTCAGGAGGTTATTCCAGAGCCAAAAAATTTTCCCTAGATGTAATCAGTAAATTTTTCATAATATTATTGTATTTTTGTATAGCTCATATTGTTAATGTCACTCATGCTCAAATCATATCTTTGTGGTGTTTACACTCTCAAAATCCTTACAGGTGGTTGCTGTAATGCGTGTAGGTTCCCCCTGTTATGTGTTGGTCTTAAATGAGATCTATATCAGTGGGTTGCTATGCCTGCCTAGCATTACCTTGGATTTAACAAATTGGTTCCAAATTAGTGGTCTACTAATACAGAGCTCTCAAAAATCAATTTTCTCTTGCTTTAATCTGTTTTTCTTTTACTGGTCTTCTTTTAATTTCTTCCAGTTTGCTGAGTTTTTTTCTGTATTTTCTACAAATGTAATGTGATATTGCAGGTTTAAAATAAGTATTTTTTTTTTTGGGAACAGATGTCAATGTACAAGTTCCTTCCAGTAAGGCAGAGGTTCTCAGGTACTTTGAGGTAAGAATACACAGAATGAAACTTTCTCACAGATAAGTACCGTACTTTATAAAGTCCTCCAGCACATAGTCATTCACATTTCTAACTTTTACAAAGTCACAGACAAAATATAGAAAACTTATTCCTACTCATGCCAAAACTGAGACTTCTGCCTTTCATCAGCAAGTATAGTGTTTACTATGACCAACAAGCTGCAGAAGTCTTGCAGCTGATATTATTTGGTTTGCAACACAAAATAAATGCCTTTCTACTTGTTTAATTCAACTGTGAGAAAGCAATCTTGTGAAAGCACATTTTTACAGAGGTAAAATGTGTCTATAAAAAGTATTCCTTTGTTCTTAAATCTAAGTTAGTGCCTCAGTAGTATTTCATTCCCTTGTGATTGTGACAAATGTCTAAAAAAACGAAGTTAATTTGTGCTGAAACTCCATTGAGTCAAAATGCACTATAGATTTTTTCAGAGCAATGTGCAAAGAGTTGTCAGACTAGAGCACTTAGAAGTGCTGGATGTTACAAGTACCTAATGAGTATGGTATGCTAAAAGCACCTCAGTTCCATTACACTTGAGAGAGTACTTGAAGTAATTTCCATCTGGCTGGCTCTCAAGCATTTGCTGTTGTCCCTTTCTGAACTACGGCTAAATAAAAAATAAGAAATGCTCTTTTCCACGTTGCATTCTACATTTCTCAGTTCAGATTTTCTCTTTCAATATCCATATAATTCATTAGACTGGAAGATAAAATGAAAGACTAAAAAAAAAATTGAAGCCTTTCGAGATGAGGTAAACTGGGTTGCACAGTAGGTCAGGATGGGAGCCCTAGCCAGTGTGCAGAGGAAATTAGGCGGCTCTTTTGTGCGAGGGTGGGAAGGAAGAAGTGAGGCACCTTTACAGTACGGATTTCTCAACATAGGCACTACATATGGGGAACAAATCATAAAATCACTGGTACCAAATATTATCCCCTCTGTGCAAGTGGAGAGAAGGTCCTATAGACAAAAATTATATGGTCAGGGGAAAGCTAGTGCTGAACGATTCCAGCTTTGTGGCAGATCTTGCCTTCTACCTACTTTGAGCCCATAGCCGGAAAACAAAACTTTGTCCCTTTCTCAGTAACATGATTCTTCAGGTATCCTGAGGTTGAGCTAAAAAAAATTATCATTTGCTGCAATTGTCCCATTAAATTAATTCATGGAAAGAAGCTTTTTGCTGAATAACCGGATCAGGTCAGGAGCTTATAAATTTGAAGTTTCTTCATGAGCACATGAGCACATCTGATGTTTCCATCATGAGTTTGTTCATAGAGACGTCACCAAGAACTACAGTGATTTTCCATTCACAGGACTGAAAGATCTAAAAAAACCAGTTGTGTGAATATAGGTGAATAAGCCCAGCTACCCCTTACAGCAACTGGAAAGAAATCAGCACTTCCAGAAGGTAATTCCTCTCATCCTCCCTACAGCCATCTGACAAGAGAAGGCTTGACCTTTGAAGAGATATCCATGCCTTTCTATTTGTGTGTAAGGGGAAGGTATTTGCAGTCTTTCTTCCTGCATTTGTCAACACAGACTCTTAGATACCTCATAGGCTGTGAGAAGGGGAGCTGTGACAGAGAGTTAACAGGAATAGGCAGTGGACGGTCAGGATATCTGTGTACTCCTGTTCCTTTCCTCACTAAAAAAAATGCAGCTTTAAATATAAATACATAGATATAGCTGAATTTAACTAGAGCCACTTTACTATGCTTATTTGGGTTTTTTTTTGACAAACCACTTGACTAAGAAGTAGAGCTTATTAAAAATATAATTGCCCAGAACAACTGTTTTAAAAGTTTCTAAATGCCTGTTTAAAAGACTCTTGTGCCTTCCTAAGCAAGTACAGCTACTAGTATGTGAACAGCTTCTCAGTTTCCAAAAGAAAATACTGCATGATCCACTGTGCCATGCAGAAGGTGAGGGAGGGGTTTCTGCTTGTTAGTTGGAGGGGGCAAGAACTTTTGAATATTGATTTGAGTTGTGCAACAGGACCTCAGGCATATTGTGAATGATTTTTATGCGAGCGTTATAAATCCATTAGGATTTTGTACACTCATCTGCCAACCAGTTATTATATACATAGGTGTAGATTTAAGTTACTCCTCCACTGAAACAAAATACCTCTGTTTGCTGGCAGGGGTTACCCCCATGCTATCACTCAGGAGAGAAGCATGAATAGCATACAGAGATGAAGTATGTCTCCAATGAGGCTTCCAGGAGAGTTTCCTTTATGGGAGCTCTGTGAGGAGAACAGGGAGAAGATAAAACTGGAGGATTTGGCACTAGACTCACCTTCAGTGTGCTCCCTACTTACAGGGATGCAACATTAGCCAGATACCATATCAGAAACTCATGCTTTACAAATACTTGGACTTTTTTTCTACCTAAGTCTATATATTCTAAAAACATTGCTATTGAAAGTTATCTATCAAATACACAGTGATAATGCTGTTTTACACAGGAATTACTTCACAGGAATTAGTTGTTTTCTACAAAGAATAGTGAAAGAAGAACTAATTCCCCTAAAAGGCTCTAATCCAGTAACCATGAAGTCAGTAGTCGTTTATGCCTAGATAAGATTCTAGCATCCAAACCGTGAGGCTACAAAAACCCCCAGGGATCTTCATATGCCAGATGAATCACATGCCTCCACTTATCATTCAGGAATGGAAAGAGCCAGTAATGACTGCATTCAAGCAGTAAATCCAAAACAAGTGCTCCAAGCTTCTGCACCTCCACCAATGCCAGGGAGGCCAGACAGCATATTTGGCCTTCAGAGTTTGGGTGTGCGTGTATGTATGTGCAGTCATCCTCTTCTATTTCAAGTAGCAGGTTCATACTATTGTCTTGCATGCAAATCCAGAGCTAAGTGAGTTGAGGGGAACTGTAGACCAACTTATTTACACAGTATCCACAGTCTGCTTACTGAGGTGTAATGGTTTTAAAATCCTCTAATAAGGAGTACACTGTGTTCTTTGCTTTCTAAATGTGCTGGAAAGCACACTGCATGTGTTGTCTTACCAGGTTTTGGTGATGTGAGCTCCGTGCCATCCTGCTGCAGGTGAATAGCATGTAAGGCTCTTTTAGTACAGTTCAGGCAGACTTGAAATCCTGCTCCAGAGAAGCAGCCATTACTGGGAAGTTATAGTAATGAGACAAAACCTGGTGTAGTTTCATCACCTAAACAGATACACAGATTTAGACTGCAAATCTCACCAAATTCATTGATGTTATCCATCCTGTTACATATGGTTGGTAAGGGAAATACTCATATATGCTTTGATACTCCATGGAAAATCATATAATTCTACAGGGATATAAATTGCTCCTATCTCTAGATCTTCACAGGATATACAAAGAGGGAAAATGAGAACAGAGCCTAATTTGCTCTGGGATCCACAAAAAGGAATGGGAATTTTGTCATTGGATTCAATGAGGGAAAGATGTCTTCTTGGAATATGAAATCTTTCTAGTAACAGTAATTTCTTTTTTTTTTTTTTTGCACCTTCTTTACCAGTTTGTAAGCTATGGAGCCTATGATGAAAATAGATTGTGTTCTGTTACTGAACATCTGTTGCAACTTTGTGCAATTATTTATTTTACTATACTAGGGGATTGGAAAAAGATTTTATTTTGGAAGCTTCCTTTTACAATCAAATTGCTTATGAAGGTCTGATTCAGCAGACTTTACCCACATGGTTTTCCAAAGGACTAAACTCACAAACAACCATTGTGGTATTGGGAGCTGCAGAATGAGTGTCAAGAGTGGTCTTCTTTAATAAGCAAACCTCTTCATTGCCTGTACATAGGGGCCTCCAAAATTCATAAAAACTTTAAAACAGATTGTCTACAAAACCATCAGGAAGTAGAATGAGGTGGGAGGAAATGCTGTGAAGAAAGTGAGCTCAGCAGGGATATTATTAACCAATTCAGACAATATGTTGATGATACAGTGTAAATACCATCTTCACGTAAGAGAGACTTCCCCGAATGTCTTTGGTCAACACCTGAGCTCAATTCAAACTTTCCTGAAGGTCCAAGAGAATCATTATATTCTTCTTATGCTTTTTCATGTTTGTCTGCCTCCACCCTCCTGAGTTTTAGCCTGAATTGAGTCACTTAGGCTTAGAAGATGTGGTGGAAATTGCAGAACATCAGGATGACACCATTGTTGTTGTAGGGTACTACCTTAATTTCCAAACCTCAGAGGGTCCAACAGCAACTCTTCCTAGCCTGGGCCTTTAAACAGGATGGGTTCTGATCCTAACGCACAAGTTCCCCAGAAGCCAAGCAAACTGGCTTTAAGAGTTAAGCAAGGCAGAGATGAGAAGCTTTGAGCTGCTGTTAGGATAAAGCAGAGGCTCCTTGCTGGTGCTGAGGCTGCCTGAGCTGACACTGACACAAGGAAGTGTTTGTGCCAAGGGGAGCGTAGCTGAAGATGTAGGCTGGGAAAATAACCAACAGGAGGAAACCTGTGAGAAAGGCAAAGTTTAGGGTGAAGAGATCACAAAGCAACCAGCTTTACCCCACTTTCAGAATGCAAAGGTTTTAGCCTTCTCTGAGTTTCAGTGGTGCTTAAGGAGTGAAGAGTCTGGCAGCTCATTTCACCTATAGAGGAGAGTCACAAGCTGCTTTTGTTCCTGGTGCTCTGCTGTCATTTGTGACTAACCGAGTGCCCTAGAGGCAGTGTCACTGGTTAAGGCTGGGCTGGCCACTAAATGAGTGACAGATGCTCTCTATTAAACCCTCTGCTTTCCCCGAAGGGAAAGAGAAATTGAGTAGGGGAGAGAGACTTATGGACCGGAAAAACCCCTGAAACAGCTTTAATGAACAACAACAATAAAAAGAAAATATAATAATATTAATATGAAAATAATGAAATATATACAAATATATACAGAACTAATATTGAACTCCCCCAACGACCTTCACATCACCACTGATGCTACAGGGCAGGCACTGGGGAACTCCCAGACTGGACTCAGTGGCAGATGAGAACTGGATTCGGGAACTGTATTCAGGAACAGACGGAGTGTGATTGAAGGCAGAAGAATGGAGAAAGTCCTCCTCAGATGCTGGCCATCAAAGAAGAGGGCTCAACCCTTGCGATCCCTCAGCTTTATACTGAGTATGACATATATGGCATGGAATATTTTGTTGGTCACATTTGGGTCACCTCTCCTGTCTGCTCCTCCCCACAGATGCGACCACTTACTTATGACCCTTTTACTTACGTCACTTCAACATGGGACACAAGATTTAGCAGTGACCTTGGTTTCTACAGGACCTAATATAAGCAAAAGCCTTTCTGCACACCGTTCCTTGGTAGTAACTATAAACATCAAGTGCTATCACTTCGAGAAGCAGACACTGTCTGAAAAACACATGCTGTTAACTTCAGAAACTACAGTTAGCTAGAAGAGACTTAGCTGAAAAGTGAAATCACTGAACCGAGAACTGCTTCTGTTCTAGCCTAAACCAGGAGAGCCAGGTATTTGAGATCACCTGGAAGAGTTTCGGTCCTGCCTAACAGCACAGGTTTGGTCTCCCAGGTGTGCTCCTACTTCTCATAAGCCTTTGCCATGAGAATAGTCTGTGGACAGACATCCCACTCAGCCAGCTAACCTAGCCTTGAGGAAGAGCTGGATAGCACCTCATATATTGTCTTGTTTCAAGTAGCCTGGTTTAGACAGCCTCAGGTGTGAAAGGTTCATTGGCCCAAAGACTTGCTCCACCAGAGGACAATCTGGAAGTGACACTCATTTCTAGTACAGGCAACATCACAGGGGGCCTTTAAAGCCTTTGAAGACAATACGACTGTCCAATTCACGTCCCACAGGGATTTCAGTGTTTCCTGGGTTTGGTCTTCAACCCATTTGCCATAGAGAAGTCTAAGGAAAATGGGATTTACAAGGAGTCCTCAGCACTCCCCTAGACCCGCTTCTGTTCAAAGAAATGTCAGTAACACTCAAGGAACTGCAGGGCATTTTTGAAAGTCCTTCTTTAATCTCACATTTTTTTGGTGATGGGATAAGGTATTTTTCTGTCTAAAACTTGAACTTTCCCACACTGTTTTGTGAACGGTGAACAATATTAAGAGGGTTTCTTATCTCAAACTTCTGGGCTGATTTTAAGCTAGTTACTTAAAAGAAGTTAGTTGTACATTCTTTTTCCTTACCGAGAGGAAAAAAAAACCACCTAAAACCTACACCTAATAATACCCTGAAAAACCTGCAGAGAATGAAAAGTCCAGGCTTATATGCAATTCTAAACAAGCATCACTTCAATATATTTTTATTTCTTTAATGAGCTCATTTTTCAGTGACTTTTCTTATCTGATATTCCTGGAGGGCCCTTGGCATTCCTCGAATTTTTCCCCTTTTGGTTTCAGCTGCTTCATAGTTCTCTTTCTACTTCAGTCTTTCATTGAGATGCTAAGCTGAGTGACAGACTTTAATTAGGTGACATTTGTTGCTAAGGAGACATACTTATTTAAAATAAATAAGAGGAGGTTACTTTAAAATCCAAATACACTATAAATGATAGCTTTGTGTGTGGGAGGGGGCAATAGTTTTATCGACTTGGTCATTAGCATATTCCTCGTGTGTTGTGTTGGAAAGAAACTTACAATAACACTCATTTTTTGCTGCCAAACATAGTTCCAGTCTTGCCTGTCTGCCATGTTAATTAAATCTTTTTCACAATTACGCAGTTAAAGTTGGCAGCGCCTGGCAAGCACTTTGATTTAAATCCTCTTGGAGTCAATGTTGTGTTGTTATAAGAAGACCTATGCTTTTAAAGTGCTTATTTTGGCCTTTTGCTGTCCTAATTCTAGAAATGTTAATAACAAAAAAAAATTGTTAGATTTACTTTGAAAAAAAAAAAGCAAACGGTTCATTTTCAGAGCACCCAGCCTGGTTAGGTCTTGTCTAAATTCCACCTCTGGTAAAAGGAGGAAAAGATGGAGGATGTACAATATTAATTATGCGGAACATGCCTATAAGGTTTGGTCACTGCAGTAAGACTAAGCCATCATAGTAGGTTTCACATATCAACAGCAGCATCCATCGGGATATTCATGTGTTTCAATTTGAGCCACTGAGAGCACTCTCGAATTAAAAAAAAAAAAAGGAAGTGGATAAATCATGGCCAAAGGTAGGGGGCAAAGACTGATGTAACGGATAATAAAACAAGCATATAAAGTAATGTAGTCAATCAGTATGTATTTGCACAGTTACAGACATCTCCTGCAGAGATGGGTGGATTATACACCAAATTCCAGAGAGTTCTGAACTGACCCACAGCTTTTCTTCCTGAGGTGGAATCTTATGCATTTTAGAGTAGCATCTCTGATACAATCTTGGTTCAATTTCTGTAGGTGAAAGTCCTATAAATCCTTGAAGACCTTTCCTTAAGAACAAGAAGGTAAAAAAAATGTTGTTTTGAAGTGAGTTAAAATTAAATTAAATTTTCACCAAGATAAGAGACAAATAACTTGCTATCTCACTTAAATACGCATTATCAGGAATGGAAATAAAGTTTCATTTTGTTATAGTAGTAGCGATAAGGGAGATCATTACAGCTGTCTTATACTGCAGTTGTTTGTCTTTGACCTTGCCTTTTTCCTGGACAGCATGCTTTGTCCAGTCTGGACAAAAATTTATTGCAGCAAGACAGGAGGGAGAATACAACTTTTCCAGTCTGAGTTTCAAGGGTCCTAAAGAGCTATTGGTGCCTTTGAACTAATCCAGCAAAGCCTTTTGGGTTAGATGCACATTTAGGATTGCGAAATTTACGTGACATGTTAAAAATTTGTTCCTTGTCACCATGACAACTACATGTTTAACCATGGTTTAATTATTCAGTGCAAAATATAAAAAATCTCAGTTCAAAACCAACCTTGAGCATCTTGATTGCAGTTGGAATATGCTTAACAATAAACATAAATTCTTAAGTGCTTTGCTGATCTAGGCAAGAATTCCATCTCACATACATTTTTCCACCTGACTTCAGTGTGAATAAACCCATCTACAAGGAATACTTGTGAGCAGGAGTCTGAAGATCAGACATCTAACTTTTAAAATACCTTACTTTCCTGTTTCATAGAATCGGTCCTTACAGGAAAAAGTAAGTCTAAAATAGCAATCATATTTTGTAATCTTCTAAGGTTGGTGTTTGAAGTTTTGGTTCGTTTTTCAAAATCATGCACCGGTAGACTTATACATTCTCTTGTGATCAACCTTAGTCTTTAATTGTCTGCTGCGTGATCAGCCACAGACATGAGCCTATACTGGTGAACCCTGCAGGCTGTAGAAATGAGGCCAAATACATTACCCATTGAGATGATGCCTACTAGCTGAAAACATTTCTAGGAAAAGGTATTTCCTACACAGGAGCAGACTTTTCCTGTGCAAGTGGACAAGCATGAGACACCCAAAGGTTTTGGTCTGAGTATGCCAAAAACATCAGCTGACATAAAGCAGGGATGGCAAACACTACGTATATTTGGTTGAGTGTGGGCTTGTAGGTCTGTTCCTGCCTCTCCAGTTTGCAGAGCTGCTGGATGGATGCCCTGCTTCGGCAGCACTTGGGTGAGGGGGCAGCTCACCTTGGCAGCTGGAGCACCCAGCTGGTGCTTGGGCTGCCTCTGTCACCATTGGTGCCCATTACTGCGGTATTTCAGCAAAACAGGATACAGTCCAAGAGAAAAATGGGGTGCCCCTTCCCTCAGCTAAGCTTTACAGCAGCCATTTAGCATCAGGATTTTTAATCCTGAAATCTAGGAAACAGCAGTGGGGATTTCTCCAAGAGGATGAGGGAAATGAACCTGTTTTCCCACATCCTGACAGGTGCCTGCAAGAACTGCTTACTCGGAAAAAGACAGGGGTAAAGACTACATCTGCTTTTATGCCAAACTGTATGAACGGTTTTGCAGTAACTTTTGAAATGTTATTGAGCTCTAGTAAAAAGAGCATAGATAAAGCAAAAGGATTTTACCTTCATAACGTTGAATTCAAGGCAGCTCTAGGAAGAAGACAGCTGGATAATTTAGTTACCTGGGTCTTCAGGTTCCCCTCAGACATTGCACTGTGTACTTTTTTATTTGAAAAACTTTGCAGAAATTATTACAGTGTTAACCCAAATCCAATATAAATTAAGTCAAAAAAATTTGGCAGGCTAATAATAAAGAAAAATTATAGGACTCAAAAAAAATAAAAAAACCTTATTAGATCAATCAGGTTCTTGCTGAGACAAAAAATAACTGGTGTTTGCACAGCATTAAAGAAAACGAGCTCTGACTGGTAGTAGGTGTTTCAATTATATCAATAAAGCACTTAAGCACATTTAAATGCTTCTCTGAATCGGTTCTTGTCCAGTACATCTTAGTGCTGTTTGCCTTCACTACACTTTCTAATGGTTTATTAGAGCAAAGCTAAATGTGCTCGACTTTTTCCAAGATGATGAGACAGGTAAAATGAAACTGCTGCCAATCCTGTGGCTTCTCTCACCTCTATTTTTGTTTTCCTAACAAAGAAGACTCCAGTGGAAATTTCAGGGTGTATTTCTCTTGCTGTTTATTTCTTCTCAAACCTTTTTAATTTAAAAGTACATGGAGAGTTTCAACCTATCTAGTTGTCTGTTTATGTCTATCTTGCTCTTTTTCTTCATATATATTTGTATCTCCAAAATAAAGAGAAAAACCCCCAAACCAACAAGAATTATTCGTTTATTTAATTTAATGACACAATAACATGCCTGTCCATGACTTTAGTCTAATTTGATTTAAAACAAACATAGAAAAATATTTAACTTTGAATAAAAGTCAGGGTTTGACCCCACCCTTCCTTCCACAGCCCAACCCACCAGCCCAGAGAGAGCTTAAAATAATAACACAGCAATTCTGCAATGTGGCCTCAAGGTCAACAGATTCAAGTTCCGCTAAATCAAATACAAATCTGATCTTAAAAGCTCCTGAGCACTCCTCTGTTTAAATTCAGAGCTGGGCATTCAGATGCCTAAGCAGATCTTAGTGTTGTGGTTACAGGCAAAAGGTGAGATTTCAGATAGCCAGTGTTACTCTAGTTGTCTTAGTGGGAAATATGTGCATGTGCAGAGCCATTTTTCTGCACTGCCAGATGTGTCGACGTTATTGACTTCGTTTAGATAATTCCTGATGTACTCTGGCAACAGGAAGGTCGGTACTGAACTCAGGAAGCCACAGAGTCAGAAATTTGGTGGAGTTATTTTCCAGCACCACAATAAAAGTTAGAACTTATTTGCCTCTCAGCTAGATATCTACACCTAGAGTATACCACACAAAATATTTACTCTAAGGCCTACTTTCCCTCCTGTCCCTCTCTCTACACATGAATCTACCAACATGTTTCTGGAGAGTAATTTGCAACTGCTACTAATACTTTCCTGTGTTATTCACCCCTCTTCCTTTAGCACTGGTATAAGGAGTTGGCTATAGTACTATTTACTCCTGTAGAGGCTTTTCTTTCTAATTTGCTTTTAACTGTTAACTTCAGGACCAAAAATTCCTGAAGGTCCAGCTGTGAATGGAATTTAGGTACTGAATCAGACTTTAAGCATACTTGAAGATAAGAATGAGTTTGGGTATGCCTAAATAATTTTGCTTGGGTGCCAGAATGGGCAGGACTTCCCTAAAGAGAGCAGTTGAGAGTTGACCACAGCCAGATTGCTTCCAGGCCTGTCACTGACTCCCTTCGTGTGAGTGCCAGCATCTCTCTGTTGAATGCAGAGCAGAAAAGCCATATAAACATACAGCTCATCTTTCAGTTCTTCTCTTGGACCCAGCAGAAGACTGGACATTTATTTATGTGCAGTGCTGAGATTCCTTTTTCTTTCTTATGATGAGGTCAGGAGAGAATTGCCACCCACTCTGAATCATAACATGGTAAACCTCATATCCGTGACACAGAAATGAACACTTGGGCTTATTTTCCTATAGCGAAAGAGAAGGACAGCGTTGTCAGAGAAAGTGTTGTGACTGTGAATCTTCTAATCTTTTTATATGATTGAATGAAAATCGTGCTCACAGTTTGTCCTTACTTCCATTAAAAAACAGTCACTGAAAGTGTTAAAGGTACCTTGCTGCAAAAAGGTATTAACCACTGGTAATGGCATGGTTCTGCTTGGCTACAGCTCTGGTAGAGCTCCTAAAGGCACATTGTTTAATGTAAGTTCTAGTTCCTTATCCTGGCAAGCACTTTTACAGTACATGGATTTCAGTACCCCTGAGACTCACATCTTTTCTGTGAGGTGGTGTGAGTACACAGGGACTGGAACACACACTTAGGATCTCTTTGGGGGTAATTTTGCTTGGATAGGATAAAAGCATAAGAAGAAATCTCCCCAGGGACCACCACCCTTTGCTCAGGTGGTGTGTTTATTTGTGTGCTCTCATGTATTTTCAAATTGTCCTGGAAAAGTCTGGCCAGCTATAATGCAATGATACTTTTGCAGGATACATTTTTGCATACACTACTGTGTAAAATATGGTGGATACATAAACATTTCCCCACGATATTTTGATTAAATTATGTGTTATTTGGACTAAAGACCATATCCTATAATGATGGTACCTCTCAGGTCAGACACATAGAGAATTTCAAAGGAGTGTCACATACCAAAGCTGTAAGTTCACTTCTAGCTCTCTGCGAGTAGTCTGGTTTTGAAGGGTATTTTGGGGAAATTATGAACTTCTTTTGCCTAAGTCAGGCAAAATACTCCACAAATATAACTGTTGTTTTGAAGTGCTCATTTTCTACCAGTTTTCTGTGCTTTTAGAGCTCTTCATGTTTGTTGTCTGGGGGAAGTACCTGCCTCCTAATGCAAGATTTTCCACATTTTTGAAAGCAGTTACTGCCTATATAGTCTTCTAAGCATTAAAAACTTTAACAAATGGACATTTGCGGTGTTAGAAGGAAGAACTACAGTTAGCATCCTACAAGTTAATGAGTCAATTAATGTTGCAGAACTGCTGTTTTATTCTGTATATGTAGCCCAAGTGTTTGTGTGTGTTTGCACATGCGTATGCATGCAGCTAATGAAAGAGAAGTTTGAGAAAACAGCATCATGCAAAGCAAGAACACTGTGGGTTATACATCATTAATACAATACAAACAAGGTGCTAATATTTGGGGTTTTGACATTGGAAAACTGGAAAAATGACTGTTGCATGTCGAAACACCTTGTATCTTTTAATGATCAGCCCTAGTGCCTACATTCTTGTGCCTGCAAGCTCGAAGATAATCAGCAAAATTCCCACTGAGGGCTACCATGTAGGCACATGGCCACACAAAAATGTCTGACATGTTTGAGTTTTAGTAAAAAAAAAAAAAATTTTCTGTGGAAACTTGTTATAACATTTTACATGTTGTAAGTTTGTCCGAAGTTTGTAGTTTCTTCAGCTGTCATTACATGTCACCGCCTTGACAGAATGACGGGGAAATACTACACTGAGGTTTCTAAAGTTCTGCTGGTCATGGACCTCAGTGTCCTCAAACTGAGAGACCACTCTCGGACAAAGTAAACACTTAGGTTGATTTTGGGTAACAAATTCATAGAAACATGGTCCTGGGAATCTCATCTTAGCTATCATCCAGCCCTGGCACAAACTAAATTCCGTATGTGCAACTTTTCATGACTTTTAAGTTTTCTGTGTGTCTAAATTTGTTTCCTCACATGCCAGAAGCCCCTACCAACCTGAACTACAACCAAACCCTATAATCCTGTGAACTTGACGCCTAACTCACACACAGGTACAACAAGTATCCACAAAGCAGACCTTCCTTCTCACTGATCAGAGAGACATGCAAAGAACATCCTTAATGCAGTACTATATTGACACAAAAAGCAGTGAAAATAAACATTTTCTTTTGAAAAATTGCCACAGCACACAGCAGGTCCCTTCTGGCAACCTGCTGGTTGCTTGCTGATGATGCTATCTAAGGCACTCCCTGCGTGGGATGGTGCTTGTCCTCGACCCTGGGTGACAACTGCCACACAATCCACAGGGAACCTAGATGTTTAAAAGCAAGGCATTATAATGCTCACTGTTGTAGTCTCCAAATCATTACTGGGTTTTTTCATATTTGTCCTTCAGTTTGTTTGTTTTAAATGAAGGCCGAGATCAGGAAGATAAATTGGGGCCTGTTTTATGTCTTTCCAGAAGTGTCTCTCTTATGTGCAGGAAAACACTGTCCTATTGGAAGTGCAAAGGAAATTCTAAATGTTATTGCAAAATCTGGCCACCAGACCCCTAAAGCAAGAGATACAATAGAGGAACGGCAGGGGTAAAAATTCTGTAGTTAACTACAGCGCTCCAGAGTGTACAGCTCCTGTTTCCTTGCCCTGTCTTTGAATTTTAAAAATGAATAAAGGCTGAAAACATCCAGTAAAATAATCAAGCCATGGAATACAAGCCTGATAGACAAAGGTAGCCAGATTTAGTTCCCACCCTTGTCAAAAACAATAGGAAATCCATTTCAGACATGAAAATAAACTTCTGCAGAAGAAGTCTGATTCAAAGCCAGAATGAAATACGGTCTTTTCACACAGGTTTGTGTTTGTCAAGTTGCTATTCAAGCAAGGTCTTCTAAGCAGCAAAAAAGGAACTAAAAGTGCTGAAATACATAATCATCCATCTGGGATAGGAAAATATTTTTCTCCATACTAACATCTGAAAGTGGAGTAGAGTTGCATTGCCTTTGCTTGTTTGACAGCCACTTTCTGTTTTTTTTAGCCAAACTGAAGCTCTAATTTGACAATATATAATGTCTGTGGCAATACTGACCTGGAGTATTGCCTTCCACAGACAGAGTGACAACCATAAAGTTTTAGAGGTTGAAATCTTTTCATTTACAAAGGTAGATGTGATGAAAGCTTGAGCTGATCAAACCTTATGTTTCTTTTGTACTGCTCAGGTTATCCTTAAAGAGCCTCTGTCATTTATTATTCCTATATTTGGCTTTTCAAGGAAGAGTTACATATGGACAGAGGGTAATGGTGTATTCTACTGATCCTGGACACAAAAGGATAATCTGTCCATTTTCATCAAGAAAATAAGGATAGTAGTACAAAGGCCTCAGGAAGTAATCGAGATATGAAAACATGTCTGTGTCAACTTCTCAGTGAGGCACTGGCCCACAATCAAACACAAAACCACAGACTAAATAGAGATTTCTTACCCGTAGAATGAAGTACAGACTTCTTTTACTATCACACTATTTACTTTTCAATACTTTGATTAGTGTACTACTGTTTCCTCACACGTGATTTCTGGCATTTTTCTTCACAATACTGCAATTTCCTCTGTAGAGAAGTGGGAAAGATATTGCCAGAGGGAAAGGGTTATTTTATAAGAAGAAAAAGACTTTCTTCGAAAAAATTGAAATATGGTCAGAAAGGCTGGATTCTCTTTGACACTATGCAAAAATTTCTGATCATGAAGGAAAAAATCCAGGTGCATCAGATTTTTGAAAAATATACTGAGCGGCTGCCTATTTTGCTAGTCACTTAGAACAACTTTGTTGAAAATATTCCAAAATTAAGATTAAGACTGGTTCCCCAGAGAGTCACTGCAGTCTGGAAAAGCACCCAAAACAGGGAGTGTTTTGTCTGCACCCTGCAGGTTAGTACAGCTGAATACTTTCTGAAATCAGGTTTCACTGCTCAGTGAAAGCATAGCTTTTCTTTGGAAAGACCCCACAAAAAGAATTGCGTCACGCATGACCGATGAGTATCATCTTTTTGAAGCACACTTATCATGTCATCACTTCCTATTCCATCCATACTGGCACGTGAGCTGGCTTCAATAAGCCACGAGGTGACTGGCTATAAGGTGAAAACTTTATTAAAAGTATCTATCTTACGGAGGAAGAACAGCAATTGTCTCCCACGGAGGACTTTGCCATTTCCAAATCTGGTGAGAAATTCTTTGTGAAACAGAATTGTCGGCAGAAAAGCCACCATAAGAAGCCAAGCAGGCAGGGGAGCAGAGAAGAGGCATGCAGGCAGCCTGCTTGGCTTCTGCCAGAAGATTTTCCAAATGGCCGAGGTCTTTTCTGTTCTTACTGGTCACCAGACATCAGATGAACTGATGTTGCGACTGAGTACTTCTCTGCCCAGCTCTAATCATTAGTCTTTCTGAACTGAGAAAGATATTTGTCAGCTTTAAATGTAGGATGCTAATCTGAGCAGTCACCTTGATGGCTGTTTCAAAGAAATGGCTTTATTCAGATGAACACTTAACATGTGCCTAATGTCCCATTTCTATTGATGGTTAAGTACGTGTTTTGGGCTAGGCACATGCTTCACTTTCACTGAGCAGCAATAGATGTAAAAGCAAACCTTGTGTAAGTTTTCCCAGCCAGTTCTGTCACATGTCAGCACTGAACTGAAACACCTTTAGAAAGATGGAAAGAAAAATCTTCTGAGCAGAAACTGCCTTTCACCAGTTCTGTCAGCCTATAGGGCAGCAAAAATGAGTGTTAAGAGAAGACTGTTGGATTCCTCAGCTGATCCAAGGTCAGAGTTTGAGCTGGACTTGCAGATCCTCAGGTGTGACTCAATCCACTGACCATCTAGGTGGTTCTGTCCCTGAAGACCTGTATTAGTAATAAGGTTTAAAATGAAAAGTCAAATGCTTCTTATACAACAAAACACATTGTCTCAGCTCCTTCCATATTACTACTGAGTTGTTACAGGGCAAGGCTGAGAAGAGGTGATATCCTGTCCATGCACAAAGACTGTCTTCGTGAAGGAATTTCTAATTAGTTCCTACTGTGGTTCAGATTTGATGAAATTAGCAGTTTTCTTGCCTTGAACAGAAAAAGTGACAGTTGCCAACAAGATATTTTAGACTGGAAATACCTATTGCCGGAGTTGACCTGAAGTTGTCACTAGGGAGAATTAGTTTTGACACCTAAAGTATGGGCCCTCACCTAGACCGTGAAAGCCAACTCAAGGGAAATTTAATCAGCATGCAACTCCACTGTGCATTGATTTTAACCCCTCCTCACATCTTTTCCCCAAAAGGTGTACAATGTATTTAACCTTGCTCACAATATATTTAATCTTGCTGGGGATGGGGCTGAGATGCACAATATTTACTATTTCCTGTACTAATGCAAGCAGGCACAGGGTGTGATTTAAGGATGGAATAGTTGTGAATATTTTGGCTTGCACTGGAAATAGCATATATTTTTTCACATGCACTTTGAAAGTTGAATGAAGCTCAACTTGAGAAGGGGCTTTCTGTAGTGGTCACAGTTAGAGGGTGGTACTCTTGCAGAAAGAACAATATTGTCCCTACAGACGTTCTTTCAGAGGTGGAGTGCCAGATGGTTGCAGGCTGACCAGTTTCACAATTTGTAAGAAGGCTGCATTACATTTTCATTTAAGTATGTGCTTTCCAAACTGTGGTGACATCAGTTATCTGCTACTGCCTAGCCTCCTCCATTAATGTGAGTAACTGTGGAAAAGAAAATTCCACCCTATACCCACTGAATTAGAGAAGGAAAATGGGATTCTCCCACGGGCCACCTCAATGTATTTTTTAAAATCCCACCCATGCAGTGATGGTACAAACTGGTAGCAGTCAGTACCCACAGCGTTAAGGCCTTCTTTAAGTCATGGTTCAAAATACCTAAATTAATGGATTCAGCGCGGGGAAAGGAAAATCAGAAGTCAGGGAGGATTGTGAGGTTCATTTTTGTTCTGGACAGTTTGTTCACAATTATAGCATCCCAAGGCCAAATTGTCTGGTTTGTTTCATTCGTCATGCATTATACAAAGTGAACGTATGCCAGGCAGAGGGATTCACTGCTGGGGAATTCCCACAAGCTGGGGCAGTCTCTGGCCACTTCAGACACTGCAGGGAGAGCTCTGCCATCCATCCCCCATGCCCGTGTCACCACCTGCTTTCCTGGACACTCATCCCCTGCAGTAAGGGAGAACAGAGCACAAATTAATATTTTCCCTGTGTTTTCCATCCAGAGAGATTCAACAGAAGAAGCAAGTTTATTTTATAAGGAGTAAGTTGGAGGAGTGCTTCTCGCAGCCAAAGAAGCCCCCATTTTTCGAGGCCCAGTTGAGTGGGTCACAGGGCAGCTCCTGACTATTAAACCTCTCTCAGTTCTGCAGGAAAAGGATGTGAAAAGCTACTGTACCATCAAATGGATAGGCTGCCCAGCCATGCCACCTTATATGTCTATTTCTTTCCTCTCCTTTTATTAATACAGGCTTACCCTTCTCATAGTCATTCAGAAAGTTACTACAACAATCATTTTCATAATCCGTCTTTGACTACTGTCACCTTTCTCCTTGTGCAACTTAAACTGTGTTTCTTTACTCTTTCACATCAAAGAAAATATTCAGGCTCCTCATTAGCTAGTTCCTGTCTCCCCTACTGTTTCACCTATACTGACAGCTGACTTCCATCTTTTGCAGTCACATAAGTTCCCATAATTGAATTTTCAAATATGGTCTCGAAAGCAAAGCCATTTTATTGATTTCCTTCAAACCCCTATTGAAATATCTCTTTTGACAAGATGCTTGGGAAAATCTCGACAAAAGTTAGGCTACCGGAGGGTTGACACTGCCAAGAGCACTGAACATACCTGTAACCAGTCTTCCACTGCTACCCATCTCTGTCATCTTCTTTTCAAAGAGACCATAAATTTGTGGGAGAATCACCCCTTTTTGATCTCGCCTGCCAGTATCCCCCATGTTGTGCTGGTAGTCTATGCCTATGGCTCCTAGGCATAATGCAGACATTACCTCAAAAATGTATTATTAATAAAAGTACTAGGCAGGGTTTTCATAGCTCGCTTTTCCATTACAATTGGTTCAGGAATTCAGGAAGTTTCTCCTTTGTCAGTCACATGCTTAAATCTCCAGAGCAGTATTATTCATAATTCATCTTGGCTTTCAGAACAATAATAAACAAATATTATAAATAAATTAATTAAATAAATTGGCAGTAATTTCCTCACATTTTTCTAGCTGGAATGTTTACAGGTGCTTGCAGACACTGGCTTTTCCTAAATAGAGTCCAGGATGAAAACTTCTTTCAGAAAAGAGTACAGTTTCACTGAGTTTGTAGGGAATTGTAAGATCATGCTACCAAACTCTTTAAAAAGGGGGTCAGCCACTGATGTAGTTAATATATTTTAACATGATTCCAGTAGAACTCTAATGTCTTTTGAACATGATTGATTTTATTCAAATCATACTCTTAAAATCTTTTACATAAGAGATATCAGCACACTGGATATGTCATTAAACGACATCGAAGAAGACAGCTTGTGTGAGTGAAGTGTTGCCTTGTTTTTTTTTTATGCTAACTAGTGAAACAATACGGATACAGACCTCACAGAAATAAAAATGTCCATGTTGACTGGAAATTTGGTAAATCTGTGCTATCTGTTCCTATTATTCCTTTCATAATCTCCAGCTTTTCCCATCTCTTAGGAAAGGAGTAGAATAGCCATCCATTCCCTGCCAGGTTAGAAAACAAGCACCCTGGATTACCAGGCTGGCAAAAAGTACATTCCTTGTCAACTCTCACACAGTCACAGCTGAACAGGATGCTAAAAGGAAAGCTGTTCTGTATGGAGGCTACCTCTCAGCTGATGAAGATTCATTTTTGATGCCGTATATGTTCGGTGTGGGGCATTTCAACTGGAAGTAAAAGAACAGAGTCACAGAATCGGCAAGACTGTAAAGTTATGATCTTCATACCACTGTGGTGAGGACATCTGTACAAAACAAATCCAAGATCCCTCTTTCTCTCATCCAGCACAAGGCAACGAACCAAGGAGTAGCAAGCAATGACCGGAGTGATTCACTGAAGTTGAATTCTCCCCTGTTGAGGTTTGTTTTGCCTTCTACCTCATTCTTAACTGTGTGGAGGGAGATGATGAAAAGTAAATGATGGAAAGTCATATCATATCTCTTTCCTGTCCTATCTTTTAGTTGTCAGGGCCACTTTGTTCACCCGCTTTTAAGGGCACAGCCTGTCTCTCACCATGTGTCTGCACACAGCCTAGCAATGCAGGCTTCAGTTTGGATCTAGGCCTCTAAGTGCTACTATTGTATAAACAGTCATTCTCAGAGAAAGAGAAGTCACAAACGAAAACTACAAGGAGGTGAAAAGCACACACAGTTTCCTGGTGACTCATTTTGTGCAGTCCTTAACACGTTGTTTTATTTTGCTCTCAAAGGCCAAGTCACACGTGGTGCCTTCCAAAGAAGAGTAAGGATGCCAGCACGGAGGAGTAACCAACAGCAGAAATCAGGGCAAGCATTTAGGGACTGGGCTGCTTTTTCTCCCTTTTTCCTTTGCTGAGTACTGCATCACTGAGCAAGTATCTCTCCCTGCCAGTTATAAATAGGCACTAGTGCCTTATCATATTCTCCCTCACTGGGAAAGAATGTGGATCAGCTAAGGAATGCAACACCCAGGAAAGCTGCTGAACAGCAACAACTTTTTTCTTTTTTTGTAAGCCCTCTCTCCTAGAGTCAGAGGCATACATTCTTTAGGAGTGAGTTTCTTGACCTGGTAAATGACACAATGCTTTATATACAAAAATATTAAGAGGAGATTATGTCACCGGTAAAAATGTGCTGAAATGAGGTCTTTCCTTTTTACAAGCCTTTAAAGGAACTTTCCAAGCTTACCAAAACTGTGCAGTCATGCTGCTGACAGGCAGCCAAGTTCACATAAGGACCAGTCCAAGGGCACCTTCAAAACCAGTGTACCGATGGACCTCCCATATAAACTACAAGGTGTGTTAGACATCACATTACCAACACAGGATCTCAGTAACCAGGGCCCAGAAATAATTACCTTCCTTTATTCTTGTGTCACAAGGTGAATCTTGAAAGAGCTATAAATCAGCGCTCCAGAAAACATGGAGATAATTAGAGACAGAGAAGCTATTAAGACAAGGCACTTGACGGGGATCAACAAGACACAGGCCAAGATTCATGTATGTATTTAGGTTCCTATCCTTCCATCAATTTCACGGTGAGCATTGGTGCCTAAAAAGGAGTTACAGTTTTAAATCCCTTTGTAGATTTTGGCCCTCTGTTTTATTCCTAGGATTGTTCAGCTGACAAATCAACTCACCTCTTTGTGGAGAGTTCACAGTTCATAACTTATAAAACATGTGCATAGCACACATGTATCACAAGCCCATCTTCACAGATTCAATGTCATGACAAGAAGGATGACAGAATATCTGAGGGCAAAAACATTTTTATTGAATAATTGAACTTTCTTTCTGCTTGTATGGTAGGAAGTACTTAATGTTTCAACAGGTACTTCCAACAAAGCAAGGCATCAGATTTCTCTTGTCGGTTGAACTGCAGCCATAACTAACAGATGGGCCAGGGATTTTTATTTTCGGGCAGCAGAGGGTAAATCAATTTGAATATTGTCTCTTTGGAGACACCAATACTTTCATGTCTCCGTACAGTAAGCACCTAACTCAAATTGATCCTGCTTTATTCGGAGTTCCCAAGTAGAGGTTCTATTCATTGAATCTTTATCATCTGAAATCTTAGGACTATGACAAAATTAAAATAAAATAAAAAAAAAGCCAAGCCATTATATATAAACAAAAATATGGTCAGGATTTGACCTTAAAAGGAGTAAAGATTAATAAAAAATGAAAAATAATGATTATCTTTTTCAGCTTTGCAGTTTGGTTCTGCAGATTTTTTTAAAAAATATTCATTTTTTTAAGCTTTAGGAATGTCTTACCTAAAGCATGTATAGAGCCAAAAGACAGCTATTTTTAGGGTGATATTTCTCAGCTTGTTTTGGCAAAGTAAATGCCAAAGTACTTGAAAGACTTGCAACCCCCAAGATTATAGACTTTGAGAATACACAGGTCAGTCCCTGTCTTCTGGGGAGTTTGGCAGACACTACACTCAAGAGAAAGTTTTCCAGAAGGAAACTTACTGCAATAACTTATTTGCTATGACTGGAGTATCCAGGACAAAGTCATACTCACCATTGCCCAAGGTTCTATAAAACAGGCTGTTAGTATAGTATTTTCTAGATTACTCCACGGTTTTCAGCGCTTCCTGAATCCCTTGCTTTAACAATCCATCCCTTTCAGGCATTAAAAAAAGGTAATGTTGGAGGTCTACTTTCTTCCCCTAATGCTCCAGAACTCATTCTGGATCTCAACAGCAACTGCAAGAGACAGGTCTGGTTTCAAGTTCAGCACAATTTCAGAAGAAAGGGATACTGAATGAAAAGGGATCCCTCAGTCACAGATAGCTGTCCCACACATGAACAAGGTAGACAGCAACAAGAAATGTTTTTCCCCATACCCCTGAAGTTGCCTCTAGCAGATTTTCTCCTACTTCTGGTATGAGTCATGGGACAATGCAGCAGCCTCAGCATGAAGATTAGGAACGTGCACTGGCACTTCATTCCCACCTGTTGCTGTAATCAGCGGTCACCTAGTACCACTCAGCCTTCTACAGTGCCTTTCCTTTCACAAGCTGCTTTGCAGTAGTAAGCAAAAAAATGGGTCTACTTAAGAGTTCAGAGAGTAACAAGGGATGAAGTAGCTTAGTGTTAGTGTAGCATCTAGCAGACCTTTGTTTTTCAGAAGCAGAATTCTAGTCCTGATTTTGCTAATAACTGTCCTAGAACAAGAAAGTTTCTGTTTTGATTTTTTTAATACCAACAGAGACATTTTCTAAAATAAACGTAACTGCAGACAAGAATCTGGGGTAGGTATGGTAGAATTACACAAGCAGACTGACTTACATCAAACTTAGAGAGCTGCTCCCAAAATGTATACACACCGTTTATGCTTGAAAGTGCTGGACTTTGATCTCCATTTCAATTTAAACCACAGCCAGGGTCTAATTTCCCTTTCTTCACATTTTTAAATTCTCAAAACCAACTCAGCAAGTTCTCATCCTCCCCTGCACCTGGGGAGAAAAAAGGCCAAAAAGGCAAGAGAACCAGCCAAAAGGAGCAGGGGTGTTCCTGGGTTGCTAACTGACTTTGCTCTGAAAGCAGGGGAAAATGTTGACCCACTCCTAGTAGATGTTGCCACTCCGGTTCCTACTGACTTCCATATGTTTAGGATGCTAAGCAGAGAATTAATCCTCTCTGATGGCACAACTTGCTGACACGGGCATGCTATCTAGTTCTTTGTTCATAAGGATCTGCCAGAATACTTTTTTTTAATATCTGGATGTCTCCACATACATCTGTTCTTGTCCACATAGTAGAGGTATCCTCTGATCAACCATGCCCTTTCTGAGTTCTTCGTCTTGTTATATATCTCATGAAAAACATTTGGAAATAGTATTAGAAGAAAGACTGACATCTCATGTAACTGTTTCTTTGTTGATTTTTCTTTTTTTCAATCTGAGAATTTATATTTTTTAAATATACATGCTAATGAAACAAAGATTCTAGCCCTACCCATATTTTATTCTACAGCTCCCAGACTTGAGTTCAATGTAGTACAGTTGCTTTTCAGATTTTGGAGCCTGTGCCTTTACAAGGACAATTCTGAGTACTTCCAAATCTCATCTATTTATCCCTCTAGCACATTATAAAGGAGCCTTTCCTGAGAGGACTCTCCGCTACCTCATCTGCACAATGTCAGCCACGTAATGAGTCTACAAGGACGGACAAAAACATGGTGGCAGCACACTGATACTGTCTATAACTGTTTGTCTGAGCCTTCACAAAGAGTCTGCGTCCAAACTTTCTTTGCAACATGTTTGGAGGCTTTTTCACTGTCAGATGAGAGCAGAATTTTACTTCCTCACAGTGCAAATACGCAGCAGTTCGTGCTCCAAGTATGGTAGAGACATACTTAGTAGAAAACATCTAGAGATGGGTGCAGTCCTTTGTGTGTCTGCTCCATGGCTCCAAAACATAGACATAAACCAGATGTAGTTTGGAAGCTGAGAAGCACTAAACTCAAACCAACATATCTGTTGTACGGCAAAGTTAATCAGCTTTGACTTAGCATTGTATGAATGTAGTCAAAGATTGCTGTAGGCTTGACAGCTCAGCTGGCTTTCCCCTACTATATACCAGAACTTTCTTTAGAGTACTCAGACAGCGTAAAGAGTCTTTATACGTCTTTACCTGTAGTTTCTGAAGATTTTAATGCATCTCCACATTATTGAAGCAGAATATGACAAAGGGTCTCTAATGTGCCATGAAATGAAATTTTGACTATCGTACTTTCTAGCATCACAGGCATAAACTGCTCAATTTTTACTTAATTTAATTAATTACCAATTAACAGAAATTTCTTATAATTGATCAAGGTATTGAGACAAAAAGAGAGAGAACATAGACAATTAAACACTCAAGTAAACATCTTTTCTTCTCCTTCTTTAGGCTCACCTTAAGTCAAACACCTATCCTGCTTACTTCTTATTCTCAATTTCCCTTATTCTTGCTGCAGGATACACTCAGTCCATCCCAATTCCTATGGGGAAGCAGAGGGTGACCCAGGAAGTTGGACTGTGTGCGTAACAGTTTCTGCCCATTGCTCGCTGTTTGTTGGCTTCTTTTTGTTCCACTGTGTTTCTTCCTGGTTTTCTTCAGCCACTCTGATGCTTTTCTTATTGGTTTTCCAGGATCACTTCCTCCAAGCTCAAGAATGGTCCTTCCTGAAAAGAAGGAAATCAAACAAAGGTGGCAGGAGGCCTGCATGGATGAACAAGGATCTCTTGATAAAACTCAAACATAAAAAGGCTGCATACAAGAGGTCAAAGCAGGGAGAGGAGACTTGGAAGGAACACAGAGGCATTACTTTATTGTGTGGAGATGGGTTTAGGAAAGCCAAAGCCCACCTGGAGCTGAATCTGGTGAGAGACATGAAGGACAAGAAGAAAAGGCTAGGGAGAATGTGGGCCTGCTGCTGAATAGGGCAGGTGCCCTTCTGGCAAAAGACATGGAAAAGGACAGGATATTCAAGGTCTTTTTCACTTTGTCTTTACTGGTAAAAACAGTCTTCGGGAATGCCAGGCTCCCAAGATCAGTGGGAAAGACTACAGCAAGGAAGATTTACACTAGGAGGGTGAAGCTCAAGTCAGGGACCTTCTTCCCTGACTTCCAGGAACAAACTGGACAAGCATAACTCCATGGGACCTAATGGGATACACTCATGAATGCTGAGGGAACTGGGCAGGGTCACCACAAATATGCTTGCGATTTGTCTTTGACAGGTCTTGGCGATCAGGGAAGGTTCCTCAGGACTGGAAGAAAGGAATTTTCTATTCTATCATCTGTCTATGGGACGAAGTCCCCCAAGGGTGTCTCTGATCTGGTATGCTTTGACAGTCCCTCAGGGGCACCCCTGAGCCAGGGTGGATCACCCATGACTGCAGTCGTCCCTCAGGGGTGCTCCCGTACCAGTGTGGATTAGCCTTGGCTGCAGTCTGTCAGGGCTGCCGCTGCCCTGGTGTGGGTCACCCACAACTGCAGTCCCTCAGAGGCATCTCCTCCAGCACAGAGCACCTCCTCCCAAGCATGCCCCTCCAGCCACCTCCTCAGCAGCATCGCCCTCCATGTGTCCACCACCCTCAGCAGCTGATACTCTTTCTTAAATACCTGTAAGTGGGGGCACCAAGGATTCTGGTGATCAGCCCGAGCTTTGACATGCAGTAGATAACACATGGGAAAAAACAGCATGGAGTAAGACACATAAAAAAAGAGGGCTAAGATACACAGAGCAAAGGAAAGAGAGAAGACATAGAGACGAAAGGCATAGACTTCAGAATTCTATTCATATTTCTGGAAGAGACTCCTTTATAGATTTTATTTAAAAAAAAAAAAAAAAAAAAGGCTGGTGGACTGGAGGCCCAGTGATCAGACTTCAATCAGGACCTGAATTTCATTACAGTTGTGGATTGTTCACGGGTTAAGAGTGTTGACAGCTCTCTGTTGCATAATTGCATTGCATGTATAACAGGCCTGCATTCTCCACAAAGAATTTGAGTATGAATTGTCCTTCCTTTCTCTGGAGTAAATCTAGTTTGAAAAGTGAGTAAATTGCACGAGATAGGGTGTAGTGTCTATCACCATTTAATCCCTTTTGTAAACCTGATCCAGTTTCCAACTTAATCATAATGAGAGGAAAAGAAATAAGTATTTACTGGGAAATCTATGTAAACTTTCCAGTAAAAACAACTTAATTGATCATGAAAAGAATATATGAAATTAAAATAGTTAAGAACTGAGGAAAATCACATTTGTTTCACATAAAAGTAAATGAGCAAATGGGACAAGAAGACACTGCTTAACACTATAAGAATGCTATTATAACTGACTACCCACATTTAAAAGTTGTAAACACCATAGAGGGAGACGAATTGCATACAATTATGAGTGATAATATGACATTGAGCAATGCAAAATATTGGCTTCATATCTGGAAAATGAAAAAATCCCTTTATTGGAGACAAATCTGCTGTATAGCAGCAGACCTAACTCCACCTTAGTTTTCTGTTAAGTGTTCCGGTGTCAGGCTAGAGAGAGCTTTGAGCGATGTACCACACCCAGGGTACATTACCAGCAGAAGGATAATCATATTCTTCTTGTCCCTGAGAACTAGGAATGTCACCCACTTAATGTCCATATAGTTATTGCCTGTTTCCTGATACTGCATACATCTTCCTATATAATCCCATTCAGCAAGCTGTGTCTTAACACCAGTTGGGTTCCTTCCCCCAGACTCATCATGCCTTTGCAGTACTGCCAGTTCTTTCAGTTTCTAACCCAGGGTGATTCATGGTTGTATTAAAAATTTTTTTTTTTTTTCCTGTGCAACACAGTCTTTAAGCTCAGATAGTTCCTTCCCCTGATGTCCTTCACCTATCAACGTACCCAGAGAGTGCAATCTTCTCCTTTCTTTCACTGTGCTAGGCTATACAAGCCAGTCCTTCTCAGTCTCTATCTTTTAAGACAGGACTGTCATGTGCTGGACATTTCAATCATCCTCTCTGCACATGTTTTGTTTAAATTCACCTTGCTGGAAAAAATTACTAGGTGCCAGAGATAAAATCCCCAGCGATGCTTCAGACTCATTTCCAGGCTATGCTAGAAACATCATATCTGATAAATCTTAAGCTGATATGTGACTTGTTCAGGACTGGTCCTGTCTGTGTTTAATAGTCATCCTAGGACTGATTAATACCCTCAGTTGCTGTAGCATATACTTCAGTTTAGCTTACACTGATTTCCAACAAGTGAACTCCCAGTTTGCAATGGAAAATCTTGCTATTTACTTCTAGGTGTGTAACCTCTGCACCTTGACGATTCAAATGCAGGACAGGGATCTAGATTACCTGATAGTGCAGAACCTGTGCATCTGCTATGATTCTCTCCATCTTGAGAATGGTTATCTCTTCCCCTTTTATGGAGAAAAAGAATGACCTAAATAGAAGTACAAGGCATTGCATGTTTGCATGACCTCACCCTAGTCTTGTCTCTTTGGAAAGCACCCTACACTTGACATGCATTCCAAGTATACACTGCTTTGTAAATATTTTTTATTCCTTCTCACCAGTTTATTTTAAGCCACTGGTTCCTAAAGGAGGGGTCACAACCTTATTTTTACGCACAAGCTTGGCAGTATTATTGGCAGTGGGGTCGTGACCCCAGAAATGAGTCTTGTTGGACAGATTTCTGAGATTCAGAATCCCTTCTGCCCTCTTTTAACACTGTTAAGGTCGCCAGCAGGGTGAAGCAGATCATGAATGCAACGAAAGAAGATGAAGCTCTGCTTACAGTTCTGATGAACTCTACAGCTCTCAGCCTGAGCAGCAGTCATGTTGCTGGTATCAAGACATAACCCTCATGTGTTTGTCCAATGTGCCATCAGCAATACAATTTTCTTTGTGTCCCTACAGTGTATTTTTAAGCAAGTGCAATGCAAATAATATAGAAAGCTCTTAGTAATACACAGCACTTCATAAAGACTGTGGAGTTTATTCTAGGCCTCTCTACTTAAGCTGTGAAATTATTCTGACCTGCTGGTAAAGTCTTTCCAGGCTTCCATAGGGATCATATACACCATTCCTCTCAGATAAACTGCACTCAGTTATTCCTGTAAGCTGAAATAGTTTGGTTTAATTACTGAACAGTTCATGCCCAGATAGTGCTCTGAATGGAATTCACAGGCAAACATAGTCATTTTCCGTAGAAAAGGGACAGAAGCAAAATAGAGGCAGACTGAGTCCTGTTGTCACAAACGTTATTATGAAGGTCCATATTCTAGGACACTCATAAAATGAGGAAATGCCTTATTATATTGGGGTGGGTGTGGACCAATGACGAAATGTGTTGCTGAGCACTCTGGTCCCACAGTTGTCTGGATAGTCCCTTGCGCATCGAAGTATCCTTCTCAGAGCTGTCAAGGCATGAGATCACCTTTTTGTCACTTCAGGATGTGGGTGGGAGGCAAGGGGACATATATTCGCATCCTGGAGTTGAGAAGCTCTCAACCACTTTAGACAATGAGGCTATGTCTATGCTGCTAAGTCAAACAGCTCCCAGGAATAGTCACAAGCAGTGAAATGAAATTGTCTATACGGTTCCCTGTCAGAGGGCTCCCAAACATGCTTTGGGTCCCTGCCAGCCAGTACCCCCAAAAAATTCCTGCACATGGTCTGTGATCAGAACATTCCCGGGATTGTTCCCAGGGGGAAACTTTGCAGGCAAGTCCTCTGTTTTGCAGGCTGAAATAGTTTATTAGAATAGACATAGACTACCCCCGCCAGTAAGCCGATTTAAATTATGTGTGTAGAGTGTTAAACGCTCCATTACCTTCAGTAAAGCTATTTGTGATGTAATGTGTTATTGTGGTTAAGGTGTTGGGATCCTCACTGTAGGAAGACAGTAAAGAGGCCTTCTGAAATACTCTGAGCAAGAAGTGGGACTGTGAACAGCTTTTAATGGACCTGAAGAAAGCAGAAGTATTCACTTTGTTCTTTTTGTTGTTGTGTATCTGCTCATAATATCAGTCCTATCTTCCCCAGAGTATGGAGACAGAGCTGGTAGTGGTGCTTGAGGAAGGATATGCAAGCCAAAAGCATAAACTCTGGCTGGTGGTGGCTCATCTGTGACAAAGAGAACCCACAGTACAGCTTAGCCCTTTTCCTATTCTGATGGGTAAAGGCGGTAACTATCAGTATCCACTGGTCTCAGCCAGAAGTCTAGCAGCTTAGTGATTCAACGATGTATATCTGGATAAGAAAGTCTCCACCACCTCAGTAAAGGAGTTTTTATGTGTTAATACTTCCCTTCTTTCTATCATTTATTTTATTTATTTCCTGAAGAAGAATAGCTGACACCAAAGAGATATTTTTTTTTCTGCCATGATGATACTACCTGCATTTCCTTTTTGGTGGGGACTTTTTTCTCCTTGTGAACTACTGACAGCTTTTCTTTCTTTGGATGCTGTATTCTCCACTTTTAATTTAGGCCTGTGTTTTGTCTCAGTGGTCCCTCTGAATTTTAAGTACTTTGGCCACATTTCCTAATTATTGTACCAAATATGTCAAAGGAAATGAACATGCCTCTGCAGGCGAAGTACTTACCCACTTTAAATGACTGTGCAAATGTCCACGTCCAGCACTAAACAAAAATAAATCGTTTGCTGCTCTGATATCATCAGTTTGATGTCTGTGGCTCTGAGCCCGATTGCTTTGCTGGTACCCAAACCCCACAAGCCAGCTGGCAGGACTGTGCACCAGCAGCCAGGCAGGTTCGGTCTCCTGTATTTAAACTGCTCTAGACACATGGCACTTTTGTCAGTATTTTTTCCACTGTGCTTTGGCACATACGTTCAGCTATAGAGTAGCTCCTGAACATTTAGATTCCATTTGTGTTTGTATCTGAATTTACTAATATCTGGATAAAAGTGTGTATTATGTGATGCCCCTGGCTTTTGCAGTCAGAATGACTGAGAAAATCTTTCTCAGATGACATATTTTCACTTTAACTTTTATCCTCTTAAGATAAAACAAAAAATCTGGCAATGAATATTCATGCCTACTTGAGTACACAGGTCTGGTGACTATAGCTACACATGTAACCATATGGAGAGCTCAAACAGTAGGTGACAAAGACAGCACAAATGGAGGAGGCCTAAATCACTATGCAGCAATTGAGTTGTACGTGACAATACCTCTCATTAGTGTGTCCTCCTGTTCTGTTTATCAGTTTGCTTTTTTATGAGGAATGTGATTGGAATTTAGGCTACTGTAAAGCAGAAATTCTTTTAAGTTCCCATTGCTTCCTGTTTGTTGCCTTAGTATGTATGTGATGACTAAACTTAAAAACCTCTTGCAAGGATCAACTCTTAGTGTCACACCCATGTACCTAGCCAGTACCCTCAGCAGCTAAGTGAAAAAACTGAACTTTCAAAAAAAAATTCCATCCCCAAACCCTATGGCTCCTTCTTTTCTTGGAGAGTGGGTACACACTTGTCAGGCAGCAAAAAGCAACCAAAACCTATTTGTGTCCTTGTCATGCCCTCAGCTGAGGCAATTCAACTGTTTTGGGTGTTTTGCTTTCTGCCCAAGATGAATGAACTACTGAGGATGTAAAAAAGGTCTGATAAAATAAAAGTGCCTGTTTTAGTCCAAATTATTTTATTTCTATGATTAGAGCGTGATGCCACAATTATATCAATATTTCATTATTGTTCTTAACTTCTCTCAGCAAAAGTTGTTCTTACTTTCTCCCCTTTCCCCCTCCCCTTTCCCACTTGCAGCTTGTTAATGTCACCCCGGCACCGAAGCCAGCTGCCCTCCCAGCTTCCCAGCTGTTCCAGGGCATCTCTTTGTGGGGTTCCTCTGTAAACTGCACTGAAATGGTGAGGGTGGGCTTTGACCTTCCTGAGGATGTTGCATTTCTGCCCTGGGCCACAGGATGGTTTGTCCCAGAGAAAGCTTCACTGGCACTGGCAGGAGGCAACTGCTGTGTCATGGGGAAGGAAGTGAGCATGAGATTGCGTACACCAGCTTTACTTGCAAAGCTTCGCTCTGTGTCTTGACAGCACCCAGCCCAAGCCTAAGCTCCATCAGGAAATGCACATGTCAGGCCCAGTCTGGGAGTCCTCTGGCCAGCACTGATCTGGATAAAGAATTACTCTCACACAACAACATAAGACCTTGCAGTGCATCAGACCACAGGACTGTATCATCTCCAGTAGCGTCTTCAAGCAGATGCCATGGGAACATGCTACAAATAAAGCAAGCATGCATTATGTTTCCACATTCTACTGTCATAACCTCCAAATATTTCCATCTTAGTGGCATCTTGAAGCAGATACAATTTCAGTGTGTTTAGAAATTCTCAACAAATTTCCCTGAACTCATCCAGTCTCCCTTTGAACTTAGGTCAGCTTGGACTACTACAACCCTGTTAATAATTCTTTTTTCCCCTCCCAAATCTGTCTCTTACTAGCATCATCTGATGTCCTGTAGTTTTACTGTTGGAAGAGATATTTATATCACATCCACCACAACTTACTCTTTCTGTGCAACTCATGAGTTTACAGACCTCTACTGTTATCAGCCTGACTCATCTCTTTCCCAGGCTGAAAAATCTTAGTTTGCTTAATATATATTTTGTCGTGCAGAAGGCATTCTCTATCTCCAGCCATCCCTGTTGCTCTTCTCTGAAGTCCTTCTAGTTCTGATATACCTTTTTTCAGATGACAGGATGAGTGGCACACAGCATTCAAGGTGTGGGCAAACAAGCATGTAATGCTATTCCCTGTTCCATTCAAACTTCCTTACCTTCTTACCCTCACTGCATTTCTATCTCCCTAGAATGGCACACATTGTTGCTTACTTCATCAGACAGCTGGATATAGGGTCTGATGATTTATTTTTCTTCCTATTTAGGCCTGGAATTTCAGCCTATACAAAGCTGGTGTTACTCATCAAGGCAGTTAATTTGCTAATTTGTTAATCTACCTTTATATTAGGTTCTCATTAACCTCTAATATTACTGCAGTGCCAGAAGAGTTTACTATGTTTCCAGGTATATTTTGTACCACCAGGTAACGTGGTGATCTTTCTTCCACCAAGGCCCCAGCATACCCAGTGTCAGTATATTCCTGAAGGGCTATGTTGTCCAATTTTCTCATCTCCTTTATTAGACTCCCTGCAATCCTCTGGAAGCCAGCATACCGCTCATTTGGTTCCTGGCAGTCTAAATGACAATCTTCCATTTCTTATGTGGCTATCAGTCCTCTGATCTGTCTCCTATTTGGATACAGATTCCATAACAGAATAATTGTCTCAAACCACAACCTCCTCCATACACATCAGCTTCTTTTAATGCCCTTCAGTTTAAAAACTCATTCACAACCTTCTTGTTTTAAGTGTCA
The DNA here is from genome assembly GCF_034619465.1 of Leptosomus discolor. Lineage (NCBI taxonomy): Eukaryota > Metazoa > Chordata > Aves > Leptosomiformes > Leptosomidae > Leptosomus > Leptosomus discolor. Next base: position 65,618,012 of record NC_141392.1, read on the forward strand.
GATGTTTCATTTCTTTAATGTTTATACAAAGCTTGTATGCCTGTCTATGTGTTCCGTATAACAGAAGGATCCCCCATTCCTATGATCCTGAGTCTCTGTTCCTCTACCATCTTTTCTGTTGGACATCAAAACTCTGTCTTTTGGCTTCTCTCTCTGCATAGCGCACTGTAAACCTTCCAGAGAGCACTGCCATGGAAGCTTTGCTGTTTTTAAGGTGCCTAGACTTAGGCTTCCGAATCTCTGTCCTGTCCTTCCTTTCGCCCTTGATGCCTATGTAGAGCAGGACTCCAGGATCCCGCCTGGTGCATTTTACAAGCCAGCGCAGACTCCTAGGGAGATCTGCCACCTTTGCAGCCCTCCCCAGCCTGCTCCCAGCTGCTGGTCACATCTGCCTCCCAAGGGCAGAGTGGGACGCCAGGTCTGCTGTAGCTCTGCATGTGCACTTGCTCCCCAGCCCAGATCTTCGCAATCCAAAGCTTTGCACAAGGGTCCAAAACACTGGAGTCACTGTGATGGCAAGAGACCAAAAAATCTGCTTTGCAAGAAGGGAAAAGTTTAGCAATGTTCTCCTTTTTCTCTAACCAGCCTGGAGACCCCATGAACTCTCCCCGCTGCCCACAGAGCTGCCTGCATTGCTAGCAAGAAACAGCCAACCCAATTAGTCCCTTCCCTTTCAAAAATGACCTTGAGCCATGCCAGATGCAGGACACTGGGCCCTGTAAGTGCTGGAGCATAGGCAAGCCCAAGATGGCTTGCTTCCTTTTAATTACTTACAGTTATAAATCTGAGAGTATAAACTCTGCAAGGCTAAACAATATCTTCTCCCATGACTTATTAAAGTTGAATGGCACGCAGTCTTGTTCTTTTGCCATGCTGTTTCACAGAGCTCCGTCTCAGAGCAGTTGGCGAAAACTCACTTTAAGATGAAAAGCTTTTGGAAAAAGAACAGCACATTCTGAGCACATAACAAGTACTCTGAGGCAAGAAAGGCTTTCTCTTATTTTTAAAGTTAAGCTCATTAGGGATTGGGCTCATGTTTTGTAAGTGATGTTGCAATGGCAACAAAGCTAGCTCCTTAATCACTCGAGGTGGAACAGACTCACCTTCTCACATCTCTGTCCTGTGTACTCCTCTCTCTGCTCAGGTACTCTGCTCCTCTCACCTTCAAACCCACCAAAAAATCTGCAGGCTGTGCATCCCCTCCCACTCTGCCCAGGAGAGTTGGGTCTGACCGACTGGCTGATGATCACGGTCAAATCTTAGTCTCTCTTGCTGAGTGTATGGTGGTCTTCTGCTGGAGCACTGGAGCAGATAAAACATCCTCTAGAAGCTGTTTGCAGCTATGTTCTGTATATCTGCAGCTGTGCTTGTCATAATCTCTGCTCTCACTGCTTTCCAGTATTGCAGCATCCTGGTTCACAAAAAGCAAAACCACTAAAAAAGTGTTGTGATCATATTCTTTTATCCCTCTATTGGATTTCCCTCTTTTCCTGCAAGAAAGTAACAATTCTTGTCCTTTTCTCCAAGGCCATTTAAAACATTGTCCCTTGGTAATATTTTCCTCTTGCATATCAAATCACACCTTCAGTCTTGTCAATCACTCTCCATTCCCCAAACCACTTCTTTTAATCCATAGTCCCATTCTCCTTCAGACTTTTGTCAAGTTTGTCATCCGCATCAAACTCTGGGAAAGAACAAGGAGATCATGATAATTTAGAAGTCAACTTCACAAGGACATGTAAAGCAGAATCAAATCATCCTTGGCCCCCTTTGGAGAAACAGATACAAGGGACCATCATGTGAAACATGCCATCACTCTTTGTTTTCCTGCCTCACCACTTGTTTGCTGCTTCTCCTCAAAGCTGCACAGGTTTGAGAGCTTATGTGCTCCAGCATGTCTGGGTAGATCCCAACACGAGGCGATACTCTGTGTTCAAGGAGAAAGGATAATCCCAAGAAGAATGAAAGCTGGAGGCTTTTCTCCAGTGGTAGTACTTTCTGTGAACTGTTTTGCCTTGTTCTGCTGTTTCCATGTGGAATGACAAAGGTAACACTGTTATGGTCTGCATTATATTTGTACCTACTCACTTACTACTTCTATGTTTTCCACTGGACAGAGAACAGGTATTTTCCCCCTTTAACTAGTAAATAAAAAAGAAATTATGGATTAATTTCTCTATCATCTTTCTCTCAGATAGAGGACTAGCTTTGATTTTGCAAAAACTTACATAGTTTCGGTGATTAAACTCACAAAGTGACTGAGGACACAATTAATTTTCTAGACCCCAGTGTTTAAGATGTAGCTTTTCATAACTCTTCGTTGGCTGCACCGTCACAACTTTTACAAGGCAGTGAAAAATAATGACAATAAATATGGGCTATCTCTAGGGGAAAATACTGATTGTGGGGTCAAAAAGGACATGTACTGTGATGTCATGAGAAAAATATACTTAAATAATGTGTTCTAGGCAGAAAAATGTCAGAAGTATTGGCTTGAATTGATGGTGAAAGTCGCCTTGCTGCAACAACTTGGCTTTGTCCATGCTACTGTTAAGCATATATATATGTGCATAAAAATGTTCCCATGTGAAAAAAAATCAGTTTGGTAATGTCAAAGTGACAGCATCATATTCTGTGCTGGGTTAAAATATTTTATGTTAGCCAGATCAAAATAAAAATTTCCATAACACTGACAAATTATTTCCTTCAGCTGGGCAGAAGAGAATGAAAAGGAAAACAAAAAAAAAAAAAAGGAAAAAAAGCCACAGAGACAAATAAAAGTAGAGGCGGAGCAGAAGGCAGCTAAAACAGAGCACAGGTTTTATCAGATGGGCATACAGAGAAGCTGGCTGGCATGGCAGAGCATTAGGAGCAGGAGAACAAAAACTTGATGCTGTGAATACTCTGCTTTGCTTTGATGCAGTCACTAGCATCCTACCTAAGAAGAGAAAAGACACTGTGTATGAGTGCTGCACCATTTTACGAGCACTTGACACAAGGCATTAATCATTTTTCCTCACTAGAAGTAGCTTGCCAAGTATTGTTCTCTGTTCTGGGAGTGAATTCAATGAGTACTGCACCTACCTAATAGAGACTGAAAGCTGGCCCAGGGTTTTGCTTTGAAGGCATTTTGCTGGAGCTTTCCTGTCATAATGCATTCATTTCTATAGGTTTTGAAATCTTTAGCTCCTTAAAGAGCTACATGGGGACACAGATATGTGGGGGGTCACTCCATGCAGTTCAGTGTCCTGCCTCCAACAGCCTCCATTTACCATTGCTCTGGGAAAAGATGGAAACCACCCAGACAACCACATAAAGCTCTCGTGGGGGGAAATGCCTTCCTGGTTCCTGCGGAGATCAGCGTGTGCCCCGAAGCATGAGATTTGATTACCTTACTCCAGAACATAAAACTTCTAATGCTATTAGAAAGCCTTCAGGCTATTAGGCATTTTCTTGAAATACAGCTACCATGCCTAGCTTGATGACCCCCTATAGAACAGGCCATGTGCCTGGTATTTCTTTGTACTAATCACCAATCATTAATATCATCACATGAGCCCTGTTCACAATCAAACGTCCATTTGCAAGAAGCCAAGGGCCACCCAGTCTTAGCTTCCACCAGAAAAGAAAAGGTCAGTCTCAGATTCGGGACTAATAGGACAACATGTTTACAAGAAAGGTCTATTCCTCCACTTCCTATGAGCAGCTGCACACACACACCACTCTGGGAGCCCAAACTTTCTCTGTAGCAGGGACATCCTCAGAGGAAGCATGCCCCTGCCAGCTGTGCAAAGTGGGTCAGCAGCCTGACCATTAGCATTTCCCCCAGAGGCTTATTCTCTACCTCGTGGTGCACCTGCTGTTTCGCCCAGGGGCTTGGATAGAAAAAAGCCCTATGAAGTAACCGTGGTTTGGAGAATCTCAGGTCTGAGCTATTCTGGGAGGCAAAGAAAGAGAAAGAAAGAAAGACAAAGCAAGATAGTTTACTATTGGCTAAGCCTGTGATCCCTTGTAGTAAAACTGACAGGCAAACTGTGTACCTGTAGGCAAACAATGTTTTGTGACTTGCTTGATCTGGGCTATAACCACAGATCACTCCAACTAGTCTAGGGAAAAGGTAAATCTTTTTCTAGCCCCATCTCCTGCAGATCATTCAGCTGTGAAGAGTCCTTACCTTCCCCCAGAGAGACAAAGTGGTCTTCTATAGATACCCAGAGATTTGCTGGAAGTAAGAACCCCTGCATCTCACCTGACCAGAACTGATCTGGTAGCATCAATGGCAAAATTCTTGCTTCCCTAAATGAAATAAGGATTTCATTGTCTGGCCTTGCGAAAGCTTCATATTCTGCACTTTCTCTACAGTAAGATCTGTGGCTCTCAGAAAGTTTTGCTCTAGAGTTACCCTTTAGGTATTTTTCTACCATAGGCTAACAGGCTTTACAGGCAGTATAATCATCTGGATTATACCAAACGGTGCTGGGCCAACTCACACAGCAGCCCTGCAAGCAGACTCCTTTCCTCCTCCATACAGGTCTTTAACAGAGCAAACTGCATGCAGAAGGATTCAGCATTCTCCTCCTACAGGGATAAGGGGATGTGTGTATATTTAATTTTACCAAAAGATCTGAAACTAAAAATAACTACCTCTGTATTGAATATTTGTGTAGGTGGCACAGAAGAGCTGAGAGAAGACAAGCAATGATCTCTGCCATACCATATAGCAATGATCTCCTCTCTGAGTAGAGATATAGCTGAGAAGGGATTTAAAGCCCTACAGTTGCCAGAAAGAATAACCATACGTTTTATTTTTTAAGTTGTGTTGGAAAGTGTCAACATATTTAAAATAACAAATATGTAGCTGAATATATAGCTCAACATAAATATTTCACAATTTCAGAAAAAGTATAAAGAATTGAGACAAAAATGACCAGCATTGCATGTGTGATACATTGGTATCAGAATGGGAGGAAAACCTCAATATCCTCCATCTCACAAAATGACTGGAGTTAGAATTAGGGGAGTTTTGTTGTTCTGCTTAGTGTCTGTGTCTGCTTGGTTCTTTATGTTACCAAATCTTACTTTGATCTGAATTTTATGTTGAAATAAAGGCAAGAACCCAAAATGAAATTAAGCTAGAACAGCAAGTTTTCCCCATTTTCAAGATAACATCACTTATTTTTACAGGATTTCTACCTGAAAACACTTTTCCCCAATGTGTTAGATAAAGGAGGAGATCAACTGAGCTACAAAATTGAGATCTGGATTTTTAACCTCCTTTTGTCTTCAAAGCTTAAGAGAATTTGGAATGAAGATTTTTGTTTTGACACAACCAGTTTAAATGGCTGCAGATGTTTGTGAATCTTTGAATGCATTCGCACTATGAAATTTTCTCTGTAAAAGGACACTAGATAGATTTTAATCTGCCTCCAGTCTTTGGAGAGACCATTCTGAACCCTTTAGGTCTGAATGAATTGCCTCTAGGCTCAGGGCAGAACCATGTCTTTCAGAAAATACGGATCTACTCAAATATTATAGTTCTTTGTATGAGCCAAAGAGGAGTACTTTTTCTTTCTGATAAATTTCTCTGAAAAATTTTTCTGACAACATCTCTTTTATGCACTTTCAATAGTAAATGGGCAATATATCAGAAATGAACTTCTGCAAAGAGGAGATCTGGCAAAAGCTAAATTAGAAAATTGTCATGTCTGCGTATTAATAGGTTTTCCATTTAATTAGAGAAGACAGTAGAGGATAAGTAGGGAAATGATAGTAATACTTTAAAGCCAGCATCTCACAAACATTCTGTGGCTTCAATTCCCTGCTATACATATAAAGTAAGCCAACTGATTGTGAAAAGCATGTTTACTGAGGATTGACATCCATGTAAAGGATGCATGCTTCCTAAGCCTCATTAAATCAGTTCTTAATGATCAACTGGCATGCAATTAGCCAAGAATAATGAACCTTTAAAATCTACATTAAAAGTCTATTGGAGACATTTGCTTCAAACTGTAACCAAAATATTTCTTAGCTAATGGCATCAACATTTTTATTAAGAAATATAGAAATAATCACAGGCTTTTATTTTTATTGCCTCTCACTGAAGAAGGCCTGGTTGGAATAATTAAGTACGTCATTTTAGATTAATCCTTTCTGTTTCTTAGAAGATGAAAATGGGTTCCTCCCCACGTTTGCATTCATTAAAACCCATAAGCATTGTCTTCTGTTAATGCCAACATGCTAACGACTTCTTAAAGTTAACAACATTAAGGTTTGAGAAGAAAAGCATTGATTAAAATAACTTTGTTCTCCTAAGTTTTCTTACTGTAGCATCTCACTGAAAACTTTTCAGGTGACATTGGTGAATAGGAAAAAAAAGAAGCTGTCACCGCTACAGAAGAGTTAATGATTGCACTGCACTAGCAAAATTGAGCAATGATTTTTTAAGGCAAGCAACCTCCCCTGTCAGTTGTTGTTGCCAAGTATGGGTCAAGCTGTGGGAAACTTTGGGCTGGTTCTGTTCTGCTACTCTACTGTTGCTGCTGGCCACTCTAGCACTTACTTTCAGCCCTTAGGTCACAGGGAGTGCTTTCCCACAACAGCAGTGCACTTAGATTCGATAAATGCAGACTGATCCTTATGCTGGTTTTTTTAGAAAGCCCTGCAGCCACAGGGCTTGGGTATGTTTTGTTATTTGCAAAAATCTTAACTCTGACTAGAGACAATCATTTCCATTTCCACCTGTGTGGGTCCAGGATCAGGACTTATATTTATCGGTTTTCTGATAGATTTGGACAGGTACTTGACAAGAAGAAAGTAAAAGGATTAGTTAATTGAAATTAACTGTTTATTATCCTTTTGTGTTTCCAAGTTCTACCTCATATCATTGGACTCTAAATCCCACAAAACAGACAAAAATAAACCAGTCAGAAAACTATCATTGGGGAATTCTTTGGGGCAAGAAATACACTTCAGAGGCATGTCAAGAAACAAATACTAAGTGTTAACAGTCACTGTATTAGTCTGTGCTGACTAGTGGGTTGATTTTTTTTTTCTTTTTAAGAGGCTCCAGCTCTCTGTTTCCTGAGAAACAATAAAGCCTTGGATTACTCAACAGGAAACCCTAATTTTTCAGAAGAATTTATTATTTCAAACATTCTTTTACACTTCTGGAAAACCTAAGGAGAGAGGAGCAGTTTCTCTCAACAAGGTTGTAAGGATTTGTTCATCTGTTCCTGACAAAGAAATCCTTTTCTGCAGTTCCACAGCACTTACTTATTCTTGTGCTCAGACTGACCTTCCTCATGATGAGAATAAAGAAATAAGTAAAAACAAGTCCTCTTGCCATGTATCTTAATGATCCCTTTTAGAAGTCTTAGTTTAAAAAACAATGTGGCCCCCATTACAGCAAATAGCTAGGAACTTCACAATTTGAATTTACATAAGCTCATGCGATAGAAATCCCATGCTTCACATTTGACAGATGTGAAACTGAAGCACAGAAATCGAGGCAAATGCAGCCTGTTGTGGCTTTGTGGCTCAGTGATGTGTGCAAGGAAGTCTGTGACAAAGATTTTAATGTAGGTTTCCTAAATTTGTGACTGTTATCCTGACCATCCTCCTGCCTTTTTCCTCTCATCAGTTATATCACCAGAGTGATCATTACCAAGCATCAAACATGTATTTGGAGATGAATTGGGAGGTAGTTGCTAAGGCTAAAAAGAAAGACTACATTTTAGAAAGAAAACAAGCCCTGTCCTCTCCAGCTGACACCCACAGTTCGAAAATGAGCTTTGCTTTCTCTTCAGGGTGCAATTAAAAATGCTATTAGTTATGGACGTATGAAAAATATGCATAGAGGAGAACTGTCACAAGCTGGGGAATAAATTAACCAAGCAGCCAAAACAGCTGAGCCTTGAATACCCTGAAATTTGCTTTCTCTAGAAAAGCACTGAGGAAGTGTGAGGTCTTTTCCTCTCTCTTTACTGAGTGCAAAAAGAAGGCTTCCCCTTGCTGTGCTTAGACTCATGACCCAACTGAGAGACAAGCTCTCCTTGCCTAAGTGACACTGTGGCTGGCCTTCATAACGTAAAGCTTTCTGCATAAAACATCCATGTTAATTTCATAACACAACATTGCTCTGGAGAGCCATGCTGAGATTGGAAATAGTGCTTACGAAGTAGCCTTGCATTCTTGTGCATCTCTGGCATGCCATAACCCTACCCAGTCTGCTGCCTCCAGCAAAACAATGCATTTTTATAGAAAAGCCCCCTAGCCACAACTGCAGTCGAGGTTCTGTTGTTTTGAAGTGCCCTTAGACATAGGCCACATTCATTCACACAGCAAAGGAGAGTAAATCCTCTTTATTATCTCCTCCAGAGAGGAGCAAAGCACGTGAGAAATCAAAACTGTGCAGTTATCACTGACAAATATACAGTAAAGAGGCAAGTCTGCTGTAAAACTCTGCATTTCTTTTCTGTAGTGGAATGAAACTGTGAGATAAGGCTGAGAAAAGTAATCCTCTGAAACTTATCAGGAAATGGTTGTTGGGTTTTTTTTGTTGTCACACACAGACGACTTTGCCAGCATAGGGAGAATACAAGAGAACTTAGTGTCCTCGTTTGGGCTGAAAATGGCCAGATAAACAACTGGAGAGTGCTGATAGCATATTGCCCTACATGCATTCTCCACAATATCCTTGCACTGCTCATTTTAAAAGAAGAAAAACATTTCCTGCCTGGATACATAACAGGGGAGGGCAAATGTTCTGTAATGACCTGAGACAAAGGCAGGGGTTTTGTTTTGTTTTCTTTTGTTTTAATGAGACTCAGAGAATAATAATGGTTCAGGATACCAGCCGATAGCCCAGTTGGGCTTTTGCCCTAGTTCTCAGAAGGAAGCAAAACAACCTTCCTGGACTGTTGACATTTTTTTCCCTATATCTATCTTACATCTTAACTGGGAAGGCCTGTTAATACTGGGAGGGTGGTATTGCTTGTGCTAAAATAAACTTTTCTTAAAAGGACCTTCAAGTATTAAGATTTCTTCTTTATGCTAGGAGTGATGCAGTTGTCTTTTCTCAGGATGTTTCTGCATTGCATAGCTGTAGCTTTAGCGTCAATGGTAATTACTGTAGTAACCAGGTGTAGAGTCGACCTATTCATCAGCACCAAAACAAACAAAAAAGTAAAAATAAGCCTTAGTCTCAGAAATGTGTGTTCTAATACTTATTAATTATTTCACATAAGAAACTAGTTGGTGTTTGAAAATGCACGTTTTATTCAATTAAAGAATTTTAAAATACCTTGAATAACATATTAACTCATCAAAGTCAGAACCAGAGAAAGCCAAGATTTCGAGAATCTGCTGGGTTTTTCCCATCAGAAATGCAAAAGGCCTGGCTTTGAACTTTCACTAGCGTTTCATTATTTTTACTCAGCTGGCTTGCAGAGAACTCTTAACACCACTGTTAAGTGCTATAGGATCCAGGGTCAATGTTTTGATTGCATTCAGAAAAAATTTCTTGTGTAACAGAGGAATATATACAAAGATATTCAACTCCTGCTTCTCAGCCCAACCTTCCATAGAGTATAATATCAACAGTCACAAGAAGTTTCCACTCTCCTCAGCTCTCCGTTCTGAGGAGAAGTAAAAGCAAGAGGCACATGTGGGATGGTTCTGCTTTCACATCACTGAAAATCAGGACTAGTTCCAGAAAGATCAAGTGAGCCGTACTAGCCTAACGTTAACATAAGTGAGAACACAAGTGATATGTAATACTGCTGTAATTGTTGGCAGTAAGAGTTCTGCCCTCTTGTGTATTTGTTCTTGTAATTTTGACTGTCTGCCTAGTGTCTTTTCATATGCTGAATTTCACAGTTATGTTTATTTCTTTTGTCTGGTGACACCCACTCTGATATTTTCTTTCAGGTTCTCCTGATAAGGTTAGGAAATCTTCGTAGATCATGAACTATGAACAGTGTTTTAACATTGAAACAAGACTAACATTTTCTCCTTCCTTAGACCAAATTGCAACCTTTGCTATAAATGCCTGGACGATTTCATTTTAAAAGTCTTGATAAACAAATTTGAGCCACTAATAATAACTCTTGTATTTCTCTGTTCAACTCTCCATTTAAATTTTCAGGAGTGTCTTTTCTCCCTGCCTTTTTTAGCACAGAAAACACTCTGTTGACAATATATTGTGCAGTACCAGCAGCTTTAAATATGCCCCCTCTTTCTTATAAATGGAGCTGGAGTCTTATAAATGCAGTATTGTCTCTTCCTTCGAACCTTTTTTGATCATCTCATCTCTAATACTCAAGTATTATCCAGATCTGGAGTAGGACTCATCTCACATAACCACCCCAGAGTTACGGCATCTGGTCAAGTCAATTCTTTTGGTTTCTTCTGTAGTTAAAACAGATAAACCATTATGTCAAGATACAAGTCCTTCCACATTAAGATCAGTGAGTTGAACTGGCTTACATCTATTAGAACCTTCCCCTAGACAGCTAGCATGGACTAGATGTCACCTTTCAAGTGGCAATGGTTAAATGAGATGAATCTGAATTCTGGTCACAGGTGTTGTCCTTAAGCACACAGCAAATGGAAAAGCATAATGCTTGAAATAGTCTTTTCAAGCAGAGAGATGATAAATTTCACCACAGATTCTTATCATACCATTTGAACATATCTCCAAGGCTAATGTGATAAGGCTAAGGGCAGCAGAAATTTCATTAAAGCATCTTTTTGCAGTGTGCACAGGTAAGAGTCCAAGTTTACTGTGCACAGGTACAGCCATTTATATAGCTATAGTGACCTATTCTCAAGCAAAGGTGAAGTACAAGAAGACTTTTCGAAAGATCAGGAGTGATAAAAAATTTACACGGAAGGTAAGTTAGCATGGTTTGGCAAGACAGTAAGCAGGGAGTATTTTTCCATTTTCTATAAATACAATGCAGGACCAAAAAATAAAAGCAAAAAACAAAGAAGAAGATTTAAATTAAAAAGCAGCATTGTCAGAAGACTGGATGGGGACACAAGGACTGCAGGTACACTTGGGACAGTTGTCAGAACGGCACTGTAGGAGCAGTGCAGCAGCATGCCTTTGTGGATGTATGATTAACTCTCGGCTTTATGTGTGATCCCAGGAGACAGGCTGAGAGCCCTGGGATTACACACTTTCAACAGAAAGTAGATTGGAATAGAGACTGCTAGGTCTTTTGAAAGAGGTACTGCAGACACATCTATTTACACAGTACTCAAGCCCCTTTTTGGTACTGACACAACACATTATCGCTGCTAAGAACAGATTTCTTACAATGGTTAAAGGGGTGAAAAAATAACACTGCTCATCACTTCTCATCCTGTCTACGCTTTCTTCTTTTTAAAGTGAAGAATTTGCTATCTTCTGCCACATGTAGTTTTAATATATGAACAAATGTCTCAGAAAAGTATCTAACAAACTTTAACAGTCACTTTAGTTTGCAATTTAAATCCAATGTCACTCTTCCAAGATGAAAAACACTTCTGTGACAACCTTCTGCTCAAACTGATGGTAGGAAGGTCATAGCCCCTTGAAAAAAGGGTGTGAAACTGGAAATACTGGCAACCATTTCAGCAGAAGGTCCCCACTCTACGCTGCTATAAGAAGGATATGGAAAGAATGATACTTAGGACATCAGCTATCACTTTCTTCAAGAGCTTAAGATTTTTTCCATAAAGTGTTTTTATCATCTTACCAATGCTGTAAAATATCCTTGCATCCCTAAATGTGGGACAGGTTAGGCAGCCAAAACCAAATTAAAGCACCATTACTTCAAACAGAACTTGCTGGTGCAAGTAAGCACTTTTTGGATATAGTGAGTGCTGTAGAATCTGACCCAGTATTAATAGAAGCCAGTGGTATGCTCTCCATTTATAACTTTATGCCCAGTTTAGAATAAACAGTACTAATGAGGAGTGGTTTGAAGTACATGAACACTATGCAGAAGTGTTGATTCTGTGTCAGCGCTCCAGTAACAAAACTCATTTGGTACCAGTAGACACTTTACTCTTCAAGTGGCCTCTTAAGGGGGAGTGGCATTAGAATTACAGATTCTCTTCTGTTATTTTTGTTCCAAAAGGAGAGTATTTTGATACAGAACTCAACCTAGTCAAAAACACTTGCTTGCTAAAGGTCATAGGTCAAAATAAAAATAAGCCTGTAAGGGAGTAGGAGTGACAAGGCTGGGGATAAAAGGAATAGATGCAGGTGCAGACTAAGGCACAAGACACATGCAGTGTGTATGGATCAGACTGGACATTAGATCCAAAAGCAGAGCTAAGTTCTCAAAGGATCAGTATTGCAACATTTAATTTTTCTGGCTGTGCCCAAAAGCTTAGATATCCAGTTTCCTTTGTACTACTCCTCAGCAGAGCTAGGCACCTGAGACTTGAATACTAAACCACCTGCATTCCATCACTTGCAGCTGCCTAGAGCCAGTCAGATGGGACAGGCTGAACCTTGGTACCTACTTTCCTCAAGTTTTTGGTCAATGCCCAAAGAAAGACGAGTCACTTTATGCAAACATTGGGTAAAACATAGAAACTGCCCTGCAACCTGCTAGCCCTTAATTCATGCTCCCTCTCCCTCTCTTCCAGTCCCAGTGAGTGCTGGATTCCTCATTGCATAAGGTTTCCTCTTTAACAGAAGCTGTGGAAAACAAGTTTTCCAAAGGCCAGATGATTAAGAAATTCTTCAAGGACATCTGAAAGCAGATATCCCACAGACTGGGCAACTGTACTATTAGATTAAGTAACTTCTTGAGGACTAAATAAGGCAGGACAAATCCTACCCTAGGTGCCCATCAAAGTATAAGATACTGCTTCAAATCAGAACTGGGCATTGCATCCCTGATTCAGAACTAGCTGACGTCCAGTCTCCTGAAGCTCAGAGGTGACTAGATTGGAAAGGCTTTTAATTAGCTCTTTGCTTATTTGTTTGTTTTTATAAACAGTGATCTCTACGCAGAGATCAACAAAAGTAACAGCATAGCACTTTAAGCCCATTCACACCCATTCACCACAGGAACAGATCAATATTTTGTTCTTTTTATAACACACTTTTTATATCATGTCTTTTTGCATCTGGGGCCGAGTAACAGAGATACTGTTTCAGGTCATGGAATACATATTCCCTCTGAACAGCTTGCATCCTCAGAAAGGCCAAAAGTAAGAAAGCGACACGAGGGGCCAGACCCTCATCACACCAGATTTCTGCTCAGTAGTGAGGACTGGTACTGACAAGGTGTGAGAGTTTTCTGCTATATACACCCAGCATTTTGGAAGCTTTCTACAGGCTATCAGTGGACCCTGAGTGTCCTCTCGCTGGGCAGAATGGACTCACCACCTCAGGAAGCTGTCCTCACAGCAACACAAGGAGGCCTGAGCACCATATGCAAAAGGGCTACCCCTTCTCCCTCAGGTGTGTCCTAGGTGCAGCCTAGAGTGGTGTTATCAGCCCAAACTTGTTTCTTATGACACCTGTCATGCACATGATGGTTCTAAAGACAAGTGTATGCTTAGGAACTTCTGCGTCCTCATAAGCCTCAGAAAGTTAAATCCCTTAGAGCTCAATCCAGCTGTGTTTTGATCAAACAGAAGATTCCCATCGTCCATAGTCAGGACTGAACTGACAGCGACACTTGCTGCCAAGAGCAGCATCTCCTTTAACATCTGCTGGGTAACCTGGAAGTTTTCAATCATGGGAAACAACTGGAAGCTGTAATGCTGTGTGCTGTAAGTGTCCCCAGAAATTTGCTTAGGAAAAGGAAGCTGAGGATATTAAAAATTTCCTTTGTTTTTGTCTTCAAGTATCATAACAGATTAAGTATCTCTTGCAATATTTAATCTCACTTTTCCCAGTAAAGTACTTTTGTGAGGGTTTTTTGTGTATAATCTGTCTGTTAGCTTTGCACTTTGTCTCTCACTAAATCCCTCTTCCTCCTATTAAAATTAATTAAAAAATATATCCTGGTCTGAGCTATTGTCCTCAAGGTAGGGCACTTTTGTGACTTGGAAAGTATTACATGCCACTGGTTTTTTGGTGGTGTCTGGCTCTCGTGGAAATATGGTTCCTACTCACTCAGCTTTCTTTAGACTGCTGTGTGTGTGTACTAAAGGACATTATTACAGCAAAAATTGTAACATCGTGGACAAACTGCAGCTTGGAGCTTAAAAAATCCTGTGAAGAGACACAGCTTAACACTTCCTGTGGCTCACACTGTCTCAGATGCAGTTTCATTCTGCTTTTCAGATGGCCTACTCCTATCCTGCATTAAACAAACAGAGAAAACATCTAGAGCTGCCTTGAGAACCAGGATTGAAAAGGAATAAAGGTAGCAAAGACATACAACATTTGCTAACAAATTAACAAAAAAAAATTAGAATATTTCAGCCCTCACTGGCAACAGAAATGATAATGGTAATACCTTAAACATAGAATCATAGAATCATTTTGGTTGGAAAAGACCTTTAAGATCATCAGGTCAAACATTTATCCAAAAAGATGTTAGAGTTGGTGGGCTTTATGCTCATACTTCCCTCTTTAGGCATAGCTCTCTCTGGTTAAATGACATTTTACAGGGCACACCACAGCCTCCTCACTTGGAGAGGAGATCTGGTTCACTATAGGAGCCACAGGTCAACACAGGAGTGTGCCTTTTCATTAGAAAATTTTAACACAAAAATTCAACTATACTTCTGTGCCCAAAACTAATTTGTTTTGACTCTTGTCATTCTGCTTCTCCTTATCTAGCAATCTATATAGATAGATAGACAGGTAGGTAGACAGGCAGAGAGACAGATTTTCTACCAAAGACAAACATTTCCTCATGTATTGGGTTTTTTTAAAAGACAGTTTCCAAATATCTATAACGACCGATTATCAGAGAATAAGCAAAATCTGAAATGAGCAGCAATTCAAAGTCAAATTACAATTCACAGATTCATAACCCACCTACAGTGGTTCTGGCCACATTTGGCTGTTCATGCTGAAATTAGAAAACATGCTGTAAACCTGAGACATGGTCCCGCAGGGCTGAGAGGGAGCTGAATGCTCTTTGCCATAGAAGCAGCAGACATGCCTGAGTTCATATTCCTCAAGGTGCATTTGATGTCTTGCTGTGGAAATGTTCTTCTGGCCCACAGCCAACAATAAAACAAGTGGTGTACCACATGCCATTCTCCTTGGCCAACTAGACCGCTAATGGGGTCTTCTTGTGGCCTTTTCACAGGACATGTTTGAACACTATACTACATTGTTAATATCTCTGTGCAGCTTTCAGATCAGAGCTGGCTGGGCAGCTTGGAGGACAGAAACAATTATTCAAGTCTAACATGTGCCCACTTAGAAAAAAAATGCTCTCGTAAGATTCATCATATCTCTCCTGGATGTTTTATGCAGGCCACAGCTGAAGTGATGTAGAATTGACTATGTGGAAAGAAAAGGGAATTTCACTGCAGACCTCATACTCTCAACTGCTGGGAATGAGTCCTTCTTTTTTTGTCTCTTTAATTTGTTTTTTGAACGGAATTTTGAAAAGAAAAATTGTCTGGGAAATCTGACTCCAGTTAGCCACCTGCCAAGTATTGACTCACATCTGTGTACAAGATGTTCCCAGCTCTTGTGCATGTATTTGTATCTACTTGTAGAATGTATTGGATCAGCTGTTTTCTGCATGCACAGAAAGAAAGATGAAAGGACCCCCAGCATAACCAAAGAATGGGATTCTGGGGTTTCTTTTCCTCCTACTTGCTCCTGCTTACATCTTTCCACTCTCGATGCCTTTTGACATATTTGCTCCGTGTGGCTCAGAAGCACTGTCAGGGACTCCCGGGCATCGTTAAGTCATATGGCAAATCTCCAGGCCTTGTTTTTGATAAGATGCTGATTAATTATTCTACTATGAATATATGGTGTCTTGATAACAAGCTAGTCAAAATGGTTTAGTTCCCATTCCTGAATTACCAGGTTAGAGCATTTCTCTAGCGATGGCAGCATTCAGATGTAACATTCCTGGTATCAGCCTTCCATTGATGCCACCTTCCAGCATACCCAGTGATATCCAGGCATTCCTGACATTAATTTGAGCTCTTTTGTGTGTGTGTGTGTGCACGTGTGTGTGTGTACATACTGACAAAGAACAAGGGAGAGTTGCTGTTTTACACTTAGTAAGGCTCCTGAAAAGGCTTGACTGCTAATAAACACTAATGATCACTCATAATCAATCAATCATTTAGATTGGCCTTGTGCTCTAATTTGATTCAGTCTCCCATCAGGGCACTTAGTACACCTGAGGGACGCCCTGAGGGGAAGAGAAGGACTGCAGAGAATCCCTGCCTGGTGCAAATGGAGCAGGGCTGTTGTTGCATCCAGAGCCCTAACATGTACTATGGGATAACAGGGAAGAGGTAACAGGGAAGGGAAGGGAAGGGAAGGGAAGGGAAGGGAAGGGAAGGGAAGGGAAGGGAAGGGAAGGGAAGGGAAGGGAAGGGAAGGGAAGGGAAGGGAAGGGAAGGGAAGGGAAGGGAAGGGAAGGGAAGGGAAGGGAAGGGAAGGGAAGGGAAGGGAAGGGAAGGGAAGGGAAGGGAAGGGAAGGGAAGGGAAGGGAAGGGAAGGGAAGGGAAGGGAAGGGAAGGGAAGGGAAGGGAAGGGAAGGGAAGGGAAGGGAAGGGAAGGGAAGGGAAGGGAAGGGAAGGGAAGGGAAGGGAAGGGAACGGAAGGGAACGGAAGGGAACGGAAGGGAAGAAGAGAAAATACTAATGTTGCTTTATATACCATTCTGCCAAAGAATAACGTTCTTCCAGAGGAAAGAAATCGTACTGACTACACCAAAAGAAAGCACGAACTGCTCTGAGTGAAAAGCTATCTGTGGTATTTTACCATGTTTTTAATGTTTGTGTCATGGCAGATCCTACCTGCAAATCATGTACATGATCAAGCTGACTAGGTGTCCATAAATACAAGGTAGCTGATGTGTACCTGATGAGTTTGTTCACACTCAGATATTTCACGTTCAGAAGCAAAGATGCAACAAGTGGATCTCCCATAGGCTTGTACAAATAACACTTTTGGTGGGTGAACAGAAGAATTACTGAACTGTATTAGCCAGTTGTCTACTCTTCCTTTTATCTACCTTACTGCAAAGTTGCACTGGGCAACTGAAAAACAATATCTCAGTTACTTTTCATAGAAATTTGTTTTAACATAGTATGGGACAGCACCCCAGATCTCCCTGCAGTGCATTGGTACCCATCTGGTGGTTCTGCAGAAATGTGATTGGTCAATATGGTTGTGACTGTGATGAAAAAGCAATTACTATGTAGATAAGAGTGTCTAAATCACTTAATGAATCCAGCCTTTGGTCCTGAATATCCCTGAAGTGCAACTTCACTAAAATGATACAGGCCAACAGGATGAACACAAGTGCTGTTGAAAAAAGAGAGAGTCCCTTCTGCTAAATTCTCAGACAGACAAGTCCTGAAAGGTTTGACATTTATATACCACAGATAGAAACTGGAGCTGGAGACCGGTGTTTGTGAGTGTATTTTTCTAGACCATCAGTCCCCCATAGTGTGGAAACTAAGGTGATTACGGGGCAGCCCAAAGGAGATTGCTTGAGAGTAATGCAGCATGGTAGCAGAGCAGGGGTGGACTCTGGTAAGCAGGCTTGCTCATGAGGAGAGGTGTATGTACCCATCTCCCTAGCATTCTCTCTTGACCTGTGGCCAACTGTGGCTGGGGAAAAGCATGAGGACAAGACGAGCATAGAGTGGCTGGAAGAAACGGCTGCAGTTTCCTAGCTATAGATCAGCATAGCCTGACTCTCTCAGTGAGTGTTTGGTTTTGAATTTTGGACTTCTTAAATGATTCAAACGATGGAAAAATCCGAGAAAATGAGGTCTGATGTCTCTTGAAGACCAACATGAGCCTCTGGCTGTTTCTTCATCTACTGATGCCATTTGGCAGAAGGCAACCATATAATGACTCCACAGCACATGCGACTGCTTCAGGGCACCTTCAGATTGCTTTCACGGTGTGGTTCTGTGGAATGCAGAGTGTATTCCTTGTTTTGTTCTATCATGGTCACCTTCTGCCCTAGGTATTTCTTTAGCAGAAATACAGAAAAAACCCAGAGTCTTTCCTGCCAAGGAACAAAACATTCTGATTATGTAAAATGTTAAATTCTCCACGGTAAATACTGCCACATGTACAAAGCTCCAGTGACAGACACTTGGAATCATTGTGAGACTGCAAAAGATAGTTTCAAGACAAAGCCTATCAACTGAGATAATGATGCCTGCAGCTATGTACCATTATAATGACAGCTATAGTACTATTTGTTGGCTTTTTTTCTAAATTCCTGAATACGACCGACATGACCTCGAGGATGTACTCCAGGATATCAATATAGCCTCATTACCTGCTGGGACAGCTTGCACTTACCATGCAAGTCTTGCAGTACCACTGGTCAGCAATATTACCCTTATCATGTTGGCTGCCCAGCTTTCAGCAGCAGCTGCAGTGGCGACAAGGCTGGAGCTGCTGCTCTGTGTCTTGGAGATAAAAAAAGAACACCCTATCTGACTCATCAAGTTAACATCTATCGGCTCTGCCAACACTGTGTTCAGTGTCTGGGAAGCCGATATAGTAAATTTCTGCCCATATTGGTAATGGCAATGATTCACTGAAGCAGTTGGAAAGATGTTAGGATCATGTAACAGGATTAGGATTTCTCTACCTGGCAAAAGAAATAGGGATTAAACTACCATAAATTATTCCTGAAGTCCTTCTTTTGCTTTGGCCTTCTTTTCCATATTTAGTTGGATTTCTGCTCTCAACCATCTTTCTTTTCCCCCTTCTTTCTTTTTTCCTTCCTTCCTTCTTTCCTTCCTTCCTTCCTTCCTTCCTTCCTTCCTTCCTTCCTTCCTTCCTTCCTTCCTTCCTTCCTTCCTTCCTTCCTTCCTTCCTTCCTTCCTTCCTTCCTTCCTTCCTTCCTTCCTTCCTTCCTTCCTTCCTTCCTTCCTTCCTTCCTTCCTTCCTTCCTTCCTTCCTTCCTTCCTTCCTTCCTTCCTTCCTTCCTTCCTTCCTTCCTTCCTTCCTTCCTTCCTTCCTTTCCTTCTTTCTTCTTCCTTTCTTTCTTTCTTTCTTTCTTTCTCTTTCTTTCTTCTTTCTTTCTTTCTTTCTTTCTTTCTTTCTTTCTTCTTCTTTCTTTCTTTCTTTCTTTCTTTCTTTCTTTCTTTCTTTCTTTCTTTCTTTCTTTTCTTTCTTTCTTTCTTTCTTTCTTTCTTTCTTTCTTTCTTTCTTTCTTTCTTTTCTTTCTTTCTTTCTTTCTTTCTTTCTTTCTTTCTTTCTTTCTTTCTTTCTTTCTTTTTTCTTTCTTTCTTTCTTTCTTTCTTTCTTTCTTTCTTTCTTTTCTTTCTTTCTTTCTTTTCTTTCTTTCTTTCTTTCTTTCTTTCTTTCTTTCTTTCTTTCTTTTTCTTTCTTCTTCTTTTTCTTTCTTTCTTTCTTTCTTTCTTTCTTTCTTTCTTTCTTTCTTCTTTCTTTCTTTCTTCTCTTTCTTTCTTTCTTTCTTTCTTTCTTTCTTTCTTTCTTCTTTTTTCTTCAATCTTCCTTCTCTCTCTGTCTTTCATGCTATATCTTTCATTTATTTTTTTTGTCGTGCTCTATTTCTCTTTGCTCAAAAGTATGTGTTTGTGGAACCTAAGAGTAACTGTTATGACTCTCATAAAATTCATACGTGTCTTCATAGCATTTTTCAGACTCTTACTTTCCCTTATCCCAAGCAAAAGGATGTGTTTCAAAAGTCAATTTTAGAAGAACAGACTGAGGTATAAGAAACATATTGATTACACCGGAGTGTATGCCTTTGGGTTTTAACCTGTTGATATTGATTACTGCTGGGAGCCTGTAGTTTTGCTAACACGACTCTGCAGAAAGTTTGGACCCTGGAGTTTTCATGGGACATACCTAAACCTAATCCCCTTCCTGAGAATTCGTGTTAGTTTGCTAATGACTGTTTTAAAACATTAAATAATCCCACATGGTATGTAGAAATATGGTATTAAATGTGAGGGAGCTAGAACAGATACTCAAAAGGATTGATGGTGAAGGTCAGAGGAAAGGAAGTTGCAGCGTTCAGACATAACAAACAAACATGAAGCTTTTATTTTGGATGGGCCTGCAGGAAGGAGGAAGAAGTCCTGAAAGGCAGAAGACAATGTGGACACGGAGTTGAACTGATACGGAACTTGAGTGCACCAGGGAGGTGGCAGAAAAGCCACAGACTCACTAGAAACTGAACTCCTACGACTCTCCCTGGGAAAGCTGGACTTTTGAAGAGGGACACTTCCAGGAAACCTGACTAAAAAATTAGTCATTTTCCCCTCTCCCCCCCAGCAATAGCTCTGGATATCAAGTGTGATATGATATTGAAGTATGTGGAGGTCCAGGGATGAGTCACCAGTGGAGTCTATCTACTACTCATGAAGTCCCATGATCTTTGTTAGTTCTGTCTTCATCAATACTCTGAAAATGAGTACTATAGTTGGCTGGGCCAAAACAAAATCATTGCTTAGTCTGGCGCAAATCAGCACAGGCTGAATTTTACTGACTTAGGTGATAATGGAGATCCAGATCGCTTCCTAGGATTCATTTTCTTCAAGCAAAACCCCAAAAATATATGTTTATAAGGGCCTGCTAATGTGTTTTTGTAAAAATTAGGGTGCAAGAACCCAAAACAAGTATGCAGCCTTGGTTCATTCAAGGTGGCATAACAGCAACAGACAAGACCAATGTCTCACAACAACATACCATCTTGGACTGTACTCAGTACATTGAATTCTTCAAATATTGAAATAGAACTGTGTTTAGAATCCAAAAACACTGGAATGCAAAAAATATTAGAAGAAAATAGTTGGCTACCACTTACATGGCTTCTGTTTGTTTGGATTTGGGAGAAAAAAATGTTACTAGAAGCAGTAATAGGTGAGACTTCTGAAATTATACTGAAAGGGACAAATTGAGGTCCAGGTTAGTTAGATGTAACACTAGCAGTAAAAAAAAAAAAAAGGTGTAATTTTGTAATTTTTTTTTGCAAAAAGTACCCTGTGGTTTTTGTGAGGAACTGAAATACCTCCTCACCTTGGCACATCCATGGCATATGGTGTTCCATGGTTTTTTCCCCATGTGTGTTATGTTCATTTTTCGCCATGTAATCAAACCTTGTAAATCTAAAAAACCACGCCTAAAGATCTATCTGCAAGGAACATGCAGTACCAAATAACATTTGAGGCTGATGTGGTAGAAGAAGAAAACGGATCAACAATTTGTGAATTATAGGTTTGACACCAATGGGGGAAAATACTGTAATACACTTCACATTCGCTATTTTGCTGTATTTGCATGGGGCAAGTACTTGAGCTCTTGTATGCAACAACTCATTACAACTCAACAGCCTCAAATGCCAGTGCAGAATGACATTGACCAGTTCCTTTTTAAGTATCTTTACTGGGAAGTGTGAGTGTTTGCAGACTAACTGAAGGCTAATCATTAGACTTCCTCAGTGAAGGAGAAAAATGTGGTCATATTTTGCCTGTTGTCTTTTTTTTTTTGATGGGGGAGGGGATGGGGGGAGATTGAAAACATTTGATTTGGCCTGAAGTAAAAGTGCATACTTCACACATATTTCTAACCAGCCCCCAAAAACAGTCTATGGCTTTGAACGTGTTGAACAGGAAGCCATTTAGTGTTGGAATGCTTGCTTTGCTGGTCCAAGAAACACACATTCTTATTACTCCTGGGCTATCTAAAAAGGTTCAGGGTGAAAAAGTTTAATTTATATGTAGAACCTTGTTTCCTGTTTTGTTTTTTCTCCTTGTGTGCCAAGTCTGTTTTTTAAACCCTGTGACAGGAAACACATTTCCCTTTTTCTCCCTTTCGTCTCACTTTATTTACCCAGCTGTATATTTCACTTCAATTTATAGCTCATACTCTTACCTGGCTATAAGTCCAAAGACACAGTGAGAGAGAGGGAAAGATGGATGTTGTGTTTTCACAGTTACTGAGGAAAGGGAAGAATCTGGGTGGAGGTGAAGCTGCCTTTATATCAATATCAAGGGAGTGGTGGATGGAGAATTTTCTTTCAGGATGTACCACAGTATATGTTCAAGAAAGGTGAGGAAGAGGGCACAAGGAAAGCAGTGGCAGTGCTGAGTGTCCCTTGATCATTGAATGAATTTATGTATGTTTTAACTCTACTTACTTTCTCCAAATGAGATACTTATCTCACCAATTTTGCTCATTTTGGAACTGCTTGTATGTAGAAGGATGAACAGCCAAAAATAAAATTAAAATGAAGTGAAGTAAGGCGGAACAAAGCAAAGCAAATAAAACAAAGTGAAACCAAACCAAACTAAAATATAATATAATATAATATAATATAATATAATATAATATAATATAATATAAAAGGGAAGGGAAGGGAAGGGAAGGGAAGGGAAGGGAAGGGAAGGGAAGGGAAGGGAAGGGAAGGGAAGGGAAGGGAAGGGAAGGGAAGGGAAGGGAAGGGAAGGGAAGGGAAGGGAAGGGAAGGGAAGGGAAGGGAAGGGAAGGGAAGGGAAGGGAAGGGAAGGGAAGGGAAGGGAAGGGAAGGGAAGGGAAGGGAAGGGAAGGGAAGGGAAGGGAAGGGAAGGGAAGGGAAGGGAAGGGAAGGGAAGGGAAGGGAAGGGAAGGGAAGGGAAGGGAAGAGATGCAGAGGGACCATGATAGGCTGGAGAGGTGGGCCCATGCAAACCTCATGAAATTCAATAAGGCCAAGTGCAACGTCCTGCACTTGGGTTGGGGCAATCCCAAGCACAGACACAGGCTGGGCAATGAGTGGATTGAGAACAGGCCTGAAGAGAAGGACTTAGAGGTGCTGGTGGATGAAAAACTGAATGTGAGCCAGCAATGTGCGCTCGCAGCCCAGAAAGCCAATTGCATCCTGGGCTGCATCAAAAGAAGTGTGGCCAGCAGGTCGAGGGAGGTGATTCTCCCCCTCTACTCTGCTCTTGTGAGACCCCACCTGCAGTGCTGCATCCAGCCCTGGGGCCCCCAGCATAAGAAAGACATGGACCTCCTCGAGTGAGTCCAGAGGAGGGCCACGAAGATGATCAGGGGGCTGGAGCACCAATCTTATGAGGACAGGCTGAGAGAGTTGGGATTGTTCAGCCTGGAGAAGTGAAGGCTCCGGAGAGACCTTCTAGCAGCCTTCCAGTACTTCAAGGGGGCCTACAGGAAAGATGAGGAGGCAGTCTTTACCAGGGAGTGTGGTTTCAAACTTGAAAGAGGGTAGATTTACATTAGATGTTAGGAATAAGTTCTTCACTGTGATGGTTGTGAGGCACTGGAAGAGGATACCCAGAGAAGCTGTGGCTTCCCCCTCCCTGGCAGTGTTCAAGACTAGGCTGGATGGGGTTTCAAGCAACCTGGTCTAGTGGAAGGTGTCCTTGGCCATGGCAAGGGGGTTGGAACTATGTGGTCTTTAAGGTCCCTTCCAACTCAAATCATTCTATCATTCTACAATTCTATAATAAGATACCTTTCGTGTGCCTAACACACATATGTATTTATGCATGCAGTCTACAAGGCAGTTAGCTCCCCAAAGAGGAAGAAAAGCCTTTCTAAACAAGGACTGTAGCATTTTAGAATAAAATTGTGTACATAAATAAAGATTTCTACAAATAAAAACAAACCAAGGAGTGCCTGTATAACTGTTTTTTATTATCATTAGTTTAGGACTATTGTTTAGAGCAGACTTTGAGGAAATGGATGGTTTTTTTACTCTGGAGGTAAAGTGATGGTTAATGAAAGTCATTGTGCACATAACTACACATGTCTTTCATAGCTATTTAGTTTAGTGCTCAAATTTTTAAGACTACAATAGTCTTTGGATTAGTTTCAGGCTTTTCTTTTCTTTTCTTTTCTTTTTTTTGCTGTCCCAGCATTTTGATATTGCCCAATATAAAAAAAAATCCAAGCTATTAAGTGGAGGGAATGCACCAAGAAGAAACCTGAGGCTGTGGCTCTTCTTGTGAGCTGCCCTGGGGGCGAAGTGTTGTAAAAATACCACTCTTCTGTTTTGCACTGCTCTTCCTCTAGAGGTCAAAGTGTTTATGTTAATAGCCTCAGATTTAAAGTTTAGTATAAGTACATATGATTTCTTCTGTATGTGCAACAGATCCTTTACTTCCTTATACCTCTATTGCTAAGAAAGCACAAGAGATCAATAAAATAGTCAGTGCACCCACCAAACCTGTCCAAGCCAAACCCTGTGCTTCAAGACAACATGGCTTGGACACACAGGCTGCCGAGCACCTGTGCCTCTAGAGGAAATCACTGCTGCAGTGAGCTCTCATGGACCACCATGTCACATCGCTTCTGCACAGGTTGCTAGAAGGTCAAGCATGGGACTGGAGAGATTTGACATGGCGCTTGCCCATGTTTCTGCCAAAATTCCCAGCCAGACTAGCTGGCACACAGCAGCTGGTGCCGAGGCAGGATTGTCAAAGCTCTCTGGTAAGCCAAAATTCTTTAAAAAGACAGTTGCACTTGTAGCACATTTTCCATTCTCCCATAGGCCTGCAACTGGTTGCTTCCTGTAGTTAGTGGCATATCCCAGATGGTGGAGCGCTAAGGAGGCTCTGCTGTGGGCTGGCCACAGCAGATCTAGAGTTCAAGATCATTCATCTCCTAGGTCCTTGTCTTTTTGCGAAGAGAAGGTTCAAGAAGAGAAAGAAAAATTGTTCCTAGTTTGCTGCCAGAATAGCACTAGAGTGTCTCTGGAGCAAAGTCTCATGCCAGTTTGATGAATCAATCTGCCTCTTCTCTCTCCAGGGATGTGGGATACGAGGAAGGGAGGGCTGAGCCTTCAGTGTATATCACCTTGCTCAAGGAGAAATGATGCTACAATTAAGTCTTGGTTTTTGGATGCCAAAAAATCTGCAAGGGACTCACCCAACCTCTGGACAGCAAAATAAAAAGACCCTTCCTGGGTCTGTTAGAATATTTGCAAAACTAAGTTAAATTATGACTTTTTATGACTAAATAATATAAAAATGAGGCACTTAGTGCACCATTTCGAAGGCTGGATGCTAACCACTAGCAATAAATATATTTCACTGGTAATTGAATGCAGGTATTATGGTGGAGCAAGTCACTATTCCGGTTCTGGCTGAGGCATGTTACAATGAGGTATTGGCAAAAGTAGAACGAGCTTCTTTTATCCAACTAGTGCGCTTTTCATCCATCATCCCTTTTATTGTTTGAATAGATTGTAAATATTTTTTCTCCTTAGGTCTTCCTGATTCTTCTGAGAATTCTTAAAAATCCCTCTATTTCTTCTCTGGTTTAGGAACTCTCCATTTTATCTCTGCAGCACCAGCTACAACCACGTTGCTACAGGCTTCACCCCAGGGAGCAATCCTACACCAAGTAGCACAGAGTGTCTTGCATCCATATTGCTCAGGACTATACTGTGCAGCAACTCACCTCCTGTCTCCTCTGGAGCCCATAGGAAATCCCCATGGCCCTAAGAAATAATTGTTTTATATTGTGACATCTCAGAACATTTCAGCCTTCTGCAGTGGCGTCTTTATAGCATGATGTCAAATTAATGCACTCCATGTGGCGTGGTATGAGTCTGTGTAAGGGTACCCGAGAGCGTGAGTTTGCTGGAATAACGTAGGAAAACTACATAGAGCTGAACAAGCCAAACTAGTGTTTTCTGGGAGTAAATTATGCCCAGAATAATTTGTGGATTTCATCTGAGGAACACCAGATTTATTCCAAAGGGCAGCCGTGGAAGAAAATGTATAGAGGTCTGGAGCCTGAGAACAGGTTGAGCACCTGAATTACAGTGTGCATCTATCCACAGCCTCTGGAATTGCTAACTAACCCCCAGCTCTCTCAACTCTTCTTCCTAAGTAACCATAAGTGGTCATGCAAATGACAGCTGAGCACATCCCTGTCTGTATGACTCCTGAAAGTTTCCAAAAGATTGTTCACAAGAGAGAGCGGCTACCTGTGCTCCGTTCCTTCTTGCCAGCAGAAAAATGAAACTCCATGGGCTTTTTTAATAACTTTTTTCCATATCCTAGAAAAGAGTTAATCAACTCCCGATGTGACAAAGACCTCCTCCCATTAGTTTTTGTTTTATCCCAGTAGCGTCATTCCAATCTCAGTCACTACTGTGCGCGCAAGTTGAGGAGCCAGCTTTCTTCAGCTACCTGCTCTGGTGAGAGGGGATTGAGCACCCAGGAGTGATTCTCTGTCAGGCCTCCAGCTGCCTCAGCTGCATTAGTTTTGGCCTGAAACTTCTGAAAACTTCAGGGGCCTGACTCTACACTAAGAAAAGTTAGTGGTAACAGTCCCATTTCCACATTTGCTTGATCTGGGTCAAAGTGTCCAATTCATAAGAAAGTCATTGGGGATTTGTGCAAAAAATTACTTGAAGAAACAGTGCCTAGAAAGGGGTTTCTTGAGGGCTCTGAAATCAGCCCTGTACACGGCCCATTAATACCAAAGGTAAGTCTCCCTTGACTGCAATGCAAGTGGAAGTAAGCAGTCACACAGGGTTTTTGGAAGTTACTTATCACCAACCAAGGTGTAAAGCCTAAACACTTACTCAGGAGTAGGTGTTTGCTGATAATGCCTAGAAAACTAAAATCCGTATTTAATGGTTGAGAGTTTTCCTTGCTGATATCTGAAAACTCACTGATAAGGATTTAAAAAACCCGGCAAGCACTTTGTAAGCTTTCTAGGCCAAATGGTTCAAGCTAATTAGAGAGCTTGTCATCATCTTCTGTATTTTGCTGTTGGTATTAGCCTAAGAGAAGTTGCTTTTACAACAATTCTTATGAAAGTTAGCAAATGTAGCAACTCTCTTGCACACATAAACTTAGCTCCTGCTTAATCTGTGAATCCTGGTGTACAGGATCCTGCCACTTCCAGGATCTATGTCTCTTAGTTAACCAACCAAGCACTAGTAGTCAGCTGAGAAAGAAAATACACCTTTCCAAATCCTTCCCGGTACACCTTCCTTGAAGTTGACCATATAATACTGGTAGGAAGTACAGAATAATTTTCTCATTCTGTATAGTTCTTAGTGACTGGAAGTCATATTCAGCCTTACAGGTAATATATAGAAAAATATATGGTTTATATTTCCAATTCTGACTCAAATAATTGCAGATACTTAATGAGAACTCCCATATACACACGGAAGCTAGAACAATTCTAATGCTAGAAACCTTTTTTGATAAGAGGATTTTAGATATCTTCTGTTCCCTGACAAAATCCAAATGACTAACAAAAAGAAGATGAAGGAGTATAACACAAAGCTTTAATTGCTGTAGACTTAAGATTTTAAACCAAAATAACTAACGTATATTCTGTTTCTTTCTGGCTTTTGAATTTCCAGGTAAAAAGAGGTTAAATTGTAAACTCTTCCATGTAATACCTGCACTGTCAAAAAATTAGGGTAAGTTCTTAACCTGAGTACCTCTGATTACTTAATTCAATGCACTCAATCATGTAAGTATGCAAACATTTGCAAAGGTAAAGCAGAAAGGAAAAGATCAGTGTAATAATCACAAACCAACTCAATGTATCTAAAAAATTTGGTCCATAACATACTTTGCACATAAGCTACTTGATAGAAAATATTGTGCTAAAGTCCTCCTAAGCTGTAGAAGAAACAGGTCTTCCAAAATGCCTAGAAGGGAGCCCCCAACCTGTCTTCTAGCAGTGAAGCAGGATCTAGTATACACAGGCAATGCCTGACAGATGTTTGTGTATGACTGTTCTCAGAAATCCTTGTGTGAAGGGTGCTCCACAGCTTCCGTAGCATCCGTATGTCAATAACCCAGTTAGATATTTTCACCTAAAGTCTAATTTCTTTGCCAAAAACTAAGTAGATCTCTTCTTGTCCTGTTCCCAAAGAGAAAAGGAGATCAAATGTACATTGTCCTCTCTATAACACTTCATGTATCAGAGGATTATATTAATACGTCTACTCTGAGTCTTCTGTTTTCTAGACTAAACAAACCCAGTTCCTTTATCCTGTCCTCTACATCATATTTTCAAACCTTTATAATCTTATAATTTTTATCATATTTTCTAATCTTATAATTTTTGATCTCTTCCAAACTCTCATGCCAAAAGTTGTTTCACTATTGTAACTAGGAACCAAGCAAAGTAGAAGAATTCCCCCTCTTACTTTACCTTCTTACAAATCACATTCCTCTTAACATTATTAGGTTTATGAAAATTTATGAAAATTAGGTTTATGAAAATTTAATTTTCACCTTTTATTTTTTTCATTGGCACTGTAAAAGCAACCCATATTTTTATTCATATTTATTTTGCATTGTATCAGCTAAACAACCCCCATGTTAGAAAAGCACTGAACCTGTGCATTAGTTTCATGTAGCACTGTTCCTCTGACACCTTCCCTAAGATCTTTTATTCCAACACACATTGCGTATCAGTGCAATCAAGTTCTTGTTAACAGATTGATATGCTCATCTGACCCCAAATTGAGGGGTGTCTGCCCACCTTTTTCCACAGCATGACCCCTCAAGCATATTTCTATCCTCACACTTAGTATCGTGTCAAAACTACATTTGCCTCTCCGCATCCAGCAAAACCTGTGCTCTGCCAGCCTGGGGTGGAGGTGTTTGTCTAGAGGTAGACACGTGCCAAGAGCGCAGAGGCAACATGTCCTGGAGTTTGGCACAGCACGAGGAGCCAGGAGTGCTGAGAAAGCAAAGAACACTCAGGGACACTGCTGGAGGATGAGCTGGGATATCTGGTTAAATAGCTCTTTAAGAACTTCATTGTTTCTAACTCATCCGCATAGCAACCTATCACAAGTGGGTGCATGAAGACGGTGGAAGAAGGTCAGTGGCACAGTCCTTAACCAACATCTAGGTGAACAAGGCCATAGTTACCCCAATACCAGTAACTGTGCCCTCTGTTTAAAACAGGGAGAAATTACTTAGTGCAGCTCAGTGCTAGCTCAGTGATTCTCTATGGTGGAAAACTTGGGGAGCAGGATTTTGTGTGTAACTTTTAAAATATGTTTTTCTTCTTCTCTGACAACATTGTGGGAAGTGTAAGCAACTTTTAAGGATTCTGGGTCATTAACTTCAGCTTCCTCAAATCCCAGAGCAGACTTTTTTAATTCTAGTAAAATTATCTTCATTTTTTAAACCTTGCTGTATCTGTATGGCTGGTGATTCCCTCACCAGTGTATTTCACCAAAAAAAAAAAAAGATTATTTTTATACCATTTATATAAAGATATTAGTAAGTCTAATAGTAAGTAAGAAAAATAGACTTCAGTTAATACTGTGTCTGTGGAAATGAAGTTAATAAAGCTTATTTCCTCTCCATCAGCTTTTTACTAATCAGCTAATGTACTTTGAAGATAAGAAAAGGAAATGTTGACTTTTTAAAGACAGTGGACTATGAGGAAGAGAAAGTGACTTTTGCTTTGAACCCGAAGGACCAAGAGGCATTTTGATTAATTTTGGATGAACTGTCAAAAAATAATCCTGAGGAAGTTTAAGAACCATAGTATATAATTCCCTCTGCCCACTCAAACATTTGAGGTTGATATATTTCCACCCCAATTTATCTTTCTACTTATGTGATAACGAGGTCACTTTTTTTAGATTTCATGTTTTGGGTGAGTGAGTAAGCATGCACATGTAGATGTGGACAATTTCACACACATAGTGTCAGGCTATTTTATTTTACCTCTAGAAAACATTATCTGAGTGTCCTTAGTGTCTTTCTAGAATCTAACTCACTCTTTTAAAAAACGTTAGTTACACATCCAAGAAACCCCTTCCTTTCTGTTAAACCTGCTTCCCATAAGTAGTATCTTGGGCCTTGATAAACATTTTTGTTTTCTCTGAGTTTTGCATGTTTATATATATCTGCAGATATGACTGTATATCAATGACTTCATTGTTTACCAAAGCAAAAAAAATCAACCAATCTGTGTATCAATGATCTTGTTTATTCCTACAACTTTTTGACTTGTGACCCTGGTGGGACTTGGGTTTCTTTACTGTTTTATTTATAGATTACATAAACATTAAAATTTTCATTGTATTTGCACCAACTCCTGCAGAAGTCCCGTAAGTCTCAAAACAAACAGTTTTCTGTGTGTTGTCAAAACACTATTTAAAGCCAGGTTGGCATTTAAGTACCGTTCACGTTTACTGTCTTTCAGTGACTTCCCACCACTTTTCCTCAGTTTAAAGGCAAAAGGATGCTAGTGGTTTTAGCTGTCAGGTCAATGAGCTGTTTCTTGGTTTGAAAATAAGGCCATGTATCATTACCTCTGTATCTAAACCAGTCCCAGGTGCAGTAAGACATTGATGTAGAAAATGAGGGAGATCTTGAGAAGCTAAAATGCCAGGAAAGCACCACAAAGTGCAAATCATTTAGAAGAACAAGGCATGTTATTTGTGGTGGGGTAAGCGGTAGTGCACAGGGATAAGCTTACTACTTATCAACCATACATATGACCCATGGGATCAAAAGAAAAGCAATATTTTACATCCATTTACAGGATTAAATGCTTTAAGTCAGAAGCGGACAAAAACTATACCAGCATTTTTAGAGAAAGACTTCAGAAGTTAGACTTCAGTCTAGCCATAAATACAGCTGCCTGAGAGAAAGATTTCTCTCCCTCTTCGTGAGTATATACTACTATCTAGCAAATACAATGAATCCATCCTTGATAACACAGTTCACAGTTATTTTCCTTTTGCTAATACATATATCATTAAGCATCACTACATTTGTCTGTTCTCATGTAAAAGCACCAGGGTTTAATATTTTGAGGTTTCCTGGCAAATGCTGAGCTGAAGATGGACAAAGTAATTCAAGAAATAAAAGATCTTTGCCTATCCTTAGAATCAGTACTGCCCAAAGCTTGCCTTGCTTCCTGAAATGTTAGGTTGGTCTTTTTTACAAGTGTTTTCACTTTTGTGCTTCTGGATCTGGGATAGAAATGGAAATAAATGGCAACATTACAAAAGAAAAGCTGAAACTGTGGTAGTGCAAACTGGGACCAGAAATATTGGAAATCTGTTGAAAAAGTCATATTCAAATCACATCCCTTCCAATTTTGTAGTTTAAAGATGTTTGACTCATTCAGATTAGGTTTGGATAAAAGTCTGGGCTCTCTGTCACATATCCAAGCTGAAAACACAAACTAAAGTGTAATTGTCAACATTTTTGGATAAAAATATTTGACCACTGGGTAAGTTTAAATGTTATATGAGGAATATTCGAAAAGCAGCTGCTGTATAGAACATCGATGGTTTGAAGTTCCATCATCAGTCAACATTTTGCTAAATGGATGAATAAAAACTGAATGTGAAAAAAAATCTCATTAATGCAGTCCCTGTACCCACTCTGGGAGCAGTGAGTGAAATCTAGGGAATCCATTATGAGGAAAAGTCCTGCTCAGGGTTCCAGGGGGATAGAATGATGCTTAGCTAGGAGTCTTTCTAGTGACCTTGTTGAATTTTGGATCACCCCTCAGATGTCAGTTTCTGTGTACATCGGAACATAACTGCTATATAAATGCATGTGTACACTGTGCCTTAGGATCTGCAAAAGTACAGATCAAGATGGAGAGAAAGACAAATGTGATGGTAATTAAGTCAGATGAAACTAATATATTTTCCAGCTGCACTTAAGAGCTGTTAAGCAAATGACAGTTACATATTTCCATCTTTCTAACATGGGAACGCAAGTATTTTATAGCTGTTGAAAGACAGGCTTTATAAACCACATTGTCAAAGTATGAGCAATCAGTTTTTACTTTAATTTTCCCAAGGTTCTGCTTTTCACAGTAATAGCATAATGGTTCTTTGGGAAAAGAAGAAAATAAAAGTTCAGACTGTTCAGCTAATAATGATAGCTTAGACATCAAGTAATATTTTATAATTATATATACAGAGTAGATTTCTCATGTTAACCTACTTTGTGAAGTAAACAAAAATATTAACACAATGTTTCAGGAAGTAAACTGAAGCCAGCATTTTAAAAAGTTCGTTTATTTATAGCTCAGTCCCTAGTTCTTATTATTTGCTCCCTATTACTACTGTTGTCTGAAACACCACATATTAAGAACTTTGTTTCTGCTAGTTAAAAGTGCATTGAATTGAACTTTTGCATATTGTATATCTCCCTCAACGTGAACAGTTCTGAAATGTTTCAGCCAAATCTATAGGGATGCTCCTGAGAATACCCAAGAACTTAGAGACTCGGTGCTTTTGCTTTCCTGACCAGGCTCACTTCACAACTTGGTCGTGTTTCAGCTGGAAGTGGCTGTGACTACCGAACTGAACTCAGTGCTGCGGGCATGTGCTAGGCGCTCTAATCTATTGGTTACAGCATCCAGTCCCGTTGGACTTAGGCACAGGGCTGCTTAGCTTACAAAAGAGCAGAAAGACACTGTTATCTCCAGATGAGCCATCAAACCCCCTAGAACTGAGGAAGCGTAGGGATGTTTTCTGTTGGCTACTCAGGTGCCTGCAGGCTCTGCCAAAAAAACAGGCCGTTTCTCACAACTTGCTCTGACAGCTGCATGTCTCCATCCTACCTGATGTGAAATTTAAGTCCATTTGTGAGTCCAAGATGTGAATAAAGAACCAGACGTGCAAAGAACAAATACCAAATTGCTTCTTATTTATTGAGACTCAGCCAATCTGTGTCTCAAATGGAGCAGGACTTCTCTTGCATAACAGCAAGTGAATGTGTGCTGCATCAAAATGTGGACATGACAAGGTGTTGAACTTGAAAAGAGTGTCTTGATACTTCCTGGCTTGCCCTTGACTTTGCATCTTTTGCATAATAACAAATTGTCACATTGTGGGTGTTTCTGGGTTGGATGATGTAACTAACCATTTCCTTGTTTAACATTCTTTGTGTTACTATGGTTCAAACCATTAGAAAGTCCATAGTTATTCCATAATTACTTTCATCTGTAGACCATGAAGTGAAAGTAAATGGAGAAGTGAATTGTCAGTGATGTACGTCCTTTCTTTGAATGCAATCAGGGCAGTATCCTTTCTGCCAAACTGAAAGTAGGCAAATTGTTATCGCCCCTGCACTCTCATAAGTCAGCCCAGTAACATGAGGTTTGTTCCCAAAAACTCACTGAAATGTAAGGCATGTGTTGCACTCCTGAAGACATGGTAACGTCTGATTATAAGTCTATCTCTATTCTGAGTAGAAACATGTTAATGTCAGCATCAAGTCTGTTGAACAGGTTGCAAAAGGGTTCTAGGAGGCATCTCCTCTCTCATGAAGAGCTCTAAGACCTTTTTTACAATTCCAGGAACTGCAGGAACTGCACCAGTTGTAAAAAGTACTACATATATACAGCAAGACCTGTATTACTCTGTTACAGTCCATTAATTGTCACTTTATAATTGTCAAGCAATTGTAATAGCTTGAGTCATTTAGAAAAAAAATATTCCAGAAAATGCTTCTTTTGCTTTTCCCCACATCCAGCAAACTGTACTGGTGTTAGAGTCACATGAATGTCCTGCAGATGACATAGACAAGTTGTCTTCTGCATGCAATGGGTCTCTGATGCACTAACATTAGCAGAAAGGTGATTCGGCTGCATTTTATTTTTTGTTAGAATTCAGTTTTAAAAACACTCCTCTACTGTTTGTTTCTTCTCCTAATTAAAATCTTGCACTGGGAAAATGTGATGACTCACCTACTTCTCTGCTTTGCTACAGTAAGATAAAAGAGGTTGGCAAGTAGCTGCAGAGCAAGATGAAGAGAAGCCCATTCTCCTATCCCATCACAAGCAGGATCTAGCAAGCTCTGCCTCTGCAGACCTTTTCTTCAGGTGACTCAATCTCCCACATTGATTGTGATCTTGGAAAAAGGGCTCATGCCAAATAACCATCCAAATAATGCTGCAAATTCCAAGCTAATCAGGGAACTTGCCTATTCAATTGAACAACAGTCACAGGCCTGGGAGACGCCAGCCTCCAACTGCAGTCATGCCTTGGCTCATTAGTCCTATGTGCCCCTGAAACTAAACTGTCAAAGGGGTGTTGAGTGTACAATGCACTGGGCAGCATCTGAATTAAATTCCTGTGTGGAACCAAAAATAGAACATGTTGAGCCCCTTTTCTGTTCTGAAGAAAAAACGCCTGGACAAAAAAATGCTTTTCTTGGTATTATTTAATGTGTTTTTCTGCCTAAAAAGCTAAAGATTTTTGGCCTCAAGGGGTGCTAGCCTGTTACCTTAGAGACTGTTTCTTTTAGAGGCAGTGGAGTGGCAGAGGGCATGCCTTTGCTGCTTACCTTGGCAACCATGAATTGCTAAATGCTGTTCCCATGAATGCAAGCCTTTCACTGCCATTAGCGCTTGCCCACAGGTATAAACATTCCTTCATGAAAAGGTCCAGGGGAATGTACACTACCTCGATAAAAATCAAGACGACAAACAAAAGCGTATTATATAACAGAGCAGTTATATAAAATTAGATTTTAAAACAAGATGTGTCTTTAATGACATTGATCCTGGACGTGGTCAAATTTCCTGTTCCATTTATATTCCCTACAGCCATACCAAGTGGTGACAGTAGGGAAGGGAGGAAAGCAAGAAAGCTCGACAGGATATTCTAATTTCTCTAATTGCAAAATGGAAGACCACTGCGTCTATACTCAGAATAAACATGCTGGATGGCTTCACAGGAACAGTATGACTCCAGCATCTCCCTCCCTGGCACTGGGGCCGATGGAGGCAGAAGGAAAGTAGAACTCGCTGGGGCTGTGCAATGGCACTAGCTCCCCCCGCTCACAGGAATTCTTTATGGTCTAGCTGGGCAAACACTACAGGCAACATTCTCAACATGTTTACCTGTATAAAGCCCTTGTGCTGCAAAAACAAGAGATTTGTTGTATTCTTCCTGTAAATGAGGCTGCTGAGCGTGGAGGAATTAAGTTCTAAACTTAATTTTCCCTTCCCTCCCCGCCCCCTGGTCTCCATTTTGTAAACTGATTTTTTTAAAAAAACAGGATTTTCATTCCGTTATCAAGTCAATCCACTTACTCAGGTCTCATCTGATAGCCAGGACTTCTTGTAAAACCTTGGATCATCTGGGTTTTCAGACTGTAGTGAGACATATTTTAGAAGGAGAATGATCTCTTGGAAAAAAACTCTGCTACAAGACATGTCTCTAACTGTCTATCAAAAGGCAGCCTGAAAGCTAATGACTCATGTGGACCGAAAATCTCAGACCTCAGCAAAGCACAAGGAGGCTATGTTCTTGATTTGCCTATAGAAGAGCAACTTTGTGCAACGGTTTGCTGTAGGGTGTTGTCCTACGGCAAGTTTGTTGGGCCAGAAGAAGACTCCTCTTGTCTTGAGAAAATCCATGTAGCAGTGGTGTTTAGCACCTCCCATGTAACCCTCCCTGTGAACTGAGTGGGCTGGCCTTGCATCACCAATGTGCTGTGACACTTGGCAGTCAAATGAGCTCTTGAAAGCTGAGCCTAATGCAAGGCAGCATTGCAGAGCTTCTCCGAAGGGCCACAAAAATGATCAGAGGACTGGAGCACCTTTCCTACGGAAAGGCTGAGAGAGTTGGGGTTGTTTAACCTGGAGAAAAGAAGGCTCCAGGGAGACCTTATTGTGGCCTTTCAATAGTTAAAGGGGGCTTATAAGAAAGATGAGGACAGACTTTTTAATAAGGCCTGTTGCAATAGGACAACGGATAATGGTTTTAAAATAAAAGGTATTATATATGATATGATATTATATATGAGGGTAGATTCAGACTAGATATAAGGAATAAACTATGATAAGGGTGGTGGAACACTGGAACAGGTTGCTCAGAGAGGTGGTAGAAGCCCATTCCTGGAAACATTCAAGGCCAGGTTGGACAGGGCTCTGAGCAACCTGACCTAGTCGAAGATGCCCCTGTTCATTGCAGGGGGTTGGACTAGATGACATTTAAAGGTCCCTTCCAACCTGAACTCTGATTCTACAAAAACATGCAGAGCACTTCAGCAGGCATAAGCAACAGCCACACACCAGGCAAGCCCAAAGAAGGCAAGCCATCATGAGAGGAAACCTGGCCTGTTGGCCGTGCTCTGCCCTTCCTGCCTCTTGGCAGGAAGACTGGAGGCTGAGCAGAGAGGACGTGCAGAACAGGAGACCCAAGACTGATTAGGAAACCAAGAGTGGTCTTTTCCTTTGCTCCTGAAACCTGTGAGTTCGAAGTTTTCTCTCTCAAAAGAGGAGATGTTACACTGACAGGAAAAATATTCACAGATGTCACTTCTTAAAATACTTCTCTCCCCCTTTCCCCCCTCTTGAGCTCCAGTCAAGTGGTTCTCAATTCTTTGCTGCTAAAGCACCCACATTTTTATTTTCCTTTGCCCTGTGTTGTAGCACTGTTAGAGGGTGAACCATATGGTAGAGGCCCTTCTCCTGGCAGGGTTGGCCAGCTGCCCCCAGAGGTCCTGCCTCAGCATGTCCCCTCTCTCTCGACCTCCTCACATCCCTTCACCAAGCCTGATGTCAAGCACTGACAGCTGCAACAGAGCCAGGGATGTTCCCAGCACCATGTGAGTGCCAGCCAACAACCAGTATCTTCTCCACTGCAGTGTCACAAGCTTCACACCCGTTGACCAGCTAGTGCTATAACTTTGGGCTTCTGCTGTGTCACTGGGGGAACAGCTTTGTGTTTCTTTCTGCTAATCACACTGGTGATCACACCACCACTGTCTCTTTGTAGGAATGGGGTCTTTACAGATTTACGTCATGTGCTTCTGTGAATACACTGTCAATTCTTTCTACACACACCTTTATTGACATTTCCACTCCTAGTGCAATGTCAAGAGAATGAGGAACCTCCTGATCTGATGCACCAGGCAGTGTCCACAGGCTCCACAGCCCCAGGAGCTTTCAGAGGTGTAGTGAGCGTCTAAAGACCTTGTTTTCAGAGGTTTCCTCTGAAAAGGAAACAAAAAAACTTGCAGCGCACAGGACTTACTCCTGCTTGAATTCAAATCTCACAAGAGATTGCCAGCACCCATCCATATGCATATAAATGTACAACTGAACCAAAACAGGCTGAGCCGACCAGGAAAAGTAAATGTTCTTCTCAGCAACACTAAATGCAAAAACAACAACCAAAAATGAGAGCTATTCCTTGGCTTCTCAACTGAAATAACCCTCCCTCACAAAACAAATAGTATCGCTTTCCAGGTCTTTGTCAAGTGACAGACAAATGTAGTTACAGGACATTTCTATAATCCACAACTCCCAACTGAGAAAAATGGAGAAGACATTTGCTTTATGAGACATGAAGCAATTGTGAAGCAATGCAGTTGTGAAATCCATTAGCACAAACATTTTTCAAGGAATACTAAAAAACTGGGGACACATAGATGAAGCTGAGCAACTTTACAAACTCAGAATGTTTGCTGTGTAAGAGTTATGGTGCAACTAAAGAAAACAAACCAAAAAAATTTCTTTATGATATTTTTTCCTGTTTTTTCCTGCATTATCTAAGTACATGAAAATGTCCCAAGTAGCAGAACGTTTGTTCTGATCAATTCAAAGAAGCCAAATAGATAATAAATGTAAATTGAATAGATTAAGCAAAAAAGTCATAAACATTTCTGAATTGAATATGCACTTAAGAAAAATACCCTGTCTCATAGTTCAGTGTTCAAAAACTGTTGCTCGGGTTGGTTTCTGAAGGCCTTAGAGTACTGAGAAGGCAAATATGAGCTCTGGCATTTCCTTTCAGAAAAAAAAGAAAAAGCAGAAAAAGAAGAAGAAGGGAAGACAATCAGGAAGGCTGGAGTATCTCTAAGCATCCACCTGGCAGCTGAGCTGGTAGCAAGCAGACTTTAATATTTAGAGGCAATTAATTTTTTAATAAAAAAACATCAACATTCTCTTTCCTTTTAAAAGTCTGGATGGCTCAGACTTGGGGTCCCTTTCTTCCTCTATACCAAAGGCACCCTCCCCTTCCTCCCTCAGCCCACTCTCTTATGGAAGTGCAGGCCAATGGCTGCTGCTGTTTCTTTCCTGGCATGGAGCAACAATAACCATTTACATCAATGAAACATAAATCTGAGAACAAATGGCACCAGATATCAAACAAAACAAGCCAGCTATTAAACAGACCTGAAGACTGGTACGCAAATAAAGACAACATTAAAGGCTACAGTTATCACTTCAATGTGAGCTTTTCCACTGCTTCCCAGTCATGTCATTCACTGCTCAACTGAGTGACAGCAACCCACTGCGTTTCAGAGCTACCAAAAAAATTTCCACTACACAGAATAAGGTCAGATACTTCATTATTTTAGTTTTCCAGCATCTGTGTCAAGCCACATTTAGATTTGTTTATCTGAATTTCCTGTATCTGGGCTGTAAATTCTTGACATATTCAGCAGTTCCTCCATAACTACAACCCCCAGAATAAAATGGTCTTGCTTTGCCTTCTTTCCCTTCCCACAAAACCTCTCCTCCTTCTCCAAGACCGGAATTTTGTATAGTTTGGTCACCAAGTTATGACACTTCAGCTTTTGGAGGGTGGCTTTCCCCAGATCACACTGGCAGCCAGCCAGCAGGCGATCCTGGAAGGCAGCACAGCCCTAGCCTTTGACCCAAGAGCATCGACATTATCACTGGGTCTGGCATCCCTCCCCGTAACATACAGGGCTAGCTTCCAGGGTATAATAGTCTGGGTGGGTGAAATCAAATAAACTGGGGAAGCAAGTAGCAGTGGTTTTGGTACACTACACTGAATGTGTTAAAGGCTGAGAGTTGCCAGGAAAAGGACCATGCAAATTAAGGGATACTTTTTTCTGTACATGGTGAAACTTAAGAAAAGCTAAAATTAGCATTCTAACACTAGCTTCACAGGTCCCAATTCTGCCATTACTGAATGGATGCACTGAAATGGGGTGGGGGAAGTCTCTTACTTCTGTCAGGGAGCTGTCAAATGCTGTGATTATCATGAAGTAGTGGAAAAGTTCCCTGGAATTAGCTAGCGGTCATGTACCGGGATGTTTCAACTGCTGTGAACAGCTCATACCTACTGTGAACACACCAAGGGAGCAGCCCTCATTTCCCCCTCTCCAGATTTTTGTTGTGGGATGAATAGTTCTCATCACTTTCTTCCTCTGCTTACAGCAAACACACTCTAATTCACCCACCAATATAACTTGTCAGCTTCCATTGTAAAACAGTGGTCACAGTTTGAAGGTATCAGTACAGGTGGCCCCCAGTGATCCTCTTATACTGCTGTACCAGTCACCATCAAACATTAAGCATTTGAAAGCAACCATAGCTAATTGTGCTGATGATTTACGTCACAAGTATTGTACTACCTAGTCATGGATAAAACATGCCTTACTGCAAAAGTTTTGGCCTAACAAGTATTTTTGATTGTAAATACCACAAGAAAATGCTACTAATTTTTACTTATCCAGTGTTTTACTTTAATTGCAGCTCTATAAGTGAAGTCACTGCTGGGATGGTGCACAACAAATATTTAACAGTCCTTGATAAAGCTATGCAAAAGGGTAGCGCACAAACTGAGGAAGAACAGCATATCCAATTGAAGTGGCAGAGGAATGCAGTAGACAGAATGTACTTACTTGTACAAGAATTTGCCTAGGAAACTGAAGCTAACACCTCTGCTCCTTTGAAAAATGTACTTTTTAGCATATAATCATCTAAGTTTCTTTGCTAGGTGAACATTGCATTGCTAGAGTGTCGGCAGGAAAGTTAGGATGAAAAAAAAAGCCCCAAATACAACAGAATGAATGTTTCTTGAACGTCTATTAATTTCAAGCTGATATAAGAAAAAAAAAAGTCAAAACTGTCTAAGGAAAGCAAAATGGAAATCAAGGGAAAACAAGGTTTGTTCCGAGCTTCACACATTTCTGAACTTCTGGAAGTCAGGGCCAGAGGCAGAAAGAACCTGGGATACTTCTGACCCAGGAAATGCTAAAACCCATATGAATGCCTTTTCCTCCATAGGATTTAAGACCTGGGACTAAACTTACATTTGGAAACGGCTGAATATGATTTGGCGGTTCGTTATGGTTCTGATGAGAGCTCAAAATGTTTAAAACTCAAATGTTTAAAAATATAGCCTAGGATCTTTTGGATGTCCTTAAGTGCTGGAAGGGAGACCTTAAGTCTATACTCATAACTAGAAGCAAAAGTCCACAACCAGAAAGTGATTCAGAGGCAGCACTGCAGTGGTGCCTGGTGTTCAGAAAGCCAGCACCCAGCCCTGCAATGCTGGGCTTCTCCTACCAGGCACTGTGCAGAGGGTGGCTACAGGGAACCGCATCCACCCTGTGCACTGCTGAGAGTAACACTGAGTAGACAGTCACCCCGGCTAGTTAAGAGGGAAGCCCTGAGCACAGGCACAGATTTTAACTCTGTCCTCAATGGCCCATGTGTCATACTCAATTGGAAGGCACCCAGCCGAAATTACAACACAGAGCAGAGGTGTCCAGCCATGCTTGGGAAAATGACATCAGGACAGTCTACAGTGGCCTGGTCAATATTTGCAGTTACACGGGAAGCGGCTAACTGCTGCTCACTCCGGTCCTTCAAAACTGGGAGAAATGGGCTCTGCCCTTCCCTATTTCTTTGGAAAGCTCCCAAACCAGCCAGTAATGGGCACACACCCTCCTGCCTGCTCAGACACCCTGTGCAACAGAAGGATGGATGGTCTTGGACAAAGGGTGAGCAAATGGCAATTTATACACTATGCATAGAGGGTGAAGAGGGGTAGCTCTCCATGTTAACCTTAATCCCTTGGGCCCTGGAAGCAGCATAGCTGAAAAAGTTAACTAGCTGAAGCACAGCACCATGCAGAGGAAGCAATATTCCCTTTCATCCAGAAGCTAACTTGGGTTTGCGGGGTCTACACAGGCACTGTAGCCAAAGGAGAGAGGGGATAGGGATACTTGGCTTCAACCACTGCTCTGGTCATCGGTTTGTTATGCTGTCTGATTTTCCACAGGTGATAAAAATGGGGTGTTCTGGTACCTACATGGGCTGAAGACAAATATTATACATTGACGCACAATGGTATACAGCTGTAGCAAGAAAGAAAACTTCAAAGAGACTGGGAAGACGAGCTTCAAATATAAAATTCACTTTAATGACATCTTTTAGGCCAGCCTTCCTTCACAATGTTCCACAGAATCAGTCTTAATAGAGACATTTACAAGCATGGAGTACAGATTTGGAGGTAGAAAAGACCACTTTTATTCCAGGAAATTGAGAGAAACTTTCCACGCACACACGCACCGATGCACTCACAAAATCTGCTCGAGTGTAACTTTAAGAGAAGCAGCAGCATTGCTGGGCTCAGATCAGCCAGAACCATTTCATTTTGATTGAAGAGAGGAAAAACATCAACAGTAAAACTCAAACTGCTGGGTTCAACAATTTGGGCCAAGTCCTAAAAATAGAACTGCTTTCTTATGGAAAGAAATACCAAAAAAAACCACCACCCAATACAAAACAAAGCAAAACAAAAAAACTCCAGAAGATCTGAACTGTTCTCAAAATCGTCTGAATTTGGTGCCAAGCACACAGGGCAGCCTAATACTCAAGAGGCTGCCTGTGCCAGCTCTGAATCCCTCAAGTAACTAGAGACTGCATATCTAAGACTGGGAAGTGACCATGGAAAAAAAAAAC
This sequence comes from Leptosomus discolor, assembly GCF_034619465.1. Lineage (NCBI taxonomy): Eukaryota > Metazoa > Chordata > Aves > Leptosomiformes > Leptosomidae > Leptosomus > Leptosomus discolor. The sequence continues at coordinate 65,659,845 of NC_141392.1, forward strand.
ATTTTCTAGTGGGCAAGCTGTCCAGACATTTTAACCCTTGCTTGAACGCTGGCCTTGATGCATAGCCTTTCCCTGGCAGGCTGCCTCCAGCTGCCAGCGCTTGCGGCCTGGCACAGCTCTGCAGCGGGGCCAGCCTCCGGCACCCACCCTCCAGCAGCACCAGCACGGGGTGAAGTGGCAGCTTTACTGCTTGCGAGGAGAGGGTTCGCCCCCACTGGGAAGGCCGGCAGCTCCAGTCTTCCCTGGCCGGGTGTCTTTGGTAGCATCCATGTGCAAGAAGAGAGGTGGTTCAGCCTGGGGCTGCAGTCGGAGGGGTGGCCCCAACATGCCCACTGGACACAGAGCAACCCACCACCTTCCTCTCAGCAGGGAACAGGGCATCACTGGTGGAAAATGGATCTGCTTTTGCACAACAAATCACTACTGTGAATTATTTGCCTGAAATTATCACCATGGAGCAAGGCCTTCCTCTGCTTGGCGCTGTACAAACTCGGAAGTGTTTCTGTCAGGCTGAAAAGGCACAGGGGATGCGCTGTCAGTGGCAGGAGGAACAATTTAAGAGGAAAGGCCTGTTTCCGTGCCTGGACTGTTCAGAATGGGCGAAATACACAAAAAAAATGTTAAGAAAATAAGTAACAAAGCAGCTTATGTTTATCCCCTGTGAGTCTCCCTATTATCTTACTAAGAAACAGGCAGAAATACAGCTCCTCATGATTTTGCTTTCATGCTTTGCCCAATCTCAAAATGTATGGTGTTAAGAGAATGTATCCCCTTCAGGGACAGAATCTAGGAACAAATGCTTTCTGCACATTAAACTGGCAACAAATGTGGGTTTTCATTATCTAAGCAGCAAGGCGGGATTCCGGATTTTCACAAATCACCTGAAAGCTTCATGCTAAAACAATTGAAATGTCACTACTGATATCTGGCAAACAAGTTCTCAAGTGTTATCAAACCTGCACCTGCTTCTTTTTTTCTCCAGACCGATGGCCTAACAGATGTTTGTCCAAAACACCTGAAGATGCTGTCTGCAAAGACTCCAGGACAGCAACTCCACTATCTCCCTCTGCAATCCTTTCCAGCCCCTGCTGCTCTTGCAAGGCATTTCACTTGTGGTCCAAGGCAGTCTCTGTATGAGTGATTTTGACTTTTGCCTTTGGTATAAGAAGGCATTATAAAAAAAAGTGTATAAAAAATTCTTGGTAGTACAATGTTAGTTAATCTTCATCAGTTTTATCACTGCTAAACAGGTTCCATTGTAGCTCCTTCAGTTTCCACATAAACTCCAGATCCAGTCCTAACGTCAGTTTCCTGAAAACCTTTGTTAGGGTGTCAGGATAAGCTACTTTCTTCCACTCCACATGGCTGAAATTTGTATAAGGAGCAAGAGAGGCCAGGGTATTTAAGGAAGAAAGGTCACTTTTCATGTAAAAAGGTTTTTTAAGAAGCCAAGATCCAAGCTGAACTTTTGTATGCCAAATACAAGAAATATGATATGAGAGAAACAGAAGTGCTATTTTGGGTCATATAAGTATCATATTCTGAATAATCCTTTTATTAGCAGGCAGCCCTTTCCTGCCTCTTCTTTCTCTCCAGTACAGACCTCAGGCTTATACATTTCCATTGCTGCTGTGAGGAGGGCATTTGTCAACTTCCTGTCCCTTAATAAATATAAGTAAATTTGAACGTGAAATTAGCAAGAAGCACATCACAAAGCACAGAGAAGCAACTCTCATAGTTGTTTAAAAACGTGTTTTCAAGGTCAGTATTTTTTATATTAGATTTATCTTCTTTCTAAATGCTTGACTGAAATAAGTAATCAAAGACAACGAAAGCCTAAAGCAATCAGTTCAAATTTCATCATGTGATTCTGGCCTGGTGTGTAAGAAAACACTCCATTAACTTAACAAGCAAAGTGTGCATGGGAAATATTATTCCAAGCATTTAATAGAGTTGCATAACTCTTGTGTGTTTGCTAGGTATAGTCAAAATAGTCAAGAAAAACATTTTTTTTCAATAAAAAATATCCTTTTATTTCAAAAAACAAAAGTTGCTTATGCTTTTTACAGACATTTAGTATCAAAGTGCTTCTGATAAACATTATCAAGGTTCTTCAGGTAACATGTTTAATAAAAATATTAATTAAAAAATATTCTCTTTTGAACACGATAAAATAAGAATTGAAACTTCTTTTTGCAAAGTTTTGCTTTCCAGACAGCTATCACAAACACTTTCACTTCAGAGTACAGAGCAGTTAAATCTGTTTATTCAAGAGTCTGAATTAGGGTATTTTCACCCATCCCATCTTTTTAAGTTTAACCGTACATATAAGTTTTAAAGCTTTCATATGAAGTGGACCAATTACAGAAGCCCCTTGGAAGCGAAGTTATGCCTGTACTAGGCATGGCTCCAATGCTGAGCCCAACCGAGTGAATGCAGGAGCATTTTTAATTACAGCACTACCCTATGCATTTATGACTACTTAAGTGCACTTGATCCCACCAGTTGTCTAATCCTTCCTTTTAACTTCTCCACGGTCTATTAAACATCCCCATTTACAAGACTCTCTGCTGGAATCAGACCCTTGGTGGTTGCAATGTCTGCCTTTCCCGCGTACAGTGTTCTGACAGCCCTTAACATATTCCAGGCCAGATTTGACCTCTCAATGGTACGTGTCTAAATTGAGTTGATCTCACTGACAAAGATCAAACTGCTACTTAAAGTGTCTCGTGGCTGGATTTCCTTCCCAGCAGACCCACAACTCCAAGTCGAAGTAGACATGAAAGACTGCATGCAGCTGCAAGTGGTATTAGGTAGGAGAACAGTGCAAGCCTCACATGATCTGAGCAGCAAGTGCTCCTCTGGCAGCGGTACGGGGAGAAAGGAAGGGAAATGGGCGACAGGCTCCTGGCCCTAGGGTAAAGCCGTGCCTAGAAAGCATGATGATGATACTCAGGCATGCACGATGGTGATACTCACTCGCCGCACTACTCATGCACAAGATGATACAGTCAGCAGTAGATAAACAGGTTCTCTGAATGGAAACGAAAGATTTAATGCTATTTCCCTTCTTGGCGGTGTTGCTTGATTCATTTGTATTTGTGGCTCAGAACTCTTTACAAATACCACCCGGAAAACCAACTTCCCTACAAATCCAGGAGACCCAACAGCACAACATGCAGTATAGATCTTCTGCATGGAAAAAAGATTTGCTGCTTTCAAGTACATAGAGTAATTAATGAACACTGTCCTGAAGGTGATTGCCAGCTGATATTATAATAGAATAGAGAATACAATTCCTATTTTCCACAGAAAAGTCTCAAACAATGTAGACAAAACCACTGCTTCTGTGGGGTGATGAAGAGGCTGAGCAAAGGTCTATCTCATCCACAGTTTTATCTGTGTTTTCATTATTGACTTACAATGATGCATTTAATTTTCCCTTCAAGTTATACCCTCTTCTTTATGAGAAGTATTCTACCAGGGAGAGAGGAGAAAGCTCTTGATTTCACTTTCTTGAAAAGGCTATTTTGCCTTTAACATACTGGAAAACAGCCAACAGCTATCTTCTCACCGGGCCTACAGAAACAGAACAGAAAAAAAAGTCTTTGAACTAATTCTTGCAATACCAACATAACATAAAATTGTGTACTTGCCAGACAAGTTCTTTAGGTCTAACACAGCCAGAATATGTACTTTGAAAAAGAGAAGCGGTTTCCCAGATAATAATGTTCTTTGGAAACCATTCCATGATCCTAGAAATTAATCTGTGAAGTTTATTTTCTGGCTACGTGGGTGGGGGAACACAGATCCAGGAAATACACTCATCATTCACAGTGGATTAGAAAAGTTAATGCCTGTCTCATACAACTCTTTTAACCTTCCTTGTTCCTCTCCTTATTTTCCTAGCCATCATTTTTCCACTCAGTTCTAGAGTGACTCTGATCTCTTTGAATGCAAACTTGTCACTCCTGGATTTCTTTATCTATGTCCCATTCCTGAAGAAATTCATGGAGCTGTTATTCAAAACCTTCTTCTAGTGAGTCCAAGCACTAAGGAAAACAAAACCAGAGGCTTTATAAGATCTCACTGGGTGATAGTGAGGGGTTGGCACACCTAAGGTTTTCTCAGGTTCAGGTGCTAAGAAAAGATACCTTTTATTGTTCTGGTAATGGAAGGGAGAAAATTAAATTGAGGGTTTCAGAAAGCAACCCAAACAAATTACTGTGGATTTTGTTCTTATAAAGCAAAAATGAAACCAAAAAATTAGTGAGATCACAACTATCCCGAAGTAAATAGGTGAATAATTGCTCTGTACTATATCCTAGCAGTGGAAAAACCACTACCTCATTTCAAGAAATATAGATGTAGGTATATATGGCAACTACTGATACAATATATCCCCTAAGAAATGTTTCCTTCTTCACGTATTACACAATGGACTGAAGAGTTTTAATTATACCCTCCCAGACTTGTATTAGCTCTCCTCCCTGCCAGGATGAAAAACCCTGTGGCATTTCAATTCCACTCTGCAGCTAAGCATTTTCAGTACATATGGTATGTTTCTTGCCGCAGATAACAAAATCAATTTGTTAATTCAGTGGCTAATTCAGGGGGAGACGAGTGCCCTTTCATGGCTTCTGTGTAATTTTCCATTCCTTAGCTATGTCTGGTTTTCTTCCAAATATTATGTGGGGTTTGGAATTTGTAGTAAAAATGAGAAACTATTCTAGGATTTGCTTTTCCTTTCAAAAGGTATCTAAATTGAGGTGTCTGTCTAGTACTTAATAAAATTTCTTGCTAAATCCCATGTTACACCTGGCGCTATACCCTCAGTCACTGTGCTAAAGGAAAATGAGGGTGTTTCTGGGGATTCCACTAGAGATGTGCGAAGACTTAAAATTTCAACACACACCATATAACCAGTTCCTATTGTTTCTGAACTCCACATTTCGACAATACCATTGTCTTTCCTGCCCGCTATAAAATGACACAGGGTATAATGACAGTTAGCACTTCCCCTTCTCACATGATAAAAGGTGACGGCATCTGTCTGTAAGCACACACATAAATCTGCTGGAATTGTGTATTATGAAACATTTGAGGCAAGATGTCCAATATCTCTAGTATGAGAAAATTACGCTGTAGAAATAAAATGTAGAATAGGATTAACAGTATCTAAGATATTTAACAGCTCAGAACCTAGGCAGAGATGAACTAGCATACAGATTCCTTTGCACTCAGTATGACTAAGTCTTTTACTAATTTAAGCATTTTAAAAGCATTTCATGTGTATCTCATAATTCCAGGAACACAGCAAGCCTTCTGTTGCATTGCTGTTTGGATGTTTTAAGTGGTAAATCATGTATGCCATGTAAGCATCTGCTTCCATGACGTTTGTTCTGGTTCCCAAGAAGCAAAACCCTTTGCTTTCAAAGGCTTCCTCTAGTTTCTTTCCAATTCTTTTAATAACACTTATGGAATACATTTCATTTGCATAGAATTACCACATACATTTTTCATGTGACTTCTTCCTGGGAGCATTAGTTTTGACTGCGCAAAAGCAAAACATTTGTACATTACATTGTACATACAAAACATTACAGTATTAAACTCAACATAAACTGTCAACTTACCAGTTGATCTCTGACCTGACCTTCTTCTGTCAAAAACACGACCACGATAATGTACAACTCAACTACTGAGCTGTTCTTCAGGGACTTAATTAATTCTTTGCTGGACTCCTGGATAGGACAGAAATAATTATTAATACATATCACAAAAGCTGCTGTGATAGTTTTGACAGTTAGACCCACTGAAGGTGGAGTTTTCTGACTTGAACTTACACATTTTATCTGAGCTAGCTTTCTTGACTTTAGCAAGGCTTTTGACACTGTCTCCCACCACATCCTCACAGGTAAGCTTAGGAAGTGTGGGACAGACGAGTGGACAGTGAGGTGGACTGGCAACTGGCTGAAGGACAGAGTTCAGAGAGTTCTGATCAGTGGTGCTGAGTCTAGTTGGAGGCCTGTAACTAGTGGTGTTCCCCAGGGGTCAGTACTGGGTCCGGTCTTGTTCAACATACTCATCAACAACCTGGATGAAGGGACAGAGTGCACCCTCAGCAAGTTTGCTGGTGATACTAAACTGGAAGGAGTGGCTGACACACCAGAAGGCTGTGCTGCCACTCAGTCAGACCTGCACAGGCTGGAGAGAGCAGCTCTACGGAGAAGGACCTGGGAGTTGTGGTAGACAACGAGTGGACCATGAGCCAGCACTGTGCCCTTGTGGCCAAGAAGGCCAATGGTGTCCTGGGGTGCATTAAGAAGAATGTGGCCAGCAGGTCGAGGGAGGTTATCCTCCCCCTCTGCTCTGCCTTGGTGAGGCCACTTCTGGAGTCCTGTGTCCAGTTGTGGGCCCCCCAGTTCCAGAGGGACAGGGAACTACTGGAGAGAGTCCAGCGGAGGGCTACGAAGATGATGAGGGGACAGAAGCATCACCCCTACGAGGAAAGGCTGAGATACCTCGGGCTCTTTAGCCTGGAGAAGAGAAGGCTGAGAGGGGACCTCATCAACACTTGTAAATATCTAAAGGGTGGGTGTCAAGAGGATGGGGCTAGGCTCTTTTCAGTGGTGCCCAGCGACAGGACAAGGGGCAACGGACACCAATTGGAGAACAGGAAGTTCTGCCTCAGCATGAGGAAAAACTTCTTTACATTAGGGGTGACAGAGCCCTGGAACAGGCTGCCCAGGGAGGTTGTGGAGTCTCCTTCCCTGGAGACTTTCAAAACCCGCCTGGATGCAGTCCTGTGCAACCTGCTCTAGCTGAACCTGCTTGAGCAGGGGGGTTGGACTAGATGACCTCCAGAGGTCCCATCCAACCCCTGCCACTCTGTCATTCTGTGATTCTCCCATCTGAAGACAGAAGAACATTCATGAATCTATGAGGCAAGGCCTTCGTTGGTACGGATTTTCATAGTTCCTCCTTTTAGCTCTCACTTCCTATAATAAAGTGTTCATCAAAAGCTCTAGTCAAACCCTGTCTGTTCTTCTCAATAAATGAGCATTCAAGTAGCTGATTGTATTGGAAAAATGGGAATTACATAGAACCATGCAAAAATGTACTACTTTCTATATGGATAAATACTACACATCTATTCCTTGGAAAAAAAATACTGTAAAATTTCCAGGTTCTTTGGCTGGCCAGTTCAATTTGCTGTCACTGGACTCTAGTGATATTTTTTGCCTGAGTCTTTTTCTCCTTCCAGCCATTTTGTTCTGTTTTGAGAGCTGTGCTGCTTTGTTCAGTTAATGCTCTCATCTGAGGAACCCATATTTATTGCAGCTGATGAAATACAAAACAAGGGAAACAAAAAGTTGTCTTGGTTCCTTCATATTTTTCTGCCACTCTTCTCATTTTCTCCTCAAGAGTCTTTGTCCATGCCAAGGCAACAGAACTATTCTCTTTCCCATGTCATGGATCCCAAGAAGCCCTTTTTCTTCCAACACCCCTTCTCCTTGTCCCTAAATCCCTTTGTCCTTTTGGGACAATATTCCCCTTTGATTCTCCTGTCTATTTGCTTGGCAGGGAGACTGGCACACAAAAGCTGCCTCCTGCTCACATATGCAGTGTCTCCTGCCCCACCACAGCTCCTCTTCAGGTCAGTGCTACTTCCTCCCACAAAACTGGTCATTTTAACTGGTTGGCTAGTGAAGAAAACTGCCATATTACCTGCAAGGTGCAGTTTTAGCACAACAAAAGGACAAGGTAATCATTGGTCCTGCCTGAAGGAGGAACCTTCAATATCCACATTTTCATAGGAACTTCCTTGCATTTTGTAAGACCTTTTTATACATGTTCCCTATTTTCATTTCTGTCTAGGTCTCAAGTTTAGGATTCATCTGAAATAAATTAGATCAAATCAATGAACAATTTGCTTCTATGTGTTTCACAGCCACTTTCAAAAAAAAAAAAAACAACAACAAAAAAAACCCAAAGTTTTTTCAGTGTGTTTCCTGCAGACATAAGAAAGCAATTTGGCCTAGGTGAGTCATTGTCTATTCCTTTCCAGATTTGGTGCTTACTGTGAAAAAAATAAAGATTTTTTTTTAAATGCCCTGTAAAACAACAGTAGCTGTTTTCACAGACTAAGTATTGTACTCCTAAAGAAATATTGGTACAGGAATTGAATTGTTGAGACTTTCCTGTTTCCTGTATCACACACAAAACTTTAGCAAGTTCAAAACACACCATTTAAATACAGAACATTATTTAAAATTGAGCACATGCAGGAAGGAGCTCAACTGACTTGAGTCTGCAGAAGCACAGCTTCGAAGAATCCTGTCTCTCTCTCTCCTAATGGTAAGGCATTAATCACTGCAGCTTGCAAGGGCAAAGCAGAACATTAAGGCAAAACATGATCATATTACATTTACAAACTCAGGTCCACCCTGACTTTCTTATTTCTGCTTCCACAGGATCATGACGCTCTTTGTTAATCCTGAATATATCTATAACTGACTTCAGAAGTGGGCCTAACTGGGACTACTTCTCACAGTGGACCTTGGCAGTAAGAATAAGAGCAAAACCTCCAAAAAGACGTTTCTCACTGCATGGGGGTTGTTACGTGAGACTTTCTTCTAAGATGGGATACAGATCTAAAGCAGTCTGGTTCTTAATATCCAGGCTAAATCATCGACAACAGTACAAACCATGGTATTTCAATGGAGAAGAGTAAACAGTAATTTTCAGTCATGTTGATGCTCTGTTCTAACATGCTGTATGCTGTGGCTGAACCATCTAACATCTGGACTGTGAATATGATACTGCCAAAGCTGTACTTGGTGGCTGCCAAACTGCCGAGCCCACGTGTGGCTTCACAGCTTGATATCCAGGGAGCTCAACTATGATTCAAATTCTGAAAAATCACCAGGTCTATGGTTGCAATATGATTCAGCAGTTTGGAGGACAGCCTTCTTCAGGAAAAAAAGAAAACAGCAGCAAAAAAACCCACAACTGACCATATACGGCAATACAACTCTTAAGAAAGAAGAAAACTCCTTGAACACCTTCACTTCACAGCAGAGCTCCATAACTTCACCGGTTGGTAAAAAATATGGCTTATCACAAGCATGTGGGGCTAAATTCTGCTCCCTTAACAACTGTGCAAACTCAGATGAACTCCACTAATTTCAGTGGTACATAGTCTTTTCAAAGATGAATATATAGAAGCTCCTCAACATGTCTCTTGCTGGTGCTATTTGAGGTAAGCTTGAAATCATTAGCCTGGTAGAGAGCAGCCTCCTTACCAAAGAAAGCCCCTGGTGGTATCCCAGGAATGTAGTTAGAGAGATGGACTAAGTCCCTACCACACAAAGATACTTGATTTGTAAATGAATTAGCTTGTGAACTGACAAGGAACAAACCCAGGGTTCTGCACACACACAGAATGCACTGGGAACCTCAGTCTTACTCTTAATTGCTCTGTGTGCTCCAGGGATGTTTACACACACATAAAAAGTGACCACAGCTTGCCAAAATGAGGTGGCTACTGGCCTGGTACATGGAAGAAGAGTTCAGCTGCTAACTCACATTGCAAGGCCTATTCCTCAAACCTGGCTCCTTGCCTTCTTGAAGATAAAAATAGTCAAACCATGATTTTTTCTTCATTTATTGATCACTCAGGTGGGCCAACACTCTACCAAGCCATGAGAGCGCTCAGGCCTCATGCCGTGGTGCTCAGCCGTGCCTGGTCAGACAGGTCAGACACTGCCCATCCATCTGTACCGCCCTCATTCTTCTGGTGACGATGCCTATGCTTCCTTTGCCAAGCAGAGTGGCTTAATGAACATTCTCTAGTCCTTACAAAATACGTGCTCGGTCATTCGGGAAATAAAAAAAAAAAAAGTGGAATAAATGCCGCTCCAGTTCAAGTTGAACAATTTGTTCAGCACCACAAAACGTTGCTTTAGGAAAGCTCCCTTTTAATATAGTACATGAGACAAACGGAGTCCTTTTTTCTTATTCCCTTCTCTTTAACAGTAATTGAATGAAGTGGAGATTGTGAGGTAAAATCAAGCACATCTGGGTCAATTAGCATGGAAAGTCAATTCTTTAAAACCTGACGGATGTCTCTGGGAATCGCGCACTTCACAGCACGAATCTCAGCGCAGTGCCGCACTCTCAGCAACTCAACTCAATTAAGCCATTACGTGGTTCTTTAAATCTGGGGATCCGGGGGAATTGGTTAATTGTCTGCTTGTCATGGTTCCTCCTCAGGGAGCATGTAAATGTCTTCTGTTTCTCCTATAGATGTGCAGTGCACATAAGAAAATCCATTTTAGCTGACTTATTCAAAGCTTATTTCTCCCGTGGGAAAATTAATCTTTCTCCTCAAACACTGCCCAGAAGAACAAAACTCACCAGTGGAAACAAACCATGCCATCAATACGGAATAGGTTTTCAATAACTACAGTCAAGTTTATATTTCCTGTTCCTTGCAAGACTCGAGTATTTCTTCCCGCTTTCACTTGTTCATAGCTTTCACAACCAAACTTCTCAGGCCTGCAATGGGGTTTCACTGTTCTCTGCTGCCATGAGCAGCTCTACCACACTCTTGGATTTACCTACTCTTGGACTTACCTAATGCACTGTAAGTCACCCACTGACTTTAAAATCACCAGAGCCCAAGCAAGCCATCTAAGCATTTATGAAGCACTTTGTGGACAGAGATGAGTGTCTCTGGAGGATAACACATCATACATCCGGATAAGTGGGTAGGATGACACATCAGGGGATGCTCATCTGTGCCCTCCGAGAACTGCTCCAGATCCATTGAACCAAAGGGTCCACTAAAGAGATCTTGAACAACCAGCTGAAGGCAGACATCCCACTTTTAGACAGTAAAATTAGTGAGATTAATCCCACCCACATCTCCCCACTGCTGTGTCTGTGACAACCACCTAGGAAAGACAGACTGCTCTCCCTGTCTCACCACACCACATCAGTGAGCTCCTCCTCATGTGCACACAAGCGGCTGCTTTCACTCTGCTTTTGCTTCATGTTTCAGACTGCTGAACACCCAAATCTCTAGCTGGCCTCAGTGGGAGACAGCTACTGGGTGCTCAGGATTGTGGAAAACAAGTCGCTCCATTTAGCCCCTAAATATGGATTTGGAAGGCTAACTTTAGCTTCAGATTTTTTTTAAAACTTGGCATGGTATTAAATTCCATCCATGAGGCGAGTTAATTTTTTACCATCAAAGAGAAGTAAAACAACTTCTCCAAGGTCATACAGCAGGACGACTAGGATTAGAATGCCACAAATTCCATGTGCTATAACCAGAAAATTATTCTGTTTCCTAAATGTAACATAATTGGGACATAGTCTGATAAATGGAGACTGAGTAAGCCACACTAAATCTACTGATGTGTTCTGCAATGTCTGGATGCATCCCCAAACCTAGCTATGAAAGGAAATGTAATTATGGTAATGGGAAAGTGCAGTCCACCCATCATTTGGGTTACCACACACATACGTAACTGATCCCAAATATAGAACTGCAGTAATGTCTCCTACACTCTTATCTCCTTTAGACACCTTTTCCTTAAATTATAAGCTTGCCATCTTTTCCTCTGATAGGAGAAACAATCTATTTTGGTGCATGCGCACCAGCTAAGGGGCTGTCTCATCCTTCAGGCCATGGGGAACAGCTGCTTGATGGTCACCAGAGAGCTGCCATTGGTGGCAGACACCTTCACTTGCCCACATGGACGTAACCAGTGTTTACTCAGGCACAAAGCTGGGGGGTGAAGGAGGGAAGTTAAGCCTGAGTAAGAAAGTTCAACGAGGAGAGGAAGATCAGGAAGCCAGAAAATTTTATAAAGCACTCTTGTGTTTCGGAACATATGCCAGTTTTAAAAATGAGGCATATGCCTCTTAGTGCAGTCTCAGCCATGATGCAGGGCAGCAAAGAGATTCACAAGCCTTATTTGAACAGCCCAGTTGGATCTGGAGAAGCAGAATAGCATAGCACACAGTCCAGGCTTACTTACACTGCTTCTGCAACAGCAGTTTAGACCAGTCATCTCCTCGGGTGTAAAAAGGTAAATTTACATTGGTGTCCTTAGCACGTATCACTCACTTGGTTTACATCATCTGGAGGACCTGTCTTCAGAAATTATGCAATACGTGTGAGTAACTTAAAAATTGCAGCTGCAGCCCCAGAGTACGTGCAAGGGATCCTGACGACAAACTCTCTGGCTCTCCTGTCTGTCTGCAATCCAGGGACACAATGCCAGACACTTTTCCTCCCACAGTGGACTGGCATGCAATTATTTCTGTGCACCTCAGCTTGCCTCGGTTACAGAAGAGAGGAAATATTTTATTAACTTTCATGTCCTAAACCAGAGTGTGGTAGATAGCTAGACTTCCAGTTTCACCAAGTTTCTGTGGGCAAAGGAGAAATGGCTTATTGCCAGGTGTCTATAAAGTCATTCAGAGGTATCTAAAGTTGAAAAAGAGTTCTGACTCTAACTTCAAAATGTTAGTATCTTTAGGCTGTCATGCCTAGATGTTTACCATGAGTTACAAGAGTATAATCAGAGGCAGCAGTGAGAAGAATTAGAGAATGGGACTGTGACCTGCACATCCCCACACAAGGTGATCTTCTTGAAAGCACCTTGTTCTTGCACTGAGCAACAACGTGTCGCAGCAAAGTAATCCCAGCCATGGCAGGGGCAGCCGGTCCCAGCGCATTGGTGGCAGCTCCTTCAGCGTTCGGTGCTTCTGGACACAGTCACAAATCAGAGCTCCACTTTGAAGGGACTCTCTGTTCGTTTTCCACCCACAATGAAAACAACACGATGGTTCTGTTCTCAGTGAAAATAACACTTGATGCTCATGTACACGCATCTGGACCAGTCATCAAGCTGTTGTAGATTCAAGATACGTTAATTTCCTTTTTAGAAAAAAAAAAAAAAAAAAAGAAAGAAAAAATAATCAGCAAACTATCTCTTCTGCCTTCTGCTTTTCTTATTGCTTGGCAAGATGGTGCCTGACCAACCATGACTGGAAGAAGAAACATAGGGAAGGACTAGAGTAATCACAGTAAATTCGATCCAACCAACAACGGCTTGAAGGCTTTCTGGATGCTTTGCAATCCACATGCAAGGAGTTCCCCCAGTCCACTTTCTGCTAAAACTGTACTTGCATCCCAAAGTTAATGCAGACAGAGGTCAGCAGCAGCTGAATTGCCTCCTGACCATAAGGTACAGTAGTCCCTACAGTTGAACATACATTATATAGATGTTGAGGAAGGGACAGACCATTGTATGGCAATTGCATGTAGCTAGCCAGTTCCTGACTGCCCTGCATATTCTGTGCTGTAGTCTTCCATCCTGGTTCAGAGATTGCGTAAAATGCTGCTACCGTGTTTACACTGGCTTCGCTTTGATGTGAGGGACTACATGAAATGTCACACGTACACAAAATAAAGACAGGCCTCCATCCACAGCTGTTGGCAGCACTTTTGAAACATTGTATATATACACCTTAAAAAAAAAAGAAAAAAGAAAAAAGAAAAGAAAAATAAAAAGCAAAAAGCAAAAAGGAATCATAGTAAGAGCTTGCTTTTCTGATCTTTCTTTTGAAACAGCTCAGGACCTTCCAACACCCAGGGTAGCACAAAACCTGGTATGTTTATGGCATTACAAATACATACACACACATGAACATACATACACATACCTACACAGACCCAAAACCCTCTCCCCAGGAATGTGGCCTTCCCCTTTTCAGGTACATACCAGCAGTGCATACACTGAAGAAACAGAGGCGGAAAACAGTCATGTTTTTTTCACACAGTCGTTTTTTATTCTGCTTGCAGCAGTTCCTTCCTTTTCCAGCCACAGGCAAGGGTTGAATCCAGATGAGCCAAAGGCAGTCTAGGCGGGATGTAAATGAGACCACACCTTCCAAACACCCTCCAATCGGAAGGGAAGAGCATGGATGTAAATAAAACCACACCTTTGCTGGACCAGCCTCCTCTTCTTACGTAAAACAGTTTCCATGTAAATAAGACCACTCCCTCGGATGGCCTGCCTATTTCCATTCGTGATGAGAGGCATGTAAGCAACGACAATCCTTTTTAGAAACCCTTAAGCAAAACTGAAAAGAGTGTAAGTAACTTTTACTCTTCTCTTGCTCAGAGAAAAGCTAGTTCTTCCTTTGGAAAACACTTTCTTGCTGTGCGTGGAACACATGAGCCAGCACAAATCTTTCCTCAGCCTTCCTGTCAGGCACTGAAGACTGCTTTATGAACAAATTGTGTGCCTATAGGACATGGATACACATTTTAAGATGTAACTTTTACCTTGCACTGACAAACCTTCTCAGTCTTTACATGGACATTAGATGGGTGCCTTCCTCCCAACCGTGCAGAATTAAAAAAAATACAACAACGGAAACACTGAGATCCTCCTGCATTTTCTTATATCCTTCTTTCCACATGCATATCCAAAGCTGATTTTGAGATTTCCAACCCAGACCAAATGCAAGAGGCTTGTCCCAAAAGGTAAAGAACTAAACCGCAGCCAAGCTTCAGTGTAACTTTTTCCAGATGTCAGAGCTCACTACAATCATCTCTAAAATCGATTCTGGTTTAGGCCAACAACCAACATAATTATCAGTAAAACATTACTGTCACCGGAGAGTCACTTAACTACTCGGAAACACTTAAGATGTCTAGGTTAGAAAGGCAAACAACTTGAAGGTATTCTGAGAGGAAAAACACATCATCTATGCTCCTCACAGTAAGAAAGTCCTTGAGAATCGAAATAGGCAGACTTCAACTTCCTAGAACAAGATATATGAGACATAATGGAAATGCTTGCAATGGCACATGTTTTAGCCAAAAAGGTGGTTTTTAATAAAATTGGAAAAGGGTGTACTGCATTCCCACAGAAATGGTGGAAACACAGATGTTGTCCAAGTTTAGGGAAACAAAATTGCCCACATTTTTGATGTTTGCACCAAAGGAAAAACTACCACTTTGAACATTTGATGGAAGGCTATTGAAGGAAAACATTATTATTATCGTGGCTCCCACCAGTGATACAAGAGGCCAGGATCTGTCAACATTTTCCTTATAAATCCATCTTTCATAGAGTCTAAATTGGCCTGAAATAGCTAGTTGGGACCAAAATCTGAATTGTGTGATCTCTGGAAGCAAAACTGCATCTGGCTGTTTACAAAATTCTAGTCTAAAGAGACCGTGAGAGCGGAAGAAGGAGCTTTTTTAGTGGTTAAAGCTATCTATCTTGCTTGTATCACTTTACAGTGCTAATCAGCAATCAGTAACCGAAAAGGCAGTTCGGAGTCAGTGCTGATGAGCAGCCAGAAGTCTGCATGCACATGCAGCCATATCCTCTAGCATCTTCTTCTGAAATATGCAGCTGCCACATAACACAGGCTGTCTTATGATGTATCTGGAGCTCGTATTTCCAAGGATATCCTGGACAAAACCCAGCAAGGACCACAGCAGGAAAAGAAAGATTCCCAAACATTCTTGATTTTCAGCAAAGAATCATTTCATGCCTAGGCTTAAAACTAGACCATGTCTAAAGCACAATTATTATACTAATTAAGAAACCCGTTTATTAGGCTTAAAGGGTAGCACTCAAACCAAAGTGCCTACCCCAAAGCTGGACACTTTAACAGAAGACAGAGAGGAAGTAAAATGAGAAATGTAGTTATGCAGCAAGTCTGATCTGGTAGACATTTCATTTTGTAGACTGAGAATACTGATTCCCATCCCCTGCTGCTGCATCATTGCACTGTTCAATGGCCCAGGCCTCTCTCACATACATGGAGCATATCCCAGCTTTCCATTTGCTTCTACAGCTTCCTTCCACATTTCAACTTCCATAGCTGTAAAAAGGAAGAGTCAATTGTGAAGTCCACTAACGTTTCCCTGGACCAACCTAATTAGGTATTGGGCAAAACAGCAATGGGCCTTGGTACGAAACCTGCCACGGGCTACTCTTTCAGTCATCTGCCCCTATGTTTTTCCACTTCGCAATTTGTTGATCTTCCCCTCAGCATTTTCCTTTCTTGCCATTTCTGCTCCAGTTTATGCCAGACAACTCCTCTTCCTCAGTCTTCCTTCTTCATAATGCGCAGCCCCTTCCCAGTCTCCATGCTCCAGCTACCATGATCTTGCACTTAACCTCCACTCTCCTTTCAGCTGCAACACCCCCTAAAGTCAAACCACCTTACCTGCACTCTCATGAAATATCCATCCCGGATTATTGGTTCTCCCCTATTTTACCAGATTTCACAAGCTCTTTTATACAAACATGCTCTTAATCTGTGCAGCATAACTGGCAAAATCGGGACTGAAGTGTGGTCTTTTCAACACAGAAGCTGTGTTTTACTGTGCACTCCTGCAATATGCTGAACAATTGAATTCCTTATAATTTAATTAACTGATTAGTTAGATCCTTTAGGGAGACTGTCACTTAAACTCCTAGGCTTACAACAGAATTATTTTGTGAACAGAATCCATATAACAGTATCTGAGACAAACTCTGAAACAAAATATTACAACAGAGAAACTGCAGTTGGTGAGAGACCAATAAACACACTGTAAATTCTGAGGGTTTGCACAAGAAACACTGAGTCGTGAATGACTATTCCAGAAATGGAAAAATAAAGAGTCTCTTGACATCCAAATAGGGTGAGCAGGCAGTGCTCCAACAAACAAATCAGAAGTGGAAAGAGAAAAAAAATGTCTTCTCTGATCCAAATAGTTTCGAAAATGAAAACAGAGATTAAAAAAGAAGAATTAAAACATGGGAAGCTAGAGCGTATTCCCATATTTTATTGCGCCACTTGAAAGAAAGCGAAATGCAGGCTCTGTCCTGATGAGAAGCAACATTCTTTGTTTTTCTACCAGTGTTAGATAAGACTCACTGACAAAGACGGGGTTTAAAATAGGATGAGATTTAAATCAGTGCACAGAAAGAGAGGTCACGCCGCTTCCTCTTCTTTTTTTTAAATGCAAGGATGACTTTTCTTAACCTGTGCGCTTAGGAGGTGGCAGATCAGGTAGATTAGGCTCCCACACCAGCTCTTCCCTGTGCCAGTCTGCAAGAGCAACTGCTGGTAACAGTGACAAGTGCTGAATGCTACTGCCCTTTGCTATGAAAGGCAGGAAAACCCCTGAAGAAATAACTTGCACCAACTCTCAGACCTGCAGGCACCAGCAACACAGTCCACACTCAAACCCTCTGAAAACGCCCCTGGCACATCACCCTCCTGGAAGATGTTTGAAGGGTTATGGCAGAAACCCAACTATGACTACTTTGGAGAGCTGTTTGGTGTTAGATCCTTTCTGGAGGGGGACTTAGATCAAACTTGATAGATACAAAATGGTCATGAAGCAGCTGTGAGGGGAGGTAAGACCCTTGCGTGCACGTGCCATTAGAGGACAGTTTTGTACACTCAGGTCTCCAACGGAGCTCTCACTAGGCTCAATCCCTCCAGTTCTGTGTCTCAGGAACTCCCCCTGCAACCCCAGCAATGAAGAAGCATGACATACAACTACCGTTTCTTTACAAGTGGTGAAGATTTAGCCAACACTCCCAACTGTAATGCATACTCAAGCATGGGACACAAGTAAAAGCACAGAAGATGTAGAATGATGGCTGAAGGTCTCCAAAGAAGTCACCAGTGATAGATCCTGTTGTATTCACTGGCCTGGTATCCTTTGAACTACCCAATCCAAGGCTCTGTACTGCAGACATTCAAAACAATGGGATCTGTTTTAGAAACAACTACAGGAATAGAAAACAGTAAACCTGCATTACTAAATCTGCTTTTACACAATAGGCTTTAATGACTCTAAACGAATCACAGAATATTTTTAAAGTACTATCTGATGTGGGCCAGAAAATGGATTTTCTGCTCCTCAAAGAACACTAGGTTTCCAAACGTCTATTCAGCCCCACTTACAGTGATAGACATTAAAAAATGTCCTTCAAAGTGAAAATTTTAGAAGTGTTTCCCAGGCCAATCAAGACCAGTAGGTCATTGACACAAAGTGAATTTTGAAATAAACTCCCTCAATGTTTCTCCCTTCCAAAATCAAACCAGACCATTGACATGTTTAAAACCAAAAGAATTCCAAGTTTTTTCTGAGCTTCATTTTGCTGAAAATTAATGCAAGCAATGCACAGGGTCTATTTCATCAGGATGCCTCTTTCTAATGAAAATAAACTTTGAATAAAGCTTCTCAGTTGCCCTACAAATTTAAGGAGAAAAGACTACAAATGTTCCTGGTGACTCTTTCTCTCAGTTGAGAAAATGATAGGCTGTATAAATGCATAAGACAGTCGAATAGATAAGCAGGCAGACATCCCCAACTTTAAACACACACCAAAAAAAAAGTCCCAGAGATCTGAAGGGGATTTTTGTAGCCTGTCTGTAGTTCTAACTGCTTCCCTAAGAGGAAAACATGTATCTGACTGCCTTATATACTCTTGAAAAAAAAAATCCTGTCACCATTTTTAAGTGTGTTGATCATAGTTTATTTTTAGATCTGACAAAGCACAGAAACATCTCAAAAAATATTCTAAAGAAACATAGTGACCTTTCCAGCTTGGAAAGCAGAGAAGTTTTAACAAATTCATCCAAGCTATTGTACAGGCTGAACAAATCTCTAAGACCCCTCGATGGCCTACCAAAAAGCCCCCCACATTCACTTATACGCTGTCCCATAAAAACTTCTCCCCTAGGCTAGCAAAGGTAGTCTTAACTACTAACTCATATTCAGAAGCAGATCAAGGAGCCATCTATCAAAGAGGGGAGCATTGCTCTGAAGACAGAAAAAAAGGTTCGTGGGAACCCGAGCTGAAGGCGATGAGGGGCAACGGCTACCTTCACCTCTGTGCTGGAGAGGAGGCAATTCACTTACGACCCAAGTGAAATGGGAAAAGATGGTGAAAAGGAACTGAGACTCAGGCTGCTGTAGGAACGAGAAAATAATGGTCAGGAAAAGAAGAAATCTTAAAAAATTAACAGGGATTTGTTAAACAAATGATGTGAAGGTAAGTGAATAGTTTGCAAGACGCAAAGGGCAGAGGTGGGCAGGGAAGAAAGTTTTACCTCTCATGCTCTGGTGACCCCATGTTACAGCTGGTCAGGCAGTGTCACCACTGTCCTATGGTCAATCTGCTGAAGCTGTCTATAGCTGGGTATTGCATTAATGTCTGACAGTTATCTCAGCCCCTATGCTTGCTGACTGATTCAAAACTTCCTTCCAAGCAAGAGGATCACAGACCTTGGGCCTATTTTCACCAGAAGTCTCCCAGCATTGATACTGTGGCCCCGTATCACACAAATTATGGGTGCTCTACTGTCTTTGGAATTTTTTTTCTCTCCACCTCCGCTGTTATTCACATCTTAGTTCTCCCCAAAACTTTAATGCATTGGTTCACTTAGTCTAGGACTATCAAATATGCTCAATGTGCTGCAACTGTGTTCTTGCTTGGCTTTCTTGGTAAGTATCTGCGGGACAGAACTTCTTGTTACCTTGACTTTTTCTTGTTACCTTGACTTTTTCTTGTTGCATATTATTTTTTTTAATATAAAGTAAATGATGAGAATGTACTGCTTTGTGTGGGTCTGCAGGAAAAGCAGGAAAAATGAAGGAACTATGAGCAAAAACATAACTTTGGCAGGATTTGCTCTGATGGCCTTCAAGAAAGAAAAATTAGGCACCTCATCCATTCATCAAATAATTTGGCTTGAAATACAGCATGTGTGGTTTTCTTGCTGGAATTATATTATAATAAAATAAACTTTTTCAAATGTCAAAAGTGCATTATGAATCAGCTCTAGGCATAACATAAAATGAAGTCTCTGCAGGAATTAACCTGTGACCTCTAGCACCAGAAACACGCATCTATACCTTTTCAACTAAAAGAATGATTCAATTACACTTACGGTAACTATTCTGTCCATTCATTCTAAACCATGATGAAAAGCAGAAATAGAAGGGCTAACATTATCTAGTCATTGTCAGATGTCTTAAACCCTCAGAAAGGATTGCTCTAATTTCCCTGAAGCTTCAAAATATCTTTTTTTTCCTGAAAAGAATAAACTGATGAAAATGGAAAAGCCATAGACAGGGTTCTGGAATTACAAAACACATAATGCTGGTTTTGCTGGTTTTGTCTTTGTACATGTACTGATTTTTCAAATGCTACAAAACACACACCATGTCCAGAATTAATATCTCAATACTGTACTTTGCAAAAGCACTCTAAAACCAGGGTCTAGGTTTTTACATTGTTATCTGCCTGCCTTTTTATTCTCTGCTTTTACATATTCACACTTCGTTGCAAATTTCCTCAGCAAATGTTCTAGGAAAAAAGCTTTGACAAACCAAGCTGAAAGTGCTTATGGGACAGAAGTGTAGGTATCTTTAAGAGTGATTTATGTGGCACTGTGACACTGACTCAGTTCAGTGTTCTCCAGGTTTTTATTACTGCAAGAGTCCAGGTGAGTGCAATAAACTGTGGTACAACCCTCAGTATATTTCTGATTTCTATTCCTTCTATAACTCATAAATAATTAGAACTAAGGGAAAATTTTAAAGTTGCTCTGAATTTATTTAACTTTATCTTTTCCTGTTTGCATTTTTATCTCTAGTTAACTCCCCGAATTTGTAACAATCATCTCTAAGAAAAAAAAAACAAGAAACATTAGGTTTAGATACAAGCTTGCCAAATGTGTAAGTGTTCTTGTTATCTTAGATGTTTATTGTTGAACAAAACCAGCTTTTCATTCCTTGAGATTTTCAATATACTTAACATAGTTCCGTTCAAACCTAGATACACTACGTCCCAAAAGCATAAACAAATTCTGTATGTCTTATTTGGAAACTGGACCACTAATTCTCTTTTTCTGCGTATGTTAGGCACAAGGCTGTGGAACAGGAACAGAATTTATCAATATATTACACCAAAGAATGTGGGTTTCTCCCAGGTACCTTTTGATGATAGTTCAACAGCCCAGGAATCACAGACATAGAAAAAGCATAGAAAAATGTTACCCAAAGAATTGTTTTCTACTTTCACCATTAAAATCAAAAACAAAGACCTGCTTGCCATATTTTTCTCCGCACTCTAAACTAACACATTTAGCAAATAATACACAGCATTGTTATTTCCCAGGACAGGTTACAGAAACATAAATGTGACTTTTGCATTTCTCCTTTAATTCTTCCTTTTTCCTTGCTTACTCTATCTCATTACATATACGCGCACTCAGATCTGGAGGATTTATAAAAGAAAATGTGCCTGATCCCCCCCTTTTGGTGGCTTTCCTGCTCATTAAGTAGTTACTGAAAATTACTTCATTCTTTCCCCAAACTTGTTGACTAGGTTGTCCAGTGTTAAAACTCCCTAACAAAGACCCAAAAGGCAAGAAACACATAGTGAATCCACCGTGCCCCTCAACGCAGCCTGCTCCTGAATGCAGCAGGGCAAGTTAAAACAGAGACTGGCATCCAAAGGTGCTCAGAACAGGAGCACCCAGACTTCACTGTAGACACATCTCCTCTCTCCTTCTGGCAAACGAGTCCGCCCGTGGCTGAACAGACCTGAACACTGTTTCTCGGTGGTAAAATGCTGCGAAGGCGTTGGGAAGGAGGCTGCCAAGACCACCTCATCCTTGGCTGGTTCATTTACACCGCTCTCCTCATACACCATTTCCTCCACTTCATTCTGTGTCCTCCCCCCAACCCTTCCCACACAAACACAAACGTGCACCTCTCTCTTCAGCCTTGTTTACCCTTTCCCACTCAGCACCATGTCTGGTTTTCTCTGGGTACAGGCTCAACCCCGGCATGTGGGCAGGAAGCTGACAGGAAGGATAAGCCCCTTTCCACCCTCTCGTCATGCTGCACTACTCCAAAATCCCAGCCCACTCCTTCCACCCTCACACCTACATCCCCATCTCTGCCCACATCCCTCCACCTCAAAACTGCACCGGGCCCACTGGCAGGGCAGGACGGCGGCTGACAGCCACGCTGCTACCGCAGACCACACGCTGCAAGAGCAGCTGTGGTCTGACACGGGACGAGAGAGTAACCCCGCACCCGTGGCCAAGGGATGAGGAACGCATCCCCCTTCCCCATCCTCGTTGCACAAGACCCCCAGAGAGTCCAGCTTCTCATGCATTAAGCACCGACACTAGCAGTCCCACAAGAACAACCCTTTTCTGTCAAGTTGGCAAAACTTTCCTCGCCGTGTCCTCTGCCTTGCAAAGATGCCTTGTCTCTGCCTAGCATTTTTATTTCATTAGCAAATAGTCCTAATGTCGGAAAAGCCTTTCATCAGAACGACAGGGATTTTGCAAGTACTGTACAACTCCCACATGTCATCTTCCCTCCTGAGGCAGGAAAACAATTCAGTCACATTCCCTTTACATCTGGACAGAAAAGCTGGTTGGAATGAGTAAGAAAAACAGCGTGATTTTGCGATGCAGTGAACCATTCAGCGTGTCTCAGCTGCAGAAACCCTCCAGCTCTTTCGCCCAACCGACCATTTCATTCCTAGCACATCCACTCTTCTTTTTCAGCCCTTCTTCTTCTCGTAAGGGACTGGCCAGGGTACACACATGGAATATAACACTTGCCTCGGTGGCTTCTTGGGCAGCACAGTCCTTTCCAAACTTCTACTCCCCCCTGTGGCAGCTTGATGGCAAAAAAAGAAACACAAAGCATGCTTCCCAAGTCATGTCCTCTACCGTCACTCTTTTCAAGCCATTTATGAAGGAAAAAAAGATGTGTGGAGGCCTAGGCGAGGTCTCACTGAATTTAAGACAGTAAAATAAGAAAGCTGGTCCCGAGAAATTTGAAAATCAACTCTCTATAACTTGCGACCGACAGAAGGAGAAAGAAAAAGATGGGGCTAGTACATACATGTTTTTAAAACTCTCCTGCAATTTTTGTATTACAAAGTTCCTTACTCACAGGGTGAACACTGGTTAGGACAGTTTTAGGATTTTCAAATATCTTGCAAATCTTAGGTAATGAAAAAAGGCAATCGATGAACTGTCTTTTCATCCCATGTCATAACTGAAACTTAAACGATCATACAGATCTACCATGCTATTAAGGTTAGACTTTTCCACAAGATCCATCACGGGTAACTTCCTCACAAGAAATGCTCCACAAATAACTTCATAGACTCAATCTTCATAAAGTCTCCATTATCCAAAATGGTCAAAACAAACACCTAAGTACAGTAAAAACCTAGCCTTGACTTCTATTTAAAACCCTTTAATAAAAGGGTTATAAACGGAGTAACATGCTCAGAAACACTTGCTGTTAGTGTGAGTCCTACCACTTTTACAACTTCATGCTTATTACTTAAAAGCCACTCATCACCAAGACATTTGTAGTAACATGGTTGTAAACTCTAGACCTGGGAGCACTGCATTTACAACAACTACATTTCCTTGATTAGTTCCTGCAGGAAATTAAAATATCTTAGAAATGTCCCCACTTCCCTAACAATGCACATTTCTTGGAGTATCTGCTTTTCTCGGCTTCACGTGAAAAACGCTCTGACAGAGAATTTCCCACCAACACCAGAGAGATTAGCATTGTAAGATGGTTTTCAGACCTGGTCCGGTAGTTGCTAAATTTCACACACATCCGTGGGTCAATAAGGAAGCCACCCTGGCTGTTGTAGGTTACATCCTAGTTTCCCCGTCTGCGTCACTTGTACAGATGTATTTACACAGGTCACATACCACACATCACTTGCTGAAAAAACAGCCAGCCAAGCTGGCAGATGAACCATGGGGGACCATTTCCCTGAAAATCAAGCAGTCTCTAAAATCCTATGTTAATACGTTGAGGACATTACGTTCCTTTGCAGGTCAGCTGGTGCAGTGTGCTTATCAAGTCCTCCAGAGGCATTATAGACCTATACAGTAACCCAACTCCTTCATTTTTTCAGGAAGGCCTGTGTAAACAGAAACACCCATGCTACGCTATACCAAGGCCAGTGAACTGGTCAGCGAGCTGCATCAAAAAGGGGGCAAATTTTACAGACAGTGATGTCTCTTCTTCTCCCCAGAGAAAACACTCTATTCATCATCCCCAAATATACAAACATTGATCCTGCCCTACTGGACAACATGGACAAATGTATCCCACAGGATTCTCCACAGGCCTCTGCTTGTCTGCAGCAGCTACAATATAAATTAAGAGATCCCACCGTAGAGCAAACTGTATTTGTTAAGCGAAGTCCCTAATCTGGTCAAGTCTTAATTAAACATCAATGTCTCTCAGCTTTGGGGAAAAGCCCACAAAACCTCAGAATTTACACTGACAGCTCCTGAGAGAAGCAGGTTGGAAAAAAACGAAAATAAAATGACACGCATTTTAGAATAAGCAGATCTGACTCATTCCTGCCCACATAAGACATGACAGAGTCGGAGGAAGTGTTCCTCCAGCTGTTTTCCACGTGATTCCTCTAAAAGACAGATCCCAAAGGATTTCTGGCAGATGTTCTGAATCAAGTCACTGGCCACGTTTCTTCTCCAGCCACTAGCTCTTACCTTTTATGGATTGTTAACCATTTATAGGACAATTGTCAAAGGAGTGGTTAGTGACTCACTGCAGTCCTATACTAGTTGACTTACTACTGCAAGAGGTTGCAAACCTCAGTCAAATCTGAGAAATAAACAACTGAAAGTCTCTTCCCTCCTTACTCACCTTTGTGAGCTGTGGAAGGGCTCTGGGCTTCCCCACAAAAACCTAGGACACAGCCAACCTCTGTATATATGTAGTGAACACCGGTTCCTACAGTGCTGATAAGATCTACGGCAAATTTTTCAGAATAAAATCAGATAAACTGAACCTAAGGCTCGGTAAGTAAAGGACCTTTGGCTTCATGCTACTTATAATCTCTCTTTTGTAACAATACAAAACAAACAGTTTTACATGTGCTTTAAATACTCATTTAGATTATTCTACTTCCAGTAATCACTTTGCTGCTTTAAGACCACACACATTCACAAAAAATCCAGTTACTTTTTAAGAAAGAAGCCAAGAGCTTAAAGCAGCATTCTCAGTGACTCTAGAAGTAATAAAATATTACATGTTAGAACGCAAAGAACACAAGTTTAAACAACACGATTATGGAAAACAACTCAGAGCTGCTAATGGGAATCACATCTGATGGTTTTGCTTTGCCCATACTGCTGACCAGCTTTAGCACAATGGACTTGGACTTCTCAAGTCCAAGTATTTCAATGGCCAACAGTGCATCCAGTGAATCTGCCCAACTGACGCTAACCGAGAATCTGACCCAGTATCTCGAGGAACTTGGACTAGGTCCACTGGTTCAGCAGCGAACATTTCCATAGGCCCTATGCCATCCACTGCACTGACCAGCCTTCTCATTCTGGTTCACTCCGGAGAAGAGCTAATGCCTCTCATTGGTAAGATTAGCTGACGTGAACTGTCACGGCTCCCAAGCGGAAGGCTTGCACCGCGTGCCGCGCTCTAACAAAGCAATACAAATGGCACAACATGGATAACTTGCTTGACAGCTCCTGGGAAATGTAGTTTTCTATTTTGCTTTGCCTTTGTTGATTCATGAGCTCACGCATCCCTCTGGAAAAGGATCAGTAAAAGTCCAGCAAGCAGTCTACTTCAGAGCACTTTATATGCCTACAGATACATAGAATAAGTTACCAGATGACTTCTAAGAAAGACAAATACCAGGCAACCACATTCACGATGGAACAAATCTCTTTATTTTTATTCTGTGTCTATTTCTGAGCTAGCAGAGTAAGTCGTGCTTGGAATCTGCGTTTTAAGCAAAAGCCTACTAACATAACTTTAACTGGACCTCTCAGGATTTTGAGATATATTTGTTGCAATTTTTAAGACGTATCCTGGTGAGCATTTTGGGAAAGGAACTAATTGGCTTACTAAACTTGAGGCAAGCCAGAAACATCTGAGGCCAGCTACAAGCCTATCATGACGATAAACAGCGCAGGGTCCAGATGTCCATATATGGCAAGACTTCCTATAAGACTGACAGTACTGTATGTGCATTGCGTATGGTTGTTGGATCAGATTCACATTCCTTGGGTATGTTTCTCTGGGAGCTTTTGATTTCCGCTTTGAGGGCTGGCTCAGACCTCCAATTGCTCTTATAAAAAAATATCTGTGACTGAAAGTTGAAAATGTGCAAGATTCTTTCTTTAAGTACACAAACACTCCAAGTCTAGCCACTTTCCTGTAGTCTTGCCAGGTTTTCAGTATGTCTGATACCTGATCAAGTGACTTTTTTGGGGGGGGAAGGATGAAAAAAAAGAAGGAAAAACACAAGAGAGGAATGTAGCATATCCACACCTGTACGTTTTACAAGACTTCACCAAAGGACCTATACCAACTGAAGCTGATGTAGACACACACATACCGTATATAGCTGTGTAAACAAGTCTGCAAGGCTGGTGTAGTGAATTCCTTGTTTCAGCAGAAAAAATATACTATCTTAAAAGCATGTGCTGTATAAACACCTGCATGGAAGTCAAAATTAGTGCATTTTAACCATTTTATGCACCAATGCCAAGACGCACTTCTCCAACCCATGACATACTGTCATCAGAAAGGATAAGTTGAAGTCTCTGAAAGACCTACCTTTGCTTCCAGGTTCCCTTCACCCCTGTGCACGCATACACATCCACAAACAGGGTACCCAATGAGTCATATCTAACGACACAGAAACCATAGTAACAAAAAAGCAAACCTGATGGACCCTGATTCTTACCCATGTTCATGGGCTGGTACAACTTTCATTCAGTGGGCTAATGCCCGATTCACAAGGGTGCAAGACACGAATTAGTTTTGAAATCCAAATGCCTACTTCAGTCTTTTTTCTCTGGGCAGCATATGGATGGAGCTTGCTGTACTTGGCCCGTCGTGTGAGGACTTAGGACAGATTTATCCTTTAATTTTGGATTTCCTGGCTTTCTGGTGGTTTGTTACTTTTAAGCATACTTTTTCTGTCAGTGAGATTCTTAGGTTTTGTTTAATAAAATTGTTTCTCTGAAAAAACCTCTTACATGGAAAGTTATAAAACATGTCTAGAACCTCTCTCCCTCTCTGATGTTCTCCTACCATATTTAGGTATTTAAAAAAGGCATTCTGTTTACCTGGTTACATTTGCATTTTGGTATGCATGTCATACATAGTTCGGGACACATTATTTACCCAGCACTGAGGCCATTGGAGTCCTTCAAGTAAATACAGATTTCGGGAGGCCTCATAGGTTTGGGAACATACATTATTTATCATAACTGTTCCTCTGGGATTTTATTTTTTCTTTCAGAGCCAATCTCATTTCTTTTAACGGAGAATTTCAAGTAGAAAAAATTACATCCAAATTACTTTACCAGCCAAGGTACAGCACTGGCAGAATATAAATAACAGTTTTAAGACACAATATATCCTACCGGGGATTTACGCGAAAAAAATTCCTTTTTCCCTCAAGAATCCTGTGCATACATATTGCTGCATCACAGTGTGGAAGTACGGAGGGATGGAAAGAACATGGGGTATGGCAGTAGGAGAAAGCCTACATGCAAAAGATGGTATCTTGTAAGATATCCATCAGATTTCAATTTGCCTAAGAAGATGCACTAAGCTGGTCTCTCTCATTAAACACTAACATACTTCTACAGGTCAAAAGCCAAAACTCTGGCATTCCTTGTGTTAAAGCGGAGGTCAAACAACATGACATCACTGAATATTCAAATGATACACGGGGAGGTGGGGATAGAACCATCCCCCTCGTTAAAAAAATGAAAGAAGAAAACCATAACAGTTATCTGCAGTGATTTAATACAAACCACAATGCTTGGGTCTTGGGTTCGGTCAAATACAAACCACAACACTGAGGTTTTGGCTGAGTGCGGTGGCACGCCAGTCTCCTCTTGTAATCCTGGGCTGGACCATCAGCAAGGTTGGGAAGCAGGGATGTGCGAGGAACGTGTTGCTCAGAGATGACAGCTGCACACAGGCAGTGGGAAAATAATAGCCACTTCTTCCACGCTTCAGACTCCGTCCGCTGTGCCAAATATTTCAGAGTAAATAGGCACTCTCTCTATTCATAGAGAGCATCTATTAGGGAAGGAACACATTACAAATATTCAGTATGATTCAGTGGTACACAGAGCCAATTTATACCCGTTAGGGTAATTATACCTTTTTTTGGAGGTACCAAAGCTCCGGGACCGTTCGCCGCCGGGCACCCCGAGGCGAGGTCCCCGACGGCCGGCCGCCCCCCCCCCCCCCCTCGGGGCGCTCGGGCCACCCCCAAACCACCCGCCTCCCGTCCCCTCTGCCCGGGGGAGCGACGAGGGGCGAGCGGGGAGAACAGAGGACGGGAAATAACGGATTCCCCCGGCCGCCCCTGGCAACCGGCCCGCCGCCCCCCTCGCCCCTTCCAGCCCGATCCGCCGCCCCGCCTCGAAATAACGCGCTGCCGGGGGTGTGCGTGTGAAGGGGGGGTTGTGGAAAGGGGGGTGGGGGGGTGCCCGAGGGCCGCTGGCAGCGGAGGTGACTCACACTTAAAAAACATCAAGATGAAAAATAAAAAGACGGGGGGCGATGGAAGGGGGTGGGGGGGGCGCAGACGGAGGAATGCGGGAGTCAGGGGTCAGGGCCGCTCCGGGGCGGCGGCGGCGGCGCGGGGCGGGGCGGTCGGCGCGGCGCGGCGCGCAGGAATGCGCGGAATGTCGCTGTTTGTCCGCGGCCCCATTCAGCCCATTGGCGAGGCCGCGCCGCCGCCGCCTATAAAGGGGCGGCCGCCCCAGCACTCCGCAGTCACACAGCCGCTCTCCCGCCGCACTCGGAAGGAGCAGAGAGGAGCAGCAGCAGCAGCACCAGCACCGAGCAGCCACTGCCGGCCCAGCGCCCACCGCCCAGACAGCCCCGTCCGCGCAGCGCCGCTGAGGAGAACCGCCCGGCGGGAAGCTCTCCTCTCCTCACCTCCCCTCACCTCACCTCACCGCTCCACCGAGCAGCCCGACGCCGCCGCGCCGCCCACAAGCCGACGACCGCCGCGGGATGGCCCCTGTCAGCTTCGCTGTAGCCCTTCTTCTCGCCCTCCTCTGCCTGGTAAGTGCCGCCGCCCGCAGCGCCGCCATCCCTGCCCCGGCCGGCGCGGTCCCGGCGGCGGCCCTGACGCCCTCCCTTCTCTCTCCCCGCCGCTTTGCAGGAGACGCAGGGCCAGGAGTGCAGCGGGCAGTGCCAGTGCGGCCCGGGGCCCGGCCCCACCTGCCCCGCCGGCGTCTCCCTGGTGCTCGACGGCTGCGGCTGCTGCCGCGTCTGCGCCAAACAGCTGGGCGAGCTCTGCACCGAGCGCGACCCCTGCGACCACCACAAGGGGCTCTTCTGCGACTTCGGGTCCCCCGCCAACCGCAGGATCGGCGTCTGCACCGGTGAGTGGGGGCCGGGGCTGCCGCCAGCCGAGGGGACGGACAGGGACGGGGTCCCGCTGGGGTGGGGTGGCGGGGGGCGTCTAAGGGAAGGGGGAAGCCGGGGCTGCGGCCCGGCCTCGCTGCGCCTCCCGCCTCACCCTCCGCCTCCTGCCCCTCGCAGCTCGGGACGGCGCCCCGTGCGTCTTCGGCGGCATGGTGTACCGGAGCGGCGAGTCCTTCCAGAGCAGCTGCAAGTACCAGTGCACCTGCCTGGACGGGGCGGTGGGCTGCGTGCCCCTCTGCAGCATGGACGTCCGCCTGCCCAGCCCCGACTGCCCCTACCCGCGCCGGGTGAAGCTCCCTGGGAAGTGCTGCGAGGAGTGGGTCTGCGACAAGGCCAAGGAGCAGACCGCTGTGGGACCTGCTCTCGCTGGTGAGTGGGGGTCCCTCTGCGGATGAGAGCCTGGGGGGAAGGGGCACCTGCATGGAGGTTGAAGGCAGTGGGACAGGTTGACATAAGGCACCCCAGCAGCTGGAGAGCCGCGTTAAGTGGTGTCACCCCACAGATTAAGTGTGGCTGCCCGAATTTCTCAGGAAGGGGAAGAGAGCCTTTAGCAGGGTGTCAGGTCAGGCCCTGGTCTCATCTTGGTTGTCTGTCTCCTGCAGCTTACAGACTGGAAGACACTTATGGTCCAGACCCAACAATGATGCGGGACAACTGCCTTGTGCAGACCACAGAATGGAGTGCTTGCTCCAAGACCTGTGGCATGGGCATCTCCACTAGGGTCACCAATGATAATGCGTTCTGCAGACTGGAGAAACAGAGTAGACTCTGCATGGTCAGACCTTGCGAAGCAGACCTGGAGGAGAACATCAAGGTAAGTAGTCTCATCTTTATGTATGATCTACTAGGATGCTTCCATCCACTAGCAAAAACCTAGTGTCTTATCAAAAAACTGTGCAGTTCTGACAGATATTCAGCTTCAAGTGGCTCACCTTTGTAACTTGAGTTTTGCCCCAGTGGCGAATAGTTTAAATTTAATGTCCTTAACTTTCTCTCATGTTGTATTATGGCACTATATAAGACACTCTTGCCTAATGGAAATATAATAAGGATTAGCGTGTGTGCTTGCCTTTAGCTTGCAAGCTTGGTGCTGTGTGAAAGCCTGCCTTCTGAACATTTTGTGTTTGCTTATATCCTAACAGAAAGGCAAAAAGTGCATTCGCACCCCCAAGATCTCCAAGCCCATCAAGTTTGAGCTGTCTGGCTGCACCAGCGTGAAGACGTACAGAGCTAAGTTCTGTGGCGTCTGCACTGACGGGCGCTGCTGCACACCCCACAGAACAGCCACCCTCCCCGTGGAGTTCAAGTGCCCTGATGGGGAGATCATGAAAAGGAAAATGATGTTCATCAAGACCTGCGCGTGCCACTACAACTGCCCTGGAGACAATGACATCTTTGAGTCTCTGTACTACAGAAAGATGTATGGAGACATGGCATAAAGCCAGAAGGAGACGATAACTAGATTCTCAACTTGAACTGATTTGCATCTCATTTTGTAAACATGATTCAATAGCACAAGGTATTTAAATCAGTTTTTTTTTTAATTTCAACAAACTGCTCCATGTGACTTAAGACAGTTTTTCTACTGACCCCAAATGGTGGTTTGAAGAAGAAAGTAAAACGGAGAGCGGGACCACGGCAAGACACAGCTTCAGAACACGTTGTTCGTGAGGTGGTGTGAAGGGCTTAAGGGAAATAGGCAGGAAAAGGCAGATTCAAGCAAAAGCTCCCTTCATGTGGTATAGCGTGCTTCATCTAGTAGTGCAATTGAGAAGGAGACCGTTAGCATGTTTGCTGGCACTGGTTTAGTGACAGCAACAGCTGGAATGCAAACCCTCACCCAGCGAAGTGCTAAGTAAAAGGTGTTCTGTTAGTCAGGACAGTAAGTTTCAGCTCTGACACTGATTCGTATGGCTTGGTCAACAAGAATCAGAATCATGTCTATTAGACTGGACAGCTTGTGGCAGTTAGTTTACCTGTAACAAGCTACTTTTTATTAATATTGTAAATACTGTGTGTGTATATATATTTGTACAGTTATCTAAATTAATTTAAAGTTTTGTGCCTTTGTTTAATGCTTTGAAATTTCAATGATAGCCTTCTTCTTTGGAACAAGATAGGTAGGATTTAAAGCTTGTTTGACAATGCATTCAAAGCATGAAATAGATACTCTAGTGGAAATTGTTCAGATAGGGCCAAATGGTGAGTCGAGATCAAGACGGAGGTTGTTGGAATTGAGGTGCCTGTATCCTTACAAAACATTCATCTGACAAAATACACTTACTTTCACTTTATTGGACAAGAGGCTTTAAGGAGAATGGCTCTTCTGTAGCTCACCAGTCTCTCCACTTGAGCATTTGTTTCTTTCTTTGACTATGGCTCTTTTGGGACAGTTTGTTTGTTGAGAAGTGTGACCAAAAGTTACATGTTTGCACCTTTTTAGTTGAAAATAAAGTATTTATATTTTTTATATAAATGGCTTGGTATTTCATTTACCTTTAGTCTTCACTATCCTCTTGCGTATTCTTAAAAGGGCTTGGTTCTGCACTAGATGAAAATCAAGTAGTGGGGGGGTGGGGGGGGGTGTTTGTCCAGAAGCACATACACTTACAAATAAGCTAATGATTTATGGTTACTTATTCTTTCACTAGTGAACCAACTGTAGTTTGTTACTCTTCTGAATTTAGAATGGAGGGCAGGGCCAGGCTTGCCTTGCCAAGTTCTGTGTTGCATTGGAAAGTGCAGCAGGTTCCTCGTGCATCACGTGTGGTGGCTTTTAAATGAGCCAGCTGGTCACCATAGCATTCAACTCCTGCTGTAACACACTATGCAATGTACTTAATTTCACTGAAGTGTTCCACAGGTTAAGACTTATTTTCAACTGAGGCAAGAAAAATGTTTTAAAAGGATCTTCATGGAAGTGGCTCCTGACTCTTACGAGTCAAATCTGGAAGTCCAAAATTTGGTAAAATTTGCAGTAAGGAGTTAGTGAGTTGTACCATAAAAATCACAGGTTGGAAGGGGTCTCTTAAGATCTTCTGATGCAGAGCAGAGCTAACTTAGATGTGGTTTTACTTGAATTAAGACCTTAGCATGGTATGGTAGACAGAGCACTGAGCTCACATGGCGAATACCTGAGTTACCTTCCTGTTTGATGACTGGGGGCAAATCATTTTACGTGACAGTTCTGTCTGTAAAATGCCCATTGATTCAAACTCTTGGGCCCACAGATGAGAAGTGGTGCAAGAGCTACACATTTTGATAATGGTCCAAACATTCTTCTCAGATAAGCAAAAGACAGTCTAAGGACAGTTCTGAGTCACTATCTCCCTAAAGCTAAAAGGAAAGCTTCAGTCCTGTGCTGGGTCCTACATTAATAACAGACTTTTTTTTGTCCCTTTATTAAGATGAGGGGATTCTTTGAATTTAAAATTAACCTTTGCACTAGAAGCATTAGTTCTTGTTTTCAAAAAAAGCACGTACTCTCCAACAAGAATCCTTTTCAGGCAAACAAGTTCAATCTGGAATTTCCTGGTGGTGAAAGAGTGTTAGCTTACAAAAATGTCCATCCTTCCTGAGCACTTTCCAATCCCATTGATTTCAGCTAGCATTAGCGGCAGATCAGTGTAACACCAGCTTTGACTAATGATGGACAACAGAGCCCAAAACTAATGGGAAGTCAATGGGAGTCTTGCCAGTGACCTCACCAGGCTTTGCACAAGGCCATAGAAGCATTTCCTCTTCCTCTAAAAAATACGAGGAATTCTCCTGGCATGAGGAAGTGGCTTTCTGTATCCATATGAAATAGTTTTGGGTAGCCTCTGGCTTTTATACTCCCTGAGACTCTCCAGCATTTTTTTTTTTTTTTTTTTTTCAGATTATGAATATGATGCAGCCGTTCGGTTCACCCTGGAAACACTTCAGACGCTCGCACAACCACAAGGACCGGTTGTCCCACTGCTACCGTGGCTCCACCCCCAAATAACAAGAAAACTGTCATTTCTAGTTCCAGCGAGGACAGGACGTACGTGGACTTCATTCACAGCCATCACTATAGAAGCTCTCAGGATCAGAAGAACAGAAAGAA
Source organism: Leptosomus discolor (assembly GCF_034619465.1). Lineage (NCBI taxonomy): Eukaryota > Metazoa > Chordata > Aves > Leptosomiformes > Leptosomidae > Leptosomus > Leptosomus discolor. The sequence goes on from NC_141392.1 coordinate 65,693,510, forward strand.
GCACAAGATACCTGGCAGGTTGGGATTAATGCCCTTAAGAGATGAGGTGTTTATGAGGGGATATTTATGATGCTGCTCAAGCCCGTTCGTTAACAACCCTGCCCTGCGTTCTTTTAGAAATTAGTATTGGGCATGATAAGGAACAGCCATGCCGTACAACATCGACCTCTTGAGCCTCTAGACCAGCTCATGAGGTTCGCTCAGGTTCTGCTCCCAGTCCTCTCCAGTGTGGGCTGTACTTCAGCCACCTGAGCTGCACAGTGCTGTGGCTTCCCCTGGCACTGGCCACCGGCTGTGCCCAGCGTGCAAGGCTGCAGGGCCAGAGAACGGCAGCAGTGCTCTGGTTCAGGAAGGGCCATCTCTAATTAAGGGGCTCCCCCAAACAGTTCGGGACCATGACCTGTGCTCTGCCAGGTAATGCAATGATGCAGCTGCTTTGCCTGCCATCTGACAAATTATCACACCGCTTCCCAGGCCAAGCAGGGGAGGACGGAAGAAGCCCCCTGTCAGAATAGTTTAATGGCGGTTTGCCGTTGCCACTGCGAATTAAAATAAGGAAGTATGCTGCATATGCAAATCTGTTTAGCGAGTTGTTGCTCTCCCCTGATCATATCAAGGATCATAACTCTCAGCTATCACTGCATTATAATGATTTGCACTCTTTTTTTTTTTTTTTTTTTTCCCCAGGAACACATGTAGTCTCCTGACAGAAGCATGCATTTTACACAACTCTGCAGGTGTTAGACCTCTGACAGTTTTACCTCTGAAGGTAAAGGAATTTAAATACTTTGTTGTTGTAAGGTCTCCTAGAGGTGTAGGTAAGCGTCATACTGTTTGTAAGACTGTCTTTCAAAGGTATCCTGGGAAAAAGGAACCCTTGTGTGGAATTCATGGCATCTTAAATGACAGTTAAAATGTGGGCCTTTCAACCGTAAAGATGTTTCCTGATTTCATTCTTTGTGCCTAAGATGCGTATATGCAAGAATAAAAACTTGAGTTCAAAAGTCCAAAGTCACTTACATGGGAGAAAAGATTGGTTCATGTTCCTTCCAAAATGCCTTGTTTTGGAAGTTTGCTTTTGGAAGTTCGCGTCCTCAGAAAACCCTGTTGTGCAGGTTTACAACTGTAGTTTTTAAGTATTTTATTCATATATGAAAGTATATTCATTCAAATGACTGGCTCCTTAAAATGGATCTCCAGCAATACTAATAATACAGTCGGTAAAGGACTACCGTAAAGTCAATACACATTTAATAAATGGTACTCAATTAATCATTAAATAAGAATTGAAGGTGGCTGGAGACCAGAGTATCAAATAATTTGCAAAATAACTCTAAGCCATCGTATTTCAGATTTTTGTACCATAACACTTTGGCATGGATTTGCAGCTTAGCTTTCTAACACAATACAGATGTGAACAACAGACACGGATTATAGCCCTTTCATATGAAATAGGCTCTACTCTCCAGATGGAAATTTGTCAGATTCCTCAGAGTTAAGAAACATCCAAAAGACACTAGTTAAGAAACTCTTCAAGAATGAGCCAGTTTTAATGATCCATAACCACACAGGAAGAAATAAATCTTTGAACAGTGTCCAGTTGTTTGTCTCACAAAGCTGGGGACTCAGCTGAGAAAACTGACTTTTTGGACACCACTAGAAATAGCATACTCTTAACTAGATCATTTGCATTTTTTTTTCATGTAGCACGGCTTTTTCAAACATCGCACTTGCAGGAAGCACTCATAACATTACACTGAAAAGGACACGAAATGTAAGAAGGTACAGTAACATTCTTACCTAAACATACAGTAATTCAGCCATTCTGACTTTGCATCCTACTACCAAAACCCTAACTTATTTAAAAACAGTGCTTAAACGTAGCTTTAACTGATGTTACACTATGCCTACATATGGAAGTAGTTAGCAAGAAGTTGGGATGAAATACCAGTGTAAGGCTTTGCCCAAAACCCAAGAAGAATCTGAGAGAGGAAGTAGTTCAGTTAACTTATTTTTCCTCTCATTTTCCACTTTTTTTCCTCCCTGCAGTTCCTTTGATTCATGCCCATAAATGGACATACTGAAAGCCGACACATTCTCACAGTGTTTTTCAGCCTGCCTGGAACCAGGAAATACCAGGAATTTCTTCAAGGAACCTGTTCCCAAACTGTACTAAAGCCTTCAACACATTTAGCGTTTGAACAGAGCTTAGAAGCATGACTAAGGTCCCATCTCCACCGCACGACCCAGCGGTGCTCCTGTATCAGAGAACAGCTGCTTGCAGTCATTGCTGCCAGCCCCGGCCGTTTCAGCTCTCCTCTGTGCCAGCCTGAGCCCACAGCCCCACAGCAGCGATTACAGGACAATTGCGGAGAGTCCCCCCAGAAACCTCTGACTGTGTATTGTGGCAGCATTCCTCAGCTCCTGTCTGTTATTGGGGCAGTGCCAAATGCACAAGTATTTATGTTTGCTTAATGGTAAGTAAATCCAACCCGAACAGTAGTATAATAGTGTTTATGCGGTGAGGAACAAAGCACTTTACAGCCTTGTGAGCAGCACCAAAAGGTTGCTTACAGGGTAGTGCAGTATAAACACAATCCAGTGGTGCCTCCATTCATTACTCAGCCCCGTTAATTGGGCCACTGAAAGAAATGCACAATCCAAATAAAAGTTTGTTGTTTTAAATTAGTCCTATTAAAAGCAGGTATTTAACAGCTTTCAGCAGCTATGAAATATGTTTTCCTGCTCCTGAGTTAAATGCTAAGAACCAGCCTCTCAGTCAGTTTTCAGGACTTAGGTCAGCCTAGCTAATTGACACAACTGCAGTCCCACAGGTTTAGACCACCTGTGGCCAGAAGTCCCGAGGCTGTATGGAGTTAGAGGAATTGCGCAGGGCTGCGTGCCTGGGAGGGCTCCCAGGAGGACACAGGCTGGCTCCTGTGGCATATGCCTGGCAATAAGCACTTGCAGGAGCACAAGTTGCACAAGAAAGTGTTCTGTGGACATCTAAAAGTACAACCTACTTGCGAAGTGTTAAGCCAGTGTATCTGGTAAATGAACGTGATGGACAAGGATTCAAAACAGATCTGAAATGCTCTTCAAGCTTTAGCCAATGTAACACCTGGGAAGATATTAGTTATAATCTTAAAACCCTGTGGTATGCTATGGTGTTAATTTTGCTTTCTTAATTACATATTTCTTATATCATGCAATTAAAAACAAGTCTTTATTCTTAACCAAAGAAGATATTTGATGTCTTCTGATGAGAGATCATCTCATCATGGACTTTGTGATTTCACACAACACCATGTTCTGAAGGAACTTACTTTGCTCTAACTCTCAGGCTTTGGTTACACGACATGCACTGAGCCATTCGCCTGTAACCGTGCTCTGCTCTCACACAGCTCCAGCCCCGGGTGGAAGCCTGGCAGGAGGAGAGGACTGGTAAAACAACAGAAAACAGATCAGCTAAACAGACGACCATCCCTCTGGGGTTCAGCTTCACAACCAACAAGAGCAAGACAGAAAGATAATACTGTGCAAAATTAGCACCTTCTTATCTGTGAATCAAGAGCACGAAAGAAATGCACATTTGGTGAAAAGCATGAGAATAGTTGAGGACCCCTACACGCTGTAAAGCCAGGGAGTAAAAGTACATGATCTTGCTGAGAAAATACTTATTTTCACAAATTTCCAATTTCTGCCACCCTGAGGAAGGTCAGTGTTGGAGTTTATTGATCTCAGTGGAAAAGAGTATTTGTTTTAACTTAATTCTCAAGAACACCATGTATGCAAGAGAGCAAACATGCACAGCAACAGAAATACATAAAAAGTCACATTTGGCCTTTTCCATTTATACATATTGTTCTCATTCTGGGCTTGTTCTGAGGTCAAAATTCCAAGGTTAATAAGTTGATCAAGCTTCTGAAATCTAACGTGGTAGGAGTTAATGAAGAAGGCCAGCTCATCTTATCTTGGGAACTGCCACGAATGTCTCTCAATGGGTTTTCCCATCAGCATCGTAGCTGTAGTTGCCCATCTCGGGGAATCTGCTCAACCAAGGTTTTTCTTCCGGTGGTGACTCCAAAGATTTTTATAAGATGGCATAGAAATGAAATGTTTCTTTCCTGCAATTGATCCTTCCAGCCACAGCTCCATAGCCGCTAAGTATCCACTTTGGAAAGTACTACATAGATCAGAACATGCCCCAGCCAGTGATCCCGAACAGATCCCAGCATTGCTAATGCCTACGAGAAGCCACCTGGGATCAGCATTGCAAGGGAAGGCAACATTTAGCTTTGCTTGCTGTGTTAGAGGCTCAGCATTGCTGCTCATCCTTATGTTCCATAGCAGCAATAAACAGCGCTGTAGAAGTGCCATTTTATTTTACAGGTGTTTGATTAGATACCCAACAAAATGCTGTTAGAGAAGAATTGGCAATGTTACCCACCTTCACCCAACAGCCAGAGTACCTGACTCAGAACTAGTCAACATCAGATACAGCTAGCGTGAGGATATCCTGTAAAGTCTAACCTTATGCACATGCACGCACACATCTCCATTGTAGCTTTCTGTATTATGTCATTATTCTCTCAAGGATGCAGTTATAATATAAATGTGTCATCTTATGCCGTGTTCCGCTCTACAAATGTGAGTATGCTCATCGTACCCTTTGGAAAACCATATACAACTGGGATTTTTAGCTCTGGCTGTTCTGGCTTCTGCAAGTATATAATGAGCACGGCAAAGCTTGGAAGCACAGCCAGCCTTCAGAGTGCAAGGGCTCTTTGGGTAAAAACTTGTTTTCTATATGAAGAATTCATAGACTTTCTACATGCAGAAATCAAGCAAGACTCTTCTATCCTTAAAAGTGCTTTCAAGTCATACAGTTAAAAAGCAAATTAGAGATTACTTATGTAATGTTTTCTTTGGCTTCTTTGGCATGGCATCCTCCACAGATCTTATCACAGAACAACTTAGAAACAGCATGTATATTTGCTAGCAACCTCACACGGACATCTATGATGGCCCTCTCAACAAAAATCACAGCCGAACAAGCAACCATAATGCTGGCTGATAAAAATCTCCTTGTACTGTATGGTGACTGCTGATTGTGAGACACAACAGGTTCTTGTTCCAAACAGTTAACAATTTTGTCTAAGATCTCTAAGATTATTTATTAGAGTTCATTAAACCAGTCTTTGAATTTGTTTGTGGTCTGTATATCCACACCAGGACAACCTGTGGGCTAGTAGGATTGCACTGAAAGAGCCTGTCCTTCAGTCAGAAAATAAAGGATTGTGCACTGGCACCTGCATTTTGTCTGGCTGCCTTTCTGAAACAAGGAGAAGGAAAAAGCCAGTCTGTCCCTTTATTTCAAGAGTGCGTTTAGATAAAAATTGCTTTTATAATGAGGCAAATTTGAAGCATGTAATTTGTGTTGTATGATGCTGCTAATTGATGATGCAGGAAGTACAGCAATATACTCTATTATTTAACCTCGCTAGCACATCACCTGAACCAGTATTAGACTAACAACTCCTGAAAGAGCAAGTACATCCTATGCTGGGAACTACCCAGGCCCGGTGGGGTCCCAGTGGGCATCCGGCTCTGCTGCTGGGGGCGGCCAGGCTCTGAGCCGGGTCCCAGGGAGGAGACCGAGCTCTTTTTCTGCATCACACTGACACCGTGTGGCTGGCCTGCAGCTGCAGCTGCCTTGTGCTCCAGGGATGAGCTTTGCCTCTGTATAAATGAAGATAAACAAGTTCATTATGCTCTTTTTGGTGCCTGGTATTTAATTTCTCACTTGAAACAGTTTATGCTGTTTTGTTAAGAAGGATGGTGTGAGCTAAGCGTAGACTTGTTTGGAATATAGGAAATCTTTCCCATTTTCTCATAAAATATTAAAGTACTATCTACACAGGTCTGAGCACTATGCATTACTTAGACATACAGTTATACAATCTCCATGTCATTGTTACCTATATTAAAGATGCAGAAAATAAAACACTCAAGTGTGCTGTTAAGATTCCTCTGGAACGAGCTGCAAGTCACAGGATGAGATCTCACTGATCCCCTTCCTCTCCTGCTTTGGGCTGCTGCCATGCTTTGAATGGACAGCAGAACAGGACCCCCTTGCAGACCCTCCTCTGACTTCCCAACAGCACTCAGCCTGTTGACACAACATCACAATATATCACAATTGTCACTAGCAGGTGAAAATTGTCATTAGCAGAAAAATCATCCGAAAGATAAGAGAGGTTTATTTATTAAAGGTAGTAATAAAAAAGGGTGTATTTTAAATGTCTTGCTTTTTATCTTGCATGCCTCTTAAAAATTAATCAGCCCTATGAGGTCCAAGTTTTAGGATGAGCAAGTCTTGCTTCTCCTCCTTAGGTGGGTACAGAGTCACACGTAGGCGTTGGGGATCTGTCAGAAATCCATGAAATTATCTTATATAATTGCACCTCTTTTTCCAGTTGACTAATTACGTTACAATAAACCTTTGAGTTAAATTGTTGAAAGGGAAACTCATTTCCCTCCTGACTTCTTCAACATGCATAGACAATGAGTCGCGTCCATTTCGTGTAGGCTTGGCCTGATGAATAGGACTTTGGGTCTGATGCTCTGGGTCTAACCCAAGCCTACTGTAAAAAAACCTCTGATCCAGCTCTTTACTTGAGACTCAGTTCTTTGAAATGCATTTGGACATAACAATGGGCAAGAGGGCTGCTGTGCCTCCTCCTCTCGATCCTCCCTGCTGCAGCTACAGCCCCCCCCAGCCAAAGTGCGGAGCAGAGCCTGGTACATGGACACCTACATTACTTAGACTCAAAAAAGTGGTAAGAAATGTCAAGTGTTTGTTAGGTGCATATACTTCCAAACAAACAAACACTTCTGAAGATTTTTTTTATAAAAACTGGTTTGAATGACACCTTTATTCAATAGTAATACTGAAGGACTGGGTGTTCTTAGTCACTCAGAACCAGAGATTCGCCTGATATTTGCTTTCAATACTTTGCTCTTTAAAATCACTGTGCACCTCATGTTCTACATAAGCAAAGAAAAGAGGCTTTTAGAGAAATGTTTCCTCACATTGCCTTTCTCAGGTGAACAACTTTTAACAAGGGGACTTCCCAGAACTTCAGACCTTTGCCACCGACTTCTTAGCTAACCTGGCTGGAATGCTCAGTAAGCCTCAGACCTGGTGCAGGACCCAGAGGCCTTGAGATATCAGTACCACTGGGTCAGGCAGGGGTCAGAAAAAACACTCCACTCTCCTAGTGCCAGCCTTCTTCTTGGAAAGGCGTGTGGACAGCCCAGCGTTGTGCTCACCATCAGCCCAGTCCTAACTGCCCAAATTCTTCGGCTTCTAAATCTCTCCCAAGAGTTATATCCCATAACTACTACACAAGAGGTGCTCTCAAGTTGCTGGTTTGAGAGTCCAGATGAGGCAAACATTTCCTTACATGGTTTGCTTTACACAGAAATCCCTCTACCCCCTTGTTTTCCTGTTAAAGGTGGTGGCTCAGCCAAGCAGGTCTAAGAACACATTCAGGTTAGCTTCTCTCCTGAGCACTGTATTCCCCTAGTAAGTATTTTGTGCTGTGATTCAGACTTAGCAGAGCTGTCCTGTTTTCAGAGGGCTTTGAAATTCTTACCAGCCACACACCCCAACAAAACCATCACCTACATAAAGTGCCATCTCTTATACCATCAAATTCTGTCGTATTATATTATGTGTCTGAGAAAACCATCTTCCAAAGAGAAGGCTCAATTCAATGTATGTTCTGTTTTCAACGATGGGGCTTTAGGAAGGTGTTTGCCATCTACCAAGTCCCCAAATCTATCTTCTTTTTAGTAGTGGAAAATACTTCCTTTTTACACATTTGTCCAAGTCTTTCGGGCTAAAACAGCTGGTTAACTGCTTTTTCTTTTTAAGAAAGTCATGTGATTGTTCTCAACTAATAGATTAATTTCCTCCAATTCCCAAAGCACTGCCCCTGTTTTGATGCCCTTTCAGTAATGGAACAGTTACTGTCTTGCTGAAACATCTACAACTCAGTGATACTTGGGGACTCCAATATTAAGCTCCACATGCCATTTTCTTGTAGGTAGGTCTTTTTCTTGTAATACTTCGGATTGACCATCTTGTCTTTGATGCCAAAAACATCCATCTTTCATATCCTTTGTTTTGGCATGGATGACACTTGGACAAATTGTCATTGCTTTGCAAAGTATTTATTCTGGATGTTGCAGGAATCTCTACACTTTCTGTATTCAAGGAGCTACATGTCAAGAAGCTGTGTGTTGAACACAACTTTCATCAGATGCTGAATCTGAATGGCTGTCACCAACAGTTTTCTCAGAGCTACAGCTATCTATGCCCTCAGACAACAAAACTATGAAGCCTGCAAGTCATTTTAACAGATACTCCTGATAAGGACATAGAGCCAGCTAGTTGGTATCACATACACACGCAGAATCACACAGAACATTAGGGGTTAGAAGGGACCTTGAAAGATCATCTCGTCCAACCCCCCGCCAGAGCAGGACCACCTTGTCCTGTCATTGGCCATCACCGAGAAGAGCCCGGCTCCATCCTCCTGACACTCACCCTTTACGTATTTATAAACATTAATGAGGAGACCCCTCAGTCTCCTCCAAGCTAAAGAGACCCAGCTCCCTCTGCCTTTCATCATAAGGGAGATGTTCCACCTCCTTCATCACCTTTGTGGCTCTGGGCTGGACTCTTTTAAGCAGTTCCCTGTCCTTCTTGAACTGAGGGGCCCAGAACTGGACACGACATTCCAGATGTGGTCTCCCCAGGGCAGAGTAGAGGGCGAGGAGAACCTCTCTAAACATACCATGTCGAACAGTTGGTGCCTTCTTCCTCAATGTGTTGTCTGATCTTCCCAAGGTTGTTTGCTTTGCCCTTTATACACACTGAGAAGTGTCCAATCAAGATAAAACTCCTCAATGTGAAGAGTGTATCAGTCCAAATCCTGTCCTCTGGAACTTGAGATCTGCAGCCAAATTTGTTGACTTTATCAAAATACAGTCTTTACCACCCAATCCATTAGTTGACTTTCCTCTGAAGTCACAAATGCTCATTGTCATAACAGCACATCTCTCCCATTTGAATCAGGGTATTTTATTTGCAATGTGTTCTGATCTTGCAGTATATGGGACCAAGGGACCTGGGTTCATGCTTTTGCTGGTTTTGTTTTTCCTTTTTTGCAGAAAGCTACGGACAACCTGTTTTATATTGTGTAAGCTCCAATATGACATCAATTTCTGCAAGATATCCCAAGAACAGTCATGCTGCATTTCTGCTCTGTTGAAGCCAACTGAGGGAGTTAGTGAGGCACATTTTATGTGATTTTAGCTCATTTGCACAAGGAAAGAGAAGTGTTAACATCTGCAGTGTAATTAGTTTTGCTGGCATGTCTGATACACAGGATATACAATTAATTTATATGAAAAAAAAAAAACCTTCCTCAGTCATTGGAAGTCATAGCACAAACTTCCTCTCCAGAATTAAATTAAAAATTGTAGTAGGAATGTTAGCTAATTATAAGAATGTGAAGTATTTCATTAAAAGCCTATGAAAGCCCGTTCTTTTCCAGGTGGTTTGCCTGGATTTCTGTTGTCCTGGGGCCGTATTTCCTTAGAAATCCTTTCCCCTGAGCAAAACAGATCTTTTCCCAGTTATCTCAGATCAGACCAGAAGAGGGCCAGGTATCATCAGCAAATGTAACTGCATTCACTATTTGTTTAAAACATATCAATACAGGACTATCAAACTTTGCACCTTCCTAAACAATTTATTTTGAACAGCAGAACCAAGTGTACGTCATTCTTTTCTCCAGTGTAAAGAGGCTAGGTACAGTTTTATACTCTGTTACAGTGCTGTAGTGGATTGTGCCATCTTATGCAGGCAGTGGGTACAAGAGTTAAAAGCAAATTCATCGTCCTCAAGCAGTGCACTTTCTGCCACCTAGAAATTCAGAGCTCCAGTATAGATTCAGGATGGCAAAGGCAAGGCCTCCAGCACAGAGTGGTATGAAGAGACATAAACAAATTCCCTATCAAGACCAGATGGAAGCTGGTGCTGAAGCGCAGTTTTGCCAGAGCGATGCGAGCACAGAGTCACATATCACCTAGACTGACTTTCAGCCATGCATATGTGCCTTATGGACATGACCAAAGGGCACTTCCTCTGTCTTCTCATCGGGGGAGATCAGCCGGCAGCTTTGGGGTGACTGAAAATTTTTCCTTCCCACTGTATATATTTCACCAGAGAAACTGAAAATAGAAAGGTCTAAACATGCAATAAAGGACAACACAAATTTAACACATGTTGCGGCTGAGGAAGAATATGATAATTTGCAACAGCATCTTCTAAAATCTGTTGCCAGGCTTCCGTAATTATTGCAAGTTTGTCCGTGGTCTCCTTAGCAGCGTTTCCTGAGGTTCGAGGCTGGTGTTGTGACTCACAGTGGCTCACTGAGGGACTCTACTCCTTTCCAAGGGAGTCTGAGTCACAGGATGCCAAACCTGGAGTGGTTTCCTGTAATATAGAGGTTCCCAAACTATGGTAGACGTACCACTCATGGTACACAAGGCACCTCAGTGTGGTGCTCCAACACCTCCCGGACATTGCCACAGGGTGTACAAGGATAAGCAGGAGACAGTGCTGCTGCTGCTGCCACTGGCAGTGGTGGTACCTGAACAAAAATATTTGGAAACTTCTGCTTTGGTAAGTTGCTGGGCTGACACTAAGTCTGTCCCTGAACTCCTCGGAAGGGTGAAACAAGCACACCACAGCACAGCAGTGAAAGAGCCGAGTATAGCCCTTGTCATGAGCCCTGGGATGGTTTCCTGGCCTCATTAGTGGTGCCGCTGTGGGCACAGAACATTACAGCAGCGGCCCTGCGACCTTACAGCAGGAGAGGTCCCTCACAGTGCTGTCACCCCTGAGCACACGCTCCGGAGTGGTACAATGGGCAGCTCGTCCTGGCACAGGTGCCTCCTCAGCAACAGGCTTGAGCTTTGCAGCAGATCTTGGAAGAAGGGAGGTCAGAAACGAGATCTTTCCTCCCAGCTGAGTGCCCTAACCACAGAGCCACAGATTTAGGCTTTCCTTTATATTCCTTTTTGCCTTCTAGTCCCCATGATTTCCTTTTCCTGGAAAAGTGAGTGCCCTCCCATGCAGCAGAGGGGTAGCTCCTCCCAGCTTGCTGAGCCTGGTCTATAACCTTGTATTTAAAGGGATAATTTTGTACTTTGAATCTCCTTAGACTAAGAAGAGGTCCAGGCCACCCACTCGCTGGTTGAGACAGGGCAGCTTCTGGCAGGTGCTGTTGGCGGACGGCTGTTGTGCACTGGGCTGGGCACCGTGGTTTAGTGGCTGCTGGATGCGTCAAGAACAGATTGTTCAGAACCGGCAAGTCTCAAATACAGGCAGTTAGATATTGCTTCATTATTTTTAAAACGCAGTGGTTCCTGATGTAAATAAGAGCAAGAAACCTGTAACACATCAGTCAAGCAAATTACCTTGTGGTTACTGATGGGAGCAGCTGGTGATTTAAGTCTGTACCACCCGAATACCTCTGAAGGCACAACTCCATGTACATTTTTTCATCAGCAGAACCACCCTGAGATGTCCTCTGCCCCACTGCTCATTCCTGCCTCACCATCCCAGAGCCATCAGCTTCTCAGGTATGTTAAGTCTTGCCTGCCCCAAATCATTCCACAACCCATTTCATTCCTTAAGTAACCAGCCCACCCCACTGCTTAACTCCTCCCACAGTTAGACAGCCCATGCCTAAACCAAATGTCCCCTGTTGCAACTTCATGCCTTTCTTCCTGAGCGTAACAGACACAAGGACTAAATTAGCTCTGCCTACCCTGGAACAATCTTTAATGTCTGCGAAGGCTCCTACAACGCCCTCCCTCAGCCATCCTTTACTTGCCCTAAGCAAAGATCACTGCTTTGGAGATGGAGACTGGTCAGCACCGCCCCTGTATCGGTGGGCACCAACTGCAGCCCTCAGCATCTGCTGGTGCCTTCCCTGAGAAGGCCTGGTGACATACGATGCCGCCAGGCACATCCAGACCGATGACCTTTACTCTGCCCTGCCACTGCCTCTTTTGCCTGCAAGGCAGCCAGGCTACACAGCAGCTGACGTTAAGCAGCAGTGACATTGGACAGTGCCGACAGTAATGTCACAACAGTAGTACTATGACACCTTCCAGCTTCACCTACCGAGAACGCTCAGTGGTGCTCTGATACCATACATCAGCTGAAACTGAAAATATTTTACATCCAGATAGACAAAGCTGTAGGTTTTTTGCAGAATTAGGAGTTTGATGGTGGCTGTAGCATACTCCTTGGGGCCCATAGGGCTTCAGAAACACAAGCCAGTACCTGTCATCCTGGGGTACTGCCAGCCACTCGATACCATGACTGGCAGCAGCATTTATTCACAATGTTCTGACACCACCATTACAAGTGTTCCTAAGAAGCAAAGACGAAGAAGTAAAATGAAGCAAAACTATTTCTGCTAAGATTAAATCAGGATAGCTCTCTTCCATGTCAAGGTAACTTGTCAATTTCTGGCAAAGCCACAACTCAAACCCCTCTTAGCCACTACCTTCCCTTGATAATCATAACAGCTTTCACAGCTGCTCTCCCTTCCAAAATCCTCACTAGGTCAAAGCAGCAGTCAGCTGCTTGAAACTTATCCTCTTCCATCTTTACCCAGGAGCTAGGCTAGGGCATGAACTGGCATTGCTTCTGTCATTTGCATTCAAGAAGCAGTACCAGTTCTAAAAAAAAAAAAATTAAATAAAATTAATAACATCATCTTGTCCATCTGTCTTCCTACCTTCCCCTTCCAATTATGATCATAACATCAAGATTCCAGTTGGAGGAGAAGTTATCTTCAACCCAAAGAGCAGGGATTCAGGCAACCCCCTCCCAACCCCCAAAACCAACATGAAATAGTGCACCAGTGTTTAACTAGCCAGTAGAATTTGGTACAGAAAGCATCATGAGCAGAGCATGCTACTTCTGATGTTTTTATTGGTCACAGGCAACGTTACAAAGCAGTTACACTGAATAATGCTGTCACAGTCATATCATGATGTGAGGTTGCTACAACACATTTAAATTTCACACAGTGAAACTACTTTAGGGAAAAAAAAATCATGCTTGTAACAGAAGATCAAGAAAATACATTTGGTTAAAATAAAATTGGTCCCAGGACTTCAGCCTACTCAAACTGAAGTTAATGGAAAAGCTTACACTGACTTCAGCAGGCTTTGAACCCAGTCTCCAATATCCCCTGGCCAAGCTGTAAGGTAAAATGCCTCTCTGCTCAGTCACAGGCTCTTCATTCTTCTAACATACTTGTGCGTTGACACATTTTCTTCTTTTTAAACGAGAAGAACACAAACATGTCATTGACTATGCCAAACTTTATATATAAACAGAGCCAATTTTGGCTCATCAGCTTTAGAGAGAGTGGGAGAATTACAAAGATGATAGCATGTGTAGTACTGGAAAAGGAGGGAGCTCCTACACTCCTGAGTGCCTGTAGCAGCCGTTTGTGTAACCTAAAAGCTTTCATGAAAACTTGTTACATGCTTCTTCAGAATTTGCATCTGGCAGTGCCTGCGTTCAAGATGGTAACTTACGTGAGCTGGAATTTGGACGATGTAGCGCTAAGAACAGCTACAAATGCAGCGAGATCTGGTCATTTGCTGCCAACAGGTAACTGAATGGCCTGTGGGCATTTACTGTAGTGATGAGATGTGCCATTAGAGAAGATGATCTTACCAGTCTAAGGCAACAACCTCAGTGCAAAATTACCTTTTCTTAACAGAAATGGGATTTCAAAGCCTCAGCTGACAATCATGCATCAAATTGAGAAAGACCTCTTTGCTTCAAGAAAGCAAGCTTTTTTTTCATCAAATATAAGTTTAATTTGAAGCAAGATAATTATTTCTGGGAGCTCAGAGATATTTCTGAATTAGTTTCTTTGATCTGCAGATGACTTGATGTTACACCTGCTCATTCTGAGCACACATATACCACATGCAAATTGTGCATCAAATTCTCCTTCAGCGTTAGAGACACCAGAGGGCAGCAACATACCAAGGCTTCCCAGCTAACAGAACTCCTTTAGCCAGGCGTCTTGTCCATGCCGGGGCAGTTTCAGTTACCAGTCTTACTAATCTCAGTATAGCTTCTTGAACCATAACGCTGCACTATTTTACAAGACCCAAAGCTCAGAATGTAATTCATGCCTCAAGGACAAGTGGAATGAGAGGTGTTATTATTTACATTTCAACAGTCACCAAGGACATAGTTATTTCCCAGAACTGTATGTGCTAATTATCTATAAAGTAGAATATTGATCACAACCCATGCTTTATAAACTTCTCCCTCTCCAGTGCATAAAAAAAAGATAACATTTTTGTTCGTGTCTCAGACTATGATGATCAAATGCTGTAAGCATTTAATAATGGACATGGTTCTACCACGTTCAAGTGGGAATGACAGCAGCTGCCATCCTGTGTTACATACATAGTCCATCGGGGTCCCTGAGATACAAATATGGCACCCACTCTCCTCCCTACTGGCATTTTGGTCAAGAGTTCTCAATAAATGTTCCAGCTTATTTAAAACAAAACAAAACCACACAAAAAAAAAAGGTTTCATTAATTAAAAACAGTCTATTTACAGATCAGTTGTGAAATGGGTAACAACATTCCATAGGAAAAGATCAGGCTGTTTCAAAAGTCGGTAAATATGTTTTTAACTGTAAAATCTCAGATACTGGCTGTTTTCTGTTTTGATAGAAGCTGAGTCCAGTAAGTAATTCTATATCTCTGATCCGAGCTGTGTGAAACTTCATTCTCTCTTCCACCCACATGGACTCAGACTTGCCATCCTATTGGGACAGAGGAGGAAAAAAAGGGTTTGAATAACGTCTTTTTCTCCTGACATACACTTAGTTGAAATGTCTTTTGCTAATTGATGTTTTATAAAGACAGAAAGCAGTAACTATTGGCAAAAAAAAAAAAATCTAACAGAGAGCACTGGATTATAAAGAGTTATAAGCTTGCGTGAATTTAGTACTTGCTATTACAAGTTCTGTGTACATGTGTACACGAGGAAGTAGCTGCACCAGTGGAAACTGGTGATGATGGGGAATGGCAGGCAAGGTTCAATATCTATCCACCATCTCCATGATAAAGCTATTTCCAAGAGCTGTGCCTGGCTTGGGTAGTGACTTGTGCAGTTCTTCGCTGTAGACAGAGGTCTACACACTTTCCATGCTTTGTTCTGGCTCACATGGAGTGTAGCTGTGTGCATTCCCACCACAGTGCCAAGGTACCTGAACCTGGTAGAAGCGACCAGTGCTCTTCAGCAACATCTGTGTCTTCTCCTTTTGGGTATGCATTTGGCCTAGCACTGACCCTTCTTTGCGGATGACTCCACTTCTCCTAGAAGCTCTTCATCCTTCTCAGCTGTTGCCTGAACATTTGCGCTACAGAAGTCTATGTATGTATTGCACTGATGGTCTCAAAGCACTCTGACTCTACCCCGCTAGCTCTAAGTTTTGCTCTTTGAACAGTGAACTTCTATTTTTGCGTTTGAGCATACATACAGACTTCAACATAATTCTGTTTATGAAAATATTGTCTTGTAACTCACGATGATCATGACAGACAGCACCATTTTTACAGTCTTTAACTAGTTAATCACTGATATCCAGGCAAAACAAGCTCAAGCCTGACTTCAGATGCATACGGGGAGTGAAGAGGCTACTTACTGCACAGCTTTCACTGTTGTCTTCTCTGTGAGGTACAACAAAAGACAAGGCGTCTAGAGACCCTTCACACTCCAAAGGAGTTTCAGAAGTATTTTTACAACTAGTCAGTACAATGAAGTAGTGAGTTGGAACTGGAACTTCTGAATTACTTTGTCTGAAACACAAAAAAACCCCCCACCTTTCTGTAAATCCACCAAGTCATGCTTGCGCAAAGAACAAGTGACAGCTATCAGCTATATTCTGGCATATCAATTTTAGCAAGCCACCTATTTAGCCGAAAGCAAGCTTAGGCCTGGAATGAAAATTCCAGATTACTATTTTGCAAGTCAGTTTTGGCTTGTAGGCTGATCTAAGCAACAAATTTGATGAGGTATAACACAAACTGATTTATCATAAAAATGTTAAGAAGCCAGAGTAGATGGGAGAGTTCAGCCTGAGCTCAGAAAACCATCTGCCTGCTGGCTTGAACCAATTTTGCTAACTGGTGTATTTGTACTCACAACTTTGTAGTGGAGCACTGCCAGCTCAGAAAGTATCAACCAAGACACCAGGGACAAGCCCCTGCCTCGTCCACTCCTAGAGGCAATGTCATAACATTTCAGGCTAGCAGATATTCTTCTGCATGCAACACCTTCTCTTACACTTCACCTTCAGGTTTTCAGTTGACACATTTTGAGGGTGCATTTTCTCTTTGTGCTCATTGCTTATTTCTTAGCTTCACACTTCTGTATCTGCTTAGGGCCATTTGACTGTGTCTCTGAACTGATATAACCTGCCAAGGGCCCATCTCCACAAAATGCTTTCCTTGATAACAAGGATCAAAATTACTTTTTGAATACTAATGGAGAAAAGAAACAAAGGATTAGAATGTGAAAGGTTCCCACCTTTTCACCTTTTCTGGGATATCGTAGAGCCCATTGGAGTCATAATCAAACACAGGACCACTGACTACATTGACACCGTTCCTGGCTGCAGCATATTCAGGTAGCAGGTACTGATGGAAGTAGTTCCATAACACTGAAACAGAGTAATGGAAGTGGGAAACATACTCTCCAAGGCAGAAGCTGTTAATACAACTCTACAGAATTTTCAGTGGAGTATAAACAGACATAATAAGCTAGGAAAATAATAAGCAATACAGGTGTTTACAGGTTTTAAAGGTTGCATCTAACTGAGCAGCAGCATGCAACTGCAGTATCTCCTGGCGTTGTGGTTTCACAGTCACCCTAACCACAAAGCTGACTGAGGCACAGTGGGGATGCTCCCTTGTGGCCTTGGGTTTCTTCCCTTGGAAACCAAATCACGGAGAGGCAAGAGGAGGGAAGGTGAGAGAAGACCATGCCTGCCTGTGTCTTGCCCCATTATCAACTTGGCCTGGCTAGCACGTACACCCACACCTATGAGCTCAGAAATACCTTACCAATATGGTATTTTTAATTACAGTTAAGAGTTGACCACTATTCCATTACAAAACAGGACACTTCTTCTGTCCAGAGGAAGTGCCATAGCTAACCACCTTTTTCACGAGGAACATGCTTAGTGTCCCTCAGCCAACGATCTCATGTTCCCTCTCACCCAGGAAAGCCCGGGTCTTCACAGCTTCTCTACTAGAAACATGACTATTTTCCTGCTTCCTTAGTGATTGAGACCCTAGATGCCTGCCTGAGAACTCATCTGAGTTTAGAAGACATTCCTAAACTGGAAATGAATTTCTCACACACACACACACGTTATCTGGGTTCTCTAGGAGATACTCAATATAAAACCCTATTTAGGTAGGTAGGAAAATGCAAACAAAAGCGTCAGACACGGAGACATACTATGCTCCCATATAATGAGCCAGTCGATTAGGAATCATAAGCTCACAATGGCAGGCCTTTTTCACAAGACTGATAATCCTACTTCAAGGAACTTTTCATTGAGGTAAGAATCCCACAGTTGAGGGAGGCCTTACTTTACAGAGGCAGTTGAACCAGGAATCATTTGTATGGTTTGGAAGCAAGCAAAAAGTCAGTCTTCCTTATGTTCAACTGTGCACACAAAATACACATATAAATAAAATACCTTTAAATGCAGGATACATTGGCACAATGTTGCTGGTAAGCAAGGCATCATAGTGAGGTTTCTTTTCATCTGTCATAAAATCTAAAACAAAAAACCAATTCATTACCTGGATTTGTTACTTTAAACCTGCATTTTCATACTTTTAAAGATCAGTGTAATAATGATAAGGTGGAAGTGGCATAACTTCACTTCCCAAAGCTGATGTGGGTTTAAATGCTAACTTCAGTACATGCTGGATCCCATCCAAAATAAATAATCTTATAAGCAGCAGCAGTAATTGCACTTGTTAGATATACAGTGGACAAGTTTTTGTGAGATGTAAAAATATTGCAACAGGCTTTTGAATTGTGAGGAAGGGAATAAATTCACTTCATGAGTGTCAGACCAACTTGTTCTGACTGCAGAATCCAGGCATAAAAACAGGAGCTCCACTGGAACTTTGCAAATTACACTTGATGTGGATGTTTAAACAAACTCCTACTCAGTCCTTTACGCAGCAAAGTCAATGTAAAATGCTTCCAAATCAGGTCAGGAACAGTTCACAAACAGTTTAACCACTTGTAAACTGCTAAGTGTTCTGTAATATGCTTGAGAATCAGAGCTATGTTCTTCAGATCAATGCTGAATTGCTTTACTAAAACCCACATACAGCACACAACACTATTTCAAATAAAAAATAAAACTTATCAGGGCAGCTTTTTTACTTAATGAAACATCCCTGAATTTTACTTTGGGTAGTTTCAACTAACGCCTGTCATACAAAGCAAATTTGCAATTTACTAGCTTGCCAGACTTGAGTCAAGGTTTATGTGTTCCTTTCAGTTTCTTCTACGTGATGCCACTTTAGAAACCTGACAAATTCCAAAGCTTTCAGGAAGTACTAAATGACTCTGGACAACCCACCAACTGCTGAAGTGCCTAAAACGTTTTTTTCTCATATGCTGAACTGTAACAATTCAGCATTTACAGCTTCATACTTTCATTAGTTACCAAAAACACCTATAAAAGACTACACCTACTACGTTACCAATTATTTAAATCAGATATGCTGTACAATGAAGGCAATGTACTTACTTGGAGGAGAAAGGAAGCCGTAAGTTAGGCGAGGATGATTGTTGTAAAACAAACATGTCTGGTTATGATTAAAAGAAATACGAACATCCTTGTGTAAACAGCTAGAGGTATCTTCTGTAGCAGAAACCCATTTGTCCTGTTGAACGAGAAGAAAGTATCATTGGTAAAACAGCTGACTTACACTAATTCTCTCAGTGTAGGGGACTGCAGAACTCTAAAAATTTAGCTGCAACTGTCTTTAATGGTTTGACGGCACTTAACTAAGATGCAAGAACTGCTGTTCTTTTGTCAGCAGAAAACAAGCTCTCCCATCCATTTCATATATTTTTGAAATAAAGTTAACAGAACTGCAGCATTTCAGTTGAGAATAACATCTTCCAAAAGAGAACCCAGAGGTGCCCATTAAAGATAACCTGACCTACTGTAAATATAGTAGTTTGTTCAGGCTAGGAATCAGAGGCAGTCAGATGTGGGTTAGCCATCTCTCTCCACTAGGCCACTTGTTACAGTAACCAGTTCCTTTGTACCACTACCCTCAAAATATTTAGGATCAAGTAAACCTCGCCAGAGTTTAGCTAAATTTAATTGTAACAGTCATTATTTAAAGCTTATTGATTCTCAGATAATCAGACTAAAAAGCATCCTCTACTGTCCTAATTCCTTTTAAGCGTGATGTGGCTTCTAAGTTTTCTCTGAACGGAAAAGGCCAACTTGAGAAAACTTTTCATTCGCCAGATCAGCGCTCTGCATGAACACGTGCATCTTAGCATAGGGTTCAAGACAGCAAAGACCAGATTTATCACCACCAGTCTTTTTCCCTGATCAGGATGATATTCCAAGAAGGACTGGATCAGGGCATGAACAGTTCAAGACAGTCCAAAGATTATTTTTTCAAAAGGATCCTGACACATTACAAACACTGCTTTAAGACCATGAAACCAGTGTTGAGACCAGACTTCAAGGACAGCACTGGCAGACTGCTATAGCAGCCCTACACCGCCAAGCAGTAAGCCAGTGCAGACTCACAGGGCTTCTGTATTAATGGCAATGGGCTCCTCACTTCCTTGTGGATCTGCTCGCTCTGGAAGCAAAACTTCAGTTCACTTCAAGAAACAGGAAAGAGTCAGAGCCAGTCCTTGTTAATACAGGAAAATGGTTCTACTTAGTTCCCTGGGAGATAATATCATGTGCAGATCTAAGAAGCATTCAGGAATAACTGACAATCAAGCTTTTTATCATTCAAACTTGCTTCTAACCTTTTTTCATATACTTACATCTTTATTAACAGTGTATGCGCTCCACAAAGACATTCTGTAGTCCTTGCTGTACCCACTCACGTAGCGGTAATGGTAAAGGAGGCAGTAATTATGTCTCTTCTGCAGAACCCTAGGCCGTCCATAGGGCAAATTAAGTTTCTCTGTCTTCTTAACTGCAGCAGAAATAGTGCTTGTTACATTTCAACCAATACTGATTGTTAAGCATCGTCCTCTTTTATACACATAAGCTTGCCTCAGTTTCCAATGGCCAAACAGAGAAGTCAGTGACAGAACAAAGAAAAAAAAAATTAAGAAAATGTTCATTCTTATATCAAAGGTATAGTTTCTATCCAAAGCAAAGCCAACATAAAGCAATCATTTAAACCTATACTGCACAAATTAATTTTATATTTAAATCAAAACCTTTTGCCATTTAAAGCAGGAGATGGATCCAAGTTGCAGAGTTAAAGTCTTGGTTAACTTTGTGTTTCAATTTAAATACACAATGTGGGATCTACTTCTACCTAAAATTTAGGTGGGACAGTAAACAACTGTGGTGCTTTGAAACCTGCTGAGGGAACTATTTTAGCAGAAACCAAAATCATATGTAAAAGTGACAATTAAAGGACTAAGAAATATAGAGATCTAAACGAACAACACAGTGAAGTACTGGTTGGATTTTCAGATGTGCGAGGACTCGCTTTATAACGAAAGCGACAGTCATAAAACCTTCCTTGTCCCTCTCTCTCATGGACCACACCTCTTCAGAAAGTTTGTATACAGAGAAAGCTACCTCTAAATGTTTTACGTATGATACTGCACTGGGTTTTTGGCAGACCCTTTCCTAAGGCATTGCCTCTTTACAACTATTGCATCCAATGGAAGACTGTTCCTTTAAAACTGTATCAGAAAGAAGCTATGTGAGATCAGCAGAGGGTAAGTCATAGACAGAAGCTTAAAAGTAAAGCAGAGCTAGCAAGTACTTCACAGTCAACACCATTTATCTTAAAAAAAAAAGTAGAAACAAAACAGTGTTGCAAGAAAAACATGGTCTTGCAATAATCTGCTGCAGTCAAATGTCAGCAGAAAGTTTCCATTTTTAACCCCTAAGGTAGTCTTCAATTTCATCCAAACA
The DNA here is from genome assembly GCF_034619465.1 of Leptosomus discolor. NCBI lineage: Eukaryota > Metazoa > Chordata > Aves > Leptosomiformes > Leptosomidae > Leptosomus > Leptosomus discolor. The sequence continues at coordinate 65,714,887 of NC_141392.1, forward strand.
CTGAATATCCAAATTTTTACAACTGGAAAGAAACAAAAATGAGGTTTTCAAGTTTTGAGTTCTCTGTCATAAAATAAAAAGTGATGAAAACTAGCACATCATGGAAATATTTGAAAGTAACAAGAATATTACTTTGCTGTTGAAAATGCAAGTATTTTCAATCATTACACGGCTGGAATTAAGGAAGGCGCCAAAGTATATTTTCCATTAAACAGGTCACTACCATCCACAAATTACAAAGAACTACAATTTCAAGGCAACTGTTTTAAATGGGAAAGAAAACGAGCAATGAATGCTGCAGGCTTTTTCCACAGTAATTCCACAACACAAAAAAGCGTCAAGATTATGACATTTATTTCTCCACCCCTGAGGGAAAAGGCAAACAATTCACAATTCTTCCATAAAACTAAAGACACAGTTAATATTTTGTTGTTCTTACAAGCTGTCAAGTTATGACACTCAATGACAGAATATGCAAACTGAGGTAACTAATGAACTCTAAATTGTCTTAAGGAGCACCTAAGCTGGTTACTAGGATTCTTCCATCTGCGATAATGCTTTTTATACCTAATCAGTAAGTGCTTAATTCATACAATTTATAAGGAAATTACTGCTATTAAGACCAGTGCTAAGACAGGTCTCACTGATAATGCAAGCCAAAATCCTACTGTTTCAAAAACGTAGGTTTAGAGCCTTAGGTTCCTATTTCTACAATTCAGAATTGAAATCGGTTATGGGCCTGGCCTTGCCATATTTCTTCAAAGCCGGGTACAGCAAGGCACTCTGGCGTCCGCCTACGCATTAGCAAGAGTGTTTCAGTGAAACCACTTACATGCTTAGGGGAAAGCACACTGCATCGTACTAACTGGATTTCATGTTGTCGCTCTCATGAGCATTACAATACCGAAAGACTTATTCTGAAAGGGTTCTGGGACACATTTTAAAAACGTGTCCATTGTTAGTGGAAAAGATTCAAGAAAGCTCTATCTGCTCTTTGTGCCGGGACAAACTACACAAATCAATAGAAGCCTTAAATTAGCCCTGAATAAGCAGCAAGTACTGGATCCTGCCTGCAACTGGCATTTAAGACCAGTTCTTAACAGTGAGCTACAGTGGGGTGTCGCCAAATGCAGTTTATTTACGTCAGAAACAAGGGTTCATGAACACACACGTGGCAAGGTCTCTATCAGCCTATTTCTCTTTCTGACAGTCTAATCACCTTGACTTCATCTTTTAAGGCATTACCATCAAGGGCTACATTCCATTTTGACTTATGGTTTTCAGGATTTACTTATGGCCTCACCTGCTTCATGCTCAAAATAGCTTATTTTGTTTTATGAGTCACAAGCACGTTTACAGCCTTGCAAACTGCACCTCAAACATGGCATGCGTATGTCCAAAGAACAGAAACAAAGTGTAAGTAAAACACGCAGCACCTTAAGACCATGTAACATACCCCTTACGCTTAATTAAAAGTATGCTGCCATTATAACGTTGGTATTTGCAGGGATTTCTTATCAGATACTTCCTCATACACTGCTTTTGCTTCCCATTCTGGAAGGCTCATTACTTCAGTGCTAGAAAACTGAAAAATATCACGTAATACATGTGCCATAAAGACACACATATAAGGATATACATTTATTTGAGAACAAATGGCTCAGTATGTCTGTATTTCAAAACCTCAGAACCCAGCAAGTATTTCAAAGAATTTTTACCTCATGTGCTTTAGAGTTCCTGAGAAGTTTAGACATCCAACATTTTATACTTTTAATAATTATCATTTTGTTATAATTTTATATTACTGTCTAAAGTTCTTACCTTCTGTTTCGGTGAGATTTAAACGCTGATGAAAATCCCTTATCGGCAAGCCCTATAAGGCAAGAACAAGGAGATTCTAATAAGTTTTCTACAAAGCATATTACAAGCCACTATGACATGTAAAGTACCAAATGTAACATCTGCCTTGCAAGTTATCCCTATACAGAACTCGCTGACATCTACTGAATTTGCAGAAACAAATTGGTTTTGCCGCAAGCAAATCTACAGCCTTGAGAAATTACAGCCCAAACACACAACATTCACAGAAGGGAAATTTCGACATCATTAAGTGAAGCAAGCAAGAATCTGTGGCATCTTCCACAGTCTTCAAAGCAGAGTATGACTTCACATAAGCAAACTGCAAAAGGGAATACAGAAACACAGGCTAGTACCCACTAACCCCAGGCAAGATCTGACTTTGAAACCAGTAGCAGGGGACTGCAAAACTAGCAGGTAAAAATAAACACTGCAGAATTCAGAGTTTCACTTCTTGAATACCACACCACAGACATCTGCCTCTACACCTTTAACCATGTCAGTACTTACCCCTGTCCTGCAGGAGCAGCCAAGGCTCACTGAAAAGGTTCTTTGTCCCACTGCAGAGCACTCAGAAGGATGGCTTGTTTCTTTGGGATGGTGGGGGGTGTAAACTGGGTTCCTTAAAAGATGGTTTAGGCGTCCATGAGTTCCGTTGTTTGGGGCTGGTTTCAAATCAAGCAAATCTATGAAAGAATTCAAGTGATATTAGCAGGATGAGAAAGACTGTAACACACTGCTGCTTGTATTGTGATTACAAGTATGGGTGAGTCAACAAAGCCACACTGCTTGCTGCTCATGACACCCAAGACAGAAAGCAATGTAACCCCTTTAAAAGAGAGAACAGTCTTAGCTAGGGCTCAGCATGGTATTAGTCTACTCGTAAAGAGGGACAGAACAAACTCAAAAAAAATGCCAGAGGCTTACATCTGAGGGGAAGTGAACTTGCAGCATCCATACTTGCAGTGGGGGACAGAATAGGAATCTCAAACACACGAAGCTAATGACTATGTCACACTGAAGCTTTGCAGAATAAACTCGGGGGCTTTTTGTGTTTGGTTTTTTGTGCATGTGTGTGTGGTTTTGTTTTGTTTGATTGGTTGGTTGGTTATCTGGAAATTAACTACATAACCTTCAGTTCATAAGCAATACTAAAGGGTAAAGCCGTAAGAGAACCTAGACAGAACATAGGTTTCAGCTTATTGCTTAAGTCTAAAAATGTTAAACTTCAAAATTCTCACCAAAGTATTCTAACCACAAAACCACCTAAATCTCTGCCATTAAAGTAACTCAGACAACTAAAAGCTGCCTACCACCTATGCTCAGAGACACTTCAGACACCTTCAAAACACTGAATAGATCAAGCCCTATTTCATGCTTAATCCTCACTAGCATTCATAGATTTGTTGTTCCTGCACTTAACCCATAGTGAACCTATGAAATAAGATGTTTTCAAAACATAGCAGGTGATGAGACACATTTGCATCCAAAAGTTTCATGTCTAGATCACTCATCTAGAGTGATTACAAGAGTTAGGAGCTGAATTTCCCTTCCTACAGGGGGAACCGAACACATTTCTCCCTACACTGTGCCACTCAGAAATGTTAATGTCATTCCCTCCAGATGAAGCTGGTTTGCTTTGGAAAGAAGAATAAAACAATCTTTCTAATCCTAGCAGTCCCTGCTCCAATGAATACATTACACAAAGCAGCAAAAAAACGCAAATCGGAACCAGTCCCAGAACTTGGGTCCTCACTTCAACAGCTAAATTACATTGCTATGTTCCTATTATTTTAAGGGGAGTATCCAGGAATTCACAAGGCCCCAGAAATCCCCAAGTCTGGCAATCTGAACACCTTGGAAAACAAGTTTAAATCCCCCAATTCAGACAAGACAGTTGTACATATCTGGTGTTCATACTTTAAGCACTAAGATGTTGGACAAAAGGGAAACTCTTCTCCAGCTGCACTTTGCAATAAGGTATAGTCAGGCACCTCCAAGAGAAATGCTAAAGCCCCAAACAAGTGAAAGATTATGCCCTTCCACAGTCCAGAAGGGACCTAAGCCCTGGGCAAGAAAAAGGTTGAGTAAATTGCCTCACTTCATTTTTTATTTTTTTTTTTTTTAATCTGAAAGTTAGTGTGCTGGCTTTTGCACATCCCATTCTAATTCTTTCTATACTGGATGGAGGAAATCTAGACCTCTATGAATGCACTTAAACCATCTGATCTTTCACTGAACTTGCTTCACTGAGATGTCAGTAAGGACTCTACCCCTCCCAGGCAGCAGACACAGAACAGATCATGGTGGCACGAGAAGGTGGCTCAAGACCAACCACAACATGAGAAGACAGCAAAGCATACAAGCCCAAGAGACAGGCTTCCTGACAACGGCCTGTTTCCTACTCCAGTAAAGAATTTAAACATATGGTTTAAATATGATATACCTGAATATTGCCACTGACTTCAAGCATGTGCAGTGCTCCCGTTAAGTGTTTTCTGGATCAAACCCTTTGGTAATGCTTTCTCTTTCTCACAGATGCAGATGTTAGAGCAAGTATAGGTCCTGGCAAGAGAGAGAAGCAAGCAGGAAACAATGGAAAACAGGTTAAGACCTCAAGGGGAATGAATGAGCAGAAAGTGGTAGAACTAGTGGCAGACTTTTGGAGAAACCATGAAATACAGAACGAAGAAGGGACAAAGGAACAAGGAGTCACAGTAACATTATGTTTGAAAGGGGAGGGAAAAAAAAGGGCCACAAGGTGTCTAATTTTCAGAAAGAAACACCACTTCTCTGGTGCAGTGTATGGTACGGTGTCAGAAAATAAAGTGAAGAATACTGTATACAGAGTGGGCTGTCTGTGATCAAGATACAGAAGTGGACTGCATGGAATAGAAATCAGCCATGAATTCTACAGTGACACCATAGAGAGGTGAGAAAAGGAAAGCCTGACTATTGCAGAGCCAGCTAGCTCTAGAGTGAGACTCCAAAGCAATGGGACTACAGACTAACAAGACAGTTGCAGTCTATCAAAAGACCAAAAAAAATAAAAAGCATATTTGATACACCTGCTGTATTAGAAAATGAGAATAGACAAGGAAACATCCAAATCTAGTAGTAAAAGATACAATACATAAATTGAACAACTGAGACACACAATGATGAATTTGGGAAGAGGTTCATTATATGAATTAAGTAAACAAAAATAGAAAAATCTAAATTTTATCTAAATTAAAAACCTATCTATATTAAGTAACTAAAATTAAAGATATGGTAAAACCAACAACAAATAAGGTAACATATGACAAAATATAAGGAATTGTTCAAATGCATAAAAAAAGAGGAGGTGACTGACTCGGGCTTTCTGGAAATGAGCTGCCTAGCAGCTGTACCCTCATCCATTACTATGCTTGTTATTTATTCTTCTGCCTGAATAAAGTCACCTGAGAGATTAATCTGATAGAGCCTCCAGTTAGATATGAGAGAAAAATATCTCCTTGATGGCAGAGAGATTGCGAAGCTGTCAGTTTTAGTAGTGGTGAGTCAAAACACGAGCTCTGGAGCAGCCAGAGGAACAGAGTGATCAGTGGAAAGGAGAGATACAAGGTGGCCTGACCAGGAGATCCTAAACAGCCATCAGTCATTTAGAAGCTGTACCTTTCTCAGAAAAAACAAACAGCTTTTTATTTATTAAAATCAGCAGCAAGTCTTGAGGACTAATTTCTAAGGATACTTAAAAATCTGTCATTAGAAGATTTACAACGCCCAAAAGATATTAGATTTTACTGAACAAAGATGATCCCATCAATTGTACTTACCACACATTAAATTATATACTTCAATGTTTTCAAATGGATCAACTTGAGTATGAGACTTGAATCCTGGTCCAAAACCAATAAAGATAGCCTAGGATTTACAGAGAAAAGTAAAGTGGAAGTCTGTTTAAGACAAGTTGAAATGGAAAATATTTTCACACTCAGATGGCATTTCCAAGAACTTAATCTTCACTTTACCAACAGTATGGATCAAGTAAAGCTTTTTTTTTTTCCTTAGAAAAAAAAGAAAATGTGCAAGAAAAATTTTTAAAAGTAGTAAAAGAGTATTAGGAAACCAAATTCGGTCTCATTGTTGTCTTTAAAAGGTTGCCTTCAGCCTTTTATGAAGCCCCTTAAAATAATTTTCTTAAGTATTTCAAGAGATTTAATTTAATGGAAATGTTGAGCCAAAATAACCATCACATTTCATGCCCTGTAAACAAACTGGAAGCTTTTAACTTAAGGCTATAAAAACATCTGTTGGTAGCACTGTTTTAAATGGTTTAAGCAATGGCAAGATCCTGGGCTTCTACGCCTGGTTTGCAGCTGTTCTCTCTTCTTCTTGCACCACTTCCTGAGCTGTACTGGCACAAGCTATTGCGTAGCCATACAGTGAACCTGATGAAGGACTGCAGCCAGCTCAGAAAGCTTTTTATTCCTGATGGCTCTTTTCCTTCTGGTTCAGTCCCCTGACCTACTTAACACTGCAGCCACCCAAAGCTTACACTAGCAGAGAGCAGGGTTTGCTGCAGGAATAAGAACAAGGAGGCAAGGGCAGCAAATGCTCCGACTCAACTACTGCCAAAAAGATTGTTTTTAAACTTGTCCCAAGATAGCCAGCTTATTTTTAATTAAGTGAAAGAGATTGCACCCATCTGTGCTATCAAGATACATGATTAAGTGATGGATGCTTTGCACTCTACAGCATCTTCCTGGGTAAGATCTCAAAGCCCTTTGCAAACAATGCAATGGTCTTGCAATGATCTCAGACTTCATAGCTGTGTGGCAGAGAGGCTAAAAGCTCAACTCTCAACTTTTTTTTTTTTTGAGATTAAAGCATAATGCAGGCTGTGATTCTGAAACTGTTGATATTAAAATCTGTAGGCTAATAATCTACTCAACAAACCTAACTTGAACCAGGAAGACACAACCTCCTTTCTGTTGAACTAGGTAATTACAGAGTATGAACTTTATGCTGCTGTAATGTTAGCCACAAAAGGGTAAGTTTTATCTGTTTTAAGACCAATTAGGGATGCTATTAAGTGACAATCCAAAGTCTGGCAAGAAGTTTGAATAAAGTCAACCTACTAAAAAATTTACACAGTCAAAACTTAGCAGAGAGAGAATATACTAAGCTGGCATTCGGCATCACGTGGCCTTCCTGGTTGTAACCCATTATTAGGTACCCCATGAACAAGTTTTCCATTGTCAAATTGGGGAAGAAGAGTAGGCCTGGAAGGGTAAACCAATACAAAATTAACACAAGTTTTGGCTAACAGGTTTTAAAAAAAAAAACCAACAGTTTGATGCCAACACTGCATAATTCCACAAGACGTGAAAAATAAGGCTTTTAAGGAAATCATGCTTTACATGTGGACTATGTAGGTCTTTTCACGAAACTTGTTTTCAGTAATTTTTTTAATACAGGGTTCTCTCTTCATAGATCAGTTTACACATATTCACTGTAACAGTACCAAGTATCTCACAACTCTTAGTGGATTTTATCCTGAAAACAGCTTTTTGACATGAAGATTACTGCCTTTCATTTTATTGATAGCAGAAACTAAAGCAAAGGATAGGTTATGTGACTTCCCCAAACTAGATGGGAGCTGACAAAGGATCCGATTTCGTGTTTCCCTACGATCCCTTCCCGTTTCTCATTAGAGAGAAGAATTTTGTGACTCCTTATTTTAAACATGACCAAAGTGCTCTATCCTGAACAGTCTACCTCAAAACAGCGATAGATAATCCATCATGACACAGCAGAATTACACTGTTGGCAGATCATTTAGTCAACTTTGCAAGAGACAGAATTAAAAGTAATTATGTTATTTCTGAAAGATTCTGACCAGTCGCTAGGTAATTCCGGTGGTGGACAGACTTCCAGGGCAAACTGTTGTACTCATTAACGGTCCAAAAAAAAAGTTTCCTAATACTCAAATCCACTCGTCTTTATTACAGTATAAGCCTGTTACTTCTGCTCTTAGGCAACCCAGAAAAAGAACAGATGAGCCTTACAGACCAGGGGACTGGCTGGTTAGGGAATAACTTTGTTTGCAAGGACCTGGGTGACATAGCAGACAGCAAGCTGAACACGAGCCAGCGGCACACCCTGGCAGCAAAAGGCAGCCAACAGCATCCCATGCTGTATAAGCAGAAGCTCAGTCAGCAGGTTGAGGGAAGGCATTATTCCTCTCAGCATTTCTTTAGGCTGCATCGAGATACTGCACCTCCAACGTAAGAATGACATCAATAAGCAGTCATTGCAAATTCAGTGGAGGGCCCCCCAGGTGGTTGGGGGCTGAAGCTCTTGCCCTGTGAAGAGGAACAGGCCTTGTTCAGCATGGAGAAGAGACTGCTTCAGGTGGACCTAACAGCAGTGCCCCAGTACCTACAATGAGGTCATCAAGGAGATGCAGCCACACTCTTCAGTGCTACGCAGGAGGAGGCAGAGAGACAACAGGCATAAATTGAAGTAAGAAAGGTCCTGGCTGGCTGTAACTAAATAAACTTACACCACGAGGACAGTCAGGCAGTGGAAGGGATTGGTTCGAAGCTGTGGAGCTTCTGCCCTTGGCAGTTTGAAAATGTAACTGTACAAAGCCCTGACTAGCCTGCTCTGATCTCACAGCTGTTTTGAGTTGGAAGTGGGACTACAGACCTCCTAAGGTCCCTTCTAATCTGAATTCTCTTAAGATCTACAATTACTGTATTTGAGGATTTGTTGAGATAAGTTTTCTCTTTTCCTGCTTTTAACATTACAACAAAACAGCTTGGCACAACTTTATATTCTTACCAGCACAGCAAAATCTCTGGGCTAAGTCCTGTTGCATTTTTGCTCAACTCTTACAACGCAATCCCACCCAGCATGTCACAACAGCTATCAAACAAATGCTTGATTTCTTTAATTGCAGATGGAATAGTGTCATAAATCTTAAAAAAAAACCCTCAACACACCCAGCACACACAACATTCAGAAACAGAAGGAGCAAAAAAGAAGAGCTAGCGTAAGTCTCACCTGCATACTGGGGAAGCGATTGTCTGAGCCATGGAACCCACCTGTGCAGCTTTTAATCTCAAGCGGTTTCCTATTAAAGGATCACAGTTTATATAGCTCACACTTTCCAAATCATATCAGTATAAAATATATTCAGTGATGTATTGTTTACTTGTCTATTTAAAGATTCTTAGAGGCTTGTCCATAGGAAATAGAAAGTCTTTAAGCTCTGGAAGAGAATGCCTTTAAAATCAGAACGACAGTTTTCTCTACAAATGTTATCCCTTTGGAATACTCAAGTGTCCAGAGTCATTTAAAGTCAAATATCAGATGACATGAACAAACTGGACTTTTTTCTCAGGATAAAAGATTTTTCACTTCACTGTCATTTGGGTAACAGAACTTTACAGTAACTTATAAGTAGCGTCTCAAGATTTTTTTGTTTGTTGTTTAATAAAAACTGTAATGTAGTTTTAGAGCATTCAGCTGGTCAAAAACAAAATCTCCAACATAAGCCAGGTCCACACATATTATCTAAACATTTACAGGTCTAGTAGCCCAAACCTGATTTACATGACTTGTACACGTTTAACGGCGTTACACAACAGGACTTAGTGAATACATGGACTGAAAAACTTTCATGATGAAAGCTCTGAAGTGTCACAGAGGTGTCAAAAGATTACATTATTGTAGCAGATACCATTATTCTGGGAGTTGAAAATTCATTGGTCAGAAGATGTAAGGTAATTAACGATAGTGGGCTCAGTAAGTTCAACCTATGCCAGTGGATCACGCACAAGACTGATTCAACCAAGCAGTTATTCATGTGCTTAGCTTTGACGACTCGCTTTGGAAATTCCTAAAGCATGGTAAGATATGCTCAAGTATTTGATAAAGGGAACCTTAGCTGCTTTGTGTCAAAGCCTGCCACTACCTGCGTACTCAGCAGGGAGAGTTCTACAGCTGCCAGTTTAGAACCGAGCCTCCTCAGGCCAGCAAAAACTGTAGAGAAAAGCATGCCTTGTTTCTTTGCCATGTCCCTTTGCTATGACAAACACAAATGCCACACTCCAATAGCTGTCATTGAAATCAAGCATCTGGAAGAGAAAAAGCTATGAGAAAACAAGAAATTATTTTATAATCAAGTACTGAAAACTGCAACTTACCTAGCAAGCTGCCATTGGGAGTCCAAATAAAAGTGCAATGGTTCAATCCGGTCGTTAAAGGAATAATGGAAACGCTTGGGTAGCAGCTGCTTCATGTAAGCTTTGAAAGGCTGATTTGGTTCTATGCACTGAAATGTTTAAATCAAAATATAAAATGTACATTTCACCCAACTTTTGCTTACAAAAAGTTCTTACAAAGCAATTCAATTGCAAAGGTCTGCAATAACTTCCCCTAAGGACAACAGGACTCCAGCAGGTCTGGAGTCATGTGGTTTGGGATAGAAATATTAAAACTATTTAAATTACAAATGCCGACTGGTTTTGCATTCAATAGATAGTAGAATAATATTCATATTGGATTATGGACATAACTTACTCTTTTTTTTTCCCTTACAGCCTACAATTGTACAGAACCAAACCCTACTGCTTAGAATTAATAATTACATTGAGACATAACATCATACTTTCAAAAGTGGTAGGACACTATCCAGTGAAATAATTATACAGCTCTGTAATACAGAAAGTAATAAATATTTAAAGGGTTTTTAAATTGGTCACTCAGGTACAAACAGATTTTTCCACCAACTAAGATCCATTAGTGATTTAAAAAAAAAAAACCACACAACAAAAACCACAAACACAACAACAAAACCAACCAACCAAAATAAAACCAAACAAAAAACCCTCTACTGTAATATTGGAATTTTTGAATAGTGAAGTCATCTATACAAACAGCATAGCTCTCACTGACAGTGGTGCCTGCACAACTGAGAGGCAAACAGACTGTGGTGTAGGGATGAGAATGTAAGCCAGGCATAAAGCAGAAAAGCAAATTCTTTAAGCTGGAACTGACAAAAAAAAAAAAAACAAAAAAAAAAAACAAAAAAAAAACAAAGAAAATCAATATCCTCTCTTAAAGCTGTTTATCAAAAAGGTGTGAGCAAGAAAATCTTCTGCTTGTTCAGGAAATGCAGCTAAGCTTTACACTGACTTGGTCCTCAGCCAGTATGGTCCAGATACACAAGCGCTCCAGTTTGAAGAGCAACATGATACAGTGCTAGGTAAGAGTTAGCGAAAAGAAACGAACACAAAACCTCGGTTAAAGCACAACCACAGACAGACGTAGGACACCCTACTGAACTTCAACCTTTGCTGTCCCTTTGTGGAACTACTGTTGTTGTTAACTGCATAGCATATGGGAGGTCAGTGATTCAAAGTCCAGATGCTATGTACGGAGCCCAGCAAACATCTGATGCTATAAAATACCTATAAATGTCAGTGGAAATTAAGCTAGAAGAACAGATAAGACTACACTTACTGTGAGGTTTCTGACAATGCCTTCATAATTAACTGGAAGAATCATAGGTAAGAATTAGTCACCTAAGTTAGAAAAAAAATCAGATGTAAAATGAAAGCATTCCCACCATGTAATACAATTAGCTTAGTTTCAAAAAAAGCTTCTGGACGTAAGAAATTATTTTTCCAGAATGAAAACCATATAGAGCAAAACCATATAGAGCAAAACAACCATTAAATTGTCAAGCTATTGTTTTTATGACATTTTAGTTTATAGCCTCTCCTCCCTTGGCTTACTTATTTACAGCTTTAAAATTTTAAACTATTTTAGCCACAGTCAGAAAATAAATCCAAATGGTAAATTTTCACAAAAGAGACAACTAAATGCTGTTCTAATCAAGCTGGATTTTTCCTGCTTGCTAATAAACTTCTAAGAAAACAGAAACAAATACAATTATCAGGCCCATTACATTTCACAGTTACTCTGTCCTGAGTCTAATATCCAATGCTTGACTAAAGTACATAAAGGATTACACTGGCAAGGGAACCATTAATCTGTAGCACTGCATACATCTATGCAGACAGCTATACTACTTCATGAAAACAGTACATATGTCAAAAGCAGGAGATACTCTGCTTTTCTTCCTTAAATTGTTTCTCCAGGGAGAACTGGGAACTACATTTGACTCCCACATTTTCCAAGAAATATTTAAAAACCCTGTAGTTTAGAATAGCATCAAGCAATGAAGTAAACAGCACGTAAAGTCACTGGGCTTGAGGCCTACAAGTTTTAAAGGGCATGGAGAACAATAATCTAAATAGAAAAAAGAAAGCCTACGAAATATGAAGGAATTGTATGCATGCAACACTAAGAAGTACCAAAACCAGCTGGCATTAAAAGTTCATCTAAAATGCAACTGCATAATGAATCAAAGTTTAAAATTTGTAAGCATTCATTGATTTCTACCCAGGTTTATTAACTTATTTATGTTTATTTGCAGTTTACTCAACTGGCATCAGGCCATTTTTTAATAACTAGGAAATATGACAGTCAAAATAACATGTAAAAGACTATAACAATCTAACATTCCTTTAAGACAGAAATATAGCAAGTCTATACATAAACTGGTAGATCAAGAAATGAAGTGACACATAAGGGGAGGTGGGATTTTTGGGCTGTCTTGAGTACTGAAAATATGATTCAAAGGAATGTCATTCACAAAGCAAGAACATTTGCATTTGGTCACTCTAAGGCAGTCTGCAAAAGCAATCTCTAGGATTCAAATACACTTTCAGACCTGCAAAGTCAAAGGGTCTTTAAAAACGCAGGTGTGCTACCCAGTATTTCCTCTTCATCATTATCCAGGCTGTCCCTACTTGACCTTCACTTAGGTTTACCAATGGGGTATGTGGATCCTAGGTTTATTTTCATGAAGTACAAGAATATATAATCTGAGTAACAAAAATTAGTTTAGCAATTACATACAAGAGAAATACTCATCTGGAACATTATTAGGTCTTAGGCGAGCTGCAGGACCAGGTACTACTAAGAAATCTTGAACATCGTCCAGATAGCTGTTTAAATATGCTGTTTTTCTGCAGCTCCCTGCTTCCATCCCTGCATAAAGAAAGTAAGTTTTATTTTAAAATGGGAATATCAATGTAGAGTAGCCTTGCTGACGAGACAAGTAACGTAAGTTGTACAAGTAGAAATGTAATTTCTCAGGTCTTTTTATCAGCAACCCCAAGATCCAAGGAGACCACAATACCCATGTACAGACAAAAATAAAACATTACATAGATAGACACAATCAGCCATTTCCTTGGCCAAGAAAGGCACTACAATTGAATGAATAGACAAATTTTCTTCTCTGAAGGGAGAGAAATCTTACAAGCCTAAGAACAGTTGTAACGGTCAGATCAAATAGCCGACCTAATAGTGTTCAGTTCCATGTCTGGGGAAATACCCAGTAAACATGGTAATTATGGACTGATCCTTCTCTCAGTGTTCCTTATCAGTTTCCAGAAGTCACAGGGACTTCACTTGCATATTGCATTTGAACTCTTTTAATAATTCTTGACAGGTTTACTTTCCATTAATTTTTAAAATATGTTTTTAAACCTGTGTAGCTGTTTGGCTTGGATTATGCCTGGTGGCAATGAGTTCTGCAAGTCAATTTTGTGCTGCATGGAAGACTGCTTATGTATTGTTTTGGCAGAAAAAGAAGCAGAAAAAGTTTATTGATAAAACTTACTATAGAAATAATTCCAGAAATATAGAAAAGCTATCAGAGAAATAAGTCAAAGTTTCATATTCACAGCCTTCTAATAATGGATAGGGAACTGATAACTAAGAGGAAGATATGGTTTGTACTTTCACATCTTCAGCAATTCTCAAACTATTGCTGTGTAGCATAGGTAAGAGACAGAACAAAACGAAATTTTTTTTTTTTTTTTTTTACAGTTCCTATTTTTTTTTTTTTTTATTGGCTGGTAATGATAAGAGGAATCAGAAATAAAATATGAAAATTACTTAATCCCTCCCTATGTTCTCTACTTCTCCCTTCCCCATAAAACAGTCTGATTCTCACCCACACCAATTATCCTTTACATGATCTTGATAATACAAAACATAATTTCTATGTATCAGCTGCTTTGTTAACCTTGACAGAAACATGCAAGTATAAAATCAGAATACATCTTTATAAAGCCAGCTCTTCAAAATTCTGATTTAATTTATAAAAACCAAATTTACCATGATCTGATATAAAAATAATGTTCAGGCATTTATGCAAGTTCATTTGCTTTAGACCATCCATCAGCATCCCTACTATGCTGTCCACTCTCTGTAATGCCATAATGACCTGCAGGACAAAAATAGGAACGTAAAGGAAATATTGATTATTTGACTTTATTTCCAGGGAACGTGAATAAATTTAAACTGCAACAGTATATGCTAATAAAGAATAAGGAGCTCTTCTTACAGACCACTCAAGGCTAGATGCAGTCCAGACATAAATAAAGGACACAGAGGATCTAACACTGTGCAGAAACCCCCAAACTCATGACAGGGAGCACATATAGTGCACACTAACAAGAAGAACTGTGAGGACATGAGACTTACAGCATTCTCAATACCCTGTTAAACCTGCTTTTTGCCTGTTCCTACTTCTCTCAGTTGTACACCCTTTAGATACAGAGTCTTTACGTCTACTGAGAATGGACTCAACAGGTACACCTATACTGCTAAATAAAAGTGGAAGCCTGCAGACTGCCTAGCCCCTGCACTGCTCAGGGCTACCTCCATCTACAGAAGGCCAGCTATATCTACACTATACAGCTCTTGGCTCCATTTTTTTCTGGGCCCCAGACCATACCAAGACACAGCTACACATTTTTATGTGTTCAATTGAAGATGTTAAAAAAACCCACAAATAAACCAGAATGAAACAAAACACAAAGCCAACCCAGATTATATCCAGTGAGGCTGATTTTAAAGTATGAAATTGAGGATGTTTGTTGTATTACCAGGGGCACAGTAGAGGACAATAGGGAATGCCTAAGGGTGCAGAGGCTAATGGGAGAATACCAGAGGGCTGAAGATAATAGAGGAAGCCAAGCCTGTGGCAGTCTTCCTCAAAATCCCTATTGGGAGAGACCCTGGAGCAAACTGTCCTCAAAACTGTGACTGAATAATAGTCTCAGAGCAAACTACAATTTAAAGGGACTGAAAAAGCCAAAGAACAAGCCACCAGTCTAGCACCGTTTGTGACCAGGGGTCTGGCCTTCAAGCTCACTTGCATAGGTATAGACATGAGGGCTACTTTAGAACATTTGCTAAGTAAACAAAACAAAAAAGTATTTTTAAATTAATTAATTCTGTTACCTCATTGAGCTACATGTATAAACTGTCTTGCTTTGTGTGAAAGTTCCTGGGGAGACTATGTACCAACCCTCAAGGTTTTTTCTCTCCGGAGTATTCCTGACATACAGAACTTTACACCCACTTATTAACCAAAGAAAAGGACAACCAATTTAAACATGTTCTTTATACTGCAGTTCTGATTAGTTGTCCACTACTTCACTGGGCACTTACATTCATCTCACACCCCAAGTGAAATTGCCAAGAGTGGTTTGTTTTGTTTTGGTTTTGTTTTTACTGTTGTCACTACTGAGGTTAAAAACCTAGTTAGGATGCCCAAACTTCTTGACTGTTCAAGACAGGAGAATTTTACGAAGGTCCTGAATTTCCACGAGCTTTTTCCTTGCCATTTTTCACTTTGGTTTGTTAAAGTGTAAAGCTCTTTAGTACTTTTGAAAACAGCAGCAGTCCCAAAGACCTCTTATTTATACAACAGGTAAACCACAGGCTGCTGTAGTGAATGTCCCTTTTATTACCCACTTCCCAAGAAGGCATAAAATCTAGCTGAAGGAAGATAAGACCAATATTCATGTAACCTTTGCACAAAGACTGGGGGAAAATAAGTGACAATTATAACATGAATACTTAACAACCCAAACTTGGACACTGCTATAAAAATCTCTGTCCTTGCTAAATCACAAGTATAGAAGCTCTCTCTCCCCCTCCCACCACCTCCCTTAAATCAACATAGAGAATTAGCAGGAACAGACAAGACATACCCAAACATGCTTTGGGAATTTAAAAGTTACTGAAATACAGAAAATAAAAATCAGACTTACTAAATAAGCTGTTTATTAACATGCTTTATATCAACGTTAATTATGGAGGGGCTGTCTATTCACAATTTTTTTTCCTAATAAGCATACTGGACATAGTATTGGTTAATCTAATATAAGTTACAGAAGTTTATTATACAGTCAGAGCAAAGCTTCAAATTAAAGAAAAACGTAAAAAAATTAAGAAGCTACAAAACTACTTACTCCGCTGCTTACTGGTCCAAACATATGGCCTGAGGAATCTGGTTCTTCTAAATACAGAGTGTAAAAGTGTGGTCTATATCAAACAGTACCAAAAACGTAATATTTTACATACATGTTAAGACAGTTTGAAGAGATTATATTTCAACAATAGATATCAAATATTAGATACAATGCTGTCACTCAGAAGAACAACACAATAAAGGGAAATTGAGAAATGTAACTTAATAATAGAAGGTTTTAGTCATAGAAACAGGCTTGCATTAAATAATATTTTAACACTGTTAGAATAATGCATAAGATATTCTTTAAAACAGAAATCATATTTACAAAGTAATTAATTGCAATACCACTCAAAGAGGAACTTATAGGAACTTGCAGTTGTATACCTACCTTTCATCTTCAGGCAACTGCAGCCAGCGAAGAACAGTTACCACCCTTTCTTCAAAGGGGATAGAGCTGTACCAGAACAATACAAGATCAACCAACCACGTTACTTCCAAGAGTTAAAAAATTTTAGTCACACATTACAGAAATCAAGTACTTTAGAAAAGTGAATTCAACTGGATGCCATTAATGGCTATTTATCAGGATGCAAGTTTATCTATGCTAATCGCCTGCAACTCTACAGGAGTTAACAGCCTGATCTAAAGCTCCTTGAATATTGTCCCCATTGATCGCAATGTGATTAGAATAAAGCTCCTAGTACCGCTTGTGTCTATTATACAAAGAGAATCATTGGCTTCTGGGTGCAAAATCATGTGCAGGTTTTCATTCCTGTACTATGCTTTGAAAGAGTTTTGGGTTGTGGGTGTGGGTTTTTTTTTGGTGGGTTTTTTTGGGGTTTTTTTGTTTTTTGTTGTTGTTGGTTTTTTGTTGGTTTTTTTTGGGGGGGGGTTTGTTTTTGTTTTTGTTTTTTAAATGTTTAAACAGTTTGAGTACAAGTTCTCATAGTTTGTGACAAAGTAGATGCTCTGTATCAATTACTGAAATGGACCAACAATAAACATGTTGACCTGTAACAACATGAGGCACCCACAAAGTTATTTAATTCAGCTACTTAACACAAATTCACGTAACAATGTACAAGTTCCTAGACGAAAAAAAAACAGTAGGTAGTAAGTCAAGAATCAGAATTTTCATATGAAATCTTTCTATATGAAGAGTGTAGGAAGAAAAAATGATCCTACAGAGACACAAATGAAAAGCCTGATTTCACAAAGGAGATTTGAGATTATTAAATAAATGGTGATAAACAGATTATGTAGAATTTTCATTAGGCAGAAAATGTTTAATTGCAGTGAAGAGCAATCACTGACTAAAACATGACCGCCTTAATGTGAAATATTTTCAAAGTTCGCAACGAAAATAATTTTACATTGGAACAATTTACTATAGTCAACAGTAAAACTTCAGTTTTCATGGACAGCACCACATCAAGACCTGATCCATTCACTGTATGATAGGTTTGGATTGAATGACTAAAACACACCCTCAAAAGATTTTTATGAAAAGTACTAGATCTCCAAAGCTGGCAGCTCTTGCTGCTGATTTTTCCATATCTTTCCTGTAAAACTTTTGCTGAGGAACAACAAAACGATTAGACAAAGAATCTATATTATACTGAAACAAAGTTAATTGGATCCTATCTTTTTTTCATGTTGTGTACAACTATCTAGAAAAGCAGGAAAATAATTTGTTTTGTCTGGCATCTGTCCCATTGTAACATTTAAAATTAATATTCATCCAAGACACAAGAGTTTACATACCTGTTGTATATTTCATATAGGTTTGGAAAGGTTCCATTAACTGCTACGTCTGACCCAGGCCAAAAGAACGTAGCCGCTTTTAGACCTTGATACATAGCCGTTAGCCAAATCTGCAGGAGAGCCATCGGCATCATTAGTGCAGGCGACAGAAATAACCGAGTAACTGCCAGATCCACTACGGCCCACACGAGCTCAGCCACCTTTCAGCAAGATCAAAACCTAAAAATCTAAGTGGAGCTCTCCAGCCTGTCAATCTTGCACGTCATCACTATTTGTCCAGATGTCTTGCAGCCTGATTCCTTTTGCATCCCTTCTGCTGCCACACCAGGCATAGCCAAGACAGAAGTAGGAACCATTGCTCTCATCGACAGAGCAGTAATGCAACAGTAGAACCATGGATGAACACCAGGAAGGGGCAATGTCTCACGAACAGTGTAGCAAGAAGGTGTGGGAATGTTCCAAGGACCTATATCCCACATACTCTGAAATACAGAAGCATTGACTTTGGCCAACAATTTGATTTTATTGCTGATCTCATGATTTGTAGATTGCTGTCTGCCTTGTGTGTGTTTTTCTCCCTGATTCGTACACACTTTCTTCTCATTGGCCCATAAAGTCTACACTTGCATGTTCTTTCCTCAAAAAAAACAGCAAAACACAACCAAAAAAGCAGTCCTCCCCACACTACTAAATATTTGCATTTGTTTCCTTGCTATTCTTCAGGCTAGCACTCATCCAAATCTTTCCATACCACTTAAGTTTTGATGGCTGTCTCAGTAGATTTGCTATAGCTGTATGATTGAACTGAGGCATTTTCTTTTAAAACTGCATCTTTAGACATAGTAGTCGTTTGGGCAGAGCGTAACACTACTACTGTTAATTACTAAAACTAACTGGCCTGTCGATTTCCTCAGAGAAGTTAACTGCAAGCCCACTTCATATTAAAACCAGAACAATATCTGGTATCCCTATTAGTTATTTTAAGCCATTTTTCTCTACAAGAAAATTCCATTTACATTCAACAAGATCTGTTACGCTCTGCTTCCTTTGTCATTTTGCAGCTCTAGTACTGCGATTCCTAATCATGCTGAGTAACGCTTCTTGGCTGACTTAGAAGTACCCTCTGTACTCTTTCAACATCGTTATGTATCCAAGTGGTATTAAGTAACATAACAGGCTGATGTACATTCTCAGCAGTGTATTAATACTTACAGGCTGTCCTTGGTACCACTGTGGATTAAACTTCTCTTCACTTTTAAGGGTGAAGGATGCATTTCTTTTGGGGTCATACATCTTGTTATCAATTATACCATGAGATTCAGGATACAGCCCCTGTAATTGAGAGTATACCTTGTCACAACGTTATAAAGAAAAAGAACCTTTGGGCTACACAAACATATGTCTGTTAGAGATTCTTCATGGGATATTTGTCTATGTGACTTCTACTCCACCAGTACCTCAAGACCGAATTTAACAGCATCACCTACTATCGCTACCAAGCCCTGACTTCCAATTCTTAATTGCTTTCCAGCGAGATTAAAAAAATAAAAGTAAAAAAAAAAAATAGTGCAGCAACTTGCTCTGGGATCAAACTGAAGACACTGTCTCAGTTCATGCATTTGTTGTATCCTTAGTACAAATGACAAAGCAATTATCTATGCTGGATCTTCATCACATAACCAAAACCTGAGGATTTCAAAGGCAAATTGCACAGCAGCAAATGAAAGCTCTAGCTGGGGACAACCATTACATAAGCAGTGAATTAAGTGCTCAGAGACACCAGCAGTTAGGTAGTTTTAATAGACTTTGTGCTCTGCCTTCAAGCAGACTAGCTCCTTTTTACATTAAAGGATATAACACCACCACCATTAGGACCCTGATAAACATCATGCCTGCTACTTTTCCTAAGAATGGGGAGCTGAGACAAAGCTCTATACTGTATTTAGTGACACTCTCACATGGCTGTAGGGCATGACTAATGCCTCCTAGTTGCATATTCCATCATGGATATCTGCGAGGATTACACAATTAAACGTTTCATTCCTGAATCTGTGCTCCTTGCTTATCAAAAGTCCTAACAAACTGGGAAGATGAGAAAGAAGGTGCAGATCTTCAAGTATTTGATTGAATTTTAGTTCTGACATGAAACTAAGAAGGATCTACTGGATTCCAACCCTGTATTCAGTGTTGACAACCTCCATTTTTCTTTTTCCTCCTATACGCCAGAGGTGATAAATTTACAAGATCAGTTTTATGACATTCCTAACCAGGCTTGGGTACAGTCCCTCACAGAGTCAACATCAATGTGATGCTCAAATCTTTCCTTTTATTTCATACCCTTCTTTGTGTCATGCCAAGCTACCTTAAAGAAGTGGAAGAAAGCTGGCAGTTTAAAGGAGCTGGGTGACTCTCACTGGAAGAAAGCAAGCAAGCTACACTTTAGTGGAAATATTTACACAAATGAGGAGTTGTAAAGTGATATGGCCTTCCAGCTGTATTGAAATTCAAGCAGCTACTCTTGGAAGGATTTGATTTCTTAATCAGATTAGATCTGACCACTTAGCTGTAGTGTTATATAGTAACTGTTAATCTAAAGAGTATAATATATACATTTTCACATTCTGAAGGGAAATCCTATTGTTTTAATAATCCAAAGAATTATACCATTCCCTTGAAGACAATTTGATAATAAACAGCCTCTTCACTAGTGGAAACATGTAATATACAGGAATTCTTACTGTGACAATGGAGTAATGATTGGGAAAGGTTTTTGAAGGATACACTGGTCTCATACTTGAAGTGTATGTTCCACATTTCTCTAGAGGGAGGAAAAAGAAAAATCAGCAAAATTACAGAAGTAAAATCCGTTGCAAGTTTCTCTCATGAAGACATACACCTACTAAGAAAAAGAAAAGAGAAAAACAAAAGATATTTCCAGAAAGTTTTCATTCTTCAGAATTCTAGAGTTAATACTTCATTTTTCCCCCACGTTCATTTACAAGTTGACTAAATGGCTATTAATACAAATTTTACATATTCCTAATGAGTGACTTCAATAGTCGCATAAGCAAAACCGACAGTCCCTATGAGAAGCATGCATAGATAAGAATCAATGATCAAAGAAATCACACCTTCCACAGTGGCCCTGGTAATGCTGTAAAGGAAGTCTGCAGCTTGAGACCAGCTGGCTCCTTTGCCCTGGGGGCTCCCAGAGAGAAAGTGGCCACTGGCACAATGGTGCCCTGGCTCTCTGTCACCTGTCAAATCACTATTTATTTTGCAGTCTCCTATTTGTTTGTGGTTGTTTGCAGTTTGTTTTGCCCCCCCCCCCCTTTTTTTTTTAATAAAAATAAGGCCTCATTCTAGGATGAATCTCAGTTTTCTTTATCTTGATATAAAAATCATAGTTTAAGGAGATTAGTGCACAGTATTTGATACTACGAAGAGTAATTAGCCAGGCCAAAGCACTTAAGTAAACCTTACTTAGGTGCCTAAATTTCCACACACAAATGTATGGGCTCCAATTTTCAGAAAAGAAAAAGAGGGGAAAAAAAAAATAAAACCTTCATTAACGACTTCAAAAATACTATGTGAAAACCAAAATAACTTCAACTTATGCTAAAAAGCCAAAAGTAACAACTCTAAAGGCCACCACTGGGCTGTCTTCACTGGTTCTCTGGGTCACTATATATAATATAAAACAGAAATTAAATGTTTGATAACATAAAAGTATTGCATTAAGGCACTTTGAACTCATTGGACTAGATCTCAGCTGAAATAATCAATTTGAGCTAATTGAGATTAAAAGAAGCCAAGTCAGAAATATAAACCTGCTGAAGTTACACAGACATCCCCTCCCACATTTGCTTTCTGTAGTAACAAATCATCACTTGTACCCTTTTTGCTAGTGCAACACACTTGACATATTTCAACCATTTCCAAATCTGTTGTTGAGGCTGTTTTCCAAAACTCTAGTTTTTGGTGGCGGAGACTGTGGGGTTTTTTGTTTTGTTTTGTTTTTAAAGGAAGAGAAAAAATACACTTAAAAACTTTTGTTTTGTCCAAAATCCTAGGGGTCTTTGCTGGAACTTTCTGTAAGAGTTACCTTTCTTCTTTTTGGCTTGTTGCCTTAGTTAAAGACAATTTAAGACAAAAGGATGATTTATCTAAAAAATTATGATATTACAGCATAGAAGTACATGAAAACGTCTTCTCTGAACCCCATATGCACACATGGCTATGTGTGGATTCACTGGAAACCCTCAGCTGCACGCCGAATTGCCCACCTTTCAGCAGGTAGCAGAGAGAGTGAGCATATAATAAAACTTGCTAAAAATGAAATTATGCTATTGTCTTACAAGCACCAACTTGTAACAGGTTTCATTCATCAACTGTGTCTCTTTTTGAACATTTCCTAGTCTTGTAAATGGATAACTATGAACTTCAAAAGGATTCAATACACTTCTTCAGCAGTCAAGCAATTTATCCATTATTGTTAGTTGTCTACCACAGAGGAACAGATTTCATTACACTTTCCTGCACAGTAAAATACTGTAGCAACATTTACACACTCATAGAAATGTTTATCTTTACAATATGCCCACTTCCACCATTTTCAGTGCCTAGACACATAGGACACTAAGCACATGGAGATCGGAAGCCACAGGCCCTCAGAGTGTCATGTGATATATACCACAGTGACATCAATTTTCATTCATGGGACTATTTTTCTCATAGTGAGAAAAATTTGCCTTATCTGAGCTTTCCACATACCATTTTACTATGAGGAAAAAAGCCTAGAAAGCAAGGTTTTGTAACAAAAGAAAGCTAAACATCCTGTATCAGATTTCAAAAAAATGCTCCAGAGTAATGTAGAACTGTAGACATAATGCAGAAGTGATATTTTCCCCCAGATAGTTCCTAATTTTGTTGTGTATTATTAGACATTCTGGTTTTAGAATACTTTAAAACGTAAGTTTTGACCACTAAAAAAACTCCATGGCTCTGGAGCAATGAAATGACTTCGATGAAGATACTAAGAAACTTGAATTTCTTAGTGGTCAGAATTTACCATGGGTTCAGTGGAAAGAGAAATACAAGTTTATTACAGAAGTCAACAACAGGAGTTGCACTGTGGCCTATTCACATGAAAATCAAAAAACTTTACATGTGGAAGTGGATGTCACAGCCTGGAAGTCCTACAGAAGCTTTCTGGCACAGTTATCTCAGCCAGAGGTATAACCATTTATAATAGCCAGCCTCTCCTCACAATGCCCAAGGAGCCTTCTTCAGTTGAAATTTTTTTATAACTGCATCTAGTGAAATTGTTTCAAATGCTTCATTTTATTCTAACATGGAACAACACACATAAAAAAAAAGCTAAAGCCTCAAATACATCTGTGAATTGTTACCCTCTGGAACAGATCAAGTTGTAACAACCACAGTACAAAAAACCAAGCATTTTTACTGATTTATTTTTAGTCAAACTGAAACCAGCCACCCCAGGTACTAATTTATGAATGACAAGAAGATTGGAGTTATTTTTCAGACAAGAAATGCCATCAGCTCTTTACAGACCGCAGCCAAAATAGAGACAAGAAAAGTAACCAGTTACTTAGACACTACAAAGTTAAGTAAGATACTGCAAGAGCTAGGAGAAAAAAAATATGTACTTAGGAGGCTCTCATTTCTTCTCAAAAATGTTTGTTAAATGAAGGTTCTCTCAGATTCAGCACATTTCTACCAGCCCTTCTATATCATCTGTCCCTAATCTCTTCCTTCTCTATCTTCCTTTTCAAATATAATCAAATGCTTTCTACCTTACTTTCAATTTTCCAAAGCCATTCCACCTAAATATGAGACAATATGCAACATTGAGTAAAAAGTGGGTCTACTTCTATTTTGAAGAAATACAGTAAGCTCACAGCAAAAAGCATCCACCTACTAAATACAGCAAGGGCTAGTTAATATTTTTTTAAGATTTCACTGGAAATCCAAAGGGCCCTTTCCTCTTGTCCTCCCTCCCTGTGTTTGTCTTTTCTCCCTCCCGCACCTCAAGTTCTCCTTGCAAGGTTGTTATTTAGGGCAACAACTTCAGTTTCCATGGAAGAAGAGCAAGGATTTTAAAGATTAAGCATAGATGCATCTATGGATTTTTCACATACATCATCACGATATTGCTGAAACAATGAAACTACTCACGTAATTTGCTAATGACAGGTAGAAGTCCACCCCAAGTCTCCAAATATTCTGCTCTGAAGCCGTCCAATGAAAATAGTAACACTGGAGACTTGGTAAATCTGAATAAACAGAAATTTAAGTATTAAAAGACAGACTCTGAGAAATAATTTCCTATCACTTATTTCAAGAAAGTTTCCCCCAAGTCACGGGGATGTTCACTACGGGCCTACAAACCAGGCCAAAGTACTAAGCCTTCCTAAGCAGGAAGGTTCGCAGGCTGGCACAAGTTGAGACCTCTGCTCCAAGGCTGGCATGGCAACCCTGCCCAAAGAGGCTGAGGGGCATGCACAGGAAAATCGTGACAAGGCCTGATTTCACAAACACCCTAAAACAAAGAACAAGACAAAATGCTAATGTAATCTGTAATCTGTTTAGTGGGTTTTGTACTCCTTATCTTGAAATCAGCCTCACTGGAGCAACACTCAGCCCCTCCAACCCACCCCGAGGTAAGAGCAGGGAAAGAGAAAAGGCAATGTGAAGCCATGACTTTCCTTTATTCACTTTGCTCCTGAACAACTTGTAATCTAGCTGAAAAAAAGCAATTTATGTTTTTACATATACAGTGTACAGAACTGTAAGAAAGTCTAAGATACAGGATATGTTAAATCAGCAACTATAACACATTTTCCCTTTCATCTTAGAAGCCTTGTTTAAACAATAAGAACTTGGGTCATGGTACCAGAGGTACTACCGATCACCAAACTGAAAAACACGGCCCTACGACTGGAACACTGTAACAGTATTTCTGCCTGGAACTTGACAGATAAATTCTGGAACTGTTTTCACTGAAGCTAGCAAAAATAAACTCTCCCCTTCCAGTCTCCACAGGACCTATGTTTTCCAGCCTTAACTTGTTCCTAGCTTCAGCCCAGTTCAAACAATTTCCCTCCAACTGTAAGTACTTAAAACACTGCATCACAGACAGGAATAGTCATCAGTAACTTCTTTCTTGAAGAAAATATACCCTATGTTTGAACTACAGATATGAGGATGTGAGCTGCAAAAAAAAAAAAAAAAAAATCATTGCAGTGCAGCAACAACCACTGGAGATACAAATTCGCATAGAAGAACTGAATATATTTTATATGCCAACTGGAAGCTCATTTTCCTTTTTATGTTTACAAGTTGCAAAACAAAAGCATTTTTAAAAACTTTGTTGCACTTTAGTTTCCCAAAATAAAACAGTGAGGATGGAAGATAAACATTATTTATAAAGCGTTGACAATTTCTTTAGTGAGGTACTCCACAGAAAAATCCAGTCATTTACAAGTGAAACATTTATAAGAATTATTTCAGTCAAACAAATGTGACTACACTAAACTGAAGACTAGTCAAGAAATCAAAACATGTCTATCCTAAGAAAATTTTAAACAACAATTTGGGCAATGGTTCAGTCACAAGGACTTCATTAGTCAGAACCATTACATAGCCTACCCTACACTTCAGATACAAATACATCTTCGTGTTTTATCCTAAGACATGTGTTTTTATTCATATGGTATATGTAATACCATCTTTTGAAAATGGTAGTGGGGCAGTTAGCTGGGAACAAAAATGAATGATCTTCAGACCAAGACTAAAGTCCTTTGGCAGAACAGAGTAGTGAAACTTCATGCGCTACCTTTGCCCATATTATAAGTATTTTTTGGACCACAGATCCTGATCTCTGCAACTTTTGCCAAGTACCTTCTCCACACCTCACCCCCTCCCCCCAACAAATTGATTCCCTCCATGCAGAGGTCAAAAAATCCTCACCGCAAAGTTTCCTGCAATAAAATATGAACTTTGAGACAAAGACTGCTCAATATTACTTACCAACAAGTTGGGAAAAAAAAAAAAACAAAAAAACAAAACCAAAACCCAACACCAAACCAAATTTAAAACAACTCCTTAGAAAGGGACTTTGTGCAAGTTTCTGGTTTGGTATTTACAAGTAAACCAATTGTTAAGTACATGTTTCAGTTGTCTGCAAATCCAGCTACTGACCCGCTTGCACATGTAAAATTAAACTTGGCAAAACAGCCCATTGTCACAACCAGGGAGACTGGCCATTCCACTTCTCATATACTCTACACGTGCTGAAACTCATAGTTAGTGACCTGCCCTGTGCTCAGGGAAGCAAAGCATGACAGACTATGTTAAACCATGCTCTCTTTGGAACAGCTCCAGTAAAATCCCCAGACAAAGTGACCTGAGCTCAGTTCTGAGATATATCAGCAATTTCCTTGACCTTTTCCTGTCAGTAGCCAACATCACACTTGCCTCTTCAAAACTGTGCTACCATGAGCAAGCAAGCCTGGGAAGCTCAAGTTTTGGCCCTGCCAGTGATTCATGCTAGCTGTGTCCAAACAGTATGACAAGGGTGTTTCACAGCTCTTGGATAAATATGTGTGCCACAGTCACATCCTGACTCCAAACTGAAGGAAATGCAAGTGGTAATTATCCCCTCCTATAAACTGGCTTCTATGGAAACATAATACAGGCAACACAGGCTTGCTGTGGTCTAGCAGGTTCACCAGTCTGGATCGTCAAGAGCCCAGAAGTACAGACCACATTGCCAAGCTGACCTGCCTCACAATTAAAGGAAAAAAAAAAAAAAAAAAACACCCACCACAAAAAAAAACCACCACAGAAGAAAGAAAAGGAAAAAAAAAAAATAAAAGAAAGTCCCCTTGAAAAGCTAAACATATTACACAGGAGTTTCCTATTCCCCTCCACACACATACACTACTGCCTATATACAGCCATAAAGCATAGAAGTAAAGCTTTCTTTTCTGCTAAATGTCCGTAAAGCCTCAACAGGAGGCATAATAGCAATCTTCAAATAGATTGCAAACCTTCAAAAGATTGGCAAAGAGGAAAGGAATCAGCTGCTCTTCTAGCTCAATGAAGACAGAACAAGTAATAATGGGCTCAAGGTACAGCAAAAGATACTCAGGTAAACCACCTAGCTAAGCACTAGGATAAACTGCTTAAATAGGTCTGAATTCTCAGAGTATTATTTCACTCCTAGAACAGTGGAAAGGATTACATCACTTCTGAAACCCTATAGCCCATTACATTTATAACCCTATTAAATAACATTGAATCTAGTCTTGGAAAGACTTAGGTGTGTACTTAACTTTAAGCATTTCAGTCTCATTGAAATCTGTGGGATTTCTCAGATTAAGCACCTCAATGAACACTGCATTGCCTTTTGTCTATTCTGCACCACAAGAGCAAACCCAATTAAAAACTAAACAGAATAAACTCAGCAATTTGAACCCACAATACATGCTGTATTAATATGCACAGAATCAGAATTGATATCATGAGGCCTCAAAATGAGCACTGAGCTAAAGTCACCTGGACTCCTGCCTACACCACCATAGGATTAAGTGGATTGTTTACAGAGTTTTTTGTTTTGGGAGAGGCTTGTGTGCTAATAGTCCAAGATGAGCCTTCAGTCACTGTTGGATTCAACTTTGACCACACATCAGCTTTTCCTAGGCTGGGTTTTTCACATCGTTTCTGGTTTTGACAGGATTAAAGCAATTTTAGTAGAGTAACCATGTACCTCTTCAATGTACTCAACAGAAACAATGATCAAAAAACCCTAAAAACAAGTTAGCCAACAGGAGTTGTGCTACAGCATTTATGCCATTATCTTTGACTGTGGAGCTGCACAAGGCTCTTGCTTGTTTATCCACTCCTTGGGGGTAACCCTTCCTAATCCTGCATTAGGGAAATAAGCATCCTATAGTCAGCTCCCAGCACAGAGTCCTGAATGGCCCCTGACCTCAAGAGAAGTTAGCAACAAAACCTTCCAGAACCACCTGACTACCACTCAGCTATGTAGGGGCTTATCAAGGACTTGGACTCCAAGCTGGACAGAAGCTCCAATTTCTGTCTTGACGAATGTTCTGAAGTGTCAGCATTTGTTACTGCTCTGAATCCGAATGAAAAGTACTCATTTGGTATAAAAATATTCCAAAAGGAAATGTATTTTGTTTGACAGTATTATAACTCCAATAAATAAATATAGCATGATTTAAATATCTTAACATAAGCCAAAAAAAGTAATGACATAAGAACAAAATGAAGTGTTTTTACTTACTAAAAATAATCCCAGTACACCATAATTTCAAAATCATCAAAATGAAAAGAGTTTTGATTTTTCTGACGCTTTTCAGAGAAGAATATAACTGAATTCAACTCATGCCCACCACAGATCTACAAATGACTTTCCAGTGGAACACTTTTCAATCGAGAATGTAAGTCATTTATTAATAACTTACACATACAGTCACAGATCGCAGTCAGCTTTAGCTTTAAAGTTAATTTGAAGATCCCTCAGCAAAAGCAGTCCAAGAAATGCAGGCCTCCTCCTGACTGGGAGCTTTGCTGTACTATTTGAGCCTGAGTGCTGATGACAAACCACATGAGTCATCCCTCACACAGCACATACATATCCTGCAGGAGCGGGCCCAATGTAGAGCTGAGGCAGAGAATACAAGGATCTCATGGCCTTTCACATCTTTTAGAGAAAGTATTTCAGACAGCTTGCAAATAATGCTGTCCCACTGCTGGTGAAACTGGGACAGTGATCTGCCCACGTTTTGCAGCTCTGGGGCTGGAAGAGGCAAGGAAGTGGAAAGATCTTTAGAAGTGACTGGGGACAGAGGCAGCCCTCGGAGCTCGAGACTGCTGGATGGGTCCCAAAACATTTGGGACAGTGGGTATCGGAGCACATGTAGGACAACGAGGCTGGCACAAGGCAGAGCTGCCCAGAGCACACACATATGAGAGACAGCAGGGTTCAGGAACAGGCAGGTCTTGCCAGGCATGCGAGCGCAGGGATACACAAGTGCTGCTGGGATGGAGCAGCCTGATCTGTTAGTAAGCACTATCAAATGCTGGCTGAACAGGTGTCCTTTGTCTGGCAGCTGCTCTTACTCTGGATAAGAAAGGCAAGCAGGCCCCAGGAAGGTACAGTGGGGAAAATAATCTCAAAAATGAAACGTAAGCAAAGAGCAGAGCTATGCAAATGTACAATATCCTCACCCTTTTGGACACTGAGGTTCAGTAATGTCCTCACACTCTTCTTCAACCCAGCTTGCCTCTCCTTAAAACAAATGAGCGCAATTTATTTAAGACAGTATATTCTTATGGATAAATGCAAGATTTTCATTTTACTGGATGCTTTTAAAATTATATTATGTCCTTGCTCCTTTCATACCAATATGGGTACATACATTAGAGACTGTAGGAACTTGGTGAGGAAGTTTACCTTTACAAACAGCATGATAATTGACACAGCAATCTTTATTTTCCACACAATCATCCGAGCAGGAACAATGATATTCTGGTCGCCTCTTCTCTCCACACCTGAATTTATTGCAGGTCCATATGTGGGCTAAAAGACAGAAGAGAGAGGGGCAGCACAATCATTAGTATCAGCATAAGCGCAGAATTAATAAACTGAGTATTAAGTTCTGTCTCAAATGTGTACTCACTGAAAAACAGTCCTGAGGTATCTCATGCGCACATAACATTGCAAGCTTTGGCACTTTGGAAAACAGAAACACCCATGGCTAAATACTGCAAGTGCATAGCTATCTGAACACAATTATGCAGCATAAGGCTATAAATATTACAGATCAGAAAGAATTCCTTTTACAGATCTCCTTAAATATGGTAATTTATGTGCGTTTAACATGGCAAATGCATACGACAGAGGCTCCCAAACAATTCCTCCAGAAAAACCTCAAACTTGAGTCTGATTTTGGAATGCCTAAAAACCACTGAGCAGCAGTAACTTATTCTGACTTGCACTAAAGTTGCAATGGATTTTACCAGTCACCATCAGGCACTCCAGCTTCTTTCAGCACCTCTTCAGCATAGGCATCAGTCTGTCACTATTGGAGACTATATACATAAGCTCACAGGAAGACCTACTGACTTCAGCTTCATTGATATTTTTAGTTGAGGGTGTTTTTTTTCCATGAATCATACTGATTCTCCCGAACAGAATATTCCAATACATCATATCATTTAAAGGTGATCATTTTGTTATCAGTTGTAAACACAAGTAGATTCTTTGCAGTCAATGAGGATAAACATGAATGAATTTATCAACTGAGTAAATATCTAACTGAAGGTCTTAATAGAAGCCAAATCTAAATGTCTGAGTAGAGGACAGTCAGTGATCTTCATACATGACTAGCAATTAGAAATCCCTAAAAGCATTCTCAGGAGGTTAATCTCACTTTCAGGAATACTAAACTTCAGCAACTCGCTAATGTCGGTAGAACTTTATTTCTGTGAGAGACAGAAGAACCTAATATGGTTCTAGTTACATGACACTACTTGGAAATTTGATTCAATTCTTCACCGATGTTACAGGTAATTAATTTAAAAACAAAACAAAACAAACACCAAGCAGTGAATTCCCATCCTTAGTCCTAAGACAGACTCTCCGGTTTGTTTTTAAAGACTTCTTTAAACTGAGCGAGAGTGTTGTAATGAAACAAAGTGGAGAGTAAATCTCATGCAACTATCCTATAAACAAAAAGCTTTAGGCAATTTAGAGGACCTTTCTGTAACAGTCAGTTGAAGCAGGGATCTAAGCTCTGTTTAGTCACTTCATTTTAAAAGTCAACACTGGAATTTCTAATTTCAGGGTGAGCCTACATTGACACATTTTACAACTAGACATAAAGAGGAGTGAGAAGAAAAAGTTAACTGAAAAAATGCCGCATATGAAGCATTAAGGCAAAACTAAATTAGAGAAAATAGTCAGGTTATGTCCTCAGTGTTACCACCTGCACTAACATCCTTCCCTGTAAAATTTCTCCATGGTACTTTTCACACCTTTGCCTATCTGACCTTTGCTTTCTAGCAAATCATGAGAACTGCTTTTCATTTCACACTAGTGGAGAACAACTGCAATCTGTTCTGTCATCCTGCCTTGTCCCAAAGGCCAGTACGTGACCCTTGCTTCACACTCAAGCTGGGGAGTAACAAGGCAGGGGGCTTGAGTAGCTGAGTAGGGAGAGATGGCAGCTTTCACAGAGCTGCTCTGTCCTTCCCCTTTTTCACGCAGGCGATGACAGAAAGACACAATATGCAGAATGCACTATTTCTGGCTTGCCTGAGAATGTAGGAGCTGTCCCTGATGCCAAGACAATGCAGGTCACTGTTCTCTCACCCCCAGACAGAGAACAAAAGGCTGGCTGAGGCCTTGAGTTGCATTTGTTCCTTCTCCTCTTTCCAAGGGCAAGGGCAGCAGCACAGCTTGCAGCCCCTCTCCCCACAAGAGTTATGGGAAAGCCAGCCTACAGGCTATGTCAGCTCCTATGTCATCCGGATGGGTAAAATACAAGCTTTGTTTGTGCACATCAACAGCTGCACCACAGCCCTGATGTTTCCACAGGAGTCCCCAGTACCACCATCACCGCTGCAACTCCACCTGTGGTTGCACTGGAGGAAGCATGAAGAGGGGGAGACCCCTGGCATCAGAAGCACCCTGCTGCTCAGCAGCCCTCCTTTGCAGTTGCAGCCCACCTGAAAAGTCAGCTGTTACAGCCACCTGACCACAACAGTACTCGCACATACACAGCTGTCCCATGTCACAGAATAGGAGAGTTCGCCGCCATAGCTTTTTTCCATCCTTACCTGGTTGTATACAAGTTTCCTGGTAATCTAAGCAGCAGTTTCCAAGCTTGACACAATCTCTATCACAACGGCAGCTTCCAAAGGTCCTTTCAAAGCAACGACCTTTGCAGGTTTTCACTGTAATATTGGATAGTGTTAGATGTCAGTGGCTGAGCCCAAATCAGTCAACATGCAAAAGAAAAGAATAAGGTCAGCGTGTGGAGTGACACAGCTGATCATTCCATGACTTACATGATGGCTGCAAAAAACAGTGATAGCCAAAGGAAAAGGAAAGTCTTGGCCCAACTAAATGTTTATTTTCTCTTATTGAGCAATAATAGTTCATCATCATATTGAACAAAGGGTTCTGTTCTATTTTAGCAGGAATATGGTGTTTCATTATTGGCAGAAACAAGCGAAACAAAAGACTGCAGTTCTAGCGGTGACTATCCCTGCCTTTCTGTATCACCAGAAGATACAACTACAGTCATTCAGAATACAGACGATCTCTATCAGAGGAAATCTGAACCTAGGTTTTCAATGAGTGTGTCCTAAACAGTGAAATGCTTTTGCAGAGAACACCAATATTCATTTTCATGTCTGAGAATGTTCCACTTCCTACAAATAAACATTAATTAGAATCTAGATTGCACTGGCTATGCTTGCAACTCTCCCAGGCTCATGTCCTGTTTGAATTACTGTCTTCATAGAAATCAGAGGAACTGAAAAAGCGCCAGTTCTGCATCCTACTGTACTATGGTCAAGGTATTGTCTGAAGACAAAGGAATGGCTGTTCCAAACCAGACATGAGAGATACAACCTTCAGTGTACTGCTCACTGCTTAATTTTTGTTCAGTTTTAATGTAAATAAAGGCATAGCATTCTTCCACTAGACTGGGACGCTGTCTGAAAAAAAGAGAAACTAGTGATATGAAGCATTAACAACACTTAATTAGTTGGCCAGCCTGTTTCATCCAGTGCAGTCACCAGAAGGGAGTGAGGGAAACCATTCATCATTCGGCTCCTCAAGAATCTTGAGGTGCGTAATATTATGAAAATAATGATGAGGCAATATTGCAAAGCTGTAATGAAATGAAAAAAATACCTAAACAGATTCTAGTGGGAAATTAATAATCTGAATGTTAGTTAAAAATCAGTGTAGGACTGTGTGTTAAACAGATCAACTCTGAAGTTATTCTAGATAGTTGCTCCTCAAGTAAAGCTTGATTTCTTAAAATATCTTTTGTAACCTTCTACCTGAAGAAACTTCACCATCGAAAAAACCACATATTTTTCAGGACAGAAAACAGCCAGAGGAATTCCACAAGGAACGTTTTCAGACTACTGTTCTAACCAGCAAAAAAATAACTTCCCCCCCCATAATTGACTGGAAAAGATGAAAAACAAATGTTCCAGGACAACATGAAATAGAAATTGTTGGCTTTTTTTTTTTTTTATAGTGAACTGAGAAAAGCCAGCCATGTGACATCACCACAGTGACAGTTGGGATACATGGAAGCTGCCAGACCAGACACTGAGTGCCAAGATCAGTTTACTTCTCAAGTGAGTACACACAAGTACTGAGTACACCTGAGGTTTATTTCTGGGTATTTTCCTTCCCCTCTAACTGAAACGGCTTTAAGCAACACATGCAATTCCCTTTGTGCAGCAAGAAAGCGTGGCATTCTGATAATATCAAAACTAATTTGCAAAAAAAACCAAAATAAAACAGAATTGCTTAGAAATATTACTAAATATAAAGCATATTAGTTACCATCTTTTGAACAGCTAGGCTTCAGACCAAATATACATCCTAGGATTGTTGTTAACATGCAGACACAGAGTACCTGTGGGACAGGAAGGAAAAGAAAGTAATATTAAATGACCACTGAATGCTTTTGAAAGCCCTCATTTTCACTATAAAGCTATACAATTGTACTGAAACTGTTAAGTATGCAGATTAGAAGGCTGATTTCACTGCTTTCACAAGCGGTTTTCACTCACCCAAGAAGTTATGTTTGCAATTAATTACTGGTGCATGAACATGGATATTCTCAAGACTGGGGCTGTGTATTTAATTTCTTATCAAGTTATTTAATGTCGACACAATTATATATTTCTTTCTCATGAACAAAAAATTAAGATGTTTATGGTTACACACATATCAATTTTACAGAAAACTTTCTTTGCTCCACTTCTTCCTTCCTCCTAAGTTGTTCTCAGAAGGTGAAGCGAAGTTTTGCCATTGACCACAGACTACAAACAGAAGGCATGACCCTTAAGTGATACCTTTAATTTTCTTAGTCAGGAAAACCTTTTCCCACTTCCTAGTATTCAGTTCATACTAGATGTTGGTCCATACCATGGTAAGCAACCGTGGGATGTCACATTAGACTGACCACAGTGTCTTACACTGACGAGAAACTGTGGCCATGTTTATTTTGGATTCTGAATGCATTTAAGTTATCAAACAAGCACCATATTGTCCTTGCCCAGCATTTTAAGGCAAGATATAATGCCTACTCAAATACAGGGAAAGATTCCTTTTAACCTCATTAAGTATTGGATTTGGTCCATAAACTGTTTAGAAAGTGTATATATTATCAATGCATATACTGTAATCAGGGAGTCCATGAAAGTCAACAATGCACTTATGATGCCTATTCTATTGAAGTGTAGAATGTAATAAGATAGTTTGCCAAAAGTCCTGAAGGGGAAGGGACTGTAATAACACAGACTTTCTTACTCACAAGTATTTGGGGAGGTATGGGTAGGAAAGCATGCACACCAACTTTCCAGGCGCTGTTTTCTGAGGAAAAATTGGTTTCAGGCAATACTTCAGTAACTTTACTTGCACGCCTACGCTAAATCTCTCCCTTTTTTCCTCCTCCCCCATCACCAAAAGCTGCCGAGTCTTTTGAGTACAATACTTCAGTCATGTTGTGATGTGGCAAAAATTCCTCCCATTTTAAAATGTACCTAATTATTTCTCAAGCTTACTTTTCTAAATACTGTGAGCACTTGACTAAATCAAAACTATTTGTGTTGTTTTTAACAAATATACAGTTCACTATACAATTTTGTTCATCAATTAATAAAGACAGCAAGAAAGCAATTTGTGGGATGTGCAGCATTGAAATTCAGATATTATTCTACACTTGTGAAGTGCAAATTATCACAAACAATATTAATCAATATAAAAAATATTACATATATAGCATTCATGAAAAAAGGGAGTGATAGGCTGCACCTGATGAAACTTTCGCCTAGAATTCTGAACCAGGCAAGTTCAAGTTGTTCAACACAGTGTCTAGCAGAGAAGGAAGTACTTTTTGAGTTCAAATCTATCTTTGAATCAAGAGGGAAAGAATGGAAATAAAAGAATAAGGAAAAAAAAATCTGTCATGATCACACACCCATATACACTACAACTGATAGAAAGGTGCAAGTATCCATTAACTGAGCTTCAAGAATTACTACAACTGCAGAGCTTTGTACTTGATTTTTTTATTTATTTTTTTAAAACAGCATACTAATGCAGGCAGTATCAATGACATTTTCTGTAAGTCAATATCAACACTATCATCTTTGATGTAAATTGTTCTGGACCTTTAAATCTTCCATATGAAATATCACCTAGATAAGAGCACATCAGATGCAAGATGTCAAAGCCCATCAAAATCAGTTGAGAGCGCAAAAACTGCTATTGTCTTTTCAACTTTAATATTATTACTTGGAAATTACGAGTTGAGCCATTTGTTTGGTTTTTTTTTTTTAAAAAAAAAAAAAAACAACACAACAACTTGAGAACATTTTATTTCAGGGTGACACTATACTGCTTCTCTACCCCCACCAGGCTCTGCTACTAAGATCAAAGAGTAGAATGTCCTCTGACATGTAACCACAAACACACTTCAAAACAAACAAAACCCACACTTAATCTATCTGTAAGAGCTTTATTCCCATATCTTCAAATAGCTATGTGAACCTTGGGATTTACGCCACCTAAGGCATCCTTGAAACAAACAAAAAAAAACAACGACCAAAAATCAAAAAAAAAAAAAAAAAAATCACACTGTAGTGTCACTAAATGGACTATTATTATTCCCTTATGGAGCTTCAGTGTAGGCAACACATGTTTAAAAAACAGGAATTTAATTGTGACACCAAATTAATGTAAAAATAAAATCTAAATAAAACCCATTCCAAAGTGGTAGTGTTATACTTCCCAACTAAAACTGGTAAATCCTAACTAGGGTTCTCACAAATAAGTCCCGAGATTTTGGCACCAAATGTTACAAAAATCAATTTTGTATTCTATTCCAGTTTTTCAGTTTTACACTTCCATGAACATAATTAATTTCAACAAGCAAAAACATGAAAGGATTATGTTCACTGAGGCACATGAATGGCCTTCTGGGTAGGAAAAACCACAAATCTGGTAATATCACTTGATGCAATACTGCAAGTTGTGTTTCCTGCAAGCAATATTCTAGAAGCATCAGTGTCACAAATCACAGCATACCACAAATGCTCTCTGTGTCTCTACTACAATTCAGTTCTGCTCTCAGATTTCTTACATATACACATGGGAAATCATGGTCCAGGTCCTTATCTGGTATGCTATGTCCATTCATAATAAATGAAGATCTGGGAACTTCTATCGACTCATATTCCAGCCTTTGCTTTCCTAACATTAGTCCCACTAGCTAAAATTTTAGTCTTAAAAATATTTTACTGCAAAATACTAAAGCTTCCCCATCCACCTTCCCCCCCCCCCCCCCCCCCCCCCCGCCTTTCTTTCTTTACTGCTTAATAAAGAAGCTTCACAAAAAGCGTTAAGCTTAGAGGTAAAGCCTTGACAATGTTCTGGAATAGCCAACTCCAATCTAGTGGACTATACCATGTAATTGCAGCTTAGTGTTTAAGGCTTTGAATCAAAGCTTTCTCTTGAGTCTGAATGACTTCAGTCATGTGGATACTATCCACACAAACGGCACAAATGTTCAGCTGGAACAATGTGGAGCAACTAATACTGGCCAACAGCAGCAGCAGTCCTGACTAGGCACAGCAAGAGGTGTTACACTAGTAGTTGACCTATTGTCAGTGAAAGGCTCTAAGATTAACAGCTCTGCAGATGATGAGGAACATTCAAGCTAGCTTTAAAAGTTGCCCAGGTACAGAAAGTCATCTCACTGCTACAGCCCAAATGTGGGCTAATTTGCTTTGCTTCTTGCTGTATGTGACCTTGCTACAGCAGGTTACTAATATTACCTGAACCATTTTACATACAGGTAGCTCAGGTTTAGAATGCTGCAGTCTGCTGTGTAAGGATTATACTTTTTTAAATCTATATAAAGGCAAGTAGCAGCACATGTAGGTTAAGGTTTACTATCAAGAACCTTGTTAGAACCCTGCAGCATCCTGCTGTAAGCACCAGACTCAAATCTCTAGCTGCTATCACACTGTCAACCTAATGCCTGCCTTCAAGGTTTAGGCTTTTTAAACAAAAGGAGAAAATCTTACTTGTTTTCTCTCACACATATTCTTCCCCTCAAAAGAGAAAGCAAGAGTTGAAAAAAGGGTGCAATTAAGAACATTTAGTAGGAAGGCAGATTTAAAGAACCTGGCTTGTAATACCCAAAAGTAGCACATGAACTTTTTATGGTCTGTAACTCAAGAGATTGCTAGGACAAAATGTCAAATTCGGTTTTAATATAGTATCTGACAAAAGTTTTTAAACCAACACAGTAACACTGCAGAGAAGAAAGTGTCCTTTTTGTTTCAAAAATATTTTTTAGAAAGTTTGTTTTGGAATCGAAAAACGTTGTCATCTAGGGATGAATCTGTCCCATCACTGCTTCCTTTACGTGGGAGGAAGCAATAAAAGCTTTGCTTTGTAAACATTA
Source organism: Leptosomus discolor (assembly GCF_034619465.1). NCBI lineage: Eukaryota > Metazoa > Chordata > Aves > Leptosomiformes > Leptosomidae > Leptosomus > Leptosomus discolor. The sequence goes on from NC_141392.1 coordinate 65,752,690, forward strand.
TAGTGGTTGGGAATAGGTGGTTGAGTGTCTGGAAAACTGCAATCCTGAAAACATTTCAAAAGCCTTTTATTTTGAGCTAGGCAGATGGAAATATGATAACAAGGTTAGAGAGCAGAATCATTTCCGTCACTCATCTCTAGAACTGCAGCTGCAGAGAACTTCTCCACAGTGATTTCAGGGAGTTGGTAGAAGGGCCACAGAGCCAGCCAGCACGCAGGCTTCGGACATCAGATCCCAAAGAGACCAGGACAACTGTGCAGGTCTTAGTGACATACACTGAAACCTCCCACCAGCCTTAGCTACTGTCACCTTTCCTTTGCTATCATGTTTTACTCTTCCTTTACACAGTCAATGTTACTGTCCCTTTCCCTTTACTCTTCCCTATCTCTGTCCATCTCCCCTACTCCTCCCTCTACTCTTCTATTCTGCATTTTCTTTGGCAAAGAATGCATTGGTATTTCTTTTAAGGAAGAATCATTCTGAATTGAGTTTCTTTCTGTGTTGAACTTCCTCACTCTTTTCCTACCATGTACTCAGCTGTTTTCCACCTTCCTTTCTTCATCCCTGGTGTCCCATGGCCAACAAAACTAGTCACTCCAAGGTTTAAGGCACATCCATCACAAACTACACAATTAATAAAGCAGCAGTGCAAAGTAGTGGCTTTCCATCCTAGTCTCCATGATTGACTCTCACAGTTGTGTCATGTCTATCCATGAAGGGAGAACGTATAGACGGGGTTTGTAATGCCACTGTTACAAAAACCCACGGAATTTTCCAAAGCCACTGGGATCCATGAAGGGCATACCATGTTTTCACTGTTTTGTGCTCCTAGAGTAGATAACTAATGACCTGGATCTTAACACTGAAATCTCTTTGAGAAAGAATTTCATCTGCAAAAGTGTAAAGAACGCAGTAATAAATAATGAACTATAAGTAAGAACAGAGTCACTTTCTGTCTTTAAAAAGGCATTGTTAAAAATGCAGAAAGCATACTGTACAGAAAAAAAACCCCACACCTTATTTGCACTTGCCAGAGGCAGTGGAACGGGTATTCATGCTTGTAAAAGTTACTTTTAAACAGGGATAACCCCTCAACAGCTCAGTTTAAGTATACCCTGCTTTTGAATAAATGAAGTTTACTAAACTGTAAGGAGGTAGATACTTTACTCACACCAGCATAGCTACATACTTAAATAAGTCACCTAAAAAAATAATTAACAGCACTGACACAAGGGCACCACCTCCTTCTTGCACCACTCCTATCTTCTTTCCACATTTGTAAATATTTTTATGTTCTTCATAGACCTGATTCTGTTGAACCACATTCCACACTTAGGGCCCAGGAGGAGGAGAGACACTGAGGCTCTCAGGTCCTGGTTGTCCTGACATACTGAACATGACTGAATTATCCTGAGTCAGCAGATAGAAAAGCTGGAGCTTACACCAAAAACCTTTTCAGAACAAGAAAGATTTTCTCTAAAAATCTATAGGGACTATTGTTTTTCTTCTCAAAGCAGCACACTGGTGGTCTACTCTTTGTGTTTCTATTGAACATTCTCAAGACTGTTATTACATATTATTGCAACTTAAGGTCATTCAAAGGACAAGAATGTTTTAAAGGTAGCTTGAGCCACTGTAAGATATTATAAAAAGCCTTCACAGAGCTTAACAAAGAGAGATAACTGTTCATTCAGCAGGGAATTATCAGCAGACGTTATCATACTATAGCTCTCTAAATACATTCCAAAACTATTCAAGCACCTGGTTTTTAACAAGACAAAAAAAAGAGAACAGAGTTAGCATCTGTCAGGTAGGATCTAAAATACTGTTCATATTTGTTACTTGACCAATACATTGGTCAGATACGTATTCTCTTCGAAGGCGTTAACACATGAGCCGTTATCAAAGCACATGCATTTTGCCCCTGGTTGTTTTGTTTTTCAATGCATTTTACATCATGGGAGCATTTAGAGAGAAACTGAAGTGCAACTGTGTGCTAGCCAAAAAAGAAGAGGAAACATAATTTCTGGTTAAATTCCCATAGAACAGATAGCAGTTGAGACTGCTATTTAATCAGCAGGTAGGTTTTTGTAAAAACCTAAGGATTAACAGGACTGAAAACTGATATTTATCTAGGAGAAAAAAGTAAATATTGTACCGTCAAACACAGTTCTTTTATACAGCACAGCAGACTATGAACACAGAACAAAGACCATCACATGCCATCTGCTTTAGTGGCAACCACATCTGAATGCGTGGATACATAGAAGGAGAAGAAACTGACAGTATTATGCCAACTCAAAACTGTTGTCCAAACAAGCTGCACTTGGCCCATGAATAAAAGCAAGAAAATATGGCCTTGAGCCATCTTCATGCTCTTCCTATTCCAAAAATCCCTTTTCAAGAACAAAGCTAGAGTTGTTCCAACTTCTAGTACTGTCATGAGAGTCGTAATAAGAACAGTGTACAAAAGAGGGCTGCTTCTAAGTACGGATAATACCACCAAATATACCAAGTAGACCTATATTCACCCCCATTTTTCCATGGCAGATGCTGTTGCTACCGCCACCATGATGGCAACATTAGGCTGAGCAGGAAGCCACGGCAGCCCTAAAGATCAAGTGAAGAAATCCTGTAAAACACTGAAAGAATGTAAGGAGTGTCAAAAACTGCAGAAGCACAAAACAGTATGGGAAGAAGATGGAACAAATAAGGTTCCAAAGCTATTCACTATGGGTGAATAGCCAAAGGATTCAGGGCAAAGGTGCGTCTGTGATTGGTAACAGCGTGCTTTGTATTTTCCCAAAATGAAGGCCAGGGCTGACAGAGAGGCCATTATTTAGATCTGCACACATTGAATACAGCCCCTTAAAAAAACGAAAGGCAGATTATCAATTTTTCATGCTTCACAACATGGAAACATATTTCATCCAGAAGACAACTCATGAGTTGACCCACTTGATCATGCCAAAGATAAATGGCTGGGTTTGATCAATTACTTTTCTGCAAGCAGCTGTAACAGCATTACACTTTTTGTTATTCTATAAACAACAAACAAAAACATTTAACACAAACGTGTACCCAAATAATACCACATATTAGAAGACATTTATATAGGTTGATTTGCCTATATGCCGTTACACAGCAGAAGTGGCGACAAGGTCATGCTCACCTGACTTTCTTCAGAAATGCAAATATTTCATCTTTTCCCTTTACTTCCCTTTCCTCCTTATCCAACTTATTCAGTGTTGAACAGTTAGTTAAGCAATAGCTTATCTGCCAAAAGTCCTTACCTATACTACTTTCCTTTGCCCTCCACCACATCCCATTTACAATAAAATCCACTGCTGTCTCCACACTGCCCTTAAAGGAAACATTTTATACAGCTGACCTGTGCAACACCTGTGCAGAAGAGTACTTCGTTTCTCAGTGCAGAAAGTATATTTTTTACTTTTTTGCTGTATTTCCTGTCCTATTTTCAAACTACTATTCCAATATTGATCATTGTAAAATAGCTTCTCTGAAAATTGTAACACTACTGTTTCATTCAAAGGGGACACTACTGCAATGTAGCACACTGCCAAATTCTTTAAAACAAGTATTCATCCACTGCCCATAGCATATGGTCACAGTGATGTTCGCCAATATATTAATTTCTAATACTGGCTCCAAGGTGAGAAGCTTTTCATACTTTTCATGTTTTCAAAGCCTTTAATTTGTCCCACTCCTCCTTTCAGCTGAAAGCAACAGAAACATAGCTTCCACAGTAAGTCAAATCGGAACAATTCACTCCTTGTGCAATTCTACTCGTATTAGTGAAAGAATGCCAAGGAAAAATTTTCAAGAGCAGGAGTTGGAAGAAAGCCTTGCATATTTCTTATATCTTTGGCCTGAGATCTAACAGTTTGAGCACAGTAACTAAGTTGTTCTGAACTCAAACTAACAGTTATCTCTACAGAAAGTCTATTCATTTATTAGTGTGTTCCTTATTATTTTAGTATTCGAGAGCCTTGCAGAACTACATGGATGTGGTGTTCAGACTGAGAGCACTCCGCTCTCACAGGAGTCTGGCTGCCTGTGCTTGGGGCCAGTTCTCCAATATTGTTTCAACTGCTGAGAGCACTGCTTCAGAAACCTCAACCAGCCTTGAAGACAAACACTCTTCAACAAAAAGCTGGAAGGAGCCTCAGAAGAGCCATCCCTTACCAGCTCTTGCCTCTGTCCCCTCCCTGAACTGTGTTTACAGCCACACTGCTGTCATGTCCATCCTTACCAAGCAGCCTACTGACCCTGACCCTAACTCAGAAACTAATTCCTTCCTTGACCTTGGACCTGCCTCATCACTATAGACTTGTTTGGCAATCTAGACTATTGGCTGAACCTGGTTAGCATCCCCAAACCTGCTTTGCTCACCTTGCTCAGGTATGGTGAGACTGTCCCCTTCCAATGAGGCCACTGCCTGTGTTTGCCTTGTCATGCCTGGATACAGTTTTACCTTCTCTTTCAGCACGACCTGCCCTCATCTGGTGCCTGACAGGTAGACAAAGACTTATTACTACAAAATTAAAGAAAGGTAATGAAAACACTAAGGCATGGATTGAGTCAGAGCTCTGAATGCTTGAGCACGAAGTCTGAGCACACCTGACACTAAGCACAGCCCACATCACTCATTTGTTTTGCCTGAACGGACCAAATGGCTGATCCTAGCACACTACAGCCTAATCCATCAGCAGATAGGCCACACTCAAATCCCTGGGCACAACGTGGATGTTTTCAAGCAGGCAACCAGCCAGCAGTGTTGACAGAAGCACACAAGTCACACAGCTGGGTGTGCTTCAGCCTGTTCCAAGCTTTGCACTCCAGCTGGAGTCCAGGAAGCCAGAACCATTCACACACTCTGACTGAAGCCTCCCAGATGGCTTAAATCTTCCAGCTCAGCTACATAAGGGAGTACATTGCAGCCTGTCCTAAACTCCACACTGTTTTGTCTATGCTGAAATGCAATGCCTTAACTACCCAGCTTAAAGCGAGCTGAAGAATGCTTAGCGAAGTCACAATCACACCTTTGACTGTAGCACAGCCACACCCAAAGCCAACCTAGTTTGTCAATAAAATTTAAAATAAGTTCCGAGTACATTTATAAAACAAAGGCACTCCCTACTTTCCCTTGGTGAAGATTTTTATGTAAGTGGAATTTTTGGGGTTTGAGGTTTTTTTAAGCATAGACAAAGCTTCAATTCCTGCAAGTGTTTCTCTGGATAATATTTTTTATTTCATATCAGCTCCTGTCATCTAGGATAGGAAATGCTGACTAGCTCTGTGAAGTAAAACATAAGTAAAGCAAGAATACAAATTAACCCTGAAAAATCTTCACAGTTAAAATGGCTAAATATTTATTAGCTTTTTGCTGTACGAGAGCAAGATCATGATTTTTGTCTTCAATACCCAGCATGAAGGTACCCACTTGAAGAAAAGTAAAGAAGTTGTGGGTTTACAGCTCCCTGTGTATAGTGAGAATTATTTGCAAAGTCTTCCTTGAACAATCAGTTGACTGAAGAGAAACATTAAAAGTTACAATGATCTTAAAATTCACCAAAGCCTACATTTTCTTTTAATGGATTAAATTGGATATCAATGTATTTATATTTACAATTGTATTGTAACTAGATGCATTTAAGCAGTATCGACAGCAAATGCAATAAAATAAAAAAAAAAAAAATCTTTTGCAAACACATTTTTACTGCTTCTTCAGCATTCAAAATAAGCCACCATTGGAGCTGGAGAGCTGTAATGTTGATGGAAGACAGGCAAGACGCTTACTGTAAAACACCCTTGTTTCCAAACATTGGAACGGAGTTTCCTACAAAATATTAAGATGTTGCAGATTGGCCAAGAACTGCTTTAATATTCCCAAACCAAAAAGCACTTTAAAGTCTGTTTAAACTACGGCCATCCTGTCAATGTCATTTTTTACTTCATATTTCACCAAAGAATGTTTGATGTTAAAAAAATTAAATCGCCTAACAGCCAGACACTTTAATATTACTGTGAAGCTGTGGGGAGTTTCTTGGAACACAAAAGTCCCACCTAAGGTCAATCCAGCATTCTCTCAGGAGCAAGTAATTTCAGCAATGACTATTTTTCCTTACTGCAAAAGGAAAAAAAAAAAGGCAAGGCATATAAAGCAAAACAGTACAAAAGAGGCTGAAATGGAGTGCTTTGCTGAGGGCCAAAAAAGGTTAGAGGAAAGATTGAACATGGTGTCCAGGTCTCCCAAACTCAGGCACAAAGTGCAGTGTTGAATCCAGTGCCCAAGAACTGCCCGATACCCATAAATATACCCACACCGAAGTTGGCTGAAGTCAATAACCATGTTCCAAATCACAAGGCTTGGGCACGAATGCCTTCCTGTCATTGTCTTTACTCTCCTCATACAAGTTGCGTTCATTCCCAAGCCTGTATGATGAGCACAAAGGAAAATCCACGAGTTTGGAACGAGCTTTCTACACAGTCCCTCCCCTGGGAATCAAGACCACATTGCAGCAACGGCAGAAGACATTTTGGGGAGTTCATCCAGCAATCGCACCCCTCTCAGGAGCCAAACCTGAGACTAGAACAAGCTTATGAAGGATCTGGGACAACACTCTGCTTCCCTACAAGTCCAACCCATTTCTGACCTGCTCTGTCACTCACTGCTCCTCATCTTTCCTTCTCCAACAGCAGATGTAGAAGAGAAAGCAAGATTAAGTTGACAAGTATATTAAATAAAATTATTAGATTTTCACATCTTCTCCGGAGAAAGATTATAGAAATCTATTATTCCAAAAGAGTACTAACCTATACAAAGGTTCGGGCATCCTCAAACATATTTAGGAGTAAAACAATGGGCATTATAACAACCAAACAGACATGCAATCTTCCAGACACCTACGTAAGAAAAGTTTGTTTCCACACCTTCATCTCTGTGGGGGAAGAAAAAAAACAAGCCAAACAAAAAACCCAAACAAACCTACAGCTGTCTCCAAAATCCTTACACATCACACCCATCTTTCCCTGGGTAAAGAGCAGTAAGCAAGAGTAGAAAGTCAGCAGCTATGGGTTATTTTGGAAGAAAGTCGTGAAAAAGTTTCAGGACTGTCATATAAAATACCTTGATAGCTAACAGATCTCTCCTATAGTTACTCTCTCCTGACTGCAGCAGTGGCAGCTAAGCCATATTACCCAATAATGGGTGATGGTTTCCAGACTGAAAGAGGGCAGATTTAGATTAGATATTAGGAAGAAGTTCTTCACTGTGAGGGTGGTGAGGCACTGGAACAGGTTGCCCAGAGAAGCTGTGGCTGCCCCCTCCCTGGCAGTGTTCAAGGCCAGGTTGGATGGGGCTTGGAGCAACATGGTCTAGTGGAAGGTGTCCCTGCCCAGGCAGGGGGGTTGGACTAGATGACCTTTAAGGTCCCTTCCAACCCAAACCATTCTATGATTCGATGCTATTAATTGACACGAGATAGTCTCTGCCCAAGGGAGAGCATCTCACTTATTTATGAGTGTTTACAATTCATATGGTAAACACTAAACTTAATACAGGAACCAATGGACAACTGGAAACAGATTTATAGAATCATAAGACTAGAAGGGACCTCATGAGGTTTTTAGTCCAATCTCCTGCCCAAAGTTGGGTTAAAACTGAATTCAGACCTAGCTGCTCAGGGCTTTATGCTGTTGAGTCTTGAAAACTTCCAAGGGTGGAGATATCCAGTAAGAACCTCTCGTTTCAATTTATTGCCGTTGTCTCATTCTCCCACTGTGCACATCAGTACAGAGCCTGGTTCCATCTTCTTGATGATGTCCTTAAAAGTAAGAGAAGGCTGCTGCTAGTGGTTCCTCACTCAAGCCATATCTTCCCTAGGCCGAAGAAGCCCAAGTCCCTTGGCCTCTCCTCACAGGACAAGAGCTCCAGCCCTAGACCACCTTGGTGGCAATCTGCTAAACTCACTCCAGTTGGTCTTTCCTGTACTGTAAGGCCCCAGCCTGGCCACAGTATTCTAGGTGGGATCTACCAAGTGCTGAGTATAGGGAAACAAAACAATAAAACAACCACAAACAAAAACAAAAACAAACAAAACAAAACAAAAAAACCCAACAAACACCAAAACCCAAACCTTATCTTGGCTTACTAGTTCCTGGATACAGCCTAGCACACTTAACCTTCAGTGCTAGACAAAGATGAAGCAGAGATCAGTGCAGAGGCTCCCAAGGACACTATCTTTATCATGGTATCATTCACGGGTTTCAGTTTGCAGATGATTACAAGGCCTTGTCCCATCCACTGCCTTGGGCTGACCCTCAGGCTGATCGAGTTCACTAACAAACCAAAAGAAAAAGTAACCAAACCTACAGAAGTACAACCACATACCTAGATGGCTTCTCAATGTATCTGCAACTAGCTGTAAAATACAGAGCAGCTTTCTGGGAGTATGTACCAAGAGTTACAGTGTCCTAAATTGTTACATAAAACTGTTTTAATTCACAGGTATTATAAAAGTTCTACCTACCCTCTCAGTAAACTGCAGAGGGCAATTGAACAAAAGAAAATTTCAGAAGACTGTTTAGTGTTTGGCACATGCATAAACCACTAGTCAAAAAAAAAAAAAAAAGACTGGACTGACTTAATGAAAAAAGTATAAGGAAAATATAATCCCAGACTTACAAAATATTTTTAAGAGTATTCCCACAGCATTTTTTAAAACTTCACCATGTTTTTATCTTTATGCACTCTGAAATGCTCAAATTACTCTTTAGAGGAGACTAACACACTTTCAATGTCTTGGTCTGGACTTTACCTGCATTTTTTTTGATACTTTTTTTTTTCTAATCAGGAATTCTCACATTGCAAAAACTGCTTAAGAAATTTTCTAACAGAAGTGTCAAGTTTAAACGAGTTTTCCAGTTCTGACAAAGAAAGCCTGAAACTGTTGAAAAGAAACATTGTCTATTTTGTTACTTAATTGGCAAGACATTAAATGAAAAAGGTGTGCACAGAAAATACATAAATGTATAAAAGGGTTGTCATTTCTCAAGATTACTCAAAGCCGGATGTTTTCATTCCGCTGCCTTAGGGAAGCATCACAGGTTAGTAAAGCCCTGCAGGTTTGTCCCACCATTTATGGAATCCTCCCTGTGCAGCAGCAGAGCTACCTGCATGGTATGAAAGCCTACAGCTGAACTTAAAATTATGCCTGCCACAACAAGCACTGCTAGAAGGGGACATGACTCTTAGACCACTTCCTTATCTACCTACATCCTCCCTCAAGCAATGTACATTCAGTCAACAACTAAGTACCGCCATGTAACACAGAGGCTTCTGGAGCAACCAACAAAACCCATGGGTAGAGTCCGCACGGTACAACCTCTTATACATGGGAACTCTGTAATTCCTCTGTAATTGGGTAAGGTTGGCTCATAGACAGAAGCTGGGAACATTGAGGTTGTGTTCACAAATTGTACAGACGTCTACAGGTGGCAGGCACATGGACAGGAAGACTGGAATGCAAGTCTGTGCTTCCCAGAAAAATGAAAAAAATAATTAAAATATTCTCTAATCACCAGAAATGTATTCATCAGTTTTTACAAAAATTTCAACATTAGATCTTACCTGAAACCAGAATTTCTTCTACCGAAATAAAGGAAGCAACAATACATACAACTAGGGTAAATGCAAGCAAAGGGAGTTTACCTATGTCTAGTCACTTTTATAGTTCCACATTGCCCAACCCAAAACACCAAGCAGATAAGCCTTCTCACTTCTTTCTTGCACTAATATCATCAATGCATTAGCAATGTGAGAAAGAACTTGAATGTCCAACTTGTGAGAAAGAACAAACTTGCATGTCCAACTCCACTTTTCCACTTCTTAACATGATGTTTAGGTTAAATATATTCTTGGTTTACCCAATCCAGTATCAGTATTTAGAAAGTTTTTCAAGCACTCTGAGCATTCTAAATCATCTCAGTATGTGCAACAGCCAAAAACAATACATAACCGCCACAGAAGACAACACAGTAATGAAACAAGCTACAAACTGCTACCTTTATTTAAGGGGACTTTTCATCAGAATAGGTGCCAAAAAAACCTTCTACATGGAAACTACTATAGGCCCTTATATGAATTTTGATATTTTTCTTATAACATCCTGAAAAAAACCCCTAGAACTGCAACTTACCACCCATTACATCAGAAAGTATGGCCAACACGTAGTTGCTATGATATGGCGGACAGTTCATTTGAAACAGTAACCACATCACAAAGCTATAGGTAGATTTGGAAAGGCATCTTGATCCTTATGCTTTAATGCACTGAAAGAGGACTACCTATGGATATATACATATAAAGTCTGCTGCAGTTCCACTGAAGCTTTTGGACTAGATGATCTCCAGAAGTCCCTCCCAACCCCTGCCATTCTGTGATTCCTTCCAAGAATGCTGCAGTTCTTTCACCTTGATAGTGATTTTAGCCTCATAAGCATCACTCGAAGCAGTCTGGAAGGCCTTATTTTCACATCTCTACAGGAAGGATAATTATAATACAGCAGCATGGCTATAAGTGGAAAGTGACCTACCAGCTAACAACGGCCTTGGCCACTGGGGCCTCCAAACCAGGGCTGAAAGCAGCTCCAAGCAGCACTCGGGAGACAAACTTTCAGTCCACAGTACTTTAAATTCAGTGAAAAGCAAGTTTTTACACTTCCTCTGTCCTTTCAGCTCTTGAACTCTTTTTAGCTTTTCCAGCCATGTTTTCCTGTTTAAACCTGTTTTTTGTCTCTCCTGGTGGATCCCCTACACCAAACAGCTAAACCCACGTGTCAAGAAGAAGGGACAGCCATTGACACTACGAAAGAATCAAGACGATTCAACTCTGAGCGCTGTCAAACGAGCAAAATAAATCACACGAAGGACCAGGAGCCCCCTTCGGGAATGTCGGGGCCTGTAAGCGATCACGCAGGCACCAGACCTCCGCCCGAAGGGAGCTCCCGGGGCGGGCAGGAGGGAGCCGTCCCGCAGCTCGGCTGCCCCGGCATCCCGAAGAGCCGCTGACCCCGAGGGCGGTTCCCCTCTCCTGATGTCGCTCCAGACCGGCGGGACAGACACACACACCCCCCCACCCCCCCCCCCACCCCCCCCCCCCCCCCCCCGGGAGGCCCCGAAGACCCCGCCACGGGCTCCTCTCCCGTCCCCGAGGTGCCGGGAAAAAGCTTGTCCATCCCCAGCCCCGCGGGGCGAAACACCTGCCCTCAGCCGCACCGCTTCCTCACGCACCCGCCGGCTGAGGGAATCCCGCCCGCCCCAGCCCTTACCAGTGAGAGCACTTTGTAGGTGTTGGGGTCCTTGCTCTTGCCACCCGGAGCTTTCTCCGGCTCCTCGGCCAGCTCCATGGCCGGCAGCATGGGCACGGCCGCAGCCTGCAGCCCGCCGTCAGCCGCCCCCATCCCGCCCAGGTGGTCCTCATGGCCCTTCCCCGCCGCCGCTTGTTGCCCGTTGCCCTGCATGGTTCCTACGGCTCTGCCCTCCGCCGCCCCGGCCACGGCTATTAATAGAGTGGCGGACCGGCCCCGCCCCGCTCGGGAGTGTGGCCACCGGCGGCCCCTGCTCCCCCGCCGTCACCCCCACCGGCCGCGGCGCGGAGGAGACAGCGGGTTATTCCCTCCCTCCTTCCCTTCCCTGCCCGCCCGCCCTGCTCGGCCGCCCCCCCCCCCCCGCCTTCCGCCCCCTCCCTGCAGGTGAGGGCGGGCAGGGCGGCGGCGGGGCAGAAGCCGCGGGGCCCGGGGACGGCGGAGGTGCCGTGACATCACGCCGCTCCAAAATAGCGGCCGGGGGAGGGCGCCGGGCCGTGTTTACGAGGGAGCGCGGAGAAAGTTTCCGCTGCCCGACCCCCGCCGCGGGAAGCGGGCGGAGGCGGTGGCGCGGCCTTCCCCGAAGCCGCCCGGCGGCGGCACAGGTGTGCGCGGCGGCGGGTGCCGGTGCCGCCAGAGGCACGCAGCAGCCCCCGGTGCCTGTGTGCGACCCAAGCTCTTTCGTTGCCGGCTGCTGGACTCCTCGGCGGGCTGAAGGTGCTTCTCCCCCCCCGCCTGCTAGTCCTCACCCCTTCCCGGCGGAGGGCTTCCCCTCTATCCACCGACAGCCGGCGCCGGGGCGCCCACGGAAACCCCCCACGCGGGGCACCGGGCCGGGCGGGTGCCCGCACAGCCGGAGCGGGAGCTCAGCGGGCGGCTTCAGTGCCCTTCCAGGGGGCATTTCTTCTCCTCCGGGGTGACTCCGGGTTAACTGCCGCCAGGCCAGGCCTTGCTCAGAGGGTGCGGCGGCCTCCAAATTAGTATTTGGGGACCCTTTCTGGGTCTTTGGGCAGGCACCGTGTCGCTCCATGGTGTCGCCGCCCGCTGGTTCTCACTGAAGTCAGCCCTGCTGCTTGGCAAGGGAGGGTGCGCTGTTAGCGGCTTTGCTGACCCTGTCTGCCCGTGGGGAAGGCCGTTACTGCAAGGCTGTGACCGTACCGCACTTGAGGAGTCTATGGAAGATTTATTTTAACTGTCGGTGTACTCAGCGAGGAGTGGCACTTGCATAGTTTCTGACAAAATCCGTATTTTCTGAAAAAAAATAGCTGCGGTGAAATGAAGATTTCCTTTGGAAGTGATTTTGATCCCTGTCAAAATGTTGTTGCTCTGTTTTCTGTTTCAGCTGAGTTGCACAGTCAAGCTGCCACTACAATTTTTGCTTAAAAATAATTGTTAAAATAGAGCATTTGCGTAACTGCTAGTCCATAGTGTTACTGCAGCTCACGGCGTACTGAAGGTTACTGCAGAGCTGCTTGGGAATGCCTGTTGCTATCTAATGAGGTTCTGTAGGTGTGGTATTGCAAATTTCTACACCGGTATTTCACTTGATCACAAAGAAAAAGGCAACAAAAACTAAGAACTAAGCTCTTGAGTCTGCAGTAAAAGTTATTTAAAACACTCATGAAAAGTGACGTAGCCACATTGGGGTGTTTTTTTTTCAGTCAATGTGGTTTTGATAACTAGCACAACAAGATGCAGTAACAACCTCGCTATTTTTTTCCTAAAAAAGAAAAGAAAAGATACTGCAATCACATGGGTTTAAGTTAAAATCTTTTTCATTCTGTTTCCAGTCACACTGGCGGGAAAGAAAATGCCTCCCCCCAGAAGAAAAAAAAAAAAAAAAAAAAAAAAAAAAGAAAATTAAAAGCTTGCGGGTGTTTTTTTACAAGTAATGAAAAATTCATTTTTCATTTCCATGTTTTTTTTATGTAGAAAGATATTTTCTGATTAATTTTAAGTCAAATAGAAATCTCCTTTCTTGTCCTGTGTAAGTCATCCACTCAAAAGTTTAAATAGCACACGCTGTGTACTGATGATTCAATGGAAATTATGTATAACTACATCACATCTCTTTTTCCATAGAAAGAAAGGTTACTTTACAGCTGGAGCTGACTTCTGAGTTGTTCATTCAGTAACTGTTCATTAACAGTTACTTTCCTATGTACTAATATCCCTGAAACACTCTGGTTTATAATTTCTTTCTGTGTCAATACAAACAGTTAAGGTGCTTCAGGCTAAGTGTGGAAAATAATTAACCAGCATGGAAAATAATTAACCTACCAGTGAGAAGTACGCTCATTTCAGCTGACTGACAGGGTGTCAAGGTACTTTAGACAAAAAGATAATGGAAAACCAGAAAGGACTACGTTTTGACGCTGAAGAAATCAGGTGAAAAGTCTTTTCTATTGAATACTGGGGGAGGAGACAAAACATTTCTGATGTTAAACCTTCAGAAATCTACAGCTGCTTAATCTCTTTGGGAGGAGATTGTTAAATACCAGTCAATACCGTTTTAACAAATCTGTGACAAAGGACATCATTGTGCAACAAATTAATTGCAGGGATTACTGAGGTTGCAAATCCAAATTCCAAAGAATTGGCTGTGGTCATTTCAACAGAGAGAGAGGAAGCTTTTGAGGAAGCCAGGGCTGCTGCCAGTGCAGCTGCCAGCCCCAGCTGTGACTGAATCAAACTGCCTCACCAAATGTCAAGGGACAACAGCAGCAAGACAAGCTTTGTGTTTCCAGGCCTTATCTGCAAAGGGAGTCATCAGAGAGTATAAATTTTATCATTCAGCCATTAGCAGCAGTGGGGAAGACAAACAAACATAAACGATGTAGTAGGAGAGGAAGGTAAACATAGGGAGATTTCCACGCTGCTGCATCTCAGAGCTTGTAACGCTTTGATGCTTGCATTTTTTTAACCTCGATAAAATATTCACCAAATGTCTGTTTCTTAGAAAGACCAGGGTAAACACCAAGCACCCGCATAACCCTCATCTGACCCCAGTTTGCGAGGTGGCTATGGCACAAATAGGAGCTATGGGGTGCCAACAGAGGGTGTAAATGGCACCTCGTTGTGTGAGTGGACTATCTGCTCACTCCAGCCAGCGTGTGGAGACTGGCTGCTCTTGCAGGAGGGGGACAGGCTGATCTTGCAGGCAGAGGAGGCCGTCAGGAGAGGTTGCCTGTGATAATCCGCCCCAGGCTGCCTGGGTCTTGACCCTTAGATTGCAACATAAACCTTCTCCCGCTGTTGCTGGTCGTGGCAACTGTTCTGTGTTGCATTTTCTCTAATCCTCAGCAAAATTTCTGTAGCCGTAAAAAAGGCCAGGAGCTCCCGACTAAAAGCCTGAAGCTGCCTGTTGAAGAATGTTGCTGCTCGGCGTAACACCAGACTCTCCATCTCGCGGGAGCTAATGAAGCCCTGTTTCTCAGCTCCTGCTGTGAGAACTTCGCTGGCATTGTTGCATGGGAGCTGAATTGTAAACTATTCTAAAAATCAGAGAAAAATCAGTGATTGACTTAGTTTCAGAGATATCCTTATGAGGAGTTTTATTTAGCACTCAAAGTATGTCTAAAACTGTAGAAAAATGGAAGAAGTCCTTAATAAAAGGAACAAATGAAACTGGAGGTATATCTGAAACTGTTTTATCATGTCTGGCAGTAATGCCTAAGGTGAAGTCAGAAATCCTATGGCATTCATGGGCACATCAGACCGTGTGGACTGAACTGTGCTTTTCAGATTTATATTTGTAAAACCAGCATCAAGGGATGGTACGTAGTGGAGCAAAGATCCAAGACACAAGGGCAAGGTAAAGTTTCAAGACACACATTGCCAGACTCAGGTTCTGAACTTTCCATCACGATGTCTCTTTGTCAGAAGAAAATGACTTAGTCCTTTGTAACTACTTGTTGCAGAGCCTGTTAATTTTACGCTCCAACATGCACCCTTTTAGATCAAGTACACAAAGAAAATTGCAAAGAATTGTCCGTTTTTTGGCTATTTTACTGGTCTTCAAGAAAAATATGATCTAGGGATAATAAACTGATTACCTACTATTTTCTGTATCATTGAAAAATGGCATAATCCTCCCTGCTTTCAGTCTTAGTTTGGCATGTATTATTGCAAATTTAATAGCCGTTAATCTAACAGTTGTTAGATCTCTGGCAACAATACAAGCAAACTATGAAAAGCCTTTATTTTAGCAACAGGATATACTTGCTTGATAGTGATTGCCTGTCTCTCTAAGCCATATAAAAATGCCTTTATTTGATGTCAGAAAAAAAATGTGTAAACACCTTTAAAATCGTGACATGCTGACAATGTATTGGCAGTATTTGGTGGGAAGCACATTGTAAGATGTTTGGATAGTGTCATGCTACCCAAGTAGACATTCATTATGCTGTTATCAGTGTAATCTCTCTAGTAAACACAGTTTTAATACCTAATCCACCAACCGTATCTAAGGTGTCTGCACAAGCAAGCCTAGTACCAGGAAGCATACTTTTGTACCTACGGTGGAGAAACTGTAGGATGTTCACCAACAAGAAGGAAAAAAACAAGGAAAAATACTGTATTAGAGTAACTAGTCCAGTGGTTTCCTGAAGACCTGAAAGGTTAATCCAGTGCTGCTTCTAGTGAGATTAAAAGCAGTGTTTGTCAGTCTGAGAGGAGTCCAGAACAAAGCGATAGTGTGAGTGCTGTAATATCCACTGCAGCTCGCTGGTGATTTAAAGAAGATAAAACATTCTTTCACAAGTTAAATGTTGTGTTACATTTTAAACTAGGTAAATAAACAGAAGGTGTACTTGTGTTCTCATCCATGTTGGTCTCTGCGTGATACAGACATGCTACAACCAACTTCTCTTTCAGTTACTGCCTTAAAACCCATTTCTTCAATGACAACTCTAACAACTTGGTGGTGCAGAAGGTAACATCTAGAAAGGCTGCTGTGAAATTACATCAACTAACTCTCCTCTGAATCTGTTAGATGTATGCCTAGGGTCCAGCCACGCCACCCTAAATCAGACTGAGAAACCCCTTTACATCTCATTGATTTTTGACAACTTGAAATGAGCAATATTCAATAAAAACAGGGAAGAGGGAAAAAAACCTTTTGAAATAGATGGTCAACTTGGGGCAGAGATTTTAAAAAATGCCTAAGGAACTTAGAAACAAGCATCCTGCATCTCCAGACAGATTTATGTTCCTAAATCATATAAACAGTTTTGAAATCCACCTTTATTTCATGCCTAAGAGTACAACCACTGTATTAAATCAGGTTAAAGAGCGGTCAAGGATCTACAGCTGAGAAGATCTTTGAGCCAGAGGGAAGGTCTCCTGCTCAATACTGTTTTAAGATAATTTTTCATCTTGTCTAACGACTTTTTGAACACATGCACATTTTTAGTGTCTACCCCATTCTGCACTAGGAAGTTTTGCAGTTTAGATCTTGGTGCCTAAAGAAATACCTTTAAATGTTAGTATTTATTGTCATCGTCTAAAATACGTAGGTCAATATAATTTGAGAAAGCCCTATGCCCTCTATAGTAGCATTACCATACAGATGCTGCATGTCTCCTTTTCAACAGCTACAGGCATTGGCATTCCCTACCTTTTTACTGGAAGCAAGTGCGTGGGATGCCAAGTTTGTATTTCACTGCTGGAACATCTATTTCATATGAACATACTAAAATGTCATCAAACCAAGGTTCTGGAAAATATCTTTTGAAAAGTACCCAGAATTAGTCTTTAAGACTGGCTGCACTGAATTATCATGAAAAAAAGAAGTTTTTCATTTTCACAATGCAATTTGTTTCTTCCAGTGTTTTAACGGATCACAGATGATCCTGGAACTTGTTACACATTTAAGGAAACATCTGGTATTGTAAAATATGTATTACTCATTAAAATCCACACAAAGTTAAAATACAATGTGCAGGGATAATGACAGAAGTACCACTTGTTATTCCTTTCAGAAAAAAAAGCTAATGAAGGCATAAGACAGAAGTTTAAACATTATTAACATTAATATTAACATTATTAACATTACCATTAATGTTATACTTGACAAGTATAATGTGAAGACCAACTGGAAAACTCAAAGATCTCCAGAAGGGAGGGAGAGGAGAGGAGAGGAGCACTGGAGAAGAAAGAGAGGGGAAGTTTTATCTTTGGTTTTTAAAGCTGCAGATGCTGTTTGTCATTCATCTGAATTTCAGTGCTGTATCTGCAAGCATTGCAAGTTCAGGAGATGGTCAGATTCAACAGAACAATATACCTAAGGAAAACGTTTTGTTGTTTGGATCAAATTTCACCTCTGTAAAAAGGACATCCATAAAGCCTCCAAGTAATCTGAATAGCTGTCGCATTTCTGTGCTTCGGAGTAACAACAACAAATACTCCATGTTTCTGGCGTCTTGACCATCACAGCCTTCACTGGATACCTGGTTTTTCAATCCTGGCAGGTCTGTGCACAAACACTTTTGAAAGCTTAAACACCATTTAAGAACAACATCTGTATATAAGTTTTAATCAACTGAAGTCTGCAGGCGAGGCTGGCAGACCCCATCTAGGGAACGTGTGCTAAACCATCCTAAAGGGACACATGGTGAGTCAGGCAATACTGGTGCCACAATCAGTGTAAAGGAATAGTAAAAACATCAATCTTCCAGTCTCTACTATTCTCCTTTCATACTTTCCTGTAGCCCATAAGAGAAGTGGAAGGCAACACTCCTGAATCTTTTCAGGAGTCAGAACAACAAAAAGCAGGTATTTTACAAAGCAGCCAGTCCTCTGCTGACTCCAAGTCTGCACTGGGTATTTCGGCCGCAGACTCTCAGCTGGTTCACTACTCAGGCCTCTCTTTGTTCCTGCTTAATTTGCAAATGAATCTTCTGAGGAGTAGACTTAAGTATCCTTTATAAAACTCCCGAATCATTTATGTCAAGTTTGTTAACAAACTTTTTTTTTGCAGATGCCTGCATGAAACCAAATCAGCAATTCCCTTATATGAACATGCCACATCCAGATTATCTCAGATGTCAGAGACAGACTTGTGCATTCTGTGTTTGCTTCCCTTGCCTAAACTTGTTTGTCCCCAGTTTCTCAGTAGTCCATCAGTTATGAGAAAGGCTGTATTACTCAGCAAATCTTGGCTAAGCATCACTTACTGTAGGATCTGTAATGCAGACTGTGCAAGTGCTGCCTTCTCATACGAGTTCTTCCTTGTGGCACTAAGAAGCTGGAAAAAAAAGTAAATATCTCAAAAGGCAAGTGTATGAAATTTACCTGACAAAGAACTCCTCCAGAGAAAAAGCTTAAAAGCTCGATTTTTCTAATATTTTTTTCTAGTCATTTGTCTTTTTGACAAGAAGATATGAAGAAAAAAAATAACGCTTTTTTCATCAGGTCTTGTAGAGGTGTTTCTTTTGACTGTCAGCATTTAAAAGCGAATATGTTCAACCAAACCCAACTATGTATTTTAAGGGAGGTTGAATTGACTCAACCAGGATGTTAGTGGTGTCTAAAAGTCAGTTTATACTCACCCCAGAAAGAAACACGATGTATTTTTGGTGAATGTTTATTTTTGTCTGGGGTTCCTTTTTCATGGAAAGTTCCAATAACTTTATGTATCAGATATCTTGGCCACATACTTTACACGTTATTGGTAAATCAGTTTGTTTTAGACTAGCCATTTAAGCTTCTGAAGAATTGCTTGTCTCTGGAAGTATCTTCCTATAACACTTTCAGGGTGTTAACTCACCACGGGGTTATTACACTTAGTCACCCTGGTAATTACTCTTATCTTCTGAATTGTAGCATAATTCGCAGAGAAAGCATCTGAAGAGTAGTGAACACTGACATTTTGAAGATGGCAAAGCATTCTTTGTTAGTTCCCCTTTAGACTTGTTTAGTGTTGATAGTCGATAGTCACCATAGCGTTCACTGACAGCAAGTTGACTCATAGCGATGCCCTGTGACACATGGTTAGAACCGTTAATGAAACAGCTAGGCAAGATCTTATATTTTGAATTTCAAATCATGTTTTTAATCTAGCCTATTTAGAAAAAGGTCCAGACTTTACTTTGAATTGCTGTCCATGGAGGAGAGGGGTAGGGCAAGCAATTCCTTCAGGTGAAGTAATGATGTGCTTTAATTGACAGTTGGAAGCCATTGCCCGTATTCTTCTAGCTTAGCCATCCACCGTGCCCCATGGGCTTTCAGAGCATGTACAAACAATCATGAAACAAGGAAAACTTTGGGCATAGCTCCATGTTGTTCTCGGCATTCTTAGAGAGCAATGGGAGTGTCTTAGAGGATTCTGTAAATGCGTTAGCTTTTCCACAGAAACAACACAGACTGTTTCCACGTGTAGACAAGCCATAGTTTCTTCACCTGATGCCTCACAGAGACATTTCCTCTGGCTTTTGTCACAGCCCTCTTTACTAGTACAGTTTATAGTACAGGATCCCCAAGCCTGTCTCTTTCCATGGCTTGCATCTCTCTAACATGAGGAAATCCAACTCAACCACCCTGAGATCGATCAGGAAGACTGCCCCAATAAGGAGGCCTACTTACACAGGATCAACAACTGGGGCTTTCACCGTGACCTGGTCTCTCACCACAACTGCCAGACCCAAAAATGAACTAGTCAGTTGGCACCAGGTAATAAAGTGGGATGAATCCCAAATACTGGTGACCAGACCCAACAGTGCCACTGCCTTTATACTCCATTCAGTCTGTACTTTGTTTACAAACAAAAGCCTACTTGTTAGCAAATATTCTTATTGTTTAGCTTCTTCGCTAATTATTGAAAGATAGATTTTATGGAATGGGTTTTGAAGATGCAAGGAAAATATTACTATGCTCTTTTCTGTATGTGAGCTTAAAGTCTGAAAGTACGTGCCAGACATCTATCTTTTTAGAAGTTTTATGTGAAGAGCAGAGATAAGTAAGCATTAATTGTACCCTATGAACTATGTAAATACTGAATCCTTGCAAAGCTTACATGAAAAGTATTTGGAATAACCTTTTTATAAAAGCTAGAAGGCAGTAAATCTGCTCATTCTTCCCCTTTATGGTATAAAAATCCAAAGCTCCAGCATATCAGTTTCAGCTCATCCATTGGCTCAAGCATATAAACCAATTTCCCTCTGATCTCCTTTCTCAGGTTATTTCTTAGCCATTGGTGTTTATCTTATACATTGTGTGTCCCCTAGATAATTGAAAGCTGGTCAGAAAGGTAGATTTTTTTTTCCCCAACTAGTCTGGAAGTCTGCAAATGATAAAACAGGCAGGTCTTTCCACTGTCCAGCATCCTAGGATAAAGCTGAGTAGTCTTCTGACACTAATGAAATAACAATGCTGATGAACAGCGCTCAACAGCTGCATCCTGTATCCAAAACAGTAAAGAGGCAGGGACCCAGCTATTATGATAGTCATGTAAGAGTGACTCAGTCAATCAGCTCTCACACCTAGATAGTTTAATACACTTAATTGCCTTTAGCCTCCTGCATTTCTTCTCCATCTTCTGACTGACTACTCTCAGTGGATGTAAATGGAAATGACCTGCAAGGCAGCTTCTCTGCAATGAAAGCTGAGCAGAACCAGTAACTACCACATCCTCCATCATGTGCCTGGGCTCCTTTTAGCGAGGCTGCACTGCACCAGTTGCTGTATACATTCCAACTAAAATTCACATATCTTTTTCTTATGAGGAGTTGGAATAGGATTTTGGCAAAGAAAGCAAGGACAACAGCGTGAGTTTTGGATGTGCTGAAGAGGAGAGTCATGGCAGAAATGCTGTGCTGGAAAAAATTTCCTGTCCTCAGGGAGTTTTTAGGACTTCAGAAACTCTCACATTCTGTACCAGGTCAGAGCCATCTTTCAGATGGGGAGAACAAACAGGCAGAAAGGCAACAAAACAAGCAGCAGGTTGGTTGTTAAGACGGTCACTCAAGTTGCACAAAATCCAGCATCAAGCTTGTACCTCCAACCTCCTCAAACTATGAATTTTGTCAGCTCAGCTGGCCATGGAGCAATATGCTGTCAGCCAGGACTCAATGAGTTCAGGTTGTTTGTCAGCTCAGGAGAAGCCTGAAAAAAAAGGTCATGGAGAAGATATGTTGGCGTCTAACCTTGTTCTGAAAATGGTTTGGCTGACAGTTTGTTTTTGGACACCTCTGAAAGCAAGTTCAGACTCTGCTAAATTGTTTCGTTTCAGTGAGCTGACCAATTCATACCAAAAAAAAAAAAAAAAGAAAAAAGAAAAACCACCAAAAAACCAACTAAGTTTTATTAAGCTTTTTTTTTTGACCATCCATGCCCTTTTTTCCCTAACTAGTCAAAGGCACTTTGTACAGACATTTTCTGGCTCGGCATGGCATCTCCTGTCGTTACATTTCAGAGAGGCTCTCTCTGGCACATTCTTACAGATGCTGTGCAAAACAGTCAATAAAGTCAATACAGGAAGGAGGTATTGATGAGTTGCATTACAACTCCACCCTTGGAATAAAGGATCGCGCCACCCTCCCACTGCCTTTCCTTCAGTCATCCACACACATACTTCCCAACCTCACAAACACAGCTGGAAGTAAAGCAAGTAGGGAACAGTTTTCCTATCCGAGTGTTCAGGAAGATGATTCACAAGCAGTCAAAGCAAAGTGGGAGCTAGGACTGCTGAAATGGCAGCACGAGCAATGCTCATACAAATCCTGGCAAAACAGATACTTTTTTATTTAAATTGCAATAAACCCAGGTAAGTTTCTCAAGTTCCGGACCATGAGGTGTTACTCTCCGTTAAATATCCTTGAGCACTGTCTCAATCAAATAGATCTTGGGTTACCTTTCCACAGTAAAAATGCCTTTTTTTGGTCTTGTCTTTGATCATTATTTGTTGAGGCAAAGAACACAGATCCAACTGAGTCATTGAGGCAGTTCCCTGTTATCGTGGGTAACTCTTTAATTCAGGCTGACTCATAGGTTGACCAAGCTCTTTCTTAAAAGTATTTTTGTTTATCCCTTGCAGTTTCCATTGAGTAGCAGTTCCAGAAGCTTACTGGTGAGAATCTGTCTTCCAATTTCCAGCTGGAATCTACTGCTAGCAAATTTATATGTCATTCTAACTAT
Source organism: Leptosomus discolor (assembly GCF_034619465.1). Taxonomy (NCBI): domain Eukaryota; kingdom Metazoa; phylum Chordata; class Aves; order Leptosomiformes; family Leptosomidae; genus Leptosomus; species Leptosomus discolor. The sequence goes on from NC_141392.1 coordinate 65,775,210, forward strand.
TGGGTGCCAACATTGTTCTATACCATAGATGGGTCTTTTTTTCTTTCTCTGCTGTTCATCACTACTATTACTCCTAGCAATACAGGTAGAAAGAGTTGTTCATCTCCTCTCAGGTTGCAGGTTTGCTCTGCTAAACAAGACAAGCTTTTAAAATCTCTTACAGTTTGGGAAGAGTTTAAAGTAAGTAAGAACATAGGGACTTGATTTTCCATATCATAGCAGAAGCCTTCCTTCACTCCGGCTCCAAATTGAAGCCACCTCTTCAGTAATTGGAATTACCATGTTCCCTTACAGTTTGAAGCCCCCTTCACATACTAAGCAGCAACAAAAATGTATCATCGATGTGCATTAGCCAGCCTTACATAAGCTTTACTCTGTCTGTACCTACAACAAGTACCTCTGGAAACCAGGTGGACAACTATTTGACAAGCTGCTTAGCTGGGGAAAACTAGCAACCCAAGACAGGGCCGTGTCATCAGAGACAGTCACACGCTTTTTCACTTTGAAGCAAGCTTTTGGTTAGGGAAGAGACTGCAGCAGCTCTGGGTGAACCCTGTACAGGCTTCAGGATGAATAAGACCTCCTTCTTGGAAGTTTCACTGCCACTGCTGGTCATTCCAGATCTACGACACCATCTTTGTGCCATCTAGTCTGAGCTGGCCGAACCTGTAAGTAGCTATATGGGAAACCACTGAGAATTAAGATCAGAATTAATAAAATATGCAATTCTTTGTTTCCTCTCCTCTACTTGGCCATTAAGGTATCACTGCAGTTGTCACTGAGTCCAGCCAAGCCCATGTGGCTATGTAAACACCAATAAGTGTGGAACACCTCATTTGTATTCAGAGTGATATGTAGAAGTTGACAGCAGTTCACAAATTGCACTGAGTATTTAAAAAGCAGATGGATTATCAGAGATCAGGAGGAAATCATTGTTTTCTTCAGTTTAACCTCAAACCTCAGTAAACAATCAGATATGTCACATAGGAAAATCCCTGAGCACAAACAGCACACCGGTGCGTCATGTCCCATATATCATTATCCCATGCTATAGCTGTCCAGAACATTGTGCAGCTCTGTTGGACAAGAAGTGGACTGTGGATTCAGTGATTCATAAAGCAAAAGCTTTAGCCAGAACTTACAAAGTTTGTCAATGCTATTTTTCTCTGCAGTTATTCTACACTAATCACAATATAGAAACATATCATAGAAAACAGAAAATCAACACGTATGAAGAAATACAATCTTTCTTACAGCAGATCTCATAAAGTTCCTGAGGTATTTGGTAGCTTTTCAATAACTTTTAAAATAGAACATTTGGTAGTACCGCTGACAACATTTCTGCTGGATTATTTCTCTTAAACATTTTGCATGTGAGGAAGACACTGAAAGAAAGACTATATGTACTTCTGTAACCCATATAGTTTTACAGCTTTTCTCATACAATGGCTTACTTAGAAATTCTCACCCATAAGATATCCAGACCAACAGAAATTTTCCATCTGAGCATCTTTGTACCAGTACATTAAAAGAAGTCAGTACATCAGAGAAGTTATAATGACATACATGTCATTATAAAATGTTAAAGTCTTTTGTTATTGAAAATGCTTATTTCAGTGCTTCTTATAACTCATCTTATTCCTTTGGCAGAAGCCATGTGATTTTAATTACTGAATTAATCACTTTTACACTAAGCTTTCTGAAAGTCTTGGGTTGCAGGAGAAGCATGATTTCTGGGCTGAGGAATCATGTGTGGCAGTGATCACAGTCCCAAAGACGGTGCAGGAGCAAGTTTACATGCTGGTTTTATTCCAAATTAATTGTTTAGGGACCATGGTTGGCACATGAACAGTTGGGCCAAATGCTAAGGGCCAAGTTGGAGAAAGGAATGGGGACTCCTTTCGTTGCAAGTGGCAAGAGCTGGAAGAGCCAAAGATCACATTGAGCCACAGGTGCTGGGGAGAAACATGGCAGGGGCTGGGAAGCGAAGACGACACACACTGGGGTAAGAGAAATGATAAGCAGGAACTGTGGGAAAGGGAAGATGCTGGACAGCAGATACAGCCAGTGACACACTGCACAAAAATTAGAAACTGATGTGGTTTCTTCTTATACCCATGCAAAGAGGGGTCACTGGCCAGTCCTTGTGCCCTGCACAGCCCACAGTCTCTTAGGGAAACGTTAGCAGTCCTTTCGGTAACATGCCTCACTGCCATCTTCTCTTTTCTCATTCCTCGGCTTGCCCACCAGGCAGCACACTGTTTTCTGTCACTCCATCTGACTGCGCCTTTAGGAATCAGGGTTATAGGGCACTATCTGCTGCCAAACAACCAGAAGCATGTTTGATATGCCAAACAGAGCCTGAAAGTTGTTGGCAATGTTTATAAATAAAAATTTATTAAAACAGATATAAGATCATATCATGTGCATTTCCTAAGCCTATGCAGCTAAAATATTTTTAAAACTATGTATTGCTCTTAAGATTAAGTCGCATAACACATAAAATGTGATCTAACTCATAACTGAGGAAAGGAAATGAGGCGAGATTTCTCATTCTGTGGAAAGAATTAAAGCAACAGCTTGAACTCACCTTTCCCATGGGTCTGCAGTTAAGCTTTTAAAAACGCCAAGGAACAAAAACTTGAATACCCTATTTTTTCTGCATTCGGACAGTGTAGTTTTTTGCCCTTCTTCCTCCTAGTAACTGAAGACTGATCTGAAATGCTTAACGGTGCTAGGGAGATATCCAGTGTCTGTAATCTGAACAGAAAATTTAGAAGAATATAAACCGGGGAGATGAAAAGATGTGGACGATGCCCCTTAGGGAAGACTGGAAAGGAGGGCTGCACACTAATCTCTTTGGAATCTGCTGCTTCATGAAAATGTGCTCCCAGATACAGAAAAGGCATCCTTTTGCCTAAAATGGAGGAGAAATTCATAACGAGAAATTAAAATCAACTATCATTTCTGCAGCATGTTTTGCATTCTTGGCTGATGGGAATATCCTTCAAATGCTCTAGAGATGATAGAAATAGTATTCACAGCTGTAGTTTTGGTAGTTAGATACAAATCTGTCAGCTTTTTTCCTAAAAACAAATAGCAATGGGGAAAAAAAATCCAAACCAGAACAGCTGAATGGATGGAAACTGCATTCACTGGCTTGCCTGCAAAGCAAAATGAGCATTCCTTTCCAAAATGCTTTTTCTCTGTCATTCGCCATCAGTCTTCTTTCTTCCCCTGGAGAGCTGGTTACTCTGAGATTTGAGAGAGAACTCTGTGTCATGTCCTGCATACAGTAATAAGAAAAGGTCAGGCAGCTTGTTAGTTCCCATAGTTATGAAAAGTTTTTTTGCTTGATCAAATGGAGTGTTTTGTATTTACAGCTGACTGATGCAGCTTCCATCTGTGCTGATGAGTGCTAAGGTGCTCATACAAAAAAGTCCTGAAATGCAGGACTTCTTTGAGAAAGCTCTTTTATCCTGCCTACAGAGTAACAGACTTGTATTCTGCCACTAAGAAAATTTCGTAACAGTAAATAAAACCACTGGCTTCAAAAAACCCTTCAAAAAGGGTTCCTGAAAAAGCACAATGGTCAGCCTTGCAACCTTTGAGGCATTCCCATTGCTAAGTAGCCACTAGTGGTCTATACTGGGTCCAATAGTGTTCAACATCTTCATTAATCATCTGGATGATGGGGCAGAGTGTACCCTCAGCAAGTTTGCTGATGACACCAAACTGGGAAGAGCGGCACACCAGAGGGTTGTGCTGCCAGTCGTAGGGACTCAACAGGCTGGAGAAATGGGCTGACAAGGTCCTCATGAAGTTCAACAAGTGGAAGTGCAAAGTCCTGCACCTGGGTAGGACCAACCCCAGGCACCAGGATACGCTGGGGGCCACCCAGCTGGAAAGCAGCTCAGCAGAAAAGGACCTGGGGATCCTGATGGAGACCAAGTTGAACACAAGCCAGTGATGTGCTCTTGTGACAAAGAAGGCCAATGGTATCCTGAGGTACATTAGGAACTGTGTTCCTGGCAGGTCAAAGGAGGGGATCCTTCCCCTCTGCTCAGCACTGGTGAGGCCACATCTGGAGTTCTGGGTCTGCTTCGGGGCTCCTCAGTACAGAAAAAACATGGACATACCAGAGAAAGTCCAGCGAAGGGCTACTACAGTGATTAAGAGACATCTTGTCTGCAAGGAAAGGCTGAGAGAGCTGGGACTGTTCAGGCTGATGAAGAGAAGACTCAGGGGGATCTTGTCAATGTGTATAAATACCTGAAGGGAGGGTGCAAAGAGGACGGAGCCAGGCTATTCTCACTGGTGCCCAGTGACAGGACAAGAGGCAATGGGCACAAACTGAAACACAGGAAATTCAACTCAAGCATAAGGAAAAACTTCTTTGGTGTATTAAGATCCACTATGTTTGCAATGCTATAGAAAATGCATCTAGACTAACCTTCAAGTTACAGGTCTTTTCAGGTTTTTCCTCCATCTTACCCTATAAGAGGTCCTTGTAGGCCCTCAGAGATCCTCCTGAATGACTGTGAATGTCTTGCCTAGAGTCTGCTTAGAAGAACACACATTGCTAAAGGGCAGAATTGGGGAGACATAGCTAGAGGTTTTGTTTTTAGGGAAATGAAAGAACTTAACTTTGGCTTATCATGCCCCTATCAAAGTGTGGAGCCTAACCAATAGCTCATTTCTCTTTCAGCTACATGGCACTACAGACAGTCATGCAAATGATTAAAAGCCCTCAGTTGCCTTTCTTGTATGCCTTGCAAGCACAGCTGGAGTTGGTATGGTTGGCACGTCTGATTGTGAACTATTGATCTCACTGAATGTGGTCGAAATTCACTTGTCCAGCCGTGGCTCTCCTAAGAGTGGTTTCTAAATCATCTCCTGCTGTCACTGTAACTGTGAACAGCATCTGTTGTTGAGGTACAACCAGCCAGAGAAATGGCTTCCTTACTGTCAAATATCAGATTAGTTGAGCCTGTTCTTTGGCAGGAAGGAAAGACTGTGCCTAATATCTGCCCAGACGAGACCACCCTGCCTCTTAGCTCGTAACACCACTCTTTACAGTCTCTAATCTTGTGCAAAACAACACATTCCTTTGATGAGTGGTTCCATCTGTTAGGCAGCAATCTGACTTGGTGATAAGAGGCAAGCTAGACAGCAAACAACACCGCAAGCTTGCCTTTCCTTGGGCAGCCTCCGGAACACCGGAATCCTCTTCTCCCCAGCCATGTTTCACTCACATGGAGTAAGACATGGAGATCTGCCTTTGCCTGAAGCCAGTCTTGGGAAGCACTTGCTTTCCTTTCAACTTCCAGCCATTACAGGCAAAGCAGACTGTGGCTGAGTGGGAAGTGTGGTTTGTGTGCCATATCAGTTTCCATGTCTCTTTGATGTACATTCATAAGTAGTTTGGGTCCTTGGCAAAAGACTCCTCCCACTTCATGTCATTCCCACTGGTTGATCTCAAACCCAAAGCTGTCCTAAGCCCTGACCCTGGCTGATACCAAGTCACATTCCACCCACCACTTTTCATCCGTCTGAGGACACTCCTGTTCTTTGGTTCCTGCTCCAGGGACTGGGAAGGATTCAAATTTCCTGCAACTTCCAGACTGTGGGAAGGAAAGTCATTCCAGTAGTCTTCGCTTCCCAGGAGAAATGTGATGGGGGAGGGAAGTGCTGCTTGATTAAGAGGACACTTCTGAATGAACCTCCACTTTTGCCACGACATCAGGTCCAGAGCCATGACTGATTTACCCGCCTCTTTATTGACAGTTCTTCACCCAGGGGCAGGAACTCCACACTCTGCACAGAAATGGCACAGTTACGGTAGAAAAACATCTGTACTTATGAACACAACTGCACATTTTGCATAAGAAAAATCCCATCGTCCTATGTACAAACATTGCATGACCAGAGTAGGAGGTAGTTTGAAAAAACCAGCCCTTTCTGTATCCATTAACACTATTTTCCTTAAGGAAGAATGCCCAAGGTAGGACTCAAGAGTATTCTGTGACATTTAAACATCTGCAGTCAACTTTGAAGGTAGCTTTCAGTGAGGTACTGACAAAAAGCCAGCGGTCTCTATAATAAATATTAAGGGAAAAAAAAAAGTTTGTTTTATATGGAGACAGACTTTGCAGAGCCAGGGCATGGTGTTAGGGAAGCACTTGCTAAAAAAAAAAAAACAAAAAACAAAAAAACAGTTAAGCTTTTCTTTGCTGTGGCTGTAGGATTTTCTGGAGCAGGGTAGGCTGTGTTTCCTTTGACTGCTCTCTTTTGCCATTACTCTGCCTTGCTACAGAGACGAGACTAGCTCTATAGTTCTATAGTTGTGCCAAATTTCTATATTTGCTTACAAGTTTGGTTCTAATACTCTAAAAACTCTTAAAAAACCCCAAGCATAAGAAACGAAAACAGCCAGATCCTCCTTAGTTCAGATTTTCAATGGCTCCAGGAGTGCTTAGTTTCTCAGCTTCCATAGTGTTCTGTGGAAAAATCACGTTTTACAGAATGTACATTTTTAATTCTGACACATCAGGTGGCTATGAGAGCAGGGACACAGCAACATCTGCTTTTACAGTCAGCAGATTGATTTACACCTATTCCAGTCCAACTTCATACTTAGGGGTTCCAAAACTGGCTAAAACCCTGAGAAACAAAGGGGTTGCCATTTTTGGGAAATTATACCCACATCCCCTAGGAAATGGGAGAAGTTTGAAACTTTCAGAAACAGCATTATTTCGTAGTTCTCAGGACAGAGCAGAGTGGTTATCAAAGGAGGAGTATGTTTTTAAAATAAATATTTGCCATATGCTGGTTTTACTGCATGTTATTGTCTATTTGTTGTTACTTTTACTGTTTCTTTAACTTCTGAATTTCTCAGCATTTCTGTGTACAAAAAAATAATCAATTTTATACATTCAGTCAACTGTTCTTTTGTCCTGCTTTTCCAGAGTAAGGAACGTGTCCCAGATAAACTTCTTACAATGTCACAGACAGTTTCACTGCCTTTGAACAGCAAGATGCAACTTATTCCCTTCCTGCTCTCCTCTACATACCAGAACTTTTATATATTTGATAGCTTTAATGAATAATAAGTATTCTTTGCTTTTGAAATGCAAACTAGGACAATCAGTTGAGAGTCTTGAAATATAAGTGGCTGAAATGTTCCAGGTCAATGTTATCTGAATAATTTTTTTTTTTTTTTTTTAAATTCTCAGAATGACTGTGCTGTAGTTTGTACCTTTGGTGGCACATGAATTCTGTTTGAGGCAGCTGTTCATTTCCATCTCCATGCAAATTGCAGAAGCTACACTATTTCAAAGTGGGAAAGATTGATATAAACGTCTTAGGAACTGCCTAAGTTTCAGACTGTATCTCTACTGGTAATGCAATCATATGTACACAGTATTGAGTGTTTTCTTACGAACTGGAAAGATTTTTTCATTTTTTATTTCTATAAATAGATGAGGCATTGCATTTATTTTCATATTTAAACAAAAATGCCTGTGCAAGCCTATGAACCTGTTAAAAATTTTAGATAAGGTCACCAAAGCCCAAATACTAACGAATTTCACTTGCATAAATCTCCAGGGTTTGAGAGCTGCACTTCCTGTCATGTGCAGCTTTAATCAAGTGACACAAGGGTGGTACACAGAGCTAAATCTGTCCCTTCATCGTCATTTTATCAACTTCACTACTAGTTCTCCCAGTCTCCAATGCAGGCACTGACTCACATAACTAGGGAAGGGAAAGCAAGAAAAGTTAACCCACAGTTTTCTACCAAATCAGTCAGAAATCCAGACGTGTTCTAAAGCAGGCAATGACTAGGCTCCCTGGTTGAACTTAGTAGTGATGGGGGAAAGAAAACTTCCCACGATTGTTCCTGCAAGTAACACAAAATGCAGCAGGTTTAAGGAGGCCTGTGAAACCACAAGATCAACTAACAGATGGACATTACAGCAGCTGGGGAGAAGGAGAGGGAACACCATGCTGCCAGAAGCAGTTTATAGCAGGGTTTATGTCACAGAGTGTGACAGAAGCAGTATGATACTGCATAGAGAACTGGCACTGAGGAAGCTGGAGACTGCAATGTGAAGAAAGTATCCAGGCATCAGTGCCAAGGGAAGAATAAGGGGCTAAGAAACAAGTCCTTTAATCACAGAAAATTTTCAGTTAGATGTTCCTATGCAATCTCCATACTTTTATCTGTAAATGACCCACTACACTTTTGAACGCTAGATATTCCGACAGCTGAACCAATAGTAAGGGAAATAAATATGACTATAGCAAAACCACTTTCATATTTTCTTTCTTAGAGCAAGCGCAACTTCAGACTCCATTACCACAAAAGTTCATGTAAAACGCAAATCAAGATCCTCTTGTGTTAGCTGCCACACAAATACTGAAAGAGAAATACAGTTTTTGTCAGCCTGGTAGGCAGGGATCTTTACATGGAAGGGGCCAACTTTTATCAGCAGGGTGGGGTGCTTTTGCGGGGCGGAAGCTAGACATTTTGATAAAGAAGAATATTAAAGAATCTTGTGAAGGAGGACAGCAAATTAATTCTGCTGCTATTTAAGTCCAGTACCTGTCATGTGTGAGAGCATGGATGAAATTAATTTTTAGAAGTTTGTGCAAACCTCAAAGACATTATTTTGTCACGCAGGTACCCAGAGTTATACATAATTCAAACATGAATGTCACTGTTCACAAAAGCGTATCTACAGAAGAAAGTTACTTTCATAATTGAACTAGAGTATAGGCCTGAAGCTTGTATTGCTGCCATGGCTGGTGATACAGGGGTTAATTCAAATGTAAATATGTCAAGTCACGACAACATCACATCAGCCAAGCTAGTTCTGTTTTAAATTGCTAACATTGACATACCAACTATCATACTCTCAAGAAACTGTTTGTTCTTACCTCTGAAACTAATTTTATGATTGTAGACTCGTTAATTTACATACCTAAATTAGTATGTGTTATGTAGATTCGTTGGCTAGAGTTAGGGTATGATTTACTCTGCAGTGAAAAATCAGTTATATTCCTAATTGAGGCAGTTTAGCAGAAGTCTCTGATTTAGATGGACAGACTTAGATGCCACAGTGTTCCTGGGTGAGATACAATTCTATGTGCAAGGAGATGGTGTAATGGTTTAAGCAAACATACAAATCTTGACATTCAGATTGGTCCCACATCTTGATGTAAGATAAATATTGTACGCTATGTTTGGAGTGTATGTGCATACTCTGATCATTTAAGGCGTGGGGAAAAAAATGTTCTGTGGTGGTTTTGAGATTTTTATATAGGCTTTTAAGGCTTCCTTTTTTTAAACAGACTTATCTCCTTCAGTCCACAATACTTACAGATTGAAATACTCTTTAAACCCCCCCCACACACACACTGTGCTTATAAATCAGACAAATAGTCAATTGTCTGCTGTTATTCATCCCTGCACCTAGCCACATTTTCAGTGGAAAAAATCAGCTCAACATGCAATTAGCACGTGACATTTCTGTAACAGCAGAATCTGGGAATTTCCACTGCCTTGTCCCACTTACCTGTCCTCAGTAGCAACTTCTGTACAGCACAGCATGAGTTAGAGAGTTTCTGTGTGTAAAGTCACTAGGGAAAGGAGCACTATTTTTCAGATGCCACCACTAATTTTGTGCTCTAATCTCAGGTTTAACTATTTAAAAATAAACACAAACATTTAGGTATTGCGAGGCATTTTGAAATTGTTGTTGCAAATACAGGTAAATGTTCAGACAAAATTCTTCTGTCGAGAGTGTTTCCTTTACTTCTTCATGTTCAGAATGCTTTAAGATTTCTGAAGGGCACATTCAGAATATAGCTCTTTTACTCTAACTTCACTTCACTCGTTACTAGCATAATGAATTAACCCAAGTGGAAAACACAGGAGATGATCATAGAAGACACTTCCACCATATACAAACTTTTTATGAGTCTAAATATGTTTTTTAAATACATAGCAGTTTCCGTGTGAATTAGTAAGTGAGAAAGAGAAATTCAGAACATTTCAGGACATACTGGTATTAGATAACCATAATTTCTCTGATAAAAGCACGGGAAAACCCACACACTCTCCTGTTTCACTTTCCAACTCCATTATAGAAATATTTTCTACACAATTTACAATTCTGGGGTCTCTCTACTGTGAAATGGGTTCCTTTTGCAGGTTTTTTTCAAACCACTACTAATAAAATAATCTCCATTTTGAAAGCCTGGCTCAGGAATGATGATTTCATTTACTTTAGGTAATTTTTATTCAGTTGGCACAAAGCACTTGACCAAAGAACATGAATCTGAGCAAAGAAATTAGCTCCTCTAGGTGTGCTTTTGTACAGAAGAGCTGTAGTCATGTTTCCTGCATACTTTAGCACGGAAAAAAAAGTTGAATCACTTAAATCTGCTTTCTTCCAAGCACTGTCAATTTTTTAACAGATACTCAGTTAATTTCAGTCTCAAATACTGGCAAAAATGTCTTTAGCTGTAAGATCTCGGAGATAGATTCATTTCTTTCCTGGTAAAAGTCAAGCCCGGTTAGCAGCTCCACATCCCGAACACGTGCAGAATGAGCCTGAACTCTTTCTTCAACCCATTCAGAAAGTGACTTATTTTCCTGCCAAAACAGACAAGAACAATGTTCAAGCACATAAAAGGCACTCTGTTGTTTGGTGGTGGTGTTAGACAATAACCAGTGTTTGAACTGGTTTGACAGACAAAAGGCCTCCAGTTGGTAAGACTTCTTTCAGGTTTTCCTAGACATCTTTACAGCCTTGCATATAGGGATCTCATTTAAACAGAATCAGATGGATTTCCTCTCTCCCCACCTCCTAAGTAAAAGACAAGCAAAATTATGCTGAAATAACAAGTATGTCTTTTAACGACAAAGTACAGTTGAGTCATATTTTAAACATACATGTAAGGATAGGTTTAGTTACAGTATAAATTAGCTGCAGTGCTCAGGCTAGCCAAACAACAGCCACCTGACAACCTGAACAAAGTCCTTACAGTCTTGACTGTTGGACGGCAATAGCAATTGCTAGATAGACAGGGAAAACAATGGAAATGTAAGCACTAATCAATCAATCTTCTACTACGATGTTTTTTTTGCAAACAGGTGGTAATTTGCTTTTCTGTTAATATCTGCTTCTGACAGAAATGGTTCGCTAAATTTACATCACTGCAAGATACAACGAATATAAAGTCCAACAATATTTGGAGTTTGTCGCTAAATTTTAGAACTAACAGGTGTTAATTTCTAAAGTATAAAGACTAATTAATTCAAATTATTTACTCTGTATATTCAGTCAACTCTTAACCACACTAGGCAGTTGTGGATTATCCACACCACAAATGAGGAGACACCCAAGTTGTTTCTAAGCAGCACAAGCTTGCACCTGTCTGGAGTTATGAGTTCAAAGTTATAAATAAACTAAACAAACACAATTGTATTGCTTTGAGGTCCAGTTAAAGTCTGTGGAGCTACACTTGTGTGTGGGGAGACTCTGTAATACACTCACTGAGCTAAGGAACATTCTGCATCCCCATACATATTACACTCAGCTAATTGATTTTGTTTGCTACAAAACACGAGATTTATTTACACTGTTAGTGGTAAGCATAGATTTCATTTCATTCAAATATGAATTTCAACTGCAGAACATCCATCTAAATGCCTACTGTCTAATTTCTCATGAAGGTGGAACAAGGGAGTGAAGGAATTCTAGCTACCCTGAAGGGAGTAATAGTCAAAGTCCTCTGATACCTCTGGAGTAAGTTTATCCTGCCACTTTCCATAAAGGTATCTAATCATCCTGTTGGCTGTGCTGCTGTTCTTAGCCCTTCTCAGGTGACGGCATTTCCAAGTCCTCTTATCAAACCCTCCTTTCTTCTTCTTCCTTGCTTCCTATTAGCTCACTAATTTCCAGCTACCTCTCCTGGAGCTTCTTGCTCTCCTAGTCATTGGTTTATCTCTCAACTCACTCTCAACTCATGGGGAATGAATTAATTACACACTTAGACTTCTAAAGATTCTCCAGATGACTGGATCCCACTGGGAATCCGTTCACAAAGCTCATTGGCACACAGGAGCATAGAACTATACTTACAGCACAGCTTTCAGTGTTGTCAGGTCGATGAGGAATGATAAAAGACGAAACATCCAAGGAGCCTGAACAGTTCAGGGGAGTATAGGACTTGTTCTTGCAGCTAGTCAGAACCACAAAGTAATGGGTTGGGACAGGGATTTCTGTGTTGTTTACATGCCTACAAAACAAATGTTAATCGAGGGATTTACGTAGATATCAAGTATTAAAACCACTGATGCCATTAGTATTTTATAGAACTTATCTCAGCATAGATCTTTCACTACTGTATGACTTCTATTTATTTTATAATTGAAATAAATACCTGATGGGATAAACAGCCTCACTTTCTGTTTCACAAACAGCCAAACACGCATGGATTAGTCTTTTTGCTACAAGCAGTCCCACTGAAACCAGCAGGATTTCTTACATGGTCAACACTCTATTTTGCCAAAGCCAGAGAACTCCACATCTGGAAGAGGCAGGATAGAGCATCGTATTTGCCCTTCATTACATTAAGAATTTCAGCCATGTGAAACTGAATTGGAGAAAAATTATGAGAAAATTAGCCCCTGGTTCCTTGCCAGCATTTAAGAAATGCCAGAATGATGACTTGTGGCTATGTGCTATAGAAAGAGTTTAGGATACATGACTGAAAATGTCTTTGCCTCCCTTTTCCGGCTATTCCATGAACATAGTCACTTTTGTGTATAAACTTAGGACGAGCTGAAAGCTTCCCAGATTTGCTGTACATCTTCAGTATTCAACAAAACACCATCTCTGAAATCATTATACTGCTTTGTACCACTGACTAACCATGCTGAATAAAACATGCTTATTCCAAACTGTAGACAACATTATGTGGTCAACTGGGTATTACAGCATTCTGCTTGGAAGGAAGTTCTAGTCTCTCCTCCCTTCCACCCTCTTACTTCGTGGCAGAGCTGATTTTCCCATTCTCAAACCATTTTTGACAGATGTGGTATTAAGTCTAGCCTTGAATAAAACATCTCCAGTGACAGATTCAGCTGTGCAGATTTCCCAGCACTTTTCTACTACTTAAGTGTTCTTACTGTCACAAGGCGTTTCCCCTATATTTGGAAAAAATCTAAGTTGTTTGTTCTTACTCTTTTTTTTTTTTTTGGTCCTTCTGTCCTCATTCACTAACAAATAATTAGTCTTTATCTTTTATAGATTTTTTAATGTTAGTCTTCTCTTATTCCTGTTTTTACATACAGATCGTTTTTTAAATGTATTTTTTCATGCTACCAAAGCTCACTAGAAGGTCTGACAAGTTCTAGGTACGTTTAAGTGACCTGTGTAAGCCATAGCTATGCAAAGGTACTGCTCAAGAACATAACATTTTACATTCCCAGTTACATGATTCAGTGAAGGCAAACACAGAAATCTAATCTTTGAGAAAACGTATCAGCTTGAGACAACAGGGAGAAACAACAAACAGGTGGGTGAGCACACCATGAAAGTGAGGAAAATTATGCTTAAGCACATCTGCGTAGTTAGATGGCATATATTCTCCCAGTATTTCTGTTGCAGAGGCCCAAAAATCTAGGCATAAGCTTGGGAAACAAATTGGTCTGTATCAGTGCATGCGTACATAGATACACATGTAACTGCGAAGCTTTTTTCTCTTTACTGGAACTTCAATGTCTACTTGCAACTCTGTTTGCAAGAGTATTTGCTGTTCTGTGAGTAACAGTGGATGCAGTATTATAAAGGGAATACTCCATTCTCTTTGACACTTGTTCTTTTTAAATAGAAGTTTGTTTGTGTAGAAATACAGTGGGAAATAATCTGGAGTTTGACTCTCAGCTTTTCCATGTACTTACTGCTTAATTTCATCGAGAGTATCAAAATGGCCATCATAATTGTAATCAAACACGGGTCCGCTGATAACATTTACTCCATTCCTTTCTCTAGCATACTCCTGAAGAAGCACATTATGGAAATAGTCCCATATCTCTGTCATTAAAAGAAAATACAAGCATATTTAACACAGATTTGAAGTTATTTCAACACTAAAGAAAAAGAACGTATTTCCTTTTTTGCTATCGATGAATAACAAAATGTTCCAAACTAAGCTGCCTTTTTGTTACACAAAATTTGGATTTCATCAGAAGGAACAAATTCCCACTCACCATTGAAAGAGGCACGGCACAGCTTTGCAAGGCCCAAGGAGATAATGCACCTGATCTGAAGCTGAAGCTACAATTCTAGAGCTGAGAGGTCATTCATTTCTGGCCTATCTGCTAGCACCTGCAACTGTGCCAATTAGTAGAAACTGAGACAATGGCTTTGTGAGAGGAATATTCACCACCTGAGAGCTAGCCTATCTCTACAGAGCTCATGTCAAATAGCACTAGACAATTTGGCTTATTTCACAGATGTTATTTGAAAAAATACAATTTGTAGGATGAAAGATAGTGAGACTATTTGAATATTTACAGCTATCGTGGCAAAAAAACCCAGATGGATTTGGGGTATTGAGGGCATCCCCTGTTGATTTACTTCTTGCTTATGGTCTAAAGTAACTTCTTGTAAGTTTAAATCTCTTGTAGAGTTTTCCTTGGAAAACTGGATTTTTCATAATGTTTTTGATTTACTTGGAAGATTAAAGCCACTTAGATTTTCTGGATCTCTGTTTTTTATATGACATGAGTGAATAAATAAACAAGGTCTGAATGCATTAGAAAGGTAGTTACATCATTGCTTTTCCTCCAGTTTTTCCTCATGCAATTCCTCTTTCTATCCTTTTTCTAAGAAAACGAGTCTGAGCTTAAGAGTAAAACAGGACAACATGCAGTTGTAGAATGTTTCTTATCGGTGATTACAAACAAATGTGAGTCAGGCTGGATGGAAAGAGTTAATGTAGCTTACAGCACTTGTATAATAGAAACATCTGCCTGAAATAAATATTCCAATATTAATATTGTCTGGTTTGAGTTTCTACTTGATGAAACAGGCACTGTATCAGGGCATTGTCCACAAAGTTCATCCTGTCTTCTCTTGAGACCTTGCAAAAGGAAAGAAAACGTCCCATTTTCATTCACCTTGAGAATTTCCCTGAGGGGATATTTCCGTGACAGTTTCATAGCTAGCAGCACACAGGAGAATAAGAGAAAATTCAAAAGTGAACAGGTACATCTAAGTCAGACAGGACTACACACAGAAAAAAAATTATCTTGGATCATAGGTGCATTTTAAAATTTCGAACACCTACATTTAAAAAGTTTAAAATATATTTGCACAAGATCTGAAAATACTACAGGCCATGCATTAATGCTTTTAAGTCCTTGTCACAGCTTTATCAAATCCAGAACTATCATTACAGGAAATTGATCAAAATCTATCAAGACTTTGCAACCTACCTCTGAAAGCTGTATACATGGGGACAATATTGCTGGTGAGTAAGGCGTCATACTGTTCAGAAGCAGATGAGTTGAAGTCTACATAAAAGAACAAAGTGTAAATTAATGAAATACCATACAAAAATGTACTTGATTCATATTTCTCTATAAATTGCAGGTATAGGTAATTCAGTTACATTTTACATTTAAGAATTAGCATATGATCCTACTGCAAACATATCTCCAAATTTGTTTGTACAATCTGTTCAAGAAAGTATTTGTCTACTTTGACAATAGGAAATTAATATTCATACAGACGAAGAGAGACAGCCCTTCACTCCAACCCTTTACATCTTTCTAACTAGTTTTCATCACATTCAAGTTGTTCCATTTTTTAAAGAGAAACTTAAATGTTCTAAACTGAAAATATTTAGATACAAGTAGCAGTTGCCCTGCTTTGGTCAGTCTACAAACACTGGAAACCTTTTTCTGCCCAACATGCTGATCCGAAGAAGTTTGTTTTGGTGTTTGGGTATATGTTTAAACATAAACCCACATCCAGCTGATTAAGACTTTCTAAGCTCTAGCTATAAAAAGAACCATGCTCACTGGGAGGATAGAGGAAACTGCGGATGAAGGTCAGCCCTTCTGGGTAGTTGGAACAATTTTGGCTCCGAGCAACAGGGATTCTAACATCAGCCCGCAGACAGTCTGAAACAGTGGGAGGAAGAGGAGATGTGTTTTCCTGTGAAAAGGGAAAAAAAAAAAAGTATCACACCCACGGCTGTGGCTAAGCCAATGCTTTGCATGGTTTTAACTTTCTAGAACAGACTTCATTGAATCTTCTATTTTCATAGTGAATCAGGTCAATGCAAGTAATGGATGCTGACATTTTTTGCCTAGTGTTTTTCCTCTACTTCTGTTTTTAGGTAATTCAGGGAAATCCTTATGCAGCATGTAAAATTGTAGTAGCAAAATAAGGTTATACCTTAGGCAAAAACAGGTGACAAGTTTGGCTCATTCGTCACTTTTACATATTTCTGGAAACACAAACTTGATGTCACATCCTCCTGCAAAGCAGCTAGTATATAAAGATGACACTATCACCTCATCTTAGCACCTCAGGGTGGTATCTCCACAACAAGAGTCTGTGCCGCTGAAGAGTTAAAGCTAAATAAGCCCATAGTAAATTCAGTACATTTTACCAGCTCGCTTCACTAACTTCACTGAGACACGTTAACATGCACGCTAGCTAAGACCTGGCCAAAAGTGACTCTGATGAGTATGATTGTTTCTGTAACCTTTACTGTCTTTTCTATAACCTTTATCATCATTTGACAATAGCATTGACTAAAACATCAGAATATGCTTTTCTGTGTTTAACTACATTTTCTTTTTCATACTAATTTACATGTAATTTATGTTCCTTTTGGTAAGAACGGGCCATATTTATTTGCTTTATACCTTTATAAATGGTAATTAAACATCTAAATTGATTGTCAGTACATTGTTGATTTTGATTGGTTCAAACCAAGCGGAAATAAAGAACTAGAATGTTCTTCTTGTGCCTTTTTGTACTCCTTGATTTAATTTCTTTACTTACTTTTATGAGAATTCCTATAGATGCCCACTTTAAGGTCAGGTCGTATATCAATGGAAAATATATATACCACATGGAATGAAATATAAAAGACAAAAGATTGCCTTTGCTACCTGAGTAGATAAGTTGTCTCTTTGCTGTGTTCATCCCATTGCAGGATAGATTAGATTGTTATATATTTTAATATATCTTTATAGTAAAGTTCAGTGATTCTACATAGCAAAGCTTTTTAAATTCCACATGTGTCTGAAGGCAGGTGGAGGGATTATCTATTTGCAAGAAAATCTACCTTCCTCCCTGTCAGATGAGTATAAAACCTCAAGAAAACAAATGTCCTTCAATCTTAAATTTTCCTTTGGCTGAGAATACTAAGTAACTAAAACTCTATCTGATATAATTTAAGACTTCAACCTATATAATCTGATATCACATACAGGTGCAATAATGCTGTGCAGGCTTGATCAGCCAGCCCGGTTTCAAAACTTCCAAATCACACAAAACCAGCAAAACTCCAGCCTGCATCATCTATTTTATTGTTTAGGCCCTTCTTTATAGCTACCTAATGTCAAGAAATGCCCCTTACAAATTGTGTAAATCACTGCACAGGCTTTATCCACAAGATAAATAACCTAGGATGCAATAAAAACTGTAGAAATTGCAGTTTTCTGTCATTCCCAAGTATTGTAGTCAAAGCATACGGTCAAAGGCATTAGCTCTATCCCTCTATCCATCCACTGCTGTTATAATTTAGAACATTACAAATGTAATGAAGCAAAACCAATCTTTGCTGAAATGGACATTTGTTTCACTAGACTTTAAGACTTCTTAGGGCTGGATTTTTGACCCTTCGCCCAGATTGTGAAAAATCAATAGAAAGTATGGAGTAAAACTTTCTGAAATGCTAACATTCTAGCAGCATATATTTGATTAAAAAAATTTCCCCATATTTGTACTGACAGAATAAGAAATCATGCAGTCATCAATAACAGTTCTCTTCAGACAGAATAATCAACATAAAAGCTATTTCCTCAGAGCAACCTAGAAAAAGGGTCAAATTATAGGGTAAATTAAGCCCATGAATGTCCACTAGTTTACTGGCCTTGAAAATTCAAACAATTTTCAGGCCACACCTGGAATACTGTGTTCAGTTTTGGTCCCTGCTGTACAAAAAAGATGTGGACAGGCTGGAAAGGGTCCAGAAAAGGGCCACACAGACTGGGAAGCCTGCTATATGAGGAAAGGCTGACAGACTTGGGTTTGTTCGTCCTTGAGAAAAGAAGGCTTAGGGGGGACAGTGTTACCATGTTCCAGTATTTAAAGTGTGGCTACAAAGAAGATGGAGACTCCCTCTTTACAAGGAGTCACATGGAAAAGACAAGGGGTAATGTGTACAACTTACTCCTGAGCATATTCCAATTAGACACAAGAGGAAAATTTTTCACAAGAACAATCAGCCATTGGAATAATCTTCCCAGGGAAGTGGTGGAGTTCCCAATGCTGGACGCTTTTAAGATTCAACTGCACAGGGTGCTGGGCCATCTTGTCTAGAACGTGGTTTTCCCAAGCATGGTTGGACCAGATGATGGTTGGACCAGATGAAGGCTCCAGGTTGGATGGAGCCTTGAGCAACCTGGTCTAGTGGGAGGTGTCCCTGCCATGGCAGGGGGGTTGGAACTAGACGATCTTTGAGGTCCCTTCCAACCCAAACCATTCTGTGATTCTATGACCCTTCAGGTCCCTTTCAACCTGGTATTCTATGATTCTATGAATTTATTCCAGAGCCACATACCCTTGAATTCTCAGAAGTTCATTCATCTATAATTATATTTTTTAGGAATTATATAATGTAATAGAGAGCAAATAAACAGAACATACAGAAATATGCATTAGTACAAACTGTCTTGCAGAGTTGTACAAAGGTTTGTTAATAGGAGAAAGTTCATGATATTCATAGGAAAGCTTAAAAGCTTCTGATTTTGGAAATCACAGCCTGCTTTTCCTCAGGAACTGACAGGCAAGTTGCAGCACTGTTTTAACACCTTATCCTGTTTACAGAACAGGCTTAATGGAACCAGCTTACCCGCAGATCTATTCTTCCATATCCTTTGTGTCCCTAACAGATGGCCATTCCCAATTTTTAGAGTATTTTAAGATAGTTGAAATTTAAAAGATATCAGAGATGCTTTTTCTTTTTCAGACATAAGGGCCTTAGTCACATGATATCCATCAGTCCTTAACCAGGATTCCTGATGAATGAACCACATTTTCAATCTTACATGTTTAAGAACAGTACAGATATTTGATAACCTACAGGCTTATTCACAGTGTATGCAGTCCACAGCGGCATCCAGATATCATAGCTGTATCCACTCACATACTGATGATGGGAAAGGAGGCAGTAGACATTCTCCTTCTGAAGAACTCTGGGTCTCCCATATGGCAAATGATATGAGTTTGCCTTCATTACTAGAATTTAAACAATAATTATTGATTCCTTTTTCCGTAACATTTTGGATGGCACAAAGGTTTAAGAGAGCAGAGAAAAATGTAAATTAAAACATTAATAAATACAAATGAAACCAACAGTAAACATGGGCATGTGTTTCTTTAAGCTTTTAGCTCGTAAGTGGAATAAAAAATGTAGAAAATAGTTTTCACGTCACGCTTAACAAACAAAAGTGGATGTAATATATCAGACTTGCATTGTTTCTTTGCAGTTTCATACCAACATCAATCTTTCGAACTTACCTTGAAGGTGGAGTGAAATTTACATCTTATTTTCTAGGAAGAATTACAATGCTTCCTAAAATTCGCAGAAACCCCATAAAAAGCACTCAGAAATATAAATGGGAGGCTTTGATCAGAGAAAGGCAAAGTTATGGTTACAAGGTGGGGAACAAGAGTTATGGCATATAGCCTGCAAGTCTCTGAAGCCCACTAAAACCTGTACGGCTTTTTTCAAAGATTTTAATGGAATTCAGATCTGTTTCCTATGCATAAATGTTGCTGTAACAGTATCAATTAGCATTATTTAAAGAAACGCAATGAAAAAAGAAAGAACATTTCAGAGCAGTGGAACAGGCTGCCCAGGGAGGTTGTGAAGTCTCCTTCTCTGGAGACATTCAAACCCACCTGTGCAACCTGCTGTAGGTGAACCTGCATTATTGGGGGTTGGACCAAATGATCTTCAGGGGCCCTTCTACCATTCTGTGATTCTGTAATGTTATGCTTCTGACTTAGCTTTCCTACATCACTTTAAATTGTAATTAACACCGCAAAAATTCCCACTGAAACCAGTAATATAAAATCTAAACCAGGCATAGATTTAAAAATATTGCTGTCCTTTTCATTTCTTTCTACTTACTTTCTTCTGTGGTGAGATTTAACCTCTCATTTAGTACTGAAACATTTGTTATCTGTAAAATATAAGAGAATCACTCAGAATTAATCCATATTTTAGAAAAACAAAGAAAAGAAAACACACTTGACAAAGATGATTAAAAGACCCCAGAAGCCCCTACTTACATGTGTGCATGAGCATCCCAGGTTATCTATGGGAGTCAGATGGGAAACTGGACATGAAGAAGGAGATGAGTCTTCCTTTGCATGTGAAGGATTGTAAAAAGGATTTTTTAGGAGGTGATTCAAGCTGCCATGTGTTCCATTGTTTGGTGCTGGTGTAATATGCAGCAAATCTGTTGAAGCATTTGAAATTTGTAAACATATTTTAAGACTAAAATGGCATTTTTAAAAGCCCTTATCTTTCCAATTCTACGCATTTCCTATGTATTCATTCTAAATACAAAAGAAATAGCTTATTCTGTTATCTAAACTTGCCATCAACTTGCAATCTTGTAGGTATGAAGGTTCATTGCTCTCTTCCACTGCATCAAGATTCGGTAATTCTGTATTTGCATACTGTTGATACAATTTTATACATTGCCATAAAATTCGTAAGATATAGATGATTTAATGCAGAGTACAAATGTGATTGCAAATGCATCACATTATGCAGCGTACTAGCTTTTTGCATTTTTGTGTGATGCCTTAATCCATATTTGTGAGGCACATACTTCCTAATGCTTACTGCCAGGACTGCATTGGTCTGTCTCAAGCTGTGAGCAAGAACAGTAACTCTCTATAGATTCGTTTCCTGCAATTATTCCACAGGCATCATTTCAAGCCTACGTGGCAGGAATGCTTCTCTAATTCTTTAGTGGAATCCTTCTGCAATCGGAAACAACCTTCAAAGCAGAACCATTTTTGGCAGTGAATGTTTTAGCACTGTACAGAAGGCAAAAAAGCATGACTTCAGTGTTTTGTGTGAAAAACCTAGCTTCTGAACGAGTTCACTTAATTTTTAGTTATACTTCTTTTAGCTCTTACACCATTGGTATTTGAAAACACTGTTGGTTTGTCATCTAAAGTACTGGACTGTTTCTACTCACCACACATAAGGTTGTAAACCTCAATGTTTTCGAAAGCATCCACTTCTGTTTTCTCTTTAAAGCTTGGGCCATATGCTAAGAATATAGCCTAGATTGTAATAAAACAAAAGTTGTTATCTAAAGGAATTCAAACTCAGAAACAATTCAGTTGCATTTTATGGAAACAGGGACACTGAAACAAAATACAATCTTTTCACAGTCTTAAAAGTTAAAACACAGGATTGTTCGGGTAAAGAAGGCAAATTTTGCCCATTGCGGATAATTTGAAGAAAAATGCAAAACATAAATCCATTTCTCAGGATACGTTACATTATATAATGAATCAGGGTGGGGGGATGTTCTTTAATATTTTCATGCATACTTACAAAAATTATTGTTTGCTTTGTTTCAAATTCACACCTTTAAACGTTTTCATTGCAACAGCCAGTAACAATGTCATTTCAGCAAACACAGTTATGACACTCGCAGATCCTATATAAAGGCTAATATTGAGACAGAAGTATAAGCATTGGGGTGGGGGTGTGTGTGAGTGTGGGAGGGTGTTCGTACATTTGTGTGTTTGAATACATGTTGCATTCTCAAAAGTCTTTGGGTCAATTAAGAGCCGATAGCCATGGCTAAAGCAGGGACCGATCCCAAGCTGAGCAGAGACCTGCATCAGTACCACCTATGGTACAATGTAGTGCTGGGTGGCCCTCGCTGGGGTCTGCAAGCATTGTAGCACAACGTAGATACCAACAGTCTCACATTAGTCTCTGCTACTTTATAAGCCTCCTGAGCTTCCTGCCATAAGATACAGGAAACATGACTAAACAGGACAATGATCTGTTCTAAAATCATACTTTTATGTTCCCATAACAGAAAAGGAATTTTTAATTTATTTTTAAAAGACAACATTAAGACATTTTTCTCCTTTGAAGGAAAAAATTTTCCTGTCATTGTGCCACCAGCATGAGGTTTATCTTTGATTAACATTTGCGTGGTCACCAGAATTCATCTTTTCTTTCCATACAAATATTCAGCACCATTCTGATCAGTATATTGACATATGGTTTTAATATAGTTGTGAAGATCTGGAAGAATCTAATTCTTAGGCACAGAATATGGGACTAGTAGTGGCATGCTTGAACTTACTTAAAGGTTTACATCACAGAAAGTACATGAAAAACCAAAAGCTCAAGACCTCATAATATTTTCACTGTAACCAAAAGTGAAAATGAGATTAAACTGCAACATAGGCTATACTAACATACAGGTTATACTAATGACTTTTTTGCTCTGGTGATATGATTAAGTCTTGTAAGATAAGCAGAGACAATGAGATTTAGTTTATTCGAGCACAGATGCTCAACTGCACTCCCAGAGCCTATGGAGATTTTTCAGCCATTGCTTCAGTAGAAGAATGAAAGAATGAAAGAATGAAAGAATGAAAGAATGAAAGAATGAAAGAATGAAAGAATGAAAGAATGAAAGAATTCAGTGTCTCGTAGCTAAACATGGTATGCTTGGTTTGCTGTAGTCTATCTGGCTCCACAGAGTTAAGGTGAGCCCAGACAAGTTTTACTACAGGATCCCAAGGAAGCAGGCCTCGTACACATCGATGAAAGGCAATAGGAATATGTGGACCCAGTATGTACTCACAGTTTACATGTCTGGGTGACACAGAAGAAAAAGCACTCTGCTATATATATTTAGTGTTCTGATGGTTCACTTAGCACATCATGATTTTCTATATAAGAAGGTGCAAGACTTTGATCAAAATCATCTTACCTGCATACTTTTAAATTCATTGTTATAGCCATGGTTACCCCTATCGCAATACGTGTAAGTTCCGTCCCTAAGAAGAAACCATCATATGGTGTAAATAAAAATGGCACAAATAGAACCAGTTAAAACAGTCATCCTGACTCACTGGACTCTAGATCATATCATAAGAACAGACTCTGGCATAATATTGTAGTACATTTTGCTCATCCAGTGTTCCCTTTTATGAAGATTTCTTCTGTAACAGAGATTGCTATGGACAGAAATAAATTATCCTAGGTAGGTATAGAGTGTACAGCGAATCAGTGTTTTCAAAATAAAATGAAAAAATGGCTATGTTTTAAGTGAGGCCTTTACATACCTACAAGTTTCAGAACAAGTGTAATCTGCTTAGGAAGAATTCCTCAGTTATATTCTCTGGTATCTGCATTTTTATAGAAAACTTATAATGGGAGAACTCTGCTGTTAGCCTCTGTGGAACAATACAAATAAGATTGCAAGGTATTTTGCCTTACAAGACATGGATTCTGAAAG
Source organism: Leptosomus discolor (assembly GCF_034619465.1). Taxonomy (NCBI): domain Eukaryota; kingdom Metazoa; phylum Chordata; class Aves; order Leptosomiformes; family Leptosomidae; genus Leptosomus; species Leptosomus discolor. Next base: position 65,799,049 of record NC_141392.1, read on the forward strand.
GTGAAGGAGAGATGTGGATGTGTGTGCGGGGGTTACAGAATTAATAACATGTCAGAATAGTCTGACTTATAATGACTAACATTTGTTTCAATTTACCCGTTGCTGAGATATACAGAAAGACAGAGAGATAGTCATCCCATACTGATTCAATGCACAGCTGACATGCACATGTATCCTGTTTTCAGAGGCACAAGAATATTTGAGCACAGTTAAAAATGGGTGAATATGAGATTTTTCAGTGGGCATTTATTTTTATATGTACAGGACAATTATTTGGTTGCATCAAAACAAAGAACCAAGTCATGTACTGATCGAGTACTTTCTATTATTTAAATGTCTTGAAATTCCAAGTCAGCTCATGCTTCTCCTACGGCAACACTGTAGCTCAGTAAATACAGTATTGCTACTAACACCGCAGGCTTTGTATTGAGTTTTCAAAGCCTCAGGACTAAGGCTTATCTGAACTGCTCTTGACTTGCTCAAAGCTATTGGTTTTGTTTAGCTCTTAGAACAATTTTTTACAATGACAAGGTGGTTGTGTCTAATCTGTTATCAGCTTATCTCTGCATGGCAAAGACATATTTTTTATACAGATAGCAGTAATAATTAGTTATTCTGCATAAAATGGAGACCCCAAAGCTATAAACAACTCTCCAATGGTCAATTAAGGAAATGCAGATCTGGAACTGAGCAAAACCAGACTTAGAAGAAAGAAAGAGAATAAAGAACAAATATCTAACACATGTAGAATGCACTCTGTCTATAGTGAACTGAGATGTAAAGTTAACTTGCAGGCCAGTGAAGAATGAACAAGCTGTAGTGTTAGCCACACGTATAGGAAGGAAAAAGTGAGGAAAAAGAAACATCACATTGTATTCCTCCTGGCAAAGGACTCATAATGCTGATTACTGGCCGTATCCACACATCCAGACTGAAGCCACCGACCTTAGGACCCAGAAAGGCAGCAGAGGAGTGACTGTAATACCAGATACTAGGAAGGCTTTGTATAAGAATTTTAACTGCATTATTTTTGAGACTTTTTCTGTGTAGTAGCATTCATTTATTTATTTTCTTTTTCCTTCCTTTTTTTTTTTCTGTAAAAATTTGATCTGGAGTAATGATGATTCTTTTATTAGACTGTTAAGATTTGAACTGTACTAATAATACATTCTTGGCTTTATGTATAAGGCTCATTTCCTTTTTATACATAGTGAGATCTTAAATGTAACAAACATGGAAATGTAACGAGTCTAAAGCCAAATAGGAAATGAGGCATCCGTGAGGGCAGTTAAAAGGATGAAAATGGAATGAAAAAGATAAGGTAACAGTCACACAGATTATGTTACCTCACAGCCAGCCACTGTTGATCCACCAAAAGATGAACTTTATCAATACGAATGTTGTTAGCATAGTGGAATCGTTTTGGCAAGTCAGGCGTCAGATAAGGCTTGAAGTGCTGAGGGGATCTTTTGCACTGTGCAAGAGGAAAGAGTCCAGTCATGAGTTTTGCTCAGTATCAAAAATAAACCCATAATTCAAAGTTATGACAGGCCCCTTAGTGACAGGAATGTAAGCACAAAGCACATTATTCACAGATATCTTCTGCGATACCCTGCAGATCTCATTTTTAGCCCAAGAAACAATGGAAGGAAAAGTGGCTTTTTTGGGGAACTGTTTGAAAATATACTGGTACACTATGCATAGCAAGTTTCACAAATACTGTGGTAAAAGTACTCCTAAGGCTGAAAGACATTTAGTAGTAATGCTTAGTCCATATATCCATACTAATGTCACTGGCATCTAGTACGTAAGATTGCACTCTACAAAAGAAAGTTCCCTGGCTGTTTATTTCTGCCATCTTCTATTACTTTACCATTCAATAAATAACAAAGAAAACCAAGTATACATAACGTAGCACAGTCTAGGGTTTTAGTAGTTAGACAGAACATGTACTCTCATGCCGTGTAAATGTCCAGTGCTCAGCTGTTAGCTGAAGGCCTTAGATTTTACATCCACATTAATACAACAATTAATATAACTGTTGTGTTAGCAGGCATGCCATGAACGAGTTTGGCATTGAGAGCCTAATGACAACCATATGACATACTGCAAAGATTTAACTACATATGGCCATCAGGAGCCATTCCAGCTGGCTGCAAGCATCATGGCAATGTTTCAGAAGTGTGGCTCCTGACAAGTAATTCAGCTCTGGGACAACACAGAACATCTAAAACGCTGAGGGAAGAGCTGCTAGGAGGCTGGGTAAGCCGAAGAAGTGGACCTGTTTTACCACACAGGGTGTGCACACTACAGCACGCTTTGAGTCTGATCTGACATCTTCACCTCTAAGTACTAGAACTGTATACTCTGCTCAGAATGACATTAATGTGTGAAATGAGAGTAAGTGTGCCTGGATAGTCATCAAAGAAGCATAGTGGAACCCAGGAACATGAAAAATAAGGATTCAGCAGGTTTGCTAGCCCAGGACAGGAGGTCTTTCTACAAAGGATAATCTAATTAAAGGGGAAAACAGAGTAGATCAACATATAATATGACTTTATGTCTATTGATTAGCAATTAATATACAACACACAACTCCCTTCTCTGCCCAAACCCCTCATTCTAAGAACCTGAAAGGGACAAAATACACTATTTATGAATAGAAAAGGCAAGAGGAATTGTCCTGTTACCAGGATATTCCTCTAAGGCAGAGATGTCACATCCCTGTAACTATTAGCAGCTGCAGTTTCAACTGGGGCTGCGAACATGCAGATTGTGCTATTCCCCTCACATTAATGCTCTTTGATATGACAGGCCCTACATCATACAATGGGATAGGGAATGTAGCACTGAAAAAGCTCCTTCTGCTGTTCAAAACCATTGATACCCTACTCCCGCATCTGCTTTGTATTCTGGGGAATAAAGGACGTGTTCTTAGGCATTCAGAATCAAGAAAAAATTAAAACGTAACGTTCACTGCCCTTTGGACTTCAATGGCAGGCTAAAGCTACATACAATAGTGCACAACGGTTGTTCAAAAGGTTAAAGGAAGACCTCTAGTGGTGAAGTGTGAGAAATACACCCAGCTGAGACGGCCCAGAATTTTTCCGAGCTGACAGCACTTATTCTAAAAGTATCAGAACATCTATGTGCTGCTTGGGCGAGTCACAGAATAGAAAACAAACTGGCAATGAAGGAAAGAAGGAAAAATTATGACAATACACAGAGAGCAAGAAGTTTAAATGTGTAACTCACTGTAAATTACAAATGCAAAGAAATACAAAAAAGACAACTTTCTTACAAGTATTTAGTTTGTCCACCATATTCATCTCACATGTATTAATATATACTAATGAACACTAAAAAGAAAAAAAGGCAGTGAATTATCTATGGAAAAACATGCACTGTCGTATCACCTTTCAGTAAAAGAAATAGGCTTGGTCTTCCTTTGTTTTGTGCTCTATTCCGTACTCCTTTGTCTGCACCCTTCAGAGCTCAGATGTCACAGAGCGTACCCACAAGGAGCAATGGTCTACATGGGAGACACAGACAAGCTTGGACCTGCCCTGAAGTGCTAAGTCCACACAGTATGGCAGAGATCCAAGCAGAACTATCACTATGGGGGCCAGTGGAAGTGCAGGATACCTAAAAGCACTGTCAGTACTTAAGCGATATGTCGTAAAAGATCCTGAAGGAGCTGTACGGCCTCACGCCAAAGGTCCACCTTGCCTAGTACTCTGTTTCCAATCAGATTTCTAGAACTTCTTGAATCAGATACTTAAGAGAAAGTGTGTAAAAACAAGTCACGTATTGAATGAACATTCTTTCTTGTACCTTCTCATTTTCCTCTAGGCTTCAGGGATTTCTTGAGTCAGAGGTTGCTTGTGGATCATGTTTAACAGGCCTTACAGGCCTGTCCTCCATAAATTTGTCTAAAATCCCCACTTCCTATTTATATTTCCAGCCTCTACAACGCTCTATGCCAATGTGCTCTACAAGGTCATTATCTGTTGCATGGAAAAGTTGCTTTAGCCTAGCCTGTGTGCAGCACTCATGGTCCAGAGCTAACAGATGCCTATTATCTAAAGCATCTCTGTGTTGTATCCTGTTTTAAAATGAAGATACACCCTGCTTTCTCCACATGAAGTCAGCCACTTTTTCTCTTTCGAAGTGAAGTACAGAAAACTCTTTTGCTCTGAACAGAGATCCCCCATGGCAAACCTTTGTGCACCATCTTTAAACAATTTCTAGAACTGCCTCCTACGATACACTGGAATCAGTACACTGTCTAAACTGGCACTGTAGTCTCAGTTTCTCACAAACTGTGCTTTTTGATCGGATTCCTATTAAGAAGAACTATGAGGAAAAATTATTAAAGTATTTACTCACTGTGAGGTTTTTAACAATTCCTTCTGAGTCAACTGTTAAAAAGAAAAGATGAATTAACATATAGTCAAACAGCTGAATGTTCAAAGCCTTATGAGAAAGATTTCAACATGCTTTTTGTCCATAAAATTGAATTTCTTTATCAGCCTGTGAAGATTATAGTAACTATAACCTTCCACAGGTAGGAATGTTGTGTTTCCAAGAGTAACTCTCTGTAAATGTGGTAGCCTGTGGAAGTACCTAGCACTTCAGGTGCATCAAGACAGACTGTAGAAAACTACCATGGTGATGACTGCCTACACCTAAACCTGACACATCATCAGAACCAAATTTTCTTCTCCCACCTAACCTCTGTTTGAAGTACAAGCTTTTTTACATTGAACTGGACCTGAAGCGCTTGTCTTGTATTCCACTTCCAGCGGCAGTCACAGAGAAAAATCCAGTCTTAGTACTCTCACCTTCTGCATTTTCAGAGAGTGACTTTAACCTTTAGACATTAGTGTTCTAAAAAACAAATCTGAGCACTTTACAGAAGGAAAATTCCTTCAGAAAAAAGTAAGACCATTAGCAGAAATCAGTCAACAATTATATTGAGATTGACACATACAAAATATCATTATTCTCTCCTCTGCTTATTACTCTTCTCCTGACTTAGACTGACTTCTATGTAAACCAAGTGAAGTCTGCTTTATGTTGTATAAATATTGTGCCTACAAATATAAATATAGTTAGAAAAGAGAAATAAAAAGTACAATGTGATCCCAGCTTTTATTTGAGATCTGCAAGAATTATGCCTTTTAGAATAAGTTATGAATTCTATAAACCCACTAAATAGAGCATATCCATGTTTTTACCTCTCTCCGTTCTTTTCCCTGATACAGAAAGTTTGGGGATGTTTTTTTTCCTTTCAGTACGGTAGCACAGTATCTACTCAAAGTCAGTCAGCTTACATGGTTTCAATTTTGTGTTCTTTCGTGATACTAGCTAAAGGGCTCAACCAAGGCTTAGATCCCTCTGTGCTAAGATTCAGATTCTGTAACTTTGTACACATAGTTAGAAATAGTCACTGCTTCAAAAAGACTGACTCTGCCAGTGTTGCACAAGAAATCTGTGAAGAGCAATGAGCTTACAGAAGACCTGAATTTCCAGTCCAAAACAATAAAACTATCTGTACTTCATCTTTCCACATGCCAAGAAAATGCAAACCAGAGTCTGCAACAAGCTTTTCTAACCTTCAATTTCAACTAAAGGTGTTGTTCTTGCAAAAAAACACCCCTGTTTAAACCAAGTTAAGTGAAACAGAAAGCTATTCACTCTGGCTATTACTACAGATGATCCATTTTCCCCTTTATTTATTTATTTATTTCCTATTATATTGGGTGTGCAAGCTCAAGATTGGTCGATTGGTCCACACTTACAGGTAAAATAGTCCTGTGGCACATTTCTTGCTCGAATCCGAGCTGCAGGCCCAGCATATATGTAGAAATCAATCTCATTGAAGTAATTAGTCATGTATTCTAACTGTCTGCAGTAGGTCATGTCCATCCCTAAAGGACAATATAGAAACAGTTATTTTTTTATCTACAATACATGGCAAGGAAGATAAAGTGAATTACAAAATACATTAAAGCTAGGAAGCACACATATTACACAGAGGAATAAACCAGTAAAATTTAGATTGAAAAAATAACTGTATACTTTACCATGATCAGCTAAAACAATGACGTTCACACATTTGTGCAGGTTTCTTTGTTTAAGTCCATCCATTAGCATCCCCAGTGCTTGATCTGCTATCTGTAAGGCTTTGATTACCTGTGAGATAAACTAGTTTAATTAGAATTTTTCTTTCTGATTTCAAGTTCTCACTTAAAAGTAGTCATCGAAGTCTGAAAAAAAGTGAGCTTTTCTGTCAGATTTCAGGTTCTTAATATTGCTGCTTCTTTTCTTTCTCCATCACCACTAGAGTATAGACGTGCAGGATTCCACTACCCTACCACACAATACGTGACTTAAAAAAAGACTCACAATTAATTTTTTTCTATTACCTTAGAAAAACTGAGCTTTAAAAATGTTTATTGAAAGAAAAAATTAACACATTTGAGCAAACTTGTTTCTTACCCCCAAATTTATGTAAAATACCAGATTTATAACATAAAATACAATTTTTGTTGTAGTATGACCATGTGGTTGTATTAGCAATAAGTAGTGTTCCAAAAATATTTACATATACATGTTATCTATAAAACTAGTGTAGCATCCAAAAAGGCATGGTGCCCTTCTCTTATATACACAGTCCCTTTAAACTTCCTACAGAACACCACTGACTGCCACTGAAGAAATATGGGAGAAATCCAGCACAACCCACTCTACAGACATTCACAGAGGATGGCTCTTCCCCAGCTGGAGCAGCTGACTTATAGTCTTCCTGTAAGTCCTACAGCAAGGATGATACCCGAGTGAGTCTGAGGACTCCACGTCTGAGCATTTGCAGTCTTCTTGTTCCCCTGACTCTGCAGCACTCTCTTGAATGTCTCGTGTGCATAGACAATGTACACACATACAATTACACGCACAATAACGGGGTTTTAAGCCCTTTATGTACAAAGAGAAATGGAGTTCCCTTTCCAATTAGGGAGCCTAAAACTATCCTACAAAGATCATTTTTTCTGTCCTTGTCCACTACAACAGGGCTTTTTGCTGAAGATCAATTTCAGATATATTAAACAAGACCGTTCCAGGAAGGAGCTGATATGATAAGTCCTAAGCTCCTTAAAGACTGACCTTTTTGCCCTCATGCAAGTAAAAATGTAATCTTTTGGGGTTACAAATTAAAAAACATTGAAGTACAGTGTTAGGAATAAATAAAAGACAGCTCTGAAGATTTGTGAGGCCACATGCTTACAAATATCACTTGGCAATAAAATTAAAGTTCAGTCTAAATACAAGCATTAATATTATTTCTAATAGTATGTCCTGAAATGATTTTCTGCCAGTCTGTTTGGTTTACAGCTCTTTTGATTCACAAACAGTGTTGGAATCATAACCAAAGGGTCAATCACAAGCAAGAGTTCTTAATAAAACTGGTAAAACAGTCATGGTAATTTTTGACCTACTATCCTTTCCAAGTTTATAAGTCGATTAAGTTCATAGTACAGCACCATCTTCAGTGTGGTTTAGTATAAGAAAAACACAAAAACTACTTACACCACCACTAACTGGTCCAAATGAATGTCCAGAAGAATCTGGTTCTTCAATATACAAAGTGTAGAAATCAGGCCTCAAGTTAGAAATAAATAAGAATGGTACATTATGAGAATTTGAAGACAGCGTTTCAAAAGAACACATACATTAAAAAAAATATATTAAATGAAACCTCAGATGGAATTATAAATAACTTCTTTAAACCTTAATAAAAGTCTATACAGCAAATATAATCATTCAACTTCCTGTGAGTTTTATAATTAATCAACATGGACTATTTGAAGTTACAGTTTCAGAACCAGTATCCAGTGTTTTTAATTGGTTTCCAGAAGAGAAGGAAAGCCAATGTCAACTCTAATCTTTAAAAAGGGCAAGAAGGAGGACCCAGGAAACTACAGGCCAGTCAGCCTCACCTCCATCCTTGGAAAGATGATGGAACAGTTCATTCTGGATGTCCTCTCTACACGTGTGGAGGAAAACAAGGTTATCAGGAGTAGTCAACATGGATTCATCACGGGGAAATCATGCTTGACCAACCTGATAGGCTTCTATGATGGCATGACTGGGTGAATGAGGGGAGAGCAGTGGATGTTGTCTATCTCAACTTCAGAAAGGCTTTTGAAATTGTCTCCTACAACATCCTCACAGATAAGCTTAGGAAGTGTGGGATAGATGAGTGGACAGTGAGGTGGACTGAGAACTGGTTGAAGAACAGAGCTCAGACGGTTGTGGTCAGTGGCACAGAGTCCAGATGGAGGCCTGTGGCTAGCAGTGTTCGTCAGGGGTCAGTACTGGGTCCGGTCTTGTTCAAGTTACCCATGAGCCAGCACTGTGCCCTTGTGGCCAAGAAGGCCAATGGTATCCTGGGGTGCATTAAGAAGAGTGTGGCCAGCAGGTCGTGGGAGGTTCTCCTCCCCCACTACTCTGCCCTGGTGAGGCCACATCTGGAGTCTTGTGTCCAGGCTCCCCAGCTCAAGAGGGACAGGGAACTACTGGAAAGAGTCCAGCAGAGGGCTATGAAGATGACTAGGGGACAGGAGTATCTCTCCTATGAGGAAAGACTGAGAGATCTGGGGCTCTTTAGCCTGGAGACAAGAAGACTGAGAGGAGATCTGGCCAATGCTTATAAATGGAGCAGTCCTGCAGGGAAGGACTTGGGGGTGCTAGTGGATGATAAGATGAACATGAGCCAACAGTGTGTACTTGCAGCCCAGAAAGCAAATCATATCCTGGGCTGCATCAAAAGATGTACGGCCATCAGGTCGAGGGAGGTGATTCTGCCCCTTTACTCTGTCCTCGTGAGACCCCACCTGGAATACTGTGTCCAGCTCTGTAGCCCCCAACACAAGAAAGACATGGAGCTGTTGGAGAGAGTTGAGAGGAGGGCTACCAAGATGGTCAGAGGGTTGGAACACTTTTTCTACAAGGACAGGCTGAGAGAGTTGGGCTCTAGGGAGACCTTACAGCAGCCTTCTAGTACCTGAAGGGGGCCTACAGGAAAGGTGGGAAGGGGCTTTTTACAAGGTCCTGCAGTGATAGGACAAGGGGTAATGTTAGGAAGCTGCGAGAGGGCAGGTTTAGACTAGGTATAAGGAAGAAGTTCTTCACCCTGAGGGTGGTGAGACACTGGAACAGGTTGTCTAAGGAAGCTGTGGATGCTCCATCCCTGGAAGTGTTCAAGGCCAGGTTAGATGGAGCCTTGAGCAACCTGGTCTAGTGGGAGGTGTCCTTACCATGGCAGGGGGGTTGGAACTAGATGATCTTTGAGATCCCTTCCAACCCAAACCATTCTGTGATTCTGTGATTCTATGATTCTATGAAATATCTAAAGGGCGGGTGTCAAGAGGATAGGGCCAGGCCCATTTCAGTGGCGCCCAGTGACAGGACAAGGGGCAATGGGCACAAACAGGAGCACAGGAAGTTCCCTCTCAACATGAGGAAAAACTTCTTTACTCTGAGGGTGGCAGAGCACTGGAACAGGCTTCCCAGGGAGGTTGTGGAGTCTCCTTCCCTGGAGGTATTCAAAACCTGCCTGGACGCCATCCTGTGCAACCTGCTCTAGATGAACCTGCTTGAGCAGGGGGGATAGACTAGATGATCTCCAGATGTCCCTTCTTCCAATCCCTACCATTCTGTGATTCTGTGAAATCACTCTGAGAAACTTCAAGATCTCAGACAGCAGAGTAAGTTGTTCCTTTTTGAGATGTATGTGGAGCTATCACCTAAAGGATTTCTTCCTGATTAAGCTGTGAGGTTCTAGAGAGCATCTCCTAACTGCAAATATATCACGAATTTGTTAACAAACTATCATATAAAAGATACCACTTTTTAAAATGTCAAAAAGTTGAGCACCATAATCAGTACTGACATCTACTTTTCATCCTAAATTACTGCCTGCAATTACTTTCAGATATTCAAACTTTTCTTGTGCAACATCTTTCGTATAAAATCTTTCATCCATACACTTAGACTAGAAATTGAGTGTTCTATGTTTCCTTTAGCCCATGTACCAAGAAAAAAGACACAACAATAAAAGAAAATTTATACAACAGTACATCCCATTCAGATATATGTTCATTTTTTTATCTTTTGTATCTACAGTCTCATCCTGAAAATGATTAGCTCTACTTACAGAATAGGCTAGTGTTCAGCAAGTTATCATTTGACATGGTAAGGAAGATTCCATGTTTCACAAACATCCACAGAAATTTCAATTGCTAAGCATTAAAACCTTTCTAAACTATAGTCCCACAAACCAGCTAGGTATTACTAAGTGTTACCTCTCAGATTTGGTATAATCAAGCCATTTCAATATTCCTGAAATTCTCTGTTCATATGAGACTGAACTGGGGGGAAAAAAAAAAAAAGATATGATGTTAACAAAGCTTTTCTGATAAGCCCTTCAAATACTAAGATACAGAGAAAGCGTCCACCTTCTAGTTGTCTAGTAAAGTCACAGACTGGGATTTCAGGAATGATGCATCTTAATAAGGTACCAGTGATCAGTTTTATTCTAATTCTTTATTGAATGTAACTGACTTTTAATGGTAAATTAGACAGATCCTGAATTTGCAAACACAAACATGTGATGTTGGTGGGAGTATATGAGTATATATTTACAATTAAATACATGCAAAAAAGAGATATCAAGTTCAAGACATAAACCTAAAGTCAGAATAATTTTTATTCTTTCCAGCATGTGTAAACGTTGGACTTTCATATTTCAAAAGCAAATAAAGCCCCCAGCAAAATCTTTGTGAGGTCACGCTTTGCCTCCTATAAAGGAATTCACTCATTCATAGCTTTGCTTTCCCCTGAAGTCACGCACAAGCTTTATGTTAGTTACCTGCAGTACTTGGATGTTTTCTGCGTACCAATCTTACACATCAACGCAAGATCTATGTTATTTATAGAGACTTAAAGTTGTATACCTGCTTTAGCTTATCTTTGTAAATGTGAAGAAATATAGGAGATTTACTGAAATTTTCATGAATATTTAGAAATAATTTACTAATACTGATGCCTTCCATAAAAAAAAAAGAAATACTATAAGGGTAATTGCCATATTTTCACATGTCTAACCTGTGACTTAGCTAGACAGAACATACAGAGCTATGATTCAGCAGCAGTGGGCACCTTATCACACACACAAGCAAGACCAGAGGGAATTGATCTAGAGCTCGTCTTCCTTCAGTAGCTTCCTGATCCAGCATCCTCTCTTCAATCAGCTTCTGCCTCCTATAGCCTTTTGCCATGGTTTCCATGTTTGTGTACATTATCTTAGGGTATAGGTTATCTGAAAGCTTATTCTCAAGTACAAGTGTTTTTAAAGGGGTATATAGTATGTATAGATTTTATGTGTGGAAATACAGCAATCATTGGTATAGCTTAGCAGTGGCTACTAATCAGCTACAGGATGATTTCCTAGCGGAGGCTCAGTGGTTTGCAGTTGGCTGAAACTTTCAAAACTGTCTAGGAGAACAGAATATACAGTACCTTTTGACTTTCTCATTGTGAAACTCCCTAAATAGCTTTGAAGATTTCAGCTATTATTGGCAGTTCTGTGGCAAAACTAGGATGATGTGACATGGCACTTATCTCTCAGACTGTTGTTTAAAAACCTTATGTTTCATTTCCTTCAACTGTCATATGGCAATTTGGATTTTGGAGTAATTTAGACAAATTTACTATAGAGCCCTATAAAAACTTACCCGTTGTATATATTGTACAAGGTGGGGTATGTTCCATTAATTGGAACATCTGAGCCCGGCCAAAAGAATGTGCCTGCTTTCAAATTTTGGTACATTGCTGTCAGCCAGACCTATGGGTAAAGATACAAACAAATGATTTTATGGCATATATACCACTAGAGGACCTCAGATCACCAAAGTAAAAATACATAATTGGATCAGAAACATGGGCTGCAAGCGTGCGTTTCTCGTCCTTCTTTCACACATCATGGAGTTGCCTAATGACCATATCTGATCTGAAGTTTATTTTCTATATACATATTCTGAAGAAAAATTAGTAGCACAGAACCCAAGATGTTGCCATTTCTTGAGTATTGCCAGCATAGAAAAAAATCATACAGGTATTTCCATAATTGGCAACAGGTAGTGATCTTGTTTCCTGTGGCAAATGCCAGTGGAATGGATCACGAAGATGGAAGAATGGTTCAGAGATGCATCAGGGATGCTCAGACTTGATGTTAGGAAACATTTGTTTATTGAGAGGGTGGTCAAACATTGGAACAGGCTTCCTAGAGAGGTGGTCAATGCCCCAAGCCTGTCAGTGTTCAAGAGGCATTTGGACAATGCCCTCAATAATATCCTTTTACTTTTGGTCAGCCCTGAAGTGGTCAGGCAGTTATACTAGATGGTTGTTGTAGGTCCCCTCGAACGGAAATTTCTTTTCTATTCTGTTCTGCTTTATTCTATTCTAAGATACGGATTCTAGTTATATGACTTTGTTATAAGACAGCATATTTCTTTTCATCTTAAAAAGCACATTGTGGTTCTGTCACAAACCTGATGAAATCCTTCCTGAAACTAAACACCAAAATGAAACTAAACACCTTCCTGAAAATAACACCAAAATTGAGTATACTATAAACATGACTACACAGACAATATATATACATATATATACACACACTTGTAAATAAATATATAAAAGTATATTAAGTAGATATACTACATACATGTGTATTTTTTATATTTTTGTACATTATTACAGATTGATATTTCTAGTGAATTAATAATATTAATCATAACTATAGGTACAATCAGGGTGGAGTTCTTTTATGAGATGTGCCATATGTAATATATAAGTGTTCATTTTGCTAGAAATTCGGCTCTTCACTATTCTCTCGCTTGCTTTTATATGCTTGGACTTTGTAAATGGGTATCATTTTGAGGTAGATTTTCAGATTTTATTTCGTAGCTAATTGTCAAAAGACAAACAAAAAAACAGCCCACAATAAAACCATACCAAAAATTTACTGTGGTTCCTGTGGCAAGAGATCCATTCCAATACTAGCCAAAATATGTAAGTCTTTTTTTACTAACTGCCACATTAAATAAAATTTTTAAGTCTCAGAATTAACATTTTAAAAGTTCTTTTTACTTTTATAAAAAGCAAACTGTTTTGTAGGCAACCTGTAACACGAAGGCTACAGGGTATTTAGCACGTACTGCAAATGTGTCACACAGCTTTGCATTTTATTTTCTTTTAATTTTGTTTTGGTTTATAATATGGCACATGAGCCACTCTAAACATAAAGGAATACCATGATGAAAAATAAACCTACCGGCTGCCCCTTCCACCATGAAGGTTTGAATTTTTCTGTTCCCGAAAGCGAGAAATGCTTGTTCAAGTCCACATCATACATGCTGTTATCAATAATACCATGGGATTCTGGATACAATCCCTGCAAAATGAAAATAAACAAAAAACCCACTGAATCTTGAAATCAAATGGAGCACTGCACACTCTTGCAGCATTGCAATTATTTTTAGGGCTGTTTTATCACAGATCAGAACACGCTTTCCTAACACAGATCATCAGATTTCTGCCAATGAATTCAGCGTGCCTGTCAAGTTCCCTCGAGTTTCCCTATTTTCTCCCCAGCCCAACTAAAACCTGATGTGCTATAGATTAAGTACCATATATGTCATGTGGCTGTATATCAGCTGCCAAACCCACCCTAACACACACTCTCATCAAACGGGTCTGTCCTCACCCATATTCCCCCATATCTAATTAGACTGACAAAAATCAGGAATAACCGGTTCACAGGTCAGAATCTGATACAATGCATACATAGCCACATGGACTATCTCAGTATCTCTCTCTTTTTACTCCTATAGCTTGAGTTCCCGTGTCCCACAAAAAGATTTGCACCACAAAAGCCTTTCTACGTCGTCCAGATTATGAAGAGGAAAAATAGCAAATTTGCACTTACTGTGACAATAGTATAGTGGTTTGGAAAGGTTTTTGTGGGGTAAGCAGCCCTCATGTATTTTGAATGTGTGCCACATGTTTCTGCAACAGATCATGGAATTAATATAAATTTGCTTATTTTTTTTTTTTTAAAGCGAAAATTCACAGTCTTAAAAACAAACAAAAAAAATCACCAATCAGAGGCGAAATGTGACTCCGAATTAAGACGCATACATTCCGGTGTCTCCTTGTGAGCTAGGCCTACTGTCCCATTGCAGTCAACGGACTCTGGACACGCAAATCATTTGCCTAAAGCCAAGACACCTAGGGCCGTTTGAGACATCCTTAATGATCCTTCTTGGTCTTCAGATGCTGCTCCTCCATCCTGACTGCCAACCTGAATGAGTGTCTCAGATACTTCTGAGATCCAAAATGGCACTAGACATACATGTTTAAGCAACGAGACTGAAGTCTCGGGTCAGCCCAGGCAAGATACTCTGCAGAGCTGTCTGGTGACCAGATGCATGGGAAGGACTCAGTTGCTTAAGCAATGGAGTCTGGTGCCATCTGAAATACTCTCAGATATCCAAGACATCTCCATGAAAATTGGCAGTTTTGATGCAGGAGATCAGTGTTCTCCTGACACAGCTGCTGAAGGCCACCTGAGACACACCACGGCACTCTGAAGTATACTAGAAATATAGCTTAAGGCAACAATTTGTCCTATGGCACCCTCTGTCTAGCTGTTGAGCTGACTTGCTTTCTAAACTCTTGCACTGCACTGTACAGCCTGTACTAACCATAAACGTGCTGACTACAATGAGCATGTAGACATCTCACAGGCAGACACCTCCAAGAACATATCTAAATGTTGGTGTCTTGCCCTGGAGTGAATCCCACCCCAGGTGTCTTACCTTTATCTCCAAACATTGCATCACTTTTCAGCGATCTAAGGCACTTACCGTGACGGAACATCTGTAATATCTAAATCCACTGTAGTATCCAACTTATTTACCCACAAAACAAAGGTGTGAAGACTGGAAGATGCCTTAATGCCATTTTTTAATCTAACTCACATGGAGAAACGATTCTGTATTATTAAGTTGTAGTCAGATGATTATTTGATTCACACTCAAACACACTTTATTCTTTGATGTACAGTGTTTCAGACAAAGAACAGAAATTGATTTTAACTAAGCAACCTCAACTAAACAATGAAAGCCTGAAATTATTCAACAAAACTGTTCCAGTATCTTACAGAAAAAAGGCTTAAAGAGTTTAAAGAAGGGCTGAATAATTGTCAAATACATGAGAAAATCAGCATAATTTTTTACGGATCTTTTCTTTTGCAAAGACAGGAATTTCCCTCAGCTTCCCACTATAGATTTCTGAGAAGCATAGGCATAAATGTGCATAAGCATTTGATAAAATTGACCGCAAGTATGAGTAATGCTGAATTAGATCTGTTCTTGTTTGAAAGGATTTCCTGGAAACATACACGTAGCATGGTTTTACATGCCTTTTACCAATTTAGCATTTCCTTTTTTCCCTGTTTCAACAGACTGGAACTGAACAATGACTTCTGCATGCATGATTTCATCACTGATTCAAGTTCTTTTCAAAGTCAGAATGACATCAAAGAAAAAAAATATTTGCACAAGAAGTCAGGTTTCCACACTGCTTCAAGTTCAGGCTTCTGGATACTCTCAGTATCCACAAACAAGATTGTTAACTATGCAGTAAAATGTAACATCCATGTGAAGTTTTCAAATGAGTACATTAGAATCAGAATATGATCTATTCGGAACAGATAGGAACACTGTCAATTTAGACCATCACTGCTGAGAAGAAATAAATAAATATGCAATCATTCTGTCCAAGTACAAAGTATCTTGAGAGCTGGGCTCTAAAGTACTCAGGAAATTTTAATGAAGTGTGCACTAATGGGTCTCACTTTTCAGAGCCCTTTACAGCACAAGCTAAAGGTCTTCAACTTACTGTTTCTCACAATACTCAGAAAAATGGGAAACAGTCACTTGAACCTTACTGCAATCATATCAGTATAGTCTACCAATATGTAAATTACATTGCATTTATGTCTAATACAATAATATTCACTGACATACTTTTAAATACGCAGCTTCTCTTTAGTATCTTAAAATACCTAACTGGAGAAAGTGCATCTTTGAGGAAAATTTTCCAGTAACCCAATGCATTTTCTCCTTCTTCTTTCATCTACTTTCTTCCAAACTATTATACTTTAATGATAATCTCCTTATCGGCTAGGATTTTTCAATAGAGTACAGAGAAAGCAAGAAATCCTTCTCTGGAACTTTTTTCAGTCTTAAACTGTATTTGAATATATATTTCAAACTATTTCTTTAATAACAAGCTGCTGACCAGTGTTAGAGGCCTTGTTAAAAAAAGTCATGTTTGCTGTGCACTCAAATAGAAGAATTAATGTAGAACATATAATAACAAAAACATAAAACTGATGAGGGAGACCTGAATCTTATTGCTGAGCGAAACACGTGCATGACAGCAGCAAAAGGGACTGGAGAGGTTGCATGCAGACTTTTTTAAAAACATAGTCAAAACACTCTTAGTTACTCACTGAGTTTTTCAATATTTGGCAGCAAAGAACTCCAGGTTTGCAAGTATTCTGCTCTAAACCCATCCATTGAAAAAAGGATAAGTGGTGGCAGATCAAACCTACAAGAAAATATGAGTTTGTCATGGTAAAGGAGTTTGGAGAGTTGGTGACTCGTTAAGATGTTTAACAATAAATTCTACTTTTAAAAGTAAGATCCAGAACTTCCATGTACTTCCCAGAATTAGTATCACAGTACGAGATAAACAAATAGTTCCATTCTGAGCAAATACACAATCCTGCTGAAAAAAAATACCAAACAAAACACTGGAGGAATAAAATACAAGCTACTCAGTATGTATAGAGCCTAGAAAAATAAATTGGTTTGTACATAGTAATGGGTTGAATACTGTCTCTTGTCTCTTAATGCATCTTAAAATATCTTTCAGGGTAACTGCACAAGGACTGTACAAGTACAGCAGCTACCCAGCAAGCAGTTAGGGTCAACTGGCCTCGGTGCTGAGAAAAGTAACCTCTTCACAACGCCAGGTTTGTGCTAACCTCTTACCTTACCACACTTCCCATGTGAAGACATCACTAAGCAGTCCCTGTTCTTTGTGGGTTACATCTTTCAAGTTTTCCAGCTCTCATGGAGCTGGAGAACACTTCTTTGCCTCAAGGCCTCTGACAAACTTAACTTAAAGGTACAAAAGGAATGCAGTAGCTGCTTATGTGCTTAGGGTAAGACTTTATGCAAAGAAACAAGGGCAAAAGCCTCAGATCTGACTTCATACAGTAGGTATGATAAAATAGGCACAAACTGCAGCTGATCTCTAGAGCAGTATTTAAATTCTTGTTATAAAAATTCTGAGTAGGGGGTGCTAGCTGTGAAAATAAACTTCACATTAAACATGCTTTCTCTTAACTGACCTAAACGGACTCCTAAAGAAAAATGCATTAGCAGTTATGAAGTGCTGGTGCTTTATCACCTTTTTTCATAACGCCAAGCGACAAAATCAGTAGGATCAAGTCATCTAGTTCTGCAAACTCAGTCTTTTTGTAACCATCATTATGTATTCCAGTCTCCTTAGAAACAGATAAAGAAACATGAAAGTCGTAAACATACAATTAAATTTAAAAAGTAGTTTGAAGTAGGCTCCACTACATGGAGTATCTAAAAAACCCATAACTATTTATAATTTATAGGAATGGCTCACTAAATAAGCCTGGAAAATGTTGGGGGCAAAAACGATTGATAATGATAAGTGACTCCAAACCAGTTTTTGGAGTAATACTTTGAGTGATAACTATTAAAAAAAAAAAAGTTACATATTCACATCAGCCAGTAATTACTATCCTAGCTCTCATTCACAGTGGTCCTTCCAAAACACAGAACTACGCTGGTCAACAGTTTGTATAAAAACAGTTTGTATAAAACAGCTTCCTGAACTGAATCTGAAGTTGAATCTTTACATAGCAGTGCTGTTTACAGCACTTAAATATGCCCTCTTCCATGAGTTTCCAAGCTTCAGCTTATGAAATTGTGTTAACTCAGCAAGTTATTTGTTAACCTAAAAAAGTATATTTTTATATCTATGTTGGGAGGTGCAGGCAGGAACTCATGAAGAGGACACAATACTAAAGGTATTATTGTTATAATTAAACTAAATTGTTAGTAAAATAGATAGAATAATGAATAACGTCATAAATACCATAACTGAACCAGGAAAGAATCCGTTTTACTTTGAAAACAACTCTTAAACTGTGTTTCTGCCTCACCTCTACCTATGATTCTGCAATGCTGCACAAATAGCAAAATATCTACAGGTAGACATGAGAATTACCATGTTTCAGTGTTTGTAGATGTATGGCTAATTTCATACCTTCCTGTTTAACACACCTTTCTTCCCGCAGATAATTCAAGTAAAAAAACCAAACCCTGTTACTTAGATAAAGAACTGCAGTCACAGACTCTTAACAGTTATTACAGCTTGCATAAAGTGATTTATCCAAATTATCACATACACAATATGGTAACATGAAATGGACTATGAGCAGTTTGTGACACATGAACTTTGAGATAACTCTAACAATTTTTCCAGATCTTTGCAAACTGACTTTCAATCTGGATCTGAACTCTTGTACTCTGCTTGTCCTGGGTTACAGTGTAAAATGTGCCAAAAGGAAAAAAAAAAGTATTCTATTACCATCTTCAGGAGCTGTTGAGACCAGGTGGGGCGGTGCTCCCTGCCTCCCCCCTCTGGACTATCTCCTGTTACTGGGCACAACAATTCCTTATCGCCTGACCCATCGATAACTCGCTCCTGGACTATCTCCTGTTAATGGCCCATCAAGGAACTGCCTCACGACTCCCCATCCCATTGTGAGATGCTCCGCCCGGGGGGAAGGAGCCAAGCAGTCCATGCCAAATAAAAACTGAGATTTCGAACACCCTAGCAGCCTTCTTCCACTGGATTCCCAGAGGAGCTTTTCCCCCCACTGGAGTTCCAGAGGACAAGAGCTACCTACCTACCACTGGACCTTCGGAGGAAGACCAGACTCTTTTACCTGATCGCTGCTTCCACAGAACTACATCCATCGCTTCAGGAGGACTGCAGCCAGCATCTTATCGGACTGCTACTGCCACCCTAACAGGGTGTCAGGTTGTATTTCTGACTCTGTCAGTGTAAACCAGTGGGTTGTTTTGGTTTTTTTTCCCTGCCTTGTGTTATATATGTATATATATATATTAGTAAAGAACTGTTATTCCTATTCCCCATATCTTTGCCTGAAGGCCCGTTAATTTCAAAATTATAATAATTTGGAGGGAAGGGGGTTGCACTTTCCATTTCAAGGGAGGTTCCTGCCTTCCTCCACAGACACCTGTCTTTCAAACCAAGACACTGCTCTAAACTGTAAATGATGAATGAATGTGCAAAAAAAAGATAGGTTTTAGAAAGAAAAAACGTTGCTAGCCACAAACTACTTCTATAGAATATTTTTCAGGGCAGGAGTGTATTCTCAGTGTATTCTCAGGAAAGATGAAAACCTCATAAAGACCTGCTTCAGGCCACTGGAGTATTTCTGACAGTCACAATGATTTTATTTGCTATGAAGACAAAATTATTTTATCCTACCCAGCTGGACACTGAGGAGTTTCAAGTGATATACATGGTTCTTCTGCCCAAGGTATTTCACCTAAAAGCACAAAAGAAAATATTGAGTCAGCATTAAAAAACCCCACACAAACAACGAAGCTGTTTCCTGGTTGATCTTTTTAGAGCTCTTCCTGGTACTTTTTCTGCTTCAATACAGAATTATAGAAATGTAGGGCTAAAGATACCTTTAGAAATCATTTAGTGCAACCTGTTAGGCCTTCAGACCCTGAAAGGGCTAATAATTACAATTGTAAGTTAAAAACAAAGCACATACACTATGCAGACAAGAAAAAAAAATACAAAATGGAGAAGAAAGCACTATAAAAGCTTAGCCTAAGTTTTATCTGGTTTTAAATAGAAAACATTTAAACTGTATCCAGTCCACATGGGATTACTGCCTTCTTTTTTGCAGATACATCTTACACATTTAGTGATGATTACCAGGGCTCCTTTTAGCCTTTTTTTTTTTTTTCTGTAAAGTGCCCAAACTCCTTCAGTATTTCCATGTTGACCATAGCTTCCAAATTTCAACTAATTCTTTCTGTTCTCCTTTAAATATTCTCCACCTGCTTCACTGCTATACTCATTTATGATAAAGTTTGCCCATCTCTTTGGAAGAAGTAAGGGAAGTCAATAAGAGAACAAAGAAGGAAAGCATCCAAAAAGGTATAGGAAAAAATATAAAGAAAAGAGAAGAAGCAGTGGTTGTTGAAGTTCTTGGCCCACCACAGAAAGCTTATCTCCCAGCACACAGCCAAACGCAGGGATGTACAGTGACCTTAACTACGTCAGCTCAATCAATTTTGCACCTAGTCAAACTCCTGACTGCTTTTAGCTTTAATTTGCATTTAGCTGACAAATACAATTTTGCAGGACTAGCCTTAAATCTCTGTCACTTCACAATATAATGGAATTCTGATAACAGATACCATGTTTTATGCAACTGGTATACTCCTCAGGTATCATTCCTGTAATCTAATTTTACCAGTGCTATTCTTTAAGTGTTTAGCCAGAGTCTATATAAAACAATCAGACATGAACAAAGATATTCAGAAATAAGTAAAACATAAGAAACCAAATCTGAAAATTAATGTCTAATAAAAAGGATGGGAATTTTAAAATTAAGGATGATTACTACAATATGTGCTTTGGATTGCATGAAGCTTTAAGCAGAAAACATGACTCCAACTATTTTTGAAAACAAAAAAAAGAAAAGAAATAACCCAAAAAACTCATATTCGATATATTGCTGCAATATTAAAACCAATCTGTATTTCTTAGGAATGACACACAGTCACATTGTTCTCCAGAAACCATCTTTTTCCTAGTCAAAAATACCAAAAGCTTCACCTCAAAACATCTTAATTTTCCAAAATGTCACTGTAAGACTCTAATGTTGAGAAACAAATGTATCTACCTTTGTATTTGCCATGTTTGCCCATCTATTTATTTCACAGGACAACTTACATATAAATCTTTTTGACTTTTGGTTTACCTTTGCAAACACTGTTGTAGTTTACACAGCAATCTTTGTTCTGCAAGCAGTCATCAGAACAAGAACAGTAACTTCCAGGTATCCGTGTCTCACCACAACGGAAATTAGTGCACCACCAAGATCGGGCTGAAAATTGGAAGGAAAACATTATGATTTGGTTCACAGAACCTTATGTAAACTCCTTTGCATGGAAATCCCCCAAAGAGATAAACAAAAAAAAGAGGTTTTGTTAAACTATAATTTACATGTCCTGCTTGAGTTGCTTTAAAAATTTTATCTGAAAGGTAAACTCAAGATTTCATTTAACACATAAAGCCTATTTCTGCAGCCATTGAATGGTAACACAGAGACATAGAATAATTTATTTTACAAAGGTGTCCCCAAAGTCACCCTCTTCAATGCTTTCCACCCTTCCAAGAAGATCATTTCTCATACAGAAGAGAAAGAGAAAGAAACAGATCTTTTGCTTGCTCTTGCAGGTGATTCCCAACAGACAGCAAACTAAGAGATGTAAGGGCTGAAGTGGGCAGAAAAAGTGATATAGATGAAGAAACCCCCAAGCAGCTGCTGGGAGAGCAGAGAGAGTAACTAGAGAGGAGTCTGGCCTCGATGCAGAGCCAGACCTGTCCTCTGCAAGACCACAGAATCACAGAATGACAGGGGTTGGAAGGGATCTCTGGAGACCACCTAGTCCAATCCCCTTGCTCAAGCAGGTTCACCTACAACAGGTTGCACAGGATGGCGCCCAGGCAGGTTTTGAATATCTCCAGGGAAGGAGACTCCACAACATCCCTGGGCAGCCTGTTCCAGGGCTCTGTCACCCTCAGAGTGAAGAAGTTCCTCCTCATGTTTAGACAGAACTTCCTATGTTCAAGTTTGTGCCCGTTGCCCCTTGTCCTGTCGCTGGGCACCACTGAAAAGGGCCTGGCTCCATCCTCTTAATACCCACCCTTTAGATATAATAAGCATTGATAAGGTCCCCTCTCAGCCTTCTCTTCTCCAGGCTAACGAGCCCCAGGTCTCTCAGCCTTTCCTCGTAGGAGAGATGCTCCAGTGCCCCAATCATCTTCTGTAGCCCTCTGCTGGACTCTCTCCAGTAGTTCCCTGTCTCTCTTGAACTGATATGACTGTTGACGAGTGCATCATTCCAATCCCAGGCCCCGCCCCCCCCTCCCCCCCTCCCCCAAGAGCTGCATGAGCCTGGAGGGTGCACCTGACCAGGAAACACCCATTCATTTTTGAAAGTGAAGGAGGTGCTGGCACAGTGTCATTGTTTCAGGGCCTTGGTCAAAGACAACCTGTGATTTCTGCTCACACTCATCCACGGCTTTATCTGGGCCAGGAAATACACAGTGCAAATGGTTTGGTTATCCATGGAGGACAAAAATACAAGGATCTGATTTGAGAAAGACACGGGAAAATTTTGTGTTTTGACAGGTCATCAAGTTATGGCCCTCTAGCCATCTGACTGCAGAAGCAGCTCGACACCGCCACGTCCTTCCCTCCCTGAGGGAACGTGACATAACTTCAGTATATCTGCATAAATACAAGAATTTATCCTTTTCCTATTACTATCACGTGAAAAAAACAAACCCAGCAAGCACTGCCTGTAGGGGAACATACTTGGCTCCACGCAGCTGTCCTCATAGTCCCAGCAGCAGTCCTGACGCTCCTGGCAGCCACTGTCACACCGGCAGCCTGGCACCTCTTTCCCACGCGGCTCATTGCACTTGTGTCTGCAGCTGACTGCAAGGAGAAGGCAGCGAGTGTGAGTGCTCAGACAACCCTGTCCCAGAGAGGTCAGTTAAATGGATCATGGACACAGGCTGTGGGGAGAAATGTGCTGAATAATTTCCCAGATCCATTTCTAGAGTCATTTTTTAACGCGGTCACTAGCACATGGGTCAGCAAGGCAAAACGAAAGCTGTAGGAAGTCCTCTGGACAACGAAGGTCCTGGTGGCCGTTTGGGCCGTGCTCACCCAGAGCCTGTGGCAGGGTTGGTTCTGCAGTGAGTCTCCCCAGGACCAGTGGCACAGGAGGCAATGCCTGGGTGTTCCACCCTCCCAGCATGAGGAGGGGGAAATTGGCATCTCCCTTGCTCATTTTTGGGTCCGGGATGAGTGACTCCCACTTTGGACGTTCCCTACTGTACCTGTCAGGGAGCTGCATGGGACAGGGCACCCAGAGCCATGGGGGCTCCCCAGGGATGGCTGGGCAGGGCCTGGCAGCCAGGGCCCATCCCACCACCCCAGCCAGGATCCGGGCAGGCAGCGGGGCACCAGGGCAGCCTCACCCCAGGCACTGGGCACCTCCCTGGGGTCAAGGACAGGACAAGGCCAGGCTGTTGGCCTATGGGTGGGCCTGGCTCAGCAGGACCCACGGCCAGGCAGGGCACAGCTGTGGCAACCTGGAGACCAGCCCTGCTGCGGCATTGCTGGGTCAGGGGCTGATGGCCCCGGGGGGCTGAAATGGGGTCCTGGGCTGTGGGCAGGGTGGGGGCAGCCCTTGGGGGCTGGGCAAGGCCCATGAGGCTTATTAGTGCACTCAGGACTCTGACCATACCTCTCCCACTTAACCATTACAACATCCCTTAAAAATCTTCAGTTTTGGTTGTCTTCATTGAAGGAAAGAAAAGGGTCCAAATGAGGGGCCTTGTGTTGGAAATGGAGACACGTATTTCCTCACCACAGCTCTGACACCTATGTTCAGGGTCAAGGGCCCTCTGGCACTCCCAAGGACACCGGAGGACAACCCGAAATCGCCAAACATCACCTGCAGCTCCACACTAGCCTCCACAAAGACAAGCCCTGTGTCCGCATTCTCTGTGCTGCAGAAATACTGTTTGAACAACTCTGAGAATCTACATTTCCAGCTTTCTTGTCTACTCACACCGTTAAACAGGGATCGGTATAACTACTTAGATTTGCCATTGCAATCCTATTATAGTTGCCACAAGATTCATACTTTTGCAGGGTACACTGCCTACAAAAATTGGGCTTTAATAACCACTATGCAGAAACCATGTAGAGCTAAAATGATCCTTTTCAAGCCAGCCAGCTTGTTTCACATGTAGAAAGTTCTCAACTTGTACCTTGCGCTTTAAGTGCCTACATCAACAACTGTTGTTCAATGCAAGAAAGTTTTGCAAATAATTAGAATAACAAACAATACATAAATTCATATGTAATGAGCATAGATGGATCTGTCAAAAGTAGAGATGGAATAAAGTAATTGAGGGTTAAGTGTTTTATGACTGGAATCTGTTCTGACACAAAAGAGCTATGATTTTTCACAAATGTACATAAACATATGCAAACAGTCTTCCTGTGTTTTTTTGGCTGAAGTTTAGAGTATTTAATTTAATTTTTCCTCTTTCCGTTAGCTCTAATTCAAAGTTGTTCAGATGGTCTACCTGATTTAAAAATATATAGAATGGTGAGTCTAAGTCATAAAAAAATAGAAATATAAAAATATAAACCTTTTCCTCTGTCTGTAATGGAACTGTTCATACCCCTCATAATTTGCAACCCATGCTTCTAATCTCTTTACAATATTTACATAACTGTGTGAGGTCAGGAATTTAGTATGTCGTTGATTTTTATTTGGACTAGTCAGTACAATTACAGGAGCTATAAGGAAATTTACCTTGAGTATATAAATAGAATAAATTGTACTATCAACAAACGTAAACTCTGTGCTAACCTTTAATCATATACAATGCCAGCTCCTCCTGACTCCTTTCCAGGCACCTTCTCCCGAGACCACAAGTGCCCAGCACCTGTCTTGACTGTGACTCCTTTTGCTCCTGAACAGCAACGCTCTTTCCCACTGCTCTCATAGCAAATGCAGCTGCACAAATGTGCATGCTGCTCAAGGCTGAGGCTTCACCTCCCATGTGTTGCTAATTCATCTTTCCCAAGTAGGTCTGGTTACAAAAGTAGCAAATAAAGTTAGTCAGTCCCTATTTAGGGTCCCTCTGTAACACCTGCAGTCAGAGGCACCAAAACGCTAACATCCTGGTTTGATGCCATCTTTCACTTACTACACTATGACCAAGTTCCTTAGGTAAATGTCAGTGAAGACTCAAGCTGGGGGTATCTGCATATTTTATACAGAAAGTTGCAATACAACATATGCATCGTCAAAAAGCAATTACAGTTCCATCTCTTCCTGTTTGCTAGGCTGGTAGTATTGAAAGATCTCAGAAGCAGCTAAGACTAGATGAGTAAGTAGGTAGACAAGTTCAATATGTGTTGATTAGGAACGAGAAAGAGATTGTGCTTCCTTGAACTCCTCCAATATGAGATTACTGTTGTTTCGATTCTAAAGGAAGTGTTTTATTTAATTCACCATGTTTGTTCTCATCTGGCTTGACCCTCTGATATCAAAATACTACTTTGTTTTTCTAATCAAAAGATAACATCCTGCGAATTCAAACCATTATCCCCTTTTTACCATAGGTTTACAGAAACTGAAGTTCTCAGAGAAAATTCATAATTGGTTTTAACATTAGCCACCTGAACTATGCCAGATTTACCCAAAGCATGAGTCCCAAAGATGGTCCAATGATATCTCTTCTACAAAACATATTGCTTAAATAATTGCAAGATATTATATGTAATAAGATAACTCCTATCTCAAATTTCCTAGAAGTATGAATATAATAAAATTCCCAAACTTTTTATGAACTAGGTTTAACACTTCTGGAAAGAGAAGAAAGGCACTCAGTGGTTTAGGATAGGATTTTCAAGTATAGATTGTGAGTGAACTGTTTTTATACAATCCAATTTGAAAAATGCAAGAACTTTATTTTCACAGGTGGTAATTTTTCACATAGCATTTACATTATGCTATAAAAGAGCCCCTGCTGAAGGCCTTCACCAGATCTAGCTTCAGCGGTAATTATGCTGAAAGTACCATAAACATACCTTGCTCTTGGTCCCCACGGTTCAGTCCCAGTCCTAAGCCTAGTCCCAGGGATACAATGACCAAAGTACACAGCAGAACCTGTCACATAGAAACAAGAAAATTCAAGTTCCCAATTGTGATAAACTGTTATGTTTATTAGAAATTAACTCTGTGATTTTTATTTCTATGAGTGTGTGATTTCTTATGAACTAATCATTTCTCCAAACTTGTCACTGAAAAATTGGAGACATTCTGAGCCTGAAGATAGGATAGGCACAAAAATTCCAATCTTGCGAAACTTTTACAAGCCAACACCTTAATACCACACTTTTAACCTATGGCCAGTCCCATGTTGTAATAGGGGAAGTCTTTGCCAGGAAAAAGATAGTAGGAAGTAATCAACATATTTACCTGTTTCGCAAACTCTTACTCTGTGTAAATAGAAGAAAATTGCTATTTAGCTTCTGTATTTTCCTGAAGTGCTTACAGGGATTTCTTAAGAGATTCAGCTGGATTGAGGCTGCAAGTGTCAAATTTTCAACCACGTGCCAGTTTGTCGTAACAAGTCACCCTGTTAGTGAGGTCAGAGGAAATTGGAAAGAGAAAAACTGCCCAAGGAAACCCCATAACAGAAAGCAGCATAATGTCTGGGAGACTGGGGAAGAGCTGAGGAGGCCTCTATCAGCTTAACAGACACTCAGGATGAATGGTGATATATGCTGGCTGAAAGGCACGGTGAGAAGTGACAACCCTCTCAGAGTATTTCATAGTCTATGCACTTTCCTCTTCACTAAGTGCAATAATGGAAAAGAAAACGCGTATCACAGAAAATCACCATAAACCAGCCCAGTTTACTTCCCGTTTTTGCCTCAGAGCCTTCTTTTGTCTCCTGCCATTCCAGGAACCACCAGGCACTAGCAAATCCTAGCATTCAAAATAAAATAGAAATGAGAGAGTCTTACTCTCATGCTCAGTATTACGGTAATGGAGCCTCTTAACTGAGACTACAGCAATTATAAGAAGCTGAGAAAAACCGTATGTGTGGATAGGATACAACCAAGTGCACATACACCATCCTGTTACTTTTTGCCCACCCCTGCTCACACAAGTACTCTATGCTCTTTGTTACTGCCCATCCTGCCTGGCAGGTGCTTGCCAGAAGCGTGGCAGCAGGGAGGGGTGCGCAGTTCTCAGGCATGGGTGTACAATTTGGCCACGGACCAGCTCCACACCAGGACAGTCTAAGCGCACGTACCTTCCCATAGACCAGAAAGATCCAGGCACACAAGCCAGAAAGTCAGGAGTGTGGCACACTGACAACTAGCCCTATCGCATGGACAACCAGGAGACACAACTGTGGGTTTGTCATGGCACATATGTCTTTCTCTGGACAGATACAGTCAGAGGGGCTCCTTCCAGACCCCACACTTTCTCCTCTTTCTGCTATGCTCTCTGTGACCGTGCTTAAGAATTTTCTGTTTCTCCCTTGCTGCCCACCCTCTCCAGCTTCATGTCACTGATTTTTTTCCAAAGCAACACCAAACACCAGCAATGCCAAAGTTACTTCCTTCACACTTTCGCTCTCCCACCTTATGCTCGGTTTGTGTCTGGTGGGGTTTTGGTAGCAGGTGAGGGGCTACAGGGGTGGCTCCTATAAGAAACTTATACAAGATCCCCTGGCTCCAATTTGGACCTCCCTCTGGCCAAGGCAAATCCTATCAGCACTTCTGTGATAAACATATTTAAGAGGGGAAAAACCTGTTGGGCAAGTCTTTGGGAGCAGAGGAGAGGAGGTGGATGTGAGAGAAACAACCATGCAGACATCCAGGTCAGTGAAGAAGGAGGCAGGGAACGTGCTGGAGCAGAGATGGTGAGATGGCAAGCTGACCACCTGCAGCCCGTGCAGAATAATGGTGGAGGACCCCATGCCACAGCAGGCGACTGTGCCTGAAGAAGGCCGTGCCTCCAAGGAAGTCTGCACTTGAGAAGTCCATTGCTGGGATGACGTGACAGCACCCCATGGAAGGGACTCACGCTGGAGCAGTTAGTGAAGAGCTGCAGCCCCATGGGAGGGATACCACACTGGAGCAGAGGAAGACTGCAAGGAGTCCTCCCCCTGAGGAGGAAGGAGCAGCAGAAACAACTTGTGACAAAACAACTGCAATCCCCATTCCCCATCCCCCTACACCGCTGGTGGGGAGGAGGCACAGAAATTAGGAGCCGAGCTGATTAGCCGAGTGAAGGAGAGGGGCAGAATCACCTCCCTTGACCTGCTGGCCATGCTTCTCTCGATGCAGCCCAGCATAAGGTTGGCCCTCTGGGCTGCAAGCGCACACTGCCAGCTCGTATTCAGCTTTTCATACACCAGCAACCCCAAGTCCTTCTTGGCAGGGCTGCTCTCAATCCCTTCGGCGCCTGTATTGATCCTGGGCATTGCCCCAACTCAGGTGCGGGACTTTGCCCTTGGCCTTGTTGAACCTCATCAGGTTCACATGGGCCCATTTCTCAAGCTTGTCCAGGTCCCTTTGCATGGCATCCCGTCCCTCAGGTGTATGTAAATAGATAGATGTAAATGAATAGATGATAAATGTAAATAAATATGTGATACTAAATTGAAAGTACAGCTATTACAGCAGCAGACATTCCCACGGCTGCAAGCAATGAGAGAGCTGAAGAGAAACCCATAAACTCATAGCAGGTATATAGATTAGACACTGCATTTATTACAGCATTCATACAAAGACCCTTGATTTTGAGACATTCATCTTTAAGGTGAAATAATGTTGGTAGCCAGTATTCAAATCCCCAGACGCTCCACAGCTAACTTCTATGTCTAAATTTAGGACTATGTCCACTTACTTATTCACAAAAAAGTTGTTCCTAAGGAATATGCTCTCTTCTCTACTTATTAGACAGTGTGACCGCTGTTTATGAGCACACAATTCTCTGCCTAAGCTTTCAGGAAAGAGTTGCCGAGGAAGCACTTCACACATATAGTTTATCAAAAACATAAATAAATGGTGTAGAATATTAACAGTTCACAGCTCAAATATTTAGATTTTGTTTCTTCATATAGGCAGCCATTTGAAACCTAGTGCATTTGAAGGAACGAATATGTTTTGGGATACTTAAATTTCTCACTTTATTCTTCTAAGTACCTCTTGAAAGTATAATTTCCTTCATAGGTAGGCATTTTTCCCACATTGTTTCTCATGATTCATTTACTTTTACTGAAGACTTAAGGAAAAACTGTTTATTATTTAATCCTCTCTTTTTTCCTCAATTTCCAATATTTCCCTCATATTTTATGCAATCCTTGCACAATGCAGCATTAAATAGGAAGTTGGTGTATGTGAAATTGTTCTGACGACATAGAGCTGGAGGGTATCATAACTGGACTATCTTTTTCATAGGGCTGTTTTAAAAACTAAGTTTTGAGTCTTTCTAAAATCAATACCTGTCACTTTCTCTAAATTCCAATTTATAGATGCAAGAGCTTGTTCAAACATATACACATACATATATATATATTTAATGTTTGTTTCTCTTGTGATCACAAACAGAAGCTTAAAACCAGGTTTTGTCTACAACAAAAGATTTAAAAAACATAACAAAACCCCTACACATTATTATTATTTACAAGGCAGATGCATGACTCTCAAAGCCCTGGCGAAGATGGAAAGAGTCGACACGATATTTGAGATGTGAGACTGAGAATACTGTACGAAACGGCTCATTAGTCTTTTCCCATGCCTTGCTTCCTGAGTGTTTTCCATCAATGCCTTGCCTACATGTTCGCTTTTGTTAATGACAAATCCAAAGATAAAAAAGTAAGCAAAAAGGAACGGTGGCTGCTTTGTCCACAAACACATCTGTTTTAAACAAATGTATAAAATACAGTATTGAAGCAATGACTTTGCTGTGCAAAAGAACTGTCAGTTTATCATAGTAAAATAAAAAGTGCAGTCAACTGCTAGAAAAAAACAAATTTGCTTGATAAGTGCCAGAAGAACTTTAGAAATCTGCCAGTGAAGTTAGTGCATTCATGAAGTAAAACTTTAAGCACCAATTACTAAGTTACCCTGAATGATTATATGAATACGATGAAACTTCTAAAAATTCCACAGATGTGAGAATTGTTAGACTAGTATTGCTGAACAACAGCACCTACTTACAGCACAGATGACTTTGTATTTCAGGAGGGTTTTTTTCTTCACATACTCTGTTGGTTTTAAAGACATCTCAACCAAATGTCCACTTTGATGCTCGATGATATCATCCTGAATCTCCATTTTGCCGAGATCTGCCTCTTGGCTGCACGTATGATGTGTTGTTCCTCAGCCTCCCCAGCTGGGTTAGCTGCGACTAAGATGCAGTTCCTGCTTCAAGTGTGTATGTACTTTGTTCTTCGGTTTTTTATGCGATCCTAGCTTTTGCATCAGTGGTAAGTTTGCAGGAAGCCAGAGTAAGCAGGGAAACGACTCAGAAAGGTCAAAGGCTGAAAAGCCTCTGTGTACAGAGAACCTGTTTGTCATGTTGCATTTCAAGATAAGGACGGTGTTAGGTAAACTCTTCTTAATGGGAGATTAGGAGTTAAGCAATAAAATGCAAAAATGACACATATTCAAGTACTCAACTATTTGGTTAAAAGCTTGTCATCCAGAGTATTTGTTATCTTCAAAGAAAGTGTTAAGTATATTAAACAAAACCGATACGAAAGTAGCCAGTTTCTTAACTCCTGCTCTGCACCACACCTGTTTTCAGGTGCCTTTCCTTATTTAGCAATCAGAAGATTCCTCCAATTTAGTTTCAATCCATCTTTTTCACATACTTATTTCAGCTTGTTACATGTTTTTTTACTAGTGATAGCTGTACTCCCTAAAAACAAGTGGTAAACATCCAAATCAAATTCAATAAAAAGTACAAAGGTTTTGTTTAAGTACAATTTGAAATCTATTTGTTTCTCAATTTGGTGGTTAACGGAAGGGTTGTTTGTTATGAAAATGTACCTTCATAGCCTACTAGGGCTATGCAAGTGTAACTATTCAAATGTTGATTTGATTCTAACATAAGCTGTAATTTATAATAAATAAATGTGTAATATTTATAATTACAAAAC
Organism: Leptosomus discolor; assembly: GCF_034619465.1. Taxonomy (NCBI): domain Eukaryota; kingdom Metazoa; phylum Chordata; class Aves; order Leptosomiformes; family Leptosomidae; genus Leptosomus; species Leptosomus discolor. Next base: position 65,830,348 of record NC_141392.1, read on the forward strand.
CAAATCCCAAACACAGTACTATATGAGCCGCTATGAAGAAAATTAATTCCATTGCAGCCCAAACCAGTACAATCTCTACCCCTTATTCTGTACCATTTGTGTCATGCTCAGGTCCCACATTATCCAATACATCCCCATTAATCACCCCCTCCCCTGCCACCCACCCTTTGATATATAGACAGATATCATTCCCTTAGTCTATGGGCCACCCCGGTAAAATGTCCATAAAATGTCCATTGAGTTCACTTCTTCCATGACTGGGGTTCTGTTTGTTACGGTGGTTGCTCAGGACAGGAGAGGCAGTGTGTTGTGTGGAGTTTTTGGTTGCCGAATCCTCTTCAGGTTGGGTCACACTTGCAGAGCTGGATGAACTCCTCCCCTTGCCCATGTTCCTGTATGGACTTATCAACAGTCTGCAGTCCCTTTCCTTGGCTTGAGAGCTGCCCAGCGGAAAAGGACCTGGGGGGGGGGGGGGGGGGGGGGCTGGTTGACAGCTGGCTGAATACAAGCCGTCCATATGCCCAGGTGGCCAAGAAAGCCAACAGCATCCTGGCCTGTATCAGAAATAGTGTGGCCAGCAGGAGCAGGGAGGTGATCGTGCCCCTGTACTCAGCACTGGTGAGACCACACCTCAAACCCTGTGTGCAGTTTTGGGCCCCTCACTACAAGAAGGACATTGAGGTGCTGGAGCGTGTCCAGAGAAGGGCAACGAAGCTGGTGAAGGGTCTGGAGAACAGGTCTTATGAGGAGTGGCTGAGGGAACTGGGGCTGTTTAGTCTGGAGAAGAGAAGGCTGAGGGGAGACCTTATGGCTCTCTACAACTATCTGAAAGGAGGTTGTAGTGAGGTGTGGGTTGGTCTCTTCTTCCGTGTCATAAGCAATAGGACAAGAGGAAATTACCTCAAATTGTGTCAAGAGAGGTTTAGATCGGCCATCAGGAAAAATTTCTTCACCAAAAGGGTTGTCAAGCATTGGAACAGGCTGCCCAGGGAAGTGATGGAGTCACCATCCCTGGAGATATTTAAAAGACATGTAGATGTGGTGCTTAGGGACATGGTTTAGTAATGGACTTGGCAGTGTTAGGTTTACATTTGGGCTCGATGATCTTAAGAGTCTTTTCCAACCTAAATGATTCTATGGTTTTATGATTCAGTGGTGTACCTGCTCAGCTGTGGACCTATCCACAGCCACAGACGCTTTGGCGTCTGTGTATCTGCTTCAGCGTGGAGTTACTCACAGGTCACAGTCCCTTCCACTGGAGTTCAGACTGTCATTACAGCATGCCTACTAGAGCACTACAGGAACATCCCTGGCCATATGCCAGCTCAGGCACGTGGCCAGTGCTGTTATCAAAATGTTCCCAGGCACAGCAAAGGAAGATGATAACCACTACAGGAAATAGCAGCCACTAACTATGACTGGACTCTAATATACAGCAAAGCAAGCAAGTCCCGTGGCAAGCACAGGAGCCTGCCAACTAACAGCTAAACAGCTGTACCAGCTATAAATACGGTCTAGCACATTCCGATGAAATCTGTCATTATCTCAAACCCCTCTGGTGCCGCACTGAGTGCCAAAAAGCACTCCTGTGGGTCAAACCCAGTAGGCAGCTCAGCCCCACCCGGCCCCTTGCTCAATCGCCCACAGTTGGATGGGGGCATGAATTGGAAGGGTAAAAGTGAGAAAGCTTTTGAGAAGTGAGTTGAGATAAAGATAGTTTTATAGGGAAAGCAAAGTTGTGCACACAAGCAAACAAAAATCAGGAATTCATCACCACTTCCCATCGGCAGGTGGGTGTTCAGACACCTCCAGGAAAGCAGGGCTCCACCATGTGTAACGGTTACTTCCTAAAACAAACTACGTAACACCAAGCGTCCCCCCTTCCTCCTTTTTTCCCCCCAAGGTTTTATTGCTGAGCATGATGTCATATAGTGTGGGATATCTGATTCATCAGTTGGGGTCAGCTGTCCCAGCTGTGCCCCCTCCCAACCTCTCGTGCACCCCCAGCCTATTTGCAGAGAAGGCCTTGAGGCTGTGTAAGCACTGCTCAGCAATAGCTAACACAAGGGGAGGTTATCAACACTGTTTTCATCACAAACCGAAAACATAGCACCACACAAGCTAATATGAAGAAAATTAACTCCATCCCAGTCAAAACCAATGCATAAATTTACAGAAGTAGATGATTTGACCTTTGAGAGTGTGGAATCATCAATATAGATACCTGGGGTGAATTTCTGCTCCTATTGATACAAAAGAAAATAATTTAACAAATGGAACAGGATGTGGTCTCGTATACTTGATGTTGCTACTTTTACCTAATCATTGCTCTAATTTCAGAAACCCATGATGAATTTCTCACTGATAAAATAAGAATATTAAACTTCATGAACATTGACCAAGAACCCAGACTTTTCTGTTTAAAGATCAAGCGCTTCACCTGTTTAAAAATACTTCTTTACATCCCTAGCAAAGGACAATTCACGTAAAAGAAGTGATCCATATGATCAATACTTAAAAGTAAAGAAAACAACAGGCAAGAGGAAATAATTATCAATTATCCCTTCTCAGTTATTGAATCTTACATTTAAGTGACCACTCTGCATGAGTCCAACACTATACAAATGCAGGGCTAGGGTACAGATAAACCCATTCCCCTATAGTCAAGTTGCAGTCCTCAGTTCATCTGGCACTTCCAGAAACAGGAAGACAGTTTCAAAGAACACAGGCAGGACATCTCTGCTGTATACATGTTAACAAGCACCTTGGGGACATTTCTGAACAGCATTGTGTTGTAGCCACTTTCAATTTTAATTACAATTCCTGTAGTTTTAAGCTACTAATATAAAGCAGCTGGAAGTCCTCTAAGGCCATCAAGACCTAGACAGGCCTTAAATATCATAAATTAAGACACCTTTATACTCATTTGTCATCCATCTTCTAAAATGAATGGCACTCACTCAGGAAAAAAACCCACAAAGCGCAACCATTTTTCTCATAAATGTTTATCATCCTTAAATGAACGGTCATTTTGATGAACGTTTTTTGCCAGAGTAACATGACTTATACAGTCATTTTGAAACGTGCATTTCCTTTTCTGCCTCTAGATGAACAGGGTAATTTCTTCCTTAAGCAATTGCTGCTTTTCTTCCTTGCTCGGTGAGGCTTGTGGCTCTGTCTTACCTAATACACAGAGTCTGACAGGGCTTCATGCCTTGGCAGAGACACCTGGGTGCAATCCCTGCACATAAGACCTGTACTGTTCCTCCTCTTGAACATTTGGTTCCCTTAGGCAAAGCAGGGTGGCCATCACTTAGGCCTGACCTGCTCCACCCCAATGACCGGATTCTCTGCCAAAGGTAGGCTCATTGGTAGTTCAGCTTTGCTAAAATGAGATCCAGTTAGATGAGGGGTTAATGTAGGAGATAAATCACTGTTGAGACCGCTTAGGGGGTTCAAGGTTATCGCACAGTCCAGTTTTAAAACGCAAAATTTGGTATAGTATTTGGTACAAGTTGTGGACCAGGACTCTACTTAAGGTTAGAAGAAGTCTGTTTAATAAAGGTAAACAGTTAGGTTTGGGCTGGCATGGTAAGTACAGTTTAGAATGAATGTTGACTAATGACATAAAATCAAGATAAAGCTGTATTAGGCACAAGGTTGTGGACAGATTGTGGCTTGGTACATATTAAGGGTGGATCAAGATCTGGAGCCCAAGGGACAGTTAGGAATGGCTGTTAGCCCGTGAGTGTGGCAGAGCAGTAAGGCAGGTAAAAGTAAGAATAGCAAACTGGTCCTCAAAGTAAGGATAAGACACAACAATGAGTAAAACAACTTCTTTTGCGCTCCATTTCCAATGCTGTTATGGGTCACTATGGGAATGGATTAGGATCTTGGCATAGAATTAGAGTAGGCACCTATCCTGGGCTTTGCTGTTTGAATAAAGTATGAGCCCATCTGCCCAGGGGGGGCAAGTACTGACACTAGATGTTGACAGGACATCCAAGGGCATGTCAGATTGTACTGCAACACACTTCAAATAAGCATACTGTGAAGAGTATAATGGGCATTTCTTACAGAATAAATAGCTTTGTGGGCAACTGAGACTGAGAGCAACCCAATTATACGAGGAATACAAGCAAGTACAAACGGACCTTCAATGATATCCTCTCTGTTTCCAATGATCAATCATTACATGTATATGTAGGTCAATAGCATACAGGTAAGCATTATTTGTTTCCCAATCAGGTATTTCCCATTACTGACAAGAATGCACTGACTTCATACTGTCGGTTGGCTACAGCACCTACCTTTGCCAGCTGCGCAAGTGCTGGTGCCCCGTGTATCACAATTTCCTGAGGTACTTTTTCAATTTATTCGTAACATTTCTCGTTGCTCATGTTATGTGTTCTTCTAGGCCTGTTTACACAAAAGCTGTTGGCATTTACAGCAAATGATCCTCTATCCAATTCCAGGTGAGCTTTTCCCCTATGGGCACAACCTGGGTTTTTCCACTCGACACCGAGCCTGGATATGTTAATTTCTCGCTGCTCTGAGGCCTTCATCTACCAGCTAGAATTTGGGATGATCAGATTTGTTTTTCTGCTGCAGACATAAGTTTGTATCTATTTACCAGCACTAGCTGAATGTAGGGTCACAACAGCCGCACAGCTCAGAAAACAGGGTTGGTGTCAGAGCCTGTTTTAAACCTGTCTTGACTTGGCATTTTACATTTAATTTTAATCTGAAAACCACTGCACATATATAATGTATCCTCAGATGTTTTCAGATAAATGTTTTCAGTTTATTCTATCTTAATATGGGAATGAGTAACTCTAACTTTATAGCAGTTACAGCAAACTAGTCTCCTAATAACGCAAGGGATCCTTATTGTAAGAGCCAGAACATGTATTTTGTCAAATTACTCTAAGAACAGATTACTCAAAAAACAAAGAAGCCTAAGCAAATTATTTTCGTAAAAAACAAACAAACAAACAAACAAACAGCAACAACACCCCCCAAACAACTCCCAAATTTTAAATGGTTGTTGCTTTTCCCCCTTGGCCATCGATTCTCGCTGTCCCCCGCCCTAGGACGCGCTCCCGGCCCGTCAGCGGCGGGCAGAGGGGTACAGGCAGGGGCATGGTCCGGGCACGGGGCACGGCGAAGGGACCGGGACAGGGGCAGGGGCAGGGCCCACCGCCGCCGAGCCCCGCAGCGGGGAGGGAGCGGCGGGCGGCGCCGCCCGGAACGCTGCGGCCCGGGGAAGAGCCGGGCCGAGCCGTCGCTTCCCGGGGAGCGGGATCAGGAACGGAACTTCCGGCGGGGGAGGGGGCGCCGCGCCGCCGTTTGCGCCTGACGAGGGTTCCGTCGGGGGCCGCTGCGGGGCCCGGGCCGGCCCCATGGCGATCCCCATGGTGCCGATGGAGACGCAGTTACAGAGCATCTTCGAGGAGGTGGTGGTGAGTGCGTGCGTCCCCGGCGGGGGCGGGGGGAGCGCCGTGGGCAGCCCGGCCCGGGCGCGGGGCCCTGCGGCCCGCCGCCTCCCCCTGCGGAGAGGGGCGGGGACATCCCGAAACAAAAATAAAAAAACGGGGAGGAAGAGAAAGAAGTGTTTGGTTTTCCTGGCCCCACTTTGTGTGAAAGGCCGCTGTCCTTCCGGGCGGTGGTTCGTGCTGTTGGCTTCGGCGGGCCCGGGAGGCGAGTGGCGGGAGGTGGTTCCTCCGAGCTGGGGTCCTCCCTCTGCCGAGGTTTTATAAGGAAGCTGACGCGGAGCAGGACTGGGCGTAAAACAGGGGGAGGCAGATTGCTTACCCCAAACCGAATTGTAGCGTGCTGAGTTTAGTGTGGAATAAGCAGTTTGAAGAGATGTTTCGAAGGAGATCCTGAGAAGATGAATGTCTTGAGGAGACGTTTTTCTTCAGCCAACGTAATGACATGAGCAAATCGTGGAAATATCCCTGCACGCTGGTACCTGCAAAACGAAGCATAGTTTGATGGGTCATTAGAATAGAATAGACTGTTTCAGTTGGAAGGGTTCTACAACAATCACCTAGTGTAACTGCCTGACCGATCCAGGGCTAACCAAAAGCGAAAGCATGTTATTCAGGGCATTGTCCAAATGACAGGCTTGAGGCATCAACCACGCCTCTAGGAAGCCTGCTCCAGCGTTTGACCACCCTCTTGGTAAAGAAATGCTTCCTCATGTCCAGTTGGAGCCTCCCCTGGCCCAGCTTTGAACCACTCCCATGTGTCCTATGGCTGGATCCCAGGGAGAAGAGATCAGGAAGCTGTAGAGAGCAACGAGGTCGCCCCTCAGCCTCCTTTTTTCTCCAGACTAGACAAGCCCAGAGTCCTCTGTTGCTCCTCACAGGACATGTCTTCCAGTCCCTTCACCAGCTTTGTTGCCCTTCTCTGCACACATTCAAGTAGCTCCACACCCTTCTTAAATTGTGGGGCCCAGAATGGTGCACAGCAGTTGAGGCGAGGGTGCACAAACACTGGACACAGCAGGATAATCACCTCTTTTGATCAGCTGATTCCTGTGTGTTTGATGCATCCCAGGATGTGGTTTGCCCTCTGGGCTGCCAGGGCACACTGCTGACTCCTATTGAGCCTGCTGCTGACCAGCACTCCCAGACCCCTTTCTACAGGGCTGCTCTCCAGCCACTCCTTTCCCAGTAATGCCCAGCATTACTCCATCTCAGGTGCAGGATCTGGCATTTGGCCTCGTTAAATTTCATCCCGTTAATCACTGCTCAGTGCTCCAGTCTGTCTTTTTCCCTCTACAAGGCCTCTTGTCTCTCCGGGTTTGGTATCATCAGCAAACTTGCTAACGATTTATTCAACTCCTGCATCCAGATCGTTGATAAATGTATTGAACAGGGCTGGCCCTAGAATTGATCCCTGAGGAACACCACTGGTGACTGGTCGCCAGCCAGGTGCGGCCCCATTTACTATAACCCTTTGAGCTCTGCCCTTCAGCCAGTTCTTGTGAACCCTCTCATCTCACAGCTGGAGAACTTGTCCAGAAGGATGCTGTGAGGGATGGTATCAAAAGCCTTAGTAAAATCCAGGAAAAACTACATCCACCGCTTTCCCTTCGTTCACTGGATGGATGACCTTATCATAGAAGGGTATCAGATTAGTTAAACAGGACTTTCCCTTTGTGAACCAAAGTCCTTGGGTCATTAAGTCTTTGGTTTGTAGAGCACAAATGAATGAGCTTCTTGGTAGATGTGAGCACTTCATGGTTGGAAACATGACGGTGACAGTAGCTGATAAGGTCTTGAACAGGAGCCAGACTGGTGTTTCGGGCAGAAGAGGCTGGTCGAATTGTCTGAAATGGAAAGAATATGTAGGCTCTCAGAGAAAATGAAAATTCTCAGATTGAAAATGGTGTCCGTATGATGAATTTCAGTAGACGGAAGGTTGGGTTTTTCTTTCTGTTTTAAGTTTGCCTTGTAAAATGCCTGATGTACCTTTCTTTGATTGGTGTTAAGTTGCTCAAAGCATATTAATTGCCCATAACCAATAGATTTCTCATTTTGGCACTGTCATTCAGATTATTTTTTTACATGTTCAACATTGTCATTTGACTGTGTTGTCGCATTGTCTGTTTTTAAGCAATGTTATTTGCCTGAAATTGTTATGGAACAAAAAAAAGACCTTTAGAAAATTTCATTGCATTTTTGAAGCCATAACTGAGAAAGTAGCAAGGTGTTACTTTCACTGCTGCTATTACCGACTTGGTGGACAGCAGTGAAATCTACCGATGTTTCTATGCCGAACAGATGAGTATTGGTTTCTCTTTTGCTTCTTGACAAAGCTATGAGTAGCACTGACAGGCAGTTCTAGGCTGTGTGATTGGAAAGGATCACCAGAAAGATTATTTTGTTACATGCTCTTATTTCTACAATATAAAAGTGAAAATTCATATTATATTAAATTCTTATAAAATAATTTTAGAAAAGTTGTAGGATAGTATTTTCCAGAACCTCTTTGCTGATGCATTAGAATAGCGATGTAGAAGCCTTTGAGCAAAATGGAGTTTAAAAAAAAAAAAAGAAAAAGGGATATTTTAGAGGAGATAAATTGGGTACTCACATGTAATCTTTCACCTAGTACAAGACCATATAATCATTCAGTGAAATTTAAAAAACAATGAATCTAAACTGAGATGAGAAAGTGACTGTATATAATGGATTTGTGTAACTGAGTGTCATGGCCCATAAGTGGAACAAAAACTTAATGGGATTCAAAAATACCGGTTATTTCAAACTATGAAAAAAGAGCTGCAGTAACAAAACCGAACAATTTCTCCAACTTTGGTAAGTAAATTAATCTCTAGGTGTTTAGAAGAAAAACAAAGAGGCTTAATCTGGATCTATAAGGTGTGTTGTTTATATGAAAACAAAGCCATCTCAACTTTGAGTCTAGCACAGGAGAAGAAATACATCTTTCCCTGATACAGTCCCGTAACACTACGACTTACTCTTTTGTGTTTCATCCTGGTGGTGTGATACTCAAGAAAACCTTTTCACAAAAGCTCATTTGCGGTTTTTCTATTACAGAAAACAGAAGTAATCGAAGAAGCTTTTCCTGGGTGAGTGTAATGCTGGTGTATTTGTACAAGACTTTCTGTATCAATGTATTTTTCTACTTGTGCTCTTCCATTGGGTACTGCTAATAACTCATGTTCTTGTTTGCGTTAGTATGTTTATGGACACTCCTGAAGATGAGAGAACCAAACTGATCAGCTGCCTGGGCGCTTTTAGACAGTTCTGGAGCAGTCTTTCCCAGGTTAACATTTAATTTATTGGTTACATGTACTTTATAACTTCTTTAATATAGTGATACCTTGTCTAGTAAACAAACACTGAAGCTGTAAGGTCCGTGTCCGGTCATTCAGAATCCGGTTTCAGCTATGACACAGTGAAGAATATAGGAAGACTTTGCAAGAAGATTAGTTTTGACATTTACAGATTATATAGCTGTTCAGCAGAGGTTGGTGTGCTGCGCAAATAAAGATAAGCAAATGGAAGTATAACAGTAAAGAAATTAACAGAAAAGGTAGTTTGTTACAGGATTTCTGGTGAAAGTAAGTAAGGAGGGGAAAAAAAGAAAATAGATGTTTATGTTCAAAAATTACCTTCCGAAAGTTAGATGCCTCTAGGCACTCTTCTGTAATTGGAGAACGGGTCATCTTTTTTTTCACTGAATTTGATTATAACTGTGAAAAGCAAAGAATAATATAGAACAGTTCTATTTTATTCTTCTTTTGTGCTAACTTATATGTGAAAAACGAAGTTGACTGTGTAAATCAATGTTTCAGCTAGGAGGTGTTTCCAGTACTGGACAACTTCTGTTGGACAACTGGACTTCTTCAAAATAAGATCAAAAGACTTGTAGAAAAAACTATGTGTTGAACAACTGGACAACTTTGACCATTTATAATCTTGTTCTTGTCTTAGTTTCGTTTCTTCATGGTAGGATACTATTTAAATCGTACGGTTTGTTTCACTACCTATAAATTCATTCTTTCTCTCCTCTGCTGCTTTTTCAGGAATCCCATGAACAGTGTGTCCAGTGGATTGTAAGATTCATTCACAGCCAACATAGTCCTAAAAGAATTTCTTTTCTTTACGACTGTTTAGCAATGGCAGTAGAAACTGGACTTTTGCCACCCAGGTGAGCTATGTTGGAATGAATCGATAAATAGGATATGTGGAAGTTGTGATATTGCGGGGTATTTTACACTGAAGTCGTAAAGTTGTTGTTGGGGAACACGTGCTTATTACCTGTCATTCATTCTTGCATTGTATCCTTCTGCTAGGATGGTGTGTGAATCTCTGATAAACTCTGATGCGCTTGAATGGGAAAGGACACAGTTGTGGGCATTAACATTTAAATTGGTCCGGAAGATTATCGGAGGTGTAGACTACAAGGTATCTTCCACCCATTCCTTTCTGTGTGCTGAGACATGTTATTTTCTGGCTTTGGTTTTTAATTTTGTGTCAGAGACATCCAGTGTTTCAAAGTCTGCTTTGATTATGAAAGAAAAATAATTCAGTGAGACCACTTCTGATGGTTTTTGGTAGTTGAGCTTTACCTTAATAGGTAATTCAGTATGGAGAATGTAACTCTTCCTACTCTTCTCTGTTACACAGTCATCTTTCATCCCTTTTTCAATTACGAGCTAAATAACCCCAGTGCAGTTGCAGAAGTGGTACACATGGGAAAGTAATAATATCGGGCATTAAGGCTGAAGTTCTGTCATCTGCTCTGACCCCTGTTGCTACACAGGAAAAAGGGCCTGAAAACTGGGTCTTTGGCAGGGTACAATTCTAACAGAAGAAGTAGGACACCATGCATCTCTTGCAGAGAATCACCTCATCAGCATTGGTGAGCGTGTTAGAGCAAAAACCATGAAGGACAACATTGTGCTTTGGTCAGCCTCCGCAAGCTGTTGTAGGCTGGACGTCTCTGGTTGCACGTTAATTTCAACAGTTACTTTCTTGTCTGGGCTATCCTAAGATTGAGAAATTCCTTGAGGAGTTTAATGTCATCAGTGTTCACATTCTCACTAGCAGTCTGTCTTCTGACTAGTTAGCAACAAACAACTAATTTGTCTTTCAGAATGTTGTCTGACTGTATTGATTGCGTAACCTTTCTGACAAGAATAAAAACTATCTGGGAATGTTAATTTTGCTGTGCCTTCTTTTAGGGCGTGCGTGATCTCTTGAAAGTGATCCTAGAGAAAATCTTAACAATTCCAAACACTGTGAGCTCAGCTGTTGTACAGCAGCTTTTAGCAGCAAGAGAGGTAACTATCTGAACTTTGTATGTTATCACTAGAGTGGAAGATAGGCCTCATTCTTCTGTTATTAGTGAGTTTCTAATAGCTGGGATGGCTCCCTCTGAGAATTGGTACAGTTCAACAGCAAAGACTTACTCTTTGTGCTGTAATTCTATTCTGTAATTGCATTTTATACAGTAAACAAAGAGCTTTTGGGGGATATAGATGAGCACTAAAATCCCTAACAAGAAAGTCAGGCCTAATGTTTGACTTGCCTAAGGTATGAGATATAATATTGAGTTTAATTTCTTTATTTTTTTTTCCTAGTGAATAAAAATAGTAATTGTTTTTAATATTTTGTAGGCAAACATAGAGGCATAGTTTTACGTAGGCTTGAGCAGTCTGACTTACACTTGAACAATTAAAACCAGGTTTTGAACTAATGTAGTGCTATCAGAATACAACTTAAGAAAAAGTGTTTCAATCCTTTTATCTGTTTTCATGGGCTGCGTCAGACTGCAGATAGACTACACCTTTGTTTACCTTATCCAAAGTCTTTTTACACTGATTTTTTTTTTTTTTTTTTTTTTGCTTATAGGTGGTAGCCTACATTTTGGAAAGAAATGCATGTTTGTTACCTGCCTACTTTGCAGTTACAGAAATCAGAAAGCTGTATCCTGAGGGAAAACTTCCTCATTGGGTAATGATATGGTATCAAATCATGTAATCTGGAGTTTTGTTCCACAAAAAAACAAAACTACTTTTATTTTTTTGAAACAAACTTTTAAAATGAAGATCTTAAATCTTCTATTTAACAGTAAGCTCTGTGTTTAGGCATGTAAATTAAGATACAGGCTTGATGTGACTGCAGCAGCAGCTCCCTGTGTTCTTGCATGAAATGGATGACATAGTTTTGACCTATGGCCTGATGTTTGAAACTCTTGAAGCAGTGAGTGGGTTTTGTTGAATACATTTGGAAATGCAGGTCATGCTTACCAGTTCATGCTTTATAGCTTTGAGATAAGAAAAATCACTTTAAAAGGCTGACCCGTGTTTTCTTTTTGTTTAAATTCAGTTGTGCAAAAATATTTAAGGCTCTGGTGCGTTGAAAATTGTCATTGTTTTAAAAAGAATGTAATATTGATCTAGTTTTTAATTTTGTATTCTGTTAAAATAGTTGTTGAGAAAAGGATAAAATCCCGACTCCCTTGAATTAGTGACAAAACTGTTACTGACTTCTTTTAAGCCAAGATTTAATCCACAGTGTGCTAATCTATGCCCTTTATCTTTGTGGAATTGTTATTCAGAGGCAAACAGATTTGTTATGAACAGAAATTCTAAAGCTTGTCTTAAATCATCTGTTACTAAATGGTGTTTACTGAAATAATATAGTACGCATAGGAGAAACAGTTATTATATAAACTCTTACCTGAGTGCAAACTGAGAAGAGTGCTTCCTGCCCCTTCTTTATAAGGTCACTTTTCTTCTTTTGTGGTTTTAGATTCTGGATTATTTTTCAGACTCGTTGAAATGTGTAGGAAGCTGGTTATTTTAGTAGATTCCTGTATATTTTTATTAAAATGTATAAACTATTTTTAAGTCTTAAATATTCAATATCAGTGTCTGGAACTTAAACCCTTAGTTTATGTTTTTCTCCTCTTCTCACCCAGTTACTAGGTAATTTAGTATCGGATTTTGTGGATACCTTCAGACCCACAGCAAGAATAAATTCCATTTGTGGTAAGAGAATGACTTCATGAATGACTTCAAAATAAATTAAAGTATTTTGAACTGTTTTGTTTTGTATAACCCTTTGGGACATACATTCATCTAAGCAAAGTGATTCAGAGGTTATGTTTTATGTAGCATCTTTACTCTTGTCAGTTTGTTCTCAGGCTTGCTTCTCTTCAGTTTTTGCTTTGAAGGGGAAAATTCATATTGATGAGTTCAAAATAATTTTTTGCTACAAGCTGGTAGTAGAAGTGTACTACCTGTTACATGGCCGTATAGTTTCTAACTACAGTAGACATTAAGAAAATCATAGGTTTTCTGTGATCAAGGATTTTGAGTTAATACAGATCCACTGTTATGCTAGTCATGGAGTGTTTTCTGACTTCAGTTTCCATTGAAGCTTTGGTGGCTGCTCAGCCTTATCCCTGATGTTGCTGGTTTCCATGTGAACATTTCCTAGCTCACATGAGTGCTGGCTCTCCTTTTCTGTGAAAGGAAAACTCACTTTTGTTTATTGCTAGAAGTCTGAAGATTAAAATTTGGCTGTTTTAATTGTGATGCCTGTTGCATTTTTCTTCAAAAAGATAAAAATGTCTCTGCTTTGAGAATTAAGTAGGTTAATAACAGCTGCATTATTTCTTAGGTCTGAGCAAGATTTATTGTAACTAAGCTTCTTCAGTGCAGAGATTAAGAATGTAAATTCATCTGTAATGCTCCAAAGCATTTTGTTTCAGAAGCATGTAGTTATTCTTCTATTGAAAGTGTGGCATAGCTTTTATGCGTATGACTTGCAGGGTTCACACACAAATTTTTACAAGTCTTGTATGTGTAGATGACCTGTATAGATATGGTTGAAGGGAAGAAAGAAATATTTATTTTCTTCGTGTTTTATCTGATAGTAATATGGCCAGTCTGGAGAGTAGAAGTCATGGAATTTGAACTGACAGTGAGATTTAGGTCAGAGTTGAGGCACCTAAATTTAGATGCTGATATACAGGTACACTAGGGGCTCAGTTCAGATGCCTGTGTTTAAGCAACTGAAATAAATACCAGGTGTCTAATCTACACTAATAAGTCTAAATTTACCCTACCAAAAACTCTTGTCATATGATCGGCTGAATCCCATTGGCTTACACTGACTGAATTGACTAGATCTCCGTTGGCTGTAGCTGGAGTACAGATGTTTGTATTTGACTAGTTTACTGAACAGAATCCTGCCCACAGTTTGTGTTACAGGGTGGATGAAGGAAAATCAAAAGACTAGATTATATCCTTGGATTAGTAATACCAGTGTCATTGTAGAAAGTGTTGATGTACCAAAATGAAATCATTAGGTCAAGCAATGTCAATGGTATGGTCTTCTGGTAACCTAAAAGGGCACTTTTAGATTAGTATTTGCAAATACTTCTATTTTTGCGGTACCCCATTTGAAGAAATGGGGATTTTACTCATTAGATATGTTATTAGTTGAGACTTAGTTGAACAAATAAAATCAGCCTGAAGCAGTCCTATGGGAAAAAGCTTTAAACAGTGGAAATTTAAGGAGAGCATGAAAGTGGCTGAGGCCAGCTTTTGCATCAGAGCGATTAAACAATAGACCAGTTTCACTATTTTAGAATTTATGTTTCATTGCATGTAGGTCGCTGTAGTCTTCTTCCTGTGGTAAATAACTCAGGTGCCATGTGTAACTCATGGAAGCTGGATCCCACAACCCTCCGTTTTCCTTTGAAAGGTCTCTTGCCATATGATAAGGTATGCCTTATTAAGCTTCTTAAATGTGTTATATTCAATAAATGTGAAGCTTTTATATCATTAAGGGGGAAAATCATTTCAACTAGTAATACCTGATTGTTCTAGCTAGGCTAACACTGAGTTAGCTGTTAGCCTAGCTAGCTAAACTAGCTGTTTTCACCGAGTTATGTATTTCAATGATTTCAAGCTCTATGTGCAGGACCTTTGAAGTAGCGTGTGGTATAACTGCTGCCTGGGATGCTGAAGAACATGAGATGTTTGATGTGCTTCGTGGGTGTGTGCATGTGAGAGAGCAAGGGAGAGCAGAGAGTTGATTGGAAAATTAGTTTAGCAGTGGGGAGATGAAAGAGAATGGGAAGGTAATTTCTTCTTTTCTGTGCTCTTTGTTATTCCATAGGAAAGATAATTTTACTCTTAAATATAAGTTAGCTTATTTAAACTTAAAACTCTTGAGTGTGAAATACTGTTGTACTGAAAGAATTTAGAAACTGTAAAGGATCAAGATAAAAATCCACATTGTCCAGCATCCCATTCTCCATATCCTATGTGTCTAAGGAAGGATATGAAGGTAGTGCATCTAATGACATACAGTGTTCACACTCTACAGCCATTGTCATTCGAGACAGATCTGGTTACTGTATATGTAGTAAACCTTCCTCTTCCGAATATTTGTTCAGTCTTCTCTTGAGCCTGTGTAGGCTTTTAGCATCCTCAACATCCCTTTGACAGGGAGCTCCGCATTTCAACTTCGTGTTGCATGAGGAATCGGCTCCTTCTGTTTGTTTTTAACTTAGCTTCAGATAACGTTTTTCTTTAAAGTAATTCAGCTATCGGAAGATACAGTGAGCAGTTGTTCTGTATCTACTTTCTTCACGCTACTCATGGTTTTTGTGCATCTTGGGTCATGTGCTTCCTCAGTTGTCTTACTTGGCTTCCTTTGAGTTCCTGATGGTCTTCCAGTATTTCAAGGCTGTTTCAAAAAAGTGTGCCATCATTTTATTGGATGAAGAATGTTCTTCTACTTGGTCCATACAAAATCTGTCACCTCTTAAGAGCTGTGATTATTTCCTCCTTTCTTTTCAGTATCAGAGAGAAAAAAGATTTGCCAGATAATACGTATCTGCATAAATTAAACATTCATTCTTACATTGTGTAACTCAGTTAAACATAAACTCAGTATTAAACATAATCTTGAGGCAATATGTGTTTGTATGTGATTGCTTTTGTTTTTTTTCAAGGATCTGTTTGAACCACAGACTGCTTTGTTGAGATATGTGCTGGAACAACCGTATTCAAGGGATATGGTCTGCAATATGCTAGGTCTGAATAAGCAGGTACTGTACTATGCTGTAACATGTAATTTAATTCTGCATAGAATCTGCACTATTCTTTTTCTCTTTTCTTTGCTATAGCTAACTAAGCAAAACAGTTTAGGTCCAGAGAGTGAAATTTTTATTTTGTTTTGTTTTGGTTTTTTATGAGATCATATTAGGTTAATTGGACACTGTTGTTCCTATCATTTGTATATTGCTTTACGAATGTTAAATTGAAAAGTAGAGATTTAAAATACGATTTTTTTTTTGCATTGCTTTTTTTTCCTATAAGGCCAGCCTCAAGTACACCTTTGACAGACAGTAGGAGCTAGCTCAAACAGTAAATATGGTTATGGTTCATTAGTTTTTAAAGCATTGTTGTATCTTGTTATATTGGTATTGGCATGTTATAGTACTAGAATAGTGAGAAGCTGGGTTTTGTTTGTTTTGTTACTTTTTTTTTTTTTTTTTTTTTAACACGTTAAAATGGGAGGGCTTAGTCTGACTTGGGGATCCTTGAGGCTGGCCTCATAGTCACTGTTTTGTCTTTTCTTTTTTTCTTCCTTTATTTTTGTTCTGTCCTGTCTTGTCCTGCCCATCCTCCAATGCTCTAGACCTTGAACATTGCTCAGGTATGTTCACAACCTTACTGTTGTATTGTGACTAACGATACGCTGGCCGCTTTGTAGCCACTGATTCCAGTTAGAGAATACATGTACAGTCAGGGCTTGAAATTGGCAGGACCAATAGTCAAGGGTAAATTCTCACTATGAATCTGTAGAGACATGAGAGGTGTAGCATAAAGCTTGACAGTCAGTGGTTCTTTGGTCCTAAAATTTTTGTTGGAATGGACTGCTACCACTTCCTTACCACTCATAAGAACTTTCACTTTGTCTGCTGGAATTTTCAGATGAGGAGAGATTCTTAGTTCAAAATTTCTTCCCTTATGCAGGTGGAAAAACATCCACAGCATTTGTAAAATTATAAAGCTGTAAATACATCTTTTTTTTTTTAAAAAAAAAAAAAAGGCAAAAGCTTTACTAGTGGAATTTCTTATCATTAGGAAGCCTCTGTAACAAACTTCCCAACAGGCAATTATAATATTCTCCAAGCTAGGTGAAAGAAAGGTAGTGCAGAATACCACATGAAAAGTAGTTCCCTAAAATTTGACTACTTGTTTAAATAAATAAATAAATAAACCCCTGAGCAAATCACCCAAGCGGACTTCTGCTTGAAATTTCAAATTATGGGTATTATATTTACAGTTGATCCCTTGTTACAATAATCGATTCCACACCTATTTTAAAAAGCATTGTTTAAGATTTATAAAATAGCGTTGCTGTTTGCAATACTATAGTGAAGGTTGTGTCAGTGTTTCCATTTAAGAAACTTTTTTCAGATTTGTAACTTGACTATAAAATTTACATGATCCTGAAACCTTGTGTATATTTCCCATTGTAAGTGAAATAACACCAGTGCTCTTTCTGGACTGGGACAATGTTTTTGGATGCGCAGATTCCTACATCTTGGCAAACAGTACTCTGTGTTGTATATGACAATCTTTTGTATTTGAGACTTAAAGCAGCTGGAATGTTAAACCTTGGAAACGAGCTGCTAGGTTTAGTGTTGAAATGAGTAGTATTTGTATTGCGTGTCTATTTCTGTGTCTACATTCGGTTATTAAATTAAACTATTCCTCTATGCATCTTGTAGCTGGTAAATAATACAAGATCTAGAAAAAAAACCATATTGAACCCATTTTACTCTTCTGACTATGGATGGTCTGTGCCTTCAGGTCAAAAATGCTGGTTTTTAACTTCTACTTTGCTGTCATCTAAAAGTAATGGAAGAAAATTTAAATCAAGTAATGCAGTATGTTGAACTATACTTCTTAAAGTTCGTTTACTAGTATAGGAATTCTTACACAAAGTTTCAACATGACGTGAATTTTTATAGCCAAGGAGCAAACTTGAAGAATGTAGCTTATAAAGGAAATGCTGACAGAACATGAACTATAGCTGTGCTACTACAGTTACACCAGCATAAAGATGTTTGGGCTGTTGAAAATTTGTGAGTTAAAAATATAAATATGGAGTAGGGTGGTGTAGTGGTATAGAACAGGAAATAATGTTCCATTTAATCGTTAATATATTCTGTTTAGAACTGGAAAACATTAAAATTTTACTCACTTTTAGGTACAAGTTAACTTCATGTTATAGTTGAATTTGTTAATGTAGCCACCTGACAAAAAATAATAGCATGCTTTTCAGAATTTGTGTAACTATATCGATGCTTCCAGTAAAATGGCTGATAATTTTGTATTTTATTATTAGAACTGAACTAACCTGCAGAAATGAATTGTCAGTATGATAGAAGACACTTAGAAATGCAAATAGTGCCAAGTTTATTTCAAAATAAATAGAGAAACACCTCAAAACCTCAAAGCAATGATCATTATTTGTTTATGATCATTAATTATTTATGTGAAGCTGCTTGTATGCCCTGTCAACTATTTACACAGATCCAGTTGCAGGATTGGAGCCTTCATTTGAATCTTTTGGCATCACAAACTAGGTATGGTTCAGCCAAATTTATCCTAGTTCTCAAATATTCTTGAAGACCAACAATGAAATTTTCCGGTTCAATCTTAACAAAGCAGATCTATGTTAGAAAACTGATCACTTAAGCCATCTCTGGGTTGTGTTAAAAAGAAAAAAAAAAAGTACAAATCCAGCTGTTCCGTGAACCTTGCAGAGAGAAAAATGAAGGTACAATTTGGTGTGTTTATAGATTCATATGTTCCTTTCAGGACTCTTTAAGTTTTGCTGTGGGATTTTGTTGTGGGATGAGGTTTTCTAATACCTTTATCAAGTATATGGCTTTAGGTCCAGATGTGATAATACGGACTTCCAAGTGTTCTTTTTGCTACTTGTACTGCTGTGTGGGACAGTACTTTCTCTTGTATATCTGTTTGAAATTGTCTGTAGGAAGTAGAGATTTAAATTGTATTTTATCATGTATGTTATCATGGTTCATGGTTTATGGTTGGACTCTATGTAATCCTAAGGATCTTTTCCAACCTAAATGATTCTGTGATTCTATGTCAATTTATATTCTGCTGTTAGCTGGGGTGATACTCCCAGTACTTAATTATCTTTTAAATAATGTGTTGAGATATTTAACAATCTGTTTTTTATAAAATTATTAACAGTTCAGAGTGTCTTAATACACTGATGCCAGATTAAGGTTCTTAAAATTGAGCTTTAGTAATGTCTTAAGGACATGAAGTCACTTGGAATGTTTTGGTTTATATATTTACCTTCTCTGTATGTACAGACTTGCATGAAGAATAAATGCCATTTTTGCTTGCGTAATTGCAGTCGGGATTGTATCGTGGTCCTCTAAGCAGTGAAAAGCTTTGTTAAATTTTGATTTCTTGGAGCTGGGGATTATTTGAAAAAAGAGGTAATTTTCAGTTGTCTGATTTCTGTAATGCTATACAAACTTTTAATTAACAGCTACTATATTAATGATTTTGCTCTTTAAACAGTGTGTTTGGCTGGTCACCTTTTAAACCAGCAGTGGTGACCTGCAGCTTTGAGTAGGAAATTATCTGTGCCGTACTCTGTTCAGGTGAATGTGTAGTTGTATTCTCTTCTAGCTATAAACCAGGATAGTTTGCTTGGGGAAGATGTTGCTTATTTCATGTCTGTCCATGCATTGTATGAGCGGAATCATTAAGTGAAAGGAAGGTCATAATGCAACATTAAACTTGACTTTCCTTTCCCTTTTGTTTTTAAAATACTGTAGGTTGATGCTGGGAACTTACTATTCAATATTACTAGTATTAACATGGCAAAGCGCTTACATTAAGGGGTGTGATTATTTTTTGTATATTTCTGATTGTAAGAATGCGCGTTGAGAACACT
The DNA here is from genome assembly GCF_034619465.1 of Leptosomus discolor. Lineage (NCBI taxonomy): Eukaryota > Metazoa > Chordata > Aves > Leptosomiformes > Leptosomidae > Leptosomus > Leptosomus discolor. Next base: position 65,849,871 of record NC_141392.1, read on the forward strand.
TGAGTGCCACTTCCTTGTTGAACTCCATTTTCTAATGAGGAAAACTTGACAATGCCCACTGAGTTTGGTAGAAGTAGAACCAGGCATAATATAAACAACAAGCTTTAAGGTTTTTGTGTCTTGGTAGCATACAGTTTTGGAAAATAGAAGTGAGAGAGAGACTGTAGTTCTGTCTTGTGTTAACTACTTCAGGCATTTAACTGCTGGATTTTGAATTGGACTTTTGCAGACGCCATTTACTGTTGCAGGGATCTTAGGCTCTGCAGTTTGGTCTTCTGAATTCATTTATGAAGCGTAGATAATTATTACATGTTTTTAAGCTAAATATTGTTTGCTTAAAATGTTAAAAAACTATTAATATCTTGCAGCTAGCCTTACTGGCTTCTTAAAATACTGTTCTTTTAGGGAACACTTTTAATGCTACCGCTGCCCCCCCGAAAAAACCCAGCCAAAACCAAACCAAACCAAACCCAACTGAAGCTGTGATCCACTTAAAAAAGTACCACTAGTCCATCAGAGGGCTGGTCTCAAGAAATGTTAGTATCAAGTTGTCATGGTAGCACTTTTTCCCCTCCTGAATTTCTTTATAGTTTAATAATGTTTTCAGTGAGATTATGTATTTTTCAGATCTTTAAATTTTATTTTCAGAGCAAAATGGAGAATATGTATTTATATAACCAAATTACAAAAATTTGAATATTGTTCTCTTTAGGAAGAAAGCATAGTGGTTTTGAATGCTGTATTTTTCCATATATAATAATCCAAAACAGTGTTTGGGGTTTTAATGTTGTTTGTTTTTCTTTCGTTTAAGCCATGCCAAAACATGAATTCCTACTTACTTGTCTCACTGTGTACCAAGATGCTCTTTCAGTTATGAGCAATCAATAAACCAAGGCCCCAATCCTGCAAATTCTTATGCAGTACAGTATTTTATTTGAGTGCTCCAAAGCTATAGATACAAAATTTGTGCAAAAATGTATATTCACTGAAAATACAGAAAAAAAAGCCAGAAAATTAAATTAATGAGGATAGAATGTGAAGTACTGCTATATTTCTTGTTGAAAATTGTTCTTAAAGCAACAAAAGCATGGTTTTCAGACTAGAAGAGTGGATTTATTTTTTTAATTTCATGGCTTCTGAACTTTTCCCAATCTTAGAATTATTCAGAATAGTCAAAATCCCTACTGGAAATTCTGGCTTTCTTTTTAACAGTAATATTTCTTGTTGTATTCTTTGAATAACTTTATTCTAAATTAATATAGCCTAACATGATTAGGCTTTTGGACATTAACCCAGTGCTTAGCAAACTATTAAATTTCAAGCCCTGTACGTAGTAGTTTTGCATGCTGGATTATAAACTAGTCTGTAGTGTTGTCTGTTGCACCCTGCTCTGCTTCATAATTAGTTGCTTTGGGAGGGGGAAAACCGAACCACAAAAACCCCGAAATATTCTCGACTGGTGGTGTTAATACTGCTCTCTGTAAACCTGTAACGTTGTTGATCTGCGATAATGGCATTACGTACTGGAAGAGAAGGTGAAACTGTAATCGATGCTTTCTGTTTTAGTTAGAGGTTTATGTTAAGCATGCTTCAAGAAAGCACAGCTGGAATTGTAGCTTTCTGCAGTTTTGAGCTGGCGAAGAGCATGCAACAGGGGATGCTGTTCTCTGTATTTCGTCAGCTTTTCCTGTTCTTGCCTTTTATTTGTAATTGAAGAAAGTATCTTTTTTTTTTCATGGCAAAAGACTACCATCGATGAAGGTAGAGCAAGCATCTCCTTTTAGCATCTCTCTTTCCTTTTGTTATTTCTTTCTTTATTAATTAAAAGGGTTTTTTTAGGCTGCCTGGCTAATAAGTCAAAGAACTCATCTAAGGCATCCCTAAAACGTTTTATGAGTGTTTGGGCGATCTTTTTACATACGCCTTTTTGCCTCTAGAAAGGGATACTGCATTTTCATGATTAGTGTTTGAGCAGCTCAGTTCCTTTTCTTTTGTATCATCAAAGTAATAATGTTTTCTTTAAGGCTGCATTATGTTACAGGCATCAGGTGTATTAAAAAAGAACAACAACAAAACCCCAAAAAAAGGTGACCATTCCTGCATAGACATTGTAATGAAACAAAGGTCAGATAATTTCTGAAGTGCCAGCACTGTCTGAAATAACTTAAACTCTACACAGCTTTTTGTCCTTAGTGATAGTACTTTGTACGAGTGAACGAATGCAGGGTAGTAACAGGTTGTTGCACTAAAGAACTTGTGATATGTGACATTACACTTGACTGTCTTAAATTGAAAATTTATAGTCCAAGTTGCAAATCACTGGTAGTGGGCCTGCTTTTCATGATGCATCTGTACTAACATATGTATCTGAATATGTAATGCATTCCTTACTTGATCATTATTAAAAGTCATTGAGGAAGGTGTGTATTTTAGATGATTTATATGTTTGCATAGCTCGCTGTGGAGATTGTGGGAGTCTAAATGTAAGATCGAACGAGCTCATCACTATGAAAGGTAGTGTCCTGTTCGCAGTATGTAGAATATACCACTTTCATCAGAATAATTTTCAACTCTATTTGATCTTGTCTTGTCACAGGTGGTGCTGTGTCAGTAGGACAGCACCTAATTATAGGGATATTAACTAGATGTTAGTTCTGCTGCTAGCTGTAGGGTGCAGGTGAGCCCAAAATTAGAGTGGAAAAGAGAATAGTCATTAAATGCCTATATTGTGTATTGGGACGTTTCCTCTGGGTTTGGTGGTATAATTGATATATCTTTTTTTTTTTTTTTTGTGGTGATCATTACTTTTGAAATGGACTTAAAAGAGAAAAGAAGGAAGGAAAAAAGCTCAAACCAAACTAAAAAAACCCCACCAGGATGTTAAAAGAATGGACTTTGTTTTCCATGAATGCAAAATCAGAGAAATAACTTTCTCCGTGAATTTATTAAAAAAAACCCACAAACAAATCCCCAGATGTTGTTTGTGCATTGATGATCTGTGTTTTGGAACTGAGTAGGGAATTATGTAATGTGTGATAAAATGTAAAAACCATTGTGACCTGTAACATAGTGCAGCTTTAATACACTGGCTTATCCTTAACTTGAGTTCAGACTTCATTTCATGCTTCCCAGCCTCCTGTCAAAATACTGTACTGTAACTGCAACTGTACAAGTTCTGAAGTTAATGGCAAGGCTTTTGGAATACTGTATTTGATCTCTGCCTTACAGCACAAGCAGCGCTGCCCTGTGCTGGAGGACCAGCTGGTGGATCTTGTGGTGTATGCCATGGAACGGTCTGAGACTGAAGAGAAGTTTGATGATGGTGGGACCAGTCAGCTTCTGTGGCAGCATCTTTCCAGCCAGCTCATTTTCTTTGTGCTCTTTCAGTTTGCAAGTTTTCCTCATATGGTCCTGTCACTCCATCAAAAGGTAAATTGCTTGTATCGCTCCCACATGATAAGAGAGATTTGAAAACCAAACCAAAACAAATTTTTTAAAAATAGTCACTCACCTGTGCAAGAAGTACCTTATGTGTAAGAAGTAAATTTGTGATCATTTTGCTCTGTAGAAGTAAGCCAAATTCTCAAGTTACATTGCTTTGAGCTAGGTCTGTTTCTAGTGTATTCAGTTACAGGATGTTGCATTATATTTGGATTCAAAATATGCTAGTAACTAGAATAAGGAGGTAAACTGGCCTGAGTCAGAAGATCCGAGTACTGTGCTGTTGCATCCAGTTTACAATGAAGCTTCAAACAGAGCAAACACCCTGTTCAGTTTGTGAGCTAAAGAAACATGGCATGTAAATGGACACAAGAACTTCCAGTTTGTTTGTCTAATCAAAGCATTCTAATCAAAGATCATTTGTCCAATTACAGTGATATTGGCTGTTGCAGTCCGGAGTTGTTATTACTTTCTAATAATAATTCCATTAAAACTGATACACTCCTAGTATTTACCCTTTTCTCTGGTGGTCAATGCCTCTCTGAACTCTAAGGGGGGTGGTGCTGGTCCTTCGTAGGAAAGGAGAAGAGGGGTTACAGTAAGTCAGCAACATCCTGAGCTCTTCGCTGAGAGAAGGTATGGTGTCATCCTTGGAAGGAGGGAGGTGTTCCTTCTCCTCACTGTAGGATTAGCTTGTGGCTATTTAGGTACAGTTACTAACATGCACTACACATTGCTCCATCTTTATTTGTCCACGGTTCCATGTTACATCAAAATTTACTATGTATATTATGTTTTGTTTGTGATGGATTCTAGTTCTCTGCTCTTCTTCGGTATCCCTGAAATTACTTTTACCAGGGTTGCGTTCCTTTAATTGTTGTTAATGAACTATTGAAACAATAGGCACTGTACAACACAGTTGCACAAATTAATCTAAAACTAAAGCAAGCTAGATGAGAGTAGAGGTTAAAAGTAGAGTACTGGTTATTAGAGAATTGCTGTTACAGATAAAAAAGTTAAATAACAATAAGTCCAGATGGGTCCAGATGAAGCAAGCCCAAGTTGTTCTGGTTCAGAAACTTTCTTTATAGATAGAGTTAATATAAAACCTGTGGCCTGCTTGGCTACAGGGCGGCAAGGTGACAATTGAAGTCCAATATTTAAGTGCTGCTAATTTTTCAAAATGGTGATTGTGAAGAGCTAAATACATTTTAAACCTTGCCGTTAATTGGTGTGGCCCTCCCGGAGTCTGTTTCTGTGTTACAATTAGTGTACCTGTTTGCCGTCTTTCTCTGAAAGCATGATGTACATATCTGCCTAAGTCCTGCTATAAAGTTCCCAGTAATCTCTGCTGGAACTGTTTTAGTTTTAGTCTGCCCTTTCATAGTAATCTTTGCAGTGATTTTTCTTCTGCATGCAGTTACTGAGTGTTTTTGACAGTTGGCAGGCCGTGGTCTCATTAAAGGAAGAGACCATCTGATGTGGGTGCTACTCCAGTTCATCTCTGGCAGCATCCAGAAGAATGCACTGGCTGACTTCCTCCCAGTTATGAAGCTTTTTGACCTTCTGTATCCCGAGAAAGAAGTAAGTCTTCTCTCTAAAATTAAAAGTTTTATTTTTAATTCAACTTGAGACCTTCATATGTCATTATTGCTATCATTCTTGAGTCACTGTTACAGCAGCGTGCTGCATAATTGGAGAGAGGTATTTCATAATTAAATGAAAATTATCAGGATTTCCTAGCTATGTTTTTCCAGTAACCATGTTTGTCCAGTGTTTTTAGGGGCGAAAAAGACTTCTGTTAACTCCTCTCTTCCTTGACTTTCGTTTGACTAAGGTTTTGAGGAATTTGTTGAAGCACCGAGGATACTATTAAGGAATAATGTGGAATTGTATTGTTATATATGGATCTAGCAGAATAATACACTGAAAGACACTGTCAGGTGCAAAGAACTGAATGAGACACTTTTAAGTAACCACTAATACAAACTAAATTTAAATTCATTCTATGGTAGCAAATCAAATCCTAGCCATGTTTGTCTAGAATGGAGGTTCAATCAAAACCTAGCTAGTACGTTTGTCTAGAATGGAGGTTCCTGAGGAAGGGGGCAGTTAGGGGAAGTTCTTAAATTTCCATCATGGGAACATTGTCAGCATGGAGTCCTGATTGCTTGCTCTTATCGTAGTGCCTTCTATTTTGGGTCAGTAGATAACGTTAACACAAATGTGTGGTGTACCAAACTGATATCTAGCAATTTTTCCTCCTCTTAAGTTAGTTTTAACCTGCAGAAATTCTTCAGTACAATTTGTTTCATGAGCCCGCAGTTGCTTTTGTCAGCACAAAAGAATGGGAAGAGCGACAGGACTATTTAGCTGTAGTGATGGGCTCTGAGTGACACTTGTATAAAGTGTTTGTGGGACTAGGGCATTTGTGAGGATTCAATTTCAGAAGCAGTTTAAATGCTATCTTTGGCTGTAGCTCTTAAGAAGATCTGTCTTGCTGTCCCCCTGATTATGCGTTGCTGCTGTCTCCCTTGTGTTATCAGTGGTGCTTGTGCAGTAGTAACTGTGCCAAAGGGAAAGAAGTGTGAGTGTGGGCAAAAGGAGAGAGCCAGAGTGCCTTTTCCAATGGCAGTCATGTACCTGAGTCTGTAGCCAAAACTTTTTCAATTTTGGGGTGCATCTGTTCCTTTTCATAGGAAGTGTATTAATCTTTAAGTATAACGGTGATGCTAGGCAAGTTAGATTTTTTAGAAAATGCTGGTGAACCACTAAGTACCTACTATGGAAGCACATACCATAACTGATTTCTCAATAATGTAGAAGTGTGAGGGTGAGAGTGGAAGTATATGCTTTGGAACTATATATGTCATGAATTTGTATACTCTAAGCATCAACCTCCATTTGCTGAGGTCTCAGATTATTTGTTTGTTCTGGTTTTGGGTTTTTTTTTCAGAATAATTACTGAGGCCCAGGTCTCTTCTAGAGCTCTTGATTTAAAATTGCATACACAGATGAGGGTAGAATCTGGTCTTTAAAAACATTACTTACGGTGTTTCAAGTCAGAAAAACTTGACCTTGTGAATGCTATCTATCTGAGTTGGTTTTCTGTACATTAATACATGCAATATGTCCCATTCATATGTTCTTTCTGTAGTGTATTCCTGTACCTGATATTAACAAACCCCAGTCAACCCATGCGTTTGCAATGACCTGTATTTGGATTCATCTGAATCGGAAGGCCCATAGTGACAACTCCAAGTTACAGATTCCCATTCCTCATTCTCTTAAACGTCACCATGAGTGAGTTTTGGGGGTTTTTGTTTTGTTTCGATTTGTCTCTAGACGTAATGGAATGGGAAGCTCCAAGTCTATATTCAGAATGTGTTGTGTGATGGGATGCTGTATAAGGGTTATCAAAGGAATGAAGCAGGACTAAGGAAGAGCTCAAAGTCAAAACATGCTGTTATCCTACAGCTAACAGAAATAATATGTTACATCTAAGATTAATAAATCTTTTTTACTGATGGAGAATCTGAAAGCAAACTGACTATTTTGTTTTATCACACTGTGGTTTGGAAAGGGTGGGTAAGTGGTACATTTGATTAAGTGTTGTTAGGAAGGGTGAATTTTAAATTGTATTTTTGTCCTGAGGTGTTTCTCTGATATGGGAAAATTGTGGCATAAGGTGTAGTCGTTCTGATGTGGTGCAATTAATAAATATTTTGTGTTGTCTACTACTTTACAATGGATTTTTGACTGGGGTTATTGTGGCTGTAATCCTGGAATGCATGTGTATTCTTCTGCTTGTTTCTTTCTGCTTAATGTTTAATCTCTTTGGCACACAGGTTTTTGCAACAGAGTTTGAGAAATAAAAACTTACAGATGAATGACTACAAGATTGCCTTGTTGTGCAATGCTTATTCAACCAATTCAGAGTGTTTCACTTTGCCAATGGGTGTACTAGTAGAGACTATTTATGGAAATGGCAACATGAGGATACCGCTTCCAGGGACTAATTGCATGGCATCAGGATCTATTACCCCGTTGCCAATGAACCTCTTGGACTCACTCACAGTTCATGCCAAAATGAGGTACAGTATGCAGCTAGCTTTTGTTTTTTTAACTTGTAAATTTGTAACTGATTATCATCAGGCAGGTTTTTATGTGTCTGGATATGTCACATATAGATCTGTTTGTTTATTTACTTCATAAATTTCTAAACTTTCAAGTCCTTGTTTTTGATTGAAAAATAATTTCTGTCTTTCCTCAGCCTGATTCATAGCATAGCTACAAGGGTAATTAAGTTGGCTCATGCAAAATCTAGTGTGGCCTTGGCTCCTGCTCTTGTGGAAACCTATAGTCGCCTGTTGGTTTATATGGAAATAGAGTCGTTGGGCATCAAAGGCTTTATCAGTAAGAAAAAACCTTTTATTTTTTTCCTCCCGTCTTCCTTTTGTTCAGTGATATTTTCTTTTAATGGCAACTAGAGACCATAGTAAAAATGGAAATCTAATGATGCAGCATGTTGAATACATGTATAAATTATTTTAATGTAAAATAAATTGCAATAATTATCTTAGTGCTGCAGTAAATTTCAGATGAGTGTGCTGCTGTCCCTTTATGCCATCACTTGTACGGTCAGGACCTTCCTAGTTATGCTGCATTGTGCAAAAATATGCCTAATGGAAAATCATAAGTAAAGTTACTTAGTTAGAGGCAAATGATATTTAATTGCACTCGTTAAAATAATTTGCATGTCTGCTGTATAAGTTCATTCAAAAGATTATTGAGCTCCACACATTTACAGCGTCGTCAGACAGCCCTTGTACACATGGCATTTGGGGGTCACACAGTTTTCAAATCAAATATCTGACTTGTAGCTAAATACAGCCATCTATGCATAGTGTATTCTGCAGTGCTATTTTAAAGTGTAATCACTCGGAAAACTTACTTTACAAACTCTTTTTCGTAAGGTCAGCTCCTGCCAACAGTGTTCAAATCTCACGCATGGGGAATTTTGCACACTCTGCTAGAAATGTTTAGCTATCGGATGCATCACATCCAGCCTCATTACAGAGTCCAGCTGCTCAGCCATCTTCATTCCTTGGCTGCTGTGCCACAGACGAATCAGAACCAGCTTCACCTGTGGTGAGTGATGCCTACCCTGTTTAACCATAATCTCAGATTCCTCCTTCATCATATGCTGAAAGCTGTGTGAGAACTGGGTTTTAAATGGGACACAAGTACTTCCCAGTCTTAGTTCTGTGGCTAAATTGTTTTGTGGTGTCTCGGCAGGCCATGTTTGAGAAACAGTTAGATGACAGTAGTAGTGCTCTGCAGAGTTGCAGGAGGCAGCCTCTGGCACGGACGTGACAGCAGTGTCACGGGTCGGAACACAGGAGTGCACACCAGCACCATCACGTCAGGAAGCGTCGGACAACTGTTGAGCTGCTTGCGCTGGAGATAAAGGGCAGTGTCTGCTCCCTGTGGTCACAGTGACTGGCTTGTCTGCCAGGGGGACAGCGCTTGCGTACTCCTGTAGAGGGTGTTTAATTCCATTACAAGAGTTAACTTGGTTCCGCTTAATTCTTTCGTGAAGTTAATTTTCAGTCAGGTCAGAGAAGTAATCTGATTCATCCTGCAGCTGTAAAGGGGTTTGCACAAAGCTATGGTGGCTGTATGTGAACCTGAGTGGAGAAAGAAGTGTCACTTCCACTGTATGCTGTGTGTATTGTATCAGTGTAAACCACATGTAAAACAATGGCTCACTTGGATACAAGAGAGATGGAGAAGCTGGTTGAAGAAGCTCTAGAGTTGATAATACAGAAAATTCTAGGGAAAAGCTTTGAGTTTTAACTTGCTATTAAAAAAAATTGGAGGGTATGAGGTTCAAAGAGTGTCCATTCACTCTTAGAAGATTTCTTGTGGGGGCGAGTGAGACAGAGCAACCTCATTATTATTAATTCATATTAAGGAAGTCTAATTACACAGTAATTTCTTAGTCCAAATTCAAATTGCTCAGTTGCTTATCCTTTACCAAGAACAAAGAGAGAACAAGTAAGACAAGTTTCATCTTAAATTCAAGGTCTTGCTCTTTTTATTCATCTAAACCTTGTTTTGTCATCTTAGTCTGTAAAATACGAATGTTAATCAGTCACTTTTGATAAGCACTGCGTGCAACTGGGTTGGAGTGAACAAAACCTATGGCTTTGGCATTTCAAAGACACAATGTTATAAAAGTCTTTAAATTACTTTGAACTACCTGATGTGAAAAGCATGGGAAAATAAAGTGCTTTTTCAAAAGCAGTACTTCCTTATTTCTTTCCCAAGGACAATTTAGTGTTGTCTGCTTCAAGGTGCCAGTTAGCTTTGAAACTTCCCATGCATTATTCATGCCTTTTTAATCTGTTTTTGCATATATTTATTCATATGTATCCTTGTTTAGACAGAGATGTTCAAAAGATGACAAAAGGGGGGGCTCTAAATTCTAGACACTTCAGGTTCTTTTTCGGGGACTCTGTGGCTGGGATTTTCACTAAATCAACTTTTGAGAGCATTATTTGAAAATAAAGTGCTTAGATAGTTGCTAAGTTTATGAAACGATGGAAAAAGCAAACTTTCAAAACAAATGTTTTTGTATATTTGAAGCAGAAAACGGAGGAAAAATAGGTATTTTTTGGGTATTAGAAGCAGCAGTATAAGCATTTTCTGCTAACTGGATTGTTTCCCTCTTACAGTGTTGAGAGTACTGCTCTGAGGCTAATCACAGCTTTGGGCAGCTCGGAAGTCCAACCACAGTTTACGCGATTCCTCAGCGATCCCAAAACAGTTCTTTCAGCAGAATCAGAAGAACTCAACAGGGCTTTGATCTTAACTCTAGCAAGGGCAACACATGTGACAGGTAATAGCAGTACTGTGAGGTAACATTGACGTGAAAGCTGTAGTCAAGGCGTTTCTCTAAAATACTGCTCAATAGAATATCCTGGAAATCACCCAGTCATAAGACATACTCCGTATGCTTCTGGTTTTGAAAAAAGTGTAATTTTAATTTCCAACTAGTTGTTTTTAGGCGAAATGTTATTATTGAAGCAGTAGTGAAATCAGACATTGTTTAAAAGTGTATTTTTATACAGAGATACTGTGTGACTAGTTGGGGTTTTTTACTGACTTATTTTCAGTTTCATGATTTTCGGTTTAAATGTTTGGATTGATTACTGATACATGCCATTTAAAGAAAACATGGGCCGTTCACAGCAAGTATGCTGCTCATGTGAAGCCACTCCCTCTGCAGCTTACCTTTAAGAAAAAGCAGTGCGTGTTTTGGGTTTGTTTTCTTGGGGAGGGGGGAGAGGAAAGCTTTTATTGTTTATTTTGGTGTTTTAACACTGTGCGATGACACGGGTCAGGTTTGTGTTAGCTTTGAGAGGTGTTTTTTCTATCTCCTTTTTTATGGCTGTAGTCTGGAGACTTGCTGGAGGGTGAGAACAACTGATTTCACAAAGACTGGTGGAGGCGATTTGAAAGGGAAAGGGCTTCTTTCTGTTAGGTTTTTTATTTTTTAACCTTTGCTCAACCCTTAATGTTAAATCAACACTGGGATGGCAGGGATGAGGCTTGTGTTTTATTTCTACAGCTTGATTGGGAAAGGTACTGCTGAGCATCCTTTTTGAAGCAATATAAAATGGAATCTGGCAATTTCATCATCATTATCTTCCTCAGGATTTTTTTTAAAGTCTAATCAGTTAATCAGCAAAAGCTTGTCTTAATGTCATTGCAGGAAATTAAAGATAAAATCTTAAAATAATGATTGCTTTATTTCTAGCTCATAATCTAAAATTAATTTTGTTATTGTTAATAGCGTAAAAAAGATAATACCCAGCTTGTTCTGTAGAGTAAATAAGATTCAGACAAAGGGGATGGGAAAAGTTGGCCAAAAAGGAAACGCTGTTGAACTAGCAAAGCCTTGATGCATATGACTACAAAAGGAATACCAATAAGAAATGGATTTTTGTGTGAAATTCTAATATCATCAATCCGTTTTCTAGACTTTTTCACAGGCTCTGATTCAATTCAGGGAACTTGGTGCAAGGATATATTGCAGACTATCATGAGTTTTACTCCACATAACTGGGCATCACATACACTAAGCTGTTTTCCAGCTCCTCTGCAGGTAATGGTTTCAAACTGATGATTTTATAGTTTGAAATACAGAGAATTTACTCTCCTCACAAGATGATTTGCCTTTTGCTACTTGATGCAATTCTTGTCCTGTTCAGACTGCATTAATCTCAAGTCCCTAAAGAATGCAGCATGACTGTAACATTGTTTTTTCTTCAGAAATGCATTAGCTTCTCCTGGAGTGTTCTAGGGCTAAGTTTGGCCGACTGGTGCTTCCGGTGGAAGGTAAATAGGATCTCTTAAAAATTAAAAAGTAAAATTTAAAAAAAATTGAAGAAGCCTTGTTTTCTTGTGGCAATGTGCCATGTAACTTTGCTAGTGACTAAAACAGTCACTGCAATGTCATGGTGAGGCAACATCCCTTCCTAGTAGGGTAGTAGTGTACAAGGAAGTAGGAACTCATAAGGTAGCTAAGTCAGGCAAAAGTTTGTCTGTTCATATGTTTTATTCCAGGCTCTCAGTCACAGCAAAGCCTGCTTTATTTCAGGTGTTCTTCAAGCAGAATAATGTACCTCAGGAAAGCCGTTTTAACTTGAAGAAGAATGTGGAAGAAGAATACCGAAAGTGGAAGTCTATGACCACTGAGAATGATATAATCACACACTTTGCTGTGCAAGGTTCGCCCCCACTTTTCCTTTGTCTCCTATGGAAGATGTTGTTAGAGACTGATCACATTAATCAGATTGGCTACAGGTGAGCTTAAAAGATGTGCTATTTCAAAGTTACTTAAATACTTAAGCTATTTCAAAGCCACATTCTCTGTTTCGAGGACATAGGCTTTGTGCATTAACAGCTTGATTTGTACTTTATTAATTCACAGCATGGAAAAAAGGAGTTACACTAGGTATTAGCAAGCATATTGTAATAATTGGGCAATGTTTAAGGCTGGTTACACCACACAGTGGTGTGCAATGTGTATTCTTCTGGTAAGAGACAAGGATGTGAGGTGTTTGAATTAAGCAGTTTACTTGTAATGGCAGTGTTTCACAGAATAGAATCATAGAATCATTCAGGTTGGAAAAGACCTTTGAGATCATCAAGTCCAACCATCAACCCTACTCTACCAAGTACTCTAAACCATATCGCCAAGGAATCATTTCAGGCAATCTGAAATAGTAAATAGAAAATATAAAGCATTTATTTACTTAGCTTTCATATATGAATAAAGACCAATTTTTTAAAAGAAACCCAAATGTTGGATTAAGATGAAAATTATTATAGGAGCAGTAGTCCTACAGTTTTTTTACCTGTTCTCATTAGTAACAGCATCAGCTCCAGATGTGAAAAATATTTTCTTTTCAGTCCTTGTTAGGACTGAAGCAGTTAATATTTATGATAGTGATGTTACTCTTCTGTGCAGTGAGGAAATACCACTGTTCTAATGCTATGGTTATGTTGAAACACGTACTGCAGGAAAATTAAAGCTCAGTTGCAGAAGATTGTTCTAAGTGGTGTAAAACTAAAAATGCGTAATTAAAGCATGAGTTCTGGGCAGAATACATAAGAATTGGTGAACATGAAGCATTTTTTCTGCTTAATATCCAGGCTTTGGAATTCCATTGCTCTTAAGGTTTTTTTTTACTTTGGGTTGGGGCTTTTTTCAGTTCACTTAGTAAATGACGTCTTCTGTCTTTTTTTCTTTTTGAAGACAATTGTATTAAAACCCTCTAACTCTTATAAAATAGACGAGTTAAAAATGTATTAAGAACATGACGATTACTTGTTGCTTTTTTAACCTGTGTGAGCATTCTTGTAACAAGAGTTCTTTTGGGTTTGTTGTTTGTTTCTTGATTGTTTTTCTTCTTCCCTGCTAGAGTGTTAGAAAGAATTGGGGCCAGAGCTCTGGTGGCACATGTCAGGACTTTTGCAGATTTCTTGGTGTATGAGTTCTCTACCTCGGCAGGAGGCCAACAGCTGAATAAATGTATTGAGATTCTCAATGACATGGTGTGGAAATACAACATTGTAACGCTGGATAGGTTGATACTGTGTTTGGTAAGTATTGCCTTAGAAGATAAGATACCAGTTCTTCATGCAGAGTCTGCTTTCTGAGTCACTTTTGTAGGAGCAATCTTTTAAAAAATGCATTGGTTTTAAATAATGACTGGTTGCTAACCCAATAATCAATTAAAATAATAGATTACTTCTGTAGGCAGCATAAAACTCAGTCGTACAGTTCTCTGAATCTTAAGGGGAAGCTTGTCTTGGTTATTTAATGGCAACCATTGAATTGGTATTATTAAATATTGTTATTGGTGCTTTGGGTCTCAGACCTAAGAGCTATGCAATTAATTCTGTAGCCTGAAAAGGTAGAAGGAATATGGCGTGCTGTCATTCAGAAGCAAATGGAAAATCTTGTACCCGTTAGAGTATGCTATCATTGCTTAGAATTCTGCCTGTTTCATCAGAAAAGGGGAGAAATGTCATTCTCATGTCTTTCCAGGTTATCCTACAAAATAAAGCAGGCCTTACTTGGAGAGAGTTAAATTTTCCTTCAGTAATTATCCTTACATTTTAAAATCTCATCTTAATCTAAAGTTGTTGTTTGAATTTTAGTTTGGTTTTCAAACTGAAGTCCAAACATATCAGAGCAGCCAGAAGTCTGAAGCAATCTTCAGTTCATTATCATTAATTGATTATTTTTAAGAAGAGAACTGACAGCAGAAAGCAAGCTAGAATTCTTGGAGAATGTGCTGTCACTGGGGAGTTTGTAAGACTTTCTGCTTATAGAATAAAAACTGTGGTGGGTACTTTTCACAGGAGGTGATTGAACCTGCCTCTGTTCTGTGTCTTCACTTGGAAAATACATTTGAGAGACTCTATGTTTAGTGTGAATTTATATGTGGCCAAATTTGCTAGCCAATGTTTAGGGCTTATAAAGCAGACAGCAGCATGAACTGTAATTCCATATTTTCTGATCCTTTTTGTTTAAGGCTATGCGTAGTCATGAAGGAAATGAAGCTCAAGTCTGTTACTTCATAATTCAGTTACTGTTACTGAAGCCTAATGATTTCAGAAACAGAGTGAGTGATTTTGTGAAGGAGAATTCTCCGGAGCACTGGCTGCAGAATGACTGGCATACAAAGCATATGAGTTATCATAAGGTATCAAAGCTAATAACATTCTTTTATTGCAATACTTTCTGTGGAGATGAGATCAACCAAAGAGTCTTTTGTCCTGTAAATGATGGGACAGCTCTACCAATTTTTTGAGTTACTTAGTAAGTAGTATTTTATTTAGGCTAGTATTAAAAATACCCAAAACGTTCACTATATTTATGTAATAATGTTAAAGTTGTAGTGCAGTGGTACTCAAAGATAGAAGCAGCTGAAAAGTTGGTTGGAGATTCATTCTTGCTCATCTAAATCCAATCATTTTGAAATCTTGGTTTTGCTGAAATTCATTTAGAACAGTTGTGCATCAGGGAGAAGGTATTTCCTTCCAGTGTTTTATGACTATAACAATAGTTAAACCTAGATTTTCTCCTAATTATTAAAGCTTCTTCCGCTTCCTGTGTGGCAAGAGCATGATATCCTGATATGGGTAGCGGGGAAGCAAATTATACAAGCCTGGGAAGTGCTCTGACATGGCTGCACAGTTACTAGACCCAATCTGGCATATAGAAATTTCAGTTGCAGGTAAAACACTGTAAGCTCAGCCTTCAGCTGTACTCATCTGGAATTTGAGTATACTCCAGTTCTTTCTTCACACGGTGAGCTATTACGTGCATATTATTTCTAGTGTTCTGATTCAGTGTGTGATGCGGAAACGTTCAGTGGTGCTGGTTTCCCCTAGGTCTTTGCTTAGAATACCTGACAAGGGACACGTAAGCACTGTTTGCTTTCAGCTTTACCTTGGGATGCTTAATGCTGTCTTAAGCCCACTTTGAGCAGTGTTGAAACTTTGTTTTGTTTGTTTTTTTTCTGATCTACTTGGTATCTACTGCATAATTTCACTCGGAGTGGAGTTTTCTTTGGTAAACTTTATGATGAAATTATCTCACTGCATTCATGTGTGATAATGAGGGTTGTGAGGTGTCCTTTTAAAGCAATCTAGATGCTGAATGTTTAATGCACTGCTTTTAAGGAAAGAATTTTTCATTTTGTTGGATTTCTTTCCCTCCAGAAATATCCTGAAAAGCTGTATTTTGAAGGCTTGGCAGAGCAAGTCAATCCCCCGGTTCAGATCCAGCCCCAGTACCTACCAATTTATTTTGGAAATGTATGCCTGCGCTTTCTGCCAGTGTTCGACATTGTAATCCATAGATTTCTGGAATTGCTTCCAGTGTCCAAATCACTAGAAACTTTATTGGATCATCTGGGAGGTTTATACAAATTCCATGGTAAGTTATCTGTGAATACAGGGGTTTATTCCTGTTGTGATCATTCTATTCTCCTTCATCCCCTTCATTCATAATTTCCATCTACTAGCACAGCAGTGTTTAATCCTTTCCTATTCTGTAAGCCCTGTGTGCATTTCCACAAAGAAGTACAATCCCTGTTTAGTGAATTTCAGCCTACTAACAGTGAACTTGCTTGTATTCAGGTAGATCTTGCTAATTCCTGCTTCCTTCACACCTTTCCCTTTCACTTCCTTCTAGCAGTAAGTACTTGCACCTGTGTCCTAACAAACTTTCTGTTACCAAGACTGAAGCAGCTAAAAAAGCAGTTCCTCCGTCTATCCTTGTTTAAGATTCAAATAATTTAACGTGGGTTTTTTTCACACTTTTATAACCAGTTTTTGTATAGATGTTATTGCTACGTTATGCCCAGACATTTTACAATATTCTGTATTTGCTGTGACTTTGTACCTGGATTCTTCCCGTTTAATACCTTTTACGTGAAGAGATGATTTAGGTGGTTTACTTACAAATATATTAGTATTATCATTAAGAGATGAACTGTCAGTAATACTGACTTTCTTTGGTTGACTTCTGCCCTTCTGCGTACACGTTAAAGTATGTGAACAAGATAAAGGATAATCAGTGTTGTGCAGTGTAGTGAAATAAAGAACGTGAATCAATTCCATGTGCACTGTTTTTAAGTACATACGACTTAGTTTTGTAGACCTCTTGATTTTAATTTTATGTTTGCCACCATAAACATAATAGTGATTCTAGAACTTATTTCTTGTTGTTTTCCTTTTCTTCTTGGCAGACCGTCCAGTGACTTACCTGTACAACACTCTTCACTATTATGAGGGGCATCTCAGAGAGCGCACAAACCTCAAGAGAAAACTTGTTCATGCCATAATTGGCTCTCTCAAAGATAATCGCCCACTAGGCTGGTGTCTAAGTGACACTTACCTCAAATGTGCAATGAATGCCCGAGAAGAAAATCCGTGGATTCCTGATGACACTTACTATTGCAAGCTCATTGGAAGACTAGTAGACAATATCCTTAAAGTTTGCATCAGGAAAGCTGTGCTAATGTCCTGTAGCTGCATTTCATCAAAATATAAAGTTCAATGACATAAAGCTTGGAGTATTTATTTAGCTGCATCTATCAGTCTAAATTCATATTAGTTTACTTCAATGTACTTTTTTAGTTATTCTACACAGGGACTAGGCTGCCGTAGTGAAAACATCTTGAAAGATGTGGTGAAAGCAAAGTATTTCACTGTTTGCGTCACCTATAAATACAAATACTGATGTTTATGCATTCTGAATTGCATTCTAATTGCCGCATAAAATCAGCTTGATACAAAGCATATTTAAAAAAAAACAGAAAATGAGATTACTCTTTTTTAATGCCATTATCAATATTACTAGGAATAAAATATTGTAAGCAGTGCAACATTTAAGGTGGTATGTAACTGGCTGTGTCTAGTTGAAGATCGGTGTATGTGCTGTTAGCAGCTGCTGAGAATCTGGAGGAAAAAACTAGAAGCTGTATTTTTAGCACAAACCTGTATTTTCTTAGTTGCTGCCTTTTATTGGTTTTTACAGTTATGACTATAGGTGATGTAAATTTCTGTGGAAATAGCTGGTGAAGCCATGCAGCTGTGTTCTAGAGAATAGCGCTGCTGGAATCTCCTGGACATAAACTTCTTTCTGGGTCAGCTTTATGGGAGTTAACCAGTTTTCGGGATGTTAACGTGTCTTCCTTCACTCCTCTTCCTGAACTTGCCGTTCTTTTATGAAAGAAGTTGAAAGAAGTTTATTAGATCTTATAACTTGAAAGAAGTTTGTTTTGTCTCTCTAAACAAAGCTAAAATTATATAAACCCCTGCTTTTATGCAAATGTTAACAGTGTGTCTGGAGATCTTTTCTGTATGCAGCTCAAATGAGTTAGTCTTGATTGGGAAAGTGGAGTATTTTCAGAGACTAAGCAGGTGCTCATTTTGCATAAACTGTCACCCCAGAAGTCTGCTAGAAGATCTTAATCTGAAACCATTAATTTGCTTCAGTATATGCAGAGTAGAAAATTCTTGTTATTTTCTTTTTCTTGTCTTGGAAGCAGATGGTGAATGAGGTGGTTGGTGTTGTTTTGTTCCACCTCTTAGGGAAATTTAACCTCTGCATGACCTTGTGTGTGTAGTATATTTATAGCTATGTATTCATGCGGTCCCTCAGTGATTGAGTGTCAGTGCCTTATATTCTTTCTCTTGTCCATATGTCTTATTTTTATGAAATGTGGTTGTTTTATTTCTTCTCAGCAACTTACCTTTCAGTTCAATTCAACTTAGTGTGTGTAGTAGACGTATTTTGAAGCAATGTGCTGCTTAGGCTAGTCTGTGTTGGAGCAGCTTTTTTTTTTTCCTTAATCATTGTCACCTATGGCAGGTAAATCACCTGGTCCGTTTCCAAATTGTGACTGGAGATTCAATGAGTTTCCTAACCCAGCTGCCCATGCTCTCCATGTTACCTGTGTTGAGCTCATGGCTCTGGCTGTTCCAGGGAAGGATGTGGGCAATGCGCTACTGAATGTTGTGCTGAAGAGGTATGTTGGATTTCTGAAGCTGTTTTCTGCAATATATAATACAAAATTAGAGATTTCTAAGGTAGTCTGTGATACTCATTTTCTTAGGGTTTCATAATTTTTTAATTAAGTATGAATGCTTTAAGTTTTATATATAAAGTATTTTTGGAGGACAAACAAGGCTGTAGGGATCAAGCAGAAAAATCATGTTGGATTTCTGTGCTGTAGAGGATTGTGTGTGCTTCAGGAACAGCTGATTCAGCATGATCCCATTAAAAGACAGAGGGAAGACCTTGCACAGGCAAAGATCTTGCGGCACAGAGGCTGGAAAAAGTCTGTCCTCCTTTCGGTTGTGCTGGGAGAGGACATTTCATCAGTTAATATCCCAGCATCTTTGAATGCAGAGAAAGGGGCGGGAAGCATTGGCAGGACTCTGAATCCTACTGATGCTAATGTAAAATCAGAGGTACTTTGAAACAGAGGGGTGTGCCAAGGCTAGCCTCTTGTCAGGGTGCATTAAGTTTGACCCATAGCTCTGTTTCATGCACACCAGCTGTGGAAAGAACTGAAGTGAAAGGAAGGGCCTGGTGTCCTTGCAGTGATTCAGATGTCATCTGTGAGCAATGACAAACTGAAATGATCGGTTTTCAGCCTCATTCAGCTTAGTAATACGTTATTGTTAGCTCTATTTGTGGCACATGGAGGGGTCAGTAAAACCTGTGAATAACAGTGTGATGACAGCCTTTGAAGGTACTAATGCAAAATCGTGCCTGAACAAAGTTTTGCAAGCAACGTCACAGTGGCGTTTATACCGTCTGTTGCCTCTCCCAAATACCTGTACGTGTATAGTTCTCTCAACTTGAGAAATATTCTTTGCATAAGTATACCTTGTCTTTAGGTGCACCAGAAGCACAGATTGCAATTGTGAATTTCAGAGCTTCAGTTTTCTTTTTCTCTGTCTCTAGTCAGCCCCTGGTGCCGAGAGAGAATATCACAGCTTGGATGAACGCGATTGGACTAATTATCACAGCCTTACCAGTGAGTCAATATGTTATATTTTAAAATTAAATAATTTCTTCTTCCATGTAAGGTTTATCATCTTTCTAGGGTATGTTGTAAAAACTTCCACAGTTTGCAATGTGATAGCCAACATCTGTAGATTCCATAGAGAGCTATTCAGAAGGCTACTTGCATGTTTGAGAAACACCTCCTCCTCCAGCATGGAAAAAATTACCAGGTTTTCTGTTTTACTGTCATGTTTTGAGGCTAGGATGGAAAGAAATCACTCCTATTTAAAACCATCGTTAATGCCACATGTGTAGTGTTAATTGAGAACTGGAACTATGAAATAAGAAGGTCTATAAGGTTTCCGATGCAAAGCTAATTTTCTGTTAACGCTTGCACTGCACGTCCTGTAATCTCTTAAACCATGTAAATGAGTTGTGCCTACAACTGCAAAAGCAAATGTATGCAGTATTAGAGTTCGTGTATTGGTAGAAATGTTGATCTTCTGAATATAATGACTCCTGCTTGGTACCTGACCAAGACTGCCTTGAATACTTTTGATCTTGCTTACCTGTTGCTTATATGTGCAACAGTTATCCTTTCCTTGAGACTTCTCTTCCCCCCCCAAAATGGTTACTTTTCTTGGAAGAAACGCAACATAGATTTAGTCCTTTTTATTTTTATGTTGCTTCTTATTCTTCTTCTCTTCCCTCTCCTTGCATTTTCACATCTATATTCTTTGACTTTTGTACCTTTTTTTGTTTACTGTTTCATTTTTGGATTTTAGGTCTATTTGTGCCTGTACTCAAAAAGCTCAGAAAACTCTCGATCTCATTCCATTAAGGCTTTTTGCGTCTACTCTGCTTCTTTTGGAGGCCTTTATATTAGCTAACTAAATAATTAAATTAATGAAATATGTCTTGGTAACACCACACCCTTGAGTGTGCCATGTCCACTAACATGAATGCTTTCTGTATTGTGCTTCTTAATTTTTGTGTTTGTCAGACAGGATTATAAACTACCATGTAGTTGAAAACATTTTGGAGATGCAGTAATAGTAGAAAGAGTTGAGGAAGCATTGTCTTAGATGGTATTCTTTTCAGAAACAGTTCTGACTTCTTTTGGTTTTTCCAGGAGCCATACTGGATTGTTCTCCATGATTGCATTGTGAGCGTTATTAACAGTCCCAGCTTGACATCAGAGACAGAGTGGGTTGGCTACCCATTCCAGCTGTTTGACTTCACAGCATGTCACCAGTCTTACTCTGAGATGAGCTGTAGCTACACTTTGGCTTTGGCACATGCTGTCTGGCATCATTCTAGCATTGGGCAGCTTTCTCTCATTCCGAAGTAGGTGTAATGATATTTGATTATTTAATTTGTCTTTTAAATTCCATGCATACTGTAGATAACAAAGCTGTACCTGTAGCGCTTACACCAGCAAATATGTACAGGGGAGCTCCAAAACTCACTGGATAGATGACTTTTTTTTTTTTCCAGCTCCCCCTTCCACTGACATAACGCTTGTTATCTGTAAGCTTCGGGGCTTTTGTCTGGAGTGTGACTGCCTGTCATGAGCCTTTTTAATCTTGATTAGCTTTTATGCTTTTATTAATTTAAATTTTTCTTAAATCATTGATTGTAGCATATTCCTAAAGCATCAACTGTAATCAGTAAATGTATCCTTAATTCTAGCAAGTACCCTCTAGCTGCAAGTTGAGATGCCTTGCTGATTGAAGGATGTGTTAGTGGTCCATTTAATCATTAAAGCAAGTGAAAAATACCACTGCATTAAAAGTTGATTAGACTTTCCACAGTGCTGTGTTGAGGAGAGAACTAACAGACTTCACTTACTAAGTCTTAAAATATTGGACAGAAGTGAAGGTGGTATGATATATTCCTCTCAACTAATCCTGAACCTTGATTTAAGGCTAGTATTAAAATGCCAGAGGTCAGCTTTTTGACTGTGTGTAGCATTCTGCTGAGCTGAGAATTGTTGCCTGTTCTAGTCCAGTAATAGTGCCTGGAAATGTTCTAGAGCTTCACTGAAATAACTAACATTTGGAATAACTAATATTTGCGGAACTACACTGTATTTTCTAAAATGAAGGCCCAAATCTGTGAGAGAGACTGTGATGCTATGGCTAGAATTTGGGGTAGGGGAAAGAAGGAAAAAAAAAAAAATCCAGCTGAAGTAGTAAGTGTCTTGAAATACCACAGGTTCCTCACGGAAGTATTGATACCCATAGTGAAAACAGAGTTCCAGTTACTCTACGTTTACCACCTTGTTGGTCCTTTTCTACAACGGTTCCAGCAGGAGAGGACACGATGCATGATAGAGGTAAAGAGAAGCTCTTGGTCGACTTTATACATTATATATAAAATGCACTGTATGCATTTCCTGAAGACCTTGCTGGAGTCTAGATACAAGCTGAATGTGGCAAACTGTAACGTCTTCTCTTTAGAAGACTCAAATCGTGTGCTAAGCTTTTCCTAGTGTTTTACTAAGGTCTACTTTTGCAAACTTTGGAGGCACTTACTCAAGCCGTGTTGCAGTCAGCGATGTTTAAGCACTAATTACGTAGCGTGTACCAAAACACCACCATCGTTGCACTCACTAGAAGTTAACTCGGGAAAATGGGATCACTTAGTTAAGCATGACGGGACAAGTGAGACCTGCCCATTTGCTCTGGTAAGAAAGTAAATAGTTAGGAATCACAGATACTTAAGAAACAGTACGTATATTTATTGCACTGTTTAACTGTATCTCTACTGTAAAGCGCTTTAAAACCTGTTTTCATTTGGGGTGCTCTTTGTGTCTGTGGGAACAGATTGGAGTGGCGTTTTATGAAATGCTCCTGAATGCAGATCGGTACAGCTCACACCTGAACTACATGGATCCTATATGTGACTTCTTATATCATATGAAGTATATGTTTACAGGTGACAGTGTGAAAGACCAAGTAAGTAAGCAGTAGGTACTGATACCGTAATTATCTTTCTTCCCACATAGCAATTTACTCTTTTTATGAATTACTTTTGTATGACAAAATGCTTAGTCTCTATATGCAAATTAGGAAGTTGGTACACGTCTACACATTTCAAAGCTCCTGGTGCAGTAGGCCAAGTATCTCAGATTTCAAGATTAATTTCTGTAGCCTGAAATTTAAGATGTAGCTTGAGGGTGCTTTAAGTACTCTTATTAAAGCAATCACTAGAAATAAAGCTATTGGATGTTTCATAACTTTTCCTCATTTCAATCTGTATCTCGTTTTAAGGTTTTACATAATTTCTGATTCATTAATATAACTTGACGTGTGACAAAAGCAAGAATGCATCCGTGGTCAGTAAAAAATCGTTCTCCCAATTCAAGTTTAGTTTGTAACAGTATGCACTTTTAAAAGTGTCACTTGTGTGAATTGTTTTGCAAAGCTTTGGGGTACAACTGTTACACCGGGGAGGGTTTCTTTTAAGGTTAGTTATCAGAAGAGGTCCAAAAGTTAACATGATAAATAAAATATTAGCATAAATACCACTACTTACTGTATCTGTTTCCTCTTTTCGTTGTGCTAATGGGATGTTTGTGTACAGTAGTGGCATACATCAAAATACACCTGTTTTACCAAATGCATTTCTGTCTTGTTTGTTTTTAAATAGGTCGAGAAAATAATTTGTAACTTAAGACCAGCTTTGAAACTTCGGTTACGCTTCATAACACACATCAGCAAAATGGAACCAGCTGCTGTCCCACAACAGCCTCTCAGTAATGGGTCACCAGCACAACAGCCCAGCCAAGTGCCTGTTAATGTTGCTTTGCCAGTAACACAGTGAAATGAAGTGTTCGGCTGGCCTTGGTGTGAAGGCTTCCTTTTGTTGCTGGTCAAGCGAAACATCCTCTGATCTGGTACCTGGTATGCTGTATAACAGGAAGGAGAGCCACGTGCAGATTTCTGCTTCGTTTTCTTTTGCATAAGGAAGCTGTCTGACTCTGCATGCCAGTCTTCTTACCTACTTGTATCAGACGCTAGGTGAGGTATGTGTTGCCTTTCTCTGAAAGCACTGGGTAAAGATTCTCTGCAAGCAAATACATGGATTTCTGAAGAGTTTACAGCTCCCTATCCTGGTTTGAGTCATCTGGATTTTTCCTTTCTTTCTGTCTGTGATATGAAAGGAACAGTCAATGTATGTAGCCTGGTAGAAAATGGCCTTAAATTTGGATTCTGTCATATTAAAAATTTCTATTTTTTTTGTCCAACAGAAGAATTTAAAATTCTTTTTGTCTTTTTGGGCAGACAAGTTAAGCTCTTATGCAGAAACGCTTCTAGACAGAGAGATTGCGTCAATTGTATTGAGTTAATTATGACATCTTTACAAAGACTAAAGAATGAGCCTTTGAAAATATTTGTAAATTTTTTATGTACAGTTCACATTCAACAGATGAGCAATGAGTTTGATCTAGCATCAGTTGCTAGACTGTTAGATTACTACCCAGAGGCTATCTCTAATGAATCTGTTGGAAGTCTGTGTATTCAGTCCAAGCTGTGCTGGTTCATATTTTACCTTTCCTATTTGGGAAGTGGTGTAGTTTTTAAGTCAGTCACATGCATTTTATTGATATCTTATTATACTTTAGATTTGTATAATATTCTACTTTAAGTTTTATGTGTACTGTGTTCAGCAGGATTTGATAACAGAACTGAAAGGCTCAATGTTTTGTAAATACTCATCTTGTTTGGCAAACTTTTTTAATTAAAAAAACACTTTAAATGACTGTATTAGTATTCTTAAGCTTCGTTATTTTCCATACCCATTATATAGAATCACAGAATCACACAGAATGTCAGGGGTTGGAAGAGACCTCGAAAGATCATCTAGTCCAACCACCCTGCCAGAGCAGGACCACCTAGAGTGGGTCACACAGGAATGTGTCCAGGTGGGTTTTGAACATCTCCAGAGAAGGAGACTCCGCAGCCTCTCTGGGCAGCCTGTTCCAGTGCTCTGCCACCCTCACAGTGAAAAACTTTTTCCTTATGTTCATGTGGAACCTCCTATGCTCCATCTTGCGCCTGTTGCCCCTTGTCCTGTCATTGGCCATCACCGAGAAGAGCCCGGCTTCATCCTCCTGACACTCGCCCTTTACGTATTTGTAAACATTGATGAAGTCACCCCTCAGTCTCCTCCAAGCTAAAGAGACCCAGCTCCCTCAGCCTTTCATCATCAGGGAGATGTTCCACCCCCTTCATCATTTCTGTGGCTCTGCACTGGACTCTTTCAAGCAGTTCCCTGCCCTTCTTGAACTGAGGGGCCCAGAACAGGACACACTATTCCAGATGGGGTCTCACCAGGGCAGAGGAGAGGGGGAGGAGAACCTCTCTCGACCTACTGACCACACCCCTTCTAATACACCCCAGGCTGCCTTTGGTCTTCTTGGCCATGAGAGGATATTGTTGGCTCATGGTCCTCCTGCTGTCCACCAGGACCCCCAGGTCCCCTTCCCCTACGCTACTCTCTAACAGCTCAGTCCCCAGCCTATACTGGTCCATGGGGTTGTTCTTTCCCAGATGCAAGACTCTACACTTGCCCTTGTTGTATCTCATTAAATTTCTCCCCGCCCAGCTCTCCAGCCTGTCCAGGTCTCACTGAATGGCAGCACAGGCTTAAAAGTACCTTAAAAGTAAGGATTGACCATAGCATGTATACGTCCATGTCCCAAGTTCCCTATCAGCTTTACAATAACGCCAGTTTTAACCTGTAACAGATAGAGTCCAGATTAGTAAGGTCGGGTCTGATTTATATGTCTCTGTAAAAATGGGTGGAAGTTTTTTTTTTTGTCTTTATGTTTTTGAAAGACAGCAAGCCTGGATTGCTGGAAACTGCTGTCATTTGTATTTTACTTGGAGCCTAAGTTCTGCCACATCTAATGTGAGTAACGGAGAACTGTGAGTGCTCTTCAGTGAATTTGTGGTCTGATAGAAAAACATGTTTGCCTGTTGTATGCTGTGTTTGGTTTAAAAGGTTTTGTATTCCATTCCGGAGTCAAGTGACTCTAATACCGTTGGGCTTCGTTTTGATAACAAGATGAACACAGTTGGTCTCTGTACAGGCCTTCCCATAGGCTTTCTGGGTCAGACCTGAGAAGCAAAATCGTGGTTGTGGGTTTGCAAAGTTCTGTCTGTGTTAAGACTTCTTCTCTTCCCAAACAATTTCTGAAGGACGTGAACAGAAAAGCCTGTAGAAGCAGCATGTTTCATGGCTGTCCTGCATGCATGTTCTCCCTGAGCTAATGCTGTACGCCGCAGGCATCTTTCTGAATGGTCTTATTTCGTATTGAAGTAGGTTTGGTGCTTGATGTGGGACCCAGAGTGTCCCTTCTAATATTTGAAGTAGCACCTGTTTTCAGTCACTGGCATTTCCGAGATAGTATGGAGGAAGTCGGACGGCTGTCTTCAGACAGAAATCGTGACAGCTGTTGGAATTCTTTAAAGCTTTGGGTGTTTTTAGATTTGGTTTGTTTTTTTTCCTTTCTCTTGTAGGTCTGGAAGATTAAATTCTTTAGTGCTATGGTAGGCAACAGTGGTGTACACAAACAGCTCCCTCGTTCAGCTTTGTGTCTTTCTAATGTGTACAGTTACGTTAGGAAGTTGGCTGCAACTTGCAGTATGTGAAGGTGACTTGCCACAGCTGGGCTGGCACCAACAAATCACTGCAAAAACGTTGTGCTTACAGCTTAGAGGCAGTATATCCCACTAACAGGGCTATGGATCGGGACCCCGAGCCCTTGCTTGCCTAGCAGAATTAGTGATTTACAGGGTTTACATATTACAGAATGCAAAGGGAAGACTGTCTCACCCTCTGAGCATGGACACTTGTTCTTTGCAAAACTTGCCAGGTTTCTGAAGGTGCTAAACCCTTGATAGTTGGAATAGGGTATCTCTTCTGCTAAAATCTACACATGCAACTTCAACAGTACTGATCTGAAAATTAATTCTGAACGATGCTTACTTTGAGTTAAATAACTTTAAACCCCAGCTAACCAAATTCACTTTCTAAAGTAGTTAGTAGTTCATTATGGCCGTCATACGGCTGGTTTTTAAAGCTCAAAATACTGCATTTGGCCCTCTGCTGGAACTTGCAGCCGTTCTGAGTAGTGAGGGGAAACATAAGTCTGAGGTTTTGGTTTTGGAGCTTTTTTAATATTCCAAATTACAGGTAGCCAGTATAGAATAGACACAATAGTACTAGGCTTCCCCCGCCTCATCTGACTTTTATAAAGAATTTATATTTATGAAGAGTTGAACAGTTTGTTATAATATGGGTGGGTGAGTCGACAGAGGGTTAGAAAAAAATTCAATTCCCTCTTTAACCACCAGAGGGAGATTTCTTCAAAAAATGTAGTCTGATCTTCAGCTGATGGTGCGTATAATGCAACATCCTGAACGCTCGGATCTTCCTTGAATCTACCAACATTTTGATCCAAGATTTAACAGCTTAGAAGCCATATTACGCTGTTGTCTTTGATGTTTAAAATATGCTTTGTTATTTCTCTTCCTCATAGTTTGCTGGAGGACTCTCTAGAGCAATGGGATTTGCAAAATCTTCCAAACAGATACAAAGATTTTTAATCTTTCAAAGTTGTCACAGATTATTCTTTTTAAAAAAGCCAATAATTTGATGCATGCAACAGTTACCAGAGTTGATGAGAGATTTTTGTACTTAATCACCTCAAAAAATAAGCAATAGAGAAGAACAGTGTATTTTGACTTTTATTTTTAACACTAAGACTTTTTAGGACATAAATGATAGTTTACATACTTGTGGCTTGGCAGACTATACCTGAAATCATGCAGACTTTTCTGAAGTGCAACAAACGGGGATAGTATCGCTGTAAATGGCTGCTTTGACCGTTCAGTTCACTTATTCCTGTGACTCTCCACAAGGTGGGTTTACCCCTACCATGCCTACTGCTGAAAGTGATCTTACAATAGTGAACGAATATCTGAATAAAATGATTGTGCAGTATTTAACTTGCAGTACCCTCTGCAACTCCAAAAGGTGGAGAATGGTTTTGGTTTCCCCTGTGCCTTTGTGCCTTCAGCAAATACAAGTGCAGTAAAAAGTAAAAACTTTCTTTTTTCTGGTTTAGGATCCAGAAGCCCCACATGGAGAGGTTCCTGTCCAACCCCCCTATTTCTTCACTTACGCATCTGCTATTAGCAGCGCTCAGAGAGACACCACTGTGTTTCTACATCCTTTCTTCTAACCTTTTGAATTGGAAGAAAGGTCTTTTTTGTTTTTTTTTTTTTATTATTATTATTTTTGTCTCCTCCTTTTTGCTTCCCTCCTCCATATGTCTGTTCTATATAAGCTCTTGTGAGCTGTAATGCTGGCCAGGCCTGGTCCTTCACCTCATTAGTGTTTTACACACAGACTGCTCTAGGACTTGGTGGTGTGCATCTGATGTCAGATTTCACAGGAGTGAGTTGTTTTAAAGATAAGTGGACACCTTCTGATATTTTTCTCCTGAAATGCGAAGGAATCCTGGCTGTGTCCTGGTGAGAGGAACGCGCTGGGGTTCTGTCAGCCATCAAAGGCAGAGGATCTGTAGTTCTGCCCTACCCCTTTTTTGGCACTGAGTGGGCACAGGCTGCTTTACAGTTTAGCTTTTAATTAAACAGCTGAAATGCCCCCACACCTAATTGCCACCCCGTCGGTGCTGCATGGAAAAGTTTCAAAGCAACACAGATGCTTTTGAAGCAAAAGGCTGAGCTGCATGAAGGAGAGACGGAGGGAGGCCATGCAGGCACAGGGAAAAAACCCAACATTATTAAATAGTTCCCAGGTATATAATTCCATCCACATTATGCTGGGCTCTGGTCCCTTCATATCATTGTTCTATAAAAAAGTTGGAAGTTCGACATTCCACATTTAAGATGGGACTCCATTAACGATTCTTGCTCATGAGAAGAGCTACATAAACTAACATAAAGCTTTGTTTGAGTTAGAATTGTTTATTGTGGTGAAGACTTGAGGGGATGAGATTTATGTTTGGAAAGTGAAAGCAGAAAATATTGATGCGATTGCAAATCGCTGTTGGGTGACACTAGGATTCAGATTTGAAAAGAAAGAAAAAATCATTTCACTGTAGTAAAGCTGCTGCTTTTTTGTTTAGAGTTGCATCTGTAAGCCCTGCCTGGGGACTTACACACAGCTGTGGTGTGGTAAGCCCACAAACGCAAGGTGATCCTCTTTCATCGTAGGCTGAGCTGAGTCAAATCAGCCTGCACATCAACAAGAGCTGTTCTCACAGTTACTGTCTCTTGGATGCAATTTCTTCATCACATGTATGAACAAAGATTCATATGCTTTATATTTTTGTGGTCACCATGAGTATGCATTTTGGACACCTCCACCTCTTTAATGCATGTCTTCATAACGAGGGCAGGCTGGGACAGAATATTGTTCTACCTGTGTCACTGGGGATAGGCTAAGGCTTGCATTTCATTCCCTGCAAAATACGTGATAAAACAAGGCTGCAGATGACCTCACCCTTGGATTAGCCATTAGAGCATCCATCCATCCTCTCCGGTACTGGGCACAAGGCAGATGAATGACAGCGAATTGGTTAGTTGGTTGGTGTTGTATTAACGAGGCAATCAGGAAGTCGAGTAACGTTGGTGTCCCTCTGGAGCCGGAGAAGAGGCGGTTGCAAACCTCTGCAGTTCAGTTCTTGCTCTGAATGGCCTCTGGGAAGGAGCCCGCCACTTCTCATCGACTGCTCATCGAGTCAAGAGAGACTGGCTGGCCAAGCTGGGGCCTGGTGTGAATACCATCCAGTCTAGTGCTGATAGCATGTAATACCTAGTGATCTCTAGGACATCCAAAATACAGCAAAACAAGCAAGGAGAGGACATACAATTCTTGGTGAGGTCCATGATTCACGTCATTACAAATAGATGACTGATAGCTCCAAACAGTGAAAAACGAGCAGACAAAGAACAGTCTGACAGTCCTGTATAACACTCGTACTGAGATACACAACTTGCAGGATCCTCTTCCACACTAACGTGAAGAACTGTGTCATAGAATCATAGAATCGTTAGGTTGGAACAGACCTCTGAGACCATCCATCATGACATTTCCTTTTTTTTTTTTTTCTTTTTGAGATGAAGCACATTTTCCTAATGCTGCTCTTGAAAGCAATGGCAGGTACATTTAAAATTAGTAAAGATCGACTGAAAGTTGTATAAAATACAATTAGCATGTTCAGTGTGAAATGACAGCATAGCATTATCTGTATGATTGCACTGGAGCTGAGAAATTCAGTGCTGATTCCCACTGCAGCTCTAACTCGGGCATGCCATTATTTATTAAATACTGCCAAAGAAAAGAGCACAAAACAAGGTCCTGAATGAGCCAGTCCCTGCACTGAAGGACTTAAAACCTATAAATGAAGGTGTGCAGAAAGAGGAAAAATTGTATAGTTGAGAAAAAAGTAACAACAACTTGTTGGGTTTCCTTATTAGCATACCAGTTTTCCTGTGAGTGCTGCAAAAGCAGGATGCATGTGTGATATCTTTGAATGAATTTATGGAGGTGTTTGGCAAATGGAGAAAGGCCTTAAGAGGTGAGGGTGAGATAAACAGATGGGAATGGAAACTGTTGACGGGCTCCGAAGGGTTGTGAGGTTGAATTCTGTAAGAAAATCCCCATAGGCTCTTTCCTTCCTTGATGCTGTTTCTGCTAAGATGTAATTTAGCAGAAAGGAAACCTGGCTGTAGCTTATCACATCAGTAACTTTTCTGTTGGTTTTTTTTTTGTATTCTCAAGCCCCAGCTGAACCAGCCTTTAAGGCCCTTCAGAGGAGTAAATCCACCTCACGCCTCTTTTTTTTTTTTTTTTTACGTGCTATCCTTAAAAGCCTAGGTGAAATGATTAAAGGAGTGTATATTGACTCCACACATGGCAGTAGAGGCAGATTGTCACCTGCCTTCAGCTGGCGTGTAGCCTCTTTTAATCAATGTCAGTGCTCTGACTATGGATAGAAAGGGGAAAGACAGAGAATATATCTCCTCTACCACTGCAGAATTAGCATTGCTCTGGGAGCAAAAGCCATGTTAGAATTTATGACAGAAAGAGTTCAGCAGCAATACTAGCTTCCACTTCTCCCTTCCCACCTATTCTACTTGTTCTTGCCCCCACTGACTCCCCTTCTCCCTAACTGCAGAACCGCTCTGTGAAAATAAAAATAACTTTTCCCCTACGGGAGCAGATCCCGACTGGGAGCAAGCATGGGAGAGGCTGGGTGGGCACCAGGGTCCAGGGGAAGCTTGGCGTCATCAGCATCTCCCAGCCTCCACGCTGCAGGTAGCTGATGCAGCTTGTGGTAAACGTGCTAGTGGAGGGCTATCGGCATGAAATGTAGTCACAAGTGTTGAATGTGGGCTATTTTGGGCTATTTAGTATCTTGAGAAGTAGATCAGTGATGGGGGAAGCTCTGTGAGGTTGGAAAGGAGGATGGGGTCCTCCCATTAGTTCTCATCTAACTAAGCCATGGCACAAGCTGTTACTGCTGGTTGAACTGCAAAGGACCGAGCCCATGCTGGTAATGCGTCTCTAGGCCTGGATGCTCCCGCACTTTGGAAGTGCAGGTCACACAGCAGCCATGTCACCTCCTCTTCCTTGGTGGCGTTGTGCCCACTTCCTCATGAGAGCTTGGCTGGAGAATCAGATTTTTGCGAAGAAGTGCCTTTTTTTGGAGACATTGAGTGCAAATGCTTAGAGCAGGTGAAAACAGAGACATTACACTCTCCTTCCTACCTATGATCTCAGATTAAGACCTGTGTTGCCTTGGGAGTATCCTGGCCCTCCTGAGGGCAGGATGGAGAGGATTTCACCTCTCCTGCTACCTCCTGGCTGTTGGCCTGTGATCCTCAGTGGCGGGGGATCCTCACTGTAGGTGCAGGGAGGGGGGTGCTGAAGGCTCACATGCTGCAGGTCAAGCTGAATTTTGACAGTGTGCAAATCAGCACGCACAATAAAGCTTTCTGAGCCTTCCACCAATTAAAGGAGCAACTGAGAGAAGTCTGAACATCACCCAGACATCAGCATTGTGGTCTGGAGTCCTGTGGGCCTCAAATTTAACATGTCAGGATTACTGTATGTGCTGTATCTAGTTGAAGAAGTAACCTCAAATAAGTTTAGTTTGCTATATTAAGGCAACTGTGTGCCAGGGTCTCCGCTCTTCAGGACAGCATTAGGATGAGTAAAGCTTCCACGCTACAGATGCAAGAGACAATTGCCATTGTAATTTAATTTTAACTCACTCTTATTCTGAATAAAAAGTCACCTTTTAATATTTAGACTCAGTTTTACACATTTTAATGCTGGTTTTGAGCTCTGCAAAGTTTGGGGTTTGGAGAAATAGGCCAAAAGAGGGGAGTGAGATGAGATGCTGCTGTGGGGCCAATTGCTCCGAACACCGGACAAAATTAACTTCTGGTTTTCCCCAAACAACTTCTGTGCTAAGTTCAAAACAAAGACAATAAATGTCAATCCTGAAAGCAACATTTATGAAAACACTTTTTCCTCCCCAGTTTAAAAAAATGTGGCTAAGAGTTTTCCATATTTTCTTCAAAGCTCCTTTTTTTGCACAAAAGGAATAAAAAGACTTGAAGAAGGGTCACAGTCGGTGTCGACTTCATCATTTGCAGCCTTGCACATTCTGAGCAAAAGTGTTTCTAGATCGGTCTGACAAAAGCCAGAGATGCTGTTTGCCCGTCCCTTTGAAAGTGGAGCTCCAATTATTCCAGCTCGCAGCTTCAACTTGACACTCATTATGACACCTGCAACAGAGGTGAAGTTACTGTCAGGAGGGGATTTGGTTTTCTTTCCACCCACAGGAAAAAACAAATACACACACCCAGGAGCAGCAGTTACTGTTTTCTCGTCCTTGAGCCTCTTGCAAGGCAGTAATTGTTTTATGGTTTTCTTAGACTGTTAATTTGCAGTCTTTCATGTGACTGAAATGTCACTTTAGCAGTTTTTAAGAAATACACGTACAATACTGGGCAGCATCTGTTGAGCATCTTTGAAGGACAAAGCTTTCACAGAATACATCCTATCTCATGTTGCTATTTATAATTTAGGTAATTTTTTTTTTTTTTTTCCCAACAGCTTCATTGTAAACAAAGGTATTTGCCTTAAAAGGATGGATAACCCCGACCGATAACAACTCCATCACCTCTGCAGTCTGGCAACTATTTCAAATTCCCTTTGAGATTTCCTTGGGGTTTTTTTCTATCATCTTTTTTTATTCAGCGTTTTCTGAAGGAAAAGACGGACAAATCAAGGCAAGAGGATTTTCATAGAATCATAGAATCATTTTGGTTGGAAAAGACCTTTAACATCATCAGGTCCAACCATTATCCTAACACTACCAAGCCATCACTAAACCATGTCCCAAAGCACCACATCTATATGTCTTTTGAACACCTCCAGGGATGGTGACTCCATCACTTCCCTGGGCAGCCTTTTCCAATGCTTGAAAACCCTTTTGGTGAAGAAATTCTTCCTAATATCCAATCTAAATCTCCCCTGGCAGAGCTTGAGGCCATTTCCTCTCATCCTATTTCTTGTTACTTGGGAGAAGAGACCAACCCCCACCTCACTACAACCTCCTTTCAGGTAGTTGTAGAGAGTAATAAGGTCTCCCCTCAGCCTCCTCTTCTCCAGACTAAACAGCCCCAGTTCCCTCAGACGCTCCTCATAAGACCTGTTCTCCAGGCCCTTTACCAGCTTCGTTGCCCTTCTCTGGACACGCTCCAGCACCTCAATGTCCTTCTTGTAGTGAGGGGCCCAAAACCACACACATGACATTCAAGGTGCGGCCTCATCAGTGCCAAGTACAGGGGCACGATCACCTCCCTACTCCTGCTGGCCACACTATTTCTGACACAGGCCAGGATGCTGTTGGCCTTCTTGGCCACCTGGGCACACTGATGGCTCATGTTCAGCCAGCTGTCGACCAGCACCCCCAGGTCCTTTTCCGCTGGGCAGCTCTCTGGCCACTCATCCCCAAGCCTGTGGCGCTGCATGGGGTTGTTGTGACCCAAGTGCAGGATCCAGCACTTGGCCGTGTTGAAGCTCACATGACTGACCTCGGCCCATGGATCCAGCTTGTCCAGGTCCCTCTGCAGAGCCTTCCTACCCTCGAGCAGATCAACATTCCCTCTTAATTTCATGTCATCTGCAAACTTGCTGAGTGTGCAATCGATACCCTCATCCAGGTCGTTGATAAAGATATCAAACAAGACCGGACGATTCCCCACACTGCATTGCCACATTTCAGAGAAAAATTCCTGTGCTTCAGCATTTGCAAGAAACCCTACCCCAGATGCAGGGCACAGCTGGGCAAGCACGTACTGGGAAGGCTGTTCAGAGAGGGGGACCCAGAACATTTCCACGCCTGCCTTCCCAGGCTCCACTGCATTTGACTCCTGCAACCTTGAGCTTTCTCCTGTCTCACCCAGTGAACAAATGGAGAGATATCAGATTAGCCCATGAAGGATGGCCCCATCATGAACCACTGCAATGCAGTTTTGTGAGTCTCCATGCTGGCATTATCCCATGTCCCGTTTTCCATGCTCCTGTTTTCACTGCTGTCATCACAGCTTTCCTCTGCAGAACCTCAGTGGCCACCAGCCACGAATTCCACTGGATTCAATCTCCCCCGGTTCTGAGCTCCTCACCCCTGAGAGCACATGAAGCAGCCAAGAGCTGAGCATGCATATCACAAACAGAAGTAACCATTTGGTGAAAACATGAGACTTTTTGTCTTTAAAGAGAACAAGAGAAATTATAATCATCAAGAAAATAATAAGCACATTCACTGTAATTTCTCATTATTATTTTCGGTTGAAATCTAAAAAAGCCCTTGGGAATTCTGGAAAATGGAGTGAACCACATTTGCCAGGCAGCTTTGATAGAAAATTATTTATTTAGGGTTTTTTTTTCCTCTCAGTCACTCTAACACATGACCATGATTAGGATATTTGCCACCTGCAAAGGAGTATTACTATGTAATTTTATTTTCCATAGCTTTGTGAGAGATAGGCTATCACATAAGCTGTGGCAACAGTCCAACCTCCCAGCTCGCAAAGAGTTTTATTGAGCTTGTTGATGGTGCTTTTGCCTCTGAGAGAGACAGTTTGGGCCACCACTTTCT
Organism: Leptosomus discolor; assembly: GCF_034619465.1. NCBI lineage: Eukaryota > Metazoa > Chordata > Aves > Leptosomiformes > Leptosomidae > Leptosomus > Leptosomus discolor. The sequence goes on from NC_141392.1 coordinate 65,884,640, forward strand.
TCTCTTCAAAATGAGCGCTCTAGCCAAAATGAAAATAACAGGGTGCTATAATTATTTTCTCTTGGTGCATGAAATAAACACTCAAGATGTTGGCTTGATAATGTTTACAGCCAGCCTGCAAGCAGAACCTGCAGTACTGCAAGCTGTGAAACAGATTTTTATATACACATTCCTCATCTGGGCCTTATTTACTGTATGTAGTGTATTCAAGCTGTCATGCACAGGAGGTTTTCTGGTGTTGTATCCTGAAATACGGTTACAGCCCTTAGGATAGTCCCTGCTCTAGGCACCTTCCCAATGTTTTGGGTCATGTAAGAAAGCCTTAAAGCAGAGAGGTTGCTCAGACATGTTCCTTCGGGTCTTCTGTCAAATCTCAGTGAAGCCCAGGTGACCTTGTCATCACTTCACTGCGATTTGGATCTGGGATTTGGCCTTTTTCTGTGATTGGCACTCACACCCCAGCCACCAGGTTTCCCCGGTGGGGATGTTCAACAGCCAGCTGCAAGCAAGTGATGGCCCAAAGCAGGTTGCATGACATCAGCCCTAAACATTTAACTTGTGTGTGTGTAAACATTTATTTTTTCAGATTAAGACATTGGAACATATGGCGTTCAGCTAATTTGAGGAAAACGCGGGATGGACAGTTGTATGAATTTGAAACAGAGACGGTCCTCTGGAGCACGTGCAATACTTCTGGAGTGGCATCCTGTGTCAACCCTGTCAGAGAAAAGAAAGCCCTTTGAGACGGATGGGACACCATAAAAATCCAATCTCTGTGATCCATCAGCAAACTGTATCTTCTGCTCCAGTAGATGACAAGCTGACAAAGCTTGTTTCAAAGAACATTTTCAACTTGCTTAATAAATTAGAAAAGGCAGCTTGCAAATGGCATATTTCATTTGCAGTGACATAAATCCCAAACAGATTTTTCAGTAGTGTTACGAATTAAATAAAGTGATTTATGGTTTTCCTTGGCATCAGTTGTCTGTCTTTCTCCCTGAAATTAGATGAACTAAAAGACAGAAAAGTAGGACAGAGTTAAAAAAGCATTAGGTTGAAACATTACAGAGTAAGAGTATTTAAGAAATTAAAATATAAAATGCTGACCACCAAGGAATGATGGGTGTGGCGGATTAAGGGCGCGGACTCCGATTGGGGATAAACTGAAGACCTTTATTGTTTGCTACAGCATCATTATATACTTTTCTCTACTAGTACACGCGCCACTAAGTAAGCTGTGATTAATGTACAGGCATTGTCCACGCGCCACTACGGCCGACCCCATTGGCTGCAGGCTTGTGTTCCTCTCCTGTCTAACAGTCTGCACCTGTTTACTTCCCTGTTATCTTCCTTTACTCTTGTTCAAGGCTTAGGGCAGGAGCTGCCTGAATCCTGTTAACTCTTCCCATTCCTTCTTTCCTTGTTCCTCCTCAGATGGGCTCATGGCTGAGGTACAAGAAGGGACTTCAAGAACCTAGACTCATTCTTCTCTGACACGGTCTTCCCAAAGCTCTGAGATTCATTGTGACTTTATTGTCCATCAATAAAACATGGCAAATAAGGCTCCCCTACCTCCTGGTTGGGCCATGAAGACTGTAAAGTACTCATACATACATAGTGACAATCAGGGCCATGTGATGGCCATAGGGAAACAACAGGAAAAATCACAAACTAAACTGCTAAGAGCATCCTTTCTCTTGAACCTGGGACTGTCTGCTTTGTCTTCTGCAGAGGTTCCCAAGCTTGTTGTGCTCCTATTCTGTCACCATCATCACTGTCATCAGCTGCTACCCTGTTTTCTGTGTGTTACAGAAAATTTTCAGTCATTTGGTCAGCATCTGTAGGATCTGAAATAATAGCTTATGTGCCCCATACCAAATCTTCCACAATTCGGGAGTCCCAGGTCAAAATGCAGAATGATCATTAAGATGGAGGTGGATTTTGTTTTCCCCAGAGAAAGGAGGGTAGAAAAGGAAGTTTCAGATAGAGACATAAGCACTCACAGGACAGGATCATATTTATCCTGTAGATATTTTTTTTTATGAGCTGTTCTACACACACACACATCCCCCTTATTTATCTGGGTGGGTAACATTTCCTGCTGAAAGGTCCTGTCCACAGCCCTGGTTATCACCCCAGGACACATGCCACCCTCCCTGGACTTGGACCATGACAAGGACATATGCCTTCCTCAGCAAGAGGAGCAGCACGACAGCTCTTTTACTCTGGTGTTCTTCATCCTGCAGCCAGGTGAGAGAGGGAGGACAAAAAAAAAGTATTAACGAAGGTATGGGAAGACTGTTGACAATCCCCCTACAGCCAAACAATTAAATTAATCCCTGTAGTAACTTAGTCAAGCCTCCCAATTTGAAACCGTCAGAAAGTACTAGTCTAGAAGAGATCTAAGAGCTTGTTTACAGCAGAGCTTGTATCGTTCAGCCAGGCTTGTGTGTTAGAGTGGTGCAACTCCATAGCATATGTGGTGGCCGATATGTGGTGCCCCTCATTAACCTCTTCCACCTTGCAGCAAGGTTTCTGTGCTCGTTGTTCTATGCATTGTCCCAAGGTGTTTTTAAGCTTCTTTCACCCTCTTGTCTACAAAGCGGTGAAGCAACATCACAGCTGTAAATGAGGAAAAATTGGACTCTCATCGTTTTCTCGGCTGTGTATCAAGCTGTTTTTCCTGTAAACAGCACCCCTGCGGTACTACCAGGCGTTGAACAAGATAGACAAAAGAGCAGATATGAACTGAGAGCACGGGCAGGCTGTGAGTTAACACCTCTCTGTAATCCCTGCCTAGTGTTAGGTGTGGGGATGATGTGGCAGCTCCTGCTGCCATTAAACCAGGCACAACTGGGCCACATGGAAAGCTAGTTTTCTTTCAACAGAAAAATACTCTTTTATGGATAATAAAAGTCCTTGTTTTCTCATCTTAAATACATGATGTGGAAGAAGCTGTTACAGAGAAGGATTTCTCCACCTCAACCTAAGAGGCAGCAGGGATCACTCTTAGGTTGCAATTTTCCTGTTTCTCAAACCAGCTTTTTTTCTGGGCAAGTATTTCCCAGCTGAGCTCTGGAAAAAGAGAAGGCAAACTTAGGCAGTTACTTACTCCTTCAAGTGAAAGGTGGGATGGGGCGGTCTTCCCTTTCCCTTCCCCTCCCCCTTCCCCTTCCCCTTCCCCTTCCCCTTCCCCTTCCCCTTCCCCTTCCCCTTCCCCTTCCCCTTCCCCTTCCCCTTCCCCTTCCCCTTCCCCTGCCCCTGCCCCTGCCCCTGCCCCTGCCCCTGCCCCTGCCCCTGCCCCTGCCCCTGCCCCTGCCCCCTCCCCACTGCCCCATAGGGTGTGTAAGGCCCTGGGCTGCACACTCTCTGATCCCCAGAGACCCAAGGACAGCCACTGCAGTGCTGCTTGCACTCAGCACACTGAATTTTGGGATGCCCCTTCATGTTCCCGTCCTGGCCCTCGCTCATCTGACAGGCTTCACGTGAGGCCAGTGAGGGTGCAAGGAGGAGGGCAGGACAGGGGACCCCATGCCCACTGCCCCCCACAATGTCAGCGCCCTGAGCTCTTCTCTCAGGAGCCTGATGCTCTGAGGAAAAGGCAATCCAGACAAATAGGAGACAGCAGGAATACAGCCCTGACTTTTGTTGTCATGAGGAGGTTTTAATGGAATAAAATGAAAGCTGAGATGTTTCTCCATCCTTTCTGAGTCCCAAGAGTGCTGAGAGCAGTGCTCAACTGAGATGTGGGGAACCCGGGCTTTCACTCAGAAGCGTACGTAAATCCAGCTACTGTAGGTTTATACATACAGACCCTAAGCTTGCGATGGTGTGCCTAACAATGCATTGCAGCTCATCTCATTGCCTTCAGCATTTCAGATTAATATATTGAGTTTATGCAGCCATAATTGAGAACCAAAAGCAACAGTTGTATCAGTGACAGCAAATTTCAAACTTTCAGGCAGCTAGAGATTGTGTTTTTCCCACATGCAAATATGCAAGCCCACAGCGACCTGAAACCTTCTCTCTTGACTGCATGAAGAGGTGAGACATGATTTCCCCCATGTTTACAAGTCACCTTCTCATCTCACTGTTACCAGCTGTTCAGAAACAGGTATCGATGGGAATTTGTTGTGTCAGACACTCTGGTGCAGAGAAACTTTCTCTTCTATCGTGTTAGCTCTCCTCCTCCTCTTTTTCTCCTCTCCCTCTCATAACAGACATTTCCATTATTTTTCTGACCATTCAGAAGAGCTCAAACACTGAGTGCAGCAGAGCCTTACCAAAGTTACTGCTTCCAAACTAGCGGCTTCTTGTTTCAGCAGGTAGTGCAGGGAAAAGAGGTTTGGGTGGTGTCATGAAAACTTTGTGTGGAGGTTCTGGAGTGTGTGAAGGAAGACAGATAACATACCAATGCTTTAGAAATCCCAGTAGTCACACAGAAAAATTACACTCAGCTTTGCTATCCCCCTCAGTTTTCAAGTGAGATATTAAACTATCTTTCAACTTCAACTGATGCTCATACTAAACTTGTTCATTTTACATTGGCCAAATTCCCTACATATTTGGTGTTTTCGTCTATTGTGTCTCATCACATATGAGGTCTAAAGTTCCCTGGGGCAGAAACTCTCTTTCCTATTGCATCTGTTCTCAGTAACTTATAAAACAGAGCTTTAACTCCACTCAGAAGGGCTTTTAGGCACAGCTATGCTGCAGCATTAGGTGCCCTCAAGCCCTGGAACTTCAAAGGTGTAGAAATCTGCAGATTCTGACATTTACTGTTCCTTGAGATGTCTACACAGCATCTCTCAAGAGCTTTGCTTGTCCTGCTGGGAATGCTGTGAAGTAGTCCTCTGCTGTTCATATTTTTTGGTTAAGATCCTTGAAACCAAACCAATAAATTGCAATTTAGAAGAATCTTTAGTAACCTACTCAGAGGGGGAACTAAATGCATGTATTTATACTGGTGTTGCAACCTTCATCATAATTGTAATGCTGCTACTTCAATAAAAATTCCTGACTTCCAGGGGAACTGGATTTTGCCTCACTAAGAATATTTTAAAGAATGAAATTGGGTACCTGCTCCATCTCAGAATGCATGCTCTTTCAAAGAGTGATACCCTTGTCATATAAACTCCCACCAGATTATAGGTGGCAATTCAGTCATGTTTTCTTTTATGTATTCCAAAAATCGCTAATCCAGACTTGGGTGTTCACCTTTACAACATGTAGTGCCGTAGCTGTAATAAACCTTGATGACAGTGCTTCAAAGCCACGTGGAATTGATTTTAGCAAAGCAGAAATGTATTGCAAGGTATTCAGTAATATGCAGAATTGTAATTTTGTGCGTCGGATTAAACGAGAGAATGAAAAAACCACACAGAAGTAACAAATGCAAACCTGGAGTTTGCTCAAACAATGCAATTACAAAGGAAGAAAGTCAGACGTGTGTATTGGACAGCAGTCAAATTGTGACACAAATGCAATTCCTACATTAAAGATAAAAAAAGTATATACCATGCAAGATTTTATACTCATCAGTGTTTTTTCTTGGTTTTATTTTAGCAATAGAGATCAGTGATGTTCCTTCATTATTTGTCAGCTAGGGAAAGACTATTGTAATTTTTCCAGCTTCTAAAATGCTGTGATAGCACCATGGGGGATTCACAAGTGCTTTGATTAGGACATAAAATCGCAAGGAAAGTGAAAAAAAAAAAAAAAGAAGAAATTAAAGAAAAGGGTAAGGCAGCTTTTTGTAAGTGTGGTTTGAAATGAAACAGAAAGGAGGGTAAGATACGCTCCAGTGTTCCCTTGCTGTGCAGAGACCTTCCCTGCAGTGGCTGGGGGTCAGGAGAACAAGGTGAGTAGAGCAGACCTTGCAGTGCACTGGAGATGCCAGGGGTTAGTATTCAGCTCACCTGAACAATGTCTGGTCTATGTGGTCTAAATAATTCCTCAGGCCCAATGGGCTGTTAGTAGGCAGAAACATGTCTTCAGGTGACACAGGCAGAGGGATAGGCAGGGTCTACCAGTCTCCCCAACCTAAGACAAGCACAGTGAGATGGCACCAGGGGACCTGGGGTGAGGAGTCACCCCAGGGAGGCTTAAAAAGAGCTGAGCTTGCTGCTGGCTGCCCCTGATGCTGTTCCTCGCAGATCTAACCTGCCTCTGAGAGGCAGGCTGAAACACCGTTGTCTCACACGGTAGTGCAGGACAGGCAAATGTGAGCCGCAGCAAACGCAGAGGCAGTGTCCATTCGTGTCCCTGTGACCGCTACACCGAGAGTCAGTCAACGAGCACATTGCCTAGTGCCGCCAGAGCGCTGCGCTCAGCCTACGCTGCGCGAGTTTAACCCGGCGCATCTTCCCTGCCATGTCTCCTGCGTGAACCCCGAACTTTGCCCCTTTGCTGTGACAAATGCCATACGGCTTTACCAGGAGCCTTTTCTGCTACAGTGCCACTGCGACATCTCCCACTTCTGCAAACGCTTCAGTTCCCCGTCAACGGAAAAGCTGTGGAAGGCAGAATACGGAAAAGATTTTGGAGGGCAAGAGAAATTCCTGGGTTTTGAAGATCTTGTGGTAATATAGCAGGCCACAAGACGGAGCCAGAGTAGTAAAAGCCATCTCTAGAAGGGCTTTTTTTTCCCCCACCAACAGATGGACCAAAGTCAGAGGTTTTAATGTAAGCTTCTATCAGGGGAAAAAGTGTCATAATCTTAGTAGAACTGAAATACTGTTTAAATATTGCATACTTGCATTTAAATAATTTAATAAGTACATATTTAATATGCAACATTAACTTAATAATTCAATGTAAGTCAATAATTTAATATATAAATCTAAAATACTTAAAAATATGTGTTCTATGATGTTGCTGTGCAGAATGACAGCATGAATAGATAAACATGTTTGAGTTTTATTTACATTTTTGAATGTATAAATAGTGGACTTGGGAGGATAAAGTATTTCTCTGTGTCCTCTTCTCCAGGACTGCTACTGGCACATCATAGAAACAGAAACTTAGAACCAAACTCTAAGAAACAGTAAAACAAAACATGCTCTTTTCCTTAGCATATCCTCCCAGCATTCATAATCTGCAGTTTAAGAATTTGCTGTTGAAAGTCGTGTTCATAGGGTCCCGTATAGTAATGATTAATGAACCTTGTCTGCTTCGTCTCTGAATCTATTTGTATGTCATATATACGTATTTATATAGCCCTCAGTGCTATAGCATACTAGCACCTCAGAAACAACCCCAGATGCACCTCAGAAAACTCATATGTAAATGGGTCAGTTCTACTCGTACTCTTTCCACCTGCAGCATAGGTCTGTAAAATGCCTCAACAGTAAAAATAAAAGAGGACAGGAAACAAAGTCTTGGTTTGAAAAATGTCAAAAAGTGCTTCATTTTAATGCTGTTGGACTAGAATGGTTTGATGTTTCATTCAAAACAACAGGTTTTGGTATAGAAAGGAAGAAAAACTAGAAAACAAAATTGAAGGGCGTTTAATTACGCGCAACATATTTTGTTTTACTTGAATGAATCATCGAATTATTACGTTGTTTTAATCTGAGAGGATAATATTTGTTTTAGCTTGTTCAAAGCTTTTTGTTTCCAAGAGTGGGGAAGGACAAGGTAATTCCTACTGCTTACCTGTGGACCCAAACCCCTGCATTTATACACCTGGTCCACTCTCACTCTGTGCTCTTTCTGAAACCTTTCAAACAAGCCTGGTTTTGGCCTCCTGGCCCTCTGGATCCCAATACCTCCCTGTGGTCCCTCCCTTCACTTTGACTCTGCCATGCTTCCCCTGAGTTTTGCATTTCACCAGGATGTTCCCACAGCCCTTGCCTTCAGCTGATGGGCAGTTGCAGATGTGGCAAGTGTCCTTGGACTAACCAATGGTCATTGCCTATGCAGCTTGAAAGCAGCCAAGGAGTTTATTTTAGCAAGTTTGTTTGCACAAAACTAATTCTTTAACAATGGTTTCTGTGCATTTTCCTCATCTGAGCAAGGTCAACCCCTCTTAAACCTGCCTGGGGACATGATTTTACCATGTTGCTTTCACTATGGTGCAACACTTTTTCAGTAGGACCTTTGTTTGGCTTTTGGCAAGGAGGAGTAGGACAACAAAAGCACTAGTATCAACTCAGTTTTGAAAAAATATGAATAGGAAACTGCCTTATTTTTATCCTTGAATAATTTAGATCACAAACAGAGTGAATTGTGTCAACAAGCAGCTACCTAGTGAGTTAATTAGCTGTGAATTTTCTAGTTTGAATTCATCAGCAGTCATACCACTATAAGCCAAAGACAGAAATTAATACGTTATTGTCCTAATATTCACAGCTTTTACTTTAAATGAGAGAGTGAGAGAGGTTGATTGACTGACTAACTGACTACACCATAGTCTGGTGGTGAAGAAAAGCTACAAGGCTTTTACTGCTGCTTGGGAGTTGACACCAGATGATGATGGTGTCATTCCTGTTTGAGCTGGAAAACCCAACCACGTCACACACGCAGGTACAGAGAGGCAGACTTTTGCTTACTTGTTCATAAGCTCCAGCAAAGGCAGGTGACACTGGAGCTGTGAGTGTGAAAACATGTAACATTCTCAGGAAATAAAGCTTTAGTGACCTAAATGCTCCTAGAAATACTGCATCTGAATAAAGAAAAAAGGAATTGATGAGGAATGTGTCCTACACAATTCTCATAAGGGTTCCTCTTTCTAAATAGACTTTTTAAAAAAAATTATTCTAAAGTGACTTAATAATGTGTAAGACTTGCTTTGTTGCAGGAAGCATACATATGTATTTTTAAAGACTGTTCAAAAGGCTCTGCTTGTTCAAGAGGCTGCTCTGTCAACAAGCCCCTCAGTGTTTGGGTTCTTTTATTTTGCAAGATTCAATAAGACCAAAGGCTAGTTAATGAAAAAGATTTTCTATGGAAGTTCAAACAGAATTGAGTGATAAAAAATGATTTACACTTTCTTACAAACAGTAACTCTCTCTCTATATATGTTTACTCAGTACCCCTGAGATCGGTGAAACCAGGTGCAAATTGCCTGCTGTCCTGGTTTGGTTGGGACAGAATCACAGCCCAGCCACGCCAGGCCGGCCGTTAGCAGCTTCGAGTCAGCCAGGGCAACTGACCTGAGTTAGCTATAGGGGTAGCCCATACCATAGTGTCATGGTCATTGTAAAGGGGGAAGGTTGGCTGAGGAGAGGGAGTTCCTGTGGGGTTTCTGTTGAGGTTCCTTCTGCTCTCCCTCTGGCTTCTCCCAAGGACTGCTCTCTGGTTGATTGTGGGAACTGGGTATTCATTTAGCTGAGTATATTTCTGTTGGTATTGATGGTGTTTCATGAAATCTGTTTTCACTTCAACTCATGGGTCTGCTCTCTTTTTTTTCCCTGATTGCCCTCCCTGGCTGGTGAGGGGTTGTCAGGTGATGGAGCAGCTGTCTGCATTTAGCCCTGGGTACAGGCTAAAAGTAGACACCTTCTTTCCTAAAGAACTTTAATTCTCTTGTGCCTTCTGTTGAAGGTATTGCAGAAGTTGAGGACTTTTGTTGCATTAACCTTGCTTGCATAAAACACTAAGGATCTCCTTCAATACCTGTGTGGTAAGACTATTTAGTGCTTTGTTAGTGGTGTGCGTCTAAATGACATCAAGCCTGATAGGAAGACAATAGCTTCACTGTGAAAGCTTTTGTGCTACAGATTGAAGGAAGTGGATCATCTTGCGTTAAGCCACTAGATCAAAGCTCAGAAGAGATAGCTTACATTGTTTACTCTCTCTGAAGCTGTGATCTTGCCTCTTACACCTCTGTTCTACAAGGCTGTTGTCAGGAGGGATGCTTTGCATGTTTGATCAGGTACTGTATGTGGACTGTAAATTAAACTGAGTAAAAATTGTAACTTCAGGTAATTATCCTAGCAAATTCAAGGGGGTCTTCCTATAATCTTTCCTTATACCTTCTAGTCCAGGCCAACCAAAAATAATTAAAACAGAGGAGTTCTAGTTGATGTGCTGATATTCTCCCTCAGCTGAGAGGCTAAACTACCTTTCTCTTTCCTTTCAGGACAAACATTGAAGTTTGATTTATTTCCACTATATTTCTTTTACCCTTATGTTAGCTAAATAGCTTCTGCCTTCATAATTGTCAAGGCAGGTCTTCAATAAAGACCCAGTCTGATAACTGATGAAGTTCATGGGAATCTTGCCACTGGCTCTGATAAGAGATACTGATTGAAATGAAAAACCTCCTAAAAAGTTTCTGTATCCTCCAGCCCAGTGTCCTTACTCATGGACAATCTGTCTTGCTGCCTCAGCTTGGGGTTAAAAGAAAGAGATTTTGATGGGAGAAGACATGTGTGAGAGGTCGAGCACAAAGCATCCAAAACAGAGCAACAGAGTGTAAAACCAAAAATAAAATCTGAAATAAGCAACAATGATGAGTAGTACTCAGAATGGCAAATTTATGTGGCTGAGTAAACTGAATCTGAATTAATCCAGCCTGTTACAAGAAGGAGGATTTACTTTTCAAGCTGGAATTACTTTTCTTGCTCTGGAGTTCAATTTTAAATGACTTGGAAAACACAAGAAAAGGGAAGCACTGCAACAGTTGGCATTTATACCTAGTGTGCTTTGTGAGTACGCTGGAAACGCACTTCTCTGAAATTCTGGTGTATGCCTTACAAAGACAAAATGCTCATGAGTGTACTTCTCAAATTTTTGTGTTTATGCCCTCCTTCCAGAGGAAGAGCAACTTGTAGTACTTCCTCCTAGGCACATCTCAGATCTGGGGTCACAAGTGCAATGATTCCTTCCCTGAACATCCCAAGCATCCCTTTTTCTTCTCCTCCAGATACTCTTTTTCCTTAAAGGGCATAGCACAGAGCCTGGGGAACACTAGAGCAGTGCTATGGCTGCCACTTATTTTTATTTTCTCCTTGACACTGAGTGTCTCTACTTTCAGTGTTGAATGTGAGTCCCCTTTTGCTCCCTGGTATCAATGACTTCTTGACAATCTACCTATAGAAATAATAACAAGCAAACCAAATGGTAAAGGTTCAGTCAGATCTTCAATAATTAGTGTTTTTGTTTCACATGCTCTGTTTACCTTTATAGTGAGCCAAGGTGTAAGTACCTGTCATTTGTCCCCACTAAATTCAGCCAGAGGAAGAAAACTTCGAAATTGACAGGAGGGTTGTCTGGGCCTCTTGCAATCTGAAACCAATATTCTACTCATATTTACAAAAGATAAATTATTGTAAAAATAGATACCTAAACTATAGCAAAAACCAGAGAATATCAAGATCAGGATCCCTAGTTCTAGCCATTGAAGTTTGAAAATACTGCTATGTAAATGGATAATTCCTCAAAAGTTTCTACTGTAGCCTATTTCCTTGCATGTCCTATATAATCTTTAGATAAATTATTCAACTGAGAATGTTTTCTTTCCATTTTATAGAGGGTTAGATTCCTTTTAAATTGTGTAACTGTTCCCCTCTGCAGATGAGAAAATGCAAAGGAATTTATTATTTATGGAGGACAAATATTAATAGTTCATGATGAATTTGGTATGGTGGTGGCAACAGAAAGGTATCTGGGTAAAAGCTACTTTATGACACCTTTTGTTGTGAATGCTTTCACTGATTAACATTTACTGTGTGAATACGCTCGATGGGAGATGAGGAGGTTGGTTTCATTTTGACACTGGCTGTGACTGCTAGCGCACTGATTAACCAAAAGCAATGGCATCATTACTGAATGAGTCATTAGCATCCTCAGAGAAAAGCATTAATGAGGAGGGGAAAAAAAACACATTTGATTCGAAAAAAAGCACGAAGCACATGATGGAGTACTTTAATTTGTTAAAAAATAATTACTGTTCCCCTGCTCCTATAATTAAGATTTTATTAATTTAGGATGGGAACAGATGAGAACATGAAGCTTTGTGTGTCTGTATCAGCTCAGGCACAGTTCAAAACCCTGAAGAGAGAAGCCAGTGAATCTCAAGCACCATAGCCACTTCCAGAGGCAGAGGTTCATCTGTTCTACAGACTGTGGGAGAAATGAGTACCAGCCTTCTCTGTATTGATACCTATTTCTACACCAGCTTTTTGCAGCGTGCCCATATGGACAATGAACAGACCTCAAAAGCTTGACAGCTGAATCATGTTCAGTGTAATTTATTTACCACAGGCTCCTAACAACAACCTACAAGTAACAGGCAAAAGAGGCAAAATCCTACGTCTCTGCATGTAAATGGGAATGAGCATTGGAGTATAACCAGGAGTTCAGCCATAATGTAGTGATCTGCTAACACCATTTTGAGTATCTGTGTTGCAATTACCTCCAGAAAGTCCTTGGGCAAAAAGCCACTGAAACTAAGGATGAACCACTGTATGTCAATTAATGAAGCTCAAAGCCTGGGTCTGGCAAAGTGATTTTTTTTTTTTTCTTCCCAAAAAGTCTAGATTGGCATCCCAAGGTTCTCTGCTGAACCACTGTACAGAAGTTCAGAAATCTTCCTGGTTAATTCCACTGAGTGTATTTAAAGGAAATAAAGCATGACATTGTCTAGGTTGTCCACTTCTATGTGTGGACACTGAAAACAACTCACATGTTGAACATATCCAGAGAGGGATCATAGCAACGAGTGAGCAAAGATTGAAGGCTCGTCCCTGACAGGTTCTGTGTGTCTTCAATCAAGGATTCAGAAAATCACAAAATAATTTAAGTGGGAAATGATGTCCCAAGGTCCTATGTACCCTGACCTCCTGCTTAGAGCAGTTCTGGTTGGATTACCTTTCTCAGGACTGTGCCCAGTCAGATCTCCAAGGCTGGAGGTTCCCCTTGCAACCCTGAGCCTTGTTCTAGTATCGAACCAACCTCATGGTCAAAAAAAAAAAAAGTTTTACTAATATCTAACAAGAATTTCACATGTCTTCTGTCCTCTCAGATCCTCTGATCTGGCAACTGCAGACGGCCATAACCTCTCCCTTGAGCTGCCTTTTCTTCCTCATAGGCCTTTAAAGAAAAGTGCAGTGTGTTCAACTCCTACAGATTCAGGCTCTGCACTGCTGCCTTATATCAGGCAGCGATCCTTGTTGTAGGTAGCCAGACTGTGACATTACTCATTTCTACCCACTTTTCTCCTCTGTTTGTACCAGATACCCTGTCGCTTTCAGAAATGCTATTTTAAGGGAATCATGACTTTTAATCTAGTTGCTGGCATACCTCCCTCTACCCACAGGAAAGCACAGCAGCAACTGAGACAAGCACAGAAAAGCTGTGCCTGCTATTCTCATCCTATATTCCCCTGTGTCACGGTGGTCTGCTCCTGTGCACATGGGATTAATCTCTGCAGAAAGACTCCTGTGAACCAAGGTGGGATTTGAGTCCAGCACTTTAGGTCCAGATTTAATAAGCTGAAAATCCATGTAAATCCTCAGGTCAAGACTTTCCTATTGGCTTACTCTGCACTGTCAGGGCAAATATTAAGCATGGGGGATTTGGCTGAAAATAAGTTGTGATTTAGGATTTTGGTCTTTTTGTGGCTGGGGCTTGTTATGGGCTGTCCTTTCTGCTCAGTGTTGTGCCATGCATTTTAGCAGCCAGAAATGGGAGTGATTTCACAGAATCATAGAATCGTTCAGGTTGGAAAAGACCTTTGCGATCATCAAGTCCAACCACCAACCCTACTCTATCAAGTACATCTCTAAACCATATCTCCAAGCACCACATCTAAACGACCTTTAAACACATTAAGGGGTGGTGACATCTCAGAATTTCTGCATATTAACTACCACGCTGTCTGAGTCTACATGTGTTGAAATCTCAGCGCCGAGGATGTATTTCAATGGTTTTTGTGCATGCAACACAAAACAAAAATGAGAGAGAAATAGGAAGAACGACAAACCAGCTGGAGGCTTGCATCTGTGGAACCCACTTGTTTTTTTGCATTCTCTTTACTAAACAACAGCTGGAGCCAAACGGTTGGATAGCCTAACTATTTACTCACTGATCTTTAATATAAATCAATTTTTACTCATTTTTACTCATATTCCAGCTTAATACTTTAATAATAATTTCAAGGTGATTTGCATGAGACTCCAAGCAGAGCACTTTTCAACATCTGTGTGGGCTTGGTTATCGAAGGCAATAGAGTAATGTGGCCAGTGGGATTCATGCAGACTACTCAGGTAGGGCCTTAAAGCAGCATGGCTGATGCTAGAACAACATAGAAGCCAAGCATTGCTTCAGTGATCCAGGTCTGGGCCAGCACAGCTGACTTGCATGGCTGGTCTGTGTGAGTACAACAGCAACTGGGGGACCTCCAAGCTTCACTGTGTAGCATAGGTGTGCCTTAGGATCCTTTTCCTGGTGCTAGTGTTGTGATTACGTGACAAGTAGTTAAGCTTTGTGCAGGAGATTGGAGTAGATGACCTTCAATCTAAATTTTTATGTGATTCTGTGAATTGCCAGAGTAAATTTTGAGACTTTTCCCTGCCCTCTAGCTGAGGTTTTCCATAACTTGGTATCACAAGGGCCAAAGATTTAAGGATGTTGAAGGAAAGTTTTAGGTCAAACCGCTCCTGAAGCCCTCGAGGCTTTCATGTCTGATCCAATATCCAGATCCATGTAGCTTTCATGAGTCTTTTGTAAAGCAGCAGTATCATACTTTTAAGAACAGTTCTTTGTAAGAACCCCAGTCAGTAGAGGTGGGCACCTACAAGTATTCCTGGAAAACAGGACATTGCAATATCTAATTTTTAGTCATGTTTCTCTCTAGGCCATTAAATTCCTTATTAAATTCACAGGCATACTTAAATATCTGAGACCTAGTTAAATAAAATACAGGGAGTAAGAAGGGAGCTATCTAGAATAGCTAATAAGTCATAGTTATCATTCCTTATCCCATGCAAAATGGTACAGTCCAAACCAGAAGGCCTGACCCCAGAGTATCTCACAGCTGCATTGTCCACGAGTACATTGGACATGTGAGTCTAACACCATGCAAACAGCAAAGAGAGTAACCCTGGTCTTCCCATCTCAGGTGAGACTTATAGTAAGTGGTTAAGGCAGTAAACGATCCCAGCTGTGCCATGGCTTTTGTTCACCAGATGTGGCAGTGTGGTGGGCATTCTGTACCAACCCCAGCAGGGCTCAGAGCAGGAGTGAGGAGGGAAGTGACCTCCCTGAGAAGAGGGCTTTGCAGGGCTTTGATGCCACAAGCAGGAACCCACAGAGCTTGTTAGAGGGAGCACCAAAACCCAGCAATGTGAGGTTCTTTGAAGGTTGCAGAGATGAAGGTTTTTAAGAGCATCTACATTTTGGGGACAAGTAGGTAGCGAAATCCATCTGTGAAGTCAGTCTCCTTGTTTGGAATGGGCCCTCTTTGTGATATAAATCAACAGATAAGTAAACACAATGTTACTCTTAAATTACACCAAGTAACATACAGGGCTTCAGGGGAGAAAAAGAATAATTTATCTCATAGTCTTTAAAACTTGCATAATTTTAGTTGAATCATATTTAAAATCCATTAATCATGTAATTGCATGTTTGTCTTTTAAACTGATGGATATTTTCCAACATGTTGTCATGTAGTACTTTTTTATATTTTTGATACAAGAAAAAAGCCCTTAAGTACTGGAAGCAATTATTTTAGAGAGAGAAAGAGAAAGAAAGGGAAAGTAAAACATCTCATCACTTCTCTCCCTGAACAGGAAAGTAGTTCAAAACGATTATAATTTTTTCTGAGTGTTGAAGAATTCTGGTTACCGTGAACCCTGGAAATACTGTGCATTTGCACATCAGTTTAGCAAACAGAAGTCTTGCTGTGCTCTTTGTTCAGAAAGGTTTAGTTCAGAATTAATAAAGAGATCAAATACTTCGCTATAAATTTTTATAACCATTCACAATGGGTCACATCGCTACGTTATCACGGTGATGAGAAGTGCAGATGTCAAATTAGAAAGTGGTATATACAATGGTTTGATTTTGAAAAAGATTTTATTAAAGCAGCTTTCAGGGTGTTCAGATGTTCTTTCTTCCAACAGATTACTCAGACTTCTGTAGCTAGAGGCCCAGTCCAGAGACCACCACACCCAGTAACCCCCAGGCTGTTGGTTTCAGTGGACTGTGGACATGGCCATTAGGAAGGTATTGATGTGAGACAAATGCATTAGTTTCCTCTTTGCACAGAGACAAATCCCTCCTACAGACTGAGGCCCTACAGCTGCTTGAAGTACATGTAAGCTTAATAAGGATTATTTTTAGATGGTTGTGTTTGATATATGGCAAATGGAGTGTTACTCTTGGTAAAGCTTGCTGTTATCTGAAGGGTATATTAGAATTAAATTAGAATTCAAATTCTAATTTATTTAACCCAAGTGTTGAGTAAAAATATAACCTCACATAGAAATTGCCAACATAGTACAAAATATGATGAGTGGCAATTTAAAAAACAGCATTGACTCTACTGAAGGCAAGGGAGACCAGCTGCAGGTAAGTCGTGGCGCTGATCAGGGATGGAGTCCTTAACAAGGATGACAATATCAAAGCTATTCTTGTCTTTCTGTTCTGCCTTTGTTCACATTTTTTTGTACCTTCTTGTAATTTCCATTGTGCTTTCGTACATGTGTTTGATATATGTTCCTTGTCTCCTTTGTTGTGACCTAAAATTTATTCTGTTCAGCTCTCAAGGTTGTATCCTTTCGTCGACCTGTACTTTTCTGACCAATTTATATTTATACCCTGGGGCCCTCTGCTGTGAGGCCTCTCGAGGCCTCCACCATCAACCTTTGCTTATACCATTGGGGCCTAAGGCCTACAGGTTTCTTGGTGGTATTATGTGTTCACAGAGTGAGCTGTCCCTCCAGGGCCCTCCGAGATGAACACCCAAAGCACTTGCTCCTGGTGCAAGCCCTCACAGCTCTGCTGGACCTAAGGAGGAGCTTGGTCTGTGTCAGCATCTTATGTGTTGACGCCAGGTTGTCTTGACTCACCTTCTCAAGAACCACATCAGCTGATGACTAGTTGTGGAGGAGTGCCAACCATGCCTACCACTAAAATCCAGATAGGGCATCAAAGCCTTCTGTTATGTTTAAGGATTGACTTTTTACCTTCTAGGACATGCTCAGCTTCAGAGCAGAAGCTGCAAGATGCAAACAGTAGATGACTACCTGATTTATCCAAGTTACCATCAGGAGGTCACATGCCTCTTACGCCTGGAATAAGCAAGGAATAAATGCGAAGCTGAATTATTTCTTTACCTACTCTGTTTTTCTTACGAAAATATAACAAGAGGATTACTGAGAAGATACGCTTCATGTTTTTCCATCATTTGACTAGATGAACTTCCCCACCTGCATCACCTTTCTGTGTGCAAACACACAACAAATTATTAATGTTGCACGCAACAATCCTATGGCAAATTTATGCAGGACTTCATCCTTCCACCACCTTTTTTTTTTCCAGACACCGGGTCCTAGGTCTGCTCCCAGTTCTTGTGAAGAGAAGCAGACATGGTGAATGCTGGCTCTGAGGCCCAAGGTGAAGAGGAGAGGTGCCTGGCTACTGCACACCTTGGTCCTGGCTGTCAAGGGGAAAGGCTTGGGTGGGAGCAGACACATACTGTGGGTCAGTACCTAGCTGAGTGCCTGGTGTCACAGGAGGGTTTTAGTGTCTGCGCCTAGTCTCAGGATGAGGCTCCTGAGCAAAGACAGGATCCACCTGAGAAAGCATCTTTGCCAATAGCCTTGCTAATGTAGGGAGGAGGGCTTTAAACAAGGTTCACCAGGAAATGAGACCAAAGCCAGCAGATGTGGGGGGAAATTGAGTATGGCAGCAGTGTGCTTGGGACAGGGCAATGGACACTCCCCTTGAGAAAGCAAGGTATCAAGAGCCCAGATAGGTGCCTGTATCTGGACACAAACAACATGGGAAACACAGAAAGCGGGAAGTTGAAGTCAAACAAGAGCCTGCTCTGCCTCCATGTGAGATTACCTCCTGAAAGTTAGATGACAATATATTAACCAGAGCATAAGGAGCAAGCTGATGGAAATGGTTAATTTGTGTCTAACTGGCATTTGTGAATCTACACCTAGAGCATTGTGTTCAGCTTTGGACCCCCCTATTACAGGACAGATGTAGACACCTTGGCCTCCAGAGGAGGATCACCAGGAAAGGTTTGGGATGAAAACATGAGCATGTGTAGGAGGAGAGGCTGAGGGAGATGGGTTTGTTGAGCCAGGAGAAGAGATGGCTTTGTAGGGAACTAACTACAACCTTCAACCACCTTATGGTTAGTATCAGAAAAGACAGAGACATTCTCTTCTTAGAGGTGCACACTGAAAGGACAGGATACAACAAACACAAGATGCAACAAGAAAAATTATGATTGAGCATAGGGAGGAAAAAGGTTCACAACAAGATTGGTCAGGCCCCAGGACAGGAGCCCGAGAGGCTGTCTGTCCTTGGATGTATTGAAACTCAGAGGGATGCAGCTCTGAGAAGTCTGCTTTAACTTTGAAGATAGCCTTGCTCTGAGTGGAAATTAGGACCAAATGACCTCTAGGAGTCCTTTCCAACCTAAGTTATTTTATGATTCTGTGTTTTTGTGATTTAAATTGGAGATATAAAGGATCGTTGTGATAAAAGAAACTAGGCTTCTCCTATGCAGTGTAATTGCCCTGAACTTCCTGCTTTGCTTTTCTGTTCAGATTTAGTGGCATTTTTGAGCCCCTTTGTGTTGAATGGTCAGTAACTCTAAGACCACACTTCACAGAAATGTCAGTGCATTTAGCTTTAAATGTTCCCCCTTTCCCCTTTTAGGTCTGTGAAACGGTTGTTACTCAGCCAGAGACCAATCAGCAACATAGGCATTTCTGCTGTAGTCAGAGGCTTCTGTGTGGAACCACTAGCCTAAAGCTAAATTCATTTGGACAGCTCAAAACCAGCAGTGAGTCAATGGTTGCAAAGTTTGGGACCAGTTGCCATAAAGACCACCCCAACGCCCGCTGGCCGTCGGCTGCTTTGTTTTCCCAATGAGATCCACCCTGTCAAAAGGCCAAAATCTGGGAACAGCTCGAAGACCAGTAGCCAGTATACCTACATGACACACAACTGTGATGACAGTTCAAGTGAGGGTGCCAGCCTTCTCCACCCTGTGGCCTATACTCCCTGCCCAGACACACCAAGTTCACATCCCTTGGCATCAGCTGAAACATCTCTGACTCCTAATACTGACTGCAGCCACCATGAGCCTTCTCAGATTGTGCAGCACCTTTTCTGACTCTTGGATGTTATTTTCTAGGTACAAAAATAAAAATTCCTGGAAACATCTGCCTCAAGTACAGTTGTGATGTTGGGCTACTCCCAGTGCAATGTGGACACCACTGACAGGCATCTTATAGCCAATGAGAGGGACATGTGGAGTCATGTTAGTGTGAGCTGGGTTTTTGAGCTCCAACCTGCTGAGATTGCATTGGGGGTTTTTTTGCCCTGCCCAAGAGGTGAGTCCCTAACTGTGACATAATCAATTCTACGTGGTTGGTTTTCTGAACAGAGTGGCTGTTTTTGCCATCATCAGATCTTTCATATTTATTGGCATCTGTGTAGTGGTAAGAGAAGGAGCAGAGTCAAGACCAGAGGGATTTAGTTGAAGTACTAGTAGCGAATGATGAAATGTCTAAATAATTTAAAAGAGCTACAGTCCTCAATGTTTTCCAGAGTTTCCAGCTCCAGTGCTCTTTGGCTGAGAATACATCTGATTAGATAGTAGTTCAAAATGGTCCATTCTGGCTGCAGACATTTCTTTCCCCCAACAATGATAGTATTTTATGTGGGCTGTGTTGTCCTGCCACAACACAGAGCATGGAGATCTGAGTTTCTTTTACAGAGTTGTGTTTCCAAAAAATGTGGTGAACACTGAGAATGGAAGAAAGAGAGGAAACATGTATTTTTCAGCAGAAATCTCTGAGATAAAGAGTGTGGTTGAAAAGCTCTTACAACAACTGTATGAACCAGAGTAACATGTTTTGCATTAACCTGTGCTGCTGTGAAAAAAATAAGTGGCCTGAGCCTTCTCAGAAGCCCATGGAGATACCTGCAGGGGCAGCCCAGATCCAGCTAGGCTGATGCTTGGACAAAAACCCAGTGACCAAAAATAATCTAATTGGGCAGGTGCACCAAAAGGAACTGAAAAGGACTTTAGAGATCAGAGCCAATAAGTGGAAATCTCATACATTAATTCAAGCATGTTGTCCTCTGCCACATTATTTCTAGATAAATAGAAATCTGACTCATTTCCAAGATATAAAATTCATTTACTAGAATCGCAAAGGGAGTTTTCAAAAAAGCAACTTGACTCTAAGTGCTCTGATGACATTATTAAAAACGTAGTTAGCTGACAATCTGAATGAACTTCTCTGCATACAAAATGACATATTGCTACATCCAAACACTACTTTTAGTAACCCAGCTTTTTGCCTAGCCCTTTCAGACAACATTTGGTCAAAGGCCTTAAATGATACGACAATCACAGGGATTTTAGTTTAGATCATTTCACATGTAGGGGATAGTAGTAAGGCTATAATTATTTGTTAGCTATGGGGTGATGCTCAGCTTCTGAAATGAAGGGAAACCTTTGGCTGAGAGTACAAGCACTGCAGTAGAATCAGCAATGATGCGATGTGACGTCCATTTTCTGTAATTGTTGCAGCTGCTACCACAATTATGATTGTTATTCCATCAGGAGATAATGCTCCTGCTATGGAAGGAAAGGGAGAATTTTTGGCTAGTCATTTGGTGATGGCTTAACTTTGGAGACTTGTTCAGAGATCATAAGTTCTGTTACAGCTCTGATACTTCTGCTGCTGGGTGAAAATCGTTATTCAACCACTCATGTCTGTTAATGGTCTGTGTGAAAGAGTAAACCTGTTCTGCAATGGATTTTTGCATCCATATTTTACGATTCAACATGTTTGTTAGAGGGATTAACAGAAATGAAAATGAACATCTGCTAAGGGCCGTAGTCTGGAAGGTGCAAGAGATTTTCGCTGATGTCAGTGGAAATTTAAACCAGCAAATCCTTAATGTTCTTGAAGACTTTTTTTCATAAGAAACAGCTTGAGTTTTGCACTCAATGCAAACACAAGAAGAAGAAATTAATTATTGAAGCAAGTGTTCTACATTGAATAGTAACATCCAGCTCACCCATAATAATTTGTTTCATGAATAATCAAAGATGGATCTGCAGTACACTGTATACACTGTATTCATTAGGAAACAGGTTAAGGTCAGCTGGTTGCATAACTGTACTACCAACTTCGTCTGTACACCATAAATCTCATTTTGAAATACATAATTCAATAAGTTATATCAAGTTTACAAGAAAGTGCTTTTAAAAAGACATATTAGTGAAAACTAACTCAAGTTACAACTCACACTCCTGTGTAATACAAAAACCTTCTGATCTGTAAGAAACACCTCAAAAACATTCATAAGGACCTATTCAGAGAACAGGAGTAGAATCACATGATCTTTTTTTCTTGATATCTTCAGAGTGGAAGTGTGTTCCCCACTATACTATTGCAGCAGAGGTTGTTTCTGCCTAGCATGAGCTACGGAATCACAGAAGGTTTGAGGTTGGAAGGGACCTCTGAAGGTTATTTGGTCTAACACCCTGCTCAAGCAGGGTCACCTAGAGCTGGTTGCCCAGGGCTACGTCCAGACAGCTTTCGAATATCTCCCATGATGGAGATTCCACAACCTCTATGGGTAACCTCTGTCAGTGCTCAGTGACCCTCACAGTAAAAAAGTGCTTCCTGATGTTCAGATGAAATCTCCTGTGTTTCAAGTTTTGCCCGGTGCCTCTCATCCTGACACTGGTCACCAGTGAAAATAACCTTGCTCCATCCTCTTTGCACCTTCACTTTGGATATTTGTACACATTTATAAGACCCCCTTGAGAGTTCTCTTCTTCAAGATGACCAGTCTCAGCTATCTCAGCCTTTCCTTGTAAAGTAGATGCTCCAGTCCTTTAATCATCTTTGTGGCCCTTCACTGGACTGGCTGCAGTATGTTCATGTCTCTTTTGTACTCCTAGGACTCCAGGTGTGGCCACACAAGCGCCATGTAGAGGGGAAGGATCCTCTCCCTTGACCTGCTGGCAATGCTCCTCCTGATGCAGCCCAGGGTGCCATTAGCCATCTTTGCCCCAAGGGCACATTGTTGGCTCATGTTCAACTTGTCCCTGGACACTGAGGTCCTTTTCTAACAAGCTGATTTCCAGCCAGTCAGCCCATAGTCTGTCCTGGTCCCCAGGTGCAGAACATTGCAATTCCCCTTGTTGAACTTTATGAGGTTCCTGTCAGCCCATTTCTCCAGCCTGTTGAGGTCCCTCTGGATGGCAATACGATGCTCCAGCATATCAGCCACTCCTTCTGGTTTGCTGTCATCAGCAAACTTTCTGAATGTATACTCTGCCCCACCATCCAGATCATTAATGAAGATGTTGAATGGGACCAGACCTGATATTGACCCCTGGGGTACACTGCTAGTGGCCAACCAGACTTTGTGTCTCTGATCACCACTCTCTGGGCCTGGCTGTTTAGCCAGTTTTCAGTCTACCTCACTGTCTCTCATCCAACCCATACATCAACAGCTTCTCTATTAGGATCTTATGGGAGACAGTGTCAAATGCCTTAGTGAAGTCCAGGTAGACAATATCCACTGCTCTCCCCTCATCTACCAGGCCAGTCATTTCATCATACAAGCTTATCAAGTTCTGCAAGAATGACTTCCCCTTGGTGAATCCATGCTGACTACTGCTGATGATTTTCTTGTCCTTAACATGCCTGTTTTCCACGATTAGATGCTCCATCACCTTGCCAGGGATCAAGGACTGGCCTGTAATTCCCTGGGTCCTCTTTCTTGCCCTTCTTGAAGATAAGATTGTCCTTTACTTTCCTCCAGCCTTCAGGCACTTCTCCCAGTCACCATGATGGATCAAAGATTGTCAAGAGTAGCCTTGCGATGACATCAACCAGCTCCCTCAGCAATCATGGGTGCATCCCATCAGGTCCTATGGACTTATGTTTGTCCAGTTTGCTTAAGTATTCCCTGACCTGAGCCTCTACTACCAAGGGTACATGTTCCTTGCTCCAGACGTTCTCCCTGTTCTTTGGTGCCTTAGATATCTAAAGGCCAGTCTTAATAGCAACAACTGAGGTGAAGAAAGCAGTTAGTATGTCAGCCTTTTCCACGTCTTTTGTCAACAGGGCCCCTGTCTTATTCAGCAATGGGCTCATGTTTTTCCCCTACTTCCTTTTATCACTTAAGTACTTAAGCTTTTCTTGTTGTCTTTGACATCCCTCACCAGCTGGGCTTTGGCTTTCCTAACCAAGTCTCTGCATGCTCTGGCAGTGTCTCTGTATTCCTCCCAGATGACCTGCTCCTGCTTCCAACTTCCACCTGCTCCCCCTTCCACCAAAAGGTGTTGCTTCCTCTCAGAGACTGAGTTAACAACTCTCAAATTAGTCCATACAGCATTTCAGAGGCACCTCCAAAGCCCTCTGAATATCTAGGAAAATAGGTGCAGGCGTGCTGGTTATTGTAAAAGAGTCAAGTACGCAGATTTTTAGACTTTCTACCCCAACAGAAGGGCATACTCTGGAATTAGACCCATTTCAGCTGCATCAACAGGGAGGAATTAAAACTCAAAGAATCTACTTAAAGACAGAGTTTTATATAAAGGTAAAACATTGAAGTGTGTCATTGTATGTTGCAAAAATTATTTTCATCTAATGCTCAAGTGTCTCAGCTTGTAAGCCTCTGCAACTTTCCTCAGTGCTAGCCTGCCTAGAAGGCTTTTAGAGCTTCAGCTTTCCTGCCCTTGTTGTTAAAAGGAACAACTGTAGCACTTGTTCTATGAAAAGCATCCTTCTGTCCTCCAAGACTGAAAGATTTTTCCTCTCCCTCTCTTCTAGTATGGATGGACACTAGGTAACATACAGTACTGAAGAGAAGTGTCTTTTCATACATTACTCCTTCAAAAAGTTAGAAATTAACATTTAAATCTTACTTGATATATTATACATCTCAGCAAACATGTTTCAAATCTGAAATTCCATGCTGATTTCTCTTTATCTGATGTCCAATAAAACACAGTGGTATATCTGCAAACTGTATGTCATGAAAAATAGTTAAGGTTCAAGCTTCCTTTATTATTTATAATGCATAATCTTGTGCAAGCTTTGCACAGAGCTTACATGTAGTATATGAAGAGAATAAAAGCTTGATTTAAGGATGGACTTGCTGGCTGAACACAACCTACTCTGCCTGCTTTATAATACTGATGGGATGCATTCACGGAGAAGCCACATTTCTTAACCAGTTGACAGCTATCCCTTTTGCACCTAATACACTCCTTCAGATCTACATCTTTCAGGGAGGCCTCAAAACACGGTAGCGCATTTAAGGATCATTTCCTCACAAAGAATAATTTTTCTTCCCTAGAAGGAAAAGTAGTGTTTCTGGGCTTACTTGTGTTAACAGTTATCGCTTTAGATTCAACTCCCTGCTGTCTCATTAAGTCATGTCTTCATCTCACTTGCAGAACGTGAGACATGAATGGGCCCAGATGCCAGCACTGCCAGTGGCCCTGCCGGCTTCACTGAGGCCAGCGTGCAGCTTCAACAGCACTTTCTTGGGTCGCCTTTTTTCCTCAGTTCTTGTGCATGGGCAGGGCTTTTCAAATCAGAGTACAGTCTGCAAATCAGTATGAGCAAAATTTGTGGGCTATTTCCTACACACACCAGTTAGCCTTCTAGAACCTGTACTTCTAAAATTGTTTGTGGTGAACAGGTAGCTATGCTGGGTTTCACACAAAAAGACAAGTTTTTTTCTTTGTAAGGTGCATAAGAAGTCAGGCTCCAAAAGAAGCTGGGCTAGCTGAGTGTTCTTCTTCACTGACTTCTGCTGCTGAAGCGTGTGTGTCTTGTGTGTTCAGGCTCCTGAGACACCAGCTGGCACAGCTCAGCTCTTTTGCTAGACAGGAATGGCCTTGGGCAAGGCTGGTCACTCTTAGAAAGATCTCCACTTTCCAGCAAAGACTGTTGCTATGTGTTCAGCACCGAGACCAGGTTGGGGGGTTGTGCCCCTCTGTAATCCCCACGGCCATGAGTCACTTGAGTGAGGGTTGCACTGCCTCTGTATCCTGAGTGCTCTCGGGGAATCTCATGCTGTAACATCCATGCTGGTTCTACCACATTTGTGTTATTTCAGGTCACCGGCAACCAAGGAAAGCTTCATTGTAACAGAGGGCTCCTGAATGTTTTAAGCCACAGTTTAATCACAAAAAACAAAACAAAAAAAACCAAAAAAAAAACCCAACCCAGCTGTGGCTAAACTGAGGTGTAAAAAAAATCAGACCATGTCACAGTGGGAGGATGCTAAAGCGAAGTGGCTGTTGTACATATCGATCATCACCCATGTCTATTCTGACCTGGCATACTCTTCTGCCAGGTCATAGAAGATTAATTGCTGCCTCTTTCACGAAGAGATATAACAGTGAAGGCATTTCACTCATTTTCCAGACTTTGACTTCAAAGGCCTTAATTTTCTTTATACAGCAAGCAAATTACTCACTTCACTGAATTGTTCTTGGCAATCACCTTTTAGAACACTGGCAGCATTAGCAGTGACATGCCATATGTGTCTGTGTCTGCCTAGTCTGTGGATGCACATTTAACAAAATCAGCACGGTGGCAATGAACAGCAAGGAGAGCATCTCCCTGTAAGAATTTCATTGCTGTGATGTAGCTTCACCTAGTTACATAGTGAAAGGCAGCACTAACTCCTCAGAAACAGATGACCATTTCCTTCAGCTTTATGATCAGTCTTTCAGTGCACCTGTCAGCGTAATGGACGGGAAATTTCAACAGGGATATTCTGTGCCTGTAGCAAAGAGCATGTAGTAGAGATATGAATGAGAAATATTACTGTATCAATTTCAGAGCTTCACAGTCCTTATTTGATGGTTTAATGTTTATCTTTTTTCTCCTTGATGCAATTTACTGCTTGCCTTCTCTGCAGTGAATGTTGTGAGCAAATTATTGCCTTTTTCCTAGCAGCTACTCTTCTGAAGTACATGAAGACTTGAGTCGTATCCTTTCTGTTTCTTTTATTATCTAACAAAAAATTTTGGATCCCTCCAACTTTCTTTGTAGATTGTGCTTTCTAGACCATTGACAATTCATATTGCTCTTTGGCAGACTTTCTCCTGATGCTCAGTGGTTATATCAAAACTGGACTTGGTTCTGCAGTACTGAGTAAATCAAAGGAATTATGTATTACTATGGTACAATTGATACTCCCTTTTTTACATTCTGGGATGATGCTCCTTTTTTTCCCTAAGGATGATGATTATTTTTTAACTTGTGGTCGGGCTGTGATCAACTCTAGGACATTGTGTTTTCTGCAGGGCTGTTGCTAGCCGTTGTCCCTTACTCTGTACTTGGGCAACTGCTCTCTTGTACAGAAGTTTTTGCTTGTTAAATTGCAGTTAGTTTTGTTTTTCTAAAAAGTATCTCCAATTTGCAGAGTTCATTGCAGTTCTCCTTTTGTACTCAAGTGTGTTTCAGCCCTCCTAGTGCTGGAGTTGCTATATCTATCCCATCACATAGTCCTGAGTTTGCAGGGGATAGGTCTGTTTAGCTTCCCACAAGTGAAGAAAACTGGTGCGGGTGCCAACACAGAAAGGTCAGCTTCAACAGGACAAAGTTAATCACCATCCTTTCCCATACTGTGGAAACCAGAATATCACAAGTGTCCACCCCTGTTCTCTGAGTGAAACCACTAAGGCCTTGGGTCTTTACCTTCTCTGAGGTGAAACTGAGCAACATTCCAAGTCCCAGGTCAGGAACTACGTGTCATTTCTAGCATGATCTTCACCAGTGATACCAATAAGAGTTCCGCACAGCTAAGGAACGGATTAAAGGTAAGGTGACTCAGAGGCCCTTCCAAAGGAAGAATACAATGCTCTTCCAGAAGTTCAAGACATATAGAGCCCTCATATAAAGTTAGGTATATCTCCTTAAGTGTAACCTCTCCA
The DNA here is from genome assembly GCF_034619465.1 of Leptosomus discolor. Lineage (NCBI taxonomy): Eukaryota > Metazoa > Chordata > Aves > Leptosomiformes > Leptosomidae > Leptosomus > Leptosomus discolor. The sequence goes on from NC_141392.1 coordinate 65,911,770, forward strand.
CAACAGCTCAGGCATGCCTGCCCCTTCTGCAAGGAGCAGGCTTCATTGCCCCAGGGTGTTCCCTGTGCTGATCTTCCCCTGCCTGTCAGTGTTTTCATTGGCACATCCTTGGTGCCCTCTCAGAAGTTTTGCTTCTCTTTGACCCTGGAATTACCTGGATCATGATATCTGGAAATACCCAGGTAGTGTCCAGTCCTAGCCTGGCTTGAGCCAGCTCTTGTTAGCTTAGCACTGTTGAAGCTGTTCACCTGAAACACAATTTCCTTATTCTTCTTTTTCCTTCTTGTTCTTCTCCACCTTTTCACAGCCCTCATGGACTCAGTTCTGGGCATTCAGCCAGGCAATAGTGCAAAATTAGGGAAGAAAACAGAACTGCAAGTACCTTGAGACAAAAATACTACAGAATTGCCAATCTGACACCCATCATTTGCCACTTCTGTGACTATCAAGGGTTTATCAAGCATGAAGAATTTGAAGCTTTGGGGATTTGGTGAGCAGAAGACTGTAGCTAAGCCTGAGAAAGTAAAGGCTGCTGAAGAACTTCCAAAGGAAGGGGAAGTTGAGACAACATTGTCTTCTTAGCTTTCAAAAAACCCTCTTGATCCTTCTCTGAGGCTCCAGCAGGAGCTGCTGAGTCTGCACCTGCACCTCCCAGAGAAGTTCATGGCACTCCCACAAGCCTAGCCTATTCCAGAGTGAAATCTCATGAGCTAGAACTCTTCAGTCTGCAGTCCAGTGGCTTGTATGTACTACTGTTCCCAGGAAATTAACACACAAGAAAATGCAGTCTGGTATTCACTGTTTCTACCAAAGGCTGCATATGTACTGCCATGAAACCTAAGCCCAGAGCATCATAGGTTGCAAAGCATAAGTTTTACGTTCTTCTGGCTCCATATTTTGCTACCAGAAAACCAGACCCCAAACCCCTCACTTCACTGTCACATTAAATATTTCTGTGGAGAACTGCTGCTTTTAATGTAGTTCATCAGTTTTACAGAAGGCCATGTCAGGAGGAGTGTCTACGTCTGCATCATGACCTTCTGCAGATCACAACCCATAAAGATCACTCCGTATCCCTCTAAGGAGCTCAGAGGCATGACCTGATACTTCAGTCTTCCAAAAATAAAATGGTATGTGCTAAGCTGAGACCCAGGAAGACCAGATGGTACCTGTGCCCAAAGGCACCTACAATGGCAGGGGTTCACTGTGTCCAGAGATCCCACAGCAATGTGCCATGCTGTAGAGGTTAATTGTGTTAATCTGATCCAGAGAAAAATGTGACACTAAAGCCATCGGCAGCAGTTTGTAAGGACAGGTTTTGTGCATCACCTCAGAGACCTTGTCCACATGAGGACATTTGCTGTCACCTTGACAGTAGAGTTGCTGTGTGTGAGACAGACTGTAGAAGTGCATGGTACCCAGCAGTACATGATCAGGGAGATCACAGCCAATTGCAGTCAGACAGCTCTGAAGAAGGTTGCTTTTCCGTCAAAACTTGGTAATTTCTCAAGAGTATTTTGCACTGCATTGATTTCAACAAAAAGAATAGAAATTATTCACCATCAGTTTGTTTTTTCCTTTCAAAATGAGTTTTTGTTACAGTTTTTAAAATGTTGTGTACTTGTTAGACAAAATAAAAATTGAATATTGTGTTAAAAACAAAATCACTGATAACCTTAGTTTTTTAAAAACTAATTTCTTGGAAATTTTGATTGATTGGAGTTTATTCTACCTTTGGTCAGACTTGTGTTCTGATTTTGTGGCAATCTTTGTGAAAAGGGAAATCCATTCACCATCCAAACTTGAATTGACCAGCTGATCAGTTCCTGGTTTGTCTATAAAACTTAACCTGATGTGTTTCTGTACTTTTTAATAAATTACATGAATTTTATTTCTGAAAGGCAGAACTTTGATGTGACCCTACCATTATTTCCTGGTATGTTTTATATTGGCAAAGCTACTTCCAAGTAAAAGAAGAAAAATAGTGTTGTCGTGTCAGATATCGATTTCATTTGGATAATAGCATGAGTGTATCAGAAGCCATAACGTAATTTTGGCAACATATTTAGCGAAGAATCAGAAGCTAAGGAAGCATGGAGGTGGGACTTTCAATGTGATTATGCTGTCTTTGGCAGTGGTTGTGTTGTGGAGAGTGGCATTTCCCACTCTGCAAGTAATACATGCAGATCAGATTTTCTTTTAAATACGATGACTGCATCTCCAGTTCAAGACCTGTTATTCCTTTTCCCGGAGTCGATAAAGCTGTGCTTGGTGATCTGGCTAGGGTTTAGAAGTGAATCTTCAAGAAGGCTATATCTTTCAAAAATTGAATCAAAATAGTGAGATGATCTCGAGTTTCCTTGTAAAGGGGCAATTTTGTCAAAAGACATGGTGATGTGAACATTCAGTGTGTCCTGAGACAAGAACCGAGCTCTCAGAGTGTCTTCCCATTTTTTTTTTTTTGTAGCTCTTCTCTTCCTTTTTAGTCTATTTTAGGAGCCCCAGTGAACAGTTCCCACCCCGTGACAGCGAAGGAGTCTTTATGTGGTGTAGGCTAGAACAGACTGCAGTGTAGGAGGACACTGGATTACTGTAGCCTCATATTACAAGCAAATTTAGCAAATGCTTTAAAAAGCCAACATAAGAAATAACATCAATAAGATCATGACCAAAAAAATTCTAGAAATATAAAACTGAGGCTTATTTTATTCTAAAAGCATATATAAGTGGAGAGAAAGGGACTGGGGATGGGGAAGAAGAGCACATTATTACAGCAGCAGGAAAGAAGGTCAACCCAAATGAGTGATTTCCTGGCTGACTCACCATCTATTACATTAATAGGATCATTGATTAATCTTTAACTAAATCCTCTTTTGTCTTTGTTTTAATTTTAAACTTTTTTTAAAGTTTAATGAGTTAGGTTATCTAGATAAACATGTAGTTAATAGACAGCAGGATGAGGAAGAGATTCAGACATTATTTATGACTATTGTGAATATCGAAGTTCTAGGAAGGGCTTTAAGGTTTGAGAGGGATATAATCCTTTCATTCGCTGATATGATCCAGCCAATTGTTAATGCAGGTTAAGTAACTTCCCCAGTGACCCATAACTCCCCAGTAACTGCTGGCTTGTCTGTGAATGAGCAACCTCTACTGAAAGAGTAAGAAAAGCAAAACATGTCTTTGTCATTCAGTAGATGGTGCTCTTCCCTTCTCCTGATGTCATGGCTCATGCTGCTGATGCCTTAGGTGCCATACTTCAGAAGTGATTTAAGGCTACAGTTCTTCTACCTCTTGCACCACCACTGGTTGCTACGTGTTTTGCCAAGATTTGAGTGTTAACCCCTGTGCCCAGGCCAAGTCAGATTTTATCTTGTTTACTGCATTTATCTAAAATGTCCCACCTTCTTGCCTGAAGGACTAGTTGACAATATATGAGGCTTGGGTCTACCAACACTTTGCTGTCAGTCCCCAGGAAAGAACCAGTATATGCATTGTGCACGGACTAGGTATCTCCCCAGAAGTGAAGCTGCTGGTATTCCACTGGGGTGCTGTACTGTTCTGAAATGTCTCTTCCACTCAGGGCTAGTACAGAATTTTCTCAGCTATCTGGCTTTGAAGGACCTATATCTACATTGGTGGACTCCAAAGGGTGAGTGCCCATGTCCTGGCACCCAACTTGACTAACCTTATTCCTGACTTGTGCTGAGGCAAGAACTGGCCATGCTCCAACCTCCGCCTGTCATTTTATACCTTGGTTCCACTAGAAGAAAACCTGAAAATAGCTGATCCTGCCAAGCCCTTGGTTTGGATTTTGCAGAAATGCTGAAAGCATGCAAAAGCATGCGCCTCCTGCTCAGTCTCACACAACACGAGGATGACGTTTAAAGACTCGGAAAAGTTACAACCAAAACACCAAGATGGAAGATTAAGCTCAAGGATCAGGATGTAGCTGGAACTGCTATCAGGGCTTCCTAATAGCACCTGGTGGACAGGGTGGATTCCTAGAAGCCTTTATTGAAAATACAAAGAGACATTTACTGCTTTTTGAAGGAAGAGTTGCTTGTTATATTTAAGTTTATTTAATTCTGGAACACATTTCTAGGCACATGAAGGAGAAGATGACTGGGAAAAGCCAGCATGGATTTACCAATGATAAATCATGCCTAAGCAACCTGATTGCCTTGCAGATAAGGCAAGAGCGGTGAATGTCATTTACAATTCCTTCAGCAAGACTTTCAACTCCCACAGTGGCCTTGCATCCAAGTTAGGCTATGAATGTCTGGATCAGCAGACAACTAAATGAGTAAAAAAGTAGTTGGATGATTGTGCTCGAATGGTAGGAAGTAACAGGTTATATTTTACCTGGAGTCAGGTTCCAAGTGCAGAATTGCAAAAGTCTCTCCTGAGACCTGTCCTGTTTAACACCTTTATCACCTGGAAGAGGTGTTTGAGTGCACGCTCATCAAATCCACAGATGAACTCAGACTGGGGGCACCATCAATACTCACAAGGGGAGGGCTGCCCCGCAGTGACACCTAGACAGGCAGGAGAAATGGGCTGACAGGGATCTCATGAAGTTGATCAAGGACGAAGTCCTCACATGGAAATGAAGAGCCCTTGGCAGTGGTGTAGGCTAGGGACAGACTGGCTGAGGAGCAGCTCTATGGGGAAGACCCTGGGGTCCTGGTGACAGTGAGCTCAACACAAGCCAGCAGTGTGCCCTGGCAGGAAAGGAAATTGAGAGAAGGGATCTCTACTCAGCACTCACTGAACCACCTGTAGATACAGTGTCCAGTTTTGGACCTGTGATGACAAGACAGACATCATTAAACTGGACTGAGTTCAGTAGGGGGACCCCAAGGTGGTTGGGTTTGCAGCACTTGTGCTGTGTGTGTGAGTTGAGGGATGGGGTTGGTTAAGCCTGAGGAAGAGATGGGTTTTGAGGGGACCTAACCACATTCCTCTCAGTACCTACGGGGATGGGTGAGAGAAGGGATCTAGGCTGTTCCCACCAGTGCATGACAAGGGCCTGAGAGAAAATGGGCATATGCTGAAAAGAGTTTTCACCATGAGGACAGTTATGCAGGGGTGCAGTGCTCACTGGACCAGAGACCTCCTGCAGTCCCTTCCAGCCCTAACCGTCCTGTGAGCCTGTTATTATAATTCCCTGTTACATTACAGTTTGCTTTAAAAGCAGAAGCAATCCTGAAAGATTGCTGTGGCTGTTGGTGACCTAAGGTGGGATTTTATTTCAGTTTGCTTTACAGAGTCAGGAGACGCTCGGAGAAATGTGCACATGGGTGGCTTGCTCATTTGCTCTCTCCACTGGGGGAGGAAGAGATTGGAGATTTGCATTTGGGCTGGTGATGAGCCCCACGTGGGGAAGAGTGAACCTGAGGGACCTCCCTTGTTCACAGGTTAGCCCTGGCTTCATTTACTTTGTTCTGTTACTCAGAGATGCAAGAATCCACCAGTGAATTCATTATGAAGATGAAAGAGGGGTGCATCAGGGGAAGGAGAAAGATCAGTCTGGGTAGATGCCAACTTCAGCAGTAGACCTTGGGTTTTCCTTTGAGAGGCCATTACATAGCACGTAGCTGGAAGAAGAGCCCATCATAGAAACTGAAAATTGCTGTAAGTGTATAAAATGCTAATCGGACACTTCAGCTGGGAGCAAATGCTGATGGTTGTTCATTTTCCTGAAAAAAATGGCTGCACTTTGTAATAAGGAAGTCATTATGGACATTCAAATTACAAGAAAACTTTCTAAATCATGGAGAATCAAGTCTGATAAAAGAAACCATATCTCCCCATCAGTTCATTATAGATTAACATAATCTCTGTTTTAGCAGACTAAAGGATACTGCTCCATTGCACATCACGATACCACGCCATAAAGAGATGGGTGGTTTAATAAGTACTAACTACATGTTTTAACAGTATTGCTAGCAAATTAAACTGGTGCTTATGCTTGTAAAAATGCAAAATATATTAGGTTAATTTGATTTAAAGTAACTAAGAAAGAGTGGCTCTTTTTACCTTCCCACTGGATTCCCCAGCTTGCTGCTGGTTTCTGCCACAGAGTGCCTGCTAGCAGCACCTACTCCCAGCTGAACCTGCAGAAATGTTTCTGACACACGCTTGTCTTCTATCACAATCTGGGATCTGCACAACAACCCAAGTGCGGGGGCCCTCAGTCAGCACTACAGAAAAAAAGCCAGAAAGTCTATGGCAATATTTTTTGAGTGATTGCCTTGCAAAAGTAATGATATATTTGAACTCTGTCTTTGACGCACTGCACAACAACACTGCAATAGAGAAAAGTCTCACTGAAGGTGGGGTGCCTCCATCACCACTGCAGATCAGACAACAGATGCTGGAACTATCCCATCTCAATCTTTCAGGACATATTTACACACTTATTACAGTCTTCAGCACCAACTAGATTACAGACAGTGGACCCACTGTTACTGTAGCACAGCATACTTCGTGAAGGGGCCACCACCCCAGAAGAGAGGTGGATCTAGTTTATACGGGGACTAAGTCAGAAGCTCCCATGGATGCTGTAGTTCAGACTCTCAGGCTGGTTGCAGTCTGGGTTTCAACCTGTCAGTGAGCAAGCGTTCAGAGAATGCTTGGGGAAGCAAACACATCTTTTTCCAAGCTGTTTCTCATCCCTATTCACAGGTGAACATTGGATACAGTTCTTAGTCTAGCAAAAATAGTAATGAAAATAAATATTTATTATGAGATATTTAATACTCAAAACAAAATGCAGAGTTGATTTTAAAATGATTCCTTAAGTTAATCACTTTTAATTTTTATTTTCTCTTTGTCTGTTATTTGACACATGCCATACCATTCTTTTCTAGTTGGATTTAACTGAACAGGATTTTTAAGAGCTCTGACTAATCTTTATAACATGGGAAAAAATTCTTCTGTGAACAAGGGGAAAGCAGGCAGCACCAATTATCTCCAGCACAGAAAAACTCCATGTCAAAGAAATCCAAGCTTTGAAACATATTTTTCTGTCAAAGCTTAGCTCATTAATATGTTTATCAGTCATGGACGTATTCAGTGTGTCATATAAAACAAATCTGAATGCGTTAGTGTCATGTGGAAGAAATATACAACCTTTTTGGTTTTTTTTAATTAAGAGCCTTTTCAGAAGTGTGTTTATGCTGTTGCGTCGTTGTTCTGTGCATCTCTCTCTCCTGCCAAGCCAGCAGGTGGGGGAGGGCTTCCTGTGCACTACGAGGTTCTGGTCTTCCCAGCAGGAAAACTCAAGTAACTACTAATTTTTTCGATCCTGAGTTCAAAGCTCAGTAAGGGCTGATGTTCATCTGTGTGGACAAAACCCGTGGCAATAAAATGTTTCCCTTTTATTTTTCTTCCTTCCCCTCCCTTGTATTTTTGTGTAAATGTTCAAAAATCAGACACCATAAACCATCTCACAAGACTGGCCATTTGAAATAAGTATTTTCTCAATGTGTATACTTCTGCCAGCTGGGTGCACCTTCAGGCAGAACCTTTGCTGCAGCCTGGGCCAGGACCACCTATACAGTCCCTGCAGCAAAGCAGGAACATGTGTCTTACCCACAAGTCTCTGACTTTCATCTCCTATTTCTCTCCCTGCCCCAGAACAGGGAGTGGCTGATGTAGCTGAAGGAAGTGACTGTGGCTAGCAAGCTGTCCTGTCCCTGGGTGGTCAGGCGTGCATGTGTCCAACACACACACAGTGCGCACTGAAGGGATTGATGCCCTGAAGACCTTGGCAGTAGGAAGGGCTCTTGGACATCTGGAAGTAAGTGGCCTCCCCTACTTCACATCTGTTACCAGGACCTCCACAGGCGCACCTTGAACAGCATACATATAAGAAACCTTCTCCTCCACCACGTAGAGAAGAGCAAACAAACAGGATTTACCACCATCAGAAAGCTTTTGGGCAGGTGGAAGGCACCGATTCCTCTTTGAAGGCTGAAGAAAATGAGCAGCTCTGCTTGGTGTTTTTTAAAGGTCTGTAACATGGTTAATAATCTTTTTCTTTATGACCTCTCTTTGCCAGCCCCCATACGTAATTTTATACAGAGACTGAAGTTTTGCCTGATGCCACCAAGATTCTCCCAGCTGGTCTTGAAGCAGTGGGTCAGCAAACACTCCTGGCATAGGTGCCAAAAAGGGAATGCAAGTATGTGTAGCCTAAGTCACGTCTGTCCCGGGGGACAGAGGGCAGAACTACAGCACATTTCCCCTGAAGCCTCCTGCTCCTGGAGCCCTCCTTGTACTTGGCAAATGAACATACTTCACAAAAGGAAAAAAGAGGAATACGTGTTTTTCCCCGCGTATGTTCTCATGGCATCGTTGAAAGCTATCCAACAAGCACAGACCAGGGTTGCTTGAAATTACCTGAACTTCTGCAGATAATTCAGCTTTTGCATACATTTAGTAAAAAGGTGGTTAAAGTCATGCTCATATGAACTGCAGTAGTTTAGTCCCCTTTCTTCTTCTCGTTTCTTATAATGAAGGAGTAGAGTCACTATTGAAAATACTATGGAGCTTTTTTTTAAAAAACAACAATACGTCAAGGCAGAGCAACTTATTCCAACATTACGGGTTCTATCCAACTTTATATAATTTTGTCACTGCGAAGCAAGGCTTGTTATTTTGGGCCTACATTTCTGTAAACATATTACTTGTTTCTTCTAACTTGCAGGTCCTTGGTTTTAGCTTCCATACTCCAGCTAAAGCAGTCCTGGTGCAAAGGCTGGTGATGTCTTCTACCCTCCGCAGGGCCTGTCTGTCTGCACTGCTTTCTGTGCAAAGCCTCAAACCCAAAGCAGACTAATTTGTTGCCCTGACAACTTATTTCTTGGGGGGTTTTTTGCCCTCCTTGTTGTTATAGCTACTCACAAGAACACATATACTCTTTGCTCTACCTTCTGTCTGAACAGGTATAACTTCCTGTCAAGGGCAGTGTCTACACTGAGAGTACAAGGGCTACACAGTTTTAATTAAACTCTATTTAAAAATATGTTAGTGGCCACAAAAGACAGATGTTACAACACCAAGAGGCATTTGTTGTTTATGGTCATCCCGATGGCCCACCTGACTGATGTACTTCTTAATATTTTAGGTGGCTAACGTTAAAAGCTAAGACAGTACTTACTTAAAATGTGTAAAATTTCATTTTTTGAGCAAACTCTAATCCAGTAATTGATGGGGTTTGTGTAAGACAACTGTCCTTCCACCATCCACAGTTCTGAATATGCAATTGTCAGACTACTTGAAGTTGAAATCTTCTCCTGATAGCCAGGCTTTCAAGACAGAACAACATTGTTGTTGATATTATTTTCAGCTAGATAAATTAGTTACATGGGACATACTGATAAATGCACTTCCTCTTCCCTCCTAAATTCCTGACTTCTCAGATTAAAATGAATCTGGCTGAAACTTCTTTTTCAGTTAAGACATACCCATCCTGCATATTTTTCATGCTTGTCTTTCACATATTAGCCTTCAACAATCCAGCCCTACTTTCTTTGAATTCCCTGGATATGTGCAGAAGGAATTCCCTTCTTTCCATGTTTAGACTAAACATTGGCAGTGCAGGTCAGGATCCTGGATTACTTTTTTTTTATGTTAAACCTGCACTGAACTGAGACCAGAAGCTTATTTGGGAAGCAAAAGTGTAGAATATTCTGCCAGCAACACTCAAATCTCAGCCACCCACTGCCTCGAGCCCTGGGGTGAGTTATCCCAGACGGAGGGTGGAAAAGGCCATGTGCCCCAGACGGAACACAGAGTGTGAACCTGCTGCTTCCCCAGCCAGCCTGTGCGCAGCAGCGCAGGAGGTGATCCCATCAGACAGCGGGCTAAGGCCTCGCTCCACCAGACTGAGTCAGGAGATGCTATCAGGTGCTGCTTTGCTGTCCTTGCCACACAAGTCACACTGAGTATTTTGTCACTTGGGCTATTTCAACTTTTAATTACCCCAAGTAATAGGGAGCAGAGGGTATTTAACATATTAGAAAAGAAATCTCTGAGTCTGAGTTATTGAACGTCTGTAGAAAGCAGTATCCCTTAGGAGCAATGAAGTGCCTTGGGTCTCTAGAAATTTATGTCTTTATTGATTATTGTCTTAATTTTTGTAATCCATAAACTAACAAAACAGAGCCAGTTTTGTCCTCCAGACTTTTATTTCTAATTAGAGCTAATGAATAATCAAGAGAACACAGAGGAGTCACTGATTGAGTCATATAACAGATTTCTAAATAAATAATCTACTTGGTTCCCTCTGGGAAAGAAGTCAGCAGCATGTCACTCACAGAGGGTGTTATGCTGACAGGTGACAGGGATGTTTTGTTATGTAATATTTAATCCTAAAAATGTTTCTTAAGGCACTGTCAGAGCAGAAGTTGAAATCTGTGTAATGTCATATTTCCTCTGAATTCAGAGAGAGAAAACTTTGCCACCATTTAAGTTCGCAATTTGAAACCCAGTAATGATAGGCTTTGGTCAAGAAAGATATATGACTTTTCCTCAGAAAGTGGAAATGAAAACTGTTTCGCAAGATACCAGAGATTTGTTCTTGTGACTGGTTTGGATGATACTGAGACTGCTTTTTGAACTTAAGTTGCTTTGGTTGTTTGGGATTTTTTTAACACCCTTTGGTTTACACACATCTTGCAGACTCCTGCCCTGTGTCCTACCTGCTGATCCTTCAGAAAGAGAAAATGGTATAAATAGCTGTCAGGGGGGCAGGACAAATAAGTGTGCTATCTGAAATTTCCACAGATCCTAATGCCAGGCCAATCCTGTGGCACTGATTCAAGGGAAAAAAAAGTATCATTGGTGTCAAAATTATTTTTTACTCAGTAAGGTCTAGTCTGGCTGTATTTTCAAATCTGTGAAATAAGACTAACGGTCAAAAAGGAAAAAAAAAGCAAAACAAAAAACCCACACAGCTTCAAAGACCTTGAAGTAATAATCAGTTCTACACACTCTGACAAAATCCATTCAGGGTTTTATGCAAAGATGTACTTAACATTGATCTCTCATGACAAATTCCTGAACTAGAAGGACTAGAGCAGGGGTACAAGAGAGGCATCAGTCATGAACTCCGAGGCCAAAGGAGTTCTCTGCTCATCGTTTGTGGCTAGATTGCAATGTCGCTGGCACCACCAGAGTCATGACACAGTTTAAAAATTCCATCTCATTGCAGTAAAGATGAAGGGTTGTGGGGCAAGAAATCATCTTTAGTACGTATGGGCGTTCCTTATGGCACACATTCTCAACGAATGTTTGCTTTGAACTTTAGTATACAATTCTGCATCAGAAAAGAGTGGAGTCCACCGTGAATTGTTGGCCATTAACAGCATGAGGTTTTAGGCACAAGTTCTGCTTGCATTTCTTGATGAGTACAACTGTTACCTAATGCAGTATTTTAAATGAAAAGCTGGAAACCTCAGTGGGGCACACAGCTTTTGCACTAAGAATCTAAATAGTCTTTATTTTCTTGGGTACAGAGACATTTTTTTCCTGTTTTTTTTTTTTTTCTGGTTAATTTATTTTGTGAGAGTTTTATACATTTCTGTGTCCTAATGGTCCTTGCAGAGATCTTTTGGGTTTGCTTCCTACTATATTCATTTTCCACTTTCCCTCTTCTCTGTATCTGCTGTTTCTTAATCTTTAGCTTTGCTGCTGCTGCTGTAACTGATAGAGAGATTTTGGAAGGGCGCATCCATACGGTCCTGTACTGCAGATAAAAGGATAAAGAAATACATCAGACACAGGGAAAAGGATACAGTGTCTATGAAATCCTCAGACTGGAAGAAGAAATGCAAATAAAATAGCAAGAGAAAAATTCTTGTTCTCGGGTGGAAAGTTCTTCATATAACAGGGCATAAAACTGTAAGATACCATGTGATATTTTAAGATAATTGTGTCTATTTTGAGATTTCTCACCCCAAAAGCATTGTCAGAATTCTCTGCCCTTAGTACCTAAATGTCACTGCTGCTATTCAGCTACACAAATTTAAAGCTGACAATATATGTTTCCCATTAACAAAACCACGACCTGGGTGCATTCATTACTCATGGTTGTGATACAGCCGTGAAAAGAGTTATTGAAGCTAAATGATGGCATCATCACAAGAATATACAGGTAGGAACCAGCCATTTATAACCATGACCTGGAAACTAGCATTGAAGCTGTGAAGTGCTGCTATGCCTTCACTATTGTGAGGGATAAAACTCAAATTCCACTTAAAGACAACACTTTAATACTTTGAGGGAGGCATTGCACAGTAGTAGCAGGACCTACACCCTATGGCCCAGGAAGATCCGCATGTCCTGAGCACCTTAAAGTAGGTGCGATCTAAGTCCACAGGACATAGGACACAGGGACTAAATTCCTGCCCTTTTGTGGTTTCCTCCTCTTTCCTTTTCCTCCATTTCTTTTCATCCCAGTCTGACCTTTCATTCACTTTTTACCCCTTCTTTCCCTCCCTATAAGGCAAGAATACGCATGCCTTGAGGAAAATGAAAATATGGAGTCAGCACCAGGAGAACAAATAGGGAGATGGAAAGATGAAGAACAGACTTAATGAAAATGATCAAGGTCTGTATCTTAGTGCACTTGGTGATCGCTTTTTGCTGTTTCAGTCTCGAAGTTTGGGGGCATTGATTTTTTTTTATTTTTCAGTCTCAACACTATACTAAGAAACTTCGGTATCAATTCTCTTCCCCCCAAGAAAGCTTGAGTGTTTCTGAGACTTAAAAGTTGAGTTTATATGGCAGGAATCTACCTGGAAAAGCCCCATGAATCCTTTCCTGTCACTGAAGTCATCTCCCTCCAAGATGGAAAGACTTTTCTCCTCCTGCAAACACTTGCTAAAAATCATCTGTGAAGAATGGTTGTAGAAATGTCTGCGGGACAAATCCTATCTCAGCTTTGGCTGTAAATGCAGTCCCTGAATGTAGCAACCTTCCTGTTTCGGAGCCTGCTGTCCTCCACGAGGGACTGCAGAGCAACTGGAAGCAGTGGTGAGCATGACAGTGTCAGAAGATTTCATAGACTTTGCTTATAATTCCTTAAACAGAAATTTTACTATGAGGAAGTCAATGCAATTTCCTCCTATCACACTTTGATTTGTCGAAAGCTCGTGACTTGCCTTTGCACACCAGTGGTAGCTAGTATTTATGGATTAATGGTGCAAGATGCATGGATGTCTGGCATAGTGGCATGCCCCAGAGTGCCCAGAAAGCACAGATCGATGTGGCATTCAGCTGCATGGCTGCACCAGCACTGGGCTCTCTCTGTTCTTTCTTTCCTAGATGGCAGGGAGCCATGGCCTACCACAATGCTTCCATTGTTGAAACATAAAGAACCAAACACGCATGTTTAGCCTGATCAGTACTGGAACAAATCACTTGTACTTATCAGATTGCAAGGCCTTTTCTGGGAACAGATATTCGAGGTCCTCCAAAACTCCAGCAACAAAAAAAGGTCAAGGAAAATAGAAACAGTCAGGCAAGTCAAAATACAGCGAGATATCTTCACCTTTGAGTCATGGTGTTTCACTAGCTGATGGCTCAAACTCGTTTGTGTAACTAAGTATAATAGAGCTGGGGTGACACTTACACATCCTGAACCAGTGGAAAGCAACTTCCTTATCATTAAATGTGTACCTGAAATACTAATTCCTGCTGCCTAAAAACAGATTTCTCCCTGTTAGAAAGGCAGGTATGAACTAAAAAAATTAGGAATTACAAGACTAGTCCAGTGTGCTCTCTTGCACCACTTCATGCCAGAGAAGTTGCCAAAAGGCTATTTGTGGGTAAATACTCCCCAGGAAGTTTCTTCCTCTCCCAGCACTTCAGTTATAATGCTGATGCCACACACTTCAAGACAAAATACTCTAACACATCAAACCATTGCACAGGTAAGAACTGAGTGTATATCATCTGTGTAAATGGTTGTCCCTTATTTGAATTTTTTCTGGAATTCACAGAGGGACAATAAACAGGGAATGGCCAACGTGCGTATTAGTCCTGAACCTAACTAGACTTAAAACAAAGCACTTAAGAAGAGGATCACCTGATGCAGTTGCTGGGATCTGCAGTTCAGTGACCTTGGCAGTCTCCTTCAGTCTTGTATTATTTCCAAGTCTCTGCAAACAGCTGTTTGATTGTTAATAAATATCTTCTACATCTCTTTCATGCTTTATTCCATAAGTTGTAATACTACCAAGTTTGGTGCCAAAGAGCCCTCATGGGTGGAAAGTGGTCAAATATGTTCCTTGTTGAGCTCCAGAAACAATCTATTTATACCCACAGCCTGTCCAAACATTTTGATTTTCTTGGAGTATAGTTTATTTAGTGTAACATGCTCCCTAAAATGAGTGGAGTCAAGACTTCACAGCCTTCCTCCCAGTGTTGTATTTCTAACCCTGTCTTTCCCAGCCCGACAACTCTGCCTTTATGCTTAGGCTCTCCACAACTTGTCTCCTTATGGCTTTCTTCCTTCCTCCAGAAATGGCTTTTTCTGAGTCATCCAGCCAGATCTAACCTTGGTTTTCTCTTTGCAGGTAAACCAAAGGATCCTAAATGCCTGACTGATTTAGCTGGAAGAGAGAGGAGATTTCATTTTTCTACTGCACCCTAAATAAGTCAGATACCTTAACGCAAACAGGCCACTGTATTTGGAGTGCATATTTTGGTATTATCTGTAGTGTTCACAAAAATTCTGTTCAGTAAATACATCTAATTTTGCTCTTCAGCTGACGAAATAAGTAAAATAAGCTAGTAATTCTTTTCTGTTCTTCTTTCTATTTTCTGTTCTTTTCCTCATTGCTAATTCTCTTTTGTGATAATTCTGTAAAATTTCTCCAGTGCCATTCACAGCCTCCCTTCAGCATGCAAAAGAATGCTGTGTTTGGCTATGTCTCCATTGACATATGCATGAAGAGTGACACTCCCCTGGCTTCCGAATGACTGGGTTAGGTCCCGCAGACAGCAACTCCCTTTGACTGTGATGTCTGAAACACCCTTTACCTTTTTTACCACCCTGGAAAAAAAGTGTTCTTTACTGGTTGTCCCACTATACTAACTGGTTCCCTTCTGTTAGTTCCACAAAAATAGCTAAGGGAAGGGATTAAACCTGACAGATACTGTTTTCTTTGGAGGTCTTCTCATTCCTAGCAGCTGGACAACTGGAAAATGAGATTTGTGAGCAGATAGCAGCACTGTCTACTAAAGCCTGAAAGTTTTACTATTGCTTTTTATAGGATTTTGTAGCATATATATCTCAGGCAGACAGAAGCTGCTCTGTGCATGTTTGTAGATGTGTCTAAAAATACCAAAAAGTACAAATCTGATCAAATGCATTCCCATGATCCCATTCTTTCTCCCCCGTCTTCGTCCTTAAGGCTTTTCTTCTGTGATTCACACTGGTAAAGTAGCACCAGTTATTATTTTGTTATTATTTTGTAGAACATACAAAGGAAATGCCAATTTTGCAGCTGCAGTTTAATTTTTCCTTGTTTTCCTCTATAGTGTGAAAGATATCTTTTATGTATTTATGGATCCTTCATAACAAAAAGGTATAACTGGATGAAATAGGTGTTGATTTGCCCATCTGCACCTGACCGTTTGACAATGTTTCCCTCATTAGCACAGAAGTGCTGGGGCCAGAGGAAGCATTTAAGGAGGACTCACAGACCATGTAAGCCATTGGGTTTGATGAAGGAGCCCCAGGCAACACCTGTGCTCCCCTTCTGCTTTTATCAGTACACTCACCTGCCCGGCGTATAGGAGAAATAGGAAAAGCAGTACCGCAGCAGTGTGACCCAGATACGCTGCCCAGTCTGTACTGCTCTGTACTGCAACAGATTCTGGCATGCTGCACCGAAGCACTCCAGTTTCCAGAAAAAAGGAGAAAGGAAATGAGATGGGAAGTCAGCCAGGGTTGCCAAGCTGCTGGGATGCTGCTGCAGAGCTGTGCCTTGGGCAGCTCTTCTCGTCTCCATGTCCTTTCCACGATCTATTGACTGCATCCATGTGGGACATGAGGGCTGTGGAAGCCATCCTGGGAACATTAAGATGAAACATCTGGAATATCGATGGATCAAAATGTTGGAGGTGAACAATAGAGGCATTGAGAATGATTATGTTCAATGTCTGAAAGCTAGGAAGGGAAAAAAGTGCTTCGGCAGTTTGATGGAAAAACCAGGGATGACATGAGCAGTATGCTATAGTCAGGGAACTGGTAAAAGAAATACGACCCCAGTAGCAGTGTCTTCCTTTGAGAATTGAAGGCATCCAAGAATTGAAAGCACCCAAGCTGAAAAAGGAAAAAAGGCAGAGTAAGCATGGGCAAGAAGGAAGAAAGGAAACATGGAAGGGTAAATCTTAGTAAAATTATTGGGAAAAAACACTGAAAAATTTGGGCACAGTTAGTCTATACAAGATCTATGGAGCGATGGTAAATGGTCGAAAATAGGCTTTCTGTACTGCTTAAGACAACATCAAGACCGGTAATTTTGTTAACAGTGAAGGTTCACAGCTACAGAAAAAATATATTTTAATATTCTGCTAACTGATGTTCATTTAATTGTGATCTCCCTTGACAAAGGCAGTTATTTTATCTGTGAGCCAACCGAGGTTAATGGTCCCTTTGCAGCTGGAGGCAGTGGAGAGGGTTTTGAAAGAAACTAAGGGTACAGGAGGGCAATGTCCAAGCTAGGGCATGGGCTAAAGGGCAGGTGTTGAGCGAAAGGAGATTCAGCTATTCTCATATTTGAGACCCCTTTTCTATTTTTCCCTGGGCTTTTGTCCTCATCGTGCCACTATTGCCCACAGCAACGTGGGTGCCTGGGGTGAGGGGTGAGTCTAACTTCTTCAGCTGCAGCACAAATTCTGCTCCCTACTAACCTGATTCATGTTTGAACCAGTAACCCAGAGCTGGGAGGCTGCCTAGCTCATTAAAAATTCCCTGAGCGAGTTTTCTGACCCAGTTCCAAAACAACAGAGCAAGCTTTTTAAGTTGGTTTTTAGAATTCATGTCATAAAAGATTCAGGCAACATATAGATTATTTATTCGCATAGGGGATTTAAAATTGCTGCTTTATTAAAAAAAAAAAAGCATCTGATTTCCAGCGCTCTCTTTGTTTTACTGCTATTCAGGCAGCTACTAAAGAAGCGGGTGGAGGGGGGAAAGGAGGAAACTGGGACAAGGTCTTAGGCATGACTACAAGGACCCAACAAATCCAGTTCTAGTGCCAAATTGTTTTAATGAAAGAGCTGATTTTACTTTCTACTTGCCTGTGAAGGGCAAAAGGGCACATTTATTATCTCAGCTATTTTATTTGATTCTTTCTATATAAAGGATCTACCCCATTCTCTGTGTGTTTTGGATTAATCAAAAAAAAAATTGCTCCCATATTTGCTTCTGCAGCATGTCCTTCATTTCAGAGTCAGACCCACAACAACTGTCACCAGGGACAGGTCCGTTGAAGACACACCAGCTGTCCTGATTTGTACCAGCTTCAGCTCTACTCCACGCTCTGCTAATGAAAATGAATACAGTCTTGTGGCTTCACCAAAGCCATTGTTCTTGGCTTCAGGCTCTGGTTAGAAGCCCCCTCCTATTGCGGTTAAGAAGCACGTCAAAATCCTTTTAGGGAAACCAACGGTAAAAATAGAAAAGCAACGTTGTCATTGCAGACAAATCTCAAGTAGGCAACAGCCTCTCTCCATGACCTTCCGGTAGAGAAAGTTTTTTTTTCAGGAAATCTGAGTGGCACTTGAACTCTTTGGCAGATGAAAGGTCTCTTTTGTAGAGCCAGAGTACGAAACAGAAGCATGGCAAGCTGTAATTTCTATCCCTTCCAGCACTGGTTAATGAAAAACTAAGATGGGACACAGAGGAACAGAGTACAGAGATACACACAGGACTTTTACACCCCCTAAAGATGCTGGAAGCACAAAGAACAGAGGTTCAGGGAAACAACAGTGATGAGCATGACACAAGGAATTTGGGTTCTGCACAGGAGTCCCAAAAGCAATGCTGCCACTGTGGGGCCTCCAGCTGTGCTCCCTACACCCTCACAGCCTCCCCACACACTCTCCCCCTGCTCTCCTGGCATCAGGCCTGAGGTTCCTCCCACTCCTTTCCTTCTGGATAAGACTTGTCCAACCTTGGAGGATGAAATGTTCAGGTTCTAAAATTTTCAGCCTGGAAAAAGCGAAGGAGCTGTGCAATGCACCAGAACCCAGCAGCTTCCCAGCCAAAAAAAGGCTGATGTCTCATGCACTCATCTTGTGGTTCAAAGATTCTCAAAACAGTCTGGCCGAGGTCACATTACAACTTGGATAAACATCTATTGCTGTACCTGTGGAAAAAAACAAATAATCAGCCGTATCTTGGCAATCTTCTCAAACAAGACAAATAAAAGGGTCCATGTAATTATAAGCCTGATAGCTTGAAACTCATCCCAGGTAAAATACTCTATAGCTGATCTGAGAGTCAGCTAATAAAAAATTAAAAGGAAGCAGTGTATTTAATGCTGAACAAAGTGCAATTATGAAAAAGTAGTTTGTTATCTGTTGATAATATTACGAGATTGATTGCAAAAGCTAACTGTGGCTGTTGTAATAGACTCTGCAGGGTGTGTGATGTGGTATGGCATGGCATTTTGATTAAGAGGCAAAGTGGATTAAAAACTGGCTGGTAGGTCTCAAAATGTAATGGGGATTTTTGTTCTAATGGTTATATTTCTACTGGTTCCCACAGAGATCAATTTTTAGCATTATGCCATTTAAAACTCTTCATTAACAGCCTAGAGAAATGCAGTCATTTGCAAATGCTAAAAAAAAGAGGGGGGCACTAATCAATTATGAAGAAAATAGGTCTCTGATAAAGAGCAACACGTATATGTCAGTAAATCAAATTCAAGTAAAGAGTATATGTCTGAGTGTGGCCTATAATGAAAGCATGTCTCTACAAAGACTGCAAGTTAAGACCTGGGGAGGACTGTAGTGGAGGCTGGAGGTCCTGGTGCATCATCTGCTGTGAACATGAGCTTCAGAATGATGATGGTGCAACCACCTGATGTCACCTTTGCTATATCCTAACTACAAAAGCACAGAGCAAAAGGAACAGAGAGGTTTGTGTCATGCCCACAGGGAGACTGCTTCTGAAAATTTTGTCCTGTCTGATGCCTACAAATTCAAGGCACATGCTGATGAAATTGGAGAAGATTGACGAAAGAGCCACAAAAATTACTGAAGGACTGGAAAACATGTCTCTTGAGAAAGAAATAAAAGGATTTATCTTCTTGAGTTTATTCAAAAGTATGTTGACCAGGGAGCTGCCCACTTTTTAAACATGGGAACAGAGATACGATAGTCTTCAAGCTAATAAACAAATACAAAAGCTGGAAAATTGAGCTGGCCAAATATAGAGTATTTTTTTTCACGTGGTTTCCAAGGGATAGTCTATGCAATTGGGCTGTCCGTTCGTCTGTCAGTTACAGCTCTTGTTTTCCCTCCTCCTCTCCCACCCAGGCAAGTTTAAAATATCTTTAGTATGCTTGTCCAGTTACAACCAAAACTGCTGGGGTGAGGTGGTGGGAAAATAAAAAATCTCAAAGACATGACAAATCTGTAAGTGTCCTGACAACAAGCAACTGGACAGAGTGCTTTGTGGATTCATGCTTTTACGCAGAGAAAGGCAGCTGTGATTACGCTTCATGCTGTCTAGTGCAGATTCCAGCTGGCTGGCCAATAAGCCAGTTCATACCCTGTTTGGCTTATACAAGGTTTTTCCAAAAGCCTGACTAAGAGTGTAGCAAAGATTGAATCAGAGAAATCCTGTGGGTTGTATATTATAGAAGATCAGGGTGGTAGCCTTTCTGGTCTTACTGTCTCTGAATCCACGACCATTTCCTTCAATAATCCAAAGCCAGTGAAGAAAGCAAAAGGAAAATAAAAAGTTAACCGGTCAGCTTGTCCAAAGGCAACAGCCCTGCCAGAGAAGAAAGAGGAGTTTGAATCTCCTACCCCAGTTTAACAAGAGCCAGTGGGTCTGACTTTGTCCTGCTCTCCACAGGGATGGCTCAGAGCTGTGTGAGCGGGGCTACCAGGGAAGTCAGAGAGGTGGCCACGACATTGTGTCATCTGTGGCAGACTTTAGCTGTCCAAGGTGGAAATGGGGGCTGCCCTGCCTGTTGTCCAGGCCCACTGCTGCACAGACAGCACAGACAGCTCAACAGGACATCCCTCCCCTCATCGGCATCTTAGCCCTGCATCCCAGTGCAGTCATGGGCTCTACCAGTTGCTCCAATTTGCACATAATTCCCTGGGCTGGAAACTGCACCATCTCCTGCTATTTGGGCAATGGCTTGTGGGTGGGCAGCTGGGTCATTAACCACTGCACCTCTGGCGGTGACTGCAGGGTCAGCACAAAGGCAACTTGCCCCAGCCCATGCAGCCCTTGCCCTGCTCCCCTCTCGCCACACCAAGGCATGCAGTCATCCCAGCACAGCTGCCCGGTGCTCGAGCTGAGGAGCAGCGTGGTGAGAAAGCTTGGGGAGCACTTCCAGCTTCCTTATTCTTCAGCTGGATGTGGGTCACCACACAACCACAGAAGCAACAGTGCCAGCATGAAATGATAGGTAACAGGAGGGCAGGAGCAAGCAGTTGGGGAATGCAGGAGGTGAAGGAGAATTGAGCCAGGCATGAAACACCCGCACAGTCATGCTGTCAGCCAAATCCACGAGCAAATGCAATTCGCAGCCCCCAGACAGTGAGCCTGCTCGTCTGCTTCAGTGACACTAGTCTTCGAGCTGCCCTGTTTAACTCAGCTGTAACTACAGAAACTGCAGTCACACAGTGTTATACAGACATATCCTGTGAGAGTCTCATATGCCATAAGCAAGCTTTTCTTCCTAGTGCATTTCATTTATGCTGAATATTTCACTTGCAAAACAGTCCCCACAGGAGGAAGGAAGCATCCCAGGTACTGGGACAGCAGGGTGAGCTGGCAAGGAGTTGAACCCCACCAGTGCTGCCCAGCTGGGTGCCTGCAGCCTTTGAGAGAGGCAGTTTGCACAACCTTCCTTGCCAGGTAATGGTGTCCAGTGCTTGCACAGAACATGCTGAGAGGTAATATAACCCTGTGACTGACAGATTTATTTCTATTTCCTTTCCAGATAAGCACTTGGTAAATAGGGGTGACAGTGCTGGGGCTGTTGTAGGTTCAGTGACAGACTGGCTTTACTTGAGTACACATGTGTGACTTTGGTGTTCAGACTGATTACAGCCATCCACAAAGCTGGCTTTGAAGCAGTATATTACCTCAGATATTTTCAGTATAAGAAATGGGGAAGCTATTGGTTTGTGCGAGCCTGTTCCACCTTTCATCTCCCAGCTTGAGCCATACAGGGGAATTCAAAGAGATCATCTGATGTCACGGGGCTCTACTCTTGACAACGATGGAAAAAAGTGGAGAACGCACATATTGCTGCTTCTGAATTCAAAGTGGCACGTACACTCCTGCAATTTGCAACCCAGCATTATGCAGCTCCACGAGGAAAAGCATTGTACACCCTGGCTGTCTGGTCACCTCCCCAGAAGATGCAGTCCTGGCTAGGTTTGTGCAGAACTAGCCCAGCGCAGTAAACTGTCAGCTCAGGCTCAAGTTAAGACATAAGCTGTTCAGTTTTGTACAGTGTAGCACCACTGCTAATAAGGCAGTCCTTATTGCCAGCCCCAGGGTGAAAAAACAACCGAGCCATGGAGAATGGCAGGGTCATTTTCTGTGACCTATTTTCTTGAATATTTGGGGCATAATTAATTTTCCTATAAATGTACACAAACGAATAGGAACTAGGAACCTTGCAAAAAGTTATTCATTGCACTTGAAACACAGGAAGTTCATAGGGCCCTGGTTGGCCTGACAGTTTCTCTAGGTCTCCAGCCCCACCAGCCCAGCCCCACCAGTGCAGGTACCTGCAGGCTGCTGGGGCTGCCTTCAGGATGAACTCTGAGCACAGCCCCAGTTCTCCCTCTCTGCATCACAGTGCAATGCCTTAGCTCTTCTGCTGTTTCAGCAACACCTCAGGCCCCAAATAGTTTGCAATGGCTTTGAGCCACAGTGCAGCCAAGGCTTGTTTTGAAAGCTCACCAGCCTACCATGCAGGCCCCAGCAGATGCCTTGCAGGAGACTTGTGGGTACCTCTCCTGCTGCTGTTTGCTTCTCTGACATGTTATCCCTCTGCAGACAACAAAGGGAAGGGTCTGCTGACTTTTCCTAAAGAAACTGCAGCTCAAAAGCCCTCATGCCAGCCTAGAAAACATAAGCTAGAAAGAAGAGTCCAATTTTTGTGCAAGGAGAAGAGGATGTTTACAGGACTTGTTCCAGGGAAGAAAGAAAAAAGCTCTGGGGGACAGTGTAGGAGAGATCTCTAAACACTGGAAAAGGTTTTAATAGCAGTATATCTGCCTGAATCAACACAGTCAACCAATAGTGTTACAGAGCTAAATATCACTCTAACTTCCTTCATATCTTCCTCCCTATGGTCCTGACCTTTACTCTTCCACCTCTGCTACCTGCCTTCTGTGTTTCCTTTCTTCTTTCTCTTTTTGAGTCTGTTCCGCTTTCCATGCTCAATGCCCACATGTTCTCCAGCAGTAACTACCAGCTGCTTTTTGGAAGCCAGTGTTGGATTGAGAAAAAAAAAAAAAAGCTGAAGTAAAATTTTATGTGGTTGTTAAAAGGCACTAAATCTGACCCTGGAGACTCACCAGTTTGAAACCCCATGGCTCTCTTGTCAAAGCTGTTGGCCAAGGAAAACTCGTATGTGGAGGTGGAAAGGCTGGTGGTCTGCATATTGCTCACAGCCAGGCTGGCACTAGGCTCTCTGTGAATTGAACAGAGCAGAAGGCAGCACCGAAGTTTTGCTCTGCTTTTCTCTGGGAGCCAGCAAGAAGTTAAGACTTGCTTTGAAAGCAATCATCCTTCCCCGTGGAGAGCCCAAAGGATACATCTGCTTCTGCCTTGGCAGGTGTGTTAGTGAGGCATGGGACCGAGGCTCCCAGCTCTTTGCTCGAGTTTGCATCTGATTAATAAAGTGGCCTTGTGAAATTTCCTTAGTTTGAGCAATACAACGTCTGTAATGGGCCTCAGAAGAGCTTTGGGAAGGAGGCTTTGATGGGGATTAAGCTGTGCAGCATAACTACATAAAGGAGTTGCTTTTCACTTTGGCAGCATGGACAACCTTAGCAGTTATTCCACTCAGCAAGTCCTGTCAGCGTTTAAGGATTCAGATACTCAACTGGGATTTATTATTTAGTTGAAAGCAGAGGCAAAATTAGCAGGGATAAAACAGAATTTACAACAGCTATGTGTAAACCTCTATCAAACACGCTTTTTGCTCAGAGCTTAACCTAGAGATGTGCCATGTAGTCCTCCTTTTTATTGCGGAACGAGTGTGTGGTGTCTTTATAGTGGTGAGATCTAGTGCAAGAATAAAGTCTTTTTTGCATTCATCTTCAATCACACTGATGCAAACATGCAGAGGTGTCTGTAACTGTGTGTTAAGTGAAGAGCTAAGAAAACTGCCATGCATATATCTTTTTCTAAACTCCCAGGAGATGTGACTCAATCGCAGCTGAATATGCATAGAAAGTCCCAGATAACCTTGTTGGAATTTCACTACAGGCACTGTGTAAAAGTTGTGCAGAAGTTCAGGTAGTGTACAGAAATCACAATACAATATTTGGAATGTTAAAAATGTGCTGGAAAATGCAAAGGAACTCCTCAGACAGCCTTCATTAGTCTAAAAGATGGCCAAGTTTTCTCCCGCTATTGCTATAATGTTTTCCTTTTCCATCTTCATTTCTTCTAGTTGTTTCAGTGTTAAACGTAACACTGGTGTTAGAAAAACTAGTCTTCCCTTGCCATCCTAGGGGCTCGCAGTGAGTGCTGACCCTGCGACCTGGCACACATGGGTACACGAGAGTGACAGTCCCTGTGGGCTCCCCCCGCCCTCGTGGGTGCTGCTCACCTGCTCTTGCCAAGCCGTGGTGCCACAGCTTCTCCGGGGTAGCTCTGCCCCCTCCCATGATGGAGACAGATGTGCAAAAACACGTCATGGCAAAAAAATGGGACGGCATTAACTCAGATCATGGCTTCACCATCTGCAGGGTGGAAAAATGTGCAAGGAAAAAGGCTTGCACAGCCAGCTTCCCAAATGGGGCAAGCAGAGAGTCAGCCCCTCACTCGGCTGCTCTGGAGCTGGGTTAGGAGTCTGCAAGGTGGCTGCCCTGAGCTGTAACACAATACAAAGGTACTCAGAAATAGTCTTGCAGGCTGCTTGGATCATTTTCTCTTTTTTGATTTTCCTTGGTGCTAAGTACCATCCCTAAATAGATTAATGAAGCAGAGTCCATAAACTCTGCTACTAATTTAGTTGAAAAACATGCCAGGTTGACAAGCCATTATTATATTAATTGAAGAAGTTATTTGGATAACAAGGCATGTGGATAAATAGAATTATTAACGAGCAAGAATTTAGAAGATATGTTATTCATTAGGCTCTGTTCATAGATATTTCTCCTAGCTTGTTATTTGCATAGATATGTCTATATATTATAGTTAACGTCTTATATATTTTGATATTTGTCTACATGCATATACATTTGGGGGAAAACAAATGTGTGCAATTAGTTTTTAGGATATTAAGTATGCAGTCACTGTAAGTATTCTGCAGCGCCTTTTCCATCAAATGTATGGTTACATTACATGCTTGCAACTGGAGAGGCACGAGTATTTGGCCTACAGTCTTCTGTTCTTGAATCGCCTGACGAAGAATGTTGTTCTTGAAGGAATAAATAAAATTTCTTGAGGTTGTTTTTGACCATGGAAAAATAAAACCCGAACATCTCTTGTTTTTGTTCTTTTGAACTTGAATACTGAAATTTAAAAGTTGGCAAAGATACTATTTAATTACTTACTGAGGTCTGAGATGTTAAAAATACAGCATCATCATAATAATAGCAATAGTAGTAGTACAAATAATAAAACCAACAACAATAATACTAGAAACTGATGCAGAGAGGACCTGGGCATCCTGGGGATCAGCTGCAGTGCAATGGAGGGCGCTGTACCTCACTGCCAGGGTACAACATCTCCCGCTGTGTGGCTGCTCTGCAAGGGGAAGGGAGCCAACTGCAGGCTGTTTTGCCAGGACTTCCTCCTGCAGCTTCACCTTAGGGAGAAAAGCTTCATCTCCTACAGTTTCTGGTTAATCTCAGTGAATTTTTGACAAGCCATGACATTCATACCTTAAATTGTCTATGTTCACACCACTGCATCAAGCAGGGCTATAAACCTGATTCTGCCTTGGTACTTCCACAGGCTGATCCAGGATTTTACTCCTTAATTTTTAGGTTTCCTCATCTTGAGATTTTAACAAAAGACTAGAGAAATCAGTGGCACTTTTTTTACAATTTTGGTATTTCATTAATGGTACTTTCTTCTCTTCCTATATTCAGGACAAGCCCGGGTTAGCTGAGACACCTATTACAACATGCTGAATAGGAAATGACCCAGTGCAAGCCATGGTTTTGACAGGGAAGCTCCATGACCCCCCTCATGTTGCTGCTCTGCCATCTCTTAAAGCTGATTTGAGGGTGGGCTACTGCCAAAAGAAGTGGTTTCTATCTTCCCTCAGTCACCTTTCAGCCTGTCACTGGACACACATTGTTGAGGTGTCACTCAGACTGGTACCAGTGCTCATATGGCCACGCAATAAGCTGGATCCCACAGTATATCTGGCCCGAAGCTAATCTTTACTTTTGTAACTGCCATTGACAGCTTAATTTTCAGCAGCTAGCTGGGCAAAGGTAGTGTTGGCTCAAGTGAGGCAGCAAAGAGAGTGTGGAGAAGGTAGTGAGGTCTACAGGACCAATAATTTTAGTAAAAATACAGCTCACATATTGATTTTAAGTGACCAAGAGACAATAACACCCTTGCAGAGCATGGTTTGCAATAGGTAGTACTGTTAAAGGGCATTTCTTCCCCTCTCCTCTGTTAAATTTGCACTTGCAAAATACACTGTTATATAGACAGCTAAATATACTATAAAATCATCAGGTTCGTTTTCCTACACTTCACTGTTCTTGGATTCTCAAATAAAGCACAGAAGATGAGGCAGTGAAGGAATTAAGGAAAAGAAAGAGAAGATAAGGGAATTTAAAAATGGGTCTTTGACCTGCAAAGCAGTGATGAGAAGAGAATTTTCTCTTTAGTTTATGAAAATTGCAGACTGCTGCCTAGATAGAGATAACTCTGCAATGCAACTTCATTCTTGCTGAGCTTTTCTTTCCTTTAATCCTGCTGACTAGAAACAGTCTATTTCTGTACTGTAAGCATCATCTACTTCAAGTGAAAAGCCTAAATTTAATTTTTCTAGACAGGACTGTGAGTTGTTTCTGTGATTGCTATTATGGACAGAAGAAAGCTAGGTAAAAATTATTTATTTCTCAAGTTAAATATAGTGATGAAGATTTAAAGCCTATGAAATTGGGCAGCACATTTTTGATTCTTCTGTATGATCTAGAGAGATTCATATATGTGACTACTGTTTTCTGGCTCCATAGAGAGAATAAAATGTATATAAATCAGGTAACGTAGTTCATCTGCATTTCATCTGCTGGGAAAGGGAGAACAAGACAGGGAGTCTTTGTGGAGTTTCATCTGATAACAAAATTATAAATGAGACACTTGCTTTGCTGCAGCCGTTGTTGAGATGAGGAGTGCAGTGTGGAGTATAAAAATGCATAGCTAGCTCATGAACTAGTTATAGCTGGCTTAATTTCACTGAAGTTGCTAGAATTGCACTTGTATTATTTTCCAGCTGAAGAGCAGAAAAGTGAAGAGCTTTCATTAGAAACAGTGTAAAAATGTATTTCACAAAGTCTTAATTATTGAGCTGATGGGTGTGAAAGAGGCGAAGAAGTCTATAGTTAGTTTTTCTCATTTGGGAGGGAATTACTGGCACAGACAGACACCCCACAGACAACAGAATTAATCCCCTCAATATTGCTGTAGGAAAAACATGGAGGAATTGCTAATGGTGGTGAAAGGGCCAGCAAGACAAAATGCTGCAATGCTGCAAGAAGCACTTCATTATGCAGCCCTCCTGCCACAGTCATCCACACAAATATAAAACCAAGTTGGTTGTTTTTCCACTGGTGCTGTGGATTTGTGAGGACTCTGACCGTGGCTCACTGGTCCACAAGCAGGTCCTGGCAGCTGGACTCTCCCCATGGCAGCTCCATCACCTGTGGCCAGTGTACATCCGCATCCTGCGAAAATGACTCTGCTCCCCTGATGATATATTTATCGATTTTTAATCTCCGCTGTTAACTACAACTTTTCTCAAATGTCTTTCAAGTTTTGACATGTGTTTTTTGTTATTGTGCTTGTCTTGCCTGAGTTCCTCGCATACAAGCAGAGTGTTGCTCCACTCTCTGCAGCACCTGGTGCAGAGCTGTCAGAAGGCGTAAATCATGTAAATCACGGACCCAATGCAATACCAGTTATGGATGTCGTGGATTTGTCAGCAGCAAGTCACGTGACTATTTCTATAACATTTGTTGTAAAATATGAACACTGCTCATGCTATCACAAGAGCCTCATGTTTTATGTTTGCTGTCAGGGCTGTTTTTATGAGTGAGAAAGTGGAGCAGCCAGCCAGGAGCTCCCACCTGTGCCTGCACTGCAAAGCGGGGAAGCCTCACAGGGCCCTGAAGCGAGCAGAAAATTATGTCCTCTCTTTAGGTCATTTGTAAACTTTCACATGCAATGAAACAGAAGGTGATATTTTAAGTCAGCCCATTTGATAAGAAGCAGAGCAGTAGCTGTAGCCACAGCAGCAAGCTAGAACCCAAAGACACTGGTTTCCGTCTCACATAAGCTGATGCTGCAGGGCTGAAGTCAGGTGAGAAGTAGGATTTTAGGACCTCCCTCCCCTATTTTTTTTGGGTGGGAAATTAGACTAGTGGTGCCCAAACTTTTTTGATTGTTCAGTAAAAAAATTCTGAGCATGCGCCCCCCTGTAATTGTATAGTTTATTTATAAATTATATACATGTATGACTGTACTAATATAGTACAAACATTATAAAACACACACAAAAATAGAAATTAAAATAGGATGAGACAAAGGTGAAACAAATACTATTTTTATTTTATTTTTAAATTTAAATAATTAATAGTACAAAAAAAACTTCCTCCTCACACCCCAATGCCTTGTCTTGTGCAGCCTTGGCATGTGCACACCCTGCTTTGGAGACCTCTGGTTTAGACAGCCCCCATACTCCTGGTGCCCTGAAACCCTCTCTGGAAAGCAATGTTTCCCCCTTCCCAACAAGAAGCCACAGGTGTTTGTCTTGCATCTGGGCACCTTCTCCTCTCCACCCACCCAGCTCAGCCCAGAGCTATCTCCACTCCTGCGCCTACCCCTACTCCCGACAAGCATCGCTTCCAGCAATCCCCTGCCCTGGGCACCTCTGTTAAACACTCTAACGTTGCTTGTATCAGATTAATAAAATCACTTAAGCAGCAAGTGCTGAGCTTTTAATTACATCAAAGGTATATTCAGTCTGTGCAGCACACAGATGTGTTATTTTTCTACTCGATGTACCCATCAGTTCTAATTATTCTGAGCCACTGGAGTCAGAATAGTGCAAAAATGTCCAGGTATACTCTTTCAATTTTTGTACAACTAGTGTTCAGGCAATAAACTTTGGGTCCAAAAGTACCAGACCTCTTCACCATTCACTTTCTCCTGAAGAAGCAGAACCCCCACTTGTCTTCCAGAAATACTTCCCATGACCTACTCTAAACCTAATGCTCCCACTAGTCACAGCTCAACCACAACCGGCAGAGACTTTCCACAAAACCAAGCAACAGAAAGGCCTAGGCTAACACATCCATGTACCTTCTGCACCCGCTCCAGCCCTAGGAGGAAATCAGTTTGATCATCTTCCCAGGTCCAGGAAGCAGGCCCTGCCCTGCAAGGTGGGCAAGGCCCTTGGCTTTCTTCTTACATCACGTTGCAGCCTTCTGCCATTCTTCCGTCTCCTAACCCTAATGCTAAGACCAAAGAGAACCTCAATGACAGCCTGGGCAGACCAGATGCTTGGCCATGGCCCAACTTGCAGCATCATCCACCCTTTTCTTAGCTCTTGGGGGTATTTTTTCGCATGTGCAAAATCATCCTTCTGCAAGATGTTAAAGGTGTTTGGCTCTGCTCTGTGCTAGGGCTGTCCCTCACCCACTGGGCCTGGAGGAGGCAGCCCCAGCCACGGCTTGAGGTTGCAGTCTCCCATGCCCAGGGGGTGAGAAGTAACCTGTTATCTTAGGGGCAAGGCTTTGCTTTTCTTTCTCAGTAGAGTTGTGACAAGTTATGGTTTCTATGAGGTTTATAAAGAAATGGTGCAACGACCAGAAATTTTTCATCAATTTAGTAGGACTTTGACCACCACCAGGAGTGTGGCTGATGGTGATAACTGAGGGAACTTGTTGCAGGCACCCTTGGGTGTGTCTGTAGGCTGTCATTCAGCTTAGGGCTAGGGTTTTATCTGGTGTTTGAATCAAGCAATCCAAAGCTTCCAATCCAGTGGGGACCTCACTATGCAGGAGGCTGAGCTAGGAAGAAGGCTGACAGGACTTGGAACCAAAGCCTTGTCTCACCTTTTGCAGACTAAGTCCCGTGGTGTACCTCAGGGATGGTTCTGAAGCTGATCACGTGAGTTGAACTCTGTGGGGAAAGAGGACTAATGGACTAACCAAATATCCACACCTCCACTCTTCATAGCTTCATGTCCTCTAAAATCTGACAACTAACCAATGATGTTTGCTCAAGTCTACAGTTCCTGAGGGGTTATGAATTACAGCCCATCTTTTTTCTCAGGTGCAATTCTCTGCCTGGATGGACTTAAGGGCAGGGTACTGATTAGTGCTGGAAAATATATAGCTTCAAGAATGAAAGTCATGTCTGGCGTTTAGATACATTGGAATTTAGAGGAGGAAAGGAGCTGGCAGTGTCAGCCAAGGGTTTTGTTCTCTTGCTTTCTTGCTGTTCTTCAGTGTGTTACTCAGGTTAGGCTAGGATTGCTTCTAACTTGTTAGGAATCCTACATCCTTGGGAAGCCAGATTGATCCTGGGCAGGGCTGGTCAGGGGAAGATTCCCCATGCTACTTGCAGGAGCCAGAATCCTTTGTCCGCTGGAGCAAGGACTGGTTCCCTTATTAATTACTCCAGTAGCGTTGGAGTTACTTATGTTTTGCCCTGGAAACCTGGAAACATTACAGAACACCTAAATCCCCTGTACATGACCTCTTTAAAATTATTTCTGTACCAAGATGAAACTAATGGCTGTGTCACTCAACCTATTAGAAAACAACAAGGCAAAGCGAGACCACCGCTGTTGATTTTGAGGTTCAGAAAATGTGCCTTGAAACAATTTTCCAGGAAAGGTTTTATTTTTTTCTTCCTGAGAAGTATTTTTGACAGAAGTTAAATTTGTAAAAAGAAAAAAGTTGATCTCTGGCAGAGCTATATTCTTTCACCTTAGAAAAGTAGTTTCAGGAGAAGACATTTATATAATGAAACAGTTTGTCTGATGACTTTCCCGAGTACATGTCTTAATTTCTTGGTCACAATTGTAAAATGATAAACTTTGTCACTAGTGCATAAGGAGCAGGTGTGTTTCAGTCTCTTTGGGCTTTTGAGGTAGCCATAAGCGAGTAAAACTATGTTTCACAGCTTTTATGGTTGGCCTTATTTTAATAGCTATATCATTGAAGAGAGTGGGTTTTTTCTGGTTTCTGGGTGAAAATATCAACTCTGAAATTCTCTCAGAACGTCCTGTTCGTCCTCTGCTTATAGCATTTTTATGGCACACGTTAATAATTCATAGGGAAAAAAATAATCATGGTTAAAATTCTACTCCTAGCTGCATAAAAGCAGCTTATTGACCTTTCTAAAGGCTTTTCTTTCCTTTTTTTATTGGCTTATCCATACGATTTGTTGAAAGTTGAGCTTCAGAAGTTCCTGATGCAAAGCACAACCTGTTTGTATGACTCTGGATGACCTTGAAGTGCCCTGAGCCAACTGAAAATTAAGGAGGGAGAAAACAGAAGTAGAAAATTGAATGACATATTATTTCTCAGGTGCCTAGAATATGCTTGGACCAGCAAGTCGAGTAGTACACAGTGGGGTATGCTCTGCTATCAAAGATGATTTAAGACAATTTCCATTACGCAGAGGCCTGTCATCAGAAAAAAGGACCACTGACTGTGAATACTGTCAAGAAATGTGTTCTCAATGGCACTTTACCTCCAGAACTGCACAAATACTTCACATGCTTCGGTTCTTATAAGACTACGTTGGAGTAGCAATATTTTACCTAGCTGCACATAAAAATGAGTAAACTGAGGCATCAAAGAGCTTCCTTGCCTTACACTAAGGCCGTTGCCCTGAGTCCCTTGCTCTGAATTCCGGTTTCTGCTCACCCCTTCAGGGGTCAAAAAGGCAAATGGAAAAGACAGCTTGCAGGCACACCAACAGCATCCTGGTTTTGACAGCTGCCACGTGCTGCCAGGCTCACAAACTGCTGCATTTTGAACCGTCTGAGGTCTGTGACACAATGCGTTTTACAGGTTTGCTCCTGAAGTTACAGCACTAGATTCTGGAGCTTTTAAAGTAGTCGGTTATTTGTGACAGCACATGGGGACACAAGCACTGGAAATCTCAGTGATTTTTCTCAACTTTTTGGAGGGTGGAAGATGGGAAGAAGGGAGAATAAAGTAGTGATAATCTGGAAGATTTTTTCCCTTGAACTATCTGCATCCTATGTAAGATCTAAGGTAATTTTCAACACTGTATCCAGGATTAATTGTGTTGATGGTGAACAAGGATGTCTTGTATCTCTTTTCTCTTCTTTGCTCTGGCCTATGACTTAAAATGCAATAGTTTATGGGCTGACTCTATGGAATTGGAGCCTATGGAAAAAATGTGGATTTTTTTTCTAGAAAACTAACTCCACTTCCTCATTATCATTCAGCTCTGGATTGAATCTAGCCTGCAGTAAAAAAGAACTTGCTGTAAAGCAATAAATGTTCTGCTCTAGCTGGGTCTGGAGGAAGAAAAGTTCCTGATGAGCCATTAAGATCACTGGTGCCAGCAGAATTTACACTATCTGATGATCTGTCTTCTACAGTCTGCTTTCAGCACTGTTTTATTTCTTACCCTTCCTTCCATTTCCTGTGTTATTGAAGCCTTTCTTGGAAGAGGACCAGCTCTCCCCTGGGAAGTCAGCTTTATGGTACCAGATACACCAACATAGGCTTCAGGCTGCTGTGGATTCAGGTTTTGCATGTAATGAAGCTTCTTCCACTGTTGCATTCATAACACATAGTGAGGGATGTCAGTTAACAAGGACCCTGCTGGCCATGCTGGCTGCAAGCTGCTCACACCTGGGGAGTGAATAAAAGCACTGTGTGCCTCCCCAGTCTATAGGTGCAGCCGCTTGTTTTCATCACATTCAGCATCTCTCATTAAAAAAAAAATCACACACACACTGCCCCAGGGAATTCAGTTTCATTTGTAAGTCTGGGGATTATCCCACTGTAAATACACCAGACACAGCAGTCAAGCTAAATGCTGAAAGGCAGTGCTGTACCATCACTGCATTAATTCACCAGGCTCATCACTATTTTAATCACAAGATCCAGGTGGCTTTCCTGAACCATGGGATTATTAAAGCACAGCGGGAATTCTTATATCTATTGCCACTTTATTCAGGAAGAAAATATTCTGCAGCAACAATAGATTTACTTCCTACAGCTGTCAAACATTGCCAGCCATACATACTAGTGTTTCTGAGGAGCTACTCCTAGCTGGAATGTGTTGGTCCACAGGGTCGTAACTGCAACAGACGTCTCAGATCTGCAGCCTGTGGTCCAGCAAGGCTGAGAAGTAGATTCTGGTTTTAAGAAATTAAAACAATGTCATGTTTTCTATGGCCTGGGGAAAAACTCCACAGCTGAGTGTCAGGCAGCAGCAGCCTCCCTTTGCACTGAATCTGCTAGCTGAAATGGCTCGGTTTAGAACAGGTATGATGGGAGGAAAGGAACCGGGCCAGGTCTGTGTGCCCGGCTGCTCCCAGCTGCTGCTCAGTGCCTCAACAACATTTCCTCGAATGGCACGTATGTACCATCAGACTGAGGAGGAGGACGAAGAGCAGTAAAGATGCTCTGGCGTGCCAACATTACACAGTGGCTTGTCCAAGCCCTGGGCTACAGGACCATGGACACATTAATGTCATGCTGCACATCACGCGGTCTCCTGGTTTGGGCTGAAGCAGGTCTAATGCTATTTTAGTGCTTTAACTTTTCAGTTAAGTCTCCTCTAACTAACTGCACTTTCTGAAACACCAGCATGTTTTTCCAGACAGTGACTGCTCCCAGCAGTGATAAGGCCTGATGTTTACAGTTCATACCAAGGAATGGGATGCAGAGAGGCCCTGGCTTATACTTGTTCTTATAGCAACCAAGGTCACTGCTAAATCTTGTACTCCGTGTTGGGGTGCCGGGAGTGAAAAGGGTCACAAGCACGAAAAAGGTCACACCTGCAGGGAGGAGCGAACTGGACAGGTGACCCAAACCTGACCAACAGAGTGTTCCAGCCCATATACGTCATATTCAGTATAAAGCTGAGAGATCACGAGGGTCTCTCTCTCTCCTTCAATGGCCGACATATGAGGAGGACTCTGTCTGTTCTTCTGTTGTCAATCCCGACCCGTGCATCCCTGAATCCAGTGCCTGAGTCCAGCTCCTACATCCCGTCCCTGTCTGCTGCCGAGACCAGCCTGGGACTGCCCCAGTGCCAGCCCGGGACTGCCCCAGTGCCAGCCCTGCAGCATCAGTGGTGATGTATCATCATCAGGGTGGGGGGAGTTGGGTTCGGTATTAGTTTTGTATATATTCGTGTATATTTGTACATCTTGTATATATTTCCTTATTCTTATTATTTTTTTTTTCTTTTATTGTTATTGTTCCATTAAAGCTGTTTTAGTTTTCTTTTCCAAACCGCAAAGTCTCTCTCCCTTGTTCTCTCTCCTTTTCCCTTTTGGGAGGGGAGAGGGGTTAACAGAGACTGTCTGTCATTCATTAGTGGCCAGCCCAGCCTCAACTCGTGACATATGAGCAAAGCCACAGGAACAGGCAGGGTGCAGCTGAGGGCAAATGATAAATGACGACACAAAATTTTACCTAGTCCTCTTTAGATTCAGATCACCAATTAACCAGTTGTGGAGAAGAGTTGTGGACTCCCCATCCTTGCAGATATTCAAAACTAGTCTTCACAAGGCTCTGAACAACCTGATCTAAGCAATGCTGCTCCAGGGACCCCTTCCACCTTAAATTGTTCTATAACCCAATAGCTCAGGATAGCAAGTAGATAGCAGATAAAAATAGACAAAATATTTGTAAGGAGACATTGTTATGGTCTCTATGGTTATAGATATAAGTCCTGAAAGGTGACAGTGTTTCTACTTCCGGAAAGGAGCTGTCAATTAGCAACACCATTAAAAGGAAAGCTTCATAGTATGGCTTTCTCAAACGATATACTCTGTACTGTATTTTCCTCTAAGAGAGTAAGCACATGTTCACATTTTTCTGTGTATATATTTTATGGCTCTTCACTGAGATGCAATACTAGGTACTATTATGCTAGACTAAGTAAATGTGAAATAGTATTTTGGCAAGACAATAGCAAATCAGTGGTCTTAGCACTTGGATTTGCTGGAAAACTCTTTTCTTAGGGGGAGAGCAACAGCTTTACTGAGTCTAATTAAGCCATAGATGTGAACCGACTATACTCCTTTACTCATTATGACAAAAAAAGGTCATGATTTTCCTTCTGTGTTATGAAGGACAATTCATGGCTTGGCTACAGTCTAGCAGCACCAAGCTCCACTAGGTTCATGGTGGATTCCTGAAGTGATTTTTTGTTATGTGTCAGAAGTTGTATATCTTATATATTCCATCTGCCCCTACTGTTCCTTTTTTAGAATATATACGTACGTTTAGCCTTGGGGTCTTTATAAAGCTGGAAATTTTTTATTGACTTTGCACAGAGGAAAATCAGTGCAAGTCGATTGCATGATCATGGGCTGAGCTGGCAAGCTGCACTGGTAGACAATGCTTTTGTGGACAGACATGTGGGGAAAAGCCCTGTGAAGCCAAGATCTACTGTGGGACCTATTGCTGCTTCTGCAACTCAGATAATCAGTGATCAGATATCTTTCTATATATGAGACTCATTTGCACTTTAGAATAGAATGTCACTTTGGTGACATTTCTCACTCAGCTTTAACAAGATAAATGAATGTCTGACCTGCCTAAAAACTAAAAAAAAAAAAACCCAAAATTTCCTTGCTTGTTCTGATTCTAGTATTAAAGTTTCCAGGTCTATACAAGTTTAATACCCAGAAATCTCATTTCTTTCTTTATTACACATTTTTTTTGGCTGCCCTGGAATACATCAAACGACGGGAGTTTGTTTAGAGTAGAGAAGCTGAACGTTGGTTATTTTATTTCTCTCTTCTGCTATCAAGAATGCCACCCTAAAATTCTAACCTCATTGTTGCTGTCACATTGATCTATATTAGACTTTAAAGCAGTGCAAGACAAAGTCCATCAGGGCTGTACTCAAGCTTACTCTCATCCCCAGCATCACACAGTTTCTCAGCAGAGACGGCTGTACTGTGGGAGGACATAAGCAAACAGTCACAGTGGTGGTCCTTAGATGTAAGGGGAAAGAGAAGCCAAAAAACAGCAATGAGAACTCAGCTTCCAGAAAATACTAATGGGAAGGTGCAGCCAGCAGCAGTGAGTGGCAGCCAGGAAGGTTGCTCAACCATCCAAGCACTGTGAAAGCCCTTAATATTTATAGTGTAGTTATAGTACAGAACTATTTATATAGTTTCAACTATACCTTTGAATGCATGTCATGCTTGTTTCTTACTGCTTTCCCATGCCACATGGAATGCCCTCAGAGTCGTTCTGCATCCTCTTCATTGCAAGGTTTGTGGCAGCAACAAAAAAACAAGGCAGAGAAGGGCAGAAGGGAAGGAGAGGAATAATGATCATGGTGAAAAAATGTCTAAAAGAAAACAATAGCAAAAGTTATTTAAAAAAAAAAATTCTCTGACCTGATCTGTTTTTAAAATAATGGGAATTGAGCTCCTGCTCTTGTTTCTGTCCCACTTGAATCCTTCCAAGCATTACAGAAGCCCCCAATGGGGCACATGCCAGTGTCGCACACATCTGTTTCCAGAGTAAGGCAGGACAAAACAAGGTAACATCGTGGTTCTGCTTCCGTGTGTTCCTGCACTCTCACTTTATGTCAGACCAACAAATTGATTTCTTTTAATGTGGCCTTTTCTTTTTAATTAGTGTAGACAAAGCTAAACTGACTCAGTCTATTCAGTGTGCCAATATAAGCCAACATAATTGTCCTGAGACAGATTGATTAAAGAAGGTACCCATAATTGTTTTTAACAAGGTTAGACCTGCCACTGCTTTAGAAAATCCTTCACTAGAATTAAATTTCTGTGAAGAGAAATGCATTCTCCCTGTTTCACAGCTGGGCACAACCTGCCACACGATTCCAGGAGCTTAGAAATATCTGGCACCTCTCCTAAATCACTTCATTGTATGGAAAGAGTTGAAATGAAAAAGAAATACTTCCATCATCATTTTCCACTGCTCTTTTTATTGATATGAGAAGATTAATTAAAATATCAAACTTATTTTAGATTTGTGTTTATGTTAAATATCTTGCCAGTCTGTTAATAACATGAGTTTGTTGTTTTCAGTAAAAACATTATTTTAAAAAAGAAGGAAACAGTAAGACATGGAGAGAAATATTCACTGCACACAAAACTGGTGACTTTCAATTAGAAACATTTTGGAGAAGCATCATATCATAAAAGGAAGTAGTTTACTCTTAGGCATGTTGATAACACAAAGTTTGTAGGTAGAGTTGATCTTTTTTAGTGAATGAAGTAGCTTATCTGGGAAAAAAATGAGGTTTTGGGTACACAAGCCCTCTTCCCAGTTTCTGAACAATCTAGAGAGTTGAGGACTGTTTAATTTGTCGGTATCTATTATTTTAAGAGACTTCTATTGTAGAAGCCCCCAGACTGCCTCCTCTCCTTAGGATGCCTCAGTTTGAACGTTCAGAAACTGAAAAACTGGGTTGTGGAAGATGTAAAATAGGCCCAGTAAAAGAGATTAGCCGTCTAAATAGCGTAGTTAGAAAGACACAGTTAAGCTAAATTGTATCTTCTTTAATTTCACGGTCCTTATTAACTTCTGAAGGAGCTTGGCAAATATATCCAAGGGCATGGTTTAGTTCTTGAAGTGTAAATTGACTCCTCCCCATCCCACTTGAAAGCTCTAGTGTATCAATTTGCAAAACCTAAGAGTATTTTTTTCACACTGCCTTGGTAATATATTCCACGAATTGTATCCGCAGTGGCAGTGTTATTACCACTCACAAGGCAGTTAAACACGCAGCCTCTCAGACACTGCTGTGCAGATTTCATCCAAGCCATTGCCCTGCTGGAGGTAACATTGATTCCTTTAAAGTCAGGGGAAAAACTTCAGAAATTCACCTTGAATTTCAGTGGAATCTGTGAAAGATGGGAGGAAAAACATCTAGAAATATCCTTAGTGCTAAAGGGACTGATAAAGACTGTTGCTTTTGTAATTGCCATGTCATTAGACATGTAATGATTTCATGCCTGGAGAATTGAAGGAACAACACAGCAAATACACATGCAAGCACACACTTTCTTTGCTCTCTTCTGCTAAAACTGTATGTTCTGACAGCATTTCTGAACAGCTGGAGGATTAATAATATCGTCCTAGTTTATTGAAAGAAATTTAACACCTCCACTGCTGAATCTTTCCTCCACAGCAATCTGCACTTTAGACTGTGTGGATGAAGATGCTCCAGCATTATAATAACTCCATCGCAATCATTTATAAAAACCCCTTCTATGCTCATCTGAAAAAAGAAGTGGCAAGGAAACGGAGACCAAAACCAGATACATATCTTACCTCTGCTTAATTCTAATCCTGCTAAAATAAAAAGCTCTTGAATGATCTCTTATAGCTATTTGAAAACACAGAACTGACTAAAAATGCAAAGGTTTATATTGTTGCCTCCTACAGTGGGAAAAGAAACACCAAACATCTAAGCTGATCAAACTTAAATCCTCAGTACCTGCGATTATCTAAGCTTTTGAGACCATTGATATTCAGTAGTTTTGCTTCTCTTTCCCTTTGTCTGATCTCAGCTCACCAAGGGCCACTGGTTGGTGACAGTCTTAGCCACCTCCAGCTGCCAACCCGGATTCCTCCTCCACCGTCTTCTGTGAAGTCGCTCTCCATGAAGTCTGGGCTGGCCAAGCAAGAGGGACACAGCTGTGCCTGGCCGGGGTGAGCAGAAGAGTTCACCCCACAAAACCCACACCGTATTTTTGCTGTACAAATCATCAGCAAGGCACACAGTCAGCAGGCAGCTCTGAATGTCAGCTCATGTCTACTTGGAGCAGCAGGACTTGCAATGCAGGGGGACAACGGGCACTCAAGAGACCGAAGGGAATACAGTGTACTGTACAGAGCGAAACAGCACTTTCATATCCTTGGATAAAAGCATAAAATACTTTCTGACACATACCAGATAGGTCAAGGTGGGGTTAGTCTTGTTTCTCAAAAAGACAGCTTGGTACATTTTGATCTTGTGAAAATAACTTCTAAAATTCACAGGTTTTTCTGAATACAAACCGTGTCACTGAGCTTTCCTTACTCATTAGTGTTTTTCAGACTGAAACAGTGCTTATTTGTCTTTTTCTCCCTGAACGAAATCCAGAATAACCTACTATGAATATGCTCCTAATAGCTATCAAGCCTACCCATTCTCAGTGACCCCCCAGCTGATATTCTGGGGAAGCTAGCAGGAAAAGGGCCCAGGGGACAGGGACAGGGATGCTTTCCCTGCTCCAGGAGTTAGGAAGAGAGGTTCAATTAGAAAATGCTGAAAGCCTCACGGGCAACATCTCTGCTGAAGCTGGCATCAGCATATAGTAAGTCCCTGAGGCTGGAGCAGAGTAAGGGAGAAGCGAGTCAGACTGGCTGTTTTTGTCTCCCTGCAACCTAATTGTATGGAAATGTTTTGGGAACACACAGCTGCCATTACACATGGCACTGGCCCATATTTGAAAGCAGACAGAAATGCCTGTTTAACTAGCCCCAGGATTTCTATGTGGCTGCAGGAAGATGTGCTTTTTCTAACCCTGACAGCAAGTCCATGCCAATTTGTCCTTCCACAGCAGCCGCCTGTTTCAATAACCATCGTTTGCACCCAAGGACAGGTGAGACCCTAAATCTGCATGGCAAAGCTAATGTTTCTGCTCTGTCTCTTAAGACAGAGAGCTGCCAAGTGATGCTTCTGTCATCATCAGCCTTTTAATGAGGAGCAGTGATGGCTGGAGATGCTTTGGGAGCCCAGTTAACATCTGGCCTTTTCCGCTCCCAAACCAGCGCCTTTGCTCATCAGCAAATCTCTGCTCTTTTGTACTTGACCTGATGCCTTCTCCACTTGTCCATGCTGACCATGCCAGAAACACTCTACCTCCATCAGCACTGTGCTGCCCAAAGTGCTGGGTGCCTGCCAGCCCCACGGGCATGCTGCAGCCCATCCGCCCTTGTGCCCCCATCTGGGAGGAAGACCAGGGGCTCCAGGCTACACCCGACCCTTGGCATCTCTTGCTCAGTGGTTCATCTCTTCAAGGAGAGATTACTTAGCTCAGTTTGCTTTTTTTGGAGATCTGTTTGTACTTTGCTTGTTTTGAATTTTCTCCACCAACTTCCCACCAAGGCATTTCAGCAGCGGTGCCCTTTTCCCACAGCCTGTCTGGAAAACACACTGGGATTAAGGTGGTGAAAACATGGCCCTGATTTTCTCCAGCCTGCTAAGCTCACTGTTACTCGGGAGAGACAGAGCAGTCGCTGGCTGCATTTAAATTTAATTGTGAGGCTTTTTAATGGATTTAAATGGGTTTAGCTATTCCAAGGCAGCTTTCATACACATCTCTCAGCTGCAGAGTGTTTAGACCTCCATGGAGAATTTGACTTCTCACAAACTAGCTTTGTTGGTTTGTTTATGCAAGGATCTAGGCATTTTGGGTGTTAAAGAAGCTTTAAAACATTACTGGCTGCAAAGCAAAAGGACCTGGTTGTCGGCCCAGTGCAGAGGCAATAGCTGATCTGTCTGATAAGAACGGTTTATTCAAAATTAAATCAGTCATGCTTCAGGCTTACTACAAAAAGTAAGTGCTCTGCCTCATCATCTCATAAATCCAAAGGAAGGCCTGTGCTCCAGGAAGAAGACAGAAATTAAGTACCTCTTACAGGGAGGCAGAGAACAACTAGATCACAGCCTGCCCCAAGATATTAAACCAGTTCAGTACACTAAAGTTTTCAGCAATGACAGGAGCTGCAGGGAAAATGCCCTTCTTGAATTGCAGCCACGGCCTAAGATGTACACATGCTGCTCAGCCCCTGTAAACTGTTGTTTCACACTGGCTGCTCCATTTTCTTCCCAGGATAGCACCTTACTGGATCCTCATCAGAAGATTGTGCTGTCTGTGTATAACTCCAGCAGTTTTTTCATACCGGGCTTATCTCTCACAGCCACATGGAGTCTGGCAGCTGTGCTGACCTTCAATACATTTTTTATTGCTCACCACCGAGGGAGCCCTATATATTTACGTAACATTTTACAAACATAAATACATTGTTCCTGTTCCAAGGAAGGACCACATCAGTTTAAAAACTGCTGTGTTAGGAGAACAGCTGGATCAAGGTTTAATGAGCTACTCAAGTATGATCAGAAAGAAGGCACATGTGTAAGGACGTAGGTGACTTTATTGATCTCAGCCTGGCAGAGCTCAAAGTAATGCCACTCTCACCTAGTATCACCAGAAATAAAACTCAATTCAACACTTGAAATAGCAACATTGAAAAGTTGAAGCAGCAGAGCATTCAACATCAGGCATTTTCCACCTCCATTATCCTTCCTGCAATAAAACCTGTCTTTGCATGAAAGAGGCTGCATGAGAAGTAAAAGCAGTGTAGACAAAAACAGTGATGCCAAGAGAGGCACTTTTCACAGCATTTGCAGCTGAGCAAATCGGTCAAAATTCTTGTGTTGCTTCAGTTCATCAGGACACCCAAACACTCACCCACCAGTGCTAGCTGCTCTCCTCACACCACACCGGCTCTCACAGCAGAACAGGTTTCTCCACCACCTACCCGGAGGCTGAGAAAAGGGTGGCTGGGGAAGAGGAAAGGGCTCAGTTAAAAACCTTTCCAACATTTCCCAGTTGTATGCAGGAGATGCTGAAACCGTATGACTTAGTCTGAGACAGGCCACAGGGGCTGAAGAACTGAATCTATTTTGAACTTATTTGTCTTTGAAATAATCTTGACTTAAAAAGCTGCTTTGAAATACTAGTGCCCATTTGTTCTTCCTTGTACCTTTTTCTGGAGCAGAACAATGAGCGTCCTGGTCTGAGACCTTTTCATCTACTGTCTGGAGTTCTAGCATCTGCAGGATTTTACCTCGGATTTCAGAAATGTGCAGTTTTTCTGTGAATGTTGAACAAACCGTAGTGTACAATTACCTACAAATTGCCATCAGATGGAGTTGATTACAGTAAATAAGAACTGAAGAGCTTGTACAGAAGCAACTTGAAAGTAACAAAAATGAATCTCGCTTATGTTTTCTCAGCCTGCCTCCAGTAGCTTTGTTGCATATACTTTACATTTTCTACCCTGATTGAAATTTAAATTACTTTCTATGTGGGAAGGTCTAGTGAGAACTAAGGATATCCTTCATCTGCAAATTTGAGAATCTTGTATTCAAAAAATTCAAAATTTATCCAAAAAGGCAGGTTGGCAAGCCAAGCAGCCTGACCTGAGCGAACAAAGGGGAAGTACTTCACTGAAGGGAAACCTTCACCGCAGGGAAACCTTCACCGCATGGTTTGGCCGCAGTGAGACCCTTGTCCCCACCCCACCTGTTCCTTCACAAAATTCTCTGTGTTAGAGCTGCTGGAATGGACTAGACAGGCACTGCAGCAAGCATGAGCAAAAGCCACAAGAAGTGAGCCTCATGTTCAACATGTGTAACTCAGCAGGCCTCCTATCTGCAATTAGCCCTTTTACAACATTGCTGCTCCAGCACAGCAGAGCCTGCCTATGAACTGAGAGCCATTAACACGTTTTTTTCTCAGTTGCTTGCTGTGAAATTGCAGTGACATGGTATGAGGGCAGGAAAGGGTTGGTGTCACTGATGAAAGCATCAAGATGCATCTTCAAAAGCGGGTGAAATTTTATGCTTCCAAAGGAAAGGAGGCAAGAGAAAAACAAGGCAACTGCTCCCACCACCCGCTCCCACTTCATCTGTGAGGGATGTCTGAAGTAAGTGGATGTTATTTAATATTTACAGTGCTGTACATGAGAGAAGAGAAGAGAAAGCCACTAGCACTTTGCTTTGTGTCATGCTCCCAGTTAGCACTAGGGGAAATGTGAAGCTCTCTCTGCCTTCTGAAGTGCAGGGATTGTATTTGAAAAGCCACTTGCCCCCGAAGAGTGCTCACACGATGCAAACTGAAGTCACTCCTTCAGAAAGTGCTCCCTGTTCTCTGACATCAGGATGGTCTCTGAGTGTAGTAACCAACTTTTTGGTTCCATCTTGAACATTCATTTGTGACAAGATCACTTGACTCTTGCAGTGAAGGGTTAGGACTTGCAGCGCCGGGTCTTGTATTTGGGTCACGACAACCCCATGTAACACCACAGGCTTGGGGAGGAATGGCTGGAAAGCTGCCCAGTGGAAAAGGATCTGGGAGTGCTGGTTGAACATGAGCCAGCAGTGTGCCCAGGTGGCCAAGAAGGCCAACAGCATCCTGGCCCGTATCAGAAATAGTGTGACCAGGAGGACTAAGGAAGTGTTTGTCCCCTGTACTCACAGAATCACAGAATGGCAGGGATTGGAAGAAGGGACCTCTGGAGGTCATCTAGTCTGAACCCCCTGCTCAAGCAGGTTCACCTACAGCAGGTCACACAGGGCTGCATCCAGGAGGGTTTTGAATATCTCCAGAGAAGGAGACTCCACAACCTCCCTGGGCAGCCTGTTCCAGGGCTCTGTCACCCTTAATGTAAAGAAGTTTTCCCCCATATTCAGATGGAACTTCCTGAGCTCCAGTTTGTTGCCCCTTGTCCTGTCACTGGGCACCACTGAAAAGAGCCTGGCCCCATCCTCTTGACACCCACCTGTTAGATATTTATAAGTGTTGGTAAGATCCCCTCTCAGCCTTCTCTTCTCCAGGCTAAAGAGCCCCAGGTCTCTCAGCCTTTCCTCATAGAACAGGTGCTCCAGTCCCCTAATCTCAGCACTGGTGAGGCCGCACTTCAAATACTGTGTGCAGTTTTGGGCCCCTCACTACAAGGACATTGAGGTGCTGGAGCGTGTCCAGAGAAGGGCAACGAAGCTGGTGAAGGGTCTGGAGAACAGATCTTAGGAGGAGCAACTAAGGGAACAGGAGTTGTTTAGTCTGGAGAAGAGAAGGCTGAGGGGAGACCTTATCGCTCTCTACAACTACTTGAAAGGAGGTTGTAGTGAGGTGGGGGTTGGTCTCTTCTCCCAAGTAACAAGTGATAAGACGAGAGGTAATGATCTCAAGTAGCACCAAGAGAGATTTAGATTAGATACTAAGAAAAATTTCTTCACCAAAAGGGTTGTCAAGCATTGGAACAGGCTGCCCAGGGAAGTGGTGGAGTCACCATCCTTGGAGGTATTTAAGAGACATGTAGATGGGGTGCTTAGGGACATGGTTTAGTGGTGGACTTGGCAGCGTTAGGTTTACGGTTGAACTTGATGATCTTACAGGTCTTTTCATACCTAAATAACTCTGTAAATCCATACTTTTGTTTTCAGAACATGTTGACTGTGTTCCAATACAGCATAACTAGGAGTTGTAACATGTGGCACTCTAGGCAAGGACCAAAAAAAAACCCCAAAAAACTGCATCTAGAAACCACTTCCAGCTAAACCTGGTCAGTGGGCGCAGAAGAAACAGCATGATTAAGAGAGTAATGGTGAGAGACTGGATCTGTTTAGTTCAATATTTTCCCACTTGCAGAAAAAAATGTGTTTTTTTTTTCCCTTTCACCCTTTGATTTTAAATGATTGATGCAATAAATTAGCAGTAATTTGGCTCTGTAGTTTTGCATCCCTCAACAG
Organism: Leptosomus discolor; assembly: GCF_034619465.1. Lineage (NCBI taxonomy): Eukaryota > Metazoa > Chordata > Aves > Leptosomiformes > Leptosomidae > Leptosomus > Leptosomus discolor. The sequence continues at coordinate 65,956,231 of NC_141392.1, forward strand.
CCTTTAATTAGTGATGTAGCACACTGCACAACCAGCCTGGCCCCCAAGCGCTGTGTGAGATGGCTCTTCTGGGGCATGCTGCATCCTCACCATGCAGGTCATGGCTTTCCCTTCAGGAAGAGGGCACGCCACAGGTGCTGCCTCTCCGGAGCCTGAACAGGGCTTTCTTTTTGTCAGCATTTACAGTTGTGCCTCTTGTCCCCAGCCAGGGGATGGAGCTTTCTGGCTACGGCGGCTCCCCCGGGCCCTGCTCTCTCCCTCCCTCCTCCTCCTTTTTCACAGCTATCTGCAGCCACCTTGGTGGGGAGGGGAAATACTGAAAATGTGAGGAAATGGAAGACTGTAGCAGACACCCTTGAGCAAAAAGGCCTCTGAAAGCTGTAGATGTGTCTTGACAAATATTAATTCTCTTTACTGATAACTCCAATTTAAAGTGACATTTTTTAAAAGGATTTTTTGATCTGGTTTTCAAGGTGGCCTGAGCCATATTTTTTTCACTTTGAGCCATGAGGAAGGCAGGAGCAATCTGGTGAACATGAACTTCAGTTCTGACTCAGACTCCAGAGCGTGGTTACAGTAGAAATGAAACTATTAACAAAGCTGAAGATGTGTAAGGTGCCTGCCTATAGATGTTCCTGCCCCTCTTCTGAAGGTGAGTATTTTTTTTAGGATCACTTTCCTAGACCATAAGTGCAGCTTGTGAAGAAAAGGCTTTTGTGAACTCTCTTTCGGTAGGAACACATCTCATGTTTCAGGGAGAAGAGAGTGGAAGTCAAATCCCCCAATAGGGAGGGCTCTACACAATATCCTTTTGCATTTTATATTTACCAGTTTGTTACTTATTATCTTGCTATTTTCACACACGTATTTTTATCCTGTGATTGTGACCTTTGTCCCATAGGTATGAAAACACTTTTCTCTATCTGGGTTGCAGTTGTGATTTCTTCCTTCCTGCTTCTCCTGTTAGTGTCCTCCTCCAACACGCCTTGATGTTCCCAGCGTTTGTTCCCAACTTATGCTCAGTATGTGCTCTTCTCCCTCAGGCACTTTTGCTGTTAATGAGAGGTTATACTACCCAGCATTAGTAATACTGCAAGTGCTAGGCAACCACTGGTGGTCCCTATCACACTTAATGCTAGCAAAAAGGCAAGTACCCCAGCAAGGGCTTCCCTCATGCCGCTGCAGGAGGATGAAGTGATGCAGTGGCACAAGGGGCTTGCACAGCCTGGCTGAAAGCCCCAGGCCTGTGGTGTGCAAAGGAACAGGGATAACACAACCAGACAGGCCTGTTCTGGGAAACGTAACCTTGGGTTCATGCTCCAGCATTGTGTTGGCATACTGCACTGAAAAAAAAGGTAGCAGAAATGTCCAATATAAAAGCAGACCGATTCTGAGCACAAGGAGAATAAGCAAAGAGAGAGGAAACTCGGCAAGGAAGGGGAATAGGAATACAATAGGTGGGAGTACTCTTAAGTCATAAATGTGACCCGCGTAGCCAAGATGTCCGAGCGGTGACGATTTCAAACTGGATGAGCAGAGTTGTGCAGCAGTGTTTTCTTGTGCTGCAACAGTGAACCGACAAGGAGACAATGAACCAGCTGGAGTCAGTCTGGGACAGCATGCCCAGACCTCCCCTGGTTACAGCAGCCCCCCTTTTATAAAAGGTCTCTTTCCACCATTTTTGTTTAGGGGGTCAGTCATGTAATGCTGATAATGACTTCACCTGAGCATTGCTTTGTGAATTTCACAGTTTTCAGGCATTAGGAAAAAATCACCCACTTCGCAGGCTCCATGTGAAAACTCCTAGCATGCTTTAAGAGACATCTGTGTTTGATGCAAATAAATGGCACATCTAGAACTTAAGAGTTCTACCTAGCATTTGGTTTTGCAAATTACCATAATCACAGCTAACCCATACAAAATATTCCTGAGATGTTGTGACTGATGGGAAAGCTTTAATACCTCAAAATGCCAAGGTCAGAGCACAGATCTGCAGCTTAACTACAAGTCTTTGGAAAGCAGTATTTGGAAATGCTGTCCAGTTCTTGAAGAGCTCAACAGGTGATCAGCAAGCTGTTTACTCATTCACAATAATTTTGATAAGGATTTCAGAGTACATAATGCTTTTATGTTAGCATTGCTGTCCCACAGCTATGAATCTGGGTGAATGGACAGCATAGGAGAAGGTTTCTAATCATAAGACTGCTCCTGGGAAGTTCTGAGCATTTTCAATGCCTGTGGTGACACCTGCTCACAGAAAGAGCTCAGAGCACTCCTGGCAAAATGTGTTTTCTTTCTACATTCAGAACAGAAATCATGTTAGTGAAAGATTACAAAAATCTGACTGCTATGTATTTAGATCACTATACCCATAACAACTGAAAAATCCTTCCCTTCCTGAATACAGTCTTTATATATCACCTGCATGTGCTACTCAATCATACAACTGTGTAAATATTGGGCAAGCTTTGCATAGATTTTCTAATGTGTAAAACGGGCTGAGGGGAAAAAGAATAAAAATCCCAAGGAAGCCATTTGCACAGTGCTCCTGAAACTTACTGTGTTTGTAATATTTTCCTTCTGCTGCCTGAAGAAATGGTTTAATTTAACAGAGATCTGCGTATTCGAAGTTATCTCTCTCCTTTTATATTTTTAAATATGATCTTAAAATATATCAATTATATTGTTAAAAGCCTGATCGACTTTTACTGTTAATACGTTCTCTTCATTTTATCAGTCTTCACATTGGGCCCAGATTCCTATTATTATCAAAGAAAGGCTGAGTTAATGAATGATGCAGTAATACATTCTGGTTCAGAATTTGCCAATAAAGCCAAAAAAACCCCAACTTTAGTCCAGATGAGTCACTGAAGCGAAACTGAGACAGCATACTGAAAGTTTGTGTTAATGGACAAATCTGTATGCTTATTTATGTTTAAGCCCTAGACTGGTAGGACACAGGCTACCTCAAGGCTAGAAGCTGCAGAGCTGTGACTGAACAAACGAGTCACCAGCCCAAATTTGTTTACATGGTGTCCAGACTGGACCTGCCTCACGTTCAGCTAAGCTGGAGCATCCAGTGGGCTGTGTCTGTAAGCAAGCACCTCTCTGCGTGCTATTGTAGATGGGATCCATTTGTTATAAAATAATCTTACTATTTTTAATTTTTTTTTTATTTTTAAAGAAAATTGCTTATACATAGATTCATTTTTTCAGTTAAAAATGTATTATGAACACTATACAGCTATTTGTTAAAGTCATGGCTTTAGAAACTAGCCCTGCTTGTTCGGTTATTTATTATATATTTTTTTTCTGATTTCTTACGTCCTTTCTTTCTCTTCCTTCCTTTCTTTCAAATTTTCTTCCTTCCCTTTTTCCTGCCTATTTTCTTTCCTTCCTTTCTCACTCTATTATTGGTTTTTTTCTTTCCAGATTTTGTTCAGACAAGATGGCTCATTTTTTTACCCATTCCCCTGCCATGCACTGTAATCAGCTGTCTGGGGCCATCCAAGGAGAGGCTGTCTCCTGTGGAGGCAGCCCCATTGCCAAGCCAGAGAAGCTGTAGGTGCCTCCTGCAGGGCAGCACCCTCAGCTTTGCCATTGACATACTCGGCAGGAACAGTGATACACCCTGAAGTGGGTCCTTCAGGAGGGCGGGTAACTCAGACATTCAGGCTGGGTTTTGTAAGGCCCCAGTTTTTTCTTTATGGGATTTTCCAGATCTGTTTCTTGAGCCATCTGAATGCCACCAACCGCGGTCAGGCTGCATTGCATCCTCTGGTTTGGTGACCTTACCTTCGTCTGCGTGCAACTAGCTCACATCTCTTCTAATCAGAATCTAACGAGATTTCCCCCCCACGCACCCCCACTCCTTTTATGCTGTTCTCAAAACATACTTCCCATAGCAACCACCGCATTGACAGCCGTGGATATCATATCATACAGTGCTGCTGGCTATGATATCTCCCAGAGTGTTTTTCCTGCAGCTAAAAACCAGCAGACAGTTCTCACTAACAAATGTTTCCCATGTCATTCGTAGCTGGTCTTTCCCCATATATCGTCCCTCTGACACTTGATGCATTAATCGCCGCTATGCCATACCTAATTGTTGCAAACTAGCCGTACAACTGAGATCAACAAGTGCCAGTATTTAGCTCAGCAGTTACAGCAGGCAAGGGATGCTGGCAAGGGATGCTGTCTGTGGGTCAGCAATGTAAGGCTAATCTCCCAGAGGAATGTGGCTATAAATGAGTTTTTCTCCTTTCTGAGCACATTGTGCTAACAGCCCTTAGGGTGTCTCAGCTGCAGTAGCGTCACTTATGCTTGTTCTTCCATGCTCTGGCTCTGTTGCTTAAAGTGACACAAAGTCCATCGATGGTGTTCAATAAAATTAGTGATTTTAAGTTCTCTGTCACACCATCGAGCGCGGACAAGCTACCCCTCTGCTCTTCGAAGAGTGTCCTAAAATCTGATCAGTTGCCTTTCAGCTCAGATGCTTTAGCCCAGTCAGTGGCTGAAATGTGAATGCTTTGAGATACCTGCAGGTGGGTATTTTGGTGAGCTGCAGCTTACTTCAGATAACCAATTTCCCAAGCAGGACATGGACATCCTGGTACACCTGGCAGTAACAAACGTCCTTGCAGAATTGCACGCGTTTTGTCTGGGGAATCCTTCCTGTGCCTTAGTGTGCCACTGACTGTTCTGGCCTTGGTTCTCACCTTTCTCTCAGGCATGGTTCATTTTCTGTGATTGTCCGTGAGTTTCACTTGATGTAATCCCTGCAGCAGTGAACTGAAAACTTGGGCAATGCCTACCATCCCCTGCTCTTATGCCTACTCGTTTTGACCTTTTGCAGCAGGTTTTAGATTTGCTACAGGGTATTGGGAATGGCTTCAGTAAATGCTCTTTCTATCCATCCCTGACCTGTGAGCATGCTGGTCCCTTTCAGTTCAGTGCTCCTACAAAATCAGTGCCTGTGCACAGTGACTGCAGCATCATGTTTTCACTGTTGTTTCAGCGTGTTAGAAAACAGACAGTTTTGAAGCTGCCCTGCAGTGCTGCCTCCAAAAAGGTGATGATGTGGGTTCTCTGTGTGGTTTAGTTCTGGTTTTGCCATCCCACTTCCAACAGACAGTCATGTGGACTGAACAGAAGTGGGAAAACATCCTGCACCATCTGTGGCCCCTGAGGGTCTAATGACACCTTACCAGGGGTTGATCCCATGACAAGTGAGCCCTGGAGATTTCTTCTGCTCAGTTAGCTGCTTCCCAAACCAAATGTGTGCCACTAAACGCTCGCCTTGCTCAGTGCCAGGTATCTGTCAAGCCAGGAGCCGTGCTGACTCGGCTAGCTGCCGTCTGCATGGGATTTAAGCCCCTGTTTTGTGGAGTGAAGTGAAGATGACAGAACCTAGAGGAGCCCAAAGCAGCCCTGTGACCTGATGTATGCAGCCTGGCTCTGGGCCGGGGAGCTGAGGGAAAGGGTTTATGCTGCAAAAATCTAAGCTCTCACAGAGGTAACGAGCATGCCATTTTTTTTCTCTAGATGCCATTAAAACTTCCTCATTCATGCAAGCTGCAGTAGAGAGAATTGTATTTGTTTTAAGGACTGGAAGTGCTGAGGACCGTGTGGCCGTAACCCATACTGCTTGCAGCCATCATCTGAAAACGTGCATGTAAATATGCCCAGGCGTATTCCCCTGGGGCCCTAGAGATCACCAAGCACTTGGTTTCTTGGGGACTATTGGTATGTGATTTTGAATGCACGGGACAGCGCTAAGGGGCTCTGCAGGGGGGTTCAGGGATGGAAGTGGTGGGTCTGCAACACAGGGCAGCGCTGGAGGTCCCTCAGCCCACCTGGGAATAGCTGTGGCTCACACAGGATGCTTGACTTCCCTGAAAGAAGAACTTGTCCCAGGACAAGCTCAGTGACTTTGTATCCATTGGAAAGAGCTTTGCACAAAATCAAGCCTTTTCTGGCCAAGCCTGGAGCTGAAATGGGGTGTCCCAGCCAGGTGGGAGATCTCCCGCCTCCTGGCAGCCTTCTGTCCCCCCGGCCCAGCAGGCGCTGCCCTCCCAGCACGGCAGCTGAGACACACTGTGTGCTGGCAGGAAAAGGAGATGTCTGGCGGTGCTGGTCCAGGGCAAGGGGACATCCCAAGTGTGCTGGGGTGCTCCATTGTGTCATGGGGGCAAAACCAAGCCAAAAAGGCCAGGAGCCGGGGACCCTTCCCTGAGGCTCCCACTGTTTCTAACCTGACTCTCGTAGTTCCTCTTTTCCCCGCTCAGGCCTTATTACTGTCAGCGACGACCGCTGCAAAACCGAGATGGAGCACGACTCCCTCCAGATGTCTGCCTCATGACCTGCACTGGGCAATGGCTTTGTCCATAACGGCAGCAGGAAGAGCTGTTGTTTCTGTCATGACAGACACTGGCAGGAGGGGTGCGGGGTGTCCCAAAAATGTGCTCGCGGGTTGGCAAAGCACAGCTCTGCCTGCCTGCCTCACCCTGATCCACAGCAGATGGGAGGGCACAGACAAAAGAGAAGAACTTAGTGAGAACAAACCTCATGGGCAAATGCAGAGTGCTGGGAAGCATGGGCAAGAGCCGGAAACAAAAACCAGATCAACAGCTTCCATACCGATGTTAAACTCTCAGCGATACACCCACGTGATGCTTGGGATTTCCGTGCTGGAACCTGGGACTTTGGCAGGAGGATTTCTCTGCTGGTGGAAACTCAGACGACATTTTCTGCAAAGGCCTTATTACTTCTCCGATAAAAAAAGTCTGTAACAACAATTTAAGTTTCCGGATCTGATCTTTCATACCAGAAATAAATGTCAATGCTTATTCGTATTTTTTCTTAAATAACATCTGGCTGAAGCTGAGTCATTCTGGCAGACAGATTCAGCGCTGATGAAGCGGAATGTTTCCACTTCCAATGACTTTCAGTCCTGTTCTGTGCAGGCCAAAGGACATGAGACAACACAGACGCAGCAGTTTAGCACAGTTTTTCCTTACTAGCAAGCCCAACTGTCCTCTGTCCCTAAATCTTAGTACACCTGTGAAAGTGTATGTTGTGAGTCCCAGTCTTGCTTCTTGCACAAGAGAAGTTTAAGGTCACTATGAAAATTATGGGTCTCAGTAACTCATTAAAAACAGTAAATCAATAAATCTGTAAAACAGCCTGAACACCATGATGCTGTCAAACAACTGCAGCCCTTTTAGTTGCTGGCAGTTACCGCACAGTGACATATCACAGCTGCCCACCGTCTTGTGATGCATCTGTCATATCAGACTGGGGCAACCACCAGTAACCACTGGCCCCACAGTGCTGTCCCTGTAAATGTGTGTCCGTCTCACAGCGGAGACTGGCTGTGTCTGGCAGCAGCAGCAGCTGCAGGACACATTGGCAACATCCAGTAGGTGAGACACCAAATGGGGCATACTGTGCGTAGGAAAGCATATGTATGTATCTTTAGCTCTTTTAAGGTGGTTTGGTAGACTAAATCGCTGTCTTTCCCCACTGTTCTCATTCCTTCCACATCAGCTGTAGCCTGTCTGGTCCTGGTGGGGCCTTTCCTAGGTCCCTTAGCCAGAAGTGGGGTGGCCACAGGCACTGTCTTCTCCCCTGGGGGAAAGCAGCTCCCTGGGGACGCCTGAGAGAGGCTTCTGAGGCCACACCACCCCCAGAGACCTCTGTCCCTTTCCACTAACACCAGAGAGAGCATGGAAAGGGAAGAGGAGGTGTCTGAAATGCCCAGACTTTGGGGGATCAGCTGCTCTAAGGGGCAAGTTGGTTATCCAGTAGCTACATGCACTTTGGGACTATGTTCAGCTCCTGCCTTACAGCTGGTCACTGCTCCAGTAACTCTAGACTCTTAAATCTGAGTATGAACAATTCAAAAATAGAGTGTTTAAAAGACATAGTATGAATTTGTTGGAGCTTACCAAAAAAACAAAAAGGTGAAAGAGGTTTTTAATTTTTCCCCTGTGCTAGTGAGTACCTAAACAACACATTTTCTTAGACCTTCAGTTGTCTAATCTGTTTCAAAAGCTCAAAAGTCAACTGAAACAAAACAAAACAAAACAAATCTCAGGAAAACTGTTGAAGTGAATGAGATTTTTTATTTGAAAACTGAAAACAGAAAGTTCTACTCTCTGAAGACCACAGAACTGGAGTGAAACACAAAACACAAAGTGGAGGCATCCCACCATGACCATGGGGAGCTGGGGAGCCTGGTGCAGTCCCAGCTGCCAGGAGCTCGCAGTTTCCAAAGGTGTGGACTTCCTTCGCCGAGCTGGAGGAGCCTTTTCCCAGGGGTTGACAAATGTCCTAGAAATAGAGAGGAGGAGCCAGCTGGAGAAATGGACATACCTGGATGGGAGCGCTGTGGCTTTATGTAACGAAAGAAAGCTTAGGTCTTTACAAAAAGCTGTGGTTTTAATATACCATAGTGATCTCATGTAACAGCCCCTGTCTGAACAAGGCAGGTCAGGGTTTTCCCACAGCTGCTGTTTCACCTGGCTCCAACGAGGTCTCAAGGCAACCGCAGACACTTCTCTGAGATCTTAGAGGCCCCAATGTCCCTGCTGACACCCACAGTGTGTTAGGGTGCCATACTTCCCAGCATATGCCAGAGAGTAGCCTTAGAGGGCACACTACAGTATTAGCTCATGAAAGCCTTCGTCTGGATGAGGAAAGCCTCCCACTTCCCAGCCCAGTATTGGGTTTAATAGCTGGGAGGGAGGCAGGGAGGAGCAGTGATTTACTGCAAGTTCAGAGTAAAAGAACTTGCAGGACCAGGTAGAATTGCTTAAAAGGTTATTTTAAATAAAATGTTAAATAAAAAAAGTTGCTTTAAGTACTACTAGGCATTATTAGCACCAAATATCATCAAAATGGCAAAGAAAGAGTAAGAAGCTTCTATTAAATAGCGAAAGGCAAAAGGAAAGGTACCTTTCTCTGCACAGCAGGGAGGAAAAGGAACCGATCAATAGGAGACTAATGAAAGTATTGAACAATTAAATTGCCTCTGGCATTGCAAATGAGAGCTGTAGACAAGTGTACATATGAAACCCAATTTACAAGGTCAGAAGAGGACTCACACAGCATGCAAAGAAGTGCCATTGGATCACGCTTAAGAATATTTTAACTGAGCAAAGACTCCCAGATGGAAAACCTATGGACAACCTATGTCTGTTTCTTGGTGTTTACAGCGTTTCTCCAAGGGAAGGTTTCTGCTTCAGATATTGTTCCAAAATAATAACTGATGTCAAGCAAACTTTATGGGATTTTTAAGACTTTTGCTAATTTTTGGGTTTTGATGCTTTGTTCTCTGTTTCACAGGTGCTGCTAGGACTGGAACTGCTGCATAGTTGTGTTAAACTTTTTCCAAAGTATTTTCATCCCAAACAGAGACAGGAAACCCCAGTAATCATAAGGAAAACTTTGTTCTAATCCAGCCACATGGTTTAGGTGCTTTTTTAGTTTCTTATCCAAACACCTGCTGTTATCTCTAAGCGGATTTTCCAGGATTACTTATCAATGGCAGTTGTGATATTTGGAGACGTGAGACGGCTGCATTTGTTTTAAAGTTATTTTAAATATTAACATGACATATCCTGTGAACCAAAGTTCAAATGTTTGCACTCTTGCAAATGAGGAGATGTACAGTGTGGACTATGTCTAAATATACCAGAAAACTTTTGTCTGGATAGCTCTTTTTCTTTGTCATGATGGAAAATATTATCCTAAAGGTGCATTTTCAGGTAGGTTTGTCCTGATGTAGAATAAACTCAAGTAAAAAAAACTATATTGACATATGCCAAGGGTCTTCCCCAGTCCTGAGTTTTGCATTTGAAAATGAAGGCTTAAATTGGATTCTTGCATCTGCTATTCTTGTCGCATCCCTCAGGAGGCTGCTGGGACCTTGAGTCTTTCAAGTTCGCTTTCCACAGTGCTAAAACAGCAGGCAGCACTGCCAATATACTTACCAGGTTAAGGATCCAGCCATGGGCTGATCTCTGGTTCTGCTTCTAGCACTAGCAGAAGGGAAAGTGCTGTAACAGGCCCCTTGCAAGTGTGTAACAACTTGCACGTTAGAGAAATGGAATCTTTGAAGTGAAAAATCAATCGATTCTCAGTATTTAGCTAACATGCAATATTATTATTATAACTGAGTTTTTGAGATCACTGCAACTAAGATATGAAGCTTACAGAGGAATGAAAAAATTTTCTGCCTGAAAACTGGAACAGAAGTCCAGATGGTGCAAAATGGCTTTAGCATGACAGAAAATTGAAAGCAGCTTTTTTTTGAAGGGCAAAAATAAATTTTCCTGTATGAAAATTTATTAACTTCAGCATATGAGGTTTTTATTTTCGTTAAATTCTCTCTCTCTCTCTCTCTCTCTGATCCTCATTTCCTACCCCTCAGATTGCCTAAATCTAAAAAAGTCAAGGGGGAATAAGTCTAGGTCAAAGCTATTGCAAACGCTTAGAAGATCTCCCATCTTCTCCTTCCTACAATGAACTGCCGTCTGAGTTTGTGCCCTAGTTTCACCTGCATGAGACTTGGCAGAAGGATAGAAGGGGAGGCCCATGCAATTTGACCTCCACCAGTGTCTCCGTTTTCTCCCCTGAGGTGAGCATGGGCTCACCTCGCTTGGAAGCTTTCATTAGCCAAACTATTCACCTGAAAGAGAAGAAATAGTCTTTTTCTTTTTGGTTGCAAGGCCATATATGGTCAAAGGTTCTTCTGGTTGTTGTTGAATTGAGAAGTAGGTAGTTGCACATGAGCTCAACTATTTGAGCTTCTCAGCACAATTAACTAACTCATGTCAGTTTTGTTAAACTTGTTATTATAAAGGATCTAACCCAGTTTTCAAATTTTCACAGCATATTTTGACACAAGGACCACAAAAAGCTTTCCTCTGGAAGTGCACTGTACACTCGATTAAGGCCACTGGCAACAGGTGCCTGTTCTTACTACTTTCTATCATCGAGCCTGTATAGGTAGTCTAACAAATACAAAAAGTCCTGGACTTGAAAGCAACTGATACAAATGAAAGGCGTGCTCAACTGCAGGTGGATGAGGTGCTGTCTGCACATTGGCACTGCTTTTCTTTGAAAATTTCCCACAGCAATGCAGCAAAATAGACACGGTGAAGTCCAACTACCAGACCATGAGTAACTTCTGCTTGACTCAGTCCTAGGATGGTTTGAAATTACTGAGCTGTACCCCACTGCTTAAAATTACCTCCGAACCCAAGGACTGGAAAATGGTAAATTTGGCATCAATATTTAATAAGACCCCTGGAGAAATTTGGAGAATTACAGGGAGATAAATCTGCCTTATATACTAAGCAGATTAATGGAAAAAATATTAACAAATAGATAAATGTTTTATACGGGGAATGAATCAACACGGCTTTTAGAGTAATATCTGTTGGAGTTATATGAAGATAGCAACAAACATACATTAAGGATAGGCTAATCACCAATCATTTAACAATATCTCTCCTCAAAGCGCCTTAAAGAAGTTAAACAATGATGAGTATAAAACCAGAAGAGTAATAGGAAATGGAATAGCCGTAGAGGTCCATAAATGCTTGTAAGTGATCATGAAAAGAACGTGAAGAATTAGAACACACTTTTTGCTGATCATATTGAATTATTCAAGGAGTCAAAGCTAAGTCCACCAAGAGCTGTAAAAAGATTTTGTGATAATATCAGTAAATAACGCAATGGCTGAAGAAATTCAATACTGATAAATACAACGTAATGCAAAACCTACCCTAATTAGACATTCTCAATAATGGTCTCTATATTAGCTATTACTACCCAGGAAAAAGATCTTGCAATCACTGAACACCTCTCAGAAAACTTCAGCTTAGTTCAGGGCAGTGATCAAAAAGCTAAACTGAATGTTAGGAACTACTAGGAAAGAAATAGGGTATATAAAAGAAAACATCACCATGCCAGACTGTATATGCCTCTGGAATGACAACAGTGTCTTCAGTTCTACTCACATCAGCCCAGAGGGCCTGCCCTAGAACTAGAGAGGTATAACAAGGACAAAAATACAGAAATACAAACTGGTTCCCCTATAAGAAGAACACACCCTCCCAAATGAAAGAGAAATAGCCAGTAGGTTATTTGTGTTAGTAAGGAGCTCTAAACTGAACTAAGGGGCAAGGGACAAAGGAGGATAATTCTCTGTGCCAGTGGTGGGAAAGATACTGCTGAAGCATGAAAATCCCCTCGGGCTATAAAAGAGTGATCTGCATGTCTTATCACCTCCAATAGGCTGTCCTGAATTTACCAAGTCTATGATTGTATTTTTATTCGTAATCTGTAACAATGCTTTCCCTGTATACGGTCAAATGTACAGTACAGCAACTTTCCAAAGCCCAAGGAGGAAGGGTAACAAAGCTCACAGCCTTTACAGACTAGCTGAATTAAAAACTTTAATCATTTCATATCTTAAAAGACAGAAATAATTTTACAGTTGGGGCTTTTCTGAAGTGGAAATGGTTTCCATATCAATCCACAGTGGATGTCCCCTTCAGTAATCATCCATTCAGCCCCCTGAGTCATGTAAAGATTTTCCACTAACAAGATCCTTCTGCAATAGATTCCACATGTTGATTATCTGCTCCACAACAAACCCCTCCTTCTGTTTGTTTTGTGTCCTGACAGCTTCCTCTGATGCCCCTTACTGCAACACAGTATATTGAAAGGCTGTTAAGGCACCAAATAATAATATGCACCCAGCCTGCTGCCATGTATTTGAGAAGTATCATAATTTAAAATAACATAAATAGGAAAGAAGCATAACAGAAAAGGAGTATGAATAATACTTTATCTCCAGTTAGCAGGTTTGGTGTATTAAGAACCAGACTCTTCTGCTAGCTGTAGCAATGCTATTTCACCCCCAAACCAAGCCGAAAACCAAAACTGTAATTTCAATTGTAATTATTGTTCAGGTAACATTTCTCCTGACCTAATAGTGCAGGAAGAACATTTTCTTTCAAAATATGTCTTTATTTTCTGTAGCCACAAACCTATCATACATTAGCTATTTTGCCTATTATATTGAATTTTACCCTCTGGTCTAGCTGAAATACATTTGCCCTGGGAGGGTATAAATTACCCAAATTGCTTACCTGTGAGAAGGAGATCTTGCTAACGGCACCACATCCATGCCAGGCAGAACTGCATGACTGCTCCTGGGCTGGTGGCCATGGCCTCTGGGCCTCCTCCTCCGGTACAGGCGAGGATTTGCAGTGTCCTGTTTGAAAAATAGAGCTGTCCACCAACTTGCTGCTGGGAACTTCCTCCTTACCACCACAACAGCCAAATGTTTCTGATCCCCATGGCAATAAAAGCACAGTTGTCAAGCTCAGTATTTAAGGGCAAGGCTTGCTACAGGGTGCGAAGGACCATGGTGTAGTGTGTGCTTTGCCATTCCCTGTGCACGCTATGGGTACAGTTCCATAGCCGATAGTGGTAGGGCATATGAGCAACCCAAGCCACTCAGCATTTTGCAGCCCACCTCCACTTCTGTGAGAGCTGGGACTATACCAAATAATACTTAATTAATTATTGTTAAATAGAACTGAGTTTCTCTCTAGCTCATTAATTCACTTATGACTTCAACTGTCTTCTATTATCGTCTTCTTATGTCTCTGCTCTGCTCTTTGGAAATCGTTTTCATTTTTGGTAATCAGGCTGGTAATCAAAGCCTCCGGTTCCAGACACAAGCTCCCACTCACAAAATCCCTGAAGAGTTGACTGCTGGAAACTGGGAGGATCTGCCAGGGAGAGAAAAACTCAGCTTCCACTGTTTAAGCAGTCACTGCTGGCTGCTCTTACAAGCCAGCAACATGGATCTTTAACTCAGTGCTCACGTTCACATAAGTAAAGTAGATGTGGAAAGTTTCCAGTTTGAAATAATATACAGATTGACATGTATAATACCTGTTAAGACAGGGGATAGATTTTCTATTCTCATTTGGCTCTGAAATGCTATAGGAAGGGAAACAGTCAAAACCAGACAAAAAAGGTTGAGTTTTGCTAATGTTTTGATTGTCATAAACACTGCGCTGATTATTCTTGCATAATTTTATGCATAACGATTGTTGAGCCCATAAAAAGCAATAATGTGATTTGTGGAATGAATTTGTAAATATGTTCACAAGTTTACTGTGCCATTATTTAACTTGTTTATCCCAGAGGCTCAGAAAAAGACTTTAAAAAGTATTCACTGTTAGCCTAAGTCTACTTTCATTTCTCTTAATGTATCCCATCCTGGGTGTGTTTTTCCTGTAGACTGTTAGGTGAATTTACCTCAGTTGGGTAGCAATGGCATTCTCAGGTTTTGAACACACTGTAAAGTAGTCTTATCAAAAATAAGGCTACTTTACACATCAGGACAGCAGCCCAGTCTATAAGCAACTGCCTAATAAATATTCACTAGTTCAGGTTTGGGATTCTACTTCTACCCTTGTCCTCTCAATACAGAAATCTGGGTGATGAAAGACCCTGCTGAAGGTTAGCTTGGTTTGAAATCAGTTTCTCTGACTTTTGTGTCTCCTAGCCCAGGTTTGGTTAGCTTCTGAGTGTGCCACCACTCTGAGCTGCTTTTTCTCTCCAGTAAAGCACCTTATGGTGCTCACATGTATGGGGAAAACCCTTCTTGTCATACAGGTAACTTATGTGACATGGGTTTCTGCAGCTGCAGCTGAAAGTGGAGGGAATACAAACAATTATGTGAGCCTAGGTCCACGTGTGACCATACAGGAGTCTCATCTGTAGCCACCAGGGGAGACTCTTTGGCCTGTACTTTGTGTATAACCTAGTGTGCCCAGTCGTTCAATTAATAAAATGTTTGTATAGCAGCCGACCTGTTGGTAAGCTTTTCTCTCTCCAGTTTAAAAAATGGTTTCTTCTGAAAGCTTCTTAATTTATTTGTACTATTTGTTGGTGGGATATGAAGTTTCTTTAATACCGGAGGAGTGTAATTCAGCTGCTGCAATTCCTTCACACCAGACTGTGCTACGTCTCTGTTTGGCTTGTGTTTATTTTTAAGCTGATCTTATACAAACCTACACATCTGAATAACACAGATAGTGAAAGATGAAGTACACAAACCAGCCAAACATAAGCATTTCCACATGGCATAGCCCCCACCAGAGGAGCACTGCAAGATGACTCCCAGACAAACCAGAGAAAGGAAAAGACTACATGCAATATGGAGATTTTATCTCTGTGTTCCGTGCCCATCTCCCTAGGTTTCATTTTATTTTGGCCATATGCCTTCTGTGTCTCTGTGACTAACCCTCTGGGACCAGACATGGCTAAAGCAATCTTCTCTTTGGATTTCTCTAGAGTGAGAGAAGGAGACAGAGCAAGAAAATGTCAAACATTTTGGTGGAGCCAAGTGCTATGGGATTTCTTTCAAGAATAATGATTAACAAATGTTAGCTAACACTTTTCTCAAACCTCCTTTTTCTAATTCTTGCAAGGACCGGTTTGAGTCTGGAATATTAACAGTAACATTAATCCACTCATGCATAAGCTAATGTAGTATTTGGATAGAAATGTCTGCTGATATGGGGAACGACTCACATGACAGCTGTGGCCGTGGCTAGGTTACGGTGGCATTGTGGATACAGGGGTGATGTGGTGCAGGAAGGGCCATCTGAGGCCACGCAGAGCATGCTGCGACCCACACATTGTCATGGACCCCGCCTGCCCCTGTGTCCTGACCGAACATATGCAGAGGCATGGCTGGCCTTCCTCAGCACCAGTGCTTGCCCCTGCTCCTCTGGGGAGGAACGACACAGATGTCCAGCCAGGAGTTGGCTCTCCTGCCTGGTACAGGCCACCTACAACCATGACTTAGCTCCTCTTCCCATTCTCCTCATGGCGAAGCTAGGTCAGCCCCTCTACAAGTCTCCCTCCAGCTGGGGGTTACCCCGGAGCCAAAGTTCTTCTCTGACACAGCCCCTGCGCAACTCTGATTCAGGCTGCTGAGAAAGGTGTGAGACACCACGGCAGGAGGTCAGCAATGCAAAATTACCATGCCGGGAATCGCTGGGTTGCACTGTTGGTGCACCAGAATTGGTGGAGGGTGTGGCAGGTGGCAATTTAGCACCGGGGAGGCTCCGGTCCAGAGGGCTCTGGAGACCAGCCCCTCTCCTGTCCAATCTCCGCTTGGCCAGACAAGAGACTTTGGTCTGGGGAGCGTGCTAATGCTTAGCTTAGTAGTTTGTCAAATCCCATTTTTTAATGTGTGTTACGCAATAAACGATCACTTTATGCTTTTGAGTTGTGCGTGTCCTGTTTGCAGAGTCTTTTTGTGCCTGGTTAAAGATGCCCGGACAAACTGACCTGAAAGAGAGGCCATAACATGTTTTGACCTAGGACATATTTGTGTTCACCTTCCCAGCCCAGGTTTTCCTGTGCTGGTGGGGTAGGTTGTTTACTCTGCTTGGCAGAGCACATTGCTCCTCTCCTTAAAGACAGGAGAGGAGCATGGTCTTTTAGTTTCTCTTCAAGACCTTGGTGAATTCATTGACTACAGAGAAGATCCTTCTTCCCTTTGATCCCATGGCCTCCAGCATCTGTTACTCCATTGGGCTCCCTATTGTAAATTATTAATGTATATGAATTATTAATTCATATTGATGGTCTAGAAATGCTACACTATTAAAAAACCCAGAAGCTTAATAAGTAATTATGAAGGAGCACCTCCACAGTTACCACAGACGAGAGTGGTCTTCCAATAGTCTGAAGTTCCAGGATAGCAACAAGACAAAATGAGGCAAACTGATCTGTGGCTTCTCCGTGCATCTGTTTTGTGTGCCTCGCTAAATCCCGTGATGTCCAGTAACGTGTTTAGTCTGTGGTATTTTGAAAGTAATGAACCTTCATATACTGAAAATGCAAAAAGTGTCTAGCATATAATTAATTAATTTCCAGTCTCTCAAAAAAGTGTGTAACTTCATTTCCTTTTTTATAATCTTCTTTTAAGGTACAATTAAGTGGGTGTCCTCTGTATTTCAGTGCCTTTCCTGTATTTCTAGAAAAATTACTACTGTGCCTACACAGGAAATTATAGAATACATATATAACAAAAATCCCAGGTAATTTACAATAAATGTTAACTTGATGAGCAGTGAATCTATTTCTACATGCCTGTTACATTTACCTCTAAAAGCAGTTTCAGTTATGTGTTTCCTTGATTAACACATTTTTTTATGGTATAATGGAGCTATACATATTAGACATCTCTCCTGCACTTGAGGTTTTGCCAGGAAGGGTGAAGTTAAGAGTACCTGGATTTACTAAAAAATGAATCCACTTTTTTCCTTTTTGCATCTTCACTTTTGAAACATCTTCCTTACCTTTTCAGTATTATTCATTTAGGATGTTGGTTTAGCCATTCTCCACATATTGCCTTTGTTAGCAACTATTCTACAAACATAGGTATCCACCCCAGTGCAGTGATACATCTCATTTTGGAGCGTAATAATAAAGCGGCTTTTAATTTATCTAGTTACCCTACTTGCTTGATGATTCTGCCTCGTTTTGCAGTGGATCTCTTTTGGTAATTAACTTAAATAAGTTTGCTGACATTAACTATACAAAGAACAGACATTTCATTTCCTCTTACCCGTGATTCGTATTCCAATTTCCTGCAGTTCACAAGCATAAAGTAACGCAGCCAGCAGCTCGATGCTGCAGCCATCGCATTCAGCCATTTGCAAGCATTCAGTGACCCATTTGTCTCTGAAGGAAGGAGGTTTGTTTCCCACTCCACTCTGCTGGCTGGCAGCATGCATGCCTTAGAATTTAAGAATATCTGTAATTAATTTCTGTAGCTCTCGGTGCAGATTTAAGGACTTGACTACTTAGTCCACTTTGATTTCTAGACACAGAAGTTCAGTGGATCTAAGCAATGATAAAATGCGTTAGTAAAGGGAGCTTCAAATGCACTCTCTGTTTCTCTGCTTCTTCCTGCTCCTCTAGAGATCATCTCCCTGAGCTTTGCCTTGACTTAGCCTCTATCTTGTAATATTTCTTGTAGCCGTTCACTTCAGTGCTCTACCAGAGCAGTATTTAACAGCCACATGCTCGTTCAGCCGTCACTCTCAGATGTATTTGATTGGAAAATGCGACTGGGAAACGGGACATTTGCCTGTACATTAAAGCTGAGTGACAAACACAGCTGTGCACCGTTTGACTGACCAGATGCAGAGAACGCTAATGTCTTGCTTCATTTCATCCTTTATATTTCTAAACATTTGGATTTACTACATCTTTTTTACACTGGCAGATACCTTTGAATTTTTTCAGTAGCTGCTGGTGGTTTTCGTGGCTTGGTTTTTCTGTTACATTTTGGTTTTCTGAGTTACGACTGAAGTTAAATCATATCAGCATGTTTTCTTCTTCTGACTGTTTCAGTGCCTGAAGTTCTCTGTATGGCTGGGGAAAAAAGAATTAAAAATAAAAAGGATTCTGAAAGTGCAATGCTTTCCCTGACTTTTAATTCAAACTGTAATTTTGCTAAAAAAACCCCCACCAGAATCTCTAGAGTCAATCCTGACCTCAAAACATGTCTGCCTTTCTTATCTGAAAGAAAATCTCCTTTTATTTCAAATAGGCTTCTGTTGAAATCCTCATGTGTAATTTCTTAATAAACTCCTCTTAACTACCCTAATTCTGCATTTTTGATTGGTTTAATCCTTAATCACCAGGAGCAAAAGGGGTCTTTATTTCCCAGCAATGAGGAGAGTCCCTTGCAAGAAACAGTTGCACGTCCCAGGCTCTGCTAAGGCATTTTGTGTCCAAGAGTCACCAAACAAAGCACGTAAAACAGCAGTGGGAGCACAGAACAGAAGCCAGCAGTCAAACTCCAGCATCTTGCTGCAGAAGTATTTGCTTATCAATGCCGGAGTGCCCTTTTTGCTGTGCCAGGAATGGCAGGCATATCACTTTTTGTTTTCTCATGTACTGTTCTAATTACTGTTCCACTGTGAGTGTGTTTTATTTCTCAGCCCAGCCGTCTCTCAGGACTGATTTTCATTCAGTACAAATGTTCTCATTATAAAGTCTTATTAACATGAGGAGAATATCAATGAGAAGATGAGTGCATGCTAAGAACTTGCTTATACAGAAACTGTATTGATCAAAGGAACAGCAGAGTAAAACACATGTCAGCATTAAGGCGCTCCTATTTCCAGGGTTCAAACGGTTTCCTTTCCCACAAGAGTGGTGTGACTTCTTGCCTCTGAAAGCAGGCCAACATAAAGATTTTGTTTAAATGAAATAAAAAGTGCAAAGCATTTCTATAGAACACTATAGTATGGCACTAATGAACCCTTTGAAAGCAATTATACCTTCATCAGTTTCAGCGACTACCCCTTACCACTATGTGAAAACTTACGGAAGAATCCAAATTCCTAAAGGTTTTCATAAATGAAATTACTACATGACCATGAATTTGAACAATTTTCGTAAAGCTAAAACAACACTTACTTTATCCAACTGCCCATTAATCATGCAGCTGACCCACTCACCGTCTCAGTTCTGGGAGGGTGCATCCCTTGGGAACTGCTTTTCTCTGGTCCTTTTTGGGCCATCTCCACTTCCCTGGGATCAGACAGTGGGCATCTCTAGATGAAGACTTCAGCGAACAGCCCCACAGGCTCTCCCCTGACCTCGGGTAGTTTGAGTGAGACCAGAGGTGTCTCTGCAAAGACATCAACCTCTTTGGGATTTCAGTGACAACTGCTCCCCTCCTCCAAAGGGACGGAAACAGCCGAAAGCTACAGCACCGATCCAGCCCCTCATTTTCTCAGCTATTAACAGCTGAACAGTGGCAGAGGGCATTCACAGATAAACGGCTGCTTTGAAAAACATTGTGCAAAACAAAGTCCCAGGCTAGAAGCAGAGTGAAGCAACGTCTCAGGCGCCCAGCTACCAGGCTCCACCTGAGGCAACTGGATTCCCTCCCGGCTTCCAAGGGGCTGCAGCTGGCGCTGCAGGTAGTGTTTCATCTGCAGTGAAAAAGTTTCAGTTTACACTTTATTTCACGAGTGTATTCTCAGACATAACTGAATTTAAAAAGTAAGTGTGTATTTTTGCTAAACTTCAACTTAGAAGCTCTACTGAGTGCAGTGGCTTTGCTATTCTGGTTTTTCCTGCTCACTGACTAGATGAATGTGTAAGATAACTCTCAAGACTTTAATAAAATCAGAATTCTAACAAGAATATACGATTCATGTCTAGACTGACATAAAAATGAAACAGTATTGTTCTTGTCACCAGAATGAAGCACGGCTGACACTGATCCATGACACACTCACATGGCCTTTAGGCTGAAATGGCACACACAAAAGTGTGCACAGTTATAATCAGAAACTTCTATAAATATAGAACATGAAGCCTCCTCAGTCCTAACTTCCAGATTGTGTAACCTTGCCATGAAGTAGTATTTTACCACTCAAAGCATCACACTTACTTCAGTAGGACCATTAGCAGACACAGGGCATTACCCAGTGTGGGTGCCAATACCTGTGTATCTGGATACAGTGTTTAAATCTAACCTTAAGTTCCAATCCTTTTTAGATTTGTACCACCTTCAGTCAACACAGAAACACCATTTAGTTTCCTTTTCACAAAGATCTTGATGCGCATTCATCTGCTCATTACTCTCTAGCTACCAGACTGAGCATCCTTATGCCATGTTCACCCATGCTCGGAGACATCCCTTTCTACAACTGTCTCTCTTCCAAGAGCATTGGCGTCTGTTGGTCAGGACTTACACAGATTTACTGATCTCTCTGGTTACTCTGTCAATTCTTAAACACCTCTGATGCACAGCTTAACAGTGCAGACAACTTATGGTAAGGGCTGCTCAGGTATCAAACGTATGGCTTCTGCAACTTTTGTGCTCTACGCCCAGACCAAATGCAGATGTCAGGAACAGTTTCTCAGGGAGTCACGGGCAGCCCAAAGACTTCCACCTAGACTAGCCCTGGAAGCTGAGCTACTGCCTTTAAACCTGTCACAGGCATCTCTACAATCAGCAGCGTATCGATACTCACGAGCATGAGCAAGCTAGAACTGTAAAATAAAACATGGACAAGCCTGCACCATCTGTTCTGAAATGCCAACACTTTCCCTGAATAACCTGTGCACCACTACCTCAAGATATTCCCCAAAAGAAGTGCTTAATTAAAAAACAGAGTTGTCGTCTGAAAATTATTTACGAGCGTGAGGAAGGCAACATATTTGTTCTGGTGTGTGCAGCTTGGAACTTCTGCCTATACGAGGTTCAGTCTCCATGCACCTGCATTCTTCATTGCTCATCTCACAGCTCCATACAAGAGATTTATGCTTTAATTTGGCAGCCAGGCTTCACTACCAGTGGAAAAAAATAATTTAAAAAATAGAGAAAGCAAGAAAAAGAGTTGTCATAAGAGAATGAATCTAGATGTAGGATTTTTTTTTTTACCCAATTTTGTTTTCAAGTAAATTTAATAGTGGTGTCTTGTCAAACCCAGAAATAAAGACTATGGTTGGCATTTTAAAAGAGTGGTTTAGAAACAAAAGCCCTGTTGATTTTCATGGGTCAAACCAAATTGAAGATGGGTCTTAGTTGCTTAATCATAGGTACCCAGTGCCTTTTTAGAGTCTCTGGGGTATCCTCTAGCCCCCAGTTCCTGATCCAGAAGAACATGTATCTCCTGCAGGGTTTGTGTCATACTTGCCAGACCCGTGCCTGGCCCACTCTAGGGCATCTCAGATGATACTTAGCTGCCTATGTTCAGGCCATTAGCTCCCCTCTACTTTATTTTTCCAGAGCTGCTACTCTTGATGCCATCCATAAGAACAGTGAACGAGCAGAGAGTCTCTAATACTCTGTTCACCTATCAAAGTGTCTGGACATAAACTCACTGACTAATTTCTACAGTTTTACTTGAAACTCGAGAACAACTACTGATACAAGCTGAATGACATAAAAAGGCATTTAACCATGGCATGGACTTGTATGGAGGAAAGGGAGATGAGAATCTGAGATTCCAATAGAACACTGTAAATTGTTTTCCTGTTTTCAGAGCTAGTTTTGTGTCTAGTTTTGTGTTGTCATCTGCAAGTTGGATTTAAATTGCTGTTGATACTATATGAGTAGCTCTCTGAATGAACTAGTACTCAGTAATGTTTGATATGACAAAGAAACTTCTCTCCCCAGCCTATAGAATAAGAGAACAAGCTGAGCTCAGGGAGTCACTGTGCAGCGATGTACAGATCTACTCATGAAATTTTGTGGGTTTTTTTTTTTTCTCTCCAGGGATGACTGCAGATTCGGATTTTTTTTTTTAAATTGTTATTCTAGAGCAAACTTGAGACTACTCATTAAAGTCAACTTTTGATGTTGAAGAGCAGATATGGACCTCTAGGAAGTTGTGCCAGTACTTTTCTTCTAAACCCAGCTGCCCAGAATATAAATGAATCCTTAGAGTTTTAAAGTTTTGCCATTTAAAACAATGACGACTTAGGACCAGCTTATCTGCATTAATTTGTTCACGTGATTTCAGCACGCAAGCTCCACATCAGCATCTTGGCACAACACCCACAGTCAACTTACTGGAGTGACTCATACAAGCACCGTTTCTGTCAACCCTGTTACTTGGAAGTACTTCATTTTACCAAGGCCCATTGGGAGGTGCGTGAGAACATACACAGAGTGCAAAGGAAAAAATACTTTATTGTGAACATGGCACGTATGGAACGCATTTCAGAATATACTGCTATATACCAAATCCGGAAAAAAAAAAAAAAGCTCTGACGCATGAGATAAACAACCAGTGCTTGAGACCAATGAAGAATATGCACACAGCTGTTCTAATAGCACAATTCTGATACCAATCACAACATTGTTATATAGCTTTTATGATCAGAGGCAATTTTAAACAATGTTTATAAAAAAATGCAAATATTGGACCTACTCCTGCATTGCTGTACATCCAAAGCTTCAGTGAGTCTTGAAGGTGTGTGTAGCGTAGAATGAGAGCAAACTGACACCCTACCTCAGGCAATAGAAGGTAGAAATGGAGAAAACATCAAAAACAAAAGACAAAAACACTGTTCTATAAAAGTAAAAAGGCAAATATTATCCCAAGGAATATTATTATTTTGACGAGAAAACTTAATTGCAGCATCCTGACTCCATTAAAGCCAATGAGAGTCTGCCATTGAGATCAGTGGAGCCTGAATTTCATTCTGAAATTTAAAACATTCTTGCGTTAGTGTAAACATCAGCAGAAACAAGATGTCAGCATCTATACAAGTATTCAAGTGCTGTTTAAAAAAAAAAATAAAAACCAGACAGTGCTAACCCAAAACATCAGTACATATCCAAAAGGCAAATAATTAAAAGAGTTTTTTTTTTCCAAATACACATTTTTAAGTATTTAAAAGCATCCATTTTTTTAAAGATTTGTATATCATTGCTAGGGAAGGGATCTATGAGAAAAATCTGAATTATTTGCAACGATAAAGGAAGGGCACAGTGTTTGCTCAGATTTATTTGAAAACAGTATTTTTCCACTTCGGAGTCATGACATATACCTGCACATTCAAGTGTGTTTCAGAGTAGTGCTGAGGAGTGGCTGCACTTCATCTTTATGAAATATAATCCTTCTGTGCAAGTATTTCAGCATGATTCCTCATGAGCCATTTACACCCATTCATATTTTCAGTAAAAAAACCAAACAGAAAGGAAAATGTCTCGAAGAAATTTTTTTTGTCTTTAAACAACCCGATGAGACTTTATATCATGGCAATTTACAATCATGCATTTGGAGATCCAGAGTCAGTACAACTTTTCCATGTACTGTCAGAGTTGTGCCTGTCTTCGAACAGTTCTTTGCTAATTTTCGTGCGGATCTCAGGACTGGATAACAGCTCCTTTATCTGATTCAGTCTGGATAACAGGGCTTGTGTTTCTCTGCGCAAAGCTTCCTTTACTAAGTCTGCTTCATGGCTCTTTCCTAGAGGAAAAGAACAATATAATACATTTTATAACAACTGATGTCATTTAGAATCATTAATGTATGGAGACAAAGAGACCGTATCTGGTTTGGACAGTACTAAGTGCCCAGTCTTTTGCCCGTATCGATTTTTTTATCAAAAGGTACTTTGTCAAAAAAATATAATTTACATCAACAAACGCTACCAAAAAGTAAAGAACAGTACAGTGTCAGATTTAAGAGAAACTCCTGTCATACTACATACTGTGTAATAGTATCTGCGATGAATATCTGTAGTGGTAATTTTTAGCTTGGGATTGACTGCTGTTGACTAGGAAACAGCACGTGCTCTCACACGGAGTAAGCAGCCCTGCGGCAGTGCCAAACCCTCGGGCGGAGGGCATCGCTCCCACTTACGGCGAGGCCTCTTCCACGGCCGTTCGTGACAATCCGAAAGGCAAATGCAAAGGGTTCAGTTTCTCTTCAAAAGCAAGGAAGGGACCCTTGGTATCAAAAGCAAGTGAAGACTGGAGCCGCCTGCTTCACCATTCTTGTCTTTTTTCAACTGTCCATCCCTCCCAGCATTCAACAGCTTTTCAGCAGTGCAAGCACTTATTAAACCAGTAGGCAGTGTCCTTCGGTTCAGAACGAACTTTTGATAAGAGACTCACAAAGCAGAGTGCCTGTCACTCAGCACCACTTAGCAAATTTCAGCAAGGGAGCTGGGACATGTTTTTGTTGTTATTCTTGGTGGGATATTTGCTCCCAGGCTTTTTGCACAGTGCTCACTTGCTGGTATCATTGTCGCTCTCACTCTTACTGCCGCTTGCTGCTTCTTCAGTTTTCACAGGGCTTCCATCAGTCTGTCTGGTTTTGTTCTGTGTTTCTTCTAAATATTGCTGTACAGCCTTCAGCACCGCGTTCTCCACCAGCCTTTTGCTGACGCTCACCAGCTCTGCATCGTCTGGCTCTGCTGCATGTTTTTCACCTACGTGTCACAACAGATAAGAGAAGGAATTCATTGCCACAGAAAGACAGTAGCCGTAGTCGTATCGGAAGCCTCTGTCTGAGCTGGATTTTAAGTTACTAGCTGCCTCTTCCTGATTGTAAAAAAAGTAATTTCCTCCTCCTCAAGCTCTGAATCAAAACTGTTTCATGAAGATACATACAGGATATCAGATCAAAAATATTTCATTGCTCATCTTGATTGTAACGCTCCAGCAGAAGCCACTGGCTAACACTATGAGCGCCCACTCAGCTTAAAGAGCAAGCATGCAAATTTAATTTCTTCTGGGCAACAACCACCTGTGCCATCCGGGCAAAGACAAAGAACACAGCACAGGACAAATTCACATTTTAGCAGCAATCTTAAATTTAGCTGCCCCTGTGTTGTGACTTTTCTTAATAAATCTAAAATCTTCTATCTATTTATTCATTGCTTGTAATTCAAGAGTTTTTCATGGGGAAAAATGCCTAAAATACTCTAAGTGCAGGTTAGAAATTTTTTTCTAAACAAAGCATAAATCTTGGAAAAACCCCATACACTCCCTCCCTGTCTCTCTTCTAACTCAAAGCTCTGATATTGAAGGAATGTGAGTTCCAGCAGTCTATTCTTAGATATCTGTTGATAAAAGCAAGAAGCTGGCATTTCTTTGCTTTGTTAAGACTCCATATGAATAAACACATACAACGAAATAATTGTATACTTACTGAGGATTCTCATACATCAGTACATGCATTTTGAAACTGTACTTTTCCATTAATCATTTTCCTACTAAAACTACACAGGCTATTACAGCATCCTCCTCTTATGAAGAATGCAGTCCAGGAAAAGCAGATTTTATTGTCCAATTTCCACTAGCCATGTAATGTGCCACTTTGCAGCTTCTTGCACTAGGTAAGTAACTGTTTCCCTCCATCTATATTTAAAGGCCAGACTTTTTATGTCCTTTTCTGGAGTTAGCATTCTGCAACCAGTAATAAGAGGCTGCTTAGTCACAGACATCTGGTGAAAGAGATACTATTGTATGCTCTCAGCACAAAGCTCTGTACTGTTCAATTATCTAAATTTGGCCCTTTTCATATATGTAAATTTATTCAAGTTTGCTAGCACATATAGATTGTAGTTCTAAAAGACTTTTATTAGTCTTCCTAGTGGATTGCACAACCCAGGAATGATTTCGCTGGTAAAACATAATTCATATGCGGATTTGAGGGACAGAAGGAAAGCTAAACAAAACTCTTCATTTTCAGAGGCAGCACCTTTATTAGCTGCTAATATGCGCATCCTGCTGTGGAAGAGCAAGACAGACCAAACTCTTCCAGTTCTGGGCCTCCCCAGCACTGTTAACTGCGGGGAAGGAAGAACTGCACTCTCCAGCTGTAGTCGTCAGAGTAGACCTGGGTAAAGCATTTCACTACATTTTGGAAAAAGTTTTGAAAAAGACTCTAAACAGTATTTTAAAAGGTGGCTATGGGAATTATTTTAGTTAAAACAAAATTTTTTAAAAAATAAGAGAAAACATGAAAAATGGGTTTAGCATCTCCAAGAAGAAACACTTTAGGTTAATATGCAAATTCAAGGGAGGCACAGGCGCTATTCCCAAAACCACTCAGACAGCTACATACTCCACGTTCTCTGGCCCACTGCTTACCATGTTCCTTTGCCATCTTGAAAACTTGGGCTTAAGCCTACCCTTTAACTTAGAGGAGGGACTTAATTCAGGCTCTTATCTCTCAGGAGACCCAAGACACATAGGAGCAGCATCTCCTCCCAACTTTTATGAATTGATCGCACATACTCCTTTGAATGCAAATTTCCTTTTCTTTTATTAAAGATGTTCAGCAAAATGTTTTGGTTGTCCCAGTCTACCTACTCACTAGAAAAAAAAAACCCACTGTGGTTTCCAGTTGAAGAGTTTCTTATTCTTCGGAATTGCTAGCGAATCACAGAAATTGTTAATCACACAGCTCTAATGATCTGTACACAAAACTCTGAACAAAATCAATGGGAAATATGGTGCTCAACCACTCTGACACTTGACCCTATAGTACTTAATATGCAGAATATGACTAACCAGTCACAGAGGCCTCCAGATAACACAAAACAGCATGTAATTTTACTTGTAGTAGATTACGTATTATTCTTAAAGTCTTAAAAAAAAAAAAAAGGAGAGCTCTTCTCTCACAAATATTTTCTGCAAAACGGTTCTCACATACAGATGTATAAAATCCATATATCTAATACTGCATTTAAAACTTCAAATTAAGTAGGTAGCACCTCACTGTGCAAGTAATTTCTCAAGGTTGAAAAAAGTCAGAGTACTTAAAACGAGCCTTTTAAAAGTACACTTTACATAGCTACAGAAGAACGTCTTGGGCTTTTTTTTGTTATTTGTTTGGTTTTAATATTTTGAGATATTCATGCCTCACCAACAGTCTGAAGCCTTAGTAGTACCTCCTAAGCAAGCTCTGCATTCTCACAAGGAAGACACACACGAGATGTGACTGACATGTGAATTTGAATGCATGCACATCCCTGTATGAGGAGTGCCCTTGGATTTATCTGTCCGGCCACCTTGGTGGACTGGCACATGGGGCTATGCGAGTCACTCATGCTCTGTTTATATTCTCAGACTCCCTAAATAGCAGTTGTGTGAGTGTCTGTGCAATGCTGAGGTTCACTTGCAAGGTAGTTGTATACTATTGTATCATTCCTATTCATGACTCTTGACTAAAAAGAAATAGGTCACGTAATAATAACAGGTATTGATCATCTATATTTACTTGATTATTTAACACACATATGTCCTGTTTATATCTCTTCATGCTGCTTGCCTGCTTCTTAGATGTATACGATTCCTTTGCAGCGGGCAAATGCTTCTTTGTGTAGACTGTCTCACATTTTACCAATTATCAAAATATCAGTAAAAAGCCATTGTAGATATGAATGTTTTAGATTTAAAAGGGAGGTTTAAAATTTCAGAATTGCTTTGTTTGTAAACTCTGTTCTGAAAAGGGAACAGATATACCGTGTGCACTGTATTTGCATCTATACTGTGCCTCTCAGCATGGACTGTGCCACTATTTTGTTTCTGTGTCTGTGAATAAAAAAAAAGAAAACTTCCATTGCCTTCTCCTGCATGTGGCTCAGAATAAAAATGAAAAAAAACCCTTTCATTTTGTTTATCCCATAATTCCATAGTTTTCTAAAGAGGAAAACAAATTCATACTTTGTGAATGTATCACAAGCTAAGCAGTGCACACCTATTGTCCTGAAGTGACCACTGCTTTTTAGAAAAGGGAACTATGAACTGCACAGAGTTATTCAAAAGTGGCTTTATGATTGTATAGCATGCCGCTAGCAGTTATGGACATGAACCAGTTCCCAACCAAATCCAAGTTTGGATTCAAATCCACTGCTGTTTCTCTCTACTGGACTAAGTTTAGTCTTCAAGTCTACACCGCCTTACATTTTACAAGACTGTGATCTGGATTTTGAAAGACTGTGCTGGAACAAACCACATTTTGTGGTCCTGGTACAGCATTTTCAGGGTCCTGACACAGCCTGTTTTAGAGGTCATGTGGTATCTCAGATTTGGAGAGAGGCAGGATAGTTAACTTGGATCCCTCTCCTGTTTATACTACTAGCCCATTTTTTTGTGTGAGATTTAACTGAAGGAACCAACAGTGAATCCCTTCCAGAGAAAAAGCCAGTTTTACAAACTTTTATCAGCTATACTCCAAGAAAACATTCTGCAATCCTTGCCTCATGGCCTCAACACACTGGGTTTTGTTTTTCCTTCCAACAACTTTCATCACAACAAAATGGTGCCAACATGGAGCAAATTATAAAGTAGACCCTTGGTATTTTGAACAGGAGACTGAGACCAGCTGGGAAGTCGGTACTTGGGCAGCAGAGGTTACAGTCTGCACACTGGGGAGGGCTGTGGTAACAGACATGTCTCTGTCTACTTTTTGGTTCACCAGTTTTCTAGTACTGTTTTTACAAACTCTAGAAACAAACAAAAAAAATCCACGAGGGACTGACTCAGGCAATCTTTCAAAAACTAAACATTAAGAAATTCCTTCTGAATGCTGGAAAACTTTGTTTTTCTGCTTACACTGTGCCTCTTACTGACACCAAAAGGGCGAGCCAAGTTGCTGTTGCATACACGCAAAGTTTTCACCAAAAGGCTCCCTTTCTATGGTGACTCCTCAGTGGCTCCAACTCATAATAATCCCTCACTATAAGACAATTGATTATTAACCTCTCTGCACAGGGGCAAAAGCTTTGCTGGTGCGCAGTTTAGTGGGATTAGAAGGAAGAAAAGAATGACCCTAACTATTAATGGACTAAGAAACCTTCAGCAGATGACTATCAATTATTTCTGCATATGGAGAGGTTGGAGAAAACAAAGGAAGGCAAATAAAATAAATGCCAGACAGATTTCAGCATGTCATAGTTTCCGACATCAATGGTTGTGCCTTTATCATGGTTCACTATCTCTATGTTAGCAGGAAAAGACCTAAGAGTGAAGACGTCATTTATACTCACAACACTCAGGGAGATATAGACTATTGCAAGGCTGCCATGCCTGGCTGCAGCCTGTGGAAACATCTAGTTTTTGCTACACTAGACTGTTGTGTCTACAGAATCTGATTCAAAATTAAATTAAATCTCATCAGCTTCTGTGGGAATCGGTTCCCACACCTACATACTGAACTGCAATGTCCTATGCATCAGACAAATGTGTTGAACGCTTTCTTTACTGAGGACTTTCAGATAAGTTTGGTAGGTCATATATATTAATGGAACTACAGCATTGGAGAACTACCATCCCCCTTCGCCCTTGCAAAGCCAGCGAGTCAACAGTCCACAATAAACTGAATAACAAGCTATAACCAGGCACCAGACCGTATGCTTCCCACCCTTGCAATAGACTGTGAATGAGCCAGCACATTCAAGGTCATGGTTTTAAAGTAATGAACACAAACATGAGCATGTGCCCATATCTAATCAACACAATAAGCATAGACAGGAAAGTCACAACTCTGAACATTTCCTCGTTAATTAGGAAGGACTTTCATGAAATGTCCCTTGAGTGGTCACTTAAGGAATTGGCACAAATAAGGAACTGAGAAGGGTGAAATTATAATCTCATTATGACATGATAGTGATGACATTTGTGTTGCTGGATGTTCCCACCTGATGTTAAGCAGAGTGTGTACATTTCCATGAGGAGGGCTAAACTAACAAACTTCTTTACTTTTACATATGTTGCTCTGTAAATACAGGACTGTCTAACAGGGCAATACCAATCAAGTCTTTCGTGCTGAACACATGGGTTTCTACTTTGCAGGAAAGATTTTTTTGTTTGTTTGTTTGATTTGGCCCGCCATGGAATAAACCCAAAAAATCAGGAATTTCCAGTAAAGAGGAAATTAAGGGTGTTGCAGCTATTCAGGGAAAATGGTGCTCTTGCCAGTTTCAGTCATGACAGCAGGGATACCTGCAGTTCCCTTTCAGCTGGAGGCTTGGCAAAGGTGGCAAATACTTGTTTTGTTTCAGACAAAACCCTTTGAGGCTCAGTGATCTAAAATTTCTGACCACCTCTAACTTTAAGTGGAGAAACAGGATGTGCTCTGCTAGACCTACTCTTCCCAAGCACTGAAGGACATGATGCCATACCTAGGCACGAGCCTTCAAAACAAATGAAAAAAAAGTAACTAAGTCTCTACTCCTGGCATACTGGGAGTTCTGTTAAATATCTTCAGTTTATTTTCCTATTAAGAGAGACCTGCTGACAGAGAAATTACCTGACTCCCTTACTGTAGTTTAATGCTTAATCTTAATGAATTTATAAGTGCAGTGCAACAGGAAACAAAGGTAACCTAATGGCTGAAGGAAAGAAGATGGCTTTAAAAGCTGTGACTTTTACTCAATTTTCTCAGCAATACTTGGGTAGAGAAAACAGCCCAAGCTACAAAAGTGGTTTTACATAACCACAGGAGCATCCACTGTACACACTGATAACAGGAGAACCAAAACACCCAGCAGATTGCGATAGCGAACATCCAGGCAGAATTATTCGTCCGCCTTCACCATCCACAGCGCTGCCTGGTGCCAGCAGCTCAAGGGAAACAGCAAACAGGAGCTGCCTGGGCTGGCAGGGCTAGTGGGCAGAGCAGGAGAATTCTTCCTCCCTCCAGGATGCACCCGAGGAGGAGCCTCCTGCTGTTCTCAGAGCCCAAGAGAGACCAGGCTTCCTGACTTCCCAGGGAAAAGCTGAATTCAGGAACAGGATTTCATCTTCAATGGCCCACCAGAAATAATACTGAGAATGTAATGCACTATGGGGGACAGGGCAGGTTGCTTCCCCATCAACCAGTGACCACAGACAGAGCTGAATGGTCTTGAAGGCAGAACATCACCCTGCCAGGTCACTAAGCTGCGGGAGGTGTAGGCTGAAGAAATGCAACAGCTAACCAAAACAGGATATACACAGATTTTAAATCGTCAAAGTCCAAATGTGTTACCAAATCCTAAAACTCCCTGCTTATGGACCAGTCAACCACAAAAATCATATGTTTACTCACAAGTGTGATGAGGGAAGTAATTTAATATACGTTCACCTCTCATTACTGTTTCCTGTCCTTCTTATATTCCCTGTCAACTTCAACTTAATTTCTTTAGGATACATCTGTTACTATACAGCTTCCAATGGGACACTATTTTGGCTGAGACTTCTTCATGCTACTGTAAAGTAGACTGAAAAAAGCAATCTTTTTTTGGACTAAGACACACGTTAGTAAGTGAATCTTAACAAGCTGACCCTGTGTTGTCGCTCCTCCTGAGCTCAGAAAAAGACTCCATACAAACCCATGCTATCAAATAGTCTCTCACATGGTACATATTGGTCCTCAGGGGATGCAATTTTGAATATATTTGTAAATTATGGAGAGAAAAGTCAAATTTTAATCAACATGCATTTTCATTTAATTATTTCAATGGCTGCAACATGAGTTGTGAAACACAGCTGCAGACTGCTTGAACTGCAAAAAGAAGAAATCTTGTCCAAAAAAGATTAAGATGTAAGTACAATTGCAATTCAAGAGGATGTCCAAGAGCGTTCATAAAATACTGTAATAAGGTGCAATTTTAATGGAAAAAATGTCATTTGCAAGGAGTTTTTAACATCTCTGTAATCATACTTAATTAGACTAAATCTAACGGAAGAAGGTTAGAGTCACCTCTTTTGGTAGAAGCATCTTACATTGGTTTCAACTGGTAGTATAACTACATCCTAAAGTTGTTAAAATACATGGATCTAAATCCTTTTCCCCCATGATCTTGCAAGAAGGAACTGAACCCACTTCATGAGTAAACCATGAATTTATGTATTTTTTTAACATAAGCTTAGAATTGTTGCTGTCTTTCATTTCATGGATCAAGCCTACAGAATCTGACCAAATTGGTTAATAGCTTTGGGAAAACTAACATAACACCCTTAAGTCAATTTGAATGTCATTAAAAAAAATCATTAAGTACTTATCATGGCATTTCCTATCTTAATCGCCTTTATCTATTATATATTTCTTTGTGAAACAACATAAAACTCCTTAAGAACATAACCAACATTTCTCTACCTAATAGCAAGGCTTCTTTCATGACAGTAATTCCCTACAGCTCTTACACTGCACTCTAGCAAAATAACTCCCTCCCTCTCTTCCCCCATATTTCTGCTTCCTCAAACTGAGTCAAAGCCTATTCTAGCAGCACTTCAGTGAAATCAATCCAGAAAAATACGTCTGCTGTGCCAAAAAATGAACTAATCCACACAACTTTTACCAGCTTACACTCCGTACCACAACGGATTGCTCATTACCAATTTAAAACTGATGATTCTCTTCACTTTCCACTTCTTTTTCCATTCGCAAATTTTATCTCTGCCTACACAGTATACACAATTCTATCTCTTCCTCTTCAGCATCCTAATAATTCTAATTCTGTCCTTTTAACATCAGTTGAGAACTGCTTATTTATGCCAGCTGGTCTTCTGGTCCTTTATCTCTACCAGGCTGAACAGTTCCAATTTGGAGTTTCATCTTTGTTTCTTCATCTGCTCTTATTTTAAAGTAGTATTTTTCTCAGTCTTTATTCAACTCGGAGTAAAAGAATAAAGGTTGGATGCTAATGCTAAAAACAGCTTTTGCATTTCTCTTCACTACACTCAGAACTGACTGTGAAATCAAAAGCAGATATTTTTTTTTTACTCCAGCTAAACAGCAGCACATTCGATTTCATAGTTCCCTTTGTCTTTATGTTTTACACACAGAAGTGTTCTCCCACTACCATATTTGGCTACAGGGCCCAAGAAAAGTTCATGAAGCATGAGAAAGAAAGAGATGGACAATGGTTCCCCTCAAGAACAAATTATATCATTCATGCATTTGAGATATCCCAAGTGGGGTAAATGCATATGATGGCTGCATTGCACAATGCAATGTGGCTTTAATGCCAAGAATGCAGATGTACATCAGAGGGTTACAGGCTGTTACCATGTGGGGCACCAGAAGCAGTAACCTAGAGCTTTTGAGAATTAGCCTGTCCTCACAGCCTGGGTGCAGCACCATGTCGATCCAGATATTCTGCTGCTAATATAGGAGCTTATACTTGGACACATCCCACCACATAACATGTTTTATCCAAAGTCTAATCCTGTAATCTCTTTTTATTTTATGCCTTCAGTAGAGATTATGGCTGAAAAAGGGGAACGGAATTAACCTTTCAAAGCAAAATGATGCACTTCTTGTGGAATGGAGTTGTTATTATTATTCACTTGTGCTGAAGCAGGCATTACAGGCAATGCCTCCATGGTCTGGGCTATGTTACACCAAGCCCTCTGTCCTTATTACAGCTGGCCCTCCTTCCAGATACTTCAGTCTAATTGTAATGGAGAACACACACAATGTGTGAATAGGGCATACAGGAGGTGTCAACAGAAAATAACATTTCATTAAATCAAAGGCTCAACAGTGTTTCAAAACATGCGAACATTACAACAACTGTCATTTTAACAAGAGAATTGGTAATCCCAGATTTTAGGAGGGTGTTCAGTTACTAGAACTCACCTGAGTCACGGGTTATATTTTGTAGAACTACGAGAATAAACTTTTCATTTTGGGCTGGAAAAACCTCTCACATTCTATTAATGATGCATATGTAGAAAGTAAAAGGGAAGCTGAGTGAAGACAGGAAGAAAGGATTTTTGATTGCATTAGGCTATACTGGAGGGTAATGGATTTTTAAGACACCAAAAAGTGCCAATTCTCCTCAGCTGCAGCAAGGGCTGCAGCAAGCATGCTGGATACTTAATATGTTTTTGTTCAATCCTCGTGCTTTGTACTAAAGTCGGAAATTGAATAAAATGCCATTTAAAAAATTATTGCTATGATGTGAAACAGAATGAGTAACATGATAATAGACCATGGCATATGACATTTCTCCTCTTAGCAAAAGGACACAAGTTCTCTAGCAACAGCAAATGAATTATCCATGACTGAGGATTTTAACTCACAGGAAACTCAACAAGTGCCCAGATGTAGTTCACCTGAGACTGGCAGATATTCAAAGGAATCAAGTCATCAGCAGAAAAGATAAACTTAATGGTGGATTTTGAGATTTTGGGGATTAGGATCCAGAGGAGGTATCTAATAAGGAGTGAATTTTCTCTATACCAATTTAGGACAGCAACTACTAAGGTTTGTGAGAGTTACAAGCAGGGTCAAGAGCCTGACAGAAGTTCAGCTGTGTACGCTAACATCAGAATTGCAAGCCTAAAAGCACCAACTCTTGTGTAAAAGTTTGTCTATCACTGGTACGGTGTACTTTTAGCTACTTAAGACTCAAGGACTTAGTCTATAGTCAATTTTTTATCAATTGAAGGTATCTAAATTTTAAATAATGTTTGTAGCATCTAGTCACTTTTCCTTTTGTTAAGGCATGATAATTTCCTAGGCCTTTCTCCTATATGCTAACTTCCACAGCATATACCACCCTATACCCCAAATTCCTCTAAATCCCAGTATCTTCTGTCAATTCTACACTTCAAGCTTATGGAAACAGAATCACTCTAATTTTAGGAATGGCAAAAATAATTACGTATGAAACATGACTAAATGAGCAATAATCAGCTGCTGAACAAGGTGCCACTGTGCCTTACTACAATACTTTCCAAGGTATCTTATTTTACACTTTGCCTATAATAATTCCACAAACAGACCACTGTTATCCAAAGGACTACTGCTCACTGGACCAAGGACCTTTGTTTGCCTTGTTTTTTTTGTTTGTCTGCATTAATCTGAAAATCTTGGTCACAACATTGCAAAACAGAGAGACTCTCTGCAGTCCAGCATCTGTCACTGACAGGAAGCTTTCCCTGAAATACATACAAAATGTTCTCTCTTGTTCTTATTTTGCACGATGCAATATAAGTAACCCCATGCTATCTTAAGTTGCTTAATCATGTCAACCAGTTCCTCCTCCTGTGTTCTGGCTTTGTAGCTTTCCTTCCCTCCTCCCCCCCCCCCCCCCTCCAAAACCAGCTAGTTCCTACTCTCAGAGCACATGGGCTGTCCCCAGGATGTAGCTCTGCAGCTCCCCAGGCATCTTCTGGAAGTGCAGCCTGGGCTCCTATTTTGCATTTGGAGCATTATCTTCTTTTGAAAATGTAACCCTTCCTCCAAACTTCTTCCTCTGCTCCATGATTGTCTCTCTTGAGCTTCTAGGACAAAAGTTACACTGATCATTCCAGTGCAGATTTAGCTAGCACTGCATGCATGCCATTTCTGCCAAAAGGTTGTAGGTTTGGCGGCATGTGAACGGCTGGAGGATAAAAAGACATAGGGCTTAGTGTGTGTTGGGTTTTTTTTCCCCCCCTTCCCAGAGGTGAACATTTTCTGTAGATGAAACCTGTTTTCCCCCTTTTTCAAAGAGGACTGAGTACAGCCTCCTGATCATTCCAGGTCAGTATATAGACATGTCGAATTTGAGAGTCTAATTATTTGTCCGGATTTGGTTTCTGGAGACATTGAATGAAACAAAATAAAAATAATTATATGGTATCTTTAAGAGATGCTGTGCAGACCAATTTTTTTTTTTTAAATTTTATTTTTTTATTGGTTTCTGGAATAAAGGTTAAAACATGCCTCCCTGCTTCCAGGAATACCACTCTCCATTAGAAAACCAAGCACTCAATTAGCCAGCATTAAACATCATAAATAAGACACTGTAAGAGGAAAAAAAGCACATTTAAAACATCAGATTAGGAAGAAGCAGACAACGACCACATTTTGGTTGTATCACACTTTCCCACTCCCAAGTATGTCTATTCTATTTCTGTAATAGATGTTTTTTCCATATGTTACAATTCCTACATTGTGAGTGGCTCCACTCTAAGCTCACAGAGATTAGGTTACAGTAGGACTTGTCATACAGCAATACACAGGTCGAAGCAAATGTGTATCTAAATTGGGGTAGCTGTTCATATATAGTAACAGAGAACTGTATTTCATGTTTAGCATGTCACACTTCTTATTTGGCTGTAATATGGATTTCCTCACGCATCACTTTTGAGTGGAGAAGGAAAATTCAGCTTAGGTTCTCTGTTGACATTAGACATAGCGCTTGTCCTCACAGTAACATGAAAAGCATCTCTGAATGAAACTCAGTGTTTCATTCAGAAGTACCTGGCTATGTTTACACAGGTGAGCTCCCCAATGCCAGTACTTGTTCTTTGGCTATACAGCAAATCAGCACAGGTGAGCTCAGGTCCCTCCTATCCAGCTCTGTGAGCCTCCAAAATGGTGTGGCTGCATCCAAAACTGCCTGCTGGGAACGGACTTGGGTTGATGTCAACTCCTAAACTGCGCCCAGGAGTTACTGCAGAAGATGCCCTTTTGCCAGGGCCAGAACTATGCCAGGGTCACAGCAAGGGCAAGGCAGTCCCAGCACCCAGGAGCATCCCCAGACACCCCTCCATGCAGTACAAAGGAGTCCAAGACCCGCAGAGTGCTCTACAGAGCTGAGGTGCATCTGGAGATAGCAAAGCTGAAAAGGACATTGAACCAAATTCCACATTCATGAAACAGTTACTTCTGTGGATTTCTACTGGCAGAGGTTTTGACTCACAGCTTCAAAGCAGCCCAGCACAAACAAAAACAGAAATATGAACTAAGAACAGTTTCAGAGAGTAATGCAGTAGTAGCAAGAGTAATGGGTGTGCCAGAGGACATGATTTGGCTTGTGACTCCAGTTAAGCTGTGGGAACAATACAATTTCCATTTCCTCTTCCACTACAATGAAATCCTACTGCTGTAGTGCTGATTCAATCTCCAGAAGTAAGGAAATGGAAAGGTAGAATTCAAAACTCTAAATATTTAGACTTTCCAATGTTTTCTACTTTTCAGGGCAGGTCTTACAGCACTTCAGAAAACCATGCTGCTCCTTCTACTGTTTGACTAGTAGCAAGTGGCACAATTTGTATAGTGAGTTGAGAGGCACAGTGCCAGAGTATACATAAAACTCAGCAAACTGCAAAAAGAGTACACAATAATGAGTGTGAGAAACAGTACCAAGGGGATTTCCATTATACAGAATAAGGTATTTGGATGTTGTTAACTGGGAATATAGGGCAACTTTTAATATTATCTGATAGCAATGGCCTGTAATTTACCCTTTGGAAAAACCAAAACCACAGTGTTCTAGCCTTTGCCTTATGCAATAGTATGCTAGGGTAAAGCTAGCAGAGTTCCTCCGAGAACCCTGTCTTCCTTTTGCTGCAGCAATGGTATTACTAAAATAATCTTTAAATCATCTTAACAGCTTAGAAGACAGAGTATCTCACACCTAGGTGTGTATGGGCTGAATACAAAACATATTTTCCACTAATAAGCAATAACGTTAAACCTGCATGCTTATAAAACAGAAAAGTTCCTCTTCTGGAGCAG
Source organism: Leptosomus discolor (assembly GCF_034619465.1). Lineage (NCBI taxonomy): Eukaryota > Metazoa > Chordata > Aves > Leptosomiformes > Leptosomidae > Leptosomus > Leptosomus discolor. Next base: position 65,994,285 of record NC_141392.1, read on the forward strand.
AGCATCTGCACACAGGACAATCAGTGAAGCTGCCCTCTTCAGTTCACCTAAGACGTGTTTATGTATGTTTCCTTTGTCTTCTGCCCTTTGTTCTCCCTTTCAAACCCAAAGGGATATGGGATAGCGGCAGACAAACTTTTTAAGTTAACTAGTGTAAATGCAGAAAATTTAAAAGATATCTTATTTTCCTTTGAGGCTCACTCTCGCTTTAAGAAATCACGTTGGAGGCCTCCTGCAGGAGCCATGGGAACAGGCTACCAGCCCGATTTTTAATGCCCAGGGCTGCAAGAACAGTGTTTTACCTGGGTTCCTTCCCTTGCTATGTACACACTTACAAACAGGATTCCAGATGGGCTTGGCAATTTGTTGGCTTGCCATCTGAACCAATCTCTCTGATACTATTTATAGAAGGTCTGCTTTTAAATGGGCTAGCTGATATTCTCACCCGTCTCGCTGTAGCCCTTGACTCTGGGGACTGCCAGCAGACTGTCACAGCCATGACACTTGGCAGGCCAGGTCTTTGGTTGGTATAAATCAGCACTATTCCTGCTTACTGCTGCTAAGGGTTTCACTTGACATTTTCACTGCCGCTTGATTCATGCCCCAGATAATCTGTCTCACTTTCATGGTTTTACTTGCGTATTTAGCAAAAAATCCTTAAACACTGTTAGCTTGCTTCTAATTGAATATTCCAACTGAAGTGTCCTTTTAGACAGCTTCCAAGCATTGCAGTACTAAATAGTATGCTATTATTGAAATTATTATTTTAAATTTAACCATTATTAAAATTCCCAGTTCAGTTACTGTACAGTGGAAATTTTTCTGAGATTTTATCTTTACCAGAAAAGCATAATTTTTATTATACAGAAATAAATAAGTGGGCAAAAGCAACATATATTCTTATTTATGTTATGTTGCAAATTGACAGACAATAGTTAACTGTTAATTATTTCCAAATAATGATGAACAAATGATGAAAAGGTATTACCCATTACAGTATATTTAAAAAGAGTTATTAATTTCTAGTCAAGTTTTTGTTCTAACTTTATGCTGGAGATTTACAAAACAAACTAATTGCATTTGAAAGATATGGCCCTATAAGAAATGGTATTCACCATTCTTTGGTCTGTACTACTGTTTGGTTTTTTGAACGAAGAAGCAGCACTATTTGGAATATTAAATGCAATTTTCGGCTGCAATCTACCACTGCAGCTGGTGGCTCACAGAAATGCCCAGGGCTATTTGAATCCTATTGCAGTGAAACTCTCTCATATTGCAAGTCATCGTAAAGATTCCTTTTTCCTAGACTGCCATATGGAGTGTTTTGGATATATTCTTGGGCCTTTTTCCACCCCTAAAAGGGCAAGGAAAGACCTATGGTGGATGGAACTTGAACTGATATATAACCTAAGAAACACAGGGCTCAATTCTTTATCTGCTGAAGCTTCCTGTTTCCCCAAACATTTGCCAATCAACTTAATTGAAGAAGCATCACTATGCTTAGTGAGGAGATCAAGAAAATACTACTTTTCCTTTGGAATTTGCTCTTTTATTCATGTGGTTCCTTGAATGAAATAACTTCCGGAAACAATGAATAAAATGTCTGGCTAATGTCACAGTTAGAAACTTCTCCATGCACTGCCTCACCTCCTAGCAAAGCGTACTAGAATGTTGCTCAGCCATAAATTTTAAAATAGAGAGCAAAAGGAAAACGACACATGACGGAAATAATTCACTGCATCAACATGCAGTAAAATAAATATTTTAAGGAAGGTTCCTCTCCTTGACAGAGGATTATTTTTTTCTTTCCTTTACAGTGACATACATACAATAGCAGCAACACTGCATGGTACTGATCATCATCTCTTATTGTGTTTTATTTCCATCCAGAAAGAATTTCATAACCATAGTATAATTAACACTGCATTTTTCACAACCCCCTCAATCAGCAGCCTCTGTTAGTCTGACAAGTGTGCTGACTAGTTCCAGCAGTGATGACCTTTGTATGGGCTCACTGAGATCACAGGCTCAGTTCCCATAACCTGCAAAGAAGCCTTCAGCTGTAAACACAACAATTTTAGTGTTGTCTCTCATCTTTGCTCAATGAAAAATCCCATAACAGAGTTACTCACTGCAGTACTAACATGACTAAACAGTGAAGAATCTGCTCTGCTATAATTAAATAATTATTTTACCAAAAAAGCCACAAATGGCTCATACAATGTCCTTCACAGCAGAAACGAGGTATAAACTTGCATCAATTGTTTCATTTTCTTCCATGGCTCTTAACAATCCCAGACTGGCATTAACTAACTTTCACTTCTTTGCCAATAAACTAATTTCTGTAATTCTCAGAGAACTATGGTTTTGCAGATCAGAAGAGGATGGACAAGCACACAAATATGAACATAACATTCTTGTGAAATACACTAATGATAAATGCTACAGCACCTTGGAAGTTAGCCAACTAACGAGAAATACAGCACTTTATCCGGCGGGGCAGCAGCCATATGACGCAATACCACTGAGAGGGATGGCAAAAGGCAGATACATAGTCCATACAACATAGTAGCTTTGTTTCTATCAACATTTACCTGTAACAAGTGAGGTTAATTAGTACTGTGTATGACCACATATTTCTTGCTAGAACTCACTATGAAAGAAGGCAGCTTGTAGCAACCCATCACAAAGTACAGGCAGGGTTACCAGAAGCGTGGCCAGTTTTCACCTTGATAGTCTTATCAGGGAGGCAGGCATGCCAAAGATCACCCAGCTCCCGCATAGGGGGTGAAGAGGACTGTGACCATAGCGAAGGTGAAAGCAAAAGACAAGAGTTATCTTATGCCCCCTCTGCCAGTCATTTAAATGGATATAAAAGATACATATAATTTTCTCTCTCCCAATGTGTTTCAGACCTGATACAGTTGCAGAAGTACTGATTGTAAAGCAATAGTAGCATGCAAATAGAGCATGGCACACTTGGCCTCAATACAGAAAACAAACCCAATTACAACAATAGAGGAGGAACCTATGCAAATACTTCTGCAAAATATGATGTGTCATCTGATAGCCAAAAAGGTCCTTATTTTTTCCACCTAAACAGAGTGAAGGTTTGTCAATTACACTTATCATAAGACAGACATTGAATATTTAAGCTAATGGACAGTCTACATACAACAGACAGGAACAAACTGCCCACAAAAATATCCAGAAGGGAAGTTTTAAGAGTGCCTTAACCATCAGCGCAGACATTTTCTGCAACTGGCTCCCAGTGGCACCAGCAGAAGACAGAAAACAATCAATATATTACAGTAACAGCAGGCTGCGCTCTGGGACCTGGGCAGTTCTCAAATTGCTACACAGTCACAAGTCACTGCAGGCTGGATCTCCGGACACACTTTTTGAAAAGTGATCATTAAGTTTACTGAAGTTTCAACTCCATCAACATGGAGTCAATTTTAGCAACCTCATCTCCATTTTAAAGTTTCTCATCAAGGTCTTCTGAACTTCTTTATTATTCTTTTTCTCATCTTAGTGCAATCAAGTAGTGTTGGTACCTGTCCCATCATGGAACTAGTCACCTATACCAATTAGCTAGCCCTGGTCTTTTGCTTGCTACAGCTGAAATGAACTGAAATCTCTTCCTAACTTCTCATGGGACTTCAAGTCCTTTAACAGAAATAGGTTTGGTTAAGTTTCTCAGTGTACAGTAGTTACAGATCACTGTGGTCCAAAGTATTCCCAAACAAGGCCTTTGGCCCCACATATGTCTTCATTTCATACATAAGTGCATGTTACATAAAGGTTAGACTTTTAACTGAATTTACAATTTTCACTATTTTAGATCAGTTACAAATTAACCTGGACATTTTTGGATTAGGAACCAAAGAACTCCCTGTCTTTGCTCACGTTTCCTATCAAGAAAAAAGCAGTTCTGCCATATCTCTAAATAAATTGTATAACAAACACTGCTGCTTTCCCCCCTCCCATCAGTAACGTAATTTAATAGCAAGGCAATCACATTTGACATGATTAATCTCCAGAATTTCTAGCTGCAGTTCATTTTACACAAAACATCCTGCCAGGAAGGTGGAAGGGAGCCTAACATCTGCAATCTCATAGATTATAGAGCAAGACAGTCTGCTGCATACTCATGAAATAGTAAAACGTAGCCTAGTTTAAAAAAATGATATAATTCTATGCTTCAGAATTCCTTATACCCAAATAAAAACCAGTAAAAAAATTAAAATCAGTAAGCTTATTTAATTTCTTTTCATGCACCATATATGCTGATAGGGTTTAAATTTGGGCTTACATATGTTTGTATTAAACATAAAGGAAGAAAAAATCCCTGAATTTCACTTTTCAATTAAAAGTCAAATGCCACCTGAAACGACTATAGATCAAACACTGGAGGAAATTCAGCAATATGTGTTCATACCACGTAGGACTATTTTCTAAAAGCAGATACTAATTAAAAAAACCCAAGGCATATGGCTACATCTAACAATTTTAAAAACTCCCTGATTTCACAGTCACCATTACTCTCTCTACTACAAGATGACTATGTATCAGGGAGTGTAGTGATGGGATGAGGGGTAAGGGTTTCAAACTGAAAGAGAGGAGATTCAGATTAGATATTAGGAAGAAATTCTTCACTGGTGGTGAGACACTGGCACAGGTTGCCCAAAGAAGCTGTGGCTGCCCCCTCCCTGGCAGTGTTCAAGGCCAGGTTGGATGGGGCTTTGAGCAACCTGGTCTAGTGGAAGGTTTCCCTGCCCATGGCAGGGGGGTTGCAACTAGGTGATCTTTAAGACTCCTTCCAACCCAAACCGTTCTATGATTTGTCCATTTTTTGAGGCCACAAATAGGCATTCACTGCTGAAGGGTTTTTAAAAATCTTCTTCCTCCTATTTAAAAGCCTGTTCTATCATCTCCTCCTGGATACCTTGCAATGCAGTTGAATTTCACAGTTCATCTAAACCCCCTATTTCCTCTCCCAATTTTTTGTAAAATCTCTGCTTTCGCTTTGTCTTCACTGGTGTGTACAATTCTTCCAGCAGCCTAGCCTCATTTCTGAGGGATTATTTTCGACAGTCCCAAGAATGGACATACAAGTAGAGATCCTCGTGATTCACAAACACTAATGACAGTCTTGCCTGTCATCAAGCCTTAGTTAGGCTTATTGCCTTGGTCATCAAACCTAACGTTGTTGGTTGCAGAGGAGAAAGACTTGTGTAACTTTCAACTTCGACACGGTAAGTATTGAACATTTAGTTTTGGTTTGTACCACCAAATTTTTTTTTTTTTCTTTTCTTCCAATAGAGAATGGAAGCAATATTAGCACCTAATCATGGGCACTCTGAAGTTCTATGAGGGGAAAAGACAAGTAACATCTAGTCGTTACTCAAAATGTAATTTTGAGGAATGCACCTTTCCTTCAAACCACCTGTTTTTTCATTCACATCATGCACCTCTTTCTCTGTGTATATCTTGTGTGTATGAGTGAACACGTGTACGAGTGTGAACGCATAACAGTGAAGAAACAACATTGCACAGGGAGATTGGCAAGACAGTAAAGAATATAAGCACTGAAGAATGGAGCGTATATGGGACTTACCAAGCTCAGCTGATGAGTGTGTTTCCACATTTAGGGAAGAAGCAGTGAAAAGGATGGTGTTTTTATAGACAGGTATCACTTTGAGCAACTAAGAGTTAAAACCTCACAAAACAGAAGAGAAAGGACACACAACCTGCGGGACAGGGAGCTATCAGTATTTGAAACTAGTTAGACAGTCTGGCAAATGTACAAGGGCTGTGTAACAACGGGGACTGACTTACTATTTGTGGTAAGCAAATTTGTCCTGTCTCTCATGACAGAAAGCCAGACAATGCAGCTTTTGTACTTTAGCCACATAAATGCAAAACAATTCATGATAACCTATAACAAACTGCAAATTCGACCAAGTTATTGATTTGCAAATGTAACTCTCAGCATTTTCAAAATCAGTTTAAGACCTAAATCACACAGTGTCATTTCATCCACTGAGCTTTCCTTTACCCTCAAAACCCAACACCTTAGTTTGATATAGTTGGGCAATTTTTGGTCAGGCCCAAAAGAGCCAGATCTGGACTGAATGTCACTGGCCTGGCTGTGTGTTGAAGCTTGCCTGGTTGCTGTGCACAGGGTACATAGCCCCAGGCCCTGTGTTCATTTACTTATTTCCACAACTATTTCCATGTGTTGTATTCAATATGCATCATAAGTAACAGTGTGCAATAGCTATCAAACAACAAATTAAGTGCTTAATCTCATTGAATCAAAACATGTAAAAGTGCTCACATTGTTATGATCTGCCCTCTCAACTTGTGAATCACATATTTTAGAGTGATAGAGCAAATAAGTTTTATGTTCTATTTTGATGTGACCAGCCTTATTTCACATCAGTAACTGTCCAGCACAAGAATTTTGTACGCATTCGGTATTTAACAGCCTTTTTTAACAATTTCTGGTGAGTACAACAAAGACTCTAATCCTTGTTTTCCTATCAGGTAGCAAATGAGCTAACACATTGCAGCTAAAATGAAGTGTAACAATGCTTGTTTTGTACAACGCTTTCTTTTGTGCCACATTAAAAAGAAGTGTCATCCTATGAAGTTAAAATAAACAAACAAACAACTTTAGACCAGAAACAAGCTTCCAATGGGCTAATTTCAAAAAGCAGTTAAAGATCATTTGAGATCATTTCCAAAATGAAAAAGCACTTATTTAGCATTGACATAAGCAATCAATACAAGGTCTAACTCCAGGCTTATCATACTGGCAATTCCTTCATGATCTCAGAAATATGAAGAATTGTTAAGACTATACACTGTCCTCTTTTTTTTTTTTTAATATACATTCTTTCAAAAGCCCCTCCTTCAACAAAGCAAGTCAAATTTTGAACCCTCCTGCCAACTTCACTGGAATTTAACATTATTGAATGACAGAAGAAATCAAGTTGGTCTTTTTTGTTTTGTGTTTGTTTGGGTTTTTTTAAAAATAAACAGATTTCCACCCTAAGCTTTCTAATTTAGAAAAAACTCATAAATTTTATCAAAATTTATGTAACCTCTAAAACCATTATTTCCATTCACAAGCATAACTTCCTTCAAACCTATAGGAACCTGAGGGATATCTTGTGCAAGATTAGGATAATATCAATATGGTTTCATTCTATAGACTTTTTAAAAGCAAAGGAAAAACTAGTTAAGCCATTGGTTATTTAAAAAGGGTTGTCTGGTAAAGGACTCAACAGAAGACGCATAGATGAACATACATAAAGGCAACAATTGGAGATGCCAAATCAGGCATCTGCATCCCTCTAGAAAGCTCCCCAGCCTTAGAGTGGTTACATGATCGCTCACCAAGCCCAAAAGAAGAGGTTGTGAAGGTCCTAAATGCCTAAGTTATAACAGCTTCTACTCATACTTTACTTCTATCTCTGTCCCACAACCAGTGGTGAGGACAGACACTTTTTTCCTTCCCTTCTCTGCAGAATAACCTAGCTCTTTGCTCCCCAGAGTACATTCTGTGAATTAATTCCTATCAAGTGTGGCAGAAAAACTGTTTGTTTAGATAGTACTTAGTAAACCAAATTGTATTTGTTGGCATGTCTAATAAGGCTTTTCATAAAATATGTACTTAAGCTGTAAAGATCCTTGCCAGAAGATAGTACAGATACTACAAGTTTACGTGGATTCACGACATGACTGGAAAAATTATTGGAAGAAAAAAATTATTAAAGACTTTTAATTATCAAGGATATCACCCTGCTTCAGGAAGTCCGCAAGCCTTTAACTGCTGCAGCATTGGCTCTGTATTTTGAGGAAACACCTTCTTATGCTTGTGCTTTTCTAATGGTTTTATTAGGCACCCTGTGCTTACAATGCTGGGGAAGAGTGATCTTAAATCTAGTCCAGAACAACCGCTCTTATGGTCTTACCGTAACCATAAAACTTAGCTAAATGTTTTCCAGGGTTATACCTGTATTTGAAAGGAATAGAGTGATGTGAAATACATACTGTGTGTGGATACAAGATGCAAGCAAGTAGCTGTTCAAACCTAATCACACAACTCAGCTTCCGCTTGTCAGGACTTTGGTGCATTTCAGTCAGAGGCATCTCTTAATTTCTAAGGTTAAATTTATTTTATTTTTTTTTAAACAAAGCAGATTAGGCAATGGGATGAAGCTAAACTCAATTCAGACTTAATGTGATATAGATCTAAACTGAAATTTTAAAAAGCATGCCATGAAAGCTTTCATCTCACTCAACACAGTATGTACTATGTACCAGTATCAGATAATATAATCTACAACACTTTTTGAATCATAGAATCATAAGGCTAGAATAGACCTTTGAGATCATCAAGTCCAACTGTTGACCTAATACCACCATGCCCACTAAACCATGCCTACAAGTGCCACATCTACACATTTTTTGAACACCCCCAGGGATGGTGACTCCACCACTTCCCTTGGCAGCCTGTCCCAATGTTTGACCACTGTTTCGGTAAAGAAACTTTTCCTAATGTCCAATCGAAACCTCCCCTGGTGCAACTTGAGGCCATTTCCTGTTGTCCTATCACTTGTTACTTGGGAGAAGAGACTGACCCCCACCTCACTACAATCTCCTTTTGGGTAGCTGTAGAGAGTGATAAGGTCTCCCCTCAGCCTCCTCTTCTCCAGACTAAACCACCCCAGTTCCCTCAGCCACTCCTCATAAGACCTGGTCTCCAGGCCCTTCACCAGCTTCGTTCCCCTTCTCTGGACATGCTCCAGAGAAGCTACGCTGTATATGAAATGGAAACATTTCCTTACTGAGAAAGTCATGAACTCACAGCAACTCAATAACCGGCACGTGCCAGATGCGTTTAACTTAAGGCACCTCAGCTGAAACAAAACTTATGGGAAGACCATAATGAAGTCTGAATGTTTTCATCTTCACTGTGACTGAAGCGAGTCAAGTAGCATGGTGAGCTGCTGCTTACTGCAAATGCGTGCCTTTAACTTACTTTTTGTTTCTCGTATACAATAATTCCATGGTCGTGACTTGCACCTGCATGTTTACTAACTGGGATAATTTTGTGGCAATAAAAAGCCCAGGTTAACTTCCCAGCATAATTAGTTTAAAGGCCATCTTGATAATATGATAGGAAGATGAAAAACAGATGTGAAAGTCTTTCCTTTCTGTCTGTTCTGCATGCCCATCTCCAAACCGTCCACCTAGCTGGGGCACAGCCACGCTCAGCACAGGGTCACGCACGGCAGCACTTCCTCCCACCGCCCCGAGGGAGGACCAGGCGTGGCAGAAGAGAGGGAGGGAGGCCAAGGGACGAGTCAAAAGGAAAGTCCTTTCTCTTCTCCTTCTTTTCTCCAGACTGTGCTGGACTGAGGGAAAAGCCAATCATATCCCACCAAGCTTGCCACATACTTCCTCTATCTTTCCCTTTCTTTCCCTTTTTAAGATGCCTCAGTCTATCTTACTCCTCCACAAACACTGGTAAAACAGTGCAACATCTATTTTTTTCTCCTCATTTCAGACACTGCCCTCTTACCTCATCCATAGGCAGACCTCCTCGCTTTAGGTCCCCATTGTCCTATAATCATCCATTTTGTCCCTTCCTCATTCTCGGGGGTTTATGCTATGCCTTTCAGTTGCTACATGCCCAAAGCCTACCTCTTTCAAAAACCTTTGTGACTTTGCATGCAATGACATCTCCCAAATTATTTTCTTTTTCAATTACAAGCAGTCTGAGGTCATGCTGTGCTAAATGTTACATTCAGTGTATCTTCCATTCACTTACAGGAGCACATACAAAGAAAGGTGGTGCATGACAGGTAATGCCAGAAGATTCAAAAAACAGTGAAACAAAGAGACCGAGAGAAGCAGAATGCAGAAGAATCTATCGCTTTTTTGTATGTTTTGTTCTGTGTCAACAGAACAATCTTAAAAACAATTTGTATTAGCTGTCTGCCTTCACCTATTCTGTATATTAGAAGTGAGATGCAATAGCTACTTGCTGGTCATGTAAAGACATTCTGTACTGGCTATATGAGAAAAAAGTTTTGAAATATAGAATATTCTTAGCAATTTTTCCCATGCAAAATTTAAACATTTACCCTCATACTACAACCTGTGAAGAAAAAACATTTTAAAACAGCCAAGTCATTTGCTTGAGGCTGTCTTCCAGATTTCTTGCACTATTGGTGTACACATTCATTTTTAAATTGATGGTATAAACTCTCATTTTATTTATGCCTAGACAGCTTCCTGAGTAACAAGAATGAAATATAAACCAGATCAGAAAACTGGATTTTCTAGCCTACAGCTAATGAATTATGTGAATTTAGTTAAAACTGATTTCAGATGCAATGTGACAGAAATTTGGCTGCATCTTCTAGAAGAAAGGTTGAAAATATTCCACTGAGCTAAAAGTCAAGAGTAAATATTTTATTGTGTAACCAAACTTAGGACAAACATCATTTTCAGCACATAATTTAACAGAAAAAACATTCCAGTCAAATTAGCTAGCTTGACTCAGTGCACCAAAGGATAATGCAATTGGATCTGCTTCCTCATATTCAACTTACATTTACTCAACTAAAAGCCAAACCAGAGATATATACTTGACGCTACCATACCAGACACTACAAGATGAATATACAAAGTGCAACTATTCCCTCACTCGGTCAGCTTAAAACTACACACCCAACGAACACCCAAACAGAAAATGAACTGCTGATTTCCTTCATCATCCACCAACACTGCCATCAACAAAATCTCTTCTTTCTATGTGTTGCTAATGAGCATGACCATCAACATGTGCATGCTATCAACATCAAAACCTTCTCACCTCTTACTCTAAATCACACTTGCTAAAGAGAAAAATGAAAATACTCAGTTTGGCTACGTTTGCCTAGAGAAACGGGCTGCTAGAATGCTCATGAACAGAACCAGGCACACTTACTTATCTCTGTTATAAAGAAACCTTAACCTAACTGCTCAATTTGCCTCCACCTATCCCCATCCTTTCTCTAAAAAGCCATCAGTTAACCTTCCAAAAGGAAATATGCCCCCAAGGAACGCCCGCAGCCCCCACCCCCCCCCTCCCGCGGCGGCAGCTGCCACCTACCGGCTTTCTCCTCCCCCCTGGAGAACGGGAAGCAGCAGAGCTGGCCCATGGCACCGGCCCCTTCCTTGTCTTCCCCGGCCCCTCCGCCGGCGCCTCAAGCCGAAGCCCCAGACCCGCCTGCACCCCGTGAGGAAACTGCTGGTACTGCCCCGGCGGCCAGCGGGAGACCGGGAGAGAGCGGCGGGACCGGCCCGGCCCCGCCCCGCCCCGCCCCGCCCGGGCCCGCCCCTCGGCTCCGCTCCGCTCCGCTCCGGCTCCCCCAGCCCCAGCCCGCGCCCCGGCAGCGCCGGCCCGCCGGGTACGGGCGAGCGCTCGCCCCCTGCGCTTTCCTCCCCGCCGTGCCGTTCGTGTGACACGGCCGCCCGATCGTCCCTTTCGCGTCCTTACGCCACAGGAGGGAGGGGCGCGTAAAAAAACCGGCACCGTGCGGGCACCTTAAACAAGGCACCCGGCGGTCCGAAAGCTGCCACCGCAGCTCCCCTCCTCTTCACAAAAGTGTGCTGAGAAAGGCGAGAAAATAGGTCTAACTATATGTATTAAGTATGTATACTTAGTAAATGGGCTCTCCTTCTTTCCTCCAGAAGCAAAAATGAGGTTATGACACTAAGCAAGGAAAAAAGCTGCTGGAGGAGCAGCAGCCCTGGCAAGGGCTGGCAGCCCTGTGATCCAGTGAAGAGGTGCTGGGATGCAAACTGGGATTACTGCCCTCGGTTCCGCGGGCTTTCACTCCCGAGGTCGGTGGGAATAGAGCTGGTCACCTTCACTCCAGGTGACCGGCCTTCCTTCTCAACAGGGCGTGTATTACAAGTGTGGGTGACGAAGGTCACTTGATGGATGTAATAAACTTAGGTTCTTCTAAGGTAATATAACTAACGATATGCAACACCAGTAAAGAGTAAGTTAGTGATTAAAGATGAAATATAGTCAAAGACAGTCCTACAGGGATTAGTACCAGTCCCAACATTACTCAACCAGTCATTAGTGACTTGAAAGTCAATAAGTAATAAAACACCTAAGAGTGGAAGTTTGGCATACACAGCGAGCCAGGACAGTAAATAAGCACAGCCTGTATGGCTTTGGCAGACCGAGTCATCCAAAGTATGTAAATAAAACCAAACACAAAGACGTATATTTTGTTTAAGTGTTCTTGCGTTCACCAGAACCAAACCCACCCGGCTTCCTACCAGTTTTGTCTTGTGGCTCATGGAATTTTTAAAGGAATTAGACAAACACTATTGGGGTGCTCACACGCTATCAAAGCATCCTTGAGGGTAAGGGTACTGTGAATATCCCAGCTCTTGCTGCAAACGGCTGTCATCACAAAATGTTCTGTTAGACAACAAAGACCGTACATGAGATACGTGGTTGCGAAGTAGCTCTTTGGCGTCCAATGAACTCATATGGAAGACTGACCCCTGGTAAGCCATTCATAATGACAACAGTCCCTGGATGCCCTGTGGCTCTTAAAAGTTGAGCTCATACTGCAATTTTTCCTTCATTGTGGGAATTAATAAAATCCCTCTCTTCTATCTGGATACGTATTTCTGATAACATGCAGATATTTAGTACTTTGAGGCTTCTACATCTGTTTAGTTTACCAGAAATTTGACAACAACTTTTTAAGTTATTGTTGTAATGGGCAGATAACACATGCACATGCACATACACATACACAAAGCATGACCCCACAAGCCTTCTATCATTAGGCTAATAGTGAGGGAACTCAGGTATATATAGACATTGTGGGATTGCAGTCTAGAAAGTCTGCACACAATTTCCTGTCCAGGAGATCCAGGGAAACCACAGTGTTTCACTGAAAGATCATCTGTGTGCACTGGAAAAGCAGCCTTTCATGGCTGCAGCCACTTTGCTTTTGAAAGTCATTTATTTACATTCAGAATGTAAAAAATAATTCAGAAGAAACCATATCCACAAATACTTTCTGTTAAAAGACCTCATCTTGCATACCTCCTCAGGTAATATCTGCAGTCACTGATACATTTTGAGCACCCATGGAATATAACAGAGAGCCTGTGATAGGAATGGTTTGTAACATTTAATATGAATATGACGGATGGATACAGTTTTCCTCATCAGGCCAATAAAATAAATGATAGAGCTTATAATATTTATATTCTAAAGACTAATATTTACAGTTGAAAAATAATTCATTTACCATAAAATGAGGGTATGAATTCTGTTACCATTAACCTGCACTTTTTAAGTCTTCCAGTTCATATGACATCCTTTCCAGAAGACCAAAAATTTAACCAGTGGAAGAAATTCTCCACAAAAATGCCTAGTGCTTCATATTGAAACTACTATTTGATTCACGAAATTATATGTTTGTTTTCCTAGATGTAAGAATCTCAGACTGGAGAATCCTATGAATATTTAATATTTCTTACAGAGATAAGTCAGCTTACCTGAGAAAAACAAGTGTAATATATTTAACATATTTGTATAAGGCACAGGTCCTCATGAAAATAGAACTGTCTTTAAGCTAAGTATTATTCCAAAACCAAAATGCATTAAAGTAAGGTTGCCAGGTTGTATTTTTTTTTATTCTTTTCTATCACTACTCTGTTATTAACAACAATTAAATCATCTACTGTTTGAAGAATTATTATCTCCCAGTAGCAGAAACAAAACATCAGGATGGTATACAAGTTTTAAAAATAACCGTAACAGTTATTAAGTTCTATATTCATAGAAATCATTTCAGCTGTGCAGTTGCCTCACTTGAGGAGATGCTGTCAGCCTAACCAAGAGCAGAAAGATAAAAACATGACCCATATTCTACAACGTAAGTGAATTAAACATGAATACTACAGGGCGTAAGTGAAGGCAGTCATCAAAGCACAGAGAGACTGTTTTCAAGAGTAAGCAGTATCTTCCATTCTGCTCAGGATCAAAACAAGAACACGGGCAACATTTTAGGCAAGGAAATAAATATTCTCCACCAGGGAAAGTTAAAAAAAAATCAGAAATGTTCAAGTAATACACCAAACAAGAACATACATTTTCCAGTTTTAGGTAGGTATAACCTCCTTCTATATATACAGATCGCATCTATGTAGTACCGAAACGAACACAAAACTCCCGTCGTCTTTTGACAAGCATGTTTAACAAAGCAGCATATGAAGCACAAAGTCCTCTTGTATTTAAAACCAAGCATCCTTCTGTTAAAACATGCAATAACTCTAGTTCTTACTGATGGCTTTCTAAGCAGTCCTGGCAATCCACGGATGTCAGGCTGACAATACTCTATTAAGCAATTCTGGAATAGTCACAACCAGTGACAGACCTCTTTCAACCACCTACAAGCCATCTTTTAGCCAAAACTAACAAAGCACATAAGCACAAATGTGGATACAGAGAAGAAACAGAGGATTCAAGGAGGGGCCTGGCCTTTTAACGCTGGCCAGATCAGTGTATGTGCTCTAAATTGCAAGATGAGGGTAGGGACCGCGAAGTCAACTAAAACCTCCAGAGCTGGATATGGTCCATCTTAAGTATTTAGGCATATATTCACTAACGAAAGTGGGCCTGATCGCATTTTTGGTGCTTTGCTAGTTCAAGGCCTGTAGTTTGTTCTGGTTTGGTATCTCTTGAAATTTTGGTGGGATATACAAAGCACATTTTGACAGAAGTTACAGCATAGCAGCAAAGCTTTCAGCTGTTTCAGGCACATAACTGTGACTAGATATAGAATTATAATAACTCCAGCCTAAACAGCCAAATTATTATTAAAAATTAACGAGCCCCAGAAGACACTGGTATGTATTTTGTTGGGAGGCAGGGATGCTGGAGGCACCTTGGGATTGAAACTCAGGGGTGGAATTTTTCCAGGTGAGGAATGGCAAGGTGCCATCCTTTATCAAATATGGTTGCCTAGAGTAGCCAAGACAAACTGACGCAAAACCAGCAAACAGAACTGCTGACCTCCACCAAGCAGAAATTACAATGTTGAATATTGGAAAGTGTCTCTCTTCAGAGCAGATAAAGACTAAGAAACTAAAATGTATTCATTCTAAGCAGAGGCAATTTCAGCCTTCTTAATGCTCCTGAATACTGTTCAGCTGATCCAGAAGGAACCTAGCAAAGCTTTTTTTAGATGATGCTTGTCGTGCAAATTATGTAAAAAGTGGGTGAGGAAGAAAAGCTGATCTGCATTTCAACTTAAAAGTATTTCTGCACTCAGAACCTAAGCTGTTCCCAAGCCTGTGTATATAAACACACACACAGACAGAGTGCAGAAGACCGTGTATCACCGTAAGTGTTGTTTTGGGAGACCCTACCAAATCAGAATTACAATCCCCATTTAGAAGAAAAACCAGGGATAAACAAATCTCTGTTGGACTTCCCAAAATGCAAACATTTTCCTACTGTGTTTGACACCGCAGACTCTGCTGCCATTTCTTTCTGATACTTGGTTTATAACGCAAGGTGTAATTCTACCAAATTTTCAATTGCATCCTTTTGAAAACACTTCCAATTCAATTTTTCTGGAGAAAAAACTTAAATGACTAGACTAAATCACAGTATTTGATTTTCTTATTCTTCAATGGCTTAAGAATATTCCTAGAAACATGTACTATAAAGAAAAAAAAAATTATACTGAGTGGGCATTTGCATTCTAAATCAGAAGTGCCTATTTTAGCTATGCTTTTTAAAACCACATTAAAATACTTCCAGGGAAATCTCACCGCTAGTATGTGTTTTACAACACTGCCTTCTAGAGAGAGAATCTTGCTCCTATTCACTGTAAATCACTGTTGCTGTGAGTTCCATTTGCTGAACGCACTGTACCTTTTCAGCAAAGGCTGGGATGCCAGCCACAGATACGCCTGCCTTCTATTTTAAGTGCAACCTCAGGGCAAGGCTCAAGACCAAATCTGCCAACTGTCCAGACTGTTTACCCTCAGGAATGCATTCAGAGCCGTGTTTAGAATAAGCCACACAGCACCTCTGGGTGAAAGCCCCAAATAAATTGAAGTTCTGCAGAGTACTCGTGGCACCCTCCTTTGCAGAGTGGATGTGTCTATCTGTGTCATGTACGTCCTGAGGTATCCCATCTATTCCCGCAGTGATTTTGCCTGTACGAGATGGACTTCATATCAGATGCCAGCATACAAGAATGGGTCCCCCTTGACATATGAGACTTGTAGATAAGCCCCAACACAATGACAATGTGAAAAGCTGGGGCAAGGTACACCTCAAACTTCAGGGTCTTCCTAAAGTTCAACTTACAAGCCCAAGCCTCTGACATCTATCAAGCATTCGTTTAATTCAATACTCAGCTAGTTCCTCCTATTGTGGAAAATAAAGATTGAGGAATGTACAAAATCGGGGAACCAAAAACTGAAGGACATGTTCATTATTATGGGGGGAAACCCCTCCGAAGTCACAAAAAGAAATTGAATCTCCTACCGTAATACAAATTATTAAATGCCACATTTGAAAAAACAGTGCAATTTAAGTCAAAGCAAAAATTTTGGTACTTATATACTTTTTCCTTCTAAAATTTAAAAGGTGAACTGAACAGTTGAAATATTGAGGCTTGAGAAGAGTTACGTTCAGAGCCTCACAGTCTCTCAATGATTCTGCCAAGCAGTAAGTAGCCAGAGACAGGTGTCATTGTCCAGTGATGGTTTACTGAGAGTTAACCTGACTGTGAGGACATCAAAAAAATTTAAAGGAGAATATAAAAACTTTCCCTTACTTTCAGCTTAATTACTATACTAGAATAATGTATTTTTTTCCTTACATGTACAAAAACTGAACAAGAGAAAGACGTGGCAGTGGCAAGGCTCTAATGACTATGTTCTGGTACCTAAATTGGCAAACTTTAATTTTCAACAAATTCTCACTTCGCTGTTTGCCTTTTTTTTTAAGAAGACTTTCATTTTTTGCCCAAATGTTGTTTTGAATATTTTCTTTACTTTCCTGATTACATTTAGCATTTTTAAATGCTTATTTTGAAGCACAAGAAAACCTGGCTACCAAAAAAAAAGAAGTTGGAGGTCTGTTCTTGTACTTCTTTTCCTTGTTCTCCATTCAAATATACAAATTTTTACATTTAAAATAAAATGCAATATGAACACAGCACAGTGAGATATTTTTTGCAATGTACATATATTATCGACGACATTATGTTAAAACTTGCTTTCTGGCACACTGAGTGTTGTGCACAGCCTAGAAGAACAATTTTTGTTAAAAAAAAAGAACATTAATTTTCCACTAGAACATGCAAATTGAATAAACTTTTTAAAAAGGCAAGAAAAAAATAAAATAAATAGTGACTACTAATACTCTTCCCATTCAAAGTTTGTCAAGAAAGTCAGTGAAATGCACTGACACTATATCACAGTTTTGTCCATCAGATCTGCTAATGCCACTGACCCCAGTCAGTATTTTATCGCTGATGTTTTGCTCTTCATTATGGTTCTATACTAGAATTCTTCTGGGATTTGGAACACATCTATAAATAGGCTCACTGAACGTGCCCAAACTTTAGCTGGCATACGGTTGCACAGTGAGGCCCTGATTACAGCCCCCTTTCCATTCCTGTTGTAACACTCCTCAGTATTGCCATTTTTCCCTGATCTCCCACATCTGGAGCTCCAGAGCCCAGATTTGTTAACTTTATGAGAATATTATGAAGTTCCTTTTCTCCTGCTTGTTAAAACTGCTGGTAAGAATGCAAGTCAGGACAGAGTTGAGATTTAAGGTAGTCCTTTCTGAAAAATTTTCATTTAAGAGGTACTTGACAGCACAGCAGCAGAAGGCTCTTTAAATATGTATTTTAGAGTCTGAAGAAAAAGCAAATGTTGAATAGACAGATGCCCTATGCTCTTTGAAGTTCTGGAAATCAGCAGTAATAGGTTATTTCTACTGACTTTCCGGTGAGAACATAACCCCAGCATTTTAGGTAATTTTTCATTTTTTTGCCATATTACTTTAGTATGCCACTGAAAATACGGTGTTTGGTGCTGTGCAAATAAATACTTAGCATTAAAGAACAGAAATGAAGGAACCAATGCTAGTTACTGTGCATTACTGCTATGTTTTTAAGGCACAGGAGGAAAAAAGTAAAGTAGCATAAAGTCAGCACAGGAATCCATGCAAAACTTACACTTAAAACCCCACAATTAATAAGGTTTTGATGTTGTCAGCTGATAGCACTTGCTAGATTGCTGCACCTTAATGTGGTTCACTGAAATCTGCCTGTGTACTCTCTTTTGCTTTAGTAAACTGTATAGCTAACCAAGGAACACACCTTAACCAATCTGTTTGTTCAGATTATAAAGAAAAAAATATTCTGAAAGAAAAGGATTAACCCTTGACTCCCTTTCCTTTGCAATAACACATTTCACCTCAAAGCCTTCCAGAAAAGGAATCTCTAGATTTGAATATATCCTTAAACACATCCTTTTCTTTCACAGCCAACAGGCCTTGGAAAAGATCAGCCACAGTGGGAAGAAATCCGTGAATGGAGCAGGGAAAAAGAAGAATGCTCTGACCAGTGACCAGGTTCAGTACACAGAATCCTCAATTTTAAGTGCTTGACTGGTGCACACATACAAAATGTGCATGAAGTCAGACATGCAGATTGATGCCCAGAGGAATTCTAGCTTCCTCCATGCCAATCAGACGGGAAAGCAGCTAAGTCTTCTAAGCAGTTAACTCTTCACCACTGCCAGGGCTTTGACCACCGGCAGCAAGCAAAGCATCCTTGTTCCATGCCTGCACCATGCACCTGCAAGACTCCATGGGAACATCATCTTTTCAGCCCACCTAAGCCCATTCAGCCCGGCACAGGGCCAGGTGAGCTAACAGCCCATGCTACAGCAAGAGATTAAGCTGGACTATGGAACCAGCTCTGGTTTTATACTTCCTGCAGCTTCAACAGCTATTTTACAGAAATTTAGCAGTCTCCACCTTGAGTTTCAAACAGAAATCAAGTACGGACCCTTCAGGCTGCCCTCTGGTTTAAATTGTTTTTTCTGATTCATGTGCAGCACCATGGCTTTCATTTCAGATGCACAATGTAATTTAAAGCAGTATGTACAACGGTAAGCCCCTATCTATGCCAGTTAAAACTGATACATGGAGTACAATCTTTTGCAGATAGCAAACGTACTAAACTGTTAAGTTAGCTAACCAGTTAAACCAATCTTATTTCAGGAACAACTTTGCTCTCTGTCCTTCCTAAAAAGACAGAAATGGTGCAATGGAAAATATTTCAGGATCTAGCCCGCATATTCTAGAACACTGTAAACATTTAGTCTAGCAATCACTTATTGAGTATAATTTTTAAAAGCTGTTTCTTTGCTTTTATAATTTTTTTTCTTGCTGTTTACACTGTGAAAAGGAAGGGGGAAATGGCATGAAATTTCAAATGTTCTTTCTCACAAACAGGCATAAAAAATGCATTCATTATTAATGTATCTGTGCAGCAAGTGTACTGAATAACCTGCATTTACCACTTGGAGGTGACCCCTTAGCATATGGTCTACCAACACATCACAAACACAAAAGGACTAAAAGCTGGGTAAGTGTTGCTGTAATTCTAACTAACAGGTATTACGTTGCCACAGCTGCCTGTGTGTGTGAATCTACCGGATTCATCATCATGAAGTGCCAGATAGTCTCTACTAAAAGATCAGGACAAGCAGTAACACTGACTCATTCCCTATGGTATTCTGCTCCAAGGTTTTCTTGAGACCAAAGCAGAAAGCTCATTCTAAATGAAAATGAAAGGAGAACTGGGAATGCCAGCCAGCTTTTGCTTTCTCAGATGACTGTGAACTAAACTCCTTTTGGTTAGTCATACACAGATTCTTGTTATTCCCTTCATACATTCTTCTCAGAAAAACCTAAGTAACACAAAAACCATGTTCTGCCCCAAAGTCAACAGAAACTTCTGCTGGAACCCAGCCATTCTTCTGCTACAGATTAACAGCCTCCTAATTTTAATATTCATTTAAACAAATAGTTCTGCCATTTGGCCTCCAATTACAGATAAGATAAAATAATAGAGTTCATTAAAATAATGTAAACTTAATTATATTACTTACCCAAGAGACTCAAACATTAACAGAATATACTTACAGACTTAAAATTAAAATACATGCATTTTCAAATAAACTCAAATCACTAATTTATTTTGTAAATCATTATGAAAAAAGTTAATCTGAATGTTATGTATACCTGGAAGAAGTAAAAAATAAAGTAAGAACAAGTGAGGCAAAGCTTGTGCATTATGATTTTCTATGACATTTCTATAAAAAGTTGTAGAAGTGATATCTACTTAATATAAAGTTGGTAACATTGAAAGTGCATAATCTGAAAGTCCTCCTAGAAACTTACGGAGTCAACAGCGAGCTAACAGCTAGGAGTGATTTACTGGAAGGTTCTCAAAAAAAGCCAGCTAGCACTACACCTAGAAGACTTCTTTGTATCTTCACCTAGAAACACGCTTTTTGGCTTTTAATCTCAGTTTTTAAGATTGATAACTATGAGAGAAGTGTGTTCTGGAATTTTAGTTTCATATATGAACACCTATCCTATTTGTACAAAAATTATACCATTTGGAGAAAAATATTTTCATTCTTAAAAAGGAATTCAAGAATTGGGAGCTTGGACTGACATTCCTGTATTAACCAAGTACAACATAAGTGAGTGGGCATTCCTACATATTTCTTTACTCCAAGGACACAGTCATATTTATAAAGGTCAGAAAAAAGGGAATGTGATTCTGCATTTGCTGTCAGAACAAGGAGAGGATACAGTATCTACTAAGTGAAATAAATGCTTTCTCCCTTCCTCAATGTATTGAAAAATACGTCTTTACAAAATTTATAAACATGCTTTAAAAGAAGTAAAATGGTTTCCTTTGTTTGCTCTGGATTCTGTTTATTTCCACAAAATTTCTGTGTACTGTACAAACTGCCACTGTGTCTCCCTCCTAGAGAAGGGAAAGGAACATTTGTTTTCATCCTTAGCAATGATAAATATGTTTTGGAGATTGGCGAAATCACCTTCGGTATCTGCTCTGATTTTCAAATTGCTGGTTTATGCTAATTGATAAAATAGGATTTAGCTATTTATTTTAATTACAATGTTAAACACAAACTTTTTATTTAAGTGCTAATGAAGCTTTTATGTAAGCATGCAAAAGATAACATAGCTTGAAAAATAAGCTCACACACAAAAGATAACAACATGCAACGGACATTCATAAACACGTCAGTGTATGAGACTCTCCAAACCATTTGCAAAGAAAAGGAACATTTCAATGAATAATGTACTAACAATACATAAGAAAACGAACATCTGGGCTTTACTCAGTCCAAAGCCTATCATGGGGAACCTACTGTGCAACTGGTAGGAAGCAGCTTTGATATATGTCAAGTTACCATACGAGTTCCATAGTCAAAGGCTGTCCAAACCCACATTTATTCACTGCTTTTCTGGTGTGCTTTTTCTTAACCTCCTCCATGCGAACACCACCCACTGCTGTGGCTAACTGATTAAAAGGTTTCCAGCAAGAAAAGAGCTGCTTAAAAGGAACGTTTTGCATTACTTCACAGTAAAGTATATACCAGGAGTTATGCTATGTAGACATACGCTATGTATGCATGTGCATATACACAACCACGCAAACACACACAGACATATATATATATATATATCAACTCTACATACTGATAATTTGTCTCTAATGAACATAAAAAAAGACACCACCAAATACAGCATTTACACAGGAGTGATGTCTGCATCAAAAAACTGAATAAAACCCATATATGGCACTATTGTCCAGCAGTACAAGTAGTCGTGTTCAGAACTCGTGTTCAGTAGCTCCATTTGAACAGCCTGGGCTCCACCTGCTCAGGATCCAGAAACTGGACACTCCCTTTCCTAAATCAGCCACAAGACTGAGAGTCCAGTGGACATTTAAACATTGTGCCTGTGACCTCCATAAGAGTAGACACTCCTGGAAAGAGTCACAGGAATATAGAATCTGACTTGGGGCAGGGGATCGCTCCTTCTTTGGCCCTATGAGGTCTGAATTCTCTGCTACTCTGTAGAAGCTCCTTGAAGAACACAGGAGCATCATTCAGCTTCCATTCTAAGCTGCCAGTTGTGGCTTTTACAGCCTTCAGGGTCTTGAACCCCCCCAAGCTGGGGGAAGAAAAAACCCCTAATGTCCAATTTGAGTGGGAATTGTAACCAAACTGGGTATCTAACAAACACTTCCTCTTTAAAATAAAGTGAAACCAGATTTAAGTACCCATGTATCATCAGCAGAGGATACTGGGCTTTGGATCCCTTTAAAGTGAGAAGCCTCACTCAAAAATCAAAGACAGAGAGGTGTTTACACAGTTCTTTGTTGGGTGTTTCCCACTGGCTTGTTCAATGCAGCACTCAGTTCAGCCTGCAATTTCTTGACTCTGCTCTGAGATACTGGGCTCTGCACGCAACTAGAAATGGAGGCATCTCATTCTGGGGCCAAATTCCTACAAAAGATACTCACCTAAAACCTTTCTTTGACTTGTAAGTGTTGTTTATACACAAAGATATATTACAAACCCCTCCTTTAATATAAACCTGCAGGACTCGGCAACACAATACACCTATCAAATGCACCTTTCAGTCAGGTAGATAACATACATTCAGTCTACGTGTTACATTTCATGGCGCAAAAGACGGTGAACTGGGACTGTGGACCAAAATCTGTTTGGAAAACAGCCCATATGAGAGAGATTGTAGAGAGAATTCTTATCGTAATTGCACTAATAGCACAAAGTTATTAATATAATAGCACTGACGGACTATTACATTTGAATTCGCACAAGTGTAAATTTACATTGAAAAAATGTATACACGTGACAGAATGCAACCCCTTACAGATTCTTCCATTAAATTAAATAAGGCAATGAAGACAAAAGTGTTCAAATAAAAAGGCAACAGTCAGAACAGCTACTGCTACAAAAGAAAAACTCATTGAATATATGCAGCTGACTAATTCCATGTATTTGAGCATTGCAACTCATCTAGAGTGTAGATAAGAGGGATGCTAAGTAGAAACTCAAAAATACTCACATACTCAAAAATATTTTGTACTTCACTATTGCACTCTACTGTATAATTCTTACTTTATAATCTACCCTACTACAGAGTAATATTCTCCCAAAATAATGTTCTTTTCCACAGAATTTCAATACATAAGCCTCACCACCACTGGCCCTGTACCACTGAAGTCCTAGACTGAGAAAGAATTGAAGAAAAGGACGGAAAGTGATTGCGCAGTTTAAAATTGAAAGGGCAGATAAACAATCAGAAAGAACTCAATTTTTAAAACCTCTTATCCCTCGTTCCTCATAACCAACCTGAATTACAGCATCATGGTGAAAATTGGTCATAAAAGCCAAAAAAGGCCTCATGCTACAGAGAAGCAGTAAAAATACAGATGATTCTTTATCAGGAAATTATTTACAATAGTTTAAAAATAACAAAGGCATTAGGATTTACACATCTGTATTTCAAATTACAGACTTAGGTTTACTTTGAAATACATGTTTGTTATGCCTATATAGAAAGAACTGTACTATAATATTTTAAACTCCATTTGGAGAAACAGTATGCCTTCATGTGTTTTGTGTTCTTCAAAATTAAGAAAAAACTATCCCCAAGAATATAAATAACCACTAAGTACATTCAAACCAATCCAGGTAATGAATTATGAAGAAAGATAAACAAGATGTTCTGTATATTTCTGAAAAGAAAAAAATATATATGAGCAGCTCTGACTACATAACTAGGTAACTGTAAGACAACTGGAAGATGTAAATGACTGAGGTAACAGCTAAGCTGGATTACGGATAATAATTGAGATATTTGGAGATTAGCTTCTCTACTTCTTGGGTAATATGTCAGGAAAGGTAATTACAATGTATAGAAAACAGAATTCACCAATAATAAAGGTAACAAAGGATTCAACATATGCTTCTAAAAGAGTACATCCATAAGTAGGTATATTTGCCATGTAAAATAATGATTATTTTTACTTGCTTTCATGTGAAAATAACATTTCTAACATTAAAGATACACTAACAAGTCTCCTCTTCTGCCAAAGGTTGTACAACATCCTAATCAAGTGATGTAAATTTTTAACTTCCAATGTGTTTTCTGTTTGCAACATGATAGATAGGAATGGGGAAGGAAAACTATAGGCTTGCCTGCATGTGAAAGATAAGACAGATTAACACTGGCTGGGAATTTTAAAGAACTGAGAGCTGTTTCTGAATAATTCCATATGTGAACACTCTTACTTTGGAATAAGAGTGCTTTGTTCCTGTTCAGCTTGACCCACTTTCCAAGTGTATTTAATTAGGAACAGTTTTATGTGTAAGAAAGCCTTTTGTTTGTTCTCTTGATTAAAGCAATAAAGTTCAGTATCTAGGGTTTCTGATTCAAAAACATCTCAAACATTTAAAAAACCAAAACAAAACCAAACCAAAAAAACCCCAAACAAACCAAAAAAAACACACAAAAAACCAAGCTATAGGAACAATGCCTAGGTATTAAAATGCAATTGTGGCATTTTCACTCTTTCCCTAATTGATTTCAAAGTCAAAAGGTTTTTTAAACAGTCTTCAGTCAGCAATTACTTTCTGCTGTAATCTGTAGGCTGTGGATGGTTACTCAGAATTCTTTAAGACAAATCTGCTCTTTGCAAAACACGAAGTTACAGCAGAGATTTTTAAAAATATATGCCAAAGGGTCAATGGTAGTGTCTCAGCACTTCAGATATAAAGCTACTTACCTAAAGTAAAACCATGCAGTCTAGAGAGGACAAGAGCTCACTCTTCCTACACTGATAGGTGACTCAAATCCAGGTGAACAGAATCTGTGGTGCCAACTCAAGCTGTCAAGCTCAGCACTGTCTCAACCACATATACCCAGATACCTACTCAGAATGCAAGCGGTGTGAATTCACATTGACTCAGAAAATACAGTGTAGACATGTTTAGAAACTTGAAAAATTGGAACCCTAACTCCAGGTGTCTGTAAGTATGTCTAATAAGTATGAGTATGCATGTATGTTTGACCTAGGCCTGGTACCACAGCTTTGGCCACGTAAGTCTCCTGACCTACTGATGCCTGTGTAGAAACTAGTACATAGCTAAACACCATAGCATCAGCCTAGAGATGGCAGTCAACACTTGAGAAGCAGGAAGAACGGCTTCATTAAACATTGTCATCTCCACCTGACCCTGAGTGCTCCTTGTCGGTTCCACAGCACAAGAAAGTGGGGTAACTTAAACCACTAAAGCAATATCAGACAGTTTATGTCATGAGTGGTTAACAATGGAACAGATAAGGAATGTTCACACAGCATGAAAGGCAGTGCAAAAAGTTATTTATTATTGGCTGTAAATGGCAAGGTTTGGCCCTGTTCTGCCTACAGTGGTTCTATTCTAACCCACATGCCCCTGCTGTGTGGCAGGGGGATTAAGCCCAATGCTGGACTGTCCCCAGCCCGATGGCTGACAAATAGGGGCCCACATGCAGACTCAGACATGCTTCACTAAGAAGAAATGGAAACTCTTCACATATGTGACAAAACATGTGTATGAATTGTGTGTTGCACCCTCCTAGAAAGTTCTCCATACAGCATGAGTGACACCTTCCAACTGTTTGTACCCAAGAAATCTTGCTCTTACATTCTACAGCTTCCATAAGAAGCACTGCACTGCTGCTTTCTAGAAAACAAGAAATGGTACTATATGCCACATTAACAATGCTTCTTTGATATCTGTCACATTTTATCTTGAAATTATTTCCACTGAAAAGAAACCACTTTTACAAATACTAGGGGCTTCAAAAATATTTCATGTACAGTCTAAAATAAGAAAACTACTGGAAAGGAAATTATCACCTGTTCCTATTCATTGCTGAGTACTGTTCTGCAAGAGAAATGTACGTTGTGGTATTAAGCAAAATAACTACATTTTTATGTCAGTGTTTGTATTATCCCTGAAGTACAGATCTTTACTGATCTGCAACCATGTCTTATTTTAGAATACCTCACAGGGATTAGGCAGGAAGCACAGTACACTTTGTCTTTGTAACCATGCAAGCACACTGGATAAGCTCTTCAGATCTACACTAACCATCAACAATTGAAAAATTGTGACATCTGGACAATGGAAAACTGTCCTTCCAACTACTGAAAACCACTCCTCACAGGAACTGCAGAAGAGCTTAATTCAGTTATAGTCAATCAAACATACCTTCTGTTTGATGTTAAGACTATACAATAAATAGATACCAACAGAAGCAACATCCTAGCTAGGAAAACTTTAAGAATAAAAAGTAATTATCTTTTACTGATCTATTGAAAGAAAGAATATTACATGTTTAATTTATTCCTAACCTCCTAGGCGGTCTGTTTGCTTTTTTGCAATTAACATTTCTTGAAATTAATACTTTACCTATTTTTAACGTATTTTTAATGTATTACATTTATGAATAAATCAGTTGGATATCAAAGTCTGCTTGAGGAAAAATGTCTTTAAAGAAGAAATACTTAAGATACAAAAAAGTTGCTGGACCTTATCAAATCGTATTTTATAGCATACTATGTTATGTTGCAAAAAATCAATTCTGTCTTTTTTATATACTCAACTAAATTTTCAGTCATGACTCACATTCTTACTGATGTCAAATATGCTTTCGTGTTTTCCTGACAGATTTACTTAACCAGTTTTATCTCATTGTCTGCACATATTTTCGAAAGTCATTTGTGGAAAATCTTATTTTCACTTATTTTCAACTACTGATAAGAGCTCTGGCATGACAACAGCCTTTTGAATAGAATTACATTACAGTATTTTTAAAAGATAATTGCAGAAATGACCCTGTACAATAAAGCAAATACTACATACTTCATAATCACAGAATCACGAATCACAGAAGATGAGAAGGTTTTACTAACTTTCAGTATTAGGAGATGAATGATTGAATTTTAAACATCATGTTCCTGTCTTTAAAGCTCTCTGCCACTTTCTAATGAAAAGATTGTTACACATTTCCCTACATTAAAGCTCAAGGTCAGGGACATTAGAATTTGCCCTCAAGATAATGAAATATTATTCTGAAATGAAAATTTTCACTTTCAAACCATATTTACATAGCTTCTTTCCCTCTCAATCAGCTTGTTCTCCTCCTTATCCACACACACAATGTACCTAATACAGATTTTAAGTTATAACTGGTATTACAAAATTAATATAAAAATGCCATCTCATGATGAAAAATGCTCTACTAACAGTCAAATGTTTCAATAGCAGAAAATTGCCAAATACAGAAGAAAGTGCCCAGTGTAGCGATACAAGATGAGATATGTCGTTAGAGCTAAAGAGAACATCCAGCGAGTTTTAAAGCAAGACTAGTGACAAGGAATCAATAGGGGGCCACTCTGTTCTCAGTAGTGAATAGAAAATATTTGATGTGTGTAAGAAACCACTGGACTGCCACTTTCTAATCATGTCCATGAAAAGCTTGGCTTCTAGGTTAATAACTAAAATCTGAGTGTTTCTCTGCCATGTTTAAAAGAATCATTTTTATAAGTCAGTATTCTACCACATGCCTCTGCTAAGAAATAGTGCTTTAGGAAAAGACTTTATTGATTGGCACGTAATACCTGTTGCTTTTTATGTAGGCAAAGAGTTATTAAGCATACCGCATGCACAAAATTGCAGCAACTGTGGATAAACTCAACACAAACAGTGAACTAATGACTGATTTCTAATGTTAGGAAATAGCCCCTGGGAAGCCGCCCAAGACATTTTTATCCAAAAGCAGTATGACTACCGTATTATTAATTAAAATTTGGGAAGAATGCCATAGATATGCAAGAAACTCAAGAGCGGTTACTCAGAACCCAATAGAGTGGAGAAAGTAGAAGCTAGCCTACAAATACACTATCAAGGAAAGAAAAATTAAGAAGGGAAAGAAACAGACCTAGGGATATTTTGAAATTACAGAAGAAAAAGAAAAAAAGGAAGGACAGATAACAGATAAAATCAAAGAATGGTTCATTATTTCAGGAGATTCACTGTCATGCAAGTAAAAGGAGAGTAAAAGAAACCAACATAAGATACATATAATTTTGCAGGATGTAGAAACTGGACCATTAAAACATCATTTACTTGGTTACCATTGCTGTTTCCAATGTGAGATAATGCTTAATTGCTGTATGAATAAAATGAATTTATGTCAAACCATCTGTAGACAGAGAAGGACGAGAGTATCTCAAGGAGACAAATGCTAGTCTTTCTCTTCATTTAAGCCAGTACCACTTTAAAAAGATTCCTGACAAATTGGGCAAACATCATATTGCAGTATTTGAACTGTATTTGAGTCCTCTTATTCCTTGATGATGAAGGTGAAATATTACTGTATTTTTTGCTTGACACTGTAAGCACAT
The DNA here is from genome assembly GCF_034619465.1 of Leptosomus discolor. Taxonomy (NCBI): domain Eukaryota; kingdom Metazoa; phylum Chordata; class Aves; order Leptosomiformes; family Leptosomidae; genus Leptosomus; species Leptosomus discolor. Next base: position 66,022,964 of record NC_141392.1, read on the forward strand.
TTTTTAAAAAGAGCAAACTGAGGGATGCCGACAATCTATCAATCCGTTTCCAATTCCTTTATTTTCAGTCTTCTATTTCTTCTCAGTATTATTTTGAGATCACAGAGTGACGTTATCATATCTCTTTTCTGTTTCAAGAACACATGAGTCTCTTCTGTTCTTCTGCTGTAATTCCTTCTTCTTCGTGGGTATCCCCCAAACCTATTGCTGATAAGCCTATCTTCAGTCTGGAGAGCTCTTATAGAAGGTACCACCAGGAGCATCTTGTTCTTTGAGACATGAGTGTTGAGCAGCTGCCTGGCTAACATTGTGAAATGTAATGTGGAAGCACAAACTCCACCACTAAATCCTAACTCAAGGTTATTAAAGCTTAAGTAATTAAAAAGTTACTTAAATGATTCAAATAACCTAACAGCAGCAATCTGCAAGAAAAAATTCTGTTTGTAATGTGTTCCTGTCATAATGTTATTGATCTCCCTCAGAAACGTGAAGCTTACAAATACAATGCATCTTTCTGTCATTTAGTTGAAAATGTGTATCTTTATATACAAGTATACAAAATTAGAAAACAAGCTAATTAACAAATACGAATAACTGTTCAAGTAGTGTATCTTAGATTCATATCTTGCCTATCTTAGATATCTCTTAGATCTTGCCTGTCTCACACACACAGGAAAGATGAACGGCTTTCTGTAGGTGTCTCCCATTTCAGAGAGACTGCAGAAGGTGCCTTGATGACAAGGTCAGACTGGACACCGAACTCGTACACAGAATGATAGAATCATTCAGGTTGGAAAAGACCTTTGAGATCATCAAGTCCAACCACCAACCCTACTCTACCAAGCACACCCCTAAACCATATCTACAAGCACCACATCTAAACGACCTTTAAACACATCAAGAGATGGTGACTCAACCACTTCCCTGGGCAGCCTGTTCCAATGCCTGACAGCCCTTTCCATGAAAAAATTTTTCCTAATGTCCAGCCTAAACCTACCCTGGTGCAGCTTGAGTCCGTTCCCTCTTGTTCTATCATTAATTACCTGTGAGAAGAGACCAGCACCTGCCTCTCTACAACCTCCTCTCAGATAGTCATAGAGAGCAATAAGGTCTCCCCTCAGCCTCCTTTTCTTAAGATTAAATAGCCCCAGTTCCCTCACCCGCTCTTCATAACACTCTCTAGGCCTTTCACCAGCTTTGTTGCCCTTCTCTGCGCTCTCTCCAGCACCTCAATGTCTGTCTTGTATTGAGGTGCCCAGAACTGAACACAGTACTCGAGATGTGGCCTCACCAATGCCCAGTACATAGTTCCACTGAAATGTAAATTGATCTACTAATGCTCTCCTACTTAAAAAGGCATCTGCTTGAGGTATTATTTGAGCAGCAAGGAACATTACCTATTACCATATCATTAAAATAGATGTTTGTAGTCCAGTATTTCAATTTCCATATTGCTACTGCTAGATTGCAAGGTTTAAGGGGAACTGTAACAGCACTTTAACCTCCAACTTGGCATGCATTCCAGATACATGAGTTCTGGCTGTGCAGAAAGTGAGAGTAACCTGCTGGGTGATTCCCACCAAGGAACAGACTTCTTGAAGTTTTTCTACCTCAGAGATATCACAGGGAAAGTCTGATACCAAACTTCTCCTTATTAGCCACTGAAGAGAACCTTATCACAGTTTACAGGCTGAATACAGTTTGGCACGTGATAACTTTCTTTAATGTGTATATAATTTCATTTTACACTATTTTACCATAAACAAATTTTCTTTGAAATCAGTCTGCAAAAATCTTCATGAATGGATCTCGAAAATAGTTAAGTGAAATGCTTAATGCTAAAGGTATATTTATCATAAGAAGATCTACATAATGCTCCCTTTGATGGTCAGAGGGTCTGCTGAACATCTTCACTATGATACAAAGAATTGACTAGTCATTCAGGAGAAGGAGTATATATTGAGAAACTCAACTCATTCCAGCATTCATTGGTCTTCTTTGGGATTAGAGGTGACCTACAACGCTGCCATGAGGTGGGTGGTCTGAAGAAGGACACTTCATTAGCTTGTTGTTTTGTTTGCTTGAAAGAATAAACTGAACTCTACTTTGAGGATGAAGCTTCAACATTATTGTCACTGTCACGTCATATTTTAATTCCGGAATACATATCCTGTGGGGATGACATGTAGATGCAGAGAAATCTTTTGGTGCAGATGTCTGTAGCCTCTGCTGAAGATAGTGGATGCTGCTCTGTGACATATTGTTATAGCCTGTTTACCTGCTGTACATATTGCTGCTGCCCAGCAGGTGTTTCACCTCTACCTTTATTCCTAGCAATCTTTCATGCTTCCCATATTTTAAACATGCTTTTAAAATGTGCAGTTACCAAGATGGTATGTGTTGTGGCACTTAATAGCTATGGTAGTATGCAATTCTTTGTTGTCTACGGATTTCCATTTCTAACATTTGTTCTGTTCCCTTTTTAGATCTTTTCATCTTATTAGATGCATAACACTCAAGTCTGGCCCAAAGTCTAGATAACAAAAAGTAAATACTGGTTTTGTATTTTCTGTGCTCTTCAAGGAAAGAAGATAACTGCTTGAGTACACATACATGTAGAAAGAACTAGAGCTCCATACAGTGTTTTGTCTGTATTAAGTAATTTTCAAATTTCACTATTTCTGATGTATTGATAGCACTGCATTAACTCCCTCCTGGGTTTATTTTAATGTCCTAGCTATCTATAGTTACTCAAAATTCTATTCAAATGACAATTTAAAACGAGTTTTTCAAAATTCATTAAAGTACAGTTTCTTCTTCTCTGAAATTAAAAAATAAGTCATTTAAACACTGTTCCAATATAGCTGTTTTCCTTCTCCTGTTGGCTTTAGATAAATACAAGTTAACATGTACAAAATCAGAAAATTACATGCATGTATTTGAGCAAGATGTACCTATGTCCATATAGGATTGAGAAAGGTGGGGATGATAATACTACACTTTCTTAATGTCATATCAGTGAAGAACATCCAGTCAAATACTATGGCTAGAGAAAGCCAGATGTAGCACCGATGTAAAAATAATTCAGAGGACAATTCTGTTCAGACTATGAAAATGACACTTCCCATAAATTCTTTATGCATCATCACACCAGGACTGAGTTAAAGTCAAACAAGCACCTGATTCTTGCTTTGAATACCAGCTGATTGACTGCTGTTGTAAACCATTTAATGGGACTCATATTCAAAAGACAGCTGAAAGATTGACTGTCTCATTTTAGCATTCTGAGATGTCAGTAACAAGGCAAGTTCAAGAAGAGATATTTAAACAAATGTTTTGAAAAAACATTGTCAATATCTACCAAATGTACTACTAAATAGCTTTTATTTTTAATTAGTTATTTAACAAATTCCTTAATCAGATACATATTCCCAAAGATTCTGTACTTGTGACTAGTGGAGCCTCAGTTTCACCCAAAAGAAAAATTTTATACCATATGAAATGATCTTGTAATTTCTCTTTCTCTAAGTATTTGGATGCACACAAATAATATTTGCAATTGCAAATATGTACAGAAGACATTAGATATCTAGTTATATACACAGATACAAACATAACTAAGAGACATACAACAAGGTAATAAACATGATAATATATTTAGATAGATAGATATGTATAAATACATCTCACTTTGATTTTGACTGCTCTGGATTTTGCGGTAGTGTTGTCACTAATTTAAACGGCAATCCTACACTTTTTTTTCCTCTTTATTCCTTTCGATTTGTTTTGTAACAGCCTACTTAAGGTAAAAAAAAATAAATAAAAGTGGCCCTAAGCGCAAACAAAAACATTAACAGCAATTCGCATTTGCAAAGTGCTTGACAGGTTTAAAGTATTGTATAAGTCTTTAATTGTAAGTCTTCAAAACAGTCCTCAAGACCAGTGAGCACTTCTCTGCAGCACAGAGAAACAAGTTACCACAAAGCAGAAAACAAGTTGTCACCAAAGCGCTACACGGAGCCCTGGAACCAGCACTAACTTAATAGCAGTATCTATGCAAAGCTAGTCCAAACAACAGGACTTTAGAAGTAGTACTGTTAATGAACATCCTTTGACTCTGCCCTGGTTTGGCTGGGATGAAATCACAGTTTCAAGCCAGCCAAGGCAGCTGACCTGAGTTAGCTACAGGGGTAGCCCGTACCATAGTGTCACGGTCATTGTAAAGGGGGAAGGTTGGCTGAGGAGAGGGAGTTCCTGTGGGGTTTCTGCTGGAGTTTCTTCTGCTCCTCCTCTGGCTTCTCCCTGCTCCTGAGGACTGCTCTCCTGTTGATTGTGACCACTGCACGTTCATTTGGCTGAATATAACTTTCTGTACTGTTGTTGGTATTAGTGCTGTTTCATCAAATCTTTTTTCACTTCAACCCATGGGTCTGCTCTCCTTTTCCTCATTCCCTTTTCTGGCTGGTGAGGGGTTGTTAGGCGATAGAGCAATTGTTATAGTTTAGCCCTGAGTACAGGCTAAACGTAGGCAGTCTCCAACACAGTGTTGGTTTATAGCGTTAAGAATGAAACAAACCAGATGTTGAAAAGCAGCTGAGAACCATCAGATAAGGCATGAGGTATAACCTGCCTATTAACCAGGTATAGTTTTTATAATTAAGAAAAAACAACATGTGCTTAGGAAAAATGGAGTATAATGCATTGTTCATGTGTATTTCTGTCAATTATAAGCCTTTGCAAGTTGGATCTTTCCGTCAAAATTAGCTCAACTAGAAGAGGTGCCTGGATTGGAAGTTTTCCTTTTATTTTATGCTCACCATACCTTTAAAGGTTTTGCAGAATTTGGGCTGGATGTGGTACCTTCATAAAGTCTTCATATTCTTGAGATTTCTTAGTCCTTAACGATGTATCTTCATAATAAACAGAAATCTTCATGGTTTTGAGATTTCTTATTACTTAAGGGTAAAGACAGGGTTTTCCTTTAAAACTGTCCACATAAGAAAACACTCCAATAAAGAAGTTTCTATTTAGCTAGGTGGGATGGCAACAGTCTTGGAAGATTTCCCTGATGTTGCATGTTTTGTTCTTTCTGAGGATATGATCAATCCTTGGGCAGGAATATTTTCATTAATAATGCTACTATGCTTTAGAGTGAAAAATATTAGATCCACTGAATAATTTGCTTGTTGGAATGATTTCTGGTCAATTCTTTTTCATTTCTGTTTATTACCAGAAATCTGGAATATGTTGCAAGGTAATGGAAACAAATTTATTGTAGTCTTTAAGCAAGAATTTTATTGTTGAGGCTCCTTAGAAAAGATTTTTCACATTTTTTTTCTTATTAGAGGATCCATACAAGAGCAGATGTTCTCTTTTCCTTAATGAGGTCAAAGGTAAGACTTTGCTTTATTAAGATTTAAGACACTCCATATTCTTGTTGAGATGGAGCTATTGCTCATTGACAAAACACTAATAGTTTTGCTCTATTTCTAAAGCAAAAAGACAAAGTTAAGTCTTCACATGAACTTCTAATATGAATTTCAGTATCCTGTATCTTCCAACACCACTATGCTCAACCTTTGACATGACTGAAGCAAAAAAAGAAAATCCCGAAAACATAAAAACCAAGCTTCACCAGTACAAAGAAGAAAAAAACCCAAAACTGATCTCTAAAGACCATGACCTATTCCCTGATATAAAACTGTCTTTTGAGACTCTCCTCTAACATGGCACATATAAAGAATCAGCCTAATTGGGACAGGTGAAAAAAACCCATTAACAAACTTTGCATTGTGCTGTATTACTACTTGACCATCTTCCTATGTCATCTGATTCCTTAAAGATCTACAGGTGCAGGAATGGTATTTTTAAAGATATTCCCCACACATCACATTCCTAGATTTAAAGGGATGACTGAATTTAAAAAAAAATCCTCAACATTCTCTAGTTATTCCACTTAGAGTGTTTTAACTCATGTTCTTGATATGACTAACAGCAATCCCAAGATCCACTATTGTCTACTGGGAACTAACCATCACAGAGAGGTTTATTGCACAAGCCATTTATCCTATAGTCTCTCAGTCCACAGACCTTCCATGTGTACCACCTGAAGTTCCAGCTAGACACAACTCAGGGCAGAAATGAGAAGACAAGCCATGAATATTAATCACAAGGATGTGAAGCTTCTGTTCAGGTAAAGCAGGAGGACACAACCATGACTTCTAGCACTGTAATGATCTAGGCAAGGTGTCTGTACAATGTTTAAAGTCTTAATGGTACTCTGAACAGTTATTATGAAATGTGTTGTACCACTGAAATTCTCTGTATATGAATACAGTCCAAGTAAGGTCCCACCTCTGCCAAACCAGAGACATTTCACTTAGATGAGCGCAGTAATTATAGATGATCAAAGTTAACTTAAGTCACATAGGCTGTCTTTATAGTCAACAGAGAGATGAGCAGCTCTGCAGAGTGATACATCTCACTTATCATAAACTCTCATTTTAGGATGAGAAATGGAACTGGATTCGGGGGATGGATAATTGAACATAAACTTTAGTTGTCAGGAAGAAGCGCTGCATAGTGCTCCTGCAGAGCCAGGGTTGAAGGACAGACTTCTGTCAGATTCAATGGATATTACTACAAGAATTATCTAACATACACTCCAGAAAAAATGGCTTTTCAGGCATGTAACTTATAGACACAATTAATATAAGAGGAAAATGGAGATGTGCTTACCAAAAACAATAGAGGACTCACAGTAGTAATAACCATTTGGTTGCTTTTTTTTCAACATGGAGCAAAGATCTAGGCGGTGCAGGATTTCATCTCCAAAATAATGGCTTTTAAAATCTTCGTACAGGCTTGAGTCAATTTTTTTCACCTTTAAATAGCAACATAAAATTCAATTAAGCATTCTACTAGAAGACTGACTATTCATATTTATTTCCTATAGCTTTCATTTTAACCAGAGGTATAGTTAGGATGGAAAACTGCTGCAAGATGCAAAAAGAATACTGAAACAATGTGCCCAATCTTCTGTTTTAGTTAAGCGCTGTCTGCTGCAGAACTTAAACAAGGAAATAAGTGTCATTACACCTCCTTTCTACCCCTCCCTCTTCAGTCCTGTAGGAAACAAATTGACATATACAATGCTACAACTGCTTTAACTTCCAATGGTTTGCAACAGTCTTCATGGAACATGTAACTGGAAATTATTCTGGCTGTCATCACTGGGCATGCTACTACAAGGAAGAATCTCAAGTGTTCGTCAAGGGAAGTTTTCTGTGTCTTTAAAGTCACCAAAAAGGAAAATGTGGTTGTATTCAACTAGAACGAGACTTTTTATCTCAGTAAATCTAAAAGTGATTTACAGTATCAGCATCATTATATAGTTTTGCATATACAAAATGGAACATAATAAATATTCTATTAGGCAGTTTTCAGAAAATATAATTTTTGTAGTTATTTTAAGAGTTTGGGGTTCCTCATTCTATAGTAATTTCAATAAAAATAGGTGATCTCTCTAGAAATTCAGTATTTTCTCCTTCAATTTACCTCATAATGATGCTGTTTGCTTTTTAAAAATCGTTACTATATGCTAGGGGATTGTTAGGTGTGACTGCTGCCTCCAGCAGCTCCAGCCCAGGGCTCCCTGGGGACCCAGGGTCTCTGATGGATGTACCTGCTGCTTTCGTGTCCCAGACACACATACACATGGTCCCAGCTGGCTTACACAGGCTGCCACAGACAAGGCGCTGCCTTCAACAGCACCCACATATGTGGCTCACGTGAGACATAAGGGCGGACAGCCCTCAGCAGAGGCAGAAGGTCACTAGTGCAGTTGTGCACATGACTCTGTCCAGGTTCACAAGCACTGTCATGGCCCGCCTGTTTGCCTGGCACCCCTGCCCAGATCCTAGGCCCCCTTACCCACCCCATGGGTCCCCCACTTGCTGGCTGGTCCAACTTGAGGTTTGGCAGTGAAGACCTGCACCCCTCACACACCCCCAGTGTGAGAAAGACGCAGGTATTTTCCCCCAGCACACTGGCTCGGCCAGACAAGCATGCCCATCGGTCCCATTTTACACAGCATTGGCCCCTTTTATACCCCATTCTGTTTGCTCCTGCTTTGTTCCATCCCTTCCCCTGCACATCCCCCATCCATTCCCAGAGTCCCCTCAAATCCCCCAACACCCTGGACTCTCAGCTTTACATCCCCAAGAGCTGCAAAGTCCCTGTTTGACTGTGTTTTCTTGACAGCCCATCAATCAGTGTGACCGACGAGGTTTCTTGTGCCTTATGTTTGACAGCTTTGTGTGTCTGTATGTTTTGTTTATTGCTTCCCCCTTTTCCTTGCTATCCCATTTGACAAGGTCCTCAACCAGACAACCCTACTGAAATAAACATCCCCACACTCCACACGCCCTTATCAGTCTGTGTGGCTGAACAGCTCTGGCTCTTGTTACCGCCTCCCTTACCCTACGTTGGTCACGTTTGTGTCTCTGCATGTGCTGTCTAGGGCCTCCTCCTTTTCTTATTATCCCCTTCTGCACTGAAAGGTCCTTCACCAGGCACCCTAAAGGGGACAGACACTGTCTCATTCCTCACACCCTTACACCATATCCATTCACCTGAGTGTCACACTCATGCATTTCTTGCGATGCTTCATTCACAATTACTCATATGCATGGGCTCTCTCTAATTTAGAGACTTTTGGTCCTCTTCACTAAATTAGACCTTTGGTCCCCTAAAGTCTAATTTAGAGGCGGTCAGAAATGTCTTTTTATTTCCTTAATCTCCGAAACAATGACATCTAGTGGTGGATGCTTTTCATTTTGATACACAATCTCCGTGGAAATCTAAATTTATGCTAGCCTCACTGTCATTATTTAAAATTTTATATTCTATGGCTAGATTAGTCCTTATGTACTAAGGTTATTTTGAAATTAAATCATCATTCTTTGCTTTTTGGCTGACAGTTCTTTGAAATACATTTAGACACTAATCATAATAAAAAAAGACTTTTTCAGCCAGGAGAACACTTGTCAAAATGCGAAGCCCTGAGTACTCATGGAACAAAATGAGGAAAAGATCAAAATCAACACTTCATGCTCCAGTAAAAAAGTACCATTTACAAGAGGTTGGGATGTTGCTTGTCAAAAACACATTGGTAAGGTGTGAATCAAATGTTGAATGCTCAGGAACTGAGTTATGCTTGTGATGCACTACTGAAAGATATCTGGAAAAGCAGCCACGGAAAAAGTGTATGATATTTTTAGTAACTTGGAGCCACTTCTGGAGCATTGTTTGCAATAGTTGCAACGAAATTTGAAAGGATGGAACAACGCAGGGGCAAGGGAAGGTCACAGTTCATTTCCTAACTGAAAGGGTCTGGAGCAGTGGAGATGAAAGAGAGGAGTTGTTCCCACGTGGGAAAGTTACAGATGTTGATTATAGAGATACACTGTAATTGCAGTAAGGTGAGAAACAAGAGTACTTAAGAGGCCATTTTGAAGCATTTGGTGCTGGAAGGGGAGGAGGAACACACCTGCCTCTTGAGGAAGCACTGTAAAGGAACATGGTTGTAATGTGAGCCTGCAGAGGCCTTTCATGGCGAGCTCTTGCAAGACCAGCAGGGCACTAAGGAGACAGCATTTGGTAGCCCTGTCACGTCTGTCAACTTGCTGTCTGCACCTCCTCTTTATGCAGGCGGGGAAGGTGCAGCCTGCCGTCCCTAGCCTGCACTTAGACCCTCCAGCTGCATGCAGTCCCCGTGGCTGCTGTCACCAGGCAGCTGGGCAGCGTTTGCCCCTTTGTGGGACCAGGGCCAGGCAGGCTCAAGCGGTGGCAGACCTTACCATGGCTGCAAAGCGAGGCGCCCAACACCCCTGGCAAGCAGTTCCCATGTACCAGACCCAAAGGCAAAAGCCGTATCTCCCAGCACCACGCATCCAGCTCTCCAAAGGCGAGGGCTGCATATGAAGATTCATTTGCAGTAGCTCATTAAGTGAACTGCAGAAGCCCCAACAGGTGAGAGGGGCGGGCAAGCAGGGAGCTGGGCAATGGGTAGGGACGGCCATGTGTCCCACTGGAGCACAGGCAGACGGTGCAGATGTAGGTCACAGAGATGCTACGTGGGAGCAGATCCTTGGCGTCCCTTGCCGGCTGGTGGGCTGGGCTGCTCAGGGGGCTTCTGCCCATCACTGCCTCTCCCTCCCCCTCAGCGCGGGGCTCGGAGGTGGACAGGGAGGCAGGCAGCCAGCAGCTCCCGGGACGGAGCAGGGGCTGGCGGCTGTTGCTCGAGCCCCGAGGAGGGAGCTGCTCCTCTTCAGCCGGGAGGCCTCAAGAGAGGTTGAGGGCCCATTCCCCATGATGGCAGGGCCTTGCTGCCGGGAGCCCGCAGCGGCCCTCTCCCGGCAGCAGGGCGCGACTGGCGGCAGTGCGGTGGGGGCGGGATGGCGGCCGCGGCCTGGCTGGGCAGAGGGGGCTCAGCGCGGCGCCTTCCCGGCAGGAGCCGGAGGGGAGGCCTGAGCGCAGGGAGTGCCAAGCACCTGCCCGGAGAGGGATGGGAAGGGGCTCACGGTAACACGTTCAGGCTGCAAGGAGATGCAGCAGCTGAGACAAGCTGCCCGTCTGTGGTGAGGCGTAGAGGGGGAAAGAAGCGGGTGAAGGTTGGAAGAGGGCTGCTGACAGCGCCTGTGGCCTCTGTAGGGGAAACTGTTCGGTATAGCTGATCCCTGCAGCAGTATGTTATGTACTTTTACAGGAACCTCTACTGCCTGACGGTGCTGCATAAATACCAGGGTAGGACCCTGAAACCAGGACCGGTTTACATGGCTGTGCTGTTTTGGGGATCTGTAGTCAGTGCACGTGGGTTTCCCATACCTCTGAGGGAGGATGATTTTGTACGTGTGTACACATATGCATGTACACGACTGTATTTATGGGTATTTGGGCATACACATATACTTACTAAACTAAAGGATACAAATTAAAACTGTTAAACTAATCCAACATTGCTGGTGGTTAGCTCACTTACACCTTGCTTGGAGCCAAGATGGCAGCTGTAGTTATTGGCTCTGTCTTTTCACCTGAACAGGTAACATCTGTCTTTAATTCCTGGTAGTATCTTAGTTTCTCCAAGGTTGAGAGAATGAGTGTTAACCTGCTGTTGTCAATTACAGTTACTTCTCAGGACTTTTTGGACGACTTGTGAATAAAAATACCTTTCTCCAACAGAATGAGTGCCCCGTCAGCCACAAATTGTGCCTTGCCACCACCACTTGGGCCCGAACAAGAAGACCAAGAGTGCTCTGAGACCCACATGTCTGTTTTGTGGTATGCAGGACAGCTCGCAATTACTTATTACGATACAGAAGATTGCTCAGTCTACTTCATGCCTGACGTACCTGATAATGAAGATCTCAAGCTACTGCATAAAGTGATTGCGGAAGTTAATCCTCAGTGCATAGTGACCAGTGCAAAACAGGACCAGTATATTGCCAAATTCCTGACCAACCTAACAGCTACTGCTCGTGATAAGGATATAGGAAAACCAGAAATTGTCCTGTTTCCTAATGCAGATTTTGGCCTAGAAGTCAGCAAGCAACGGATCCTATCTAGGCAATTTCCATTTATCCCATCTCATATGACTGCAACAGAGAAAATTCTCTATTTGTCCTCAGTCATCCCTTTCGAGAGCCCACTCATGATACGAGCCCTAGGGGGACTCCTTAAGTTCCTAGACAGAAGAAGGGTTGGAGTTGAGCTCGAAGAAAGCACTATTGCAGTTCCTATTTTGGCCTTTAAAAAGTTTGTGCTGTCAGATATTGTGAATATGGACCAAGATGCTTACTGTGTTCTGCAGATATTTAAAAGTGATATCCATCCTTCTGTGTACAAGCTGTCCAGTGGATTAAAAGAAGGATTCAGTTTATATGGAATTTTAAACCGTTGCATGTGCAAATGGGGAGAAAAACTGCTGAGGCTGTGGCTCACACGACCTACTCGGAACTTGACAGAGCTGAACAAACGGTTAGATGTTATCCACTTCTTCCTGCTAGCTCAGAACCATGAAACAGTCCTCACTCTTCAAGGTTGCCTCAAGAATATTAAAAATGTGCCTCTTATTCTGAAAAGAATGACTCTTTCCCACACAAAAGTTAGTGACTGGCAAGCACTCTATAAGACAGTGTACAGTGCAGTGTGCCTTAGAGACACCTGTCGTTCTCTGCCCAACACAATTGAACTCTTTCAGACTATTTCACGTGTCTTTACTGATGATCTTCACTATGTTGCTAGTCTAATCAGCAAAGTGGTGGACTTTGAAGGCAGCATGTCAGAGAACCGCTTCACTGTTAGACCCAATGTGGACCCCACCATTGACGAGAAGAAACGAAAGCTGATGGGACTGTCCGACTTCCTTACGGAAGTGGCACGAAAAGAACTGGAGACCTTGGACAACCATATTCCCTCCTGTTGTGTGATCTACATTCCTTTGATTGGGTTCCTTCTCTCCATTCCACGGCTACCAACCATGGTGGATAAGAGTGACTTTGAAATTGAAGGCTTGGACTTCATGTTCTTGTCAGAGGATAAACTGCACTACAGAAGTGCTAGGACTAAGGAGCTAGACAGACTGCTGGGTGACTTGCACTGTGAGATCAGAGACCAGGAAACACTTATTATGCACCAGCTGCAGACAAAGATCTTGGAGAAGTCTGAAGTGCTTAACAGTGTGATTGAGTATACCGCGCACCTAGATGTGCTACTAGCTTTGGCAGTGATGGCCCGGGAGAATGCCTACTGCCGGCCACGCTTTACTCACCGCCATGGCTTCCACATCAAGAATGGAAGACATCCACTTATGGAACTATGTGCCAAGACTTTCGTGGCCAATCCTGTGGACAGTGGCGAGGCTACCAGACGAATAAAGATCATCACAGGGCCCAACTCATCTGGAAAGAGCGTCTACTTAAAGCAAGTAGGTCTTATAGTATTCATGGCTCTAATTGGCAGTTATGTCCCTGCAGCGGAGGCAGAGATTGGAGTAATTGATGGGATTTACACAAGAATCCACAGTAGGGAATCAGTTTCTGTAGGGCTCTCCACTTTCATGATTGATCTCAACCAGGTTGCCAAGGCAGTAAACAATGCCACAGAGAGGTCCTTGGTACTTATTGATGAGTTTGGTAAAGGGACCAACACACTGGATGGCCTGTCCCTTCTGGCTGCTGTCCTGAGGTACTGGATCAGCCAAGGAACACAGTGTCCACAGGTCTTCGTCTCCACTAATTTTCACAGTTTAATGCAGCTAGAACTCCTGCCTGACACACCACTTCTGGAGTACCTAACCATGGAGACCCACCAAGATGGAAACGAGTTGATATTTTTCTATCAGATCAAACAGGGCGTGTCCACTGTTAGCCACGCTGCCAACATTGCTGCATTAGCAGGAATGCCAGCCAAAATTATTGAAAGAGGAGTGGAAGTGTCAGAACTGATTCGCAATGGAAAAGCTATCAAACGTATTGATCATCCTTCAAGAGGAGATCGGATGGAAAAATGCAAGTCTGTGGTGGAAAAGTTTCTTCACCTAGACCTTGATGATCCCCATGTGGACTTAGAAGAGTTCATGCATAAAGAGGTGCTGCCTTCTGCAGCCTCAGTCCTGTAACAGGGGTATGTGTAAAAACATAGATTACATCGTGTCTACCATGTTCAGCAGGAGGGTTTGGCAATGTAAAGAATGATCACTATGACTATCACCTCACACTACATTTAGCTTGTAACAAACTGTCTATGGTTATGTCCTTTCTTCTTCTTCGTGTCTAAAACAAGTGCTCTAGTTACATATCTCTGTAATATGGTGTATGATATGGAAGCAGAAAGACTGAAAAGATAATTTAAGAACCTCTTCCAGCTGTTGGGCCACTCGGTTTCTGCATTTTCTGCCCCTGTTGTTCGATCTTCAGATCAAAAAAAAAAATACGGTAGAAAAATCACAAATCATTTCTGCTAGTCTCATAAGGCTGTGAAAGCAAAGCGTTTATTATTTTATGTTGTGCCAAAGTGATCGTTTCAGCCATTTTAGGATTAGCATCAAAGATTCCAACTAAGTATGTGCCTCAGACTCCCGTATCAACAAGTAACAGTGTCACAATAAAACCACTGACATAGAGGCTGATAAAAGGAAACGCAGAGGGATTTAATGAGCTCTGTGGCTTTTCTTATACCTGCATTTCTGTCCAAAGTGCCAGATATCCCAGGAGTTAATATAAAAAGAATGCTGAAGGTCAGAATCAGCAGGGACTGATAAAAGAAGTGCTTTGGTTCTACTGAGAATCACTCTCTTCTCATAAGGTCCTATATGGTACAACTATGTATCTATGCCAAATCTAGGAAACTGAAAAATATACTAGGGATGTAAGACAGAAATTGGCATTTTATATTCTGTATTTGAGTATTGAGTAAAACTTAACATTAAAGCAATAATAGCAGAATTGGAGGATTCCCTTTCACTTCTCTTGTCATGCAGAGGATCTTTACTGAACACAGTATTTAATATATGAATACGCAACAAAAATTCATTAACAAATTAATGAAGCAGGAGACATGATATGTAAGTACTATAGAAGTAATCACCTTCCCTGCAATGAGATAAGTGCCTGAAATTCCTTATCGAAATAAGACAGGAGACATTAGATAGCTTATTACCTGACCGCCAAAACTTGCTGTAACTGCTCACAGTGTGACTACTAAAAGACATCAGCAGATATACTACAGCTCTCTTCAGCTATATTTGATTTCAAGAAGCCAAAAATATTAATGTCACATAAACTGAGAGAAAATTTACATTACCAAAAAGTAATTGCCTTCATAACTATCAGTATTAAACATCTTATCTGGTATGTCTAGCTGAAGATAGCAAAAAAGATGAATGTGAGAGCACATCAAAAGGATATGAATTTGGAGACACTGCCTTTGGGTTTGATTCAGTGTGGAATTTCCTCCTTTATGAAGAAGGAATTGTTGTTGTTGTTATTTTTACAAAATAAGTACCTTATGTTATCTCTATACAAAACTAGGATAGTGACAAAAGTTTAACATAATTTACAGTGAAAAATACAAAAATAAATTACTTAATCATACAGTTACTGCTGTTTCCAGTGCAATCATAATAATACTGTCTGCAAAATAATATCTGGCATCTTGACGATGTTACCATTGAAGCTGAATGGTAACAGTGAATCAGGCCTTGTACAACATTTGCAAATGTTGTAAATACAAATGGATTTTTCTCACTAATATATTCTCTTTTACTAATTATACATACAGCATTCTAAAAATACACTGTACAGAAGAATATAATATAGTAAATATTAATAACTTATTTTCTTGGCAATTTTTTTCTTGTCAACCGCTGTCCAGGCTAAGGATATACTCCTTACTCATTAAGCAGATGCCATCAGAGCAATTTAGCTGTCAGTCATCTTCTACTTACAAAATCCATTTCACAGTATTTGCAGTTCTGGCAGCACTAGGTATCAAAGGATCTCCAAATGTCATACAGCATTTATCAAGTGCGCCTCACAACACTCCCTGAAATAAACAGCATTCTGGACAGATAAAACCAGAGGGGTCATGAGTGACCTGTGGCAACGTAGGAGGTTAGTGAGGGAAGCAGGAATAGAAATATTATCTTCAAGTTGCTTCTTTCATTCTGTTTCATTAAGTTCTTTGTATAGAAGGTAATGATACTAACCCAAGATAACAATTGTGAAAATAGCTAAACATGTGCAAGTAAATGATATCCCTCTATCTCCTTCCACACTGTACCTCCTTATTTTGGGGAAGTTTTCAATGATCTCAGGATTGTCCAGCTAAGCATGAAGAATGAGTTGCTCCCGCTTCTGAGTAGGTAAGTAAGTTCTTTAACCTGACAAGCTGAAGGGGGTACAGCAGTCCAGATAGCTCTTTTCTAACCCACTTTATCTCACATGTTTATCCTTTATTAATGTCTGTTTCCAAGTGTTTTGCATTTACCATTTTTAGCTTAATGCTGTGCCTTCAAAAGTGGAAAGCTGATTTCTTGAGATCTTTATTGAGTTTGAACTCTCAAACTCTTTGCTTTGTAAATATCAGTAAAAATTTGGGAAAGTGAAAAAAATCTTTTCAGAATATATACATTTCAGAAACGCCTGTAGCTATATTAAGGTTTGAAAAACAGATTTTTTTTCCCCAAAAGAAAACTTGGGTGGAATTTAGATGTCATTACGAGGAGAGTGGCTTAACAGAGTATTGCTTATAAAAAAAAATTAATATAGTTAGAAAGCTATAGCTGTGAACTATACTTAACTGCTTTAGTTCTATTTGCTCTTTTATGTACTTTCTCATGTAATCTTAGTCCTCTCCTCCTTTCTTGATTTTCATATTGTTGTATGATCTGAAATTGCAATTAGACATTATATTAAAACATACTACAAAATAGTTATTTTTTATGTTTTTATTTATTGTTTTCAGTAAATGCATGAAACTATCTCACTAAATGCACAGACACAACAAAACAAAAAATGATAGTAAAGACCAAAGCTTATGCCTGACAGTGGACTGACAGAGAAAAATTTGCACACTTTTAATACACAGTATCTTTCTACGCAGTGCATCTTTGGAATACCATATGCATTATCTAGCGTTACGGAGGACTGAAGAAGATGATTTGGAATGACATTGGCCTGGTTCTGTCAGCAGCAGTGAATATCAGAGCACAGAAAGGATGCATCTTGGCTAATAGTTCATGCAAGGTAGACAAATTAAAACAAAACAACCAACCAGCCAAAAAACCCACCCAAAAAACAGAATGGCAAAAACCCACCCTGACTGTCTGAGATGTTTTAACCAAAGAGTTAAACTACTGAACAGCTGATACTCTAGAGGAGCTGAGGATTTTTTAAGAGTCATTTAAAAAACAACCATTAATACAAGCAAAAGCTTAGGTGAGCTTACAAATTTAACAGCTATACCACCTACAACCTGTGGACAAGTCCTTATTTCTGTTTCAGAGCAAGTATATGTGCCCTTGAAGTTTCTTGATGTGTCTATCTCACATCTCACTGCCTTCTTCCAACTGACTTCACAATACTATTTAATTAAACTGTGCACCTTCAGCATTTTTTTAGAGTTATTTTGAATGAAATTTTCAAGTATTTTTCTTTAATGCTCACTATTAAGGAAACAAATCAACTTAAAATATTTATACTACATACTTTAATTCTTACTTAAAAATATATTTTTTTCCTGCAAATTATTTTCCTGGTCAATGTTAAAAGATCACATAAAACATTCTATATAAAGTCAGCAAAAAAAATTTAGGGAGATATACTTTATGTAAAATAATGCAATATTACTGTTAAAATAGTATGAAATAAAAAAACCTAGATACACTAGTATTGCTTCTATATATTTATCAACACAGTTATAACCTACTTTTAGGTGTTTGTGTATTTTGTCAAAAAAGCTAATAAATAGGCAAGAAATAACTGCCTGCAAGACAGCGTAGAGAAGATGTGTTTCCTCACTACTCTGAAATTCATCAAAACATATTCAACAGTGGGAACTGTCAGTCTGCCTATTGTGCATAATCCAAATATAAATTCCACTGTTTATTTGCTTATTTTCTCCTACACAGTGACAAAACAAAACTACCCAAACAAACTGCATGCAAACAATCTACACTCTATTAATAAATCTGTAATTTTGGACAAGTACATTCATCCTTTGTTTTGCTTAGTTTCACAACAGAAAATAGACCACAATGTTACAGCACTGAGAATATCAAGAGAGGTAACTTAAAGTCCAGTACAGGACTATACCGCTTATATGGTAGATGTACTACTTATTTTTCCTTTAAAAATCAGTATTTTAAAGCCTTACCTCTTCAGCTGGTTACAAAGTAGACAGTATGATGCTATAGCATAAGCCACTCCTTTGTTCGTCTCCAAATTAAACTTCCCAGATTGTTGCCGAGCTATGTGAAATGTGAGCTCACCTGCTTACGTAGTTGTGGTGATTTTGACAACTTCATGAAGGTCAGATGTGGTTTAAAAGCTCGCTCTTCTCCTGCCAAGATGCCCTTTTCTTGAAATATCTTCTTCATAGTCTCTGGGGGGGGAAATGTAGAGATACAAAGATATTACACGATAGAATGCTTAAAAATCTGCTTTCAACTGTAATATGAGTCACAGCCACTCCACGTGGAAGAGGCAAGACGATGAGTACTAAAAGGCAGAGAGAGTTCTAGTTAACTTCAAAGGTACATACTATTTCATGTGAAAATAGTCTTATATTTGCAGATAATACGTGTCACAAATTTGGCATTACTAAAGTAATGGCCATTACAAAGCTGTCCATGCTGTCTGCTTTTGCTATCAAAATAGGAACTTGACACCAGAACTGTTCAGGAGTTCCTCTCACTGGAAGTCTTGGAAACTTCAGGAAAACCTCTTGAGTATGTAACAGAATTGTCTCTCTTCAAAACCACTATTCACTGGTGAGTTTTATTATCTGTATTTGGGTGATCTCCCACTCAGACCAAAGGAAATCTGAAACTGAAAGCTGGATTTACATGGCAGAATTAAGAACATATCAGATACGCTCATGATTTTTGTTTGGGTTTTTTTTAAGCTTCACTGTTGTCTTCCAAGCTAATTTCCTATTGTTAATGTACACTTTTATCTGTCTACAGTCCAGGCCAAAGCAACACTACTACACTGACCTAGTTTACTATCTCCCAACTCGTCTGCCCAACGAAATGTTTCATTTCTCGGAAACAAATTTCAGTACAGCTTTTCAATTACGTTCCATATTTCTTTTAGCTGAAATATTTGAATACATGAAAAATTCTGTTATAATTTTGGAAAAAAAATTAGATAAAATTGATAAAGCCTGTGGCAAAAATGATGCCAATATAGAATATTTCTATTACTGAAAAACACAAAAAGTGCCAAACCTTTTTTTTTAACTTCACAAATACAGCTTCGGGTTTTTCACTAGCTATAGGTCTAGCTGACTCATACTATCCTTGAACTAAAATCAAAATAGAGGGAAAAAAAAAAAATCAATCCTATCACATGAATTTAATCAACCCTTACCATAACAATGTATTTGCACTTAAGTGCATTATTTTTTGGCTTGATAGTCCAACTAACAGAAAGACCTAGTACTTTATTCTTCCACCTGGAAGAAAATGCATTACACTAGGAAGTGAATGGCTCGGTTAACTTTGCAACACAAAAGTTCTAGAAGAAGCTCAGAATATTCACTTGGGACCTGGAAATCAAAATTCACTTCTCTTTCTCTGCTGCATATTATTTATAACCTTAGGCTCCACAGTCTACGCAAAAGTTGGGAATTTGAAAGAAGCCAAGGAAATCAAAGACGCAAATGCCATCTCTTAAACAGGCCCACTTGAAAATTTTCTTTCAGCTTTCACTCTCCACTTATGAGATGCTGATGCATTTTACAAAGAAGAATTAGCCGAACCTTTTATAATGACTCACAGGATGTTGAAAGGACAACAGATTAAAACTTGTGAAGTATTTACACAATGGTACTAGGGGTCACATTATTATGGCAGATGCTGAAAATAACCTACCACAATGGTTGAGGTGGGCAGGGACCTCCAGAGGTCATCTAGTCCAACCTCCTTGCTCAAGCAGGGCCACCTAGAGCCGGTTGCCCAGGACTATGTTTGGATGGGTTTTGCATATCTCCAAGGATGGAGGCTTCACAGCCTCCCTGGGCAGCCTGTGCCAGTGCTCGGTCACTCTCATGGTAATGATGTTCAGCAGGACCCTCCTGTGCGTCAGTTTGTGCCCATTGCCTCTCTCCGCCCCCCTTGCCCGACGTATGTATATACAAGCATAACTGCTATATAGATCTACAGATCTAGGTATCTAAATCTATACAGCTACGTATCTAGATCTATAGACCCACTATATAGCTACAGCTATAGCTATGTACCTATACACAAGCACAGCTTACCTACTCGTATTATTTTAAATTGTGTCTGCAGGAAACATTTCTAAATTTACACTGAATCCTCACCAAGCTATTGCGCAGCTGTGCACACAAATGCTGCTGAACAACAGATTAACACATCAAAACAGAAGATTACAAATAAATGTCTTCTGCTCCTTCAAACTGAGATACGGAAGTTCAAATGAAGTCATTTAGTTAAGGTGTGCGTGTATTTCCATGCATCCAACGGCCTGCTTATTTTATGATGTCAGCAAGCTAATAAAATGTTCAATTTATTTAAAACTGAAATTATCTATAACAAAGCCATTTTCTGGTTCCTGTGTTTGGTTTTCTGAACTGCATCATTTAGGGACTCTTTGACTTTGATGTTCCAGCAAAGGACCACTCTTATCAAAACCAGATTTACGCTACCCTGTGATATTCTGACTCAGTCTTGTGGATTGTAGTCTTTTTTCTCCCCTAAAAGCTCAAATTCTTTCTGCCATCCCGTCTTATGCCAAGCAATGTCCTGTCTCCCAGTCTGCAATTAAGATCTATGCTGGTGAAGATTTGCACCTCTAAAGGTGTCCCCCTAACTCCAGTAGGAGCTTAGGGTCAGACCAGCGGTTTGTCAAAGTACGTCTGATCACAGGATTTTAAACGAAGTGTTTTCAACAGGGTGGATGGATCACCTGGCACTACAAATGTGTGCTACAGTGTGACAGCAGGGCACCTATGCTTTGCACTGCTGAACAGCAACCACGTGGCCTGTGTGCCTTCATTTTGTGCTAAATAGCTTTGTTCAATAGCTGCTTCTGCTTATCTTTCTAAATTCATCTTTTTTTTTTTTTTTTTCATACCTAGCAATTCAAATCAAGAAAAAACATAATGAAAAACTGGGTCAGAGGAAAGAAAGCATAACTTCAGAGAGAGAGTGCAGTTTTAAATTTAATATTTGTGTGTCTGTGTGTGTCCACACATGTTCTCGTGGTGATCAGACTTCTCACACAGCTTTCTCATGGCATGGACTTATTAAACATCATAGGCTCAAGAGACTGGCCATGCTCGCTGGTGCTACAGACAGGCCTAATTTTGCAGTATTTGACACTTAGGAAAAGTGTAACATTTTACTGGTTAAGGTGACTTATGAACATAATTAGCACAATGTTTCCTTCTTCAAACTTAATGAAAATAGAAAGAAATCTGAGTAGATGGAGGGGGGGAGGGAAATAAACAAAGGGGAATGTTTTCCTGAGAGCACAGGAAGGTTAAAAGATAATGTAGTGCTATTAATATCCATGCAGCAATTTGAAAAAGTGGCCACAAAAAGGGTTTTAAAAGAAATGGGAAAGGAAGCAGGGATGCTGTGGGCAAGAGAAAGTTCCAGGCTTATGGGACTGCATGAAAATGGATTTGAAGACTGAGCAAATACACACAAAGGTTAAAGTTTATGATGGGGTCTGCCTGAACTGAAAGGAATTAGAGGCCAGTGACAAGAATCCTAGACAGACAATGCCCATGGGTCTTAACAAATGAGGATCTGCCATCTTACCCCCAGGCATCAACATTACTGGCTAGACTGAAAAAAATCAAACAATATCCGTGTTTTCCCTTATTAGTCTCAGGCTGACGGATGTTTGCAGCTTCAAAGTATACCCTAGAAAAGTTAAGGCTATTTTTACAAGCTCAATGACTTCCTGGAACAAATTTTTGGATGGGTTTCAGACCGTCTTTCATGCAATTCAAAGTACTCCGCAATACCATTTTGTACCTTATTTTTATAATGTCGGAATTACTGAATGTCATCTGCCTCTCTTACACTGGATGCAGCTGAATCCATTAGACAACTGTTTCCCCATAATTAAACTTGAAATGTGATACATGACACTTAGTCAGAACCATTATATACTGGAAAGGCTCAACAATTCAACAGCTAGATCAATACAGAATGATTCATAGAAAAATTGCACATTGAGCCATATTCTGTAATACAAACGGCCATCTTCTTTTCCAAGATTTCATAGATATGGAAATCTGCTACATACGTACATTTTCTTCCAATCTATTAATTTCTGCTTGTCTCCAAACCATGTTTCCACAATTAAAAGGTTCAGAATTTAGAAACAGTATTCTGTCCACTGAAAATGTTTTAAATTTACACTTAGAGCTGAAGAAAAGCTAAGGAAATACAATTGTAACGATCATGTTAAAATTTAAAGTTAAAAATTTTAAGTTCTTAGAATTTTTTAAGAGTTGCCTATCAGTTAGCAGAAGTTTAGGGTTTACAAAGAAGCACTTCTGGTCATCTTTCTTTCCTAATAGCTCTGAGAATAATGCACTTGCAAAGCCTTACAAGACCTAATTTCCAAGCCAATGAAGAACTCAAAGCCATTTCAAGTGCTAATATTTATCAGACCTCAACTATATGTTACCAGAAGTGAGCAGCACAAATTAAAAAAAATTATTTTAGATACCATGTTATGCTTGGAATAGATAATTAAGGGCTGCATCAAGCACAAAACTCTCTACCATCCTACCATTAAGACCATTATGAAACTAATGATTATGATAGTATCAGCCTGAGGAGCGTCCCTGGCTGCAGCCTGACAAAAACTACTGACTGAACACTTCAGCAATCCCCAATCTGATGAAAAAAAAAAAAAAAAAAAAAAAAGGGTGGCTAAACCACGGTCAGTCACTACCTCCTGTGCTGGTGATTTTTATCTCCAGGATGAAAGAAAAGGAAAGGCCTTGCTTCTCATCTCTCCATATGAAAAAAGGATATCTTTTCTCCCCATCAGTACAAGCTTTTCTCGGCAAATAGTCAGCTTTACACTGTGGCAAAAGGTAAACCAGAGTCAAGCCAAATTCCCCATGGTTCTTCCACTGCTACTTGGTTATATATTCCTTAGGCTTTTCTACAGTGAGTTGTCACTGTACCATACCACTATCATGTATCAGTGAGCGACACGGTTATTTCAAACACATAGCAGCAGCAGGCACGGGTTGTTCTGCTTGCCTCCATCGCCACACACCTATACAGAAGAAAGATGTGCTCATTCATAAAGTAGGATCCAAGGAGCAGCTGGACCAACAATCCCCACTTTGTGCACAGATGGCAGTATGTAAGGTAAGCTTTACAAGACAAACAGTGATAAATGTGAAGGCTCAAAGTGCTAGACTGAAACAGAAACTTAGGTAGGACTTCTGGATGAAACTTGGTTCTTTTACTGGCTTTAATCCATTCCAATA
The DNA here is from genome assembly GCF_034619465.1 of Leptosomus discolor. Taxonomy (NCBI): domain Eukaryota; kingdom Metazoa; phylum Chordata; class Aves; order Leptosomiformes; family Leptosomidae; genus Leptosomus; species Leptosomus discolor. The sequence continues at coordinate 66,046,235 of NC_141392.1, forward strand.
CTTCCTCAAAATTTGTCACAACCACAAAAAGAAGTGGGTGAGTGTACCTTCTTTTAAACCACAACCCATTAAAAGACACTATTGCTTCATTTTAATGAGGTACTTATGAGTTATTGTTACTTAGTGTCTGGCAGCACAATATGAAGAATGTAAACGAAAATCTAAAAGCATTTGCTGTCCTTGCTTTCAGAGAACCATGCTTTACATTCTTAGCATTAAGGAACAAATGTGGAGATGACTAACGGGTGTTTTAGGGGAACAAAGGCAATAAGCATAGTGATCAGCATGTCCAGTTTGATTAAATAATACAGCAGTGCTCAGTGGCCTTTAACCAGATCATCGTACATGTTCTGTAGGGAGGGGTGTTAACAAAAACACCTTATAATAAAGAATCAAGGAGAAATTAAATGACAGAGTCAGAGCTAGGCATGCACATGGTTAGTTTATTTTATATATTTCACCTACACAACTACAGTGACAATAAAAACTATAATAAACATCAAGGTGCAAAGATAAAACACTATGATTAACGACAATGATTCAATCTCTCTACTAATTGAATAAACTCCTTGCAACAAGTTGAAACTTTGCTTCCAGTCCCACCTGACTACACAACAGCAAATTAGAGATTACCTGGTCTGTAAATGCCAAAATCCTCCCACAAGATTTATTTTCTCCTTGCCTTACAAACAGATCCTCTGCTTATCCCTGCTACCCCAACTTCCTTTCTATTAAACCCTTATTCTTCCCCTTGTATCTGCCCTCTCTGTACCTTGCTGAAAATGCCATCATACAGCAAATCACATTTTTCTTAGCAAAATGAAAAGATTCTTTCTGACTCCTTCCACACAGTTGATCAAAATTTTAAGGCCCTGCATGAAGAGCAGTAGAGTTGAAGGGCAGGACAGGCACTGCACTAGGGTGCTCCAAAGCCAAGCCCCTGCCCCAGCCTATTGCTATCGCCTATCTACTTTAGCTTCTTCTACCTATCGTATGTCACAGAGAAAAACGTGAGCTAAGAGATTCAGCAATAGCACAGCATTTAATAGTCCCATGCAACTAATAAAATGGTGAGCTCCAGAGCAAACTGTATTTAATAACTATTACCTGTTGGAAGCACAAACTCATAAAACTGATGTTGCGCTAGGCCATAGCAGTGACTTCTCATTTTCATTGAAATGTTTGCCCCTGTTGCCAGCATGTCAGGGGGACTAAAACGGCGAAAACTGTCATGCAGTGCAAAGCTGAATTAGAAAAGGTTGCATGCAGAAAACTTCATAATATCAACAGGCATGAACCACACAGGTCTGTTGGAATCAGTCCTTCATGTAAGTAAACACTGCCACAGGCAGGTAGGTATCTTGGCTCTTGTAATGACATTGACAAAAGAACTGTTGCGGTTTTTTCCTTCTGGTTATATTCATCACACAATACAGCATATACATATTTGCTGACACAGATAATTATACTCTTGAGACAGTAGAACATTGCCATTTTCAACTTTAGAGCATGCTTGTCCCTGTGGATAAGCCAAGTTTTTACACAGCCGAGTGAAGTTCTGCTACACAGATTAGTAGGATCTAATGGCACATGGACTAGAGGAAAATCTAACATGTCACAGCAGTACATTTTCAATGCAACTGTTATGGATTTGGACCAGCAGCTTTTTGTTTACTTTGTACAAATCAGCTGTTTTAATGGAAAATTACAACAGTTTTGAGTTCTCAATTTTTCCATCATGCGAAATGACTTAAGAATAACTGATAAGAGGCAAAATTCATTTATCTTAGCTTCAGCCATCTGGAACTAAAGTGAACTAAATTAACTGAATTAAACTATTTCCTTAGGCTCTCTGAAGCCAGGGCAATGTAACTCACCCTCAAACAGATGCTAAATGTGTGGTTTCATAATCTTTAAAGAAGCTCATAAACCACCATCCTTGCCAAAACAGACTGTTCCTCTCCAGCCCCATGCCTGCCACTGCTCCTATCTTTTGTGCCAGCAGTCATGTAGGTATATAGTAAACTGCACTGGCAAACTGAATAGGTTAAAAATTAGGTGGCAAAGGTAAAAACATTAATTTAACCACAGCTGAATTCACCATGTGGCTGCACAAATCCCCAGCAGAACAAAGGGGCCGGACTGCTTTGGCATGGTGGCAATCCCAGCTTATGTGTGAGTAAAGCTGTCATGTACCTAGAGAAGACGCTGGGCAGCACGACTCGCTTTCCATTTCTCTCTCTCTAGTACAGACTGTTAGAAAAAACAATTTAGAGAGATTAGGCTAAATGTCATTTATATAAATCTGAAGTTAAAGGAGATGACTAGTTAGGTGTACTACGTGTCTGTCTAGTGCAGGCCTAACTGTATTAATGCAACAAATCAACACTTCTTAAAAACAAAGGACCAAAAGCAAAGGAAATAGTTATCTGCATAAACAGAAGAGTAACTTTTTTGTTCATGAAATACAAGCTCCCCCTCATGGTCAGACCATAATGTGCATCATTCATCCATAAAACCAAAATCTGCAAATCCTGCGGGTAAAAAACAGGATTCACTTATTCGCTTTTATCAGCTTCAAATAACATTTACAATGGAATTATCAAACTGAAAAATCGAAGCCAAACAATTCATTACCTTTTCCAAATTCACTTAGTACTTCAAATATTCTGAGGTTTAGCAAAGCACAAGAAATTAAAAGGGTTTTTTGGAATCTCTGTAAGTGTATACATCACTTTTAGCTCAGGATTTCTAAAGAGACTTGAACAAAGAATGATTAAAATACTCCTAAACCTTCTGTCATAACAATTTAGGACTATTCCCAGTAGATAATTATAGGATGCTAATGTCTTTTAATGGACTGTTGGGAAATAACTAGCAAATCACAACAAACAGAAGATCCATATTAGCTCTTCTTTTCCTGAACTTTTGTCTTTGACAAACTTACATTTACATCAGTATTAGCAGACATGCACTTACCATTACAATGCTGTACCACATTCATATGTTATTGGTATCCAACAAATTTCTGTGTAATTTATGGAACTAAATAGGCTCTTACAAGAAGTTAATTTAACTTTATATATTTTCTATTGCTTGTGTTATCGATATTTCTCCTTCAACATTCATGTGGAACACAAAATAATACATGAAGTCAAAATTCACCTTAGACTGTAGCAGAAACCCAACATAATCATGAAGTAGCAAAACCATAATAAACTAAATTTAGGTCTTGCAAAAAATCAGATCATAGAAATGATCTCTCTTTACTGTTCCATGGACAACAACAGAATGATTAACATCCTGCAGGCAATACTGGTTTGTTGTTGTGTTTTGTTTTTTTTTTTTTTTCTTTCTTTCTGCCAGCTTGAGTTTTAAAACATCAGTTTTCTAGGGACACAAGTTATATTGCAGGCAAGCACTACGAGGAGTCAGAATAAACTTGTGACAATTAATTTCTGTCAAACATATATAATCACACAGCAGCATATACGAAAAGCTGATGACAATCTTCACACAGATCCTGACAACAGCAGCCCAGCAGAAAAGGGTTTCCAATATCTTCTCTTGCAGCTGTCTCTCTAAAATTGTGTATTCAGGATACTATCCACAGAGCAGGAATACTAAGCATAATTTTGACTTACAGCCTGTTTTGAATTAGTATATGGAATGTATTACAGAAAATAAAATCAACGTCACATTTCTGCTAATATGATTCTTTACATTAGAAGCTATAGTTATTGTGTCAAGTACAGACCAGAAAGTACTACATGGTCTTTTTTCCCCAAGATGCAACACCTTCAGTAGCAGGTTTGGCCCTTAGAGGTCTGTCTGCTAATGTTCTGTAAAAACTGCATGCAAACTAAAGTGTGTGGCAACTAACTACCCTTAGGTTAAAGGAATTATGTATGTGATACCCTTGGGGGAAGGGAGAGAATCCTAGAATCATAGAATCATTAGGTTGGAAGAGACCTCCAAGATCGTCAACCCAACACCACCACGCCCACTAAACCATGTCCCAAAGTGCCACATCTACACATCTTTTGAACACCTCCAGGGACGGTGACTCCACCACTTCCCCGGGCAGCCTCTTCCAATGTTTGATCACTCTTTCAGTAAAGAAATTTTTCCTAATGTCCAATCGAAACCTCCCCTGGAGCAACTTGAGGCCATTTCCTCTTCTCCTATCACTCATTACTTGGGAGAAGAGACCAACCCCCACCTCACTACAACCTCCTTTCAGGTAGCTGTAGAGCGCAATAAGGTCTCCCCTCAGCCTCCTCTTCTCCAGACTAAACAGCCCCAGTTCTCTCAGTTGCTCCTCATAAGACCTGTTCTCCAGGCCCTTCACCAGCTTCGTTGGCCTTCTCTGGACACGCTCCAGCACCTCAATGTCCTTCTTGTAGTGAGGGGCCCAAAACCGCACACAGCATTCGAGGTGCAGCCTCACCAGTGCTGAGTACAGGGGCACAATCACCTCCCTACTCCTGCTGGCCACACTATTTCTGATACAAGCCAGGATTTTGTTGGCCTTCTTGGCCACCTGGGCACACTGCTGGCTCATGTTCAGCCGCCTGTCAACCAGCACCCCCAGGTCCTTTTCCACCAGGCAGCTCTCCAGTCACTCATCCCCAAGCCTGTAGCGCTGCATGGGGTTGTTGTGACCCAAGTGCAGGACTTGGCACTTGGCCTTGTTAAACCTCATGACATTGGCCTCAGCCCATCAATCCAGCCTGTCCAGGTCCCTCTGCAGAGCCTTCCTGCCCTCGAGCAGATCAACACCCCCACCCAATTTAGTGTCATCTGCAAACTTAGAGGGGATCGAGTGCTCCCTCAGTAACAATGCTCTTGTTTACCTCATTGTTTCTGAAAAGTTCTGATGGATTCTCTTGTTTAATATTATTTCACATTCCAAATTGCACTGCCCTGAAGGACATCTGTGTAATAGGAAATAATCGATTTTTATCAGGTTACTTATACTGAATTCTTTGCAATTTAAACTAATGAAGACAGACATAGAAACTATTCAGTGTCTTCATTTTCCTCCTACTCATACCTCACCTTTCTGCTAATTTAATATGTAACTCAGCTAACTTTTGAAACACACTTGTATAATCTTCTGTGTTACATAATTACAGACCTAAAATCTTTTTTTCTGGCACAAGCATCGATACAAAAACTGAATTTGCTTTCACGAATTACAGGTTACCTGTTATGAAATAATATTAGCACTTCCAAGAAGGCAGAAAAAGATACTCTGAAATCAGCAGCAATTCAGAAGTTATGGTTATGACAGCCAGTAAGAAATGTTAAGACAGCGTATCCTGAAGCCATACTCACTAAACATTTTCAGTCCTTTTACCATTTTCTTCTGGTAACGTTCAGCTCCCTACCACGTTTCAGAACTAAATCCAGATGAAACAAACATCACTGTACAAGCCTAGAGACTGACAGGCCTAAGGCCAAGAAATGACCCATTGGGTTGGCAAAAGTAAGCACTGAAATAAGAAACATTTTTACTGAATGGCAGTGTTAAGCGAAAATAATAATATACAGCTGTAGTTCTAATATAAGCAAAGAATGCTTACCAGCAAGTATCAGTAGTTGTGCCTTAAACAAAACAGGCTTGCTTGTTTGCTAAATTTGACTGTACTATGAGTTTGTCTACTAGGAAGGACTGTCAAACTGAAAAATAGAAGGTCGAAATCTGATCTCATCTTTGCTTGTTGAATTCTGATCAAAATCTGGTTCACTAGTCCGAGATGTGTAGAAAATCACTCGTAACAAACTCCTTTACTTCCTGTAGTTAAAAGATATTTGGGTCTCCGCATCTAGCGACTTCAATTCTTCTGAAGTTCTTAACTATAAAATTCTCAAAATTGAAAGTTACTGTCACTAACAGAAACCATTCATCTCCTTTCACAAGAGGCACTGAAAGTGAATACAATTTATGAATTATCTCACTGTTTATAAGCCATACAATATTCTGTCACCTTTAAAAGAAATCTGAAGACAAACTCAAGGACAACGATGAGGAAGCATATCGTCCAAAGGACTGAATAAATACTTGGTGGATTCAGTCTTTGAAATAATTATGGGATTACTTGACAACTGAAGCCTCGCTGGAATGTAAGAACCGTTCAATTTCTACCATACTGAACATTAGAAATACTTCTCTATCGAGCGCTGCTTCAAATAATAACATTGCCCAAAAACAGCATAAGCAATTTGGTAAGCTGAAAAGCTCCGTCTTCTACTCAACTTTTCTTTAAAAGGTAAGTTAAAAAATACTAAACATTTCCTAAATGCACTTCCAAAATCAAACTAATGAATTGCTAGAGAAAGCACTGTATTAATAAAGACTTTTTCCATTTTTTCTCTGTACTGGACTGCAAAGAGGTAGCGTGACAGCAGCAGTCTTAGCTACTCTGCAAAATGTCCTGTATGGATTATTGCAGTATTAAAAAATGGTGTGACCTCACATTCCTCAGAGCACAAAAGATAATTCATCAATACTGAAAAACTCTTTTAAAGAGCCTTTCCAAGGAATAGTTGGAATTGCCGGGATAGTTTTAAAGGACACCAATGAATTACAGACAGTACTGTTCTCTGAGAATTTTTATTTAATATCTGTAAACAACATAGTTTAAATATAGACTCATTGACAGATAAAAAACTCCACTCTACCTTCGTTTGGTCTAGGTACTGACTGCTGTTTCTCAACCGATATTTATACTCTTTTTAATTTATATATTCCTACTGACTTGAATTGTATCTTTGGATGCATTTTATCTGACTGGCAAAGGCAGTGGCCTTAGCACCACTGTTAAGACAGAACTGAGAGTTTTGCTCTTGAAGTGAATGTGTGTGGGGACACGTATAATAGCCACATCTTTCAGTAATTTGCAATTGCTAAAGGAAGGCAATTAACACTGAACAAGCCACAACTGCTCCAAAAAAAAAATTCAGGCTAAAGCAGCATGGAAACCAACTCCATTTCTCTGGCAGATGAGTCACGTCCTTCTCCTGAATTCCCCTTATCCTCCAGGGGTGCAGAGAAAGTCCAAATTTTACTTTATACGTATATGGAAGTGTATGTATAAAGCATGTATATATGCCTATACATATATATGTGTGGGTGGGTATATGCACTTATACACGCGGCACTGGTAAGTTACAGCTAATTCAGTGAGGTTTAAGAGCAATATGTATTACACATTGGAAACACAAAACTTAAAGACTCCTCAGACCATGCAAGAGAAAAGAACATCACTGTCTCTCAGTGCTCTACTCGGCATGAACACAAAGGGGAGCACTATGTAACTTTGCAAGCCAGGTAAGACGCATCAAAGATACAGTTCTTAAAGTCAGTACGAATACACAAATTGAAAGGGGTATAAACATCAGCTGAGAAATAGCAGACTGTACTTGGACCAAAACAAGGCAGAATGGAGTCTTTATATCCATCTACACACCCGCACTACGTTTTTTATATATACTAAATAGAAATGTATCAGGGAACAGTACTGTCTGTAATTCATTAATATCCTTTTGAACTATGCTGGGAAATCCATTATGCAGCCTTTGCAGTTGTTAAAGGGGGATTAATGTTGCCTAAATTAATACCAACACAACTTTGTGCTCCATTCTCATCTAGGTTGTCAGAAGTCTTTAAAGCACTTAAACTAGATTGACAAGTTGTACCTGCTATTTCTGTAAGTATAGTTGTCTGATCATTTTCTGCCAACTTCACAAATCCAACTTCGTTTCTGAAATGATCAATTCCTTGAAAGGACAAATCCACGGTTTTTCCTTTCAGGAGATCTTCTACAAAATCCTTGCTGTCTGAAAGTGCACCAACTGCTCTGTCAAGAGGAAAGAAAATATCTATGTGAAAGTCAAGTACATTAATACTGTTTACATTGCTATTAAAAAAATCTCACAAAGTTTTATTAGTATCACTTCATTATTTATTCAGGTACTTTTGCACTACTTCCTATCCATGCAGTCAGTATTATTATCACCATTTTATAAATGTAAACTGGTTCATACACCCTGCTGTTAAACCACAGACACAGGCAGACCTAGCAGCAGGTGTAATTCCTCAAAAGAGTTTATCTTAGTCCTCAAGGTGACTAGATATTAAGATGATAGTGACTCTATTACTCTGTGCATCCCATTTAAATAAGGTGCTTACTCAGAAGCATTTAGTTTTCCACTCTTAAATTAATTAACTTTTCTCATCTCCTGATAAGATTCTGCTTCATTCAAAGTTACCACAGTGTTACTTAATGTTATAAACAGAGGTTAGTGACATTATATATATATATATATATATATATAATGATAGAATTATACAGAAATTACTATTAAGCTCATTGAGAACTTTTATTAAAAGCAGTACTACCTAAATTGATGCTTACTTTCTTTAAGAGATAAAGTAGCATGCACACATAATCTACATATAACTCAAGAAATAGGAGCAAGCCTGGTAACCTTTTAATAATCATTTTAATCAGCCACATTAAGTGCATGTACAATTACATGAAATACTCGTTCTGACCTGCACTTGAAGCGAATCACGTGCTAAACAAAAACTACATAAATATTATTCTAAAAGAGCTCTCACATGCTCACAGCTTTTAATTCTAGTCAAGGAAACTGAATTTAAACTTTTCATGTTGACTTTATAAACGCTAGATGGCAGTGACAGGCTAAAAACCCTCAAGAGAGTTTTATTCTTTTTTCTGTCCTAGCTGGATGAAAGCCATCACCATGATTTCTAAAGTATGCTAAATTATATTCTTTAAACCTGTACAATTGCAAACAACTCCACACACGTTTCCACTGTGTTTAACAAGAGGGACTTTTGATAAGAACTTTTTTGTTTAATTTTTTTGAAACTGAAACCTAGGCCAGGTTAAGAAAGATGTCAAGGTTGATTCCTTCCGTGTTTTTTTTAATAAGGCTTTAATCTATAGCCTAGAAGTACTGTAGCTCCTATATAACCACTTTAAACAACAATGCCACTACTTGTTCCCTGGCAAAGATATTTTTCTTTGAGTGTAGTCTCTGCCACTTACCTACCCTTTTATCACCATCAGACAAGCCTGTTCCTGTGTCCTCCATATGTGCTATACTTCATGTTTTGTTTCAAAACCACCATCTAATAGTGATTATACCTGTCAGGTTACTTCACAGGTAATCATGTGCAGACTTATTTAGCAACATGAACCTGAAAATTATTCCAAAACAAGTACAGATATTTCAAATACGCTGAATTGAAGATTGCAGTGGGCTTTCAAATAATGAATCATGCTCATACCTAAAACCCATCTCTAGATTTTTTGCATCTGAGAACTGGTACACAGAGAGTCATGGAAAGCTCTGTTCCCCAGCTGAACAAAGATTTATATTTCCATACTGTAGGGTGTGCTGCAGAACTCACTGACCAGCTCAACTCTACCCGATGAGGTCTATGAAAGGTCAATTAAAGTGCAGTGTGTTTTCAGTTCAGGGCTGTGTCACTGAAGATTTAGTTCTATTTTTTTCTTTCATATATAATCTTGTAAACACTAAGCTATTTCAAAAAATAGTCGTCATCTCACTCCAGCATATTTTGTATTTTCATATTCTATCAATCACTTTAGAACATCCAACAATGGCTTTGTAAGAATAACGCACAAGGACAAACATTCCCACTGAAGTCAATAGCAAAAAACATAACAGTGGTATTTTCTTGTTATTCCATGGTAAATGGTCTTCACAATGTCAAACGGTAGTTACACTCAGTGCAACTAACCCATGGGAATAACAAAAAGTTTACAAGCATTTTGCTCCAAAGCGGAGAAAGGAAGTAAAAAAAAAAAAAAAAAAAAAAAGAATTAAGCAGCCTATTCTAAGTGAATACGAACTAGGATTATAGAAGCAGTGCCAGGTTTTTTCTATATCGTTGTAATGTAAACATTATAGCACTTAAATTGATGTTGTTTCTTTTTAGGAATTTCTGAATTGTTAATTTTGATTACTTGTTAGAAAAAGCACCCTTGCAAAAAAAGTCAAACTGAATCCTTTCAGCTCTCATATTTATCATGAAAATGTCAAATTCACAGAGTCTTTGACAGCTAACAAGCAAGAAGAACTTGATACTATAGTCTGGTAACGAAGGCATTTACTGTGGAGGCAGGCATCCTGGCTTCTAGTACCCGACCCCACGACTACGTGCACAGTTAGCATGGACTAGAACTCCTTTGCTTGAAGGCAGTGCTGTCCTGACTCTTGCTTGCTTGCTTTCTTTATGGTTTTTAAAATCTCACATGCTCGATTTCATATCGTCTTACAAAAAGCAATGTAAAGTGCATTCATGAAGTCTAGATTACAGCCAATCAGTTAGGAAACTCGCATGGGAATTGCAGGTCTGGATTCCTTCAGAAAGAGCGGCCCAGAATACAGATCTTTCATTTTCAGGGCGAAAGCTGTATGTACAAAAATACCATACAAAGGGCTTTGTGCTGAATTGAATGTTATGTTTAGCACATTCTTATCACGCGTTTTGACTTCAAATAGCGTTCAACACATTTCATTTCTGTATGGACAGAGGCACCATTGTGCCAAGACAGCAGAAAAACTGTAGATATCCAAGTAACTTAATGGATCCAAACCTAAGGATCTGTGAACTCCCAGATGCCCAGCTGACTGGCTGCACTCTGTTTGAGGGATTACTATCACCCTACAACAGAGGTTCTTTCGCCAGCCTGGATCTTGGTTTCTTTCCATTAACCTGGTATCAAAAACTGGTGAAGCAAAGAAAGGAAAATTCAACTTTTTAATCTTCAAGTTCTCCCAAAAGATTAAACAGAACACATCAGTTATGAGGAAAAAAAAAAAAAAAAAAAAAAAAAGAATCCCATATAATAGAAAATGCAATCTAGAATACCTGAGGATAGCTGAGCTAGATACCTGCAGGAGGCATCTGGCCAGGAAAGGGCTGAATCACTGGGGAAGCTGCTGCTGACTAGAAGACAACTCCTGGGTGCCTGGACTGTGGAGTTCTGCTGGGAGAGGCAGAGAAGAACTCCGTAAGTACTTGGGTGGCAGCCAGACAGTGAGCGCTGAGAAGGAGCTCAAGGACTAGCAGAAGATATCGAATTTGAGAGGATTTGTACGATACAGAGTTTAGGACTCTTAAAAAATATTCACAAGGAGGCATACTTGCCTTTGAGATATTCTCTCACATTCCCTTTCTTAAAACGTTCACACTTCAAACCCTTTTTAAAAAACCCTTGCGCGCACAGTCAGTGGTTGTTCTCACTGATTTTCAGGTGCTACCACAGTTTGCTCATCAGCCAGGGCAGGAGGAAGCTGGTGTGCCTACTCTGGGAGACAGAAGGTACATGGAGAGGAGAGGGAGCGCAGCAGATCTAGTATCCTTTGCTTTCCTTTCTGTTCTCTGTTCCCAGCTATCTGTTTCCCTCCCTTTGGATCAGACCGTTGGGGAGAAGGGTGCTGACAGACTCACATCCTCACAGGAGAGGTAAGAGTGCAGAGGCCTCAAGGATACAGTGTTCAAGGAAACAAGTGTGAAAAACGAGCAGGGCCATTAATTTAAATATAACGATATCTCATTATTTTTAGGTGTGTTATGTTTTTAGCCAAAATACTCCTACTTATTAGAAGCATGCCCTTGACTACCAAATGGTTCCTGCACTCCATCTTGGATCCTTGCTTTCCTGTGAACAACTTGTACTTTAGCAGCCAAACCCTCTGGGGGGAAAAACTACTCAAACACACGCTTATTAGACACATTATTTTGTAACTGTATTACCATAACCAAAGCAATGTCTCATTGCACTTATTCATTATTTGACCTAGATAATTCAGTACATGGATCGCATGCCTGCTAACACTGCAGAGAAAACTAGTAAGAGCTATACATATATGAGACAGAGCGCCCCTGAAAGAACTCATCTGGGGGAGATGAAACCATGAGGCATCGCTTCCGCAGAATTATATGGATCTAATGAATTTTGATTCATTAGCATCCCCTACAAAATTGACACATAAGCAATGGAGCACTAACAGATGTTCATATAATGCCAGTAGGCCGTTTATCGGCATTTTACATAATATTCTGTTACAGTTACCAAAGTGTTTGCAATCTCAATTCAGCAATTATAATGTGAGAATACAGAGACGTCACATTCATGGGCCATTGGGCACCACATCTAAATAGAAACCGTCAGGAAAGTCTGTGTAAAGCAAGACTATAAAATGCAACCTAAATTTCCATTTAAAGTCAAAATTAGAGCTAGACACACAAATTATTATTCTGAACATTCATAAATCACAGCTGTATAGACAGACTTAAAAGTCTGAACATCTTTGTATTGACCACTGAACTTGCACGTCAGTAGGCTTGTCAGACAGCAGTACAGCATGAGACAAACAGTAAGAAACACCAAAGAACTGCCTTTTTATAAAGCAAGTAGTTGCATCTAGACACACCACCATTGTATAATACAATGCCTTTCCACAATTTTTCTACCTTTTATATGATCAAAAAAAAAAAAAATCAGCTATATCCCTGAAGCACCATAAAAATTATACTTTTGGTAAGGCCTAACAGCCACCTCTCTTTTAGTGTATTAAAATTTTGAGTATAATAAATTAATTTAGGAATTAAAATAAAATTAAAATTCATTAGGACATTAAAATAAAGCACAACTGCATGAGGCATTAGCTTGGAGCTAAGGTTTATTTCATGAAAGTCTTTCAGCGACAGTTACTAATTTAGCTTATAACATTTGCTAAGCTATGAAATTCTGAAAATTCCCCTGTTAATCTGCTCAGTGTCCCCTATATCAAAACATTGTTTTAAAATAATTACTTTAGCAAACATGAGATTTGCTCCTGCAAGTTCAGCACACAGTAAGAAAAATGCAAGGGAAAAAAGCATACTTTGTTCAGAGCTCATGACATAGCATAAATTATGAAAATGGCTAATTTTAAGATTAGCATTTTAAGAACAACATGAATTAAATGTTCAGTAACCCTAGCAATTTAGGGCTCTGTATTGCAAAAAATAAGCACCAGTTAGCCCTTCTAGTCCTTTTATGAACTCCTCCGGCAAAAATACTTCTATATACTTCATTTAACACCAAATACCTACATGCTAATTTCTTCTTCATTGGATAAATGCATCACAAACATGGTGACATGCAACGAGCCAGAGCGAACCATTGCTTTTGAAAGCCTTTGATCCTTTTGTATTATTGCATCCTGGACAGCCTGAATACTGCCAGTAATCTGGGAAGAAAGACAGACACAGAAACAACAGTTAGCCATTACAATTACTGTATCCCATCATGCAAGTGAACAAGAAAGCACACAAACTGAAATCAAACGTTTATGTAAAAACCATTCTAGCAGAAGAAAGTTCTATCCTCTGACAAAGCTGTGCTAATTGACCCGAGTAAACCCAAAGTGGGTATGAATAGAGTGATTAATAAATCACTGGACACTCCCCATCACATCTTAATAGGAGTTTGCTTCCATAAGTATGATAAATTCCTGAAGCAGATTAAGATCATACAGTTTTACACTGCCAGTAATCCAAATAAAAGGCTGCCAGCTTTGCTAAACTTGTATGTTGCTGTGTGCAGACAAGTGTCTGGAAAGAGATCTTTGCAGGATCGGGCACATACAAAACAGGAATATTCAGTAAATAATCTGTAGAAATATCCGATTCACAATTCTGATTATACTGTCCAATAGACAGATATAATCTATATACTCTCTTCAAACATATTTTAATGAATTTCCATGAAACACGTATACAGTATTAACTTCACCACTCTTTTTCTTTAAAATTACTTGAATTCCTTTTTCTTCATTGAAAATTATTTGTGTGGTTATACATGCTCTATAAATTGTACCCAAAATGTTTACTGTGCTTGCCATTACAATATTTGTATTGTAATGATTAAAAAAAAAAAAACAAAAAAACAAAAACCGAAAACAAACAAAAAACCCAAAACCAACCAAACAACCAAAGAAATCCAACAGCAACAATTCTCAACTGTGTTAGTAGAAATTAAATCAAATCCAATAACCTTGACCATCTGACAAAATGAATTATTTCTTAAAGCATGGTAAGCAAAGACATTACAGACAAATCAGCTTTGGTGTATAAAGTCTAAAAGAAGCACACAGAAAACTTCAATCTGATTTTTTTATTTATTTGAAAATCAGTGGTGAATGCTTCAGAAATATAGTGTACATACTGACTTTTATAATATAAGCACAAGTAACATTTAGGTTAAAAAAAACCCCACCACCTTGATATATTTTGGGAGCTCTGTTAATTGCAAGGAATACCACCTAAATTTCCTGAAAAAACACAGTCTAATGGGAGTGGTCAGCAGTGTTCTGACCGAATGCCTTAAGATGAGTTTTGCCATGCAGGAGTTTCACCTAATGTGCCACAGATATCTAGTAACGCCATATAAATAAAACCAAATAATAATAAAAAGGAACCAACTCTAGGGAGGGTGGGGAGCAGGAAGGTAAAAGCCACTTGCCAGAGAAAAGGGATGTGGCATCTACAGAACCACAAGTGTCTTAGGTAGTGTAAGACATGAAAAAAATTGCATCAACATTTTGATCATAAATCATGTTGTAATAAGACCACCTTCCTTCATATGTCAGGACTGATCTTCTCCTGGATAAATAACAGTTTTATTGTCTCAGGTGTAAGAGATATTTAACCCACATTTAAGCAAAACACTGGTAAACATATTTCTTGATAATTACAATGTATTGACCACATAATTATTTAAGTTTATAAACTAAAGCAAATGCAGTTACCCCTGGGGGAAAAAAACAAACAAACAAACAAAACAAACCTCAAAAACAAAATCACCTATCATATGAATTAGAATTTTATTCCATTTTCAACTAGTACTTCTAAATTTAATTTGCAACTGAAAGCTAGCAAAGAAAAAAAAAAAGTAAGTGTACAAGCCTTTCAGATGTGGAACTGTGTTATCACAGTGGTAAAACCATTCTAGCTCTGAAAAAGATTAATGTTATTCATCATTCAGATTAATTACCATTACCCATATAGTTTCCTTCAGTAGTACTTCCCAGTCCCTTCCTGCTCATGTCCTAAACTACCTCCAGCTCCCTCATATAGCTCAGCTCTGGCTTGGGCAAGAAGCAACACACGCAGTGGCTGATTTTCAGCTATAAGGGGCTGACTGGCTAACAAACATGCAGATTCATCAGCTGGCAGGTCTAGAAGAACAGATAACTGACACCTTCACACTACACTCTTCAACAGAAGCATGTTCTTTCAAGGCTCTCCCTGTCACGCAAGCACCAATTCCACAAAAATTGTAGGAAATTAGTACCTCTGAGATGTCAATTTTTTTATCCAAATGTGGACAACAGGTTGAACACCCACAGCAGGTTCAAAACCCTCAAAAACCCAATGGGGTTATAACAAGGCAAACAGATAGGCAGGCTCACATGTATATAAACTCCATCAGGAAACCAAGGGAAGAGCTTAACGAGTAACATACCTTTGGAACAGGATTAATTCCAAAGATGGCCAGTTAGCAGTTCCAGAGACAAGCTATTGCTAAAACCCATCAGGAAAGTATGCAATGAGCTGCCTTCTTGATGAAGACAAAACAGAAAGGAGACTGAGCACGTTCTCTCTCTCTCTGGCTACGTAACAACATTCTAGACAATCTACACTATCTGAAAAGAAGAAAAAAAGTTTTCAAGTACATTTTTCTGAATTTAAGAAATTTATTTTTAATGTTTTCCCAAAAGATCAAAACGTAACACAATAGCTGTGGCACAGCTGTGCCATCACAGTGCATAACAGAACTTCAGATTCATTCTCTTTTCTTCAATAAATCTAAGGTGCAATTAACAGATGAATGCACTGATTCTTCATTAAGCGAACCAGGACTCTTCCTACATAACTAGTTAAGACCCACTGCATAAATAAAAACTTTAAATTGCTATTTAACCTGCTATTTACGTTACCTTACGAAGTTTAACGTCACATTTCAACTGCTATCATGTTATTTTTTTAACTTGAGATTTTCTAACTTAATTAAAAGAAATGTCTGAAGGTAGATCACACTCAACAATTCTCCCCTCAGATTATTTTAAAAAGTGCTCCAAAATAAGGCCTCAAATACTGCTTTCAAGGTCCCCGTTCCCATTACTTGAAATATGTTATTCTGATGAGTAATAAAATAACTTAGTTTTGCTTATTGTAAGGATACTACCAGGAAGTGAACGTAAAGACTGTAAGCTTTAAAGATTTAACAGATTAATTTATAATTATAATCAAGACTGGAGGACCCTGAAAGGCTGACCTACCAAGTGATAACACATCAGATGAAACATAACTTAAAAAAAATTACCAGAAAAGGATACATTCATAATCATCCGTTTAACTATTTTGCACAAGTAATAATACAAACTTCAATATAAATTCAAAATTAATGGAACACCACATTTTATTTCTGAAGACCCAAAATGTAATTAAAATGAAAACAAGGAAAATGTTTGATTTCCAAGAGGTACAGTTCATGAAGTGTTCCAGAAATAACACTACAAAATGGCTTTCCATGCAAAGCTTAAAGTACAACATAAAATATGAAGAGAACTAATGCCTAAAACACTTCATTGGAGTAAAATCAGATCCACAAAACCAAGAAAGGTCTCTCACTACTAACTGAAATACTAACAGTAATTACCAGATACCCTCTGGCTATCAAAAAACCAGGTGTCTTAAGTCTAAATTTTGGCTAATGTTCCTTATACAAATTCCCACGTGTATTTTCTACTTTCAGAAAAACTCTGCATCTATAAACCAAAACTTTCTAGCAAAGTCCTGGAATTCCCAAATGCTCTGAGATTTAATACAGTTATTCCTTTATTTCTATAAATGTTATAAGGCCAAATAAATGGCATATAAAAAAAGCATGCATAGTTAAGACTTTTCCACTCAACCAGCCATTCAACATAATAACAATCATGAGCAGGAATTCTCAGTTATCAGATTATATAACCCCTACATTATTCTTGCATTTGTTTAATCATGGAACAGAGAGGAAGAAAAAATATTTCAGGGTAAGATGGCACAACGATCTCCCATGACAGTCCTCCCAGGCTATCCCGGATCTTACAAAACCAGCCTCTACAATCTCTTTTTCAGATACTACGTTTTGAAGAATTGAAGACTGCAATGAAAAGCTACTGCAGTTTATTTTCATTTTGGCTTCTCTTAGTCTTCGACTTTCTCACAGAACAGACAGTATAGATACACGAGGAGTTAAAATTCACCTAAGATAGCTCCTGGTATTAAAAAAATAAACTTAAATTTGGAAATGGTGGTAAACTGTTTGGTTTAACTTTTTAAACGCAATGCACCTACTTTCCTTGTCTGCAGACATGGAATGCATCAAAGTCATACCAGAGACATCCCACAGCATGTAAGAAATCATTCTCATTCACTGTCTAAATGAGGCAACACATGCTAACTACAAGAAAATGCATTTTCTTAAAGAGCTTTATGTGCTTCTTCCATCCATTTGAACATCTCACTAAAACAATAGGTTGTTTGAATTTTAAATAAGATGATCAATTTTCCTGGAAAATGTTAAACTACAAACTGCCTAGTTAAAACAGCCACAAATCCAAATTTAAATGCATATCTACAAGGAGAGCTAAAAATATTGCTAGGGATTTTTCTTTTTAAATTAAATAGGAATGTCTCTCTTCCTCATTCTAAGTGAATATAAAAATAAGCAAGACTGAAACAGTACAGAGAGGAAATTTAAGCCAGCTTCAGTCAAAATTATGTGAAATCCGTAAGACTGACACACTGAATAAAAAGATATTTTTCTTCTAGTCTTTTCCAGATAAGCAATTTTATTCACAAAAAATGTTACCTAAAGTTACTCTTTGAATAGGCCACTAATGTTCCTTTAAAAACACCTGAAAAAAAATTATTTTGCTCAAGATCAAACACTGTTCTTATAAACACATGGAGCTGTTGAAGTAATTCTGGTCATACCAAATTAGTATAATAAAGAGTATCACCTCTGGATTAGTAATTGGAAGAGAAATGAAATAATTCGGCTGATACTGTTTATTCTTTTTCTTCTTTCTCTCACTGCCTTCTTCGATTTCCCTTCCAGTTGTCCTCTTTCTTTTCTTTTTTATATTTATTTCAGAGGTCGCATGCACTGAAGAGAAAAAAAAAATAAAATACTTTCAGCATATAGATAAATCAAAACAAAGATACACTTAACATCACGCCAAAAGGAGCTGGACTTCAGTCAACTGACTGGAGCATGTCTTCCCAGTCATCTGACCTGCCCACGCTCTGATCTGTCTGATCGGGATCCTACTCCAACCTGAACTGATGTCATACAAGCGGAGTACCACACTTGAACTGGCAGCCTACACCTCTAAGCAGGGCTTATAAACTGCCAAGACATGCAGCTTCTGAACTACTCCGTTTCACACTGCAGTGTAACAGGCCTGCAAATTGTCTGCACTTGAACATGGATGTGACTTCAGAGCAAGAAGGCCAATATCGAGTTTCAAAAATCCCGTGCATGCTGCATTTTGAAATACAGAAACACGGTAATACATAGGTTTATTAAAGAAATAAGTTGTATAGGTTGTATTAGATTAGGATTGGCCAACCTATACTTCAAGGACCAAACCCAGCCCAGAAGAAATTTAATCCAAGCCAGATCTACTCTCCACTTCCTCCTTTCCCAAAGACACTTTCCAACATAGCAAAAGAAAAGTGCGTGCCCTCATTTGTCCCTTTGCACCACAAATTATTTTTCTGCCAGCTTACTCCCTCAAGCCTTTGCCGACCCTCTCCCACCACATGGCTTCATACACACCCATAAGCCAACCCGGCTGCAGACACCCGCTGTTCAATCAGAGGTTTACTTCTAGCCCCATGCTGGGAATATGTATGTTGGAAGACGGCTAATAAAAGCCATAGCTTGAGAAGCTCCTATACAGTAATGTGAATTGACATACCAGATGTCTTTATTCTGTGACTCATTGCTGCAATGGATCACAAATAGTAAACTTTTAATATGCTCAAATATTTGCAGGACCGAGTACTAATAAGAGAGGCACTGGACCGGATCCTGCTCGCAGGGAGACTGTTCCATGTGCACGGCCCACTTGAACGTGTCAACAGGCAGGACCAAAAACTGAGTGTGTGATGTGTGTATGCTTCCACACTACCTCTGTTCAGCATACTTACTAACAAATTCATCTTCAATATCCGTGTCAACAAATGGCATTTCTGCCATCAGAGATTCTACCGAATCAGCAGGACATGGCTCTTTTCTCTGTTGTGTCCTTTTCTTATTCTCTTTAAAGATTTTCTTCTGCTGTACATTTTCCAGTCCATCTGTAATATATTTAAAATAGCAACTGGGTCTTAGTTTTTTATATAAACATCTAAGAGACATTATACACAAGCAATATACCAAGTATACATTTCCCTAATTATCAGCCAATCAATATTGACATAAAACCCCCTGAAAAATGCTGCTCTTCTACCTTGTCAACATAACAGCAAAAAACACTTCAACACTTTATGTGGAAGAGCAAAAAAAAGGGAGTTCAGCCTTCTGTATTTAATAACTTATGGTCTTGTTCAATTTTAAGTAAATGCAATTATGTGCAAAAAAAAGGGATCCTTATAACCAAGCATGAAAAATAAAGTCTTCAGACATCACGTAATGTTCACTTTAGATAACAGTAATGGCATATGAAATTCAGTGCAGACAAACATTGGCAAATGAATTCCAAAGTAAACACACCAAAATGAGGCACAAAGGAGGAGGAAGGGAATCCTACCATTCCACATATAACAGAGAGTTCTCAGCTGAGTATATTATTCAGGAATGAGATGATTATTCTATTCCTGCATCTCCCACACAGTATAGTATGTTATAGACAGCAATGACCTGAACTTCTCGTTCTAAAACCTAACTTTTAGTATTTAAGCTAAAGAAGGAATCAATATAAATCAAAACCCACCTTGCATTTATAAAGATATACATGAAGTTCTACCTCAGAGTAATACCACAATGACAGAATAATCAAGTTTTTTAAAATGTCTTTTTCCCCAAGAGTACTAACTAAGCATGAGTCATTTCCTTATGTCTGCTTCACGTTTCTGCATCAGTAAACTCTAACATTGGCAGATTAAGTTATACCTTAAAAAATTAAAAAGTAAAATCTCCCCTAGCAGTAAAAAATGAGCATGTAAGCAAGCATCCAGCGGTACTCTTTTCAGACAACTCCACAATGGGATTACAGTAGTGGAAGAAGTCTTATGTCACAGTTGCAGTTTATCCCAGGACAGCTCATTACTACAGACAACGCACTTTCAAAGCTCCTCTTGTGGACAGTGCAAATAGTCCAAATCTGGCCCAAGGGGAAAATTTGGCAGCAAAAGTCCGTATTATGTTCTTGTGGCATGCAAAGCTACACTACATTTATAAAATCGATATTACAGACCCAATCTGAGTTATCATCACCCTTTGGAATGCTTCTTGCATGTATCACTTTATGATAAGGAAGATAAGCAAAAGAACAACCTGATTAAATGCTAATTCGTTCCAGTCTAAAGAACAGAGGCATAAATCACCGTGTGGTTGTGGTCTGACACCTAACTTTATCCCGGAAGATATTAAAAAGAAACAAAGTATTTAGATTTGTTGCTTTTTTCCCTGTGTAGACACTAAAGCACTATGCACAACAAACAGATGTTAAAGCAATAATAAAATTATTACTTAACATTTAGATTAAAGTAAAGCTCATACAAAACAGATTGTTGCTGGTGATCCACAAGCATACAGAAAACGGCAATCCTTCCTTCAAAGAGATCTCAAAGTGAAGGACAAGACAGGAAACCATGAAACCAACAAACAAGTAGGTCAGTCTGGGGCAGAAAAGTTATCAACAAGATTCAGAAATGCAGAATCATAACCAGCTGGGAGCAACAGGGATTTGTTAAGGTAGCATCAGCTATAGAACAAGGACTCACATAAATCTGAGGGGTGTATACTGTAGATTACACGCTTCCTTTGCTCTGGCTGCTCAAAAAGCAACGTACTTGTGCCAATTTGAAAAATTCTGTCTGCTCACAATAGTAGATGAGCGTAGCAAAGGCACAGCTAGTAATTAACAAAGTATTTTCTCAAATCAATTAGCTGAACTGAACAGGCACTGCTTCTAAATCCTACAGGTTGTGTCTCAAGCAAAAAAACTCCATCCCTCACCTTTACTGAAATTTTTATTAAAAAAAACAGCAACAAAGTTCAAGAATTGCCTTCTAGTCACTAAAACTACCTGAAAAGAAGATTTTTCAAAATCCTTGACAAAATACTGATAATCGGAGACCTAGAGTAACAAAACCAGGTTCTATAGAAAATTGTTCACCATCAAGCTGTTATAGGATAAACTCTTTTTACTTAATAGCATGCTTAATTATATTAGCCTGAATTTCCTCTATGAACAAGTGTATATGTTATTCCCATATTGGTATTTAAGTGGCAGCTGATCTTCACCAGTATTTGAGTCACCTGTTCCAGCAGAAAAAAAAAATAAAATCATGATACACCTAGCTCGTAAAGGAGAGAATATTAAAAATAAGGAGCAATAAAATTTATTTGATTGCATTCTGTTCCCAGCTCTCTTCTCTCCTTACTCAGATTCTAGTTTCAGGTAGAATAATCTTCTAGTATTTGACACCTACACATCACAGATCACAGTGAGACTGTTTCCAGGCAGTGTTCCCTGTTTAATACGTTTAATATGGTTATGTTTGTATGTTTAATAACAGATGAATCTTTTGGCGATGCAGTCCTGTGTAAGCTGCTCTAGGTGAACCTGTTCGAGCAGGGGGGTTGGACTAGATGGTCTCCCGAAGTCCCTTCCAACCCCTGCCATGCTGTGACGATTTAACTGAAAGCTGCTGTAGAATTAGATGGGTTTATTCTCCAGGCATTTTGAGCCTCCGGTGCTGGCAGTAGTGTTTACATATTCAGAGAACTGAAAAAGCTTAAAAACAACAAAATTTCGGGAAAAAAAACAAAACAAAACAAAACAAAAAAACACCGTAGGTTTAGCATTCAGCCAGGTCAGATGCTTACGCTGTCTGCAAGCCTGAAGACACAGCGGGGCAGGCAGGGTAAATAAAAGCAGAAGACTCTTTAGGATCAGCCCACAATTCGGCCGAATCACTTTCCCCCACGATCTCCACGACCCCTGCGGCGAAATCTACCTCTTTCCGTTCGACATCCATCGCACAAGCCATCGTTCTGACAGCCGCTCCGCCCAAAGTGACTGCTGAACGCTTAACGGACGCCAACAACGCCGGGCCTCCCTCCTCTCCCTCACACCACGACTCCACACGCTCCCCCCGTCGGCACCGGAGGGCGCCCGGTCCGCGCTGAGGCACCGGCGAGGCCCCGCGTTCGCCTCCCCCGCCGGCTGCGGGCACCTGCGGCCGCAGGCGCCCGCAGCCGGCGGAGGAGGCGAACGCGGGGCCTCGCTGGCGCCTTCTCTCCCCGCCCCGCGCCCCGCCACCTCCTCACCGTCCTCTGGGATCCCTCCGGCTGCGCGGGAGGGGTCCCCGCCGCCACCGCTTCCCTCCGTTCCCGCCGCCGGCCTCAGCGCCATGAGGCGCGGCAACGCGGGCACAATCCGCCGGGCGAGGAAGACGCGGGCCGCCACCGGCCGCGCCGAGGAAAGAGCAGGGAGAAGCCGCCGTAACAAGCGCTGCATGCCCCGGTTAGGGCGAGCAGGGTTACCCACCGGGAAACCGGTGCCCTTAGGGTAAAGGCCGGCGGGGCGGAGGGGGAAGGCGGCCGGGACTACAGCTCCCAGCGTGCTCCGGGCGGGGCATGGCGGGAGGCGGCCTCGGCGGAGGGGGGCCGGCCCCGAGCCTTGCTGCTCTCCCTTGCGCTCCGTAACGCTGGTGTTCGGGTGAGGAGCCGAACAACCGCAGTTGGATGGTGAGCCGTCCCGTTCATAGTGGAAGCCCGTAAGCAGCGTGCCCTTGAAGCTTGAGATCCGCATTTTGCATGCCTTGCTTTCACACGTAGAATCATAGAAGAGTTTCGGTTGGAAGAGACCTTCAAGATCATCGAGTCCAACCTTTGTCCTAGCTCTACCCACACCACTAAACCATGTCCCTAAGTACAACATCTACCCGTCTCTTAAACGCTGCCAGGGATGGTGACTCCACCACCTCCCTGGGCAGGCTGTTCCAATGCCTGACAACCCTTTCAGTAAAGAAATTCTGCCTAATATCCAGCCTGAACCTCCCCGGGTGCAGCTTAAGGCCATTTCCCCTTGTTCTATCACTTGTTACTAGGGAGAACAGACTGACCCCCACCTCGCTACAACCTCCTTTCAGGTAGTTGTAGAGAGCGATAAGGTCTTCACTCAGCCTGCTCTTCTCCAGGCTAAACAGCCCCAGATCCCTCAGCCATTCCTCATATGAGACATGCTCCAAATCCTTTACTAGCTTGCTAGCCCCCCTCTGTACCCTCTCCAGCACCTCAGTGTCCTTTTTGTAGAGAGAGTCCCAAAACTGGACAGAGTACTCAAGGTGTAGCCTCACCAAAGCCAAGTACAGGGGAAAACACAGTGGCTGCGTGTCCTGCAGAAGGGCTGCAGCTCACAGGAGTGAGTGGTTTGGGCTGGTGTCTCCCCAAAATAACCACTTGTAGCTTAGGGCTGTAGAGCAACAATTAACAACTTTAGCTTTGGTCCAGTCTAGATAAATCTTGCTCTAAATTTGCTCTAAACTACCTCAGGCAGCCCTCCCGCACAGCTCCTCTGACCCTTGGCATTAACCCATCTGCCCTGGCTGTTGGCTCTCCTGTTGGGGATCGGCCTCTGGGCACCACAGGAGAGGCTTCTTCTCTGAGGGAAGGAATGGGAGACACTCTTCTGCTTAACTAAAGACTTGGCACCTCTTAGAAGCCAAATCCTGTCGCTGTGTTCCATGGGAGAAGCCAAGCCAACCGCCTGTCGCCTGGTACTTTTGCAGATTGGTCTGTGAACATAGGCCAGATCTGAGGGAGCCGATTGTTTATACATATATAAACATTTCTGCTTTCATTTTTAAAGAGAATAGGGATGAAAAAAGCAAATAAATAAAATAGGATAACTGTGATAGGGAGGAAGCTGCACAGCTGCTGGATGTTAGAAGCTGAGAGATGAGTGAAAAATGAGGCCAGTTTCTGTATTTGGCTCCTCTGTGCCTTCCCTTTCTGGGAGATAAAATCAATTTGGAAATATTTTACCACTCTTTTGACCCATTTCATGCTGTGTTTGCCTTTACTCTCTTTCACACAGTATTTTAATTTCATCTGCATAGTCCTGTGGAGACCATAGACCTGTGGATGTGACACAGAAGTCCAAGTTCTGTGGGATCCAAGAGAAGCTTTAGGATGAGGCTGCTGGCAGTTTTTCTTACTATATGCATTTCATCTGAATATCAGCTATCGTTAGGAGACTAAATACATAAGTGGTCACCTCTTCCTAACCTGATAGCATTGGCAAGTAAGATTCTTTTATAAAAATTTGATTCCATAGAGTTATAGACAAAATACTGGGAGAAAATCTTAGTATCAAATGTCTTTTTAAAAATTTGAATTTAAAACACATTTTTGGATCTCAAACTGCTCCAAATCAATTCATTAGGTGTTTCACAGAAATCTTAGCAAGAAAACACTAGAAAAAAACATTTCTGTTTGTACAGTGGACGGGGTAGTCCTATGCAATGTTTAGATAAGTTAGCATTTAATAGTCCTCTTAACAATTGAAAACACAATGCATTTTTAGCAGAGCTAGAATTGTATCTAACCAATACCCACTAGCACAGCGCTAATATGTAGATGTGTTCTTTGGGTTCATGACATGTCTGAATATACTGTCTCCAGGATGAGGGGACGTGGGAAATTGAAAGCACCTTAGCTGGAGCTGGTAACAGCTACCATGAATTGTCCCTACAAGTCATACAAGTGGTGTTGCAGGGGAATGTTCAGTTGAGGACTAGAATGCTGAAGTAACAAGTTGTGATTTTTCTGCCTGCCTAAATACTGTGCAGATTTCATAGAGGTCACTGACCTACTGCCTGGCAGAAACTGTTTTTCGCTACTGCTTAGGTTTGAGCTAAAGCCAGCACTTTATCAATTTTCTGTGCCCCTGCCTTTATTAAAGAGGGTTTCTGATTAGTCTCTCAGCTGTACAGTTGTCCCTTTGAGGAAAAAAAATCACACCATGACAACTGAGTGACGCTAACAGAACGAGGAAGTCAGTTCTACAAATGTATTTGCTTACACAACCGCCCATGCCTGTTAGCCTTTCACCCACCTTACCGTCTCTTAATCCACCCTCTAGCTTCAATCAAATTCAGAAGAGAGCGAGAGGATTCAGAGGTATGATATTCCCACACTTTTCCTGAAAATGAGTGGTTTGGGAGAAAAGAGAGACTCATGTAGCTCCCAAATTAAGGAAAGAAGAAGCAGTGCTGTGCGTATATTTTTCCATGAAACAGTGGCTGGCCATTAGTACTGGTCAGCTCATTATACGATAGGTCACGGTACATCTATCAATACATATTATGTCTCAGTCAAACAAGAGAAATGGGGGAGCTATGAATATTTGGGACATGACTCACTGTGGAAGGTTAGGAAACAAAGAGGCAGGAACGCGATGTGTTACAGTGAGGCCTAAATATCGGAAGGGGACACTGGGATATTGTGTAAGACATGGGAGGGAGTTGAAGGTATTGTAATGGGAGACCATGGAGGCTATAGGGGAAGCTTGGGTTATTGTGGCAAGAAGGGAGGACATAACTGATACAAAACAAGGCTTCATTACTGACACTGCTGATACAGCAACTTGTTTTCTGACAAGTGAAGAAGAATAGACTATGATCTGTTAGTAATAAAAGATTTGCTTGAAAAACAAAGATGATGTGAGTTGCAGAACTACACATAATGGAAAATGGGAGGTAGAGGAGTTCCTACGGTAAAGTAATTTAATGCAAAGATCAAAAATCAAATAGGCTAGAGTTTCTACAATAACTGGTATAAAAGGAAGAAGCGCATGAAGATGCTATCAGTTGTATTTAATTAATAGAAACTACATTTGATTGACATCCAACATAAATATGAAGATTAATGTAAAAAGGAATAACGTAAATGGATATCTTCATGATCTGCTGATAACTGGCAGTTCATTTACATTGCAGGAGGAGGGAACAGAACAGTGGGAATCAGCTCAAAAATTAACTGATTACCCAGAGCAGCAATTCCTCACTTGCTACCCTCTGGACAGCAACCTGTCATAAGGGACACTGGCTAAAGATCAAATGCTATTCATATCAAGGTATTGTTTCAGAAACTTCCAGGTTCCTCCAAGCTTTCTGAGGAATGATGACAGTTGGATAGAGAGAGGATTCACCTAACAAAGTGGGACATGAATGAATTTGCCAACAAGCTTGTCAGCCTCGTAAGGAGGGCTTTAAACTGGGTTATTGAAAGATGGAGAAGCAGTCCCATCAGGCCTAAGCTGGAAGAGAACTGGAAGAGCTAGAAGAGACGTGCTGACAGAGAGGTAGTGGTAGATAATGGGAAAGCAGATGCAGGACAGCATGAGGTCAGAAGCCGACCCTCTCTGCCTGAGCAAGCAGCATGCTTGGGGACCTATGCCACGTTCCTGCACACTGACTAGCATTTAGGGGGACCTCAACAGGCTGGAGATGTGGAACACTAGATGCTTGCTACATGAAGTTCAACAAAGACAAATGTAAAATCTTCCATCTAGGACAGATGGGTTTTGGCAAAACTGGGCATTATTATTAGGGTGTAATCTCTGGCTTGAACTCCTACAGCCCTTGCTCCCTGAAAAAAGCAGTTATTGGAACTAGTTCCTTTACCCACTTACCCTGCAAATTGTATCTCATTGGCTAGTTTCACTATTTCCTCCTCAATACTGGAAGCAACAGGGGTGGAATATGGTTTCCTAATCTCATTTTTCTTTCACTTGTGGGCACAGAAAATCCACCAGAAGTCGTCTAGGTAAGTCCTTATTCAGCAGCAGAGTTACATCATCCTTCTATAGTCAACAAAACCAGTTTTCCCTATGTTGCTCCACCATCAAGTTAAAAGAATCTATTAATTTCTTTATCATTATCTCAGAAGCACAAATTCCATCAAACAATGTGATATACATAACTTCGGTTTCCAAAATATAGGGTAACTAGAATACAAATAGTATTATGGAATACTTCTACTACTTCATATTTCGTGACGTGAGTAGGTAGCTTTCTTTTTGCTAAATATTTATACACACACGAACAAAACTATGAAATAGAAAATAACTTCAAGATTTTGATGACTACAATCTTATTTCTCTTATTCTTGATATGTGTAATTTGTATTCAAGCAAAAAATTGCGTGTTCTGGAGACCATTAAGAATGGCAGTCTGCAAAGTGAAGACACCATTCAGTTTGATAGGAAACCTTCACAGCTCTGCAACATGAGAGACTGTACACTGAAATAAAAGCACATTTCTCTTTTAGGAACTTTACTAAACTCGCTGGACTTTTTAGCCCAGAGGTCAAGTTAAGTTTGACTCACAATCTCCAGCTTCCTGGAGCTGTTCTTGTTTTCTGACTGAAATAAAATTTTTTAAAAAAAGTATATGCAGGGGAAAAGTGGAGGGAAAGTGTTTTATTTTAAAAGAAGACACTGCCTGCAATTAAAAAACAGTTTGATTTTGAATGCAGTGAATATTTCCAACTACATGCGGAAGTCATACAGCTGAGACACTAGATCCTGCATTCCTTGAGTGAAAGACACTTTACTGGGAGTCTTAGGCAAGTAAAGAATGCAGCTCTGAATCCAAAATTCATATTATTCCAGATGTGGGTGGGGGAAATACGTATTCACTGGCTAAACTGAAAAATCTTGATTCTCAGCTGCCTATCTGTTGTGTTTCTTGCTCTTCTCTCCCCTCCTTGCTCTTCTGTCTGTCTCTCCCTTCAGCCACAAGCTTCTTTTTCAGCTTTGGCTTCTTTATGTTCCCAAGCTCCAGGTACTGCACAAACACACTATGTGTTTGTCACCGCTGTGCGGGCTTCGTGTGTGGGCTTCTATCTTTTTTTCCTCTTTTATCTGTGGAGTTTTTGTAAACGTAGAATGTCTGTGGAATAGGGACAGTATCGTTCATGCGTGTTTGCAGAGCACAAAGTCCGGTTAAAAAGAAACGAATATAAGCTTCTTACTGCCAGAACATAGTACAGTCCTTCCTGAAGTTCAGATCATCACTTTTACCTGTGCATGCATTTCTGGTGCATGCCTGCCTTTCTTCCTAAGAGCAGCTGAGAGAGACATTAGTTCACAAACGCTACCAGAGCTTCATCTTGTTGCTCATTTAGCCTAAGATGTGAATGTACCTGCCTGGGGACTCTTCACCAGTCAGTAAAGACAGAGGCTTCTCCAGAGGGAAATTGTAATCCACATAAAAATTCCCTGCCTGGGTGTGTTCCTGTGTGACCTACTCTGGCTGGTCCTGCTCTGGCAGAGGGGTTGGACTAGATGATCTTTCGAGGTCCCTTCCAACCCCTAACGTTCTGTGATTCTGTGATAATAAGTAAGAGTTGTTCAAGAGACGCTCTTCTGTCTCCATGGACAACAGAGATGGCCAGGACAACTAGGCTTGTGTCCTGATTAGGCACATCGGTTAAAAGGCTCAAGGTGGGTGAAATGGATCAAGGCCTGAATTTTGTGATCACCTGATTCAGAATTAGGAAAAAAGCTTTGTGCCGTAGCCCAGTATTTCAGGCTCTGGCAAAGCCTCTTGGAGCCCAGACAATTAAATTCAACATCCACACTCTAACTGGAAACACTTGTGTTAAAAGAGTCTTTCTCAAATGTACTAACCCTCATCCAGTTGGAAGAACCTGATGATGGCTACGGCTGATGCTGCAAAGCTCAAGTGCTCAGAAAACTCCACGCAGTGGAGTGGGATTCTGCCAAGTTAGAGCCTACCTAGGAAGAAATAATTAAGCGGTAGTGTTTTATGTTTTATGTTTCACATGAATTTTGAAATTGATTTACCCCTGGTGTTGCTGGGCCTAACTGCACAAAAAATCCCACCCACTGCTTTCACATCAGCAGTCTCTTAAGAAGTCTGTTTATATTTAACCAGAAGTATAAAACAAAAAAACAGTGATGCTCAAAATACCTTTCCTACAAGCTATTCAGGGAAACAGTAACTTGTTGTTTGAAGGAGAAAAGAGCCCCTGACCTAAACAGAAATGAGAGATCTCAGTTCTTACGTGGTTTTAGCCACCACTCACACCTGGAGCAAGGTGATCTGGCATCCAGTTTCCGCCACTGAAATCTCTTACAGTTATTGTATCAGTCTGTTTTTATTCCTCTGAGGGTATTCGCCATCTCCTTGCTGACAGTGTGGTTTCCTGATCCTCTTCTTGAGGCTCAAGGTTTTAATGTACCAAGTCACAAGGATGAACCGATTTAAAGCTCCCTTATTTACAATCATTATTTTAACTTACATTAAGTGAAAGATTTGTGTCCACATTCTAGTATTATGACAAAGCATGAAAAAGGAAACAAATACAATTAAACAAAAACACCTAAACATATTCTGGCTAATGGAGAAAGAGACAGGTTTTAATTCTCCAGCTTAGCACATTGCTATGTCTTTAATAGTCAGTCTCTTACAGTACTTACTCAACGCTGTGGGCTTTTGCTGAGCCACTTTCAATTCACATTCACTCATACAGTAGCACTAAATATGCTGCAAAAACTGAAAGGGAGGAAACGATGTACATTTCCACTGGTAAAGCTGCCTTTCAGTCCAGGTTAGAACAGTGTTTTCAGCACCCCTAGTTAAAGGAGCAGATTTCAGCCATTTTGTCAGGCACCTACTCTGTCTCCATAAGCCATCATATGCCCATTACCATGTATCTGTGAAAGTGGACTTACAGCTGTTTAACGCAGTTAGTATAAAGTGAGGAGAGGGTGGGGAAAAGCTCCAGAAGAACTGTAATTTGTGCAGTCTAATCACAACAACTATTTGGTCTTACCACAAGAACTTGTACCCATGTAGGATAGAAAAAAACAATCTTTTTAATCAGTTTCTGGGCAATTCTCGTTCTAAGAGTAGAATTTTCTATGTAAGAAAATCAATCTACAGCTTAAAAGTCATGAAAGGTGGCTTACACAGGTTTTGAAATACTGAAAGGAAAGAGCTCAGGCATACATTAAAATGCACTCTGTCAAGAACGCTACTTTTGATGGGCAGCCAGAGAATCAACGGGGTTTTTGACACATAATTCATACTCAGTTCAAAATATTTCAGTATCAGATATGCTTGCATTCGCTTTTGACCAAATGGTATGATAACTTCCCATGTAACATAGCATTGTGACATGACTGCTTGCTTTCTTTCTCATTTGCACTGAATCCTGAAAACTTCCTCATCATTATTCTGAGCAAAACAGATAAGCATCAAAATTGCAAATAATAGGCATATTGAAAATAGCAGACAAATAATAATATAGGACATGGTCTTTCTGCCATGTCTTGGCACAATGGTGTCTACAGTCCTAAGAATACCCTTCTGCACAGCGTAGCTGGCTGAGACAGGTAAGCTGCATGGAGACTTCCAAAAAGGGTGAAATCATACCCAGAAAAAGGTTGCTTTATGTTTTTGGGACAGTTAGGAAGGCAATAATAGGAACCCTCACTTGAGGGGCATTCAGTGAAAGAAACCGTGTTTTCCTGCAGTGGTGTAAAATGGCCAGGACCCGTTCCCTTACCTGAAAAGAAGCAGGACCAGCAGAAGAAAGGGGGAAAAAAAGCAAACTGAATTGCCCAAGGAAATATTGAGTTGCACTTTCGTCAAATCTATGTGTGGATCTACAGCAGATGTTACCAATTATGTACTGTATTTGGAGGACTCCAGAGACTCATGGGAAGTACCACTAATGACAGTTGACTTCTCATAGCCATGTCATTAGAATGATAATTAGGGAGATTTCAGAGCAAGTGAGAGTGATTATATAGAGCTCACTGACTTCCCATGAGAATTGGCAACCTAAGGGGCCTTTGGCCCTTTGATAATACGTCTGTATGTACTTGCTTTGCTAGATGTTACATGTCTTACCCATTCAGTTCCAGGCTTAGTCAATATGCTGTTTACATTTACCATCTAAATTTTTCTAAAACTGCATGTTCTACAATCCAGTTTCTGCCTTACAGCTGAAACTATTTTCACCCAAGTCTCAAATGACCCAAGTCCCAGAAACAAGCCTCCATCGTTATTCTTAGCAGCTAGTTGACATCCTTCAAATCATATGGCTGGATTTCTCTCACTGAAATCTTGTCTCACTTGCTTTTTTATGACAACATTGACTCGTGATTCTCCCATTTTTCAGCATTGACTTTGGAGGATTTGTCTTACTCCTTTACTCTTTTCGGTATACCCTTCACTTCTTACCCTTTTTCATCTAAAGCACAAGTTACCACCTTTATCAAAATCAGTCCTAGGTCTTTCTCTCCTTCATATATGTTTCTTTCTTTTCAAATTAAGATCTTAGCCAGCCCTTAACTGTCAATCTGCCTGTGGATATCTGGCTTTCAGCCCACCTGCAACGTCATTAAACACAGTTTGTCCTCCGTCTCCATACTCTTTCAGTCACCAGGAGCCACAGCTCCTGCCTGTCAGTTAGTACCTGTCACATAGGCATGATGTTTGTCTCAAACCTCTCAAAGCTTTTCTCTCCATCTGTCGTAAGAGGTGTTATGCGGAAGTTAACTTTTTATCTAAGATAGAGTCTTGTCAACATACCCTATAATGCTTGGTATTGAAATTCTTGTCCAGATCTTCACCTTACATCTCAAGTACTGAAACATCATTTTTGTGGCATCAACAAATATAATTTAATTCCCCTATGCAGTAATTTAGAAAGTCTTTGGAAAAGCAATTTGTCTAGAATTTCAACTTTGACAATGTCACGTATCTTTAAATTCCTCCACAGCTTCTGTATTTTAGCAAACAACTTCAGTGTCATGACTTTCCTTCTTTATGGTTGATGCTTGCCTTAATTATCTTTTGTTTAATACTGAGAAGGTTGAGTTCTTTTTCTGAAAGGATTATAACTGAATTTCTGAACAGGAGCTATCAGTGATGCCTGCATAGCTCAAGAGAAATGCAGTCCAGGTCTTAACAACCAGTCATGAGTACTGGAAGCTGCATGGCTGCGTTACTGTGGCCATACATCTGGATGAATATGTTGTGCCTCTCAGCCAGCTAAACGGCCTAAAGAAAATACTGCACTAATGAATTTGTTCTGCTTCCAGTGCCATGTTAACTTGTTCAGAAGCAGCTC
This sequence comes from Leptosomus discolor, assembly GCF_034619465.1. NCBI lineage: Eukaryota > Metazoa > Chordata > Aves > Leptosomiformes > Leptosomidae > Leptosomus > Leptosomus discolor. The sequence goes on from NC_141392.1 coordinate 66,078,751, forward strand.
AAATATCTGTGCACATCATTACATTAGCATTGTGCAGACATAGAATCCATGTTTCTTCCTGTGGAAGAAGTTTGGAAAAACTTTGCTGTTAGAACATTTGCTGTTCTCCTTTAAACTGTTCTTTGCTATGATATTGCCAGGAAAAAATCCCTAACAACAACAATAATCTTTAAAACTGCTGAGCTAGTAATGCTCTAAGACCATCTTCTAAGCTGTTTAACACTTGTCTTATAGCTGCCTTGTATATATATCCCAATCTATCTATCTATCTGTCTATCTCAGATGGAGCTTGTCTGCTTTAAAGCTAAAAAAAAAAAACCCAAACCAATAACAAAAGTCTGTCTCATGAAAACTGGGCAAGAAAACTTCTTCTTTGTGTGATAAGTACCATCAGTTCAAGCCTTGACAAAAGAGCTGTTAACCCTTTTTAAAACTTTATTTTAAAATCTCATTTTAAATTGCTAGTATATCACTTCAAAAAGAACCCTTAAGAGTTCCAGTAAATTGTATGTCATTATAGACACATCTCGCAAATACCTATTCCTGAACTTTTAATGTATTATTACTGGAAAAGTTTACTTTCCTCCAAGTATAGTTCCTAATGTTGATTTCTGGGTGACTCACTGCATCCTATACTGTTGAAAATGATCCAGTTTAGTTACATGAGGTGACATCTATGTTGGTGGAAGTCCAGGATGTAAAGCTGTAATAAAATCTGTACCAGAAAGAATTATCTAAAGAATGATAAAGACCTTTATATTTTATTTAAATATGCTTTTTTTGAAAGTGGCATTTTTGTAATCTTGCCCTGATTTCCACCATAAAGAAGGAAACGTGTATATTGCCTCCCTACAATGAGGACACTAGAATATTTACTTAGTCCTTTGCAGGCAAAAGAGTATATGCTTACTGTGATTATGCTTGACATCGTAGATTTTTTTTTTGGTGTGATTCTCCTCTTGCTGGCAAAGGGTGGGTAAATCTCCCTGCTTCTGGCTGAACAGTTATTATGAAACTACTAACACACTGAAAGGAGACAGTAGCTTTTGGAATACCAGGGCAATTTCTGCCAAAAATACTGTCCCCTTAGGATCAGAAAAAACCCCATTGTTGCTGTTGTGTTCCTGCTTTCAGCCATAGACTGATGCCTAGCAATGAGTAAAAGCTGAGCACAAATACATTTAACTGAGTTAGCTTATTACAGTTTCTTGACTATATTGAAATATCTGAGTATTAACCAGAAGATAAAGTGTCTAAATAAGTTGTTTGGAAAAAGTATTTAATGTATTTTTTCTTACCAAAAACTACCTTGTGCTAGTTTTTACATGCCTTGTTACTGAGTGTTCACTGTGAGGGTTGCTCTACTCTCCTTACTCAGGGAAAAGGTTTTTTTGCCAGAATTAGGACTTCCTGAGCAGATCCTATACATTAAGAACCAGCACATGGAAGGTCATTAGGAACTGGCTGAACACTGTGCACAGAGGCTCACAATTCTTTTTCTCTCTCCTTGTATATCCTTCTAGCACCTGATTTTTTTTTATTATGTATCTGCAAATCACATTTTTAATACTGCCAAAAAAAAAAAAATCGCATGAGGAAAGTTTAAATACTTGCATAAAATATTTGCCTAAACTATGAATGTAAATGTAGGCACAGTAGAATTAAAAGTTTTTTGTATCCTAACTGATTTTTGAAAAGATCAGGATAGTTAAGTCTGGAGCAATATTAGTTTTCTCTTTTGGTCCTTTTGTTAATTCTTTTTCCATAGTTATGATTGGAATTTATAATGGCAGAAGAGTTTCTACCCACAGATAATGTTTCACGGGTTTTACTGCTACCCTAGCACAGCATAGAATCACAACTATTGGAGTTTATTCTGTGCCAAGATGTTGAATTCATGGGATATTTTACTCCTGATGTCGGCAGGGCCTGGATTCTTGCCCTTGCGTTGTGGCTGCACAAGATGAAATTCTATCCACACTGCAGTAAAAGACAAACTTTCTAGTATCTTCAGTCAGAACAGAATTTCACACTTCAGGGGTGACTCAAAATTAATTCCCCTTTGGTAGCAGAACCAGTTTAAGGCTCACCTGCTAGCCCCTTTCCTCACTGCAGCTGTGCACATTTGCCCCTGCACCACTAAAGTGGAAGAGATGAGAATGAGAACATTGGAAAAATTTGTATTAACAATACCTTAAAAAATTTAATTTTGTGAGCTTTTTAGTCCCGATCATTTTAGCGAGTCACCTTACCCTCAGATCCGCAGGCAGCTCTGTTCACACAACTGATGAGGATACAAAGCACAATGCAGATTTGATCAGGTCGTGAGCAGTAGAACAGAGCCCAGCGACTTGACTTGACTTGAGCTGGCTTTGCTGCCAAAAACAGCACTACATGGATCTGCACCCTTCGTGTGTAAAGTAGCTTGTACATAACGGGAAAAGATGCTGTGTTCTTTTCATGACATATGGAGAAGAAAGAGAAGTTGAAATTTTGGGTAAAAGACGGTAGTGCTTGTCGGGTTTTTACTTATTACACTGTTTGGCTATCATGGACAACATAACCAATGATCAGAGAACTGTGGTCAAAAGTACTGAGGAAAAAAGCATACTGGAAGCAATTTCATAGCTTAGTTTCCTAAGGCACATGTGACTGTGCTGTCAGCCATTGCCCTTTAGCTTTTGAAGTCAGTGACCAATTTCAGCCATATGTGCAAGAGGATAGTGATCTTAAAGACAATTAACGTCTTACAAGCTTTGTAAAAAAACCCCACAGTTGGCTAGAAGAGAAAGGACAATAATTCTTTAGCAGAGGGAAAGGTAGGCTCAGCTCCGCTATTGTCCTTTCTCCAGATTAGCCACAGTCCACACTTTCTGTGGTCTAGGGCAGGCGCCACAGCAGACAGAGGAGGACCTGAGATCACTGCAGTGTGGAAGGAGATTTCAGGACCAAAAACCACAGATCTTTACCAAATCAGACTCTATTAGTTTTGCTGCTCAGTGAAACATTTGTTGTTTCCTCATTAATGTCTACTGAACTCTTCTGACATGAGCGCAGTTGAAAGCCCACTAGTTGAGGATTCTCTGGCAATGCAAAGAAATAAATTACCTCATGATTTTCATTATGAGGTAAAAATAAAGCCATTAAAAAAGAAGTAAAGAAATAACTTCCTAAACAGCTTGAAGGGGAGAAAATACCTCCCTTTTTTCTTCTTTCCTCTTTACCGGATAAAGAGCTCCCAATACCCCCCCAGTACCCTGGAGGATAACACCTATGAATGAGTGGAATCTGATAGCCTGTTTTTAATTACCGCCTTTATCTGTGCTTCTGCAAAACAAGCAAACAAATTAAAAAGCCTGAAGCTGAGCTTGTGCAGGGAAAACCTAGGTGTTCGTAGGACTGAATTCACCACACTTCCCCCTGCACTGTTTCTCTTTTCTTCATTCTGACTTTTGAATCTGCCCTGATGCCCTCATCTGACACAGCAACTACATCAGGGAGAGAGAAAACAGGATAGGCTTTCACTTTTGTCTGGCAGCACAAGCTTGCATTCTGTGCTTTGGAGGTTTTCAGAGGCTCTTTATTCCATGTAATGTTCCTGGAGTGGAGAAGCATATCTTTTGTTCTTCCTTATAAAGGGATATTTTTATACACAAAGATATACAGTACACTGAATTACAAGAGTTTTTATGTATTGGATTGTGAGGCTTTAACACAGAAATTTCTGATGATTCTTTAAGTCTGCCTTATCCAAAGCATTTAACTTCAAAACCTTTAAAGCATAGATGAATCAAAGCCTCAGAATCCATCCAACACATCAACTAATTGTAGTGACATCAAAACCAGAATGAGACTCTTAATTTAAACAGATTTCACTCCTAGCATGCTAAACATGCAGCCTGCGTATATGTGCTAAGCTCTATTATCTCGGTATACATATGTATGGCTTTATATACTTGCATGTAATTAAAATGAGGGAGGACAGACATATATCTTCTCTGCAAATAGAAAGAATTATTTTATGTTTAAGCGTATCTCTCGTAATTTTAAACACAGCTTCCACATTTTTTCTGTGAAACACTGTATGTCCAAAGTGTCAAAGCCTGTATAGGTCTTCTGATTCCTTTACTATCGTTTCCATATTAGATAGCCAGATGGTGGAGAGCGATAATACTCTGTACTAATCACTTAGGAAGTCTACAGAGTGGTGCTTTGAGATTTAGACCCACAGCTACTGCCATCACTCTTTTGATGGGAAGCCACAGATACTATTCCAACCAACTGAATGTTTTCAAATGTATCAACACTGAACAAATTATCTAAACAGGAAAAAGACCGATAAATACCATTCAGTGCTAATGAACAGGAGGTTTTGTCCACGGGAAATAATTGCTTTTACAATGATCAGAGATCAGCATGGCATTATGCAGTAGTATTTATACACATCTAAAAAAATATTTGTGCTTCTTTATAGCCATCACAAATAGGAGAGAGATGTGCATTGTGAAGCTACTTTACAAAGAAAAAAAAAAAAAAAAGCCTAAGAAGCAGAGTAATTATCTCAATGAGTTCCTTAGGGTTTGATTTTTAATTCCACATCAATCTTCTGTTCTGCCAATTCAAAGATTTTGTAATTCCAACAGATAAATCAGCAGAAACCTTTTTTCCTACAGCAACATCCATTTACGTACAGGAATACTTTTTTGGTTTGTGTTTATACCTTGCAAATATTTGGTTTCCTTTCTGAATGATGCATTGTTAACCTGTGGGTGCATTTTATAGGAATGAAATGTCAGATGTGCCCATTCCTAATGTCACAGACATTTTCATACGCTTTCTTACTGTCATTTCTACATTAAAAAAAAAAAGGGAAAATATTTCTCTGTGAATTTTACTTTTATTGTTAAGCCTTTTATAAAAACCTCCACTGCAGGCTCCACTCCAGGCTGGCAACCAGAGGCTCTGGGAAAAGAGACTGAGGCAGCACTAATCAGCACTCAAATATGATAAGCAAGCAGACCAAACATGTAAACAAGTCCTGTGCTGAGTGCTTTGTTTTGGTAGCACCGATTGTCATTTCAGTAGAGGAACAAACAACCCACTTCAGCCTATCTATCTGGCTTATTAATTGTAGAACACTTTAAATAGTAAAGAGAAAACAAAATAAGGCAAAAAGGTTTGTAAGCCACTTCTCGGAACTGGGTTGCTCTAGCAACAATTTTCAAACAGCACTGATGTTTTACTCCATCCTTAGGTTAAAATGAGCATCTTCATTGTCCTAATATTTGTACAGCAGAGTACTAACATTGCAAAGATGGTGGACTTCATAGAATCCACCTATTCAGCATTATTTTTTCAGCACTACTGAACGAATATTTGCTCAGCATTTCTGAAAATCAGCCTGTTTAACACCTGGGAACAGAAAACTAAAGATAAAGTAATTATTTAAAAAATAATAATGTATCTTAATTCAATATGTATTTTTCCTCTTATTATGCTTAGCAAAAATATATTGTTTTGAATGCTACTATTAAATTGTTAATTTTAATTAGATTTTTTCTCCTATCATAAATCCCTTATTCTGTATTATAGTATGTATCATTAGTTACATTACCATGAAATGTGGCATTTCGTGATGCTACCCAGTCAGCCTGAGGCCAGAAAGCCTGATTTTAACCTTGAATGACTTTACAGAGTTATTCTTAATACACACTAATATATTAAAAAACAAACACTGTGTCATAATTTGTATAAAACCAGCACTCAACCAGCATGCAGTTGTGAAATATACGTGAGAAATACACAAAGCATTACAGAATGTCTTTAAAATGAGGATGGTGCAGGCACATGGAGAGGAAGAACATGTAAACAAGTGGCGGAAAAGAACAGATGTGTGCTGTTTAGACATAGGCAACTCGCCCAAGGGAAGTTTGGATTATTGAGCTAACATGGCAAAGATACATAGTCTGTTCACATTTGAATCATAAGAGGTTCTGTGCCTGTTGTGTGAAAACTGTTCCTGCTACTTCTCTGAAGAAGTATGTGATTTCTTAGAGTATGCCACAGTCATGCACATAGCCAATTACAGTTCAGAATTTCCTCAGAAATGCTGGTAAATGCTGTGTCCAGTGCAAAATTCAACAGAGATGCAGGTTACAGAAGCCTCTCCAAGATTGCTTCAAGTCAACAGAAAAAAAATGCTTCAATAAGGACAATAAATTTAATAGGTGTTACTGGGTTTGCTTCCACAGACACAGCATGCCCGTACTAAACATTTACATTTTTTCAGAGAGTAGGCAGTACAGTTCAGTGCTGTCATTACTGACAGTTGTGCACCATAAACCAACCAACTGATGGAGTGGGGAGGGAGAAGAGAGAGAGAGGCAGAATCTCTAGACACTGTGATGGAAGTAGTCCAGAGATTCACAGACCATGAAACTCATCTGACTTAACTTTCCTGCCTCCACAGTAGTTACGATCGTAGTAAAGAATAAAATGGACCAAAGAGGAAACTTACAATTTCATCCACATTAGGAGAGAAGAAAGACATAAATTTTTAGGTTCTATTTTAAGTCTGTTTGTAAAATATAGTACATGAAGTATGGCAAGCCACCAGAGCACCTAGAGAAAGAGAAAACATGTTACATAGGAATAGCAGCAATTTGTCCATAGTGAAATTAGTGTTAGAGCTGAAGACTGCACCTCTCTAATCAGCAGTTCATTGTCACATAAATTACTCCTCCATACAACTCAGGCTTGCACCTTCTCACCAGCGTCAGAATCTTCCCCACCCCTTGTCTGTGCCACCTGGCACACATATCATCACTCTGCTGAAGCTTTAACAGAGGGTAGGGATTGAATACAGGGTTCTGCAGCACAGTCAGGGAAAGGAAGAGAGGGAATCGTCTGCAGATGGGATAGGTGATGCTGAGTGAGGTGCAAGTTTTAAAATGAGAAGTGTTTCATGTGGAGTGCGCTGGGTGGGCCGTGAAGGAGTGGATGGACATGACTTTCCCCAGCAACTCCAGCTATAGTATTTTCTCCTCTTACAGAAGGAGAACTTAAGAGGATTTGTAATGCAAGTGTTTGTGAGGTATGCAGAGCTGTTTGTGTGCCTCTCCACGTGCTGCTACCAGACTCTTAGGAAGGCATTTCGTTCCCCCTTCTCCCTGCATGGTCACCTCCCTGTCCTTCTGCAGCACTCCATTACTCCTCTCTGGGTCTTGCACTTCACACCCCACTGCTTGGCTCCCGCCCTTCTTACTGAACAAGAGAAAACCGTTCAGTGCTGCCGTCCTTCTGTAGGGCCTGTGAGTATATTTTTGCATTTGTGATGGCGGCTTCCCATGGCAGCTATGCACAGTGAGACTGCAGACTGATGGAGTGGAAGGGGGAAAAGAGGGGCCACCATCACCCTGGGCACAGAGCAGCTTGCACAGTAAGACCAGAAACTCGAGGAGCCTGGGAAAGGACTCACCGAACTCTCCTGGTCTTGCCTGCAGCCATTTGCCCTCTGGCTCACCACAGAAAAGCGGAGGAAAAGACAATATGATGGTGATGGGTAAGGAAGAGAGCCAACAAATGGCAAGATTAAAGGAACTCAGTGGGTCCTGTAAATTAATTAACTCAGTGGGTCCTTTTGAATTTGTCAGGACCACTTTTCAACTGAACCATTCTTGCCAGAAGAGTACTAGTAGTCCTTACAAAAACAGGGTGACTGAAGCCTGCAGGAGCGGGGAGGCTAAGACTGTCAGGCTTCCTGTAGGATAGAGGCTTACTGATTTTAGTTGAGAGAGGGAGAATAAATAATGCTGCTAGGCTGGAAGCCAAGCCACTAGAAAAGGGTTGTGGAGTAAAGGGGAATCCAGGCGAAGTCCCTGAACACCACTGCCTCCTGACAGATTTGTGAGAGGCTGCTATTGTGCGAAGGAACGGTTGAATGCACCGAGATATTTAACCTCCCTTTGCAAGGTTGTGAAAAAATGTTTGGTTATAAAGTATACATGCAGCATGCTGTACAAAACTCTACTGTAAGGTAAGCATAACATTATTTATACCTATTTTTTTATACTTTTTTTTTAATACCTGTGGTAAACAAGGTTGACAGTACATGACATTACAGACCAATGCTTGCCATCAGTTAAATTGTATAGGGTCTGCAAACAGTGCATAAATACGCCATACGATACAGCAGAACGTCACTAATCCACAATAATGCAGGGAAGCCCCAATGCAGATTAGTGGGGTTTGTGGATTATGGCCTGGGAGGGCATTTGAGGAGAGGTCAGTCGTGTCTCACTCTGGACTCCCTTGCCCTCTCAGTAGCGTGGTGAGTCAGTGGAAGGAGCTGCGAGGGGCACTGCTGTTCTGCTCAGCTCCAAAGGACGTTACAAGCAACGCTGATGCTGCTATCGCTTCTCTTTCAAAAGCTGTAGTAGGCCTGCTCCGGACAGAGAATTGTGCTCCTGCTCTCCCTTGAAGCAGTTTAAACACTTAGCACACACCTGCTGTGCAAACACACTAAATCAATTTAAAGTGAGGTTACTTTGCGCGCGTGGAACTGGCAAGAAACCAAGCTGCTCTCAGCACAGCTTGCATGGCTATACGTTGGGGTGTGTGCAAGTCAGACCTTGAATGCAAAAGTTAGTTTCTGAGACTTTCTGGGCAAAACAGTAGTGATGTAACAAGTATGTTCAGTGACTATTACTCTTTATTTATGTATATAATGGCTATTCCCACTCACCCAAAGGACAACAATGCTGCCTAATTTACGTGAATCTAAAACTGCATACAGGAGAACCATGTTTCCCACTAGTGATACAACTAGCCACGTGAATTTTTACAGTGAAGGATGCTTTTACTTGTATAAAACTGAAATACTGCCAAATGCCATATGGATAATAATCGAAGTTAGTATCATGATAAAATATCACTACAGTAACCATTTTGATTAAACATTTTATAAATACATGCAATACTAAAGAATTTGAAATTGAATAACTGGGCATAATATTGATATTCATTGTCATTTCTTCCTTTCAAGAAACAAAATGAATAATTCATATTGGAAAAAGAAAAGTGTGAAGATTTTGGCTTGGGGTCCAGCGAATTTAACATTATCTGAAAATCAGGTTATTAATTATTTTTGATATGAGACATCACAGATGTCTTGGCAAGGTCATGGCTATACATGGTATGCTTTTTTAATGCTAAAAAATGACCTGAGGCAAACACTTGAGATAGATGATTTTAAAGAGATCAGCTCTTCATGATGCACATTTTTCCCCTCAGCACTCTGTAGGTTCAAACAATGAGTCTGTGCATTTTGAGTATATTGACCTTTGTGAATATAGTACTTGAAAACTGGTAACAGATTTCTTTGAAAATCAATGCCGATTGAGAAGCTGTTTGTTATCCGCTGTTTTTTCTTGAGTGAGATTAATAAAAAAAAAAATCATGTAAGTGAAATTGTAAACTCAGATTGATTAAAAAAGAAATATTTGTTCCATTCTTCCTGGGAAAAGCAAAATGTAAAAGAGAGGGATGTTTTGTCTGGATCTCTCTCAGACATTTATGCTAATGTAATTCATCACAGACCAAGAAAACCTCTAATAGTCAATCCTGATCTTTCTTTGAGAAAAGGAAACACTGTGTGTAAGTTTAATGTTATGGACAAATGCCCGTATAGTAGTAGGTAAAAAAACCAGCATGCTAATTTGCTTCTTCAACTTATTTTGATCTAAGCTCTCAAAAGTAAAAGAGTTGATTTACACTGCTGGCCATATTTCAGTGTAAAACATACAGGATAAAATTCAGGCCCCACTGCTGTCAAGAGAAGTTGTTTTTTAGTGCTATGGTGAAGCCAGGATTCGACCTTTGTTTCTCTAACCATCATTAAAGTCTTATATGGAATAATGAGAACTAGAGACATCGACATAAGTAACAATTTTTCTTTAAAATATATTTTTCTGGCACATTTTCTGACAACAGCACGCATGGCCTTTTCTCAAGGAATTTGCTATGAAGGTATATCTAAGCCTAACTGCACAGGAAATCTCTTGCAAGCAAAACTAGTTTCTAGCTCCGCAAGAACTACGTACCTAAAGGTGTGCAGGACTCAGGGCTTGGCAACCTTGGGCCAATCAATACAAATGTTAAAACCCAGTTATAGGATAACTTGTCAATAGCCAGGTTCCCCAAATCAGCCATGGTTGTGATACAGATGGGGCCCCACAAACTATTCAAAGAAAACATTGCAAAAGCTGCTTGCCATTTAATGATTGCATTAACACCATTATCTACCACCTAATCGATGCAGTGATTGACAGCTTTGCAAATCAGATTAGCTTTCAGTCTGTGTATGAGAGTAGCATGGCTAGGAATGGAAAATCGCGCGGGCCCCAGTTTATGGCAGATGAACAACAGTCAAATGTATAAAACAGAAAATCACTGATAATGCAAATTAGTTGTAACAAGTAAAACCCAGAATCTATTAAAATCGCCCTTGTGATTTTATTCACATCTTGCATCACATCACTCTAATGCTGCTCGCATACAGTGAGGGGAAGTTCCCACCCAATGACATCATAGTTTGTCTTTGGCTACAGCCAGCTACATATTTTTAAAGAGGTCCTGTTTGTTCCCTAACTGAACTCTTCACCTTTTGATTATATGTTTTGTTGGGGCGGGGGGTGTTGGTTAAAGGGAAAAAGCCTGCTAGTAAATTTACTTAAACTTGGCATTCACAGGCTCGGACTTGGGTGGGCTGCATTCCCTCCTCCGGTTACACCCTACCTGAAATCCTTGTATGTTAAATCACTTGACTAGTTCAGCCTTAACGATTCGGTCATACCCTGGGAAGCAAGTTCAGAGATACTGGAAATGTGTGCTTACAAAAACACACATAATCGTCGAAAAATATGTGGATAAACTACGAGAGGGACAGTGGGACAGTACTGAGAAAAAAAAAAGTTATTTGGAAGAAAAAAATTATCTCTTAGTCATGATGAAGTGTCACAAAACAAACATAACATGCTACACTTCCAGTGACACATTTTTAGGAACAAAAATAAACCCCTTCCTAGTCAGGAAACTTTAAATTATTTTTACATACTAACAACCAACCTGAATATTCCTTTCTTCTTCAGTTGCTACACATGCATTCCCTATTAATTATATTTTCTTTGCTCTGTGAAAAGCTTACACAAATGTGGGAACGCAGCCACATCATGAGTAGTTGGGTTGTCACCCAAATACCAGTATGAGAAAAAGGTATTTCTGTAAATATCTGGATCTTCACAGCAGTGGAGTGAACTGTCAATAAGCTTGAACCATTGGAGAAGTTTTATGTCACTATCAAGTGAAGGGGATTTATTACTACAGTTTTAGCCACACAACTTCTTTGTGTTTTCCACAGCAGCAATCTCCAAGATGGGATTAGCAGGTGATATTCTAATGGTCTGTAGATAATTGATAGGATGCATAGGGCTGCTCTCCTGCTTCCAAATACTTGCAGGAGTAGCCAGGAAAAGAAAGGTCAGTAATCTTATTTAAGCACTTGGAATGGAACAGAAATAAGTATCTTGAATACACTGTCCTCGCAGAGAAAGTGAAGGCCAGAACCACAGCTGGAACAGTTCGGAATGACTAAGTATTTTCTTAACATTACTTTTCCATTGGAGCAGTTGCTGTGGTTGTCCCCCTTCATTCCACAAATGAAAACTGGAGGTGACCCACACCACCAATATTCTGTGGTTCTCACACGGCCTGAGAAAACTTGCATTAGAGGATCGTCTGCACATACACTGAAGAAGAGAAGCAGAGTGGGTGCTGGATATGTTTTTTATTTTGGAAAAGTTCCCAGGAAACAGGCAAGTGGTGGATATGGTATCAAATCTGTGTTTTCCCCTCTTTACTAAAATTGTGAGGAGAAGAAATGGAGAAGTACCATTGCTACTTGGGGTTTTGTGGTTGTTTTTTAGGGCGGGTGGGTTGCTGATTTGGTTTTGTGCCTATGTTGTGAATTCCTTTTTTTAACTTTTTGCCATTGGAAGGTTTCAAAACTTAGCAGGAAAATAAAGACAGTGAGTGGTAGAAACTTAGAACATTTTAGAAAGCAATAGGGAATCTAAAGAAATATTCTGTTCAAAGCTCTAGCAGAAATTTGACTTTATACAAGTATACTGACACATACTCTGATTTTTCATTGTTGGAGTAATGAGACTGACTCCCTCGCAGAGGTGTGGGGTTAAATTGTAACTCATCTAATTAACCAATGTCATCTTCTCTCGTTGTGTGATCTGTCACATTGCGATATGCTCTTTCCAAAGCATTCTTAGTGGACGGTTTGTCCTCCTACCATAGGACACTGTGATACAAGAACTTTAAAGAATTTTGCTGAGTCTGTTCCTACGAGGTGTTAAGTGATTTATACGGAGTTATAATCAGCCTCAGTTTCTCTGAACTTTGCAAAGTGGTAAGGTTGCCCGCAAGGAGACCCTTGATCTCAGGTTCTTTAGCTGGATGATTCTAGGAATATGTATGATAGATACTATGCTGCTGACGTAAATATCCATTTTACCGTTGAGGATAATGGAACCAGGGTGGGACCTTAGCCTATTTGGCACAGGTCTCATGGGACTCCAATATAAATAAAAAACATCCCTCCCAGCCTACATTTTTTCCAAGGTTCTATTTATAAGCCCCATGAAAATGCCTTTCAAATGTGATAATTATCCATAGCTTTTGTCATCTAAGTGAGAGCCTTCTCTCACAACCCCATCCACTCACTCTGCAATTGCAAACTAAAAGTCAAAACAAGAAAATATTTGCCCTCAGGAGGAAAACAGATTAGCATGATCAGCATGGTCTACAGGCCGTTTGTAGCAACAATTCTTAAAGCAGGAGTAGCGATCATGAGCTTATACAGGCACACAGAAATCTCCTGATGAGCCATATAGCACCTATACATATGTCCTGCACAAAGAACATGTAAGCTACTCCCTTGAATGATCTTAATGGGATAGCTATAGGATGTGCCTCGGCAAGTTAGACGATGATGAACATTATTAATGCACACATATCAATTTTATCTAATCCTTTCCACACTAACATTGATATCTCAGACAGAGAGCATTTTCTTCCAGTCCTCTCTTTTATATTCAGATTCATTCTTCCACACTGTACGACTGAGCCAGCTGGTTTGGCCTCTTTACCAGGTGTTCATTCTCTCATCCCAAATGCTTTTCACTTTATGGCCTTACACCTAAAAGTTGTAGCTAGTGTCTATGTGCCAAATTTATCCATCACAGCTTCTGACTTGACAAAGACAAGCTTTCTCCAACCAAAATCCAGAGCTTTCATCAGTACTTAAATAAATTAGAATCAGAAACATTTTAGAGAGATGTTAACAAGAGATTGTATATGAATTGATAATTAACAGCTTTGCAATTGAAATCCTAGATATGCAGCAATCATGTTTTTACTAAGTTACAAAAGATACGCATCCTTTGCTTTTCTTAAAATTATTTTTTTCCCCTGGAGTCTCCGTTGGTTAGTATGGTGCAGCTGTGAAATAAGTAAATTATTTTCTTTCTTAATGACTGTCATCCTCTACTTCATTACCACACAATAATGTTTCAACTACATTTCTTCTGGCATAACTGATTTCGAGCCCTGGTTGGCCTGCCAGGTTGGATCTTTCTGTCTGCTGTGGATGTTTGCGCTGCAAACAAAATCTAGGTCTTCAGCAACACTTGCCACTTAACCATGCCAATATTTGTTATCCGCTTCACTACCCAGTCGGTAGCAATGCCAAGCAGCAACATCAAGAGAATACAGGCTTTTCACATCAGCAGTCACTTTGAACTGCCAGTTGTTTTTTGCTGTTCAAGGGAATTTACGTTGTGGCATTGATTTTGACACTTAACAACACTACAGAATCAAACAAAAGGGGAATTTAAAGATAAAGGACAAATATCACCTATGGGTATCAATTTCATGACCAACAAGGTATACTTCCCATGCAATTCCCTCCCCCGCTGTTATCTCCAGTTGAATAAAGAGTTTAAATTCATTGTATTTATCTTGCATCACACACTGCTCATCTGGATTTTTTGTTATTTTGTGTGTTGCCTTTAACACTCCTAACTTTACAACTTCTATTGCTATAGAAGATGCAAAGGCCCTTAAGGTGTGCCTTTTCTTCCAGAGATAAAAGCAAGCTTCTTTTCTTTAATGGTATGGTCTGACAATCAGCATCTCCTTCTACAGAGGTGACATGTCCTAACTTGAGGACAATCCTCAAGTCAATATAGCAGTAACCAAGAAAAATCTAAGCAATTCAGAAGGTGCACTCACAGGAAAGAGTCCTTTAACCGGTAATGTCTGCAAGATTGGAATCTTAGTAATTCCAAAACCCCATAATTACATTTATCAGTTTATAATCACCATATAAGACCTGTCAGAGTGGGATTGCTGCATTTGTTCCCCCTGTCAGCACCACAGCTGGGGTGTGAGAAAACTCATGCATTCACGCTGCAGCAATATAACTTGTCTCTTGTTCTGGGCTGTATCTGATGTGTCAAAATCTGAGGCCAGAGGGAATCCACTGCACTGTTCTACTGCCAGAAACGTAAAGCAGAATCACACATTAAGAAGTACCCAATGAGACAGGGCATTCCTTGACCAGCAATCACATGTAGTAGCAATACCCACTCCTGCGATGCCAAAGGGTGCCTTCCACACGACATGCATGTGCCTGAGTCGTGTAACCCTCAGACACAACATACAAATCACATGTCGGGGCACATGAGGTTTTTTTGTGCCAATAGATTGAAAGTACTGTCCATGACGAGTGTCTTGATTGATAATGCAGTTTATCACAGTAAAATTTCAGGTACAAGAAACTTCTTTCCCTAGTGCACATTTTTATGCTGTAGCACATTTTCTATTAATTATGGAATATATTTTTGCCCACTTTTCCAGTGCCTTGGAACCTTGCTGACTGCCAGCAGACATGCCAGCAGATGAACCTCTGGACAAAAACAAATACATATTTCATTTCCAGAAAGCAGTCTTCTAGAAGCTTATTACTATCTATAAGAGAACTTTATGGAAGAAGGAGAGATGTACTCTTTCAGGACCAGTTTCTAGACCACTCAGGATTTTACTAATTAAAAACCACAATGGTAGTGCTGAATAACTGAAGTTAAAGTAACTAAAAATTAAGTTTAACAGTAATTATTGTACTAGGAATAGATTATGCAGTTTTATTGTGTTTACTTCAGGCATTTCTCGGAACTTTTTTCATCTGTTTTTTCTTCAAAATCTCTAAAATGGAGAAATCCTTACATACAAGGCGGCAGCATTTTTCCCTATGCCTTGTTTTCATTTAACATCAGTTTATTGATTGGAAATGGATATTTTTCCTCATTTCCTTTTGTAACAGACACTGCTGATGGCTGTGGCACCAGGTTAATGTAGAGACTGCAGGATGAACATTATAAAGGAGGAGGGAGGAGTTACATGAGTGTCATTTAGGTAAAGCCAAGAAGCCAACTGGTGCAAGAGTTGAGCAGACAGCCATTTTGACTACAGTCTTATAACCTGTACTGACAGCAGCTCCAATACGAACTCCAAGATTTGCTCTGTTTACATTCAATTGTATTGCTGCAATCTTTATTTCTGTTAAACAGTGCTTTGGTTTGATCAGCACTTTCAAGAAATTTTGCACCGAGTGCAACAAGAGATTGGTAACAGTTCTTATCGCTGTGGCACCTACACAAAATTTAAACTCAGAAAAGTGGAGAGGGTGGAGGAGAGTATTTAAAACTAGACTAAATGACATTTCTCTAGTGCTACTGCAGCAGCAGTACATCTCCTAAATATTAGCAGACTATGAAAATCACCACCTGACGCGCTATAGACAGAATGACACAGGCTTCATGTGGCTACCCAGGTGTTTTGTTACTCTGCTTATGAAATTGGCTACATCCTTCTACTCCTTAGGCCATGCATGTCCCACAATAAAAGAGTTAAGGAAAAGCATACACCAAAAATTGTATGACATTTTATGTTTTCTAAAACATAGCTTTTGAAACCCAATGAAACTGCTAGACTATTTGCTTTTCCAAAATTGTACATCAGAGGAGAAGAAAAGTTTGTCATAAGGCAGCAGATGTTTCCAGAAACAAATAGCCTAAAACTAGCATGAGAAGAAACATCAGCATAAACAAACATCTCTGGGGGGCACTCCTAACTGGGGTTCTCAGCAGAGTTGTTGGATTCTCTCTGAGGAAAGAAGCAAAAAAGAGGCAAGTCTGAAGCAGTTGCTTTTAGAATCTTCCCAAATTTTCTAATCTAGGGAAATTTCACTACAGGCATTCCCACTGGTTTTAGCAACATTGGGAACCTTATTGAAGACAAGATTGTTTTGCAGGTGCAGCTTGTTTTAGTACTGTGCCAATTAAACTTGCTCAGGCCAGCCAATGGTATTAAATGCTGGCAGCCACACAAGTGCCAGCAGTAAGAAAAAGTCGTTTTGATGGTACAAACTCAGGTAGCCTCTGAAAGCTGCAGAGACCAACTGTCTCCCCTTCTGTCTGCAAATTAAGCCTTTAGAAGTAGTAGTTACTCTTTTTAGGAAGGCATGTGAAGCTGCTGTATTATTTTCTGGAAGAACTGGAGCATATTCTGCTATCATTCCTTCATGCTTAAAGATGTTAAAGCATCTGAGGAATGAACCAGGGAAGATCACACATCGAGTTTTAGAGTCCATTCTGCATATAAAAATTATCTAGAGGTAAAATCCTAACCCAATTGGTGGTGTGGTAATTGTAGCGTCTGCTCTATCAAAGAAAGAACCACAGTGACTGGTTTTCCTGACAAAGAAAAATCAGCTCCTCTTTGAAAGAGTTGAAGGCTTTTTTTAATGCTGTTTTTGAATGTGGAGCAAGAGATACTGAAAATACTTCATTAGCTTTATTTAAATTATACACTGTAATAAATAAAACATGAAGATTACAACATCAAGCAATATAGCTAGTAAGAATTAAAACTGCTTGTGCACATGCATTATAATTCCTTCTTTAATTATTGGTCCCTAACGTCTTTCACTGGATGCAGAATGAACAATGCTGAATTAAGCACAGATATTTAATACTGCTTGCTCTCTATTCATTGCAGACTCATTGCTTCTCTGTGTGCTCACATTAATTTCCTTTAACAGTACTCCCATGAGCTGCAGCGTTGCTTTTACTTCCGAAGCACCGAGATTAAAGAAAGATACTCATCAGTGTCTATCAAGGCTTGATTTCTCAAAATTATGTGTTATGAAATACCCAGAATATTTGTGGTATATGGCCTGTTGACTTCATTTTTGGTAGTAAGCTACTCTAAGCAGGACCCCAGCATCTTAAGATTGGCATTATGAAAACACATCCCTCAACCCCTTCACAAAATCAGATTCAAGCAATGTGGCACATGGCATCACACAGAAATTTTTGACTGAGAAAATACCTTACAATTTCTTTAGAATTCTGTAAAGAATATTCAGCAGCTTCAGTCATGATCCTGCTCTCCCTCCCCTTGTAATTTTCCTAGAAATAACACAGGGATTACATAGAAAATAACTTATTTTACAGCACAGCTCTGCTCCAAAGTAGAAAAATCTATTCTGTGCACAAAAAAAGGCATGGCTCGGTGTGCATATGAGGGTGAGGTGGGAAGTCTGTAGTTAATTTTAGGTTGCAATGCATAAAAGGGATGAACTGAAGTTGCACAGGCAACGTATGCCGTGTGCTGGATTTTGTAAATTCAGTATGACTGCATGCAATGTAAATAATTTTCTTAATGAGAAAAGAAAAAGATCAAAGCTAAAAGAGGCCTTGCTTTCTTAACCAGACAGTTGTTTTGCTGGTTTTTGGTTTTTTACACCTGTTAGTACTACATTTCTCTCCCAGCTTTTTATTTTCTTGTACATACAGGCATGAATTGCAGGCCAGAGCATCACGTCTTGGTCTAAGATTTGAGACACCTTTCATATGCTGGAAGAAAAATTATAAAGAGGATGAAAAGGCTAATACACGGTTTAAAGGAGAACCCAAAGGGCTAAGGTAACAGACTTGCCCTTAGGTGGTGAAGGTGCCAAGGACAGACTGTCCACAGTGGCCCCAGGGCCTGCAGCCTGTACAGCGCAGCAGCTGCCCTGCCACTCCATGACGTTCCTCATATCCAGGCCTTTCGGCAGTCAGCATCCACAGAGACACCTGAAAGATCTTTAGCTAAGCGGAGGCCAACCCCCATGAAGGCCGTAGATCATTAGAAAATTCAGGCTGTACGGAGGTCTCCAGTCCAACCTCCTGCTCCCAGCAGGGCCAGCTCTGTGGTCAGATCAGGCTGCTCAGGGCTGTGTCCACTCGGGTGTGGAAAAACCCCCGAGGAACCCACTCCGCTGCCCAGCTGTCCTCAGCATGGAAGAGCTTTTCCTTACACCCGGCTTGCTCCTCTGTTTTCAACTCACGCCCGTTGCCCCTCGGGCTCCCGCCGTGCAGCGCTGCGCTTTCTCGACCACCTCCCCACGGGCGCTGGGGGGCTGCTGTCAGCCCCCCACCGCGATCTCTTCCCAGGCAGGGCCAGCCCCGTCCCTCGGCCTCCCCACGCACGGGCGGGGCTCTGGCAGGGCCTCCTCGGGGACGCCGCTGTGCTCCCTCCGCTGCGCCCGCGTCCCTCCGGCGGGGCCCCGCCGAGCGCGGAGCTGAGGAGTGACCGCCCCCCTGCAGCCGCCGCGGCGCCGCCGGCCGCCCTCGCAACCCGGCAGGAGCCCGTTCCGCCCAACACCAGCGGACTGCGAGCCTGCGCGGAGACACCGCCGCGAACGGGCGCCGCAGGGACAGCGGCACCTCACCGCCCGCTCGGCCGCCGCCGTGCCCGGAGAGCCGGGGAGGGGTGAAGCGGCGCCTGCGGCACGCCGCGCCGCTCGCCGGGGGCCCTGGCTGGCCAGCGACGCTGCCGGGCAGCCGTCCCTCCGAGGCGGGTGTCACGCTGCTGCAGCAGCAGCGCTCCCGGAGCCCGCTCGGCCGCTGCTGCCGGCCGGACAACTGTCCCTACGCCCCGACGCGCATCGGCCGCTTGAGGTGGCCCAGGAAGGGGGGGGCGGGGGCCAAGCTCTCACTCTAACGATTGACGGGCGCCGCAGCCAATGGTGACGGGTCGGGGGGCGGGGCGGCGAGGCTGGGGCGGAGCGGACAGCCGGCTGGCCGGCGCCGGGGAGGCTCGGCTGAGGAGGAGACGGGGGCGGGGCGCGGGGGCGGGCGGGGCGCGGATTGGCCGGGAGGCGGGGCCGGCGGGGGTTTCTCCCGGGCTGGGCTGACGGCTGCCGTTGGGGAACTTCAATTTGGTGTGTGAGCGCGAGCGGCGGCCGTTTGGGCGGCAGGTACCGGCGGGCAGCGGGTGAGTCACTGGGGGAGCGTGGCCCGGAGCGAGGGCCCCCGCCGGCGGTGGGGAGCGGGGTTGGCGGGGAGGAGGGCGCCGGGGAGCCGCAGCGCTGGGGAGGCGCGGGGCGGGCGGGCGGGCGGGCGGCGGTGCGCCGGGGGGCCGCTTTCCCCCGGATCCGTCGGCGTTTTCCCCTGCTCCGCTCCGTCAGCCGCGGGCGGGGCCGGGCCGGGCGCTCGTCTTGCGGGCAGAGCTGCCTCCTCCCTCCTTCCTTCCCTCCCTCCCGGTCCCGAGCGGCTGCTGGGCGGGCGGGAGGTCGGGGGCTGTCAGAGCCGGGGACGGCCGTGGGAGGAGCGGGGACGGCAGGGGGCGGCAGCGGCCCCGAGGAAACGTGTCCGGAGAGACGGCCACGGCGGGGGCGATCCCCTCCCTGCCGCTGCCCCTCCGCGCCGCGGGGCCTTTTCCCTCCTCCTTGGGCGGGCAGGAGTATCTTGAGGGGGGCTGACTTCTCCTTCCTTCCTTTCCCTGGAGCTTTGGGCGCTGGTCGCAGCGAGGCGAGTGGTGCGGAGCCGCCCCTCGCCGCTCCGTTTCAAATCTCCCTCGCGGGGCCGCCGCCGCCGCGGGCAGTGCCCGCAGCCGCCGTGTCCCGCCAGCCCGCCCCGCCGGGGGACGGCGCCTCAGGGCGCCCCGGCTGGGGCTGGACATGCTCCGCGGTGGCGGCCGCTCTCCCGTCTGCTGCACTTTTGGGTCTACCACTTCCTGGTGTGAGGCAAGGGAGGGGGGGGGGGGGGGGGGGGTGTGTCCCCAAAAAGCTGTCCTGATTTCTGGCAGTTGCTCTCCCGCACCCGTGGTGGGAATACTGCGCAAGGGGAGGAGATTCCTTCGGGGTTTTTCCCCTCCTAAAGCACCACTCTTCATTCTGATCACTTCATCTGTTTGCGTCTTGGGCTGTTTCTTTCGTTCAGCTGTAAGGGAGCAACTGCAGAAAAATGAGCTAAATAGCACCCTGTACCATAATTAGGTAGGGGGTGAAATTGAGGAGAGCTGTACGTTCCTAATTTCTTTTCTCTTCAGGATTAGAATAAAAATAAGTGTAGAATCCTATCCTACCTTCCAAGTTGTGATGATCTGGCCTCTGCGTGATCATTATGCACTGATATCTTTTAAAAAAATTGATATGTCATTTATAAATAAAAGTCCAAAGTTCTTTTCCTATTATTGTTCTTTTGTAAGGCTTTGATTACAGTGCTCTGAAGTCAGAATGCTCTCAAAAGAGCTGTTGATATTGCGGAAACGCTTTTAGTGTAGCATTTTTCCACAGGTGAAGATCCCACTGAGTTGAAGTTAATCCCTTTTGATGTTAATAGTATTGTGCATGCATGTGTATGGCTAGAATGGACTTAAAGGAGGTTACTGAATGAATGATCGCTGATTGACATAAAGGGAGTTGGTTTGAGGGTTTGTTGTCTTAATGATTATGATTTCTGGAAACAGCTTTGGAAATAAATCGCTGCCAAGGAACAAGTAATAGTCAACTGGGGAGTAAGCTTAGGTTAAGGTGCTTTGATACCAGTAACGACTAGCAAACAGTTCAATTAGGATGGTTTTTCTTCTTGTAAAGCTGTCTAAGACCCATTTTTAATTAAAACCATGTAATTTATAGCTTTTTCATTGACATATAATTCTGTGCTTAGCTTTACTGCCTCATTTTCCTGTCTGCTAGCACGGGTGCTTCCAGAGTGTTAGTGAAATGCAACAAGCACATAGTTCCGCAAAACTTAGCCTTCAGCAAATTCTCATAAACTTGCATATTTCCAGACCTGGAGATTTTGAAATGACAAAGTGCTTCTTTAACAGAAACTGTCTAAACAATAAAGCTGCATCCTTTGACGTGATATTTTTAAGTTTCAAGCAGCAGATAAATTCAGTCCCTAAGCTACAGAGCCAACCAGTTATAGAGCAGACCCAGTTCAGAACCCGTTTCCTGGCATCCCGGGTTATGCAGGAGCGGCCCTGAAAGGGTATTCAGCTGAAGCATTCTGCTTTGGCTGCTGCTCTCCTCCCTTCCAACGAGTTTCCATTTCTGCCTGCCATGCTCTTTTCTATCTGCTGTTAACCTCTACGGTGGGAAGTCGAGCTGGTTTCCCTTGCTTAAATTGAACCGTTCTGCTGAGTTTGATTCCCTTTGGGCTTAGAATATGACCTTCCCTTCTGTGTTTTCAGAGGTTATGGATCTCAGAGTTTATATCAACAGTTTGTACCTGTGGCAGATGAGCTTGCATTGTAACGATGTCATTTAGAATGGTCTAGACAAGACTTTGTATGCACATATTCTATGTGCACGCATGTTGAAAGCGGAGAAGAGGGAGAGTTTAAACTTCTTAACAGCCAGGGCCATGTTAAGACTTCCAGGCTTCATTCATTTGGAAATAACCTTTTGTTCCACTTTAATTTGATAATTCTCCAGCAATTGCAGTCTATTCATAAGAAATTTCTGATTGTGTTACCACTTTTCGATATAACTTAAAAAGTAGGAGGAAAGGCAGCTCTCTGAAGCCAGTCTGACTTGTTGATGTCTGTTAATGGGATTTCAGTAACAATGCTGTGGACTGAATAGCTGTTTCAGAGCGGGTAACCTGAAGAATAATTGTATTACTTATTGTATTCGATATGATCTGAATCATTTACTGAGTGTAGATATAGGCAAAATATGCATTTTTCATGTGGCCAACTCCCGAGTTGTACTTTTAAGGATGGAGAATGTGGGTCATAGGTGGAGAATGGGCAAGTGTTCTGGGAAGTACAGACGTTTAAAGGAGGTATTGTGGATTGTGATTAATAATAATTTCAGCATAAGTTGTTTTTAAATCATTGTTAAAAAAATCAAACTAGTTATATAAACAACATATAAAATATGTGACAAGGTGATAAAATATTTCTATAGTTGATGTGTCTGGGATTCCTTTTTGAATTCTGTGTTCACTTTCAGCATTAAACTTTAGAAAGTTGATAGTAATAGCTTGAGAGAATTAAAAAAGTTACAAGAACTGGGAAGCATGTTTCAGTACAAAAGATTGTTCTCTCCCTTTTTAATCCTTAAATAGATCAAAATGAAATGGTGATAGAGGTACCTGTAATGTGGACGAGAGCAGGTAATAGTGGTTATGAAAGGATTCAGTGGCAGGAAAAGGATCTAAATGGTTTGCTTTTTTCATAGTTACATCTGTAGTATAGAGTATTACCCAAATTACTGAAAGAGGACAAGTTTTCTGCATTTTAGCTTACCATGCGTGAATTTCAGTAAGGTGAAAATGATTTTACCAAAGGTCGAAGTGTGTAGCCTATTTGCCATTAGAGATTTTTAAAGCAAGGTTGAATGCTTTCCTGAGAAGAAGGTACTAATTCAAATGGTGTTTTCATTCTGGAAGTGGTCTTGAATCGGGGAGAAGCGAGAAGAGGGAAACTGGTCTTTCTTCCTTGTTGCTGGCAAAATTAACCCAAGAAAAGTGGTGTTGGAAAACTGTTCATTGTATACTCACACAATGGCGGGACACAAGAAAGGGGATGTGGGAGTGTGTGATTGTGTTATAGCCTGGGTTATATGAGAAGTCAAACTGCATCGTAAGGGGTTATTTCTGGCCTTCTAAATTGAAAGAAAAGACTTCTCTTGACTTTAAGAGCATCAGACTTTGTCATAAACTGCCATACTTCTGGTTTTGGGTTTTTTTTTTTAAAGAGATAAAATCAAAGCATAAGTTAAATAATTGTGTGTTTTTTCTCTTTTCATTTGGGAATGTGTTCACATGTAAAGAAGATTTCTCATTTAAGCACCGTTCACTTATCTGGTTTTCTGAGTCACTTGGGTGGTGGGATAATTTTTGGTGTAATTTGACTCTAAATTTAACTCTGTCTTATAGGTAACGAAGATATTGTGCTGTTACCCAGTTGTCATAGTTGATTGCATTCTACTAATCTTCAAAACTTCTGTTGGAGTGAAAGGTAACTTGTGGTTTATCTTTTTTAATATCAGAAAATGCATTGTAGGAATTTACTAAATAGATTAAGTTCTGTGTTCTGTTTCAACTGCTCAAATATTTTGGCTGTTGATGTGATAAATTTACATGGTTTGAGTTGTCAGTTTTGTAATATTATACAGGAAAGAATGTACTAATGATACAGTAAATATTTTGACTTTTAGCAAGTCTTAAGTTCTTATTTAAAAAGTTTGTGAAGGTAATTTTATTAGTAACTTGTCTCCTCCATGGACTTCACCTTGTCTTTGAGTACTTTGTAAAGTTTTACAGACTGATTGAAGGCCATATCAACAGAATATTGATTAATTACTAAACCCGAAAATAGCCATTCTGTTTGGCTAGCGAAATGAGAAATGTATGTTCTGTGTATGGTGTGAAATTAGACACTTGCATGTAACACAAGTGGGACAGCTCAGCAAGAATACAGGCTTGTTTATTTTAACAGGCTTGGGGGGAAAAAAGTTTATTTCCATTGCAGTAGTGTCTGATGTTTTAGTGCTACTACGCAAACACTGCACTATAGCAACTCTGCAAGTGCTGCTACCTGCCCAGCAAGCTGTATAGGCAATGCTGACAATAATGCTGAATAGCACTCTCTAATTCAAGTTTACAGCTCATGGCTTGGTTTCTTCATTTTGCCGTTCTTTATGTAATTCCTTACATCTGACATTCTACCTTGAAAATAGAAACAATCAGAAGAAATCTATGGACTTGATATGTAAAACTTCAAACCTTAACAAAACAGAACTCAAATCATGTTTCCCTTTTCAAATAATTCTCTTCACCTTCTTGCCTCCTACACTCCTGTACCCTGGATTGATTCCTAGTTCTGGAGCAAAGCTGGGGCTGGAACGTCTCTCATTCTTACAAGAGTAGATGACTGAATAATAAGTAATGTTTATGAGGTCTCATAAAGGAGAATGATGCCTGAATAGCATCACTTCCTTTGATGTGTGATGTTTCTTGACTGGACTCGAGTGTGAGATGCTTTAAAGGCCTGACTTCAGTTAAGTTGGCCTCTTGTATAAAACTGGTTGGCTGGCTCTGAATTTCTCAGAAGCAGCTAGTAGTGTTTTGTTGGGTGTTTTTTCTGGTTGCTTTTTTTCTAATGGAGATATGATACTACTGCCATTCACTTATGTAGTGCTTTTACTAATAGTAGCTTTGGAGACCTTATTGTGAAGGAGCATTGCAGGAGGATCCTCTGTTTAAAACTGGAGACTTCTTTGTCACTGTCTAGGGCATTAACTGGGTGTTTTACTTGATACTATATCTACCTTGGTGCTCATATTTGTCTGTGTCTTGGTTTCTTGTCTCTGGATTCTTTCTGAAGGGTGTGATATGGCCTGTCTTTTAACTTAGTGTACTGTTACTAAGTGGTGCAGCCTGTGTGTTCTGTAAGGTCATTGTTAGGAGACTTTGGCATTGAATAGTAAAATAGGGTTAGCTGAGGACAGTTTAAAGGGTACTATGGATTGCCTTGGTGCTCTAGGTTTGAATCTTCCCTTTTGCTTCTAACATTGTCTATGCGGTTTTCTGTCTGCAAAGCAGTAGTTCTGGAGAAACGTTCTGTAGGAAAAGATGTTGAGTTACCAGAAAATAAAAATAGATTCTAAAGAAGTGTGGACTCTCCAAAAGATCAGTTTCATCTTAAATTGCCTGCACTGATGACAAGGCAGAGTTTAACCAAATATTTATTGTTGAAATTACTCTGTAATTAGTAATGTTGTACAGCTAAATGTAACACCAGATTTTACTGTAAATTACTGCTATCCCATTACTGTGGCTTGAGGAGTATAGACTATAACTGTGGTATTCTTTTTAGTGGCCTGGATAAGAATTTGACTACAACATTTTAAGAACATAGTTTTTGTATTTTTAATAACATTCTTCAGTATGTATTTAAAATACATGATGTGCTCTCTTACCACAATGGAAAATTAGAACAGCTTTTTCTAATTTGAAATACTCAGTTGTTCTGTATATGGGATTTAAAATATATATTCTTATTGCAAGCTTTTGAATTTGTACTAGGCAGACCTTTAAGTTCGTATTGACTCAGCATGTATCCTACTTCTGAAAATCAAACCAAAATTAAAATCTCATGATAAAAATACGCACTTGGGTTTCACATTTGTTGAAACATTTTTACTGCTTCCAGTTACTCACAAAAGCAAGGATTCATTAATAAAATATTTTAGAATATACTGAATATGTCCTGCAAACTTCTTTGAGTTTGAACATTTCAATTTTGGATCTGAAAGTTCTTGTTCAATTTCCAAATACAGTGTTTTATGCTTTGTAGACATTATTTGTAAATGAACTATTTGCTGTTTCCTCATCTGAAAGAAGCTGTTTTATCCCCTATTTGGCTTGCTCCTTTTGATGCCAGTGTATCATTGATCTCCTCTTAGAGGACTGGATCCTTTTTTTGTATGGCTTTTTGGGTACTTTTCCCGGTAGGATATTGCATTATTTGACTATGAAGTGGAAGCAAATCCAATGTCTAGAGAAAAAGAGGAAACCCACAACCAAAACCCAAAGAATGTTGTATCATAAAATTCATACTTAAGTTCATATTTGATCTTGAGGCTGCTTTGTCCCCCCCCTAGTCAACACTTTCATATTACAGTAATCTTTGACCAAAGGTTATCTACACAGTCAGCGGCAGTGCTCAGACCAAGGCTGGGATTGCTACATATTAGTGCTACTACTCCTTCTTTACAAGCCCCAATTGCAAGTGATTTTAATATTAAACCTGTTTGGATCTCTAATTATCTCATGTTAACTTAAGCTGTTGGATATTTGGGCTCACTTTCACAGAGTGCTTTCTCTACTCTTTGTAGAGTATTGAGGATGTGTCTTTATAGAAAGCAATTCATGTTTAATGAGATCTGTGCACTTACTCAAGGGCCAGGGGGATAAATAAATCTGTATATTTGCTTACAACATGAGACCATTGTAACTTTTTCCAAATACGCTGAAATATTTTCATTCAGAAGGGTAAGACACTTTTCTGAAGACCAAAATCCGTATTCTCAGGTTTTATCTGTTAATTCCATTCAGTAGAAAAAGTGAAACACATAGCTTATTAAAACATTACGTGGTTAGTCCCAGTGTCGTTTCAGAAGGTAGTTCCATGGGATAACTGCAGAATAGAATAATGACTTACAGTAGAGACTAAATACTTGAGGTATTGGAGAGAAAAGAGTTTACACTATTACCAGCACATTGTTCTTGTACTGTAGTGAAAATGAAACTATATGTAAGTGAATTTGGGAATACTTCAATCCTGTGTTGTAGGTAAGAAGATGTTTGAAGAGAAGGTGTCTGTCTTCTCCATAAAAATGCTTTCTAAAATGACTTACATTGCCAGAATTCTATATTTAAAAAGCTCATTTAAAACCAAAATGAAGTCTTACTACAGAGCACAGTAATGAATGACAGCAGTCTTACTTGGGGACTGTGCCAGTGTGATATATTAAAATAATCAAGTTTTAAGAAATCATATACAACAAATTTAACTGGATATTCCTGCTTTTTTGAAGATCTGAAGGAGCTGAAGACAAACTTCTTTACCACTGCCGCCCCACACCCCCCACACCCCCATACACACTTGTTTTAGCAAATTTAGTAGAAGATACATAACTGTTACATTTTACTTTCATCCTTAGACCATTACAGGCTCAATAATCCTGACAGAGTATTTGCAGTCTTAACTAGAGTCTAGGTATTAGATGCAAGAGAGTTCTTTCTGGAGGAAAAGTTTTTGCAATTTTAGCTTTGATATGAAAGGATGATTTTAGAAGCTACATCACTTCTTGTCTCCATTATGTGTTATTTCTTGTATTTCAGAAAGCATAATGAAGCTTTCTAAAAATACCCATACGTTACCTGAAGTATATTTTACTGTCCTGACTTGTTCAAAAGTCTGAATAATTTGACTGTTTATCTTGAGGAATCATGAGACTTGAAGTACTGGGCTAAGAATGAAAAGTGTTTTATTTACTGCCTGCAAATGGGTTTTTAGAAGCCAATGTTAGAAACACAAGACATGCTCACAACACATTGGCAGCAGATTTGCTTCAGCCATTTTTTGCTTTTATAAAAATGCAGCTTCTTTGCGTTTTTCAGGCCTTTTGTTCAGTTTTCCCTAAATATTTTTTTTTCCTCATTCTCTTAACTTGCATTCCAAGGCAGCACCTACTATGAAGGTGATTGGTTTACCATAAAATTCACCAGCTCTTGGTGCTGTTTTAGAGCATGTCATATGCCTTAGATAAAGGACAAGACATACACCACACGTAGCACCGTTAAAACTTTGGAATGGGACCAAATGAGAAGAGTTTTTATTGGATGAACTGTTTAGTCACTGTCATGAGCCCTAATTTTCTGGCTTGAAACATCTTGTATCCATAAACTGTTAAATGATGTGGGAAGATTAATTTGCCTGGTGAAGGGTTTTTTTTTTTTTAAAAAAAAAAAACCAAACAACAAAGGCGAAAAAAGCTGATATGTTGCAGTTTAGATGTTAAGCTTATTGAAGTTAAAGTTAACCTGCTGCTTTCTTTTACTGCTGAGTGATCTTTGCTTGCTTGCAAAGGACACTCACTAGAAATCTGTGGATCCTTTCTGTTCAAAAGCTCACAAGGGTGTTTTGGTTTTATTCATTTTAAAAACAAGTCAGTTTTTCTTTGACTTCTTTTGGTTTAATGTTTTAAGACTCCATTTACATAGTTACTTTAAAAATTTTTCTGCAAGTGTTAGTTTTTCAAATTCTAAGTGAGTTTTTATGTTGTGTTGTTCCCAAGGTTAACAACAGTATGTGATGCTGGCTGGAAGGATCAGTATATAAGCACTTAAATGAACTGCACAAGACACAACAAATTATTTTATATTCTGTGACTATTTTCAGACCTTTGGTTATGTCAAGAAGGTAAAAGCATAAGCATATTTTTTGGAAGAATGTGGTTTTCCTTCCTGTGGTTGATTCTTTTTGGTTTTTTTGGTGGGGCTTTCCCCCCTTCTTCCACTTCCTGACTGAAGCTTTGTTTAAGGTAACTCAGGCAGTATGTCCATAGGTGTGTCTTAGTAAAGTGATCATGTTTGTAGCAACTCAAATTAGAGGAAAATAAAGTTCATGTTCTCAGAGATCTTATTCAATGTAACTTTATTCGTTGCCTTAAAAAAAACACAAAAAACACACAAAAAACCAAACTAAAACAAAACCAAACCCAACAAACAACAAAAAACCCCCAAAACCCCAAAGAGACAAACAAAAAAGAAACCAAACAAAAAAACTAAACAAGCTTTATCCAGGGATATGGATAGGTTAGCATAGTAGAGTTAAATGATGGTTAGTGCTATTCATGGCTATACGCTTCGTGGAGATACTTTTGTTGAGGAATGTTTTACATTTTGAGGTAAGTGTCAGGAAGTTGTTGGTGATTCCAAAAAATTGTAGTGGAAACAATTCTCATTTAGGTGTAAGACAAACTACTTCTCTGCAGTTCAGAGTGAACAGGAACCTAAGAAAAATAAGTTGATTGACGTATTTTAAATCCTTTATGTTGTGTATTTCATGGGTCACCATTAGGAGAGATGATTAACTAAAACTTTTATTTAAGAACTTAAAGGTAGGTGGGTTGACTTGAAAATGATGTTGATAAAAACTTCTTGTAGGAGATTCATGAAATATTATAAAGTTTTGTGTTGTGTTTTGGTGGTTGCTTTGATTTTTTTTTTACTTCACGTGTTCGTGTTGGAGATGAATTCTTTGCTCTGACCATACTCTTCTGATATTAGACTGTCCCTTTGATCAACTACTACTTCAGAGCTGAAATTGCTGTAGTTTCAGCAACGATAAAAATCAAAGCAGGACTGAAGTACTTGGATTTTGTGTGTTACAATTTGTACTACATAGTGTATGAAGAAGTTGTCCTAATTCTTGTAACAGGGAAAGTGCTTTAAGTTTTAAGCATCAGGAGCTAGTGCAAGGCAGTATTATAAAACACGTTGATGTTGTCATGGGATTTTTTTGGTTGCTTCTAATCTTCGTAAAGACATATGTCTGTTTTTATTATGAATTAATTGTATTGTCCTTGAGTGCTGTTTTCTTTTGATTTGCCTTCTTTTTGTCGTTGGACGCTTTGTCTATTAAATTTGAATCAATTTTTAATTAAATTTTGCAGTTTTCTTCTTTGAGGTAACTTTAGTGGAAAAAGTTTTTTTTTTTTTAATTTTAATAAAGTTAGATATTTTTAATATGTAATTAGTTGAGCTGGAACTTAGTAGTGCCATGGTCACTTAGAGCTTCTAGAAGAAGAATATCCTGCTGTATCAACTTTTTTGAATCACCCTGTGTTAGGTACTACTTATGTGTTGCCTGTGGTTTCCGTAGCTTGTCAAATCTTGCTTGTTCTTTCATCACACTCATTTTTATTTTTATTTTTTTTTAGTATAAAATGGGATAAAGACAATCTCTCTTTTTTTGGGGAAATGAAGTTGGGGGTTTTGGTGTTTTGTTTGTTTGTTTTTCATGAGTATGGTATTTTTAATTTCTTTTTGAGAAGAGCAGCATCAGCTGACCAGCTTCAGGTTCTGCCTCCCACCAATGTGTTGGAGCCAGTAACTTACCTCCAAGCCTGTCACTGCTGTATGTGTGTGTTGGGAGTCTGTGGGACGGCACTGTGTTGTGATGGCATTCGTCTGCTGTCAGATGAGACTTTAATTCTTGAAAGTATCGCCTCCTGATTTGAGGAAGAGGGTTGCTATATGCTTACATAAGGTGGTGGTGTTGCATGACAAATATGACTCAAATTAGTCTAATTTTGTTAGGCAGATGCAAAAATGTCTGATTTTGTGCAGTTAAGTCTTTTTTCCCAGATGCGTTCAAGTATAGTAGTATTCTCTGATAGTTCAAGAATGTAAGTGATACTTGAATAATTGTGTGGAGCTTCTCTTACTTGGTGTTGTAGAGGCTTGAGTAACTTTCTCACATGACAGAACGACTGGATTTTATACAGAAACAAAGTTGCAAAGTGTTGCGGTATATACCTCTTTTAAAAAATGAAAGAGAAACTAATAAAAAAGCAACTTTGACATCTGTCAAAACAAAGCTTCATAAGTATTAAATATTCTTATTATAACAGCAAGATTCTGCTATAATTGGAATTCCACCTGCACCATTTTTCTAGTTGTTTGTTTGCTATTGTTAGAGTATTAGCAGTTATCTTTTTTTTATAGAAGACAAACTGTGTTTTGCTGTTAGATTTTTGCAAGCTTAAAACTAATTGTTTCTACTTTTCAGCAGCATAAAGTAAAATTACTGAAGTTTGTTTTCTTTAAACATATTTTTGCAGAGCATTATGAGTCTGAGTTGATATGTAAACTATGATGGCATGGAGGGAAAATGTACTACTGTGTAGGAGTGAACTGGAGCTAGAGATACTGGAGACATTTCTGACTATGATTCATTATTGCTTTGTGTGGTTTGGTGAGCTTAAGAGAGTAGAGTGTGACTTTTGTACCTTTGATCATATGTATCTTGTATGTGCAAACATTTGAACAGCAAATTTGGCCACTAACTAGATTGTAGTTTTTTTTCTTCAATACCGAATTTGAACTTATTAAAGTAATGATATCAGTGGGCAACTCTATGTCCCTGGATCGTTCAAGGACAGTACTTTTGAACTATTGCTCGTATCATGGGACCTTTAAAACAAGAATGTACTTACAGAGATGCCTTTAAAGTAGGAGGCTGAGTATCTGTAGTCTGTACAGAGGTTATGTTAAGTGACTGAAGTCGGCTTCCATTTTCAGCAGTAGATGTAATGTTTTGAGTGTGATTTCTTTTCCCTCTCCTTCATTTCAGTTTATCCTCTAAGGGCATGGCTCTCTGTATTTTCTCTCCCCTTCATCCTTTCAGCTGCAAGCAAGCCCTTCATAACCTCTCCTCCCCACTTAATTTTCTTCTGTTCTCTTGTCTTTTTTAGTCTCCCCTTGAATTAAGTCTAAAGTAAACACTACTGTTGTTTACAAAGTCCTGTACTACTGAAGAATTGAAGATGGCTTTTGCTCTGCTAGTCATTGCTAAAAAAACATTTGTAATGAGTTGAGAGTGGTCTGACGGTGATATGGTGCAAAGGTATGCAAAACTTTTTGTCTGCTGTGAGCAGTTAGATGTTACCTGATCCACAGCTGGCATTTTTAAATGCTACACTGCTTTGATATGGAAGGCTTCTTGTTGCTTTATATGAAGGTGATCACATTCAGGGCTTTAGCTGAAATTGAAGCAGCCACCTTGGAATTCTGTGTTTAAAAATAGGCAATGTAACTATTGCTGCAAATGAGATAGTCTAATATAGACCGTACATCAACATGATTACAATAGAAAGACTCTTCTGCAAAATCAAATGAAGCTGTGTTTGCTCCCATGCAGCGCTTCTAACCTTTTGTTTTGAAAACGGTTGTTGCTGCTTTCACCCTGCTGGACTAAGGGAGATGGCTTATTATCTTTTGAGGTATCAAAATCATAGAATCATTAAGGTTGGAAAAGCCCTCTAAGATCATCAAGTCCAACTGTCAACCCAACACCACCACCATGCCCACTAAACCATGTCCTGAAGTGCCACATCTACATGTTTTTTGAACACCTCCAGGGATGGTGACTCCACCACTTCCCTGGGCAGCCTGTTACAATGCTTGGCCACTCTTTCAGTAAAGAAATTTTTCCTAATGTCCAATCTAAACCACCCCTGGTGCAACTTGAGGCCATTTTCTCTCATCCTATCACTTGTTATTTGGGAGAAGAGACCAACCCCCACCCCACTACAACCTCCTTTCAGGTAGCTGAAGAGAAAAATAAGGTCTCCCCTCATCCTCCTCTTCTCCAGACTAAACAAGCCCAGTTCCCTCAGTTGCTCCTCATAAGATCTGTTCTCCAGACCCTTCACCAGCTTCGTTGCCCTTCTCTGAACACGCTCCAGCACCTCAATGTCCTTCTTGTAGTGAGGGGCCCAAAACTGCACACAGTATTTGAGGTGTGGCCTCACCGAGTACAGGGGCACTTCCCTTTGCATGAAAAACCTTTCGATTTACTGACCTGTCTCTATGCTTGAAAAGCACTGCCATAGGCTACACTTACTTTTCAAGAGTAAGCAGTTGTTTACATGACAAAACTGTCTTTGATGCTGATACCTTGAAGAGCTGGTAATTTTGCAAAAGGCTAAAATATTCTGCAAGACTGTTGCCAGCAATTCAGGGCTTTTCAGCTGACAGAGCATGTGTACATATTCAGTTTTCCAGTTTGATCCATTCATTTGGTTGTAGTTACTTTTTTGAATCTTTTGTATGTTTTATTGTTCTGTTCTTTAAAACATCTCCGTGAATTTTAGTGTAGAAGTTTTGAGGAACTGAGCAGAAAGATCAAACTCTTCTTTAAATTCTTAGCTTGCTGCTGCTCAGGGAGAAGTGATAGGAAGAGAAAAGTAACTAATGCATGTGGAATACATAGGTAAAAGCTCCAGCTCCTGGGCTTTGACTTCCACTAGCTTTTCATTTCTGATTGCTGTGCTGAAGAGGGCATAACTTCTGGGGTAAGGAATAAGAGAAAAGGAGGAATCTCAAGTTGCATGTTTTTATTTTTTTTTGGTTTTGTTTTGTTGGGGATTTTTAGTTCAGAAGTCACCTGTGTGTTTCATTCTGCAGCCTCTTGTACCCTGTTAGGATAAGCTGTACTTACTCCACCTCTTGGGTAAATGCTGCTAGTCCTTTACTTCTTAGAGCTAGGAGGCTTTGAGGCTGTTTGTCGAGCATCATAGTGCAAATAGTGATATTCAAAGGGCTGACTAGCAGCTAGTTCTTGAATAGCATTAAGTAAAAAAAAGTGAGAAGAAACTTGCAGTCTGATGTGATGCAATGACTCTGCATTATTGTGGTTTTGTGCTCACAAGACATTTGAGTCAGCATAGCAGTGTGTGATCAGTAAGATGCTGCTTTGTTTCCTGTGGATGTTTTTGTTTCCTGTCATGTAGGGAATTTTGACTTAAATAATTAACTCAGTCTATAAAGTTGAAATATTTCTAAAACATCTTCACTGACTGTTGTTCCTGTTGACTTAATGTATAAGAAATACAGGAGTATTAATTAGCAGAACTAATCTCTTCTCTTTATGAGAGTCTGTCATTGCCTGCAGTAATATCATATTTTTAAACTGTGTGGCTTCTCGCTTAAGAGTTCTTGCATAAAAATGGTTAGTTATAGTGACTTTTTAAAAATCACTACCAGCAGTTCAAACAAGAGAAGGTGTTGAAATACAGTAGTTGATGGGCAGGCAGAAAATACCTTTTTGGGAGGGAGGAGTTGTAGTGAAAATTATGGTTCTTCTATGCTGAAAATGCAAAGATAGATGCATTAAGAGACTTCTGAATGTTTTCTAATTATTTTACTTTTGATGGTCTTATGACTATTGTATCTATGTTGTTCTGTAGGTTACATAAGTGTTAGGAGACTAGAGTGTTATTAAATATGAGGTATCTCCTGACCTTTCAGAAAAGGTTGAGCTGCCATTATGAGAGTTCTAAATCAGATCTGCTGAGTTCTTGTAATAAGATTCCAAAGACTCTTCACTTTTTTCTCTTACCGATACTCAAGAGTACTATAACTTGATTTATACTTTTGTTTTCTCTTCTTCCAAGTCAAGAAACTTAATTAAGCAGCTTAAGCTCTACACAGGCTGCAAATGAACTTCTCTGATGTATTTCATGACAGATACCTCTAACATAGCCTACTGAACTCTATATGTTCTTCAAAAGAAAAATATATAGAAGTTGGTATAGTCAGTTCCCTGGGTGAGACTAAAGTGCTTCATATATTGTTTGTATGCAAAGATGTGTCTGAACTATCATTGCAGCTCTGAAACTGTCCATTAGTGCTCAGATTGGAAGTAGATGGACTACCTAGCTGTGACTAAAGGTAACCTTTTGATTTGGGACATGACACTTCTGTTTCCATGCACAGTAGTTGTGCTCTCTGCTTCCAGTCTGAGAGGTTGCTATGCCCAGTAAATTCAACTGCAACAAATTCTGTGCCCTTCTGACAGGGATACAGAAGTGATGCCACGAGTCATTAGTAGTTTGAGGAACTGCTGCTGCCAAAATTCCGGGATGACTGTCTAAAGTTTTGTTTTCTCAGATTTTTCAGCTGTAACAGTTGAGATGCACTGATAATCGGTATGAACTAACTCAATTTGAATACTTGTAAAACCATCATGAATATTTGACCAAAATTATCAAAGTTGCAGTTCAGGAGATGGATTTTATTATCTGCATAATCCTCTCTGCATTATAAGTTCAAGTACCTGCAACAGGCAGAGCTTTGCAGCGCTGTCTGTGCTTTTATGATCAGCTAACTGTCCACATGTTTAAGTGCAGATTCTTTGGGTTGAAGGCAGAATTTAGTTTGCATTCTGAGTGTAATGGTGGTGGATCGGGAGGGGAGGGAAGAAACCAGAATGCAAAACTTATTATGCAAGTCCTGCAAGCTGAATAAACTGGGTTTAGAGATCCCATCTATCTAATATCAGCTGAAATTGGCTTATATTGCTGGATTTGCTTCTACTAAATTATTTCAAAAACTTTCTAATGAATGCATTAGTAGTGTGGTAAAAGCAGGACATAAGCAGTAGAATTTTTAGGTAATAATCAGTTTTTCATGTATTTGAAATTTGCTCCACTCATGTCCTTTCTCCTTTTTTTTTCCCTTTGTGCTTTGATGCTCCACTATACAATAGTCAGTAACAGTTGCCAGTAGTAATATGGGAATACTGAAATACTATCCTCTCTTAGGTAGTGGTGACAAATATGTTGTTGACCTTCTTGTAATCTTCCTTGGGATTCATTTCAAGTCTACCTGAGAGCATCAGGACTTTAAATACTTAGAACTAAGTTCTAGGGAAAGAACTCATGAAGCATGGTTTTCTATGACTGTCTTGCTCTCCTATCAGCTTTCTTCCTGTCACTAGTAAATGTTTCTGTGCTGTCAGTACCTCCTTTTCTTTGTTTTATTCCATTATCCCCTAAACATACTTGGTGCAGAACCATCCAAATATCATTAGGTAAGTATGTATTTTGTATGGCTGGTAATTGCAGACTGTAAAGGTAGTAAGCCAAATAGAATAGGTTGCTTATGTGTTCATACTAGACACACTTCTCTAGTTTGGATTTCTTTCCTGCCAAACCGATTTTGTGAGTCCTGTAGAAATTAAGTATTATTGAGACCTCTAGACCATTGCTAAATTTGGTTAAAATTGATCATTGCACTTAAACATTACTAGAGAACGGTACTGAACAAATGAACAGGTAGTATGATTGTACAGGTCTTATTTCTGCAGGAAACCAGGCCAACAATTTTAATGTTTCAAACCGTGTTTTTGTTGGAGTTCAAAGTAGTCTTTGTCATCCTGTTCCGAACACATCCGATGATGGTTGGTATCTCCTGGTCACAGTTTGGTTAGATTAGCTGATTTGAGTTAGGGATTCTAATTTTGTATTTGTGAAGTACTTGGCATCTCTCATAGGAGAATATAAAGACATTCTTGTCTTAACCTTGCTTTTTTTTTTTCCCCTGCTTCCCTTGGGGAACATGGTTAGTCATTTTATTTGTGCCAGGAGTTAGAGTTGTTGAGGTTGGAAAGAACCTCCAGAGATTGCCTAGTTCAAACCCATCTGCTCAATGCAGAGTCATAGAACCTTGTCCAGTCAGGTTTGAATATTTCTGAGGATAAAGACTCCTCAAATTCTTTGGGCAACCTGTTCTAGTGTTTGACCCTCAGGGTAAAAAAGATACTATTCCCCCCCCTTATGTTTAAGTAGAATTTCCTGTATTTTGATTTGTGATTTGTCCCCATTGCCTCATATTATTTCACTAGGTACTACTGTGTAAAGCCTGTCTGTTTTCTTTGCTACCCCCATCAAGTATTTATACACTGTGATAAGATTCCCTGAGCCCAGGCCTTCTCTTTCCCAGACTGAACAATCCCAACTTTCTCAGCCTTTCCTCATATGGCAGATGCTACAAGCCTATAACCATCTTTGCTGCACTTGCTCCAGTATGTCCTCTTCTCTCTTGTACTTTGGAGCCTAAAACTGATGAACTTGCAAACCATGATGTGCAGCAGGAACATGATGCCAGACAACAGTCCACCGTGAACCCACAGGCATCTGTTAGATATGGGAGAGGGTCATACTAATTTGTCTTGTAATGCTTTGTCATGTATGATCTGTGTACGTTTTGTCAGTGATTACCTTGTCACTCCTTGTAAGAACGTAGAGCTCATATTTGGTTCTGAAGACCAGCTTCCAGGCTTGTATAAGGTTTTTCAGATGGTAGTAATGGGGTAGGAGGGGATTAGTCAAAAGAGGATCAATACAGTGAATGGGTTTTACTTTTAAGTCTGTACGTGTATGTACATAGATA
Source organism: Leptosomus discolor (assembly GCF_034619465.1). NCBI lineage: Eukaryota > Metazoa > Chordata > Aves > Leptosomiformes > Leptosomidae > Leptosomus > Leptosomus discolor. The sequence continues at coordinate 66,115,692 of NC_141392.1, forward strand.
CATGCATAAAAAGTTCACCTAGCTTGTGATTTATAGACTAATGGTTAAAAATAAAAAGTTATGTGATTTAGCTTCTAAAGTAAAGGCAAGTGATTTCTTCTGGTTTGTTTCATTTTGATCATTATTTGGTTGTACAAATACGTCTTGAGGAGATGTCAGATGGGGCTTAAACTCTGCATATGGTGCACACTAGTTGGACTTACAGCAGTTATAGAAATCTTGTGACTGGGAGACAGTCGTTAATGTTTCAAATTTGCAGTTGAGAATTCTGGTTTACTTTAGCAGTCCTTTTCCCCTCTGAAATTTTTTTACCCTTTTGCCTGCTTTTTGCTGCAAGAATGGTTAATGCTTCTGGTAAGACTGAGTATTTGTAGACTGCCTTTCTCTGTCTTGCTGCTATACAAACTCACTCTGTGTGTTGACTTTTGTTCCAAAAAACATGTCAACTGTTTTGCTATATCATCTGTAAGACATTTAGTTCACTCAGCTGAATATATCCTATTTAGCAACTGAAATCTCTGACAGCTTGTTATGAGTAAAAGGTCTTATTTCCTTCTTTTTTTTTTTGCAAAGAGGAAAAGATGTTAACTAGCAGAAGGATGTTGCAAGTTAGGGCAAATACAGTCACGATAGCTACTTTGGTAATATTTGAGTCATTTGGGCATCTTTTAGTACATGGACAACTCTTCTCTGTTAGACCTAGATGACAACTGATTCTTCTTCTTTGGAAGCCTTATTATGACAGTAAGACTTTTCTTGAATGCATTAAGATTATTTTTGATGCAGGGTTTTAACATAGTTATTAATGCCTCCTTCACATTTGCTCTTCAACAGCGTCTTTGTTTTTTCCTTAATGAGGACTTTTTTTGAAATCCTAGCCTTGGTTTGTCTAATATTTTACTAGTATCACTCATGGCATCACACTAAATTAATTACTAGAACATTGCCATGCTACAGTAATGAAGCTGAGTGCCTCAGCACTGTAATGCTGTTACTTGATTCCCTGACCCATGTATTTTGCTTTTCTACTATCTTTCTGTTGCCTTTTTAAGCATCACAAGCTACCCATCACCCTGTGTGTCCTGCTATTTAACTAATATCTGTGGCAATGGAAAGTTTGTAGCAAACTTCCCTTTTCCTGTTTTTAAGCAGGAGCATGCCATGACTTGAAGACAAAACCCATAGTCTTTCACAAGTATTTCTTTACTGTTTCAGACCAGGAGAGAACCTACTGGTAGACCACACAGTAGAGTGGGCCCAGCAACAACTGGGGCCATAGTCACAAAATAAATCTAACCTTCCAACATGTTTTGAAGTGTTTCATGAGGAATGGGAGACAGAAACTCTGTGTTAGATTCCAAAACTTGTCCTGGTGGTTGTCGTCCGAGTTGTTACGAAAATACAGAATATGCTTGATCAATTGAAGCTGAGTATTCCAGGCAGAGAATTAACTGAGCTTCTTTTAAACGTGGAAGCTGTGCAGTTTCTTTTTCTCTGACCTTAAGCACGTGGGAAAGAAGATAGTTTCTAAGCAAAGGGAAAAGGAAATTGTCTCATATTTATTAAATCCTTTTCCTATCAGGAAGTATGCATCAGGATTATATGCTTGGCAAGCAAGAGTACATATTTTGGCACATACTTCTCTCTTTGTAACTTTAACAGCCTGCCAACATTGCAGGCAACACTAGCAGCAGTCTGTGTCCCAGACAGTTTTGATTATAAATCCCAGTGCCTGCAGCGGGGGAGAACACTCTATGGGGATGGGTACTATTTGGTCTCCTTGGCTTCTTTTCCTTCCCTAATGCACTGGGGAAAGAGATGGTGAGGGATAGCTGGAGAAGGCAAAGAAGATGGTCGTGCTGGTAGTAACCCCCTCTGCATCCAAATTAAATATCCGGTGAATATTGCCTAAATTTGAGGATGTTCCAGGCTCGTTGTGGTGGAACCAATGGTGTGCAATCTAATTGTATCTGAAAGATCTTCTATAAACCATTGTCTGAGTGCACCAAACCCCAGAATTACAAATGGCATTGCCCACACAGGCATTTCAGAAATTTTGTATGCAGTTTTTTCTTGCTTATCAAATGCAAATTTGATTGTTATTTCCAATTTGTAAATATATGGCTAAATCTTTTGTAAAGTTTCTCTGGGGCCAAACATAGCGTTGTGAACTTTAGTCTTCGGTCAGTGATCAGATCTGTATTGATAACTGTGCCATTTGAGGTGACAGTGGCTTCCCCGTTTGCACAAGAACAGGGACAAAAATAGTTGAGCATAGTTATGTTTTCTGTTAAGACTCTCTGTGATAGTGATGACCATGCTATTAAAATAGCTTAGCTGTTTTAAATGAAGTAGAACCTCTGACGTGTGAAGAGAGGCAAATGAAGAGAGTAGATACATTTGTATGGGAAGGATTCTGAGGGAAAGACTGGATTTCCAGTATCCTTTGGCTTTCAAGAAGAGTTTAGTACCTTTTTTTTGATGCATGTCATTTTTAGAAACTTCAATTTGTTAATATAAATTTGTTTAATAAGGCTTAGCAAGGTAGCTAAAGTGTTACGTTAGCACAATTTGAGTATTTAATGTAACCTTATTCTTCTAAATAATTTCAATAGAATATGGTTCTGAAATTTTATGGGAACATTCCTTCTACAAATATGTTTCATCATCATTCTGTGGAATGAATATGAAGAGTACCAAATCATGGAATTGCATATGTTTTTTTCATATAAGTTTTTTCATATAAGCTATGTATTGTGGTATATTTTTGTGGCATGCAAATTCCCTGTCTACGTATTTGGTTGTGAGAATTGTCTGACAATAACAAATTGTTGGTGCCCTTAGCTCAATTTTATCACATATCTGTTAGTCTGTGGTTTCATCTCAAATGTAGCTTTTTAAGTCTGCAACAAGGAAAGCTGAAGCTAGAAAGACTAAAAACTTTGATTACTGTGCGTATAGAAGCTAGTCTTCATAATTCAAAGGAATTGGTTTAACACAACAATGTATTTGTTTTTCTTCAAGGGAGCACTGAAGTGCTGCCAATAGAAGGACTGTTGAAATAACTGCAGAGTCTTCCATAGTTTCAATTATATCTGCCACATGCAAAGTGTTTCGTATCTTATTAGTATCATGGTATTGAATGTGACTTGGTCAGGAAGTTAAAGGAGGGTTGTATTTTTTTTTTTTTAATCCCATGTGAAATCTGAAAATTGAGTTCATAACATGACTAATGTGTCCTGAAGTTATTCACAAGACTAGATTTCTCTGGAAATACCTGTTTGGTATTCCTGAATGAAAGTAACAATGCTTTTTAAAGACATGAAAATGACTCTTATAAATACTATTGAAAATACTTTATGCCTGTGGCATAATTCTGATGAAACTGCAAAGCTCTTAATGACTGACAGATTGTGGAGAATAGTGAAGAACAGTTTTTGAACACTTAAGAATGAGCCTATGGCTGAGAAGTGCTGGCAAGCTGCGGATATTGCAGATATCAAAAGCAGTATTGAAGGGAAAATGCAGATGTCATGCAGTAGTTTTTAAAATATGTATAGCTTGAGTCTGTAAAATGCAGGTCACTGATGGTAGCAGTTAAATGTAGCTGTAATCGAAGGGACAGCTGTAAAGGGATGAAGAATTTTAGTACAGCTTTGTAGAGTAATTGCAAGTTTAATGCAGAAGAGTGTCTCTCGAGGCACTTTAGGAGGTTCAAGTGAAATAATTCATAGCTATATGAATTATATATTACATATTTAGCTATAGCTAGAAACAAACTATTTTTGTTTTGTTTTAGTATTAGCCCGATGTCTTCCTCTACCCACCCTTACACCCCGAAAAAATGAAGTTCAACTGAAATGCTTAGTTTAAAGTAAACCCCTGTGAGAGCTGATGGGAGTGACTATACAAAAGTTTGCCAAATGGCTGCATTTTTTTTTTTTTTTTAAACCAAAAATTAATGTTGGGGACAAAGTAGCAGTTTTAGTGTTTTTGGAAGGTGTAGACAGATTGCCTTTGTTATATGCTTTGCTTAACTGTCTTTTGTCACAGACTTGATATGTGTGTGTGTGTGGGGTGATAAGGGCAGCAGAACCTCAGCCTAAAACCAAAGGATGAGATTCTGTGGGTGGAGGCTCTGAGCTTTGTCTGCTTTGGCACAAGGGCTGCTTGAATGGCTCAGGGTGCTGACACTGAGCGAGGTCTGCAGCCCACTCCTCTGCCTGTGCATCTTGCCCCATCCTGGGCATTTATTATGGTAACAGAGGGTAAGATAACAGCATGTCTTTGCAGCAGCTTTCAGTTGTGAGAGGCAGAGGTAGCGAGAGTGAAGCTTGATTCTTGCCGTATCCTTAGTTCTGTTTCTGTTCTCCTGGTTTGAAACTGGGTGGATTTCTGGGCAGCTGTTGGCCGTTTGGACAGAGGGGAACCAGGAGCACAGTACTGAGTGAAGTGGGACTGGAGTCACTGTACAGTAAGGCTGGGGAGGTCACTGGGGCTCCTAAGATATGGGAGAAAGTATGGAAGTGGGAGCTAGTACCGTTGCTGCAGCAAAAATGAATTGGACTTGAAAAAGTTGGTCTTGCCAGTACTGCTCAGAAGCCTTGAATTTGTGCTGCTCTGTCCCTAAACTTTCAGATCGATTAAATGGTTAATGGTCTTACTCAGTCACATGACCGGTGCCTTTTAAGCAAATAGACAAATCTTGAAAAACTGACTATCAGCTATGTTTAAAAGTGTCTTTGTGATTTGCTTTTGAAAATGCATTCATAATAAGTGATATCATGCATCTCCTGATAGCTTTACTTTTCTTTTAAAATGTTTCCCTTTAATTCTTTGTCTTATTGAGATGCTAGAAATAGGATAAAAGGCTGAAGGAATCTTGAAAAGCTTTAGTGTTTCAATAGTGTACAAAACTTAAAGCTAAGGTAATTTGAGAAATGTGGTGCTTGACCTATGATACTGCTCTAGCTTGCTGTTGGAATCAGATGAACTAGCCAAACCAGTAAATCCACTGTGTAGAAAACAGTATTCTGGAAAAAGACCTCCTTTAACAAATACTTTACAAATCAAATAGGCAGAGTAACTAGAATAAATATGGTTATGTCATGACAATAGAAAACTTTTTTCACTTGTCAAATGTGCTTCTTCCTGATATTTCTGGAGGTACTAAGTGTTCACCTTTAAAATAGTTTTCTACTTGTTCTGTGGTATAACCATTTGAAGAGAATTTATCATTAGTATTTGTTGTGCCTGACATTACTTGGATGTCAGTCTTGGGGTTGCCCTGACAATGAGTTCTCAATTGATCAAATGTATCCACTGTGACTTCTAATGCATGTAGAAAGATATTTCTCAGTTTCAGTAATAGAGTATGCCTCATACTGGAACTGATTATGTACTTACACTGTATTCCAAAGTCAGCCTCAGGTTAGAGATGTTAAAAAGTCAGTCATTGCGAAGTAAGGTGCTATGTGTTCCAGGATAAACTTAAGTTTTCCTTGAAAATTTTGTTTCTGTGGAATAACTTTCTTGTTGTCCTGTGGAGCTGGATGCCAACAGTTGCATTGTGTCAGCCTATTAGAATTTGGAAAGGTAGATTAGGAAAATCTACCTTATTTTCAGTGAGTCTAGTCACTTTCTTTTCCCCTATAGTAAGTATTCCTTTAATTATTTTGAAAATTTCAGAAATATGCATAATTTTAAATAGGCATTGAAACAGATCTGGTTTGACAGTCACTAGGAAACAGAATGGTTCATAGGTGTCTAGGGCCATCCTAAAGTAGCACCGCTGTTGAAGTGACAATACGCTTCAGTGCCTGTGAGTTCACACCAAAATTTTTGTCCGGCTGAAAATGCAGGAGTTGTACATCCTTTCTCAGAAGTAGAGGGAAGCATCATCAGTAGCTAATGGGTGCTGAGTGCAGTGGATCCACATGGACCCACCGTGCCACCGCTGAGTCTCAGGACGATACTATGATGTCCCTAGGACTAGTGAGGATTCAAGTGACCATGTTTGCCCCTATGATAGCCAGATATTGATAATTAACTCTGAACAGAAGACGTTTCTAGGCTGCCAGAAGCTACATTTGCTGTAGTTGTGGGCTGGCTGGGACCACCTTGTTTCTCAAGGGGTAAAGTGGAGTTAATTAGTTAGGCTTTTGTAAATCTTACATAAGTGTGTTTGTCTTATGCTTAAGTCCACAGAGACACTTCTGAAAAACAACATCACATATCAGATTTAATTCTGAAACTCAAGACTTTTACAGAAGTGACAACTGGCAGTTTCTGGGAGTTTATAGATAATAACAGATATCTGTATAAGGTGTATATAGTGAGGTAAACAGTCTGACTGCCATCAGTTCTTTCTGATAGGAAACAACTTGTAGATCAACAAAAAGTTTCCTGTAAAGTATTGGCTTGAATTAAAGTTATTTCAGTTCCTTCAGGTAGCCGTGTGCTGCTCTGTTGCTTTACGGTCTTAACACCTAAATTTGAATGGTATGGTAATTTCTAGCTTAGTGAGAAAGTAAGCAGGATTTTTGCAGTATTATCCTTCTTTATACTTGGACACTGTGGATTTCTTATGGAAGTCACTTACTAACTTCCATTGTGAAAGCAGTTGCATTCAAAGCCGGTTTTCTTCTAGCAGCCAAAAATTCATTTCAAGACAAGAAATACCAAAGCAGCTGCCTAGTACATTGGCTCTATTAATTAACTGAAGTGCATTGTATTAAGTGATTGAATGTCTGTGTGGAGGATTAATTATACTCTGACTCATAGTCAAATCTTATTGCAATAAACAAGAAGCTTCCTCTGATATGTCTGGGAATCTTTTCTGGCAAAGTTAGAGAAATAGCTTATCTCTGTACATTGTGAGAATTGCATTGCTGTTTTGGTCAGGTACATTGTAGAACACAGCATAATACAAACCAGAGAGTACTTCAAATTGTCAGCATCTGCAGTTCTTCTGTAGTTTTTCTCCAGATAAATATGTGTGGCTTTGGCAGGATGTACAGTGAGGTCTGCCATGTTACCCCGTAGCATTATACTACTGCTAAAAGGGGGGGTGGGTGAGGCTTCTGTAGTTTGCCAAGGACCCTCAATGGCCGAGTGCTCACAGTGATGCTTCTTTAGCTGGGTTTCTTTCTAAACTTAATGGTAGACCACTTCTAGATTTATCTGTGTATCCTGACTGAAAATGTTAACACTGGAAATTTGGCCTTTTTTTTTTTTTTTTTTTACCACTAAAAAACCACTGTTTTTAATTTTATCCTCTTTTAAAGTGGAAGAGAGGAGAGAACTTTAAGGAGCAGGGTATTGTGCAGGTGTTCTGCATATAGTACACAAAAAGGCAGGATTCAATGACTTACTCTAGGTGAAATAATTTTTTTTTTAACCATTCAATTTCAACAATTATCAGTTGAAAATTCTTAAAGTTTAAGGATTTATAATAATCTGAATTATTTTCTGACCAATTTTTATTGTAACAGAAATTTGTACGATGTCTTATGTAGGAGGATAATTCTGGAGGAATCCTTGGCTAGTTGAGAGAGCTAAGACTGATAGTGTATGTATGTGAGTGTGCAAGCATTAAAAAAAGTGTGTGTATGCATGTGTTTCTTGTGTGTGTAACTTCTGTGGAACTCTTCAGTCTGTTAGTAACTAATAATATATAATGATAATTCTTGGATTGGCTATGTCTGGATCTCAGCACTATCTCATAGCTGTTACTGAAATGACTTGCGTGACTTCATTCACCGGACTGCGTGAGTAGGGCTTGTTCAATGCATGCAGGTGCATTGGTCTGACTACCATTTTGCAACTCCTGGCTGTTGCACAGCCTGACAGCTCCCAACAGCTCCTGCACTTCCCGTGGCAGCTATGCTTTCGGTCTCTCAGCACGAACAGCCATGCTGCTCATATCAGATGTCGTGTGAGCTACTATGATATTAAGATGACATTTTCTTCCAAGAGCACCTGATTTGAATATTATTACTGTAATTTAATACATTTAGTATTAAAATTTGAAGTTGTAATTGGCCTACTGTCTGTGTGAGCATGTGTTGAAGTAAACACTGGAACTATCGCTTGAAGGCTTTCCTTTGTTCCTCCTGTGAAAATAGTATGAAAGACCATGAGACTTCTAGATTTAGCCTATGGATAATCAGGAAAGCAACTTGTTTGTTCACAAACTTTCCAGCAGCTCTGTAATGGAGCTCTCGTGGCTGATACATGTGACTATGTTGCTCGTAAATTGACCATGCTTGAGTGCACTGATGATAAAATAAATGAGTGGATTATTTTTTACAATAGGCTGTTATGACTGACAGTGATTAAATTATGAGAGATTGCAGAACACATTCTTTGACTGGCTACAGAGAGAGCTGTCTGTTCAAAGCAGCAGCAAAAGTACATTGTGTTTCTGTGTTCATATTCTGAAAGAGTAAAGTGATGCATAAAGGAGATGCTGAGCACCATGACAGCAATGTAAACCAACAAAGTCCTAGTTTCAGTTTTGGTGAGTGTTAGGATGTTTGAATTGTTAGCTGTTAAAGACTTGGAATAGGTCCCTTGGGTCATCAAGAATTGAAAGTAAACACATCGCCTGTTTCAAGACGTTTGCAAGTGCCATTGAAAGGTTAGTTTGGTTTCTTCATTGTACTATTTTTTAGGGAAAGTGTCCCCAAAATATCATTCATTTAATGTATGAAAAACCACTTAACTCATATTAAATATAGACAGTGTAGAAATTAATATCCATTAATTTCTATATCAGAATTTCTCAATTAAATTGTTTACAATTTCTTTCCTCTGTAGTGTTACTGTATAGTTCAGGTTCCTCATCCAATGACAGGGGAACTCTGAAAGCTGTTGTAGCGTTTGCTACAAATGAATGTAATGTGTGTGTTTATAACATGCTTTTCTTACTTGTATGGTAATATCACTTTTATTCAGAAGTGATTTGATACAGAATATTCTGTAAGTCAAACATTCTTAATGAAGTCTCTAAATAACATTAATAAACTTCTTGAGCTGTTTTGTTATTTATTTAGCTTCTTTGCACAAATAGCATTTGTATTTTGGGTACTACAATATATGATCTGCTAATTAATACTGATTGTTGTTGTGGTGACTAGTGGGAAAATAATATGACAGTTACCATTCATCCTTTATTTACAGATTTTTCGTTTCCCCATGAAACTTACAGAAACAGGGCAAACGGAGTTCTGCACAAAGTGCAGTAGTCTGTTAGTACAGAGTATTACACAAGCTAGGGAGCAGACAAATAAGTTGGTTGTTACCGTATACCCAGATTACTGGCACAGATGCAACTTAGTTTATCTTCTCAGTAAGCGTTTGTAAATCCTTTTCTTCTACTACCATGTCTATTTTTTAACCTAGAGGATGGGAGGGAACCAGAACAGTGCTTGCATGCATTTCTATGCAAAAATGATGCAGGTATTGACTGAAACATGAAGAGGAGCCTTTTCATGGGGAATCAATGTAATTTCTGTCAGAGTGAATTAGCACATGTTATGCACAGCTCACCTTCTAACAGGTCTTTATCTGCTACTTCGTAGATGCTGTTTAAATGTCAGGCTTAATGTGTTTTGTGAGCTTCATATATTACTTTTCTCATGTACTGGATCTTGTGTGGACTAACACAAGATGTCCCTCTTAAAATGTCTGTTCCAATTTATGGGTATATATTCAGTTCAGACTTAGCCAAATTATAGAGCTCATGAACTACGCCATACAAAACATGAGTGCTGGTTGCTGCTTGGGGTGAGCCGCTAGGCCTGGCACAGCATCCGTGCTGTCTCGTTCTGTGTGTCAGCCCCCGTCCCCTCCTGACACCTCACCTTTCAGATCCTGCAGCAAAAATGATGACGCAAGAGGTGGGCTGTGCGGTCCAGCAGCTTGCCTTTCCACTTTCTCATGTTCTTTAGAAGGTGCGTGTGTGGCCCTCCAGCAAAGTGCTGGAGCAGAGCTCTGCTGCGTGGAGAGGGACTGTCAGCCTTGTGGAGGGTTGTGTTGGAGTCAGTATCTCAAGGTACTGAGGTGATGTGAAAGGAGGAAGGGAGTATACTAAGGAGAAAAGAACACTCAGCTAATGTGTTTTGTCTAAAATGTTTAATGTTATTGATAGATCTGGTGGTTTTGAAATATATTTTGATAAAACTGTTGGGAAAGATTTAAATTGTATTACATGTTGCTAGTAAACGGGGACTAATCCATGTGGTCTCCTGCACTGTGCAGAGCACTGGAACAGCTAGGTGGTTGATTCTTTTAGCGGTAACTATTTGACCTGCAAAAAACCTCCAAGAAATCTTAATGGGTAGTGAGAGGTTGAGAAAATGCTAGCTTAAAATAAAGTATTGTTGGTGTTCAGTCTGAAATTTATCCTATGCTTACACAGCTCCAATACAAAGGGAGTCACTTGTTTGTGAAGTCTTCTGGTGAGATGGAACTACCATACACACTTGCTCATGAACAAAATTGTTCCTGTTTTACTCCTAGGCTATTAGGCTGCAGAATTTGTCTGAAAAGTTTCCTTGGAGGGCTCATGATCCTGAAGTAGCAAAACATACTGGATTTTCATGTAGGATTTGCATGAAGGGCACTAACTGGGAAATAAGAGTTAAAAGTTCTATTGAAATGCCACCCTGCTCATTGAGATGCTTTCAGAATGGACGATCTGGTTCAGTAATGGTCCTCTCGCATTTCACCCACTGAAAATACATACATGATTTCAAGTACAAATAGAAATCCCTGTATTTAAGGAAAAATCTGCAGTGCTGCTCAGTGTATTAAACTTACCTTAGATATGAATAGAATAATGCATATTAGAACCTTGTTCTGTTAAGGTTTGGGCTAGAACAATATGGAGATAGGGTACTGTATCCTGTAGGGATCAGAACTTACTGTATCTTTTTTGGCATATGTAATTTCCTACTGTGGTGATACCTAGGTTAAAGTTAGGGAGGGTGCATTATCCATACAGTAGTCATGCTTCTGTTCATACTGGAAACAAATCTGTTGGATCACTGAGAGCATCTCTTACTCAAGTTTTGAGTTGAAATACTCTTATTTCTGCTTAGAGTTAGTCTCATTGTCTGTTTGCTGGTTACATATTTGTAATTTCACAAGGTTAAGGAATATAGTTGTTAAAAGGGAAAGAAGTTTGACAGAGCTGCTTTCCAATGGCCAAGTCTACGCTATTTTTGGGTGGTTTTAGGATGTGTTTATTATACAGTCAAAAATGTGACTGCAGCTACCATTGATGTAGCTAAGTGAATTAGCTGAAATATCAAAAATGCTGCAACTTGGGCTACCAGCCCGAAAATTAACTGTTGTATCTGGGTTTTACAGTTCTTCCTTTGTAACTGTTGTTAGTTTCTGAAGTAGTTTGGGTGTATACAGATGTGTACTTTCTGCTTTGAGACACTGGAGAAAGGCAGCTATGACAACGTACATTTTCTAGAGATACATGATTTTCAAAAGGGAGATTTTGGATAAGAAATCCAGGTTTTAACTTATTTTCAGTAGCACCATTTTGTTGGGGTTTTTTTTTTTTTTGAGAGATGGTTAGATCAACAACAAAAATGTCAAGTATTGATGCTGTTCATTACGTACTAATCCAAATAAAAGTTCATGTGTTGTGTGTGTTCAGAATAGCACTGTGAACTGTAATATAGCATATTCTGTCTTAAGCTGTATGTAGTTTTGTCTGGGAACTAAATGTTGCTTGTTAAGTATTGACATCACTATAGATATTTGAGCAAAAAAGTCTAAATTCAGAAGAGGGATAGCTCACATTTCTGTTGGATACATCTGTACTAATAAACTAACCCGTGTGAAGCTTTTACCAAGCCTGGTAAAATCTGTAACACATGTTCTTACCCTTCAAAATAGGGTGACAGACTGTTAGTGCAGTGCCAGAGCTGTAAAGGACCGATGGAATTATCTGATAGGTGTGCAAAAGACTAGGGAGTAAGAGTGGGGAAAAGACCTTGCTGCTTTGTGTACTGTAAGTGACCATATATTAAAACATGATTAGCACTTTCAGTGTTGGCGATTTTTTTTAAAGCATGTGGAAAAGCAGAAAGAAGATAACTAATTTTAAAGTTCTTATGTAATAGTTTTTAACAATTTTGACCTGTTGAGTTTATCAAAACTAGGTTACCAATAAGAGATGGAGGTGAGATGATTTAATATAGAAGTACATTACCAAGGGAAAAACAGTGAAGACCTGTGGGCTGCCTAATTGTGAAAAGGTACGTTGTCTTTAGAGTCTGGTTAGAAGCTGGTCCTGACACAAATTAAAAAGCTGGTCACTATTTCTTAGGAAGCATGAATAGTTTTGAAATCAGATTTGAGGCTAGCAGTGCATTCTCCACACACCAAGTCTCTAATCAAACTGTGTATCTTTGCAAAATGTTTCTCTCACAGATGTGTTCTATGCTGTGTTTTGAAAACAAACTTCCACTTCATTCTAAATACTATGATGTATTAATCACAAATAAAAAATAATTAACGTTCATCATCATGAAGTGAAATTAAGAATAAAAATAACTATATATTAAGGTAAATAATAACTTGAATGTGTGGGTAGTTGTTTGATTATCACAACAGCAATGCCAAATGTAACAGCATTGCATTCTACTGAAATCCATTTTAACAACTACTGAACAAAAAGAAATGGGTGTTTCTTGAGAAAAATCATGACAACTTCTATGTGCAGGCATATGCACACAGTTTGATAGAGCGTTACTACCAACCAATTGAAGTCAGGGGATGTATTCTTTTAAGAGAGTTTTATCTTCAAATTAGTATAAACTGTGTGTTAGTCGATCCTCAGAAATAATGCCCTTCCACAGGCTGTGCTGACCTTAGAGATAACAAGTTTTTCACCCCCTTATTGATGGACTTGATCAATGAATACTGGCTACAGGACAATTCATTTAAAAGTAGGTTGTATAATATATTGGGATACTTATTCTAATTGTTTAAGAAATACGGCAATAAATTCTGGTTCAGTCCATAAAGTGGTCAGGTCTAGCTCTATTTAGAACACACCACCACAAAGTTGGTGTCTAACCTTGAGGGTTTTTTGTTGCTTTGCCATATATAGAGCTTTATGGTTCCTGGTTAACCCTTTTCAGTAAAAAAACACCCCCACATTATTCCTGAAAGATTAGACTGAATATAAAGGCTTCACAGATGTCTCAAATGACAACTCTGAACATTTTTTAGAAAGTGGCTTTACAGAGTCTTATGGTCACTTTGTTAATAAATTTGGAGACTTTAATGTTTTGAAACTAGCTGTCAGATCTGTTTGAGCACCTGTGACTAAAGCAACCTAGAAGGATTTTAAAAACACAGCAATACAAATGGAGCTATTTCTTTAAAAAATTAACATTTTTTTTCTAAACAGCATTTATAAATGTTAGCTTTTTTCCATCAACTTAATTTTTAAACTTTAAGGGCTTTTCTTGGATTGCTCTCAACAAAGTGTTCAGAACTAGTGAAGAAAACCTTGCTCCAACACAGCTTCTTAAAATTTGTTTGCATTCCTCTTATTCTTGCTGTGTTTCCTGAAGGGATTAAACACTAAGTAGAAGAAATATTGCACAGCTTCCAAGAGACTTCAGTATTCTTTCTTTTTACGCAGGCCCGTAATGCTAGGAATTAGTAAAAAGACAAATGGCATCTCTCCCTCTTACAGTTTTTCTTTTGATAATTGATTTTTGTTCCTGCTGAGTTTATTTTCATTTACTAAAGGCTATACTAAGAATTAGCTAGAGCCAATTCTTAAGATAGCGTCATGGTCAAAATCGGGAAGAAAAAGAATGTGATATTTCTACCACCTCTTCATGAGGCTTGCAAACAGTAAAACCTGCTCTGAGTTGAGTAATGCAGGATATATATTTTTCCTGTAACTTTTATATTCATTCTTTGAACTGGAGAATTTACTCCTTAAATAAACACAGTCCTCGATCAGAGCAAAGATGAGGGATATTCTTTGTCTGCTGGGCATGAGCAGATTGCAGCTCTCCGTATCTTAACTTGTGGCCAGATTAACATAGCCTGTGCAGCACAGCACGCTGCTTAAACCCTGGCTCAGATTGAGCAGTCATAAAATGGATTGGTGATTTAGGCTATTCATCCCAGCCATGACAGTTTAAAGGAGGTCACTGACAACGTCAACAGAGCGTACAATCCTTTTCTTCTAGATAGGCTTTGCCTTGGGTTTTTTGTCAGGCAGATTCTTTCAGAAGTATTTAGGCCTTCCACTTTCATCTCCATTAATCAGGGGCTGTTCTGGAAGAGATTCGCTGTGAAAGGAGCTCTAGTGTTGGGTTTTGATGCCTGTAATCCCTTCAGTTAGGGAATGCAGAGGTCTTCATAGAGTATGGATCAAGAACGTAATCAATCCACATTTTTCAGAACAAGATACTTTGGGAGATTAGAGCAGAAAAATCTGGTGATTTATACCATTCTCAGATTTGATTATCTTTTTGTTTTAAGAAGATTTCTGTCATTTCCTCAGTTATTGGGAGTGTTGACAACACTAACTAGAACGTATGTTGTGATGTACAGAAAAGGAAGAACTGAATTCCCTTTGTTTCAGCCTCCCAGGACATCTTTGTGGTATATTGGCTATATTGGTTTCCAGTCACTTTGGGCAGAAACAAATCCCCAATACTATGTAGTAGTATAGTTCTTATTAAAAAAATTAGCTGCAGAAATGCATTGTCCATTTCTGAAGCTTTCATTCATATTATGTATTTACCTATGGCGGAATCTGTGATTAGTTGAACAGCTTTTAAGTACTACATTTGATTTTTTTTGTTTTGTTTTATTTTGATCAGTTGGCAAATAAAGGCATTTGCATAATTTTGCGAACAGCTTGTTTTGCTTGTTCTCTTGTGGATATGATATGAAGGAGAAATCCAGCTTGCATATTGAATCACTTATGCTCTTTTTGTTCAGGTGAGATGCTATACTGTCTGGATGCAAGCCAGGCCTTTGACACTGTTTGGCACTCTGGCTTTCTAGCAATGGTGATGGAATTAAGACTGGAAGGCATAGGACTTAATTGATAATCAGGAAGATTCTAAAAAAAGCAAATAAGATTAAGTGAAGGTACAAGAGGGGAGGGAGAAGAAAAGAGGATGAAAGAGATGTTTATACATGAAACTAATATGAAGTGAGAAGTTTGTCAGTGTGTTGCAAGTGGTTAAGCCCGCACATCACTGCTTAAAACAGCCTTCTTGCTATGCCTTGGGAATTTTAGGGAATCTGTTTCTCATTACAGGATTATGGAACATTGTGCTCTAACATAATTCTTTTTTCACCATTTCCATCTGAATGTCTTCTTATTATATAGCTATTTTTATATATATATATTTAAAAGGCTTATCTGTGCATCTTAGCATGGGGTAACACAAGCTGGTAATACATTTTCAGAATAAGAATGACATAAATAACTTTTCAACTGTTCTGAAATCTTTTTAGATAGTTTAGCATACTTTACATTTTATGTGAAGTATGGTACAATAACCTTTGTGGGATGAACAATTATTTTGTCTTTTCAACAATTTGAAACTCTTGGAAGTAGCACCAAGCATGCTATATTACTTATCTGTGTATCTTAAAAGGAATGCCTTCACTTTCATTTCTTTGTTTCCCTTTTCCAGTAAGCTTACTTTAATCTTTACTGCAACACTTGAGATAAAAATTGTATATTTTGTAGATATGTGCAGGCTAAAATCCATTCTCCTTTGTTGAAGACAACAATGCAACATTGTTTTAATTGGCATGAGAAATGCTGCAGTTTTTCTTTGCGAAAGAAAGACCACAGATTCATTTTGCTTCAAGTATTGAATTGTTTCTGTGTAAATGTGGTCATGGTTATTAATGAAGTTGCAGGGAATCACTTGATGACAGCAGTACCTCATAAAAAGAATCTACCAACACAAAATTCTTCGCTTGATGCAGATGAGAATTTGGTTCATTTCTGCATAACTGTGGTGAATTCCAATTGTGTTGAATTGGAACGTATAGTTAGTGGTGTCTGTCTCCTCCAGACTTGAATTTGACCTCAGATTTTTAGTGATGTCACACAACCATGAATTAGCTTGGATCGTTCAACAGGAAAATGTTGTATCACTTGACAAGAACAAACTTTTAGCATGTATAATAGTTACTTCAGTGGAAATTGAACTGGGAATACTTACATTCCAGGTTATAATTTTAAAAGCAAAAAAGCTAATTTCATAGCTTTTTGTATGTTTCATAACTCCCACATAACCCAGTACTGACACTGTATTACACGACATGTAATACAATTTCTGTGCACATCTAGAGGATCTAATAACATAAACAGGTTAAAAAGACTTGACTCCACTTTTTCTTTTCTATATGAAGTTTGGAAGTGTTGCTATTGTCTAAGCAAAACTAAACTTCTCCTGTGGACTGTCTCCCTTGTATGTTTTGAGAGAAGTGAACTCTGGGTTTCAACTGAAAATAAATGGAAGACTACGATGTTGTCTCCTTACACAGAACATCTATCTAGAAGTACTTGATGTTGGTATGTAAGAGAGGAGACCTTTCTTTTGGTTCTACTACTGTCCTAGTCAGCATGTCTTGTGTGTCACTTTCTCCTCATATTTTACAGATAGATAAATTTGGAACTTATTTTTTTCCAAAATCAGAAATATTTTTATAGATTAGCCAGTCTTATAACTACCACCAAACACTTAGCTCATATCTTCAGGTAGATATTTTAGACAGATGTTTGATCTTTGAGCTCGTCAACAAAAAGTAAATGGGATATAATTCATGATGTATTTTAAACCTGAAAGAAACTTAGTATGTAGGAACTGGTGAGCCAAAAATGTGGTTAAGTTGCTGAAATCTTCTGCCTCAAATCTTGGTATTGAATGGAACCAAAACACTTACGGATGTGTAGATATGTCTGAAAAACAAAAGTAAACTAATCTGAATTCTGTCATTTTAGGGATTTGGGGGTATAGTAACCCAGCTTTTCCAGGAAGTACAACTTTTCACTTCATCCACTAGACAATCCAAAGCAAACATTTGCTGCTTAAAAAATAAATACATAAATAATTACAAGTGCAAGGAAGGAGCACTGTTTAAATATTACTATAGAGGAACAGGTCTTGAAATTAATGTACAAAAATGAAGAAGCTACTGCAAAAATTTTAAAAGTATTGCCTCTTGTGGGGCATTTGATTGCATAGGAAGAGATTTTAGGTTCTTGTAAAGAAATTCTTCTGTGGAAACAGTGTGGCATAAGGGCAGCAAATTTAAGGGGTTTGCTTTTCCCAGTCCTACAGGTGTGCATTTGCCTTTTCTTGCACAAAGTCTTTTGTGGTTAAATGACTTTACTGGGCAGGATTTTATATGTGAGTGTGAAATGGTAGTTGCTGGATCTCCTGTGGCCTAGCACTGGAAGAACTAACGCTTGGAGATCTTGTGGTCTGTCCACTAGCCTCTGCAATGTGACTTAGCCCGTACCGGGATTCTGGTTTCTTCCCACCCTGCCCCCCTATTTGGCCTCACTGGAGTTTTTTGGCTGTTACACAAATCATGACCCTTTTTTCCTGTGTTGTCTTCAGTGTCTGTTTCCTGTTTTCTCCTTCCCTCCCCCACCCCATTTTTTTCACTCCTGACTTTCTCTCTAGTGGTGTCTTTACTTTCATTCACTGTTAGCTTGGTTTTCCCAAGTTTTTGTTCATAATAAAAGGAAGAGAGAATTGAGAGCTGTAACATCAGTCCTTCCCTTTTACTGTGTTTCTGTGTCCACACTTGCTACTGAATTTATTGAACATTAATTTCCATGTTGTTCATACTGTTTCCCAAAACTCGAGTCTATCATAAGGATGTATTTCTCCCATCGTAACACAGACACACAGATGTACACATCTTTTAAGTGCTAGAAGCTTTCAGTCTGTTATTTGTTGAGGCTTGTATGTTTAGGCAGACTTCTTAAACTAGGAGATCCCAGACTTCATCCAGATCAGAGCGCTAGCGCTTGGTCTCTGACATCTCACTTTGGTAACTATTGTTCAAGTGATCTTGATTTCTGAGAAAACATGACGTAGTTTTAAACAAGAGTCTGTGTCTCTTGGCCCTTTTGTTACTATATGCTTTCTATTGCTTCCACACAGGAATATGCTTTTGCAAAAAAACAACAGTTGTTGACCAGTGTACTATGGTCAAGAAAAATTTGAAATGAGGTTGGTCTGTTTATAGGCTTATGGAAGTTTTCGCTTTTCATTGCTTTATATTTCAAAGTACTTCAGAGTATTTAGATAGAATGGGGGAAATCCCTGGCTGTGAGCTCAAACATGATCTTGCATCTAAGTTTAAATGCAAGAGAAGTGTAACCACAGAGAACAGCAGGGTAAATACGCTTTCAAGCTTTTGTTCAGTCAGTACCTAAACTGATGAGCCCAAAAGGACGCAAAGAAACGCCCAAACCAATGCAGATTGGGGGTTTCATTCAAACAAGTCTTTTCGGAGTGGAGTTCATAAAGTCGTGCTATATGTGTTTGTGTAAGAAAACTGTTAGATGATAAACTGCTGTCAACTTGGGTTTGTGTTTGCCTAGGACTGTTTCAAAGTTTTTAAACTTCTCTGGATATATAGAATGAGAACTGACAATATGGTCCAAGAAGGCAGAATAAAGCCTCTACTTAATTTGGCCTGAAAGCTTACTGTAATAACACTCCATCCCCATTTTTATGTGGCTGTTAAAAGGCTTTTCTGCAATGGGTGGGGCTGCTTTGGTAAACTGCAGTTTGTGATGTATATTTTTATGGGAATGTCATTGCGGTCGTGGTTTGGCAAGTCACAGTCTTTTTTTCCTTGTCTACAGGACTGTTATAAATACTTTTCCCTGCCTTGTTCTTGGTGTTCACAAATGAATTATTCTTTTAAATCTTTCTTATCTGTCATCTTTCCCTCACTCTCCAAAGCAAACTTTGTTTAAAAAGTTACTCCCTTGGGACTTTCATGCATATCCTGTTATCTGTTTTATATTAGAATCTTTCACGCTGGGAATGTCCTTCCAAAAAGCACAAAACAGCTGAAGCACTTAAATAACAACCACGTTAAGTGCTGAAGTCCACGCATAAACCCAGCATTATTAGCATAAAATTCTCTTTTGCCGTTCCTTGCCCCCCATTGGTGGTGTTAGACTTGTTTCTAACCTCTAGGGCATCATTTCACTTTGTCTAGCCCAGAGATGTAGTGGTTGAAATGTTGTCACTGGTGAAGCCATTGCCACAAAAAGCAGGAAACTTTCACAAAGTTGCTGGTATTTTCACTCTTCTAATCAAATACCAGCGTTCAGAAGAGCCTATGGGAGTGATGAAGTTTTGTCTGCCAATTTTATTTGCTCAGCTAAGAGGCATCTCTCCTTTGCTGCTTTTTGTTGCTTGGGATTGGCAATGTTATGCTCCCACAGGAGCAGCAGATGCATACTTTCCTGAAGAGCAGTATTATCTGTAGTTTCATACTTATGTTTACTGGAATATATAATGAAGTATTGTAGGAAAATGTTTGCTGTGTTCTGCTTTACGTGTATCATTTTAGGTGCATTGTAATTATATGCAGGGGGGTGGGGTGGAAACTGAGCAAGTTGGTTTGGCTCTTTCAAGGGAATACTTCTGTGCCAGTAGCACATGAAAGACTCCGCTAGCTTGTGCTAGCTGCAAACATAAAAATTAACACTCGAACACAAGACATCTCGGGTGGCTAACCTCTGACGTTTGGGGAATGGGAGACAGCTGGCAGGGAATATGGAATAGCATTTATTCATTGCAGCAGCAGTTATGAATTATCACAGTTTTAACTATCCTATTTTTAATTTGTTTATTTTCATAAAATATGCTATACAATTAATATCCTGGGTTTGTTTACTTGCATGCGCGTCAAGATCTTTGCAGGTCTTCCAACAGTTAATTCACATATTGGTAGCAACATAGGCAGCAAAGAGACAGCTGCAACTTTACCTGCAGAAATCCAGAAATACTTCATTGTATACCTTGAAACTTTGCACTTTTTTGGAATTCAGAGTAAGCTTGTTTAAGGATAATTGTCAGGGGTGCTGCTGTTTAACCAACTATTTGAATTCATTATAGGTAGGAAGTGGTGGCAGTATCAGTTTTTGTAGTTCAACTTGCATCCTGATTCAGGAAAATTGATGTTAAAAAAAAAAAAAAAAGTAGCAGGAGAAGATTCTACACCTGTCACGTGTAAAATAAGTTATAGTTTTAATGTC
Source organism: Leptosomus discolor (assembly GCF_034619465.1). NCBI lineage: Eukaryota > Metazoa > Chordata > Aves > Leptosomiformes > Leptosomidae > Leptosomus > Leptosomus discolor. The sequence continues at coordinate 66,136,012 of NC_141392.1, forward strand.
ACTTTTTCCAAGTTTTTGTTTCCCTTGGTAATGTGGAAATATCAACCATTAAACTGGCTTGCTGAAGAGAACTGTTCTCACTACAGTGCTTACGTTTGACAGTAGCAAAAATTATGAACTGCACTTTAAAAATTAAAACACAGAACTGATGTTGCTGCCAAAAAAGGCACTTCTGTGTCTATGCTTACACCCTGAAGCTTTGTAAACAACGTTTATCTATTGAACTCTATTCATGTACATGACAGAGCAAACTGTATTAATGCATGCGAGTTGGTTTCTGGCCATTGTTTCTAAGTTGGATTAGCTGAAATAAAAAGCCAACAGGCATTTTGAATGTGATCTCAAGTAGTGTCTGCATCTGTGTGACATTCAGCCTTGACGTACTGGTGAAATAAATTTAATGGTTATATCTGCTTATGAAAATTACTTACAAATGTGTTCTGCTTGTAGGGGTGTGTCACTAGTGTTCTACCAAAAGCACAGATTAGATGCTTCTATTTCCTTTTCCTGACCTTGAATCCTGGTATTGCGGTTATTTCCCTTTTTTGCATACTGTTGTACATTTCCTAAACATCTGAGATGGTAATAATTCCCTATATGACTTCCACTGAAAAGGAAATGGATACTTGTCAAAACAATGATGTGTCTGAGATTCCAGCATCCAGGAGCTTTATTACACTGAGGCCTCTCAGTTTGCAGGAAAAATTTTCTCAGGTACTAGTAGATTATTTTTCAACCAGTGTTGGAAAGTGCTTTGATTAACCACGTTATTGTAAGTGCCTTGGGAGCACACTTTATGCAAGAGTAAACTTCGTGTTGTAAGTATAAAAAGAAACTGTTTTTAACCATGCCAATATACTATAAATAGAAAGAACAAAAGTTGGAAATGAAAAATTTGTTGTGGCATCTAGAAATTAACCACCTCCAAATCAGAACAGGCTAAATAATTTGCAGAACCCAAATAGATTCTCCCCCCACCCTCTCCCCAATTTCTTTAATAAGAATTGGAAAAAATGAAATGTTTGCTGTGCTTCAGTGGGATTGTGGCAGTCATAGAAAGAGCCATTTGGTGAGGTGGGATGGAGTGGAAGGAAGGGAATGGAGATTGGAGGGACAACATTGCTCAGAATAAATTAGTGCTCACTGCTGGTTTTAATATCTAAAATTGTGGTTATCGTGAGGATTTAATGTGAATAATCAAAATCCACTGTAAACTTGCAAAGTTATTTTTAAAGACAGGGCAGAGATTTTTCTCAAACTGTGGTGTTCTTAGTTTGTTGGACAGATAACAGGAAAACAGAGCTGTCTCTTGACCCATGCTCATTTTCTGGCTGCTGGAATGAATTTGGAACTAAATCCTGGTTTTCCACTGAGCATGCCCTTCTCTAGCAGTGTCAGGGCTTGGGTGGGGTCACTCTTGTTCAATACAGCTTTTCAAAAGGCTGTTGGATTCTCATCAGCTTACAACATTTTTTCAGGGCTGGGGAGCAGCACAAAAATAGCTTGATAAACAGATTATATGTGTATATATGTGCTCTGCCAAAGAGATTCCTTGATTTGAATTAATTTGCTGTTTGAGGTTCTTTTTTTTGCCTTGATATATCAGTATCAAATAGATATAGACAAAAAAGTATTTGTATATTTAAAATACAGAAGGAACAGGATTTTATTATCTCTGGATATGGTATACATAGCACTGAGAGCACTGCAGGATGTATATTTGTTTAAATGTGATATCAAAGAAATTTCGATGTGGGCATCACAACTTGGGTACATGTAGCACTTGAAAGGTATTTATGTTCTGATTTTGTTGAAAGTTTTTAGGTTTTTTTTTTATGATGAGCTTTACCTGTTGTATGGGTGCTGTTACACAGATGATTCAATTCTCAGTGCATTTCATTTAGTTTGGGAAACAGTAATTTCTAATATCTTCTATGTTTTGTAACACATTGTTACGCTGCTACCTAGTGTCAGGAGACAAATTTTAACAAAATAATTGATAAAGAATTCTCACTTGTTTTCATGTCTTGTAGTATTATCTTTCCTTTTTGAAGAGTTGTATCCATTCAACTGAATTACCCTTTAAAACTAATCCTTTTAAGTGGTATATGGATTGCAGTAACCAAGTTATTCACCAGGCAAAATAGAGATGGCATGCAGCATGTGTTTTATGAAAAGTTGGGAGCACTTGAATCATAGGGAATAGATATGTGTTGTTGTGCTGTTTTAACAGGAAGAAGATTTTAAGAAATAGTAACGTTATGATTCTATTTTGACATTACAAAAAGTTAAGGTATCTTCCCTGGAGTTGCCTTACAGAAATCTGTCAGCATAATAGAGTTTAATTGTGAAAACACTGTCTAAACTGCAGATACTCACTTTGCAACTTTATACAGAAATAGCCTTCTTTATCTCGTTTCATTTGCTGTCTATGTCCTTGATTTTTGTGGGTTTTTTTTTTGTCTTCACAGTGAAATTCAGAATTACTCTAGTACTTGTCTTATAGTGGTGCTTCAGAAGTATCTTTTAAGTTCACACCATCCTATGTAGGGACTTGTCAGTGTTTTCCTGGTGAGTCCTCTGTATTCTGTGTATTGCAAGGAATAATGAAGCATCTGCAATAATTTTCTAGCACCACCAAAATTAATTCTAGAGACTTGATGATATTTCAATATTTATATGTAAAGGACAAAAATAATCCAGGAAGGCTACTGTATTTGGTAGGGAAGTATTGTGTGCTTGCGGGTATTCAGCTGTATGATGGCATGGATGTAAACATGAAGGCTAACAAAATATCAGTTATTTGGAATACTGATTTCACTATCTAGGTAAAAGGATGCTTGAGTATAGTTGCCATTAACTCTGTCTGGGCTGCTAGCCACCATGGTGTGCTGGGAATTCTCTGGAAAATGGATTTGAAAGACAGAGGATCCTTTGGGAAGGCACCATTTTGTGCCGTTTCTGCTCTTGGAGATAAGCTTAGACACTGTGTGAATATATGTATATACTTAGACACACACATGTTCATGTAACTGTGTAACTAACATGTAACCTGTGTAACTAATTTTTATTATTATTATAACTGAAGTTATTACATTATGTTAATACTTCTATGAAAGCATTCAATTACTTGTCATTTGAGAGATACACCTGGAATTGGAGTATTGTTGCTGCTTAAAGTTTGACCTTTGAAATGTGCTACTGATTTTTAGAACTATTATGGCACCATCTGCTGACCAATGTACAGACTGGCAATGACAGTTTGCTCACCTAGTTACCTCCTTGCAAATAAGCTTCCAGTTTAGGAGGCAGTTGGGGCAGAATCATAAGGAGAAAGGGTGATTTTTAGTTGGCTTATATTTGGGATAAACAGTTTTAGCAACCTGCTTTAGCAGAGGGATTGGACTAGATGATCTCCAGAGGTGCCTTCCAACTCCTATCATTCTGTGATTCTGTGAAAAGTCTGAATCATAACACAGCTTTAGGTGTCTAGTCACCTGGATTATTGCATAAGGCTCCTCCATGACCTGTGAAGCTTTAAAAGAAATAATTTTGGTGGGTTTTTTTTGCCTATGTGGTATAGGATTGTTCTTGGTAGTCTGTTTGTCAATGCCTTACCCGCTAAGCCTGCAATGAAGAGCCGTGACAGCACAAGATCAGTTCAGGCCCCAGCTTGGGTGGTCTTGTCACAACATGGGAAACCGATGGACTGTGACAGGCTTCTGCCCTGTGGCTACTGCTGAGCCCCACAAAAAAGCAGAGTCTGCAATCTGTCTCTTCAGCCTCTGCAGTTAACCTTGAGTTTTGTGCACAGTGATCATCAAGGAAGGAGCAAACTGGAACGGTCCTTCTTGTCACATTCAGCGTGTAAATACTTAAGTTTGGGTTCAATTGCTAGAGATCACCTTAATTTGAAAATAGGTGGTTAGATTTCATACCTACATTCTCTTTTCTTTGTTGTAACTTTTTTAGGCACGTTCAGTAGTTTTCTAAATAGTTGATCTTTGACTTTAGTCTCATCTTTTTTTTTTTTTCTTTTTTTTGGGGGGGGAATTACTAGATTCAATCGTCAAAGTATGTCTATTTATATGTATATACAGTCCTGTGTATGTATAAATACGGAGAAAGATGCAAGTTCCTATGGGAGAACTGGGGCTTTTTAGAGTTGATGTTTGCAGATCAGTATTTTATTAGAAGCCATGCAATGTAAATGTTACGGATTGATGCAACTAAGCTAATTTTAGGGATGTTTTTGCTTCCTTAAAGATCTCAAAGTTGAAAACCATATTCTTTGGTTGTTAATTTATTCCTTTGCATTCAGAGACCTCCATGTCTTTGCAATTGTAGTAATCACCTAAGTAATGACTAAAAGGTGAAATTGGATTTACTTTTTGTTTTGCCTGCTAATAGAGCGTGTGCAGTTATATTGGCACTTTCAGCAAAATGATGCAGCACAGTGGTGCGCTGCACACAAGCATGCAATGCCATGAATTTTCTTGTTTACATACTGATGATAAAATACAAGTTTTAAAATTTAACAAAAAAAGAAAAGATTTTTCTCATCAGTACGTTCAGCCTGATTTGGAGTATAAACTATTGTACTCTACAGAAATAACTGATTTATGCTTTTGAAAACTCCTTGAGGGGTAGTATCAAGTTCTCAGGTATTACCTACTGGTTAAACCAGACCCTTTTATACTCTGTAAAATTTGTCTGACTGTTCCAGCTAGGATTTTACTACTTTATGGCTTTTATGTTAACAAATTGTACGTATTGAAACCAGTAAGCATATTGTTCCTAAATGACCTGTCCTAACCAACTGTGAAATGCAGAGCAGTCTTATGTGCTTCAGATTACATGATAAGAAATAAAGCACTTTCTTTAAAACAAAACAACAAAATTCACAAGTAAGTAGCTGAAGTACACATGACCTTGTTTCAGGTTTTCATGTTCTTTGCTCTCTTTTTATTCTTTTCTGTGTACCCCATGGGAGCTTTAATATTTGGAAGAGCAAGTGTGTAGTTAGTTAATTTTTGTGAAGATAGTGATTTTTAAAAGGAATTAGTAATAATATAGTGATCCAGAAAATTGCACAACTTTTGCAGATACCCATGTTGGCTTTTAGTGGACTGAGTTGTCACTTATTTCAATAGAAGTAGGACAAATTTTATTTTATCTTATTTTTTTTTTCTTCTATGACATAATGGTTTCTTTGTGAATTCTAGTAGACTGGTGGAGATCTAACTATCAAAGTGATTTTGATTTCTTGAGTTTGCTTCAGTGATAAACTGAAAAAGAAAAAATATGTTTAGGACTGTCTTTTCCTACTTCTATATACTCAGAAAATGAGGTAAATGAGATCTAGAAGCATACGGAAAAATGTTTTTGGATTTGTGCTGATGAATAAAAAATACCGTAACAGAAACAATGAATTAAGATAGAGTTTATCAACTGCAGTGAAAAGAAGCTTTCTATGGTTTTAGTTTGATGTCTGTAACTTTTTAGGATACTCAGTTGTGATCTTTGAGCCACTCTTTTTCTTTCTTTCCTTTTTTTTTTATATATATACTTTATTTTATACTCTGAGTCTTCTGTTTCTGGTTTATCTACGGTGTCAGGAATCCTTTTGGTCAGACAACTACATTTTGAGGTTTTATACTAGGAGATGGAAGAAAGGTATGAACCAACTGACAAATTTGTACATTTGAGAGGAAAGAGAGTGATAAGCAAAGAACATAGCATTCTGCCCTGCTTTCAGGTGTGAACTCCACCCAGCATTAATTTCTCCTCAGTGAAATAAAAAGGGAGAGGAAGGGGTGAATGAAGAGGGGAGAGAATAGCGGTTGTCTTTGGTTGCTTCTTGGCCAGCACCCTTGCTTGGGGAAGTTGGTAGAGTTATGGTTAGGGCACAACTTCTGCTCCCCATAAAAGTGAGACCTGTTTAACAAACTTAATTCATCTTTAGAAATTGCAAGGTTGTTTCCAATACTTTTTACCCTCCTGCCCCCACCTTGGTCCTTGCAGTTTGGTTAGATCTGCATGAGCCAGGTTTTCAGGAGGATTATAGAAGATACAGGTGTTACGACTAGAGGTTTAATGCCAACTGCAAAATCTACAAAGTTTTTTTTTTTTTTCATTGCTCAGACCTTGGTGATCCTTCCATTTGAGCATCTCCCTAAGGTTCCTTCTCTATTGTTCACTCTTCCTGCAAGATTCTTACTCTTGTTCTCCTTTCTCATTTCAAAATGAAATATGTATTTAAAGTTACCTTGCATTATGAAAGAGGCGAGATGAGAACCTTATCCTGCTGCAGCTGGTACAGAGCTTAAAAAAAAAAAAGGAGGGGGGGTCAAAAATACATAGTGTGCTTATGCTACGTAGTAAGAGCAAATAAGAGTTTACTTGGAGACGGGAGGGGAAGAAAAGATGCAGTTAAAGTTTAGAACTGTAAATTTTCAAACTAATTTGATTTATTTCTTCCCAATCTCTCTTCTGAGACAAATGCTGTCTGCATCTCGTTTCAGTTTTCTTTCTGACACATTGTTGGCTGTTAAGACACAGGACTGGGTTGGATCTTCCAAGGTCTTACCCATCAGTTCAGTAGGAGATCAGATAGAAGCCATTTCCAGATAACCTGGTTGCTTGATCTGCTTGACTGTTGCGAAGGTAACATCAGAGACTTTACAACCTGCAACAGTAGATGCTGGTTGCAGAACTCTTATGTTTTATCCCCCACGGCTTCTGTTTTTCCCTGTGGACTACAAAACTGGAGGATCTGACAGAGCATTGCAATAGTGAGTGCAAGGGAAGGGAGTGCTTGGAAGGGCAGGTAGACCTGATTTTCTCTTTCTCAAGGGATGCCTAATTCTTGTGCCAAAATGAAACTCTAGAAAAAAGAAATGCATCAAGCTCATGTGGTGAAGGTAGATATTTTGGGAAGACTATCCCTTACACTTTTGGTCAGTGCTCTTGTTCAGTGGATTCACCCATCTCTCAACAGCTCATTCAGACTACTAGGAGTATAAAGAAATGTACAGGCTTTGTGAAGAGGTGTTTTGTTTTGTAGGTTTTTCCTCTTTATCCCTCATTTTTGTTACTGGAAAAGCACTGAAATTACAAGCATATAGGAAATTGAGCTCATGAAAGAAATCATCTCCTGCTGTGGGCATCAAATGAAAGCATTAAATTAACATGGTTAGACCTATTCAGACAGGGGCTGTAACAAGTTTCCCTTGTTTCTGCAATATAAAGCCAAGTTTTCCTGTTAACTATAACTTTGATTATGAAAACCTGGGCACTTGGAGATGCAGAACCTTTCTTGTTTCACACTGAGCAAGTTTGTACCACCCACTGCTATCCTGTCTAAATTTAATCAGTTAAGATGCCTTACGTGGTATCCTCAGTTCATTTTATTGTTAGAACAGTATCATAGGACCATGTTTACAGGGTGATTTACTTTGCTTAGTTCTGAGGAATTTTCTGGAGATGCCTCCTGTTTGACTGTATAAGCAAAATATGATCTTAATTTCGAGAGTGGTATATAAATGAATTTTATTGGTGTGTACATGTATTTTTTCATGCGTTTGTGCATATTTTGAAAAGTAAAAAAAGCATGCAGGAAATACAGTGATTTTCCTTTTCCTGTGGCTTCTTTGAAGATTTGTTTATCAAGTAGTCTAAAATTTTTTTTTAGCTACTCTGAGAAGAAATTGCTTCTTTCTTAGAGATGCATGAGAAAATCACCACCGTCTCTGTTAATAGTGAAACCTCCGTTTTGGCTTTAAGCAGAGAGGATTGATACTCTCTGATCAGGAGAAGTTTGGATTTTTCTCTCTGAGAAAGTTTATTTTGGTTTTATATATATAGTGTTAATTTTGATAATAAACTTTTCCAGTATTATTATTATTTATACCTACCATTAGGAAAGAACAGCAGCAATTTTGTGTAAGATATGAAGGTGATAGCAAAATGTAATTTGACTAGTAGCAGCAGCTTCAAAACTAGTATGCTAATATGTGGCTTTAAATAGCAAATTCTTTACTTTCAACAGCTAGTCAAATGGAAACCTGCTTTTCAGAGGCCTATTACCTCTGAGATAAATTATACTTACATAAGGCTTGTTGTGAAAAGAGTATTAATATTTATTAATAATATTAAAACTTTAAAGGTTTTATAAAAAGTGGAAGGAATAGCTACATAGCTGTGTTATTTAAGCTTGAGATGTACTCAGAAGTCTCTGGTTATAGCAGTAAAGATACTAACTTTTCCTTTAGTTCCCCCACTGGTGAATGTTTTACTTTAGGTAGTGAAGTTTATGGTAACAAACAAAGAAACATCCACATGTGTTTACTTTTGGTCTCAAGATGCTTGCTTAATACGAATTTGCCTGTAGATAGTGCAAGTTTCCGATGTCTAAGCTTCTTACTAAGATAACCGGTAAATTTGTTTCCTTTGGCTCAATATTGTCCATCTCTTGTGCCAGAAGGGCTTATGTCTTATATATCTGGGCACCTATTGGTTCCCCTGCTGCCCCCCCCCCCCCCCCCCCAGCTTCTTTTTCTCCTTGGGAATGGCTTAGTTTTTAACTTTATTTCTGACTACTGCTGAATGCGCTTTGGAAACCTGGAGGCAAAGTGTTGCTGCTGCCTTGTCATCTAAACTAGTTTCCAGTTGGCTTCAACTGCTGGTTAAAGTGTTGTGCAAGTTAGCTGCATCAAGCCTGAACTGGATTGCCTTCTCCTTGACTCTTTGGGCAGGGGTGGGGGCAGCAGCCGTTGAATTCAGCAGGAGTCCTGAACTAATAGCATCCTGACTCAATGGCAGTCATTGATGGCAATGAATTTTAATGGAGAAGGCCCAATGTTTTAAGGTTATAAATGTGGTTGTAACTAAGCTGCTAACCTTCAGGCCGGACAAACAGACCATCAGTTTAATACTAATTGTTTTAAGAAGGTTGTAAATAAATACAAGTGACTTCTAATGGTATCTAACTATTTTAAACTTTGTTTGTTGGACCCTGGTGTGCTTATTTTTGTTGGCTCACTTCAATAAATTGGAAAAAATAATTATATTACATTTCTGAAGTAATGCAGTCCGGTGCCACACAGCTAACAAAATTTGTTTATTCTAGTTAATATTTTTTCAAACCAATAATGTGAAGATTAAAGATTACTATCGCATATCCTGTTGTTAGAGTATTATGATTTGGCTTTAATTTCATTGAAGGAAGAGCAGGCAGAAGTGGTGAGAGACTGTAAGAGTTATGTATGATTTTATTGATCAGTATGAACTTGTAATTAAGAACTGAATCTTACTTAAAAAAAGTACACTTCCTGGTGTTATTAGTAATTTCAACAGTATCTTCTAACTTTTTTTATACTCTGTATCATGCTCACCATCCTTTTTTTCCTATTTCTTGGTAAGTTTGCTTTTGGATTTTTTTTTTTTTTCCCTTCCATCATTGCCACTGGCTCACCATGGCTCACCTGAGCTAAGGGAGTTGTGAAAATACACCCTTAACTTCAAATGCAACAGATTTGACTGTAAACTAAAACTTAAATACTAAAGCTGTAACTTCTCATCTAAAAGTCATTGTTTCTGGTACTGTCAACTGTAAGCCTATTGGTTGCTTCTTTGCTGTAAAGGTATGGATGCTAAGGAGGATGGAAGTGTTACAGAAGGTCTAAGAGTATAGATACTTTAACTCAGTTGCTTTTAAGGCAAGAATGGCTTTTCTTAATATAAAAAGGAACAACTAGAAGCATGCACTCTTTCTGAATTTAAAAAGACTTTCTGTATAAAACCTGCATTATCTTGATAAGTGTCACTGAATAGTAGGGGAGTTGTATATACCAGTTTAACAAGAGAAAGTGGGTGCTCTTCTGGGTCAACCAAGAAGCCCACTAGAAAGAGAACTGAAGTTACTCATGAAATAATCTTGTCTGATAATAGTAGGAGTAGCTTGTAATAAAACAAATGCATTTCAGTGAGCACACTTAATTTTTTTATCAAGGAGAAAGAAACTATTGGTAGATCTATCTCTCTCAAGTAGTACTTTTGAAAATCCTTATCTGCAGAGCACTAAGTTTTAGCTTACTGGTTTTACTTGTGAGCTGAAAATATGAAGAGAAGTATTTCTTTAACCTCAATAAGTTTAATTTAGAAACTCTTGTAGATTTTTACTACAAGTTACTGCAAATAATGTAAGAGTCAGGAAAAGTAGTGATGCTACATAACAATACTATCTTTATTGTTGCTTCTTTCAGTGTAAGTTGTGACAATGACAACTGAAGTTGGCTCGGACACTGATGTAAAGAAAGATTCTGAGCAGCTGGGACCAGACAAAGCCAAGGACAAGCCTGAAGAAGCATCAGAGACTCCAGAAAATCAAAAGGCCAGGGAAACATCCTCTGAAGAAGCTCAAGATTCTTACTCTGTCCCAGCACCAACTAGCCAAAGTAGTCCAACTATCCAGAAGAAGGGAAAAGCTTCACCTGAAAGCAAGGGTATTTCTCGTTTCCTTCCCCCCTGGCTTAAGAAACAAAAATCGTACACCTTGGCAGAGTCCAAAGATGAGACCAAGAAAAGAACCCCAGGGGAAGAACAAGTAGTTGAAGAAAGTGGAAGCCAGACACCAGAGGGGGTGGCTCAGCCAAAAAAGAGCTTAGAAGATGCAGCATCTGAAAATCAGCATAATGCTAAAGCAGATGACAAAGAAGAAAAACACTCTGTTAGTAGTGCTGAAACACAGGTACGTGTGGGAAGGCTAATAGATGCTTTGGAGTAACTTTAATGAGACCTTATTCATGATTTATGTAGTTCATGTAAAGCTTTGTTAGGATCATATCAGGGAAAAAATGACAGCTACTGTCTGGCGTTTTGTGCAGTTGGGTTGATGATACAGTTACAAGTAGCGTAGCTGCTTTTAAATGTTCCTTCTCTGTGGCACCATTTTTTAGTCCAGTCATTTGAGATGTCTAATTTTAGCATAACCTCACACTTTGGCATAGTTCAGAGGAACACTGAATTGTACCATTGTGGTAGAAATGTGCAGGGATAAAAGGAGAAACTTCTAAAGTCAGTTTTGTCTCTAAAGTCATTGGATTGCACGAATACCTCCTTAGTGACTTAACCACAACAAAAACCAAATGGATTATCTCTGAGTCCTTATCTCAATTTTTGTTATAATTTACCTGGAAACTATGCTTGCGGTCACTGTTCTTATTGATTCATTCCGGGAGGTTGGTGCTGAGTTCCAAGACAGACCTTATGCAGTGCTCCAGAATCTCGCTTTTTGAAAAGTTCCGTGTCAGTTCTTCACACTCAAACCTCACATTCTGGGGTGGCAAAGATTATTAAGGGCATAGAGAATCTTCCATAGGAGGATGGGCTGAGAGAGCTGGTCCTGTTCAGCTTGGAGAAGGGTCAAAGGGAATCTTATCTATGTATATAAATACCTGAAGGGGGGAGGGAATGAAAAGGAGCCAGCCTTTTCTCAGTGGCATGCAGTTAAACAACAAAATGCAATGGGCACAAATAAAAACATGAAATTCCATCTCAAATCACAAAAATAAATAATCTTTTTTTACTGCGATGGTGGGTCATACACGGGAAGACGTTGCCCAGAGAAGTTGTCTCCATCTGTGAAGATATCCAAAACCCAACTGGATACGGTCCTGGGCAGACTGCTCTAGGGGGCCCTGGAGGGGCCCTAGAGGCATTGGACTAGATGATCTCAAGAGGTCCCTTCCAACCTCAACTGTTCTGTATAACTTGACTTTCATAAACAGTTTTTTAGTTTTGTATAGTTCCTGTAGCTTCTTGTTAAATTTGTTTCTGTCAGGGGAAAAAAAAAAAGGCAATAAAACATCTTAAAAAAATAGAAAATCTCATTTCAAGGAAAAAAAAATAGAAGAGAAGAAAAAAAAAAAAGCACCTTCTGTGGCTTGAGAGCAAGAATATCTGGTCCCCAAAGGAAGAGTTTAATTCTTACACTGGTTATTGTGCCTCCAATATGTGCATAACTTTAATGAAAGCTTAATGTCTTATTTATTAGTAGCTTATAAAAGAAATTAACAAGATAAAAATATCCACCTTTCTGAGTTTCAGTCATTGTTTAACTGTATTTTATATAGCCTGCCAAAGAAGATGGTAAAGAAACAGAAGTAGAGAAAGTTGCAGAGGAAAAGGAAGAAAAACAGGAAGAAAAAGAAAAAAGGGAGACAAAAGAAGTGCAAACAGCTGAAATTAAAACAGAAAACATTCCTCAGAAGTCTCCAAAGAAAGTTAAAACTGTGCAGTGTAAAGTCATGCTTCTGGATGGCACGGAATACAGCTGTGACCTAGAGGTAAGGCATCAAGTCTATATAGAGCTCTTTTTCTATAGAGAAGAAAAAGATTTGCTTTCATTGCACTGAGAGTTTAACAAATACATTTTTGTATATCTAGTGAGCTCATTACAATGTTACATTCACATTGCTATCATTAGGGGACAGTTATCATTTAATTTTAAAACTCCATCTTTAAGACTAAGGTTTTCCTGAAGGTAGTGTCACATGTACTAATAAAGTTGTCGTGAGTTCATTTTTTTTTTTTTTTTTTGAGTTATCTCAAATGGAGAACTAAAGTTTAAAAAAAGTTTCCTTCGAAGAAGAATTCTGTTACAGATATAAAATACATATTTGTATTTAAAGTTATATTCTAGTTCCAGATTTTCGTGGCTGCATGGATTGCTCGTTTACAACTGTAAATCCCTGGGTTAGATATTATGTATATTTGTCCGTTAAATCTGACTGAAGATCAGTAACAGAAACAGGGATGGTAAGCTAAATGAAAAATAGCTTCTTGGGTTTTATGGCTTTAATATCCTTTGAATATATATATACTCTCTTTCAGTCTGACCATAGTGTCCAAGTTCTAAGTCAAATAGTAGTTGTTTAATATTTTAGATCAAGATTAAATTATGAAACATGTAATTACATGAAAGGAGGAAAAAATTTGCATTCAAAAATCTTATTTCAGTGAAATACCCTTCGGTTTGATTATTTTGTGAGAATTTTTATATGATTATGGTAGTAAGTAGTTCTTAAAAGCAGATTACTTCAGGCTAGCACTGTCTTGCGAAAGATGCCAGTCACTTCAGTACAAAGGTGTGAGAGCCTGTTCTCTATTAGAAAGTTCAATTGTAATCACTTTTGCCAGTAGAAGTTGCAACACTTTCTGAAGGGTTGGGAATTTTTTTAACTAGAAACTCCCTGTTTCATGCTGGATTGATGTATACCCCAGAAATAAGGTAATTTATTTAATACTGGGATATGGTGCCCCCTTGGAAAGAAGACAGTGTTCCTTGTAGGACGATTTATATTTGGGAGCCATGCTTCCATCCAGCCAATTGTAAGACATTAAAATTTGCTTAGTTCTATTTTGTAATTCCAATAAACTTTGCAAACACTTGAGAACCACGTTCGTATTACCTGAAGACTTCAGCTTTGTATCTCAATGGTTGTGTAGGTGAAGTTATCAAATTACCAAATATTATTTAAAAAAAAAAGTACTAATGCACTATTCTTAGTCTATAACCTGTGTTAGTTAGAAAAACTTTACTTTTCCAGCTTGATCATCTTCTTATCAGTAAAGAGTTAATGGCAAAAGCCTGAAGATGCAATTTGGAAATTAATGGAAAAAGGGAGGGTCAGATTAGGGAACTTTTAAACTAGAGATGCAAGTCCCATGGGACCTTATGGGATGCACCCACAAGTGCTGAGTGAGCTGACTGGTGTTACTGAAAGGCCATTCTTGATCGTCCTTGAAAGGTCCTGGCAGTCAGGGGCAGGTTCCTGGGATTTGGCAGGGTTGTGTGGGAAAGCAAATGTCATTCCTGTTTTCAAGAAGGAAGATGTGGGAAATGTCAGGCTGATCAGCCTCACCTCAATCCTCGGCAAGATTATGGTGCAAATAACCCTTTCCAAACCTCTTGAGGACAAAGTGTTTGGCAGTAATCAGCATGGATTTACAAAGGGGAAACCATACTGTCTACAATGTGGTGACTGGCTCTGTGGATGAGGGGCGAGCTGTGGATATAGTCTCAGCTTTAACAAGAGCTTTTGCTGCTTTCCCATGATTGTTCTAGACAGGTGACATATGAGCTAGGTAAGTGGACAAGTGAGGTGGACTGGAAACAGGCTCAACTGCTGGGTTCAAAAGGTTGTGATCAGCAGCCCAAAGTCCAGCTGGAGGCTGGTCGCTAATACTATACTAAAGACATTGATACCGAGGCAATTAATGACCTGGATGATGGCACAAAGTGTGTCCTTAGCAAGTTTGTAGATGATGATAAAACTGGGAGGAGTGGCTGATATATCAGAGGGACCTGGACAGGCTGGAGAAATGGGCAGACAGGAATCTCGTGAAGTTCCACAAAGAGAAATACAAATTCCTGCACCTGGGGAAGAACAACCCATGTACCAGTACGGGCTGGACTGATTGGCTGGAAAGGACTGGGGGGTGTGTGGGGTGTGTGTCTTAATGGACAAAGCGACTGTGGGCCAGCAATGGGCCCTTGCAGCAAAGAAGGCCAACAGCTTCCTGGCCTGCAGGAGGAAGAATGTTGGCAGCAGGTTGATGGAGGTGGTCTCCCCCTCTGCTCAGTACCTGGAGTACTGGGACCAGTCCCCAGCAGCCCAGTGCAAGAGAGACTTTAACATACTGGAGAGAGTCCAGCAAAGGACTGCAACGCTGATGAAATGTTCTAAGCATCTCACATATGAGAGTGGACTGACAGAGGTGGAACTGTTCAGCCTGGAGAAGAGGAGGCTCAGGGAGATTTTGATGCTGTGTACAAATACTTGGCTGGGGGATATGGAAAGAAGATGGAGCCAGGTGCTTCTCAGTGATGCCTAACTATAGAATGAGAAGAAATTAACACAAGCTGAAGTACAGGTAATTCCATTGAAACATTATTGTGAGGGTGTATCAATTGAGGGTGATCAAACACCAGAACAGATTGCTTAGATAGGTTGTGGAGTCACCACCCTTTGAAATATTCAAAATCTGACTAGATAAGGCCTTGACCACCCTGTTGTGAGCAGGTGTGTTAGACTAGGTGACCTCCAGAGGTCCCTTCAAACCTCAACTAATGTACATAATTTTACTATTGTATGAGTATAATTTGGGAATTACTCTAAACATGTTAGCTGTGTTAATAATTTAATTTAGACTACATAATGCACATTGCACACATACTCTGTCAATTAAAAACTGATGATAGGATGAGTGGTATTACAATACAATTATTATTGGAGATATAAAACCAATGGCATAGCTGTAAATCCATGAAGTTGACTAATAATGTAACAATCGCGGTGCCTATATGCAAACTGCTCCCAAAAACATTGCACTGGTCCCTGTTTGACGCTACCACCTTAACGTTTTGCAAGGAGCTATCTAATGTACTAGCCTAGTAACCCGTCTTCCCATACCTAGTCGTGATGAATTGAAGCTCTGTTATGTTGGTGGTTAGCACCTGCTACCTATTGTGGTGTGGCATATCGCTGAGGTGGAATTATGATTCTGACTTAGGCATTTTGGTGAAATATTAATCCTCATGCCAGCAATTCTTAGCCGTGCTCTACAACTTTCACTGTGAAAAGATATCTTTGAAGTAATTTTGAGTTTACTGAAAAGGTGGTATTGCTGAAGAAGCACAAATGGAGAAACAACATAATTCAGTATAAAATATTTTTCGTATTTTTAAGTTAGAGTATGAAGCGAAACTCCTTTTTTTTCCTTTTTTTTCTTTTTTATGTCTTGGATTCTCAAAACAAGTAGTTTTGTATGTGGTCCTTTTAGCAAGATGGTCACTTGTGACTTTTTTTCACTTGCAGGAAAAAGCAGTTCCATAAAATCTCATCGATTTATCACTGTTGTCCAAATGCCTGTTTTTGTCTAGCTTTTGTCAAGTAAGACAATAATGAAGAACTTCCTTAGGTTTATTCCACGCTTGTGCTATTGGAACACTGCACTTTGAGACGACACTGTCAGTGAGTACAGATGAGTTCAGGCATAATATCCCTAGCAATCCCTATTTAAACAGCTCCTAAAATAGCAGCTCTCTTTTGTTACTGCTCATTGAAATCCGTGATCTGGGCCAGTTGTTTGGTCTGACACCCATCTTTTTATTTCCCTCTATTTTCCTTTATTTTAAAAAGTAATCTTAATATAGGTTCAGGTGTTAGCTATCTTCCTGTGTCTCAGTTCTGACGGGTTTTTTAATTTAATTTTCATTCTTTTTTCTGTTCATCTTGTTTTTCTTTTTTCCTGAAAGAGCAGAATATCCACTGACAATAGTCTGTGTGCTTAGGAAGAAATGTAATTTCGGTAGACCAGAAACTGCTCTCTAAGCTGCTATCCATGTGGTAGTTAGACTTCTATCCTGCTTATATTCCCTTTTGCTTTGTGAGCTTAATTTAGTTCTAGACATATTTGTGGCTACATTTTTTTCAGCTCCAGTGCTTTAAAACACTTCAACATACTTAATTTTTTATAACATGGATTATGAATTTTGGATATTGAAAGAAATAAACCTTGTTTCATACAACATCTTATACAAAAAACAGCTCCCTCCCCACCCCCAACCGTTGAAGCTGGTTTTGTTCTTTATTTTGGAAAGCGACATGTTTGATACAAATTAAATTAGATTAATTTCTCAAAGTTGACTGTATATAGAAAGAATTTTTTCAAACTCAAAAAAATTTGACAATTCAACAGGATGCTAATAAGCTTTCGTAGAATACATAATTGTATTGGAAAAGAGTTTACAGTTTTTGGTTAAGGTTGATGTTTAATAAAAGAAGTTCATCTGGAATTAGTTTTTAAAAGCGTATTATCTTTGAGATTTAGACTAAGCAGCAAAAGCTCTATAGAGCTTGGTCTGGACCAGGCTCTCCATGCTTCACTAAAACTTTTGGAAATTTAGTCGTTGTCAAGTGACAATTTGATATCCTAACCTGCTGACGAAAATTGAGTTCAGCTATATTCCTAAACGCTTGAATTCTGTAATACGAAGCTGAGATAAGTAGAGGGATTAATTTAAGAGAATAGGTAAAGTCCTGTAATTGTGATATGACTGAAGCCAATTTGTGTAAATTAAGATACCGGTTTTCTGTCTTGGCTACCACAGATTCTTATTTGTAATGGTAACCCTGATATTACACAAGGATCTTCTTGTCTTGGCAGTTGAGAACTGTGTGCTGACATGTGTGGCAGTGGCTTTATTTTTGACTGAGGGAAAAGAATTTTCAAGGCAAGATTGAGAAAATTATAATCTTTAGCAAATGTTTATGGGTCACATGAAACAGGCTTACTGTTTTGAGTGAAAGGTACTTGGATCTAATCCTCAATATGTTTCATGACCAAACTCAAATGCTACTATTTTATCCTTCAGTGCCTCTTAGACTGTTAAGTGTTCTGCAGCATCTGTGTTCAAAACCAGAAAAAAATTGTATTTAAGTATGTGCATTGTCAACATAGTTCAGCTCAAAGAGGGCAGAGTTAAGTTGTTTCAAGAATAGCCTTCCCTTAGCACAGTTTTTACTGTGCTCCAGAAGTTGCAGTGTAGGTGAATGTTATGCTCTTCAGTGGGCACAAGTTGCTGCAAGTCCGCTCACTTCATGTTCTTGATCTGTTTAACTAAGATTGGCCTTTTAAAATAATTATTTAGCATTTGAAGTACCAAATTGGATCACTTAAACTGTCTCAGTTTCATTGACTGTAATTCTATAGTGCAGCCAATGACTATGTAATCCCGCTGAAACAGTTTTGCTCTGCTTTCTAGATTTTTCTTTCTTACAAAAGATGTCAACGTGAGAGTCCTTGGGGAAAAAAGAATCAGGAACAATACAAGTTTGTATAGCACTCAGAATTAATGATACCTTTTAAAGCCCTGTCATTTCACTGAATAGCTTGTCTGTTTGTGTATTTTTCTGGTGTATTTGAATGGACGACATCATGGTTTTTCTTTGCAAGTACTAATTTATTTTGGAACCATGAGAAAAGTGAAAGAGATGAGTTGTTCCAAAAGATCTTCTGAGGAAAAGCTGTGTTCTCAGCTTAACTGGCGTTGCTTGTCCTATGTCCTCCTCTGATGGGGGGATGGGGTGGGGGAGTTGGTTTTATGATTTTGTTTTCTTTGCAGAAAAAAAAGTGTGAACCTTACCTTTTTTTTTTTCTTTTTTCCTTCAAGACAAGTAATAGTGATCACTCATATTGTTTGAGGAAATATAATTCCCAGACCAAAGTTTAAGCATTTGACCAGGTCTATGGCTCTATCTGATTTCTACGCAGCCGCCTTCTGTTATTTTATACATGTACCTTTGTCCGTCCCTTCTCTATGCACCTATGCGTCTGGAAGAAGAAGTAGTGGGAATATCAACAGTGCACATAATAGTTAGGATAAAGTTAGGATAAGCGAGGATGGAAAATAAATTTCCTGCCAATTCCAGGTCCAGTTTACACACAAAACTACTCCAAGCTTTTTTTTTTTTTTTTTTTTTTTTTTTTGTGGTACTAGGGATTCAGAAGTTGTCTGAATACTTTCTGCATCCTTTGTTAAGATTTCTGTTACAGAGTTTCTTGAAATCATCACTTGGAGAGAGAGTAATGAAGAAGCCCAGGAACTTCTGTCTTCAGCCTGTTGCATCTTGCAGGGCTCTGTTACGACTAGCTGTGTTGCATGCTATGTGAGCCTTCCTTATGCTTCTGGTAACACATGCTTCTTAAAGTGGCTGGTGTTACTTTTTCCAATTTTCTGGATTACTACCTATAAATAATGGTGAATTGCGAAAGTTTTCTGTAAGAGATGGTGTTTGTTATAGAAGTGTTTGACATTCTGAGTGGTTGAGACCGACACACATCCAAGTTATTTTTCTTTGAATACTTCTTAACTTGTTTTATGCACAGAATTTTGAATTATATGCAGCAGAAATGGTATTTCCACATGGGTGATGCAGCTTGCACATGGCATCATAGGTAATTGTATCTGAGAAGCTGACAGTTCTTCAATGAAGAAAAAGCTGGCTGCTAGTCTATCCACAAATTAAGAAAGAATTTGACTTTTTGAATGTCCTGATTTAGCTGCTTTAGGGTAAGAGTTCTGCACTTTAATGTTAAAAGACAAAACCATCTTTTAATATGCTGTAATGTTAAATTTGGGGAGAAAATATAGATTTATCTGCAGATGATTCACATTAATCTTTTTTTCCCAAGCATCATCTTCCCCCAATGCCAGCAGAATTAGTCAGGTTGACTTTCAAGAGCTGGAATAAGAGGCATACAGTTTGCTGAGGTGAAACTACAGTATGTCTGTGACAGTAACTAGTAGACAAGGACAGTAAGTAGATTGTGGTGTCTTGCTAGCTCTTATCATCTTTGATTATTTTGGTTTGGTTTGGTTTTGTAGCTGAGCAACAATTGTGAGGATGTTCTGGAATTTGGTTTGACCATGGAGTTTCACAAGTGCATTGTGAAATACCAATGTAAAACTTTCCAGTTTATACAGGAAAAATGGGAGTGCTCTAAGGCTTCTTATCCCTATCCCCTGTAAGCAAGGGTTAATGCTACATTATCGTCAATTCAGAAGGGCAGGGATAGAAGCAGGTTTTGCACAAGGGAACTGTATGTATCATTCACTCAAATTATTTATTTATTTATTTATTTATTTTTCCTTGGAATCTTCAGAAAGGAGTTGAATTTTGGGAGCAAATATTTATAAGGAACTCTGATGAATCTACTCTATGGAAAAAGAAAAAGATAAACAGCACAAATTGCAATGCAATTATAAACTTAGTTGTATCAGTACAAAATTTACAAGGGTGTGCACTTTGTTCTAATTGGAATAATTTTAGTTTATTTTGAATGGATTTTGTATATGTGCACACTTAGCCTGTATTATATGAATAAAATTGGGATTTATTTCAATTTAGTCTAGTTAAAATTAAATCGATGTAACTTTTGCATAATGACATTTTCTCAGAATCTATATTGAGTCAAAGCACTTTTAGGGGAAAAAAATATTTATCTATGTATTTATATGTGATATGGAGAATGCATTGAGAGATTACAGAGTAAACAAAAATTGGTTTCTGTGATGAAATGTTTGTGAAAGTAATTCCTGTGTGTGTGTTCTCTCTCACATGTTGTGTCACTTGGTGAGTGCCGCAGAATAGAAACTGATAGGAGATGCTCAGTTAGGAAAAAAAAAGTCTCAACAAAATAGGCTTAGCATGTTGAGATTTCAGTATGAAATTGTTCATTAGGGAAAGAAAAACAGTTCACTTATGGCAAATCAGCATGTTTGTACTGTGGTATAGAGACATCTTTGCAAATTACAAAAATATGATGCTGTTCTTTCATAATTCAGAATTTGTCATCAAATGTTGCTGTAGGAGTACAGGTACACTTGTGCCCTTCTTTGCCTTGTTTCTTTGCCGCTTGTATGTTTTGTGTGTTGATAATTAAGTTCTTTTTTTTGCAGTCACCTAGTGTTGTTTGACAATGGAATTATTTCCTCTGGCTTGTTTTTACATGTCTTTCCTGTTGCCCAAGGCGTGCCTGACATGGTTCATATTTGGCTTCCAACATAAAGCACATCTAGGATATTTCTCTTTTTTGAGGGTTACTTGGTAAATTAATTTATCACTTCTGAGACTGATCCGTTTGTTCTTTTGCCCTTAGAACTCTTTATTTTGCCTTAATAAGTCTTCTGACTAGTGTCAACTTGCGAGTTTGAACTTTAAGTCAATAGTTCTTTTTCTACAGAACTGTTTAAACAGATATTTTAGCTTCTTTTCTGATGATTTCCTTCATTTTTTTTTCTCATCTATCTTTGTACTTTTATTACTTTGCTTTTGTAGATGCAAATTTGAAGGACCTGGTTTATAGTCTTTTTCTTGAGTATAACTTCTCCAGATATGCTTGTCTGAATGCCAGTGTAGATACAACATTTAAGGTACTCCACATTGCCCAGAAAAGTCCATGACCTGTTGGCATAATGGAGCTAAGACTTGTATCGGGTGAAACCTATTCCTCAGTTTGTTGTTATTTGAAATTCTCACTGTAGAGTTTCATGGTCTTTGACTTTTCCCAGAAATGAACCATAATCAATTCTCTCTGCATTGGTATCTTGGGTAGTTGATAAAATGTCTCTGTGGTCTGTAAATGATTATTCTGTATCTTGGCTACTTGCTCTGAGGAATTAAAAACTTCTAAGTGAGGGGAGTAGTGTTATAAACTTTGTTACCAGCTATTCTTCAAACTTGCTTTACTTTGTCTTTTGGGAGTCCAGAATGTTTCACAAGGAAGCAAAATGACCTCCATTGAAATGTTATATTTAAACCCTTTAACTTTTAGTATGACATGTATAAAGTTTAAGTCCACAGGTTGCACATTAACAAAATAGATTGATTTTCTGTGTTCTGTAGCTTTAAGTAAATGTCTGAGGCCCTTTATCTCTGGGCCTCTGAAATCTTCTTTAGTATAATACTTCCATACAGTATTATTTTGTGATATATGTTATGTGTACACATGTGCATGCAATAGAGCATGAGCAATTAAACTAATTTTTTTTAAACCTTAAAACCTTATAGATAATGTCCATGTAGCCTCAGACTCTTCAGTGTAATATGTGAATGCATGGAGAGGAGGAAAAAAGAAGAAGCTATTGTTTGAGTAGTTCTGGAGGAGCATGACTTAAAACATTTTTCACAGGCTGTGAACTGTTAGGACCTTTCAGTTACCTTTTATCACTTCCTTTGAAGAGAATTCACTTATAGGGAAAACATGTATCAGAGAGACTTGTCAAAGTATGTGGGGATGAAAGATATTGAGTGATATTTGCCAAAAATTATAAATGACTGAATCTTTGTCCTTACTTGAAATGACAGAACCATATTTAAGAATAAAATAACTTAGGTTCATGATTCAATAGTGCAATATTTATGAGATGTAATGGCAGTTGAGTTTTAACAGCTTGAGTAAGCAGGCTGTTGAAATGGCTGAGATTTAATTTCTAGAAGTGATTTTTTTTTTTTTTTTTTTTTTTTTGCACAGTGCATTGCTGTTTTTTCCTCTTATTCTGTGGTTTCTTAAGTAGGTGAGAGGAAATCTTGTCATTACATTTGGGATCTGTGTTAAAGACTTTCAGATTTTCTGCTTTAAATGTAATCAGGGTTTAGTAGAGGATAATGCAGTTTAAACAAACTGCATTA
Source organism: Leptosomus discolor (assembly GCF_034619465.1). NCBI lineage: Eukaryota > Metazoa > Chordata > Aves > Leptosomiformes > Leptosomidae > Leptosomus > Leptosomus discolor. The sequence goes on from NC_141392.1 coordinate 66,158,271, forward strand.
AAGTGCTAACTGCATAATGATTACTAGTTAGAAGCAAATGAAGATCCTATTGAGTTTTGCTGCATTCAGTCAGTGGTCTAATTAAATATTTATAACAAAAGGCATTTAAAAGATGCCAGCATTGACTGTGTTTCATGCACGTATGAACAAGTGAAATATACTGGAGTTGACATAGATTCTATGGTTACTTACGGTTTACTAATACAAGTAAAAATATGTTTGCTTAATGTACAATTAAGATCAGTTTTTAACCCTAAAACTAAGAAAAGTCTGAATGAACTTTATACAGAACAGATTTCTAATTGTAGTTGAGTTTTGCTTTGCAAATTTTTATTTCCTGACTGCTTAGATGTGTAGAATAATGTTTGAATAAATCTAAGTAGTCTAATTAAAGTATGACATCTTTTATTTAGAAAAAAAAAGAGAACATTACATTTGACACATTTTTAAAATATTGGTCCAGATTCAACAGGCACCACTGAAAGTAATGTTTGTGTGTGAAGTCATCTCAAAGCCAAAAGATGCTCTCTACATTACTGCAAAGTTCATGCAGAGGGAACCAAAACCCTTTCTTTCACCTCTGGCATCAGCTCAACCGAATGAATGTATGTGCCCCTATTCTGAATGTACATACCAGTTTTGGCACCAACATACAAAATGACAAGAATAGTACCTTCCTTACTTTTTCGATGCTCAAAATACTACATCCTGAAGCAAGATGATTTTTCCAGGGTTTTAAGTAAGATCTGAACATCTTCCCACAAATCAAAGTAGACAAATAACTCTCAGGTTAAAGTCACAAATGAGCTTTGAAAGTTTTACCCTGTGGCTGAAGCAAGTTTTGTATTCCATATAAATGTGGCCAGCTGTGCAGCTTTGTTTCAGTGGGAAAAGAGGGTGTCATGTTGATAGTAGCAATGGGCTGCTTTTATTACAGTTTGGAAGAGTCATTGTTTGCCTGACTATGCTTTGGGCATGGATCCAAATGTCCTAGGTTTGAAAATGACCAACCCTTCCACCACATGAGTGTAACTTCTGCTCACTTGTTTTTTAAAGACTGTGTTAATTCCATGGTGTTCTGTGGGCAACCTTCTCAACCTATGGCTCTGGTTACATTTTGGCTTTCCTCCAGGGTGCAGCTGCCAAAATCACCCCCCTTACGCCACTGGAAAAGGGATTCTGTCCAGCCAGATCAAGGCCCTGATCCTCTTCACTGCGTGGCAGTAGTGGATGTAAGCTCTGGTGCAGAGAGGACATGGCTAATAGGGGTGGTCTCTTTGCTGCAGGGTTGGTTTCTGCTACGGCCTGAGAGAAAAGTGACAGCACTAGGTTTGTCCTTGGGAGCCGAGTGGCAGAGGATGCATTGGGGATGCCCAGCAGCTGTACCCACTGCGTGGCCACCAAGGGTAAAGACAGCCCCTGCGCATCCTGGGCACGGGGACTGCCTCAGGGCCAGCACCCCAAAGGCCTTCCTCAGAAGGATGCTGGGTGGAGGGCCCTGACACCCCCATGTCACTGTGCCACCACCTAGCAACACAGCAGTCACAATGCCCTGGGGCAGCATAAAGGGGACATCCTCCCGTGTCCTGCTGCCAGTCTGCCCAACTTCACCTTTGGGACAGAGCTGGCCCAGGGGCAGCCTGAGGACATCTGAGAGGAAGTCCTTGAGAAACTGGTGGAATTACTTGGAGGAGGGGGCTGAGTGAGGAAGATTGGAGGCTGGAGAAGGCTGGGGGTTCTCTGCTGTGAGGTCAGCCCCAGTGGGGCCATATTTGGAGGTCATCTGATGGACTCAAATCGAGTCTCAGCCTCTGGGGAACAGATGCCAGCTACTCAGGAGATGAGAAAAGCCACCAATACCTAGAGGTGCCTGAGGATATCAGGCTTTTTCAGCTGTATAGCAGTGGCAAGACCAAGGGAATGCCTTCTTGAGGAGCACTGCAGAGCTGGTATCCCCATCCCCTGCAGAGCCAGGGGCAGCAGCTATAAGAAATGGGATGCATAAATGTTGCAAGGGATCCCAGTGCTTTGGAGCACCCACTGGTGTCCTGCCAGGTGAGAGAAGGATTATTGACCCCAAGGTCCATCAGGACAGGGGCGTTTTGCTGCTCTTGGAAGCCCCTGACATGGTTCCAGGTTGAGGGAGAATACGGATTAGGCATCTCCTGAGAGGCATGACTAGCCTATGGGACAAAGAGGCAGGTCTTGCTCACATGCTCAGGGAATAGCCGATCGCCAGCTCTGGGGTCAGGAAGAAATTTTCCCCCATGACAGATTGGCACTGGTCCCTGGGGGTTTTTTGCCTTCCTCTGCAGCGTTGAGCGTGGCCACTTGTCAAGGCTCCTCTGGTCCCTTTTGGCTACCTTGCTGCCTGCTGCTCATGCACCATGAAGATAGCCTCTTCTGCCTGCAGCTGAGGGCAGCAAGGCTTTTTTCCCCCAAGGTGGGCTGGCAATCATCCCTGGCGGTTTTTGGCTTCCTCTGCAGTATTGGGCACAGCCCCTTGCCAGGGCTCCTTTGGGCCATTTTGGCTAGATTCTTCCCTGCTGCTCTTGCATCTCCAAGGTGCCACTCTCACTTTGGCTCTCTGTCTGCCTTTGCCATTGCAAGTTTGTAGTGGGAGTGAGATCTGATATTCTCTTGGTTCCATTTTGCCAGGGGTTCTTGCTTGTGTTAAACAGCCTGTGCTTGGAAGGGCTCCAGGCTTTCTGTACCATCAGGAGCTGCCACTTTTCAGCTCTCCCTGCGTGAATACAAGCACAGGGCAGGCTGTCACTGGCCAATAAGCACAGTGGAGCAATTTTTTTCAGCCAAAAATTATGCTTATCATCATTATTTGTCATACTTTTGAAAATATCCTAGTGTACCACACACCTTTTCTTCTTTGGTGTGTGATCAGGATCAATCATTCTTCAAGTTCTCGTTCCTCAGGAAACAGGTATTGCTTGGCCTTTATTCCTGCTTCTGCTTTCTGTGACTTGCCTTTGACAGACTGCAAGGGATGGGTTTTTTTAAGCTAAACTGAAGAACTCATCAGCCTGCTCCTGGCTACACAGGTGTATTGTGTTAATGCTTGTGAGCATTTGCTCTTAAACAAATTCAGAAAAATAAAATAAAATAAATAAAATCAAATCCTGTTTCTACTTGCAACCTTTGTCCTCTTGTCCTTGAAAGTGTTTTTGGAGCTGGAAAACCCCTGGCACTTCAGGCAAATAAGAGTTTTATTGCTATTCAACTCATGGTGAGCACAGGGAATAGAATAGTTCTGTGTGACGAGCTATGACCTAGGTCTGAGGGATCCATCCAGGAAAGCAGCTCTCTGCAGTGCAGGTCCCAGGGTCAGAGATTGGTACACTTATAACATTGCTTGGCCAGGGATCAGGCTGAGCTGAGACATGTCCCCTGGGCCCTTAGCAGGAGATGGTGTGGATGGGGGTCCCAGGGGAGGCTACTCCCAGGCATTGAGGCCTACCAGCACCTATGGTGGAGTACTGTTGTTATCAGGTTCTTTTGTGTTATGTTTTTCCAAGGGAAAGTGCTCGGGCATTTCTAAAAATGACTACAAGGAGAAAAAAAAAATCCATGGGGAAATAACAGGTATTGTTCATCTCAAAGATTTGCAAACATTTAGTTCAGGAGCACGTCCTGGTTCAGATTGAGGGCTTGAGCTTTAAGCCTTGCTAATGTCAGAGAGTGGGGTTTTTCCATCCTGTGGAAACCCAGCTAAACTGCATGAACATAGAAGACTTTAAAAAAAAAAAAAAAAACAACATACTTCACACATGCTTGCTTCACATTTGTTCAGATGGTTAAATTATCTTGAGGTGATCCACAGCTCTCACCCCCATAAGAAGGTACATTCCTCCTTCCCACAAAGGGACAGAGCCAGGGCCTAGTCTGGGGCATGATTACTCATTCAATCCCTTCTGCTAATGCAGGGCTGGGAAGAAATGTCACCAGAGGTTTCCTCAGCATATGCTGCTAGGGGAAGGAGGAGGTAGGAAGAAGAACAGAATACAATAGAATAGAACATTTTTCAGTTGGAAGAGATCTACAACAATCGTCTAGTCCAACTGCCTCAACAATTCAGGGCTGACCAAAAGTTAAAGCATGGTATTAAGGGCATTGTCCCAGTGCCTCTTGACCACTGACAGGCTTGGGACATTGACCACCTCTCTAGGAAGCCTGTTCCAGCATTTGACAACCCTCTTGGTAAAGAAATGTTTCCTCGTGTCCAGTCAGAACCTCCCCTGGTGCAGCTTTGAACCATTCCCATGTGTCCTATTGCTGGATCCCAGGGAGAAGAGCTCGGCACCTCCCTCTCCCCTTTGTCAGGAAGCTACAGAGAGCAATGAGGTCGCCCCTCAGCCTCCTCCTCTCCAATCAGTCCCAGAGACCTCAGCTTCTCTTCATAGGACATGCCTTCCAGCCCTTTTACCACCAGCTTTGTTGCCCTCCTCTGGACACATCTAAGGAATGTCACACCATTCTCAAATTGTGGGGCCCACAACTTCACAGAGTCCTCAAGGTGAGGATGCACGAACGCTGGACACAGCAGGATAATCACCTCTTTTGACCAGCTGGTTACTGTGTGTTCGATGCACCCCAGCTGGTTACTGTGTGTTTGATGCACCCCAGGATGTGGTTTGCCCTCTGGGCTGCCAGGGCACACTGCTGACTGCTATTGAGCCTGCTGCTGACCAGCACCCCCACATCCCTTTCTGCAGGGCTGCTTTCCAGCCGCTCCTCTCCCAATTTATACTTGTGCCCCATGTTACTCCAGAATCCAGCACTTGTTCTTGTGAAATTTCATGGCACTGGTGATTGTCTGTCACTCCAATCTATCCAGAACCCTATGCATGGCCTCTTGTCCTTCGAGAGAGTCAGCAGCACCTCGCTCCCATTTGGTATCATCAGCGAGCTTGCTAATGGCACATTCAACTCCTGCATCCAGATCATTGATAAAAATATTGAACAGAACTGGTAGCCGTGAGGAACATCGCTAGTGTTTATATTGCGTTTGTAGCTGGCAACTCTTTTATAGCCAAACAGATCCATAATATCCTGTTCTAATTCTCAACTGCATAGAAATTTCCATTCTGTGTGTCTCCTGCAATTGCTTTGCTCTGGTTTGCTCTTCTTGTGAGAAGGAGGTAAAGGACAGAAACCTTGTTACTGCTGTTTTTATGAACTGATTGTATTATGAGGTGGCATCTGTGGTGTCTGAATACAGACTTGGAATTGGTACTGCAATAACCTTGGTTACATACATTCTTTCTATGTTCTCACTTAAAAAAATAGCATAACGTGGGGGCTATACAGAATAGTGCTATTCTAAGTACTGTTGTGTTTTAAACTACAGCCTCCGCGAGCCTGTCCTCACTTTTCAGCCTCTTTGTATAGCTAGGCTGAATATGCTCCCTTTCTTGTGGGGTCTGAGTATGGACTTATGCTTGTACTGCCATTTCAGCATTAGAATTGGGAATAAGGAGGTTTCCTTGTTTTCAGTGCTAACATTGCTGTGCCATATGCACATATATATGTGTGTGTATATATACCTATACATAAATGTATATCTATACACACATATATAAGGTTAGTGATTATCATTTTACACATTGATTGCGACTATCACTTGGCACCTCAAACAACCGTTAGAAAATGAAATAGAATCAAATTATAAAGAAAAACATTAAACTGTGCAGACCATGATGCTGCTTTCTTAAAGTCCCCTGCTCTTCTATTAAAAAGTTTCTAACTTCTGAAATGACTGGATCTCAATAGTTGCCTTCTCTATGTAACTTTATTCTTGTTCAGAGACGCTGTCCTAGTAGCATGGGGTTTTCCAGAAAAATTATGTTATCATATAATTTAAACTGTGCAGTAATGCTTGCCCCCAAAGGGATTACAAAGAAGTTGCACTTGAAAAGTTTGGTTTTGCAAATTAAATACTTTTGCACATTCTTCAAACTGTATCACAATATTAAAAAAAAATCAAAGAAAAGGGATCTTTTAGTTTTACAAGAAGGATTTTATAACAAGAAACATTGCTGATACTGAGAGGCTTCTTATGCTTTTGAAGCAACAGCAAAGCTCTGTAAATGTCACTCTCTGATCCTGTAACATCTTTGTGTCATGCTGCTGTCTAGAATGTAGACTCACATAACTTGGCCTTCATGGCATCGTGGTGTTTTTCCTTATGTGGAAGAGCTATAAACTTACACAATGATCTTGAAGGATAAGAGTGGACATTGCCAGTGTATCCAAGTTCTGTGTTGACTATGACTTCCTAAGAAGAAACTGTGCAGTATTTTACTGTTATACTTGTAATACGTTTCCTGTAAATTTTGCTGCTTTATGCTTCTATATGACAAAGACTTGATATTAACCGTGGCTTTTAGTTTATAAAATCCTATATAATTAGCAACTGACTCCAGATATGGACTTAATGATAGTACATATTATTTCTGCACTGATCTGTAGATTTCCTTTACTGAAATAGTATAGCTGGAACTTGGCTTTGCAAAGTGTGATCACTGACATGCACAATGATTTAGGGAGAAAAATGGTATCTATTACACGCATCTAAGCAGGCTGAGGATCTTCAAACCCTCTCTTGCTTATACTTTTCCTGCTTTTGATTTAGCTCTTCTCTATATTGCTGATTTTTTAATTAAGATGGTGAGGCTGTCAAGAAAACATAAGCAGTTACTTCATACTCTTTGGGGAAATAGCCATCTGTCTTTCTGAAGAGCAAAATTTTTGGAAGTACCAAACAGACTTAAGATTCCCAGCTCCCCATTTCAAAAATTACTCTGACTTCTAAGTTCCACTGCCTCACTATGATGCTTCTGCTACTGAATGTGCTAATTTTGTAAATTTGTTTCTTTGAAAATTTCCTGATCTTAGAGGCTGTAATGTCTGCTGAACAATGCAATCTTGAATAAATAAAGCTTTGGATTCTTGGGGAATAAAACAACAATGCCTTCACTATTTGCTCAGTGCATACCTTCTTTTCTCCCCCCTCCTGGCCTTAATGTTTTGTGCCATGGAGCTGGGCTGCGGGCAAGTGCCAGGCTGGGGCATATTGTGAGCGCTCGGCCACTGTCTGCAGGGGACAATGGCTGCAGTGTCGCGAGGGCCTACACAGGGGCAGTCTATGGCGTTTCTGTGGAATTGCAGTGGTGTGTGGCATCTACTGAAATCTGTAGGATAAGCAAATGTAAAAATTCCTTTAAGCTGCCAGGCCTCTGAAAATGCCATGTTGTGGCCTCATTGATAAATGCCACAAATAGCAGAACAGTCATGAAGGAGTTGGTTCAAACAGGGAGACTGCATGCCATTCATGTTCAAACCTTAACTGTGGAAGGAAATTCCCGTCTTCCCCACCCCTGAGTAGGTGTTGTGCACTGTTTGCTCTAAAACTTTGTCTTCTATCAGCTGCCATCTGCAGTGCAACAAAGGTTTTCCCTAAAACCTTGCGCAGAGAAGCCTGCTTTTCATTACCAGCACTAGGGAAAGAATGGGATGCCCTTGCTTACATTCCCAGTTCCAGGTACAAGAAGAACAGATAAAACTTTAGGACTAACTGCCATTTGCATAAGCTGTAGTCATACTGAGTTACAGCAAGCAGCCTTTTTAAGAGTGTTAAAATGTTGATTAGTCTTCAATAAAGTAGCAGGCTACAATATTGAAACTAACCTCAAATTAAAATGTGATCATCTTTTTTTTTTTTTTTTTTTCCTTTGTTACTGACTTCCATGAATATTATTTTTAGGAAGACTAAACTTCTTTAAGACTGGTTGTTATTTTTGAGTACCTAATGGATTTGTTATATTCTGAGAGAGTTCATAAATCTACAGATAGAAGGCAGCCCTCTTATTTTCTGCCCCTCAAAACCTCTGCGGTGTAGACAGCTCGGCATGTTGCTTATGTTCTGCTTACACTTGTATCCTGCTGGTCTGATTACCGACTTCTAGTGGTCTGCCCCTTCTTTTTGTCTCTTGAAGATGATAATGTGCTTTATTTTTTGGGGGAGTTCATATCACATGATTCATAAAAGTCATTGAGATGTATGTCAAAATGCTAGAAATGCAGAAGCTAACAGAATCAACACTGTAGGAAGTACATTAATTTTTAGAAGATAATAATACAGAAAAAGTTGGATCACATGAAGAAGGCTTCTGTTATTTTAAAGGTGAAGATCCAGAAAAACTAAGAATTATTTTGTGACACTTAATGGTAAAAAATATTTAAATCAATTTAGGTACTGAATTTTCCTTGTCCTTTCAAATTTTTTTGATGAATTGAGAAAAATTGAAATGTCTTTATTTTTGATGGTGATATGTAATAGCTTTCAAAATATGGTGAACAGTGTATCATATGAAAGCTACAGCTTTATAATCTATTTGATTAATGTTTTAAATTTTCCTGACTAATGCCACTGAACAGTACCTGTAATTAAGGGGTTTACTGATTTTTACTAATAGTAGTTTTCTCATTTATTCTTAACTTTTTTTCCCCCCCAGAAAAGAGCAAAAGGCCAAGTGCTGTTTGACAAAGTGTGTGAACATCTCAATTTACTGGAAAAGGACTATTTCGGGCTGTTATTTTATGAGAATTCAGAACAGAAGGTAAGCTAACTAGCTGACTAAGGGTTTTGTTTGTTTGTCTTTCTACATTGCTACTCGCTTCCATAGTTTACTGAGGTATATTGTATTAAATGTCTACCATTACATTCAAGTAACCTGTTGCGAAATGTCCATTCTAGTCTGCTGTAAACCTGCAAATTGTGCTAGATACTAATGTGTATGTTGATACCTAACAAAGTGCCAATTTATTATTTAGAGGGGGGGAATATTTAAAATATCTGCGTTTTTGAGAAAAATAATTGAGTAATGGCTTGGCTTTATAGTAAAACAGTACAACAGCATAGTAAAACAGTGTGCCATCCCTGCAAGTGAAGATAGGAAATTTTAACTGATATCTGCCTTAACTGTCTGACAGCTCCCCAAATTTCTGAAAACTTTAGCTATTTGCATTTTTTTTTTAAAAAAAAGGCAAACAAAACTTTGGATGACAAATAATATAAAAAAAATTAATCTTCTACCTGACTTTCTAATAATTTTGCTACCTTTTCTCATATATGTTTAATAATGCTTTGAACAGGAACACGAGGGTAATCTTGCCCTGTAAGTATTAGGTCTTTGAGTTCCTTTTTTTATTAATTTTAAGCTTAAGGAAAATTTTGGGCTTTGTAAAGATGATCCTGGAGTTAGCCCATCACCAGTATTGGATGCTAATTTTACACACGAATGGCATTTTGATATGACCGCGTTCAAAAGGATCTCTTAAATACGATTTGTTAACTTATTTTCAGTCGTCTTTTGCACTTGCTTCTATGTTGGATGGTCAAGCACATCTAGAGTGCTGAGATGAGAAAAATCTTAAGTCAGTGAGAAAAGTCTTAGATCAGTTGGTGACATGCATTCCACTTATTACCAAAAGCCAATTTAGTTTTTCCCAGTATCTGAACATTTACGGTTAGTTATGGGCCGGCTGTTGCTTTGTCCATGAACTAAAGATATACCTGTGGTCAGCTTTTCCCTCATAAAGAAAACAGACTAATAATTAAAATTGAAGTAGGAAAAATTGTATTTCTTTTTAATATCTGTATGTTTGTAGCAGGAAACATCATTGCATTAGTACTATACTTAGTCTAGAAGATTTTGCTTTTTTTCTTTTTCATCTCATTATTGTTTTTGAAATGAAATCTAATTTAGTGATCTGAATAAATCTGAATTTCTAACAATTTCCATTCAAATACAGTTGTTTTCTAGGGTTATTTGCTTCGCTGCAAGGCTTTCTGTGCAGCATTGAGCAAAATACTCAATCCCTCTGTATTAAAGATCCCCATATATAAAATGGGCTTGATGTATTTTTACTTGGATATGTTTTGTTCTTGATTTGGAAATCTTATATAGAAATGAGAACTTATTTGATGTAACAATGAAGAGCAGCTCAGTTGATCCTCTGAGTAGTATCATAATCTTAATTATTATTTGTTATTATTGTTATTGTTATTTATTTTTGCTACTCACTGTTGAAAATCTATACTGTACACAGACAGCAAAATAACATCAAACAACCGTCTGATCTCTGGCAGGAGAGGAAAACAGTAGCAGACCTGGGATCCTTGAACTATACCTGGAAATAGCCCACTTGAGTAGATCCTAGGAGGTGGAATAGGGAGCCTTTCGCTTTTGAAAGTAGAGCAGGAAAGTCTGGTTTGGTGTAATGTCTTTTTTTTTCTTTTTTTTTTTTTTTCCTTTTTAAGGAAGTTTAAGAAACTCTTCTAGTTGAACTAAAAGATTTTTTGGTATTCCTCAGTCATGTGAATGGAGGAACAGAGTACCACACCTTAAAAAGAGCCCATCTGTTTTTTCCTATGTCTTTATCCTTGAAGACAGTAAAAACTTGACTGAGTATGAGCCCAGCCAACCTGAACTCGTTCAAAGCTGGGTCTAGTTTGAATCACAGTTGGACCAGTTATTTACAGAGGTCCCTTTCAGCCTGAATGAGTCCTTGAGCTTCCTATCCATTGACTATGGAGGTACTACTGAAGCAACACTCATAGATGTGGTATTTACATAAATTAAGTGAGAAATATCTGGATAATGGGGTACCTGTTGTTCAATTATTTATATGCTCAGTCTAAGTCTAGCACTCTGTTCAAAAGAAAAGCAGAGCATTTATCACCTGAATTATGGACAGAAGGCTTTTATTTAAAAACTTCTGGAGAAATCTGGTCTAATTTGTTACAAAGACTAAAAAAATGCACAGTTGTTGGATTTTGTCTTCTTAATACAAGTTCTTAGTGTTATTTGGAGAAACTTAAAAAGGAGTCTTCTCTAGCAGATATGCATTTCCCACCTCCTACTTTCTAGTGCAGGATTAAGCTTAATTTGTGGTGAACTGCAGGAACTACAAGATTTTGAATGCCAGTCAGTAACAGTGAAGGAGGGGTTTATTTTACATATTTCCTGGCTGTAGATTGTACCCAAAGTGCCATTATGTGGATGGTACTGTGCCTCTGGTGTAGTTGTGATTACCAGGTGAGTGGGAATACCCAGGTTTCCAAAGAAGAATTTGAAAACATGGGCTTTAGCCATAGCTAGTCATTGGCTAAGTGCTTACATTCTTTTATGGGTTGGACAGTCTGTACTGTAACATACACATTTATATAGACTGGCTTATTTTTACTGCTATTGTCACTCAAGTTACATAATTGAAAGCTTCTGCTTTTGTACAACACCCTGTTTGGAAGTTCTTACACCAGTTATGATAAAAACATATCCTAATAATGTGAATGGTAGCTACTGCGGTGTCTTAATATGGCAAAATTACTGGTTGTGTGCTGAGAAAGTTCCTGCTCCCCAACTGCCGTTTCTCTTATGCTGGTAAGTTTGAAATTGTAAAGCTACACAGAATGTGCTCAATAAGGTTGTAGCACTCATTTTTGTTATTAAAGGGATTTTTTTAATGCATGGATGAAGACCATTTAAATGGGTTTTGGTATGATAAATAATTGTGGTATATTTTTAATGAATGCTTCTTTCTTAGGACTTTTAAGTTTCTTAACTTCTTTAATTCTTTTAATAAAAGAAAAAAAAAACATTTTATGCTTTGATTTAATTAATAGATGGATGTGTATGGGGATAATCAGTTGTGTTCAGTAATAGCTGCCAAAGAAAGCTTGGGGACTTGGACCTTTTACTGGTTTTAGGGCCTTCTCTTTTGTTCACCTCTGTAGTAAGTTTGAATTCTTTTTTCATCTCAGTACCAGTTCTTTCTGATGCATTTTTTCTCCTGTTATGACTGTTGCCTCTTCAGATTAAAATGCCACAAATCTCTGACCTCCAGGCCAGTCAGTACTAAATGCTGAATGATGTGTTTTTCTCATTCTTGTGCGCTCATCACAGCCACCCATTTATGACCCAGCTGTTGAACTTGGCGGCAGCTGTGGGGTGTGGAAACTGAATGCCAGGCACTCTTTTGAATTAGAGCTGCTCCCTAATGCACCATCGGGGTACCATTGGAGGAGGAGTCCCATTAACTTTTCTCTGTGGGTGTTCTGTGCAGCTGGGAGAGTTTTTATGCCTTCAAATCAGACTGATTTTTGTTAAATTTAATACATATTTTAAAGCTATTTAGGTCAAATTACTCATTAATGATTTCTTTCATTGTTTTGCAAATGTTAAAGTTGTTGGTCTAAATTTTAGTTAGCATTTTCACTGCATTACACCCTCAAAAGTTCATGAATGCTCCATTCACACTGTAATTGGTCTGCAGAAGTGTTAGAAAGCTTCTGCTCTTATGTTCTGGGCACCAGATGGAAATGCTGCTTTTCTGGATTTGTACAAAATACTTTTGTACTGGTAGAGAACGTGTTGTTGTTCTTTGACAATTCGTTACTTTGTCTCATCTATAACCTTACCATTCACAAATGAAACAAATAGATTTCTGCCTACTGGAGCAAAGTAGTGTGTATATACTGTCTTTTGTTTTGAAAGACAGACCTGTCTATTCTGCAGTAAGAGGTCTATTTCAGGGTAGATTCTTTCAATAGTGTTTGTTTTATCCCTAAAAAAAAAAGGCACAGATGCAAAAAAAACCCACCCTGTAATATAAATGGAATATAAGCATCTGATTTTATTTGACAGAACAGTAATGAAAGTTGGTGGCATAGTCTGCTTCCAATAAGCGTACTCCAGGTTTGGAAAATCAGAAAATGGACTGTATAACTTCTGTAAAGAAAGGATTATTCTTCTCATTTTGCAGCATATTCTGTACTGTATATTCTTTTCTCCTACTTTACAGTGATAAAAGATAAAGCACTGAGAGTAACATACACTCAGGAATCCTAGTTTTCTGCTGTAGCTATGCCATTCTATATTCTATACTTACTTACTTTATACTATACTTTATCTAAAATTTAAGAGTTTAAACTACTTCTACTTATCTTTGTAATTGGAAGAATATGGCTGTGTATCATTTCGGAATGGAATTCATGCCAAAACTGAAAATCTAGGATGATAACTGTAGCTGAAGTGAGTCTCAGCTAAAATTATTTGAAGACTTCTGTTGTCTTCCAAGGCCTCTCCATGTCAAGGCTCTTCTGATAGAGAGCAATTTTCTGACTTAAGCAGAATAAATGGTAACCAGATTTTTTGGAGGAGTGTTTTATATCTCTTCCTTTGTAACAATGTTGTAGACCATGCATCTCTGGAAGAATTATAGTAGCTATGAAATGTAGAGGTCTCAGACTTCTTAAAGCAAGGAATGTGAAATTATTCTTTGTTTTTAATTACATCTATAAAAATGATAAAAAGGGTTTTTTGCATTTAACTGTAACCAGTATTTGAATAATATGTACCTGCTGCATTTGTGATGAAATCAACTTGAACCAAGGTAATTACAAGAGGGACCTTAATATTTTGGGTCATATTCATAGAAGTCACATCCTGTATCAGCAGAGGTGCTTTACATTAAGGATTTGCATTAGTGCAAGAACATATAGTTCCACGTTCTCCTGAGCCATACGGACTCATAAAACTGTAGCCTAGCATGTTTTGAAATAAATTTGATTTTGGGTGCAAAAACCTGTAATAAAGACTGAGGGATATGGTATTGGAAAACAATTCTTGCATCTAGAGTTTGGTACCATTGACTGAAAGGTGAGTCATATTGTACCCGGTATCCACTACCTGGCTAGGTTAGGCAAGAAACGCTGGCAGAGATATGCCTTTAGCAACATTTGTGCTGGCACTGAGGTCCCCTCTGACTTTAAAGTTGCTAATATGTGCAGTGGTTTGTGGAAATGCAAGTGTTGTCCTTGACCTTACAAGTCAGTTGCTAATTCTTCCTTACTTTGCACATCTCTGCCTTTGAAACGTGCTGAGTCCTGCTGGCCTGGCAGGCTGGTTGTGTGCATGCGTGTTTCTTCCATGTTTGTGCTTGCGTATGTGTGTCTGGCTGTGGGAAATAAAGGTTCAAACACTGTATAAAGTAAATTCTCAGTAACTGCAGTTAAAAAGCATATGTTTCTGGTCTATCACTCAATCTGTTTTCTAACATCTACGGGTAAAATTAGTAAAGAGGATTGTCTGAGTTACTGATGAATATATGTTACTGATTTCTTAGACTTCCCAAAGTCGTATTTTTGGATGATCAGTCACAAAAAAGTCTCTTTTTGCACATATCAGTAGAGATTGAAATACCATGAGAAATTTAATAGGTTGCACGGATTATATAAAAATGTTTTTCGTATTGAGGATAGGACACATTTAATAGCGAGGCATATGAAAAACTGACTTTATTTGCATTGCCTAAAATAGAGCTGAGTATCTAGATTTAAATCTTTCTAGTGTATCAGTGTTAACATAATACATATTCATAGAGAACTTTGATTTAGGGGAAGTCAGAAAAAAAGCATGAGATTCGATTAGGTTTTTCCAAGCATCTTTGAATGTTATCAGAACTAAAATGTATACGCCTTAAGACAAACGATGGGAATAAGAAGTCTCTGGAGTTCCAGAGAAATATCATCTTAAGAAACTCTATATGAGTGTGTAAGCACGGACATGAAGCCATTACATAGCCATTCCTGAAAAGTCTTGCTTATGTCAATAAAATGAGTATAAGAGAAAATTGCTTTTCTCAAATGTGATTTGATAGACCACCTCTGTAAGACTATCCACTTTGTAAAATTACAAGGCCTAAATAGTCTAAAGCAATAAGACAACCATGAAAGGAGTGGCATTACACAGATTCATTTATGTTCATGGGTGGGAAGACTTGCTAGCAAATCATAAGTTCAATTTTAGAATTTCCTGGGTTGTTTTAAAATAGAACAGATGTCTGAACAATACAAACTTTAACTGCACTGTATGAAATTACTTCACCATCTTCAGTCTGAAGTGATTTTAAATGCTGGCTGTGTTGTGGGTTTTTTTTTTCAGAACTGGCTAGATTCTTCGAAGGAAATTAAGAGACAAATTCGAAGTAAGTACTTCTATATTCAGATTTTATGTTCCTTTTATTTCCTCACAGAAATATTCTTCATAAATGTAGTCACCTGGATGTTGACTAAATTGTATCCTTACAGCATTAAAGTAATTTAATGACATATTCAGCCTTAGAACAGAAAGCAAAGCTTTCACTTCTGTCTACTGTCCAAGAAGGAGAGAAAGAATCACTCAGCATTGTGCTGTAGAAGTTAATCATTATACTGGCTGCTGTCTCAAAATCTTTCTGTATTGTATGTGACTAATAGTTGATCTTTTTGCATCCTGAAACAGTAGATGCTTTTCAACTTTGTGCTGATATTTGAGTTATGGGATGGAGAATGTCTTCTTGCAAAGATCGTCGTGGTTGTTGCTATAGGACTTTCTAACTTCAAAGGCTTGCCAGAAGAATATGAAACTATAAAAAGAGAATCAATATGTCCTACAGAAAATGTATATTCTTCAATGCTGATCAGTCCAGCGTTGGCTTTTTTGATGTGTCCATCATTTCCAATATGGAAATGGAAAAGAGAGCATAATCTTGGAAAGCATGGCTACAGTGTTTTTCAGACTGAATCCGTGTACTTCCTATACTCAGTACACAACGAGTAACTCATTTTACTCTGTTTGCTAAAGCTATGTCAAAACTCTTCACTAGCCGGGTAGCTTTTGTAGTAGATAGGGGAGTGAATGGAGTCTAAATTTAGGAGATACTCTTCCTCAGTCTACATGTTGCAAAATAAGTAGCCACTGAGTGCTAGACAGCCCTTGCCCTTACTGAAATTCATCTCATTGCTTTACTCACTTGTACCCAATGCCGATTTTTGTTGTTGTTGGGTTTTTTTAATGGAAATCTTCTTTTGGTAGTGCCTGATAGGAAATGTAAGTGGGGAGATGATGGTGATAGTAAAATTTAAATGTCTACACTTCCAACACAACACGAATTTAAGTTATTTAAGAAACTGGCTTTGAACTTTTTTGGGGAATGGGATCCAGTGGGAGCACTTGTAATTCAGAACAGCAGTAATAGATGATAGACAGATGCTTTCTTTACTATTGCTAACTTCCTGTTTTAAGGCAACACTGACATTTTTCCAGAAATCATAGTGGTGCTAATTCTCTTTTATTTAGACCTTTCCCGACTGATGAAATCACTTACTAGGAAGGTGTGTTTTAAGAAATGAAGATTACAGAAGCTTCCTTGGAAACTACTTTTTTGATCTAACATGCTCTTGTATGAGCAAACTAGACTTATTAAAATTGTGAATGTACTACTATGCAAGTAGAGGCCTTTTTCAATTAAGGAAAAGTTACTGGTATTGTAACTTCTTACTCTGCAGGTCTTCAGTAAAAACCTATTATTTTTCCAAATACATGGGCTAAAGGCTGTTTTGTTTGGGTTTAATATTTGACAAAAGGTTGAGGACATTGATACTTTTTATTATTGTCTTCTGTAGTGATCTGCATGCTATATAGCCTACAAGTAAGTGTCATGAATCTGAGATATAAGAACTGACCTGAAGATTTTTTTGATGCACTACACAACAGTTTTTTAATACTGTATAATACATACTACAAAAAAATATTTTAAAGGGATGTGATTTTTCATGCAGCATGAAGACCTGCATTTTATATTGGAGATTAAGTCCAGTTTCTTGAATTAAACATCTTGACTGGAATTTTTTCTCTGGTCTGTAGCACTTCAGTGTTGATAGGCACAGTGTATAAGGCACACAACCAAGCAAGGACACCATTTTAAAATTAAATTTGTTTACATCAATTTGCAAGCAATCATCACACTGTCAGTTGTGTTCCTAATAATCAGTGTATTAAAGTTTCCAGGTATTGTAATGTACTGCGAAGACAAATTTTATTGCCCAGCTACAAGAGTATCAAGTAATGAGGCTTTTCTTTGTTTCAGGCTTAGTTCTAAATACATTTGTCTTTGAATCAAGAAAGGAAATCTTATGTACAAAAATACTCAATTCTAATAAATTTAAGGTACCTGTAAAACCTACTAGTCTGTTTGAACATTTGAAATGAAGAAACTAATTTATTTTTCTCTTGTACAGTGCAAACTGAAGCACTAGCATGGTAGATAAGTGTGTCTGGACAAATACATTGATCTTCTGGGCTACAATGGTGTGTTGGTGGCTCAAGTCAAGCTTTTCATCCACCAGTACTCCCAAGTCTTTTTCCATAAGGCTGCTGTTTAGCATGCCTTCTCCCAGACTGCATTGGTACCAGCAGTTGCCCTGGCTCAGGTGCAGGACCTTGCACTTGGCCTTGTTGAACCTCATGAGGTTCACATGGGCCCACCACTCCAGCTTGTCCATGTCCTTCTGGATGGCATCTCATCCCTCTGGCGTATGAATCGCACCACCCAGCTTGGTGTCATCCGCAAACTTGCTGAGGGTACAGTTGCAGCCCAGAAGGCCAATCGCATCCTGGGCTGCTTCAAAAGCAGTGTGGCCAGCTTATCGAGAGAGGTGATTCTTCCCCTCCACTCTGCCCTGGTGAGCACTCACCTGGTGTACTGCATCCAGCTCTGGAGCCCTCAACACAAGATGGAAGTGGACCTGTTTGAGCATGTCCAGAGGTGGGCCACGAAAATGATCAGGGGGCTGGAGCACCTCCCCTATGAGGACAAGCTGAGAGAGTTGGGGTTGTTCAGCCTGGAGAAGTGAAGGCTCCGGGGTGGTACCTTATAGCAACCTTCCAATACCTGAAAGGGGCCTATAAAAGGGCAGGGGAAGAACTGTTTGCAAGGATTTGTAACGATTGGATGAGGGGTAATAGTTTTAAGCTAGAAAAGGGTAGATTTAGGTTGGACATTAGGAAAAAGTTCTTTAATGTGAGGGTGGTGGATGACTGGAACAGTTTTCCCAGAGAGTCAGTGGAAGCCCCATCCCTGGAGACATTCAAGGTCAGGCTTGATGGGGCTCTGAGCAACTTGACCTAGTTAGAGGTGTCCCTGTTTATTGTAGGGAGGTTGGACTAGTTGGCCTTTAAAGGTCCCTTCCAACCCAATACATTCTATGATTCTGTGATCTGAACACACAAAGATGACAAATTTTAAGTAGAGTTCAGCACATCAGTTTGCAACTTAATATTCATAACAATCTCTGCCTCTCTTTTACATGTGAGCAATACTAATACACTGGGCATGTATGTACCGCCTATGACTGGGGAAGGTGAAATAAGAATCCTGTAGTCTCCCGGAAGTCATGTTCTGTATCAGGCTGTCTCTTGATAAGTCAGGGTCCTCATGCCACCTTCTTTGTGATCTCTTATTTGTTCAGTTTGGCCTTTGGCTGGGTAATTAGGTTAGATCTTAGCAATTACTGATGTTATGTCAGCTAATGAATGTGACCCACAAATTACTGCCTCTGTTCTCAGGGCTACAAAGGTGGCAAAAAGCTTGTTTGCTTTCAACCAGCCTGATCTTTTCAGGAAAATTAATTCTTGACTTTTTTTAACTCGTGTAATTTGGTATCCACTGGCAGGTGTTAAAACCTCTAATTAATTCAATCAGGGACAGGTGGGGTAATTACATTTCTGTCACTATCTTCTTGAAAATTGCTACATTTAAAGTGGATTCAGGCATTTGCAAAATTGAGAACTTCAGTTTGAATATTGTGATGGTACAAGCAGCAGCAACTGACCTTGGAATAGTCAAATCCCAGACTTCGCAGAGAGTGTGGTGGTTCACTTTTACATAAAATTTAACTTGAGAATTTGTCTGTGTGAGATGTTGTACATGCAGTTAGTATAGAACATATGATATTCCACTCAGTTTTTGTGTCTAGGTATGTTCGTAACTGTCGTTCACAGTGTAACAGAATTGAATGAGTAAACTACATAAACCCAGTTTCATCATAGTACTGAAGATCAATCTTTTGTCTGCAATTTAAATGTTCACAGTTATGGGCAAAGATTAGAGAGTGAATGTATAAACCACCTTTTTGGGGAAGCCTAATTATTTGCTCTTCTTGTTTGTGTAATTAAAATATATGAAACTGAGTTACAGACCTGGTTATCTCTCTTCACACAGATTTTGAAACTATTTTGGTGTTACATCCTGTTTTTAGTGTGGATGTAATTCATTCTGTCCCAAATGGAAATTAGATTTGTATGCTGTGTGGAATAGTTGAAATCCAAGGTAATGCTATGTCAACTAAATCTATTTTTAGTTTGCAGCACAATTAGTATTTTTATTGCAAAATACACTTCCATATTGCATTACCTGTGTGTATCTCTTGTAAGAAATTGAGAGGATTTGGATGTTCTGAAAATTTAGAATTTTGCCGCACAGTGTTCTAAAATATTTAAGAAATCTAAAGTTTGTGTTTAAAGCCCTGAGGGAAGTTAGATTTAGTTAAGGAAAGGGCTTGCATTTTAAATGTACAGCTCTGGCTGTCTGATTTTAATGCTAACAATGTATGGTTATGCTCAGGCATCAAAATATGGGGGTCACTTTATGCTGGGTCACTTTATTTTATATCCATCTATCTTATGTAAATAACTATATATCTGTAGAAATTGTAGCTAATTTTGATCTAAGCTAATTACACTAGAGTGTAGCTTGTAGTTGGTGAAGAGAACTAAGTACCTGTGCCAAAGGAAGATCTGTTCTGCAGAAGTGCTTCTGTGTGTCTGAGAATTATAAAGAATGATTTTGCAGTTTGGAGATGTCTGAGTCTGTGAGCTGAATCTTGCCAGTCCAACCAGGACTGTCTGTACTCTGCTTTTTATGCATTTTTGAAAATGTGCACTGGATATAGATCTTCCTTAGTTCTTTGATTTTCTTGACAGTAATTTCAGAAAAGTTATAGAAGTAATTTTCTTAATTTTATGGGGCATTTCTACATCTGCCTGTGAGTAGTGTATCTATCTGTCCTAGTCATACAGTACCCTAAAAATCTTAGCTAAGACACAAGAGATATGAGTAAAAGCCAAAAAAAGCCTTTACTCACTGATTTCCCAATTTAAATGGGATGAATCATGTTAATTGTATGCTGCTAGCTGGTTGGTTATGTTGCATTCTTCTTCCCTAAGAATGTGCCTGAAGTTGCCACAGAAGCATTTTTAACATAACATAACAAGCTGGCTAGAAAAATTTTTGGCATTTCTATAGCCCATATTATTAAACATCAAAACAGAGAGCCTTATCAGGGACAGAATGCTAAATATCATTTAAAATATCAGATTTATTTTTTTTATTGTCTGAGCCACGAATGCAGAGTGCCAGTAATAGTGTGCATTATTGTGTGAAGACAATTACATTTGTATGCCTTGTTTATGCAGCTATAAACAGTGTGCTGTAGTGAGAAGTATAAATATAGACTGTGCGCATTGTAATATACTTGCTAGTCTATATCCAGGGGATAAATGTGCTTTCAGTAATCAGGAAAAATATAAGGTCACCAACTGTTCAGAAAATATTTAGTACAAAGTCAACCACAACATTTTTTTCAATGGATTAGCTATGGAATTAGTATGAGTAAACATCTGAAATTTTTCACGTAGGCTATACATTCAGAGGATTTACCTTCTTTTTAGCTTATCAAGAATACAGTTTTTTGTTTGTATTTTTTTTCTTCAAACAGTGTGTAGGTCTGCGGGCTACAGTGCTTTCTGAAAGCTAACTGTAGAAATGCTGACAAGACAGAGAAATAAGTTAAACGGGAATTAATCTGTGACTAGTTTAACTGCAATTTTAGACCAGGAAACATTGCTTCATACCATAAAACATTGCTTCATTCCAGGAAAACTTGAAGACTGGTTTAGTACCTCTGTGGAAGGACACATCCTTCATCCATCTCTCCCCATCCCACAGCCCTGTTAACATGACAGCTCTCCCTGAACACTTTTTGCACAGATATTTTGGCACAATTGCTTCTCTTCATTAGTTTAGTTTACTCAGTATCAGCAGCTTTTCACTGAATTATGCTAAATCCCTGGGAGATAAATGATGGAATTGGGGTAATCTATTCCAACTTTAATTTTGTCTGTCATGTTATATGTATTGATTAGTGTTTAAAGGTATTTTTTCTTAATTCTGTCTTGCACTGGATTGCAGTAGATGATGCAGAGGTGTATTTTACGCAGTTCAGTATTATATGTACATCCAATAAATTAGGCTTTCTCATTTAAGGAGTCCTGCCTTATTGTGTAAGCAAAGTTGTCATTGTTCTAACAAATAATTGATAACTGGTAACATTAAGATATGCTAAAACTCTGAGCTCTCAAAAAGAACTTCTATAGGTACGTCAGTGATAACAGGAAAACTACAGAAAATGTTGGCCCTCTCTGCAAGGAAATGGGAGACCTGGTTACCCAGGATATGGAGAAAGCTGAGGTATTCAACGGCTTTTTTGCCTCAATCTGCACTGGCAAGTTCTCCAGCCACACCGCCTAAGTTACAGAAGGCAAAGGCAGGGACTGGGAGAATGAAGAACTGCCCACTGTAGGAGGTGATCAGGTTCGAGACCAACTAAGGAACCTGAAAGTGCACAAGTCCATGAGACCTGATGAGATGCATCCACAGGTTCTGAGGAAACTGGCTAAGCCACTATCCATCATATCTAAGAAGTCATGGCAGTCCAGCAAAGTTCCCACTAACTGGAAAAGGGGAAACATAACCTCCATTTTTAAAAAAAGGCGAAAAAGGAAGACCTGGGGAGCTACAGGCCAGTCAGTCTCACCTCTGTGCCCGGCAAGATCATGGAGTGGATCCGCCTGGAAACTATGCTAGGGCACATGGAAAATAAGGAGGTGATTGGTGGCAGCCAGCGTGGCTTCACTAAGGGCAAATCATGCCTGACAAATTTGGTGGCCTTCTACGATGGTGTTACAGCATTGGTGGTTAAGTGAAGAGCAACTGATGTCATCTGCCTGGACTTGGGCAAAGCATTTGATGCTGTCCTGCATGACATCCTTGTCTCTAAACTGGAGAGACATGGATTTGGTAGATGGACCACTTGGTGGATAAGGATTTGGCTAGATGGTCACATTCAAAAAGTCACGGTAAATGGCTTGATGTCTGAGTGGAGACCAGTGATGAGTGGTGTTCCTCAGGGGTTGACATTGGGATCGGTGCCATTTAACATCTTTGCTGGCAATGTGGACAGTGGGATTGAGTGCACCCTCAGCAAGTTTGCCGATGACACCAAGCTGTGTGGTGCAGTTGACACACTGGAGGGAAGGGGTGACATCCAGAGGGAACTTGACAGGCTTCAGAGGTGGGCCGATACAAACCTCATAAATTTCAACAAGGCCAAGTGCAAGGTCCTGCACCTGGGTTGGGGCAATCCCAAGCACAGATACAGGCTGGGCCATGAGTGGATCAAGAGCAGCCCTGCGGAGAAGGACTTGGGGGTGTTGGTGAATGAACAACTGAATAAGAGCCACCAGTGTGTGCTCGCAGCTCAGAAATCCAATCGGATCCTGGGCTGCATCAAGAGAAGTGTGCCCAGCTGGTCGAGGGAGGTGATTCTCCCCCTCTACTCTGCTCCGGTGAGACCCCACCTGCAGTACTGTGTCCCCAGATAAGAAAGACCTGGACCTGCTTGAGCAGGTCCAGAGGAGGGCCATGAAGATGATGATCAGGGGGCTGGAGCACCTCCCCTATGAGGACAGGCTGAGAGAGTTGGGGTTGTTCAGCCTGGAGAAGAGAAGGCTCCAGGGAGACCTTAGAGCAGCCTTCCAGTGCTTAAAGGGGGCCTACAGGGAAGATGGGGAGGGACTCTTTATCAGGGAGTGTAGTAACAGGACAAGGGGTAACAGTATCAAACTGAAAGAGGAGAGATTTAAGTTAGGTATCAGGAAGAAGTTCTTCACTGTGAGGGTGGTGAGACACTGGAAGAGGTTGCCCAGAGAAGCTGGGGCTGCCCCCTCCCTGGCAGTGTTCAAGGCCAGGTTGGATGGGGATTTGAGTGACCTGGTCTAGTAGAAGGTGTCCCTGCCCATGGCAGGGGGGTTGGAACTAGTTGATCTTTAATGTCCCTTCCAACCCAAACCTTCTATGGTTCTGTGATTCTATGAAATAGTGACTTAGCCAGGTGGAGAATGAGGTTCACACTTAAGCAGAAACTGAAGTGCTACAATCAATAGTCATGTCTGAAAAACCAAAGTAATTTCTGTAATGTTGAAAGACATTAGAAATTTTGACTCAAAGCACCTCTTCACCTTTAAGAGTTGTGAAATTTTAAAACAGGATTTTTTTTAAAGAAAATAACCTTAAACAAAAATGTCAGCATTATGTTTGAAATGGCATTTCAGTCTTTTTTGTTGTTGTTAAAATACACATTTCAAAGTATGATTTATCTGTGTAAGAGACTTTTAAAATAATTTACTGTCCAAAGTTCATAATTAACAAGCTTTATAAAATTATTACCTTTTTTTTTACCAAAGAAGGATTATTTTAGTACATCTTTCACCAAAATATTATTTACATTAGGAGAAAAGGGGCAAGAGAAAGACCAAAATGGCTACTTAATTGTTTCAATAAT
Source organism: Leptosomus discolor (assembly GCF_034619465.1). Taxonomy (NCBI): domain Eukaryota; kingdom Metazoa; phylum Chordata; class Aves; order Leptosomiformes; family Leptosomidae; genus Leptosomus; species Leptosomus discolor. The sequence goes on from NC_141392.1 coordinate 66,181,849, forward strand.
ATTTTGATTTCTTTTCTTATCTTTCTTCATCATTTTTAGCAGGTCTACATTGTAGTGTTACTTTCTTGATGTTTGGCAAGATATGATAAAGCTCATCTGCATTTGCTTTCAAGCAGCATGCAAAACCACACTATTAAATTATTTTCCTAGACTCCTATTTTGGGATTTTCTATTACATATGTATGTCTGCATTGTACTTAATAAAATCTGTTTGAATTAGGAAAGTTCTACATTTTTTCAAGTTATTAGTACTTTCCAATTAACATATTCCTGTCACACGTGGTGTTGCAATACTGGTAAAGTAACATTCTGAGAATGTATTTTAATTATTGATGAGTGTCTTTGGCTTTCAAATCTTAAAAAATTTGTGTAATACTAGAGCTATGACTAAAGGCAATGTTTTACACTTATTCAAATCTTTAATCTAGTTTTAAGCATGCTTTTGCTTAAAAAATGCATGCAATGTTAACAATTCTAACACATGAGAATTTAAATTTAATATATCATTGCTATTATAGTTGGTAAAGATATTGTTTCTCAAAAAATATTTTAGAGGAATGGATAAATTTGGTCTTCCATGCATTCTGTATGAATATGAATAATTTCCTTACTATCTTTCTGTTGTATACAATGCGGACCTCATTTTGACATCTCATGTTTATAATTACTGTACAGTCTCTCAAACTAACAGTCAGTTTAAACAGGGGGAGACTGTTAGTCATGGAGGAGTTGGAAATAAACACAAATTCAGTGCAAGTGTCTTCAAACACAGAGTATCTTAGAAGTGTTAATATATTATAGTAGTTTTCAGATTAAAAAGGTCTTCTAATATTTACATAACTTACTATAAAACATTCTTTAAAAATAATTTTTAATGTGCTAATCTTTCACTATATGTTTATATGAGTTACTACCTGATAATAATAATAAAAAAATCTATGCTTCTTGCTAATATACTGTAAAAAGAGGGGAAAAACTTTCTTCAAGATTTCAGTGATCTAAGATTTATATGACCACCTATCATTTTTCAGTAAGATTCTTTCTTTGCTTCAACTTATTTGAGATTAACAATCGGACATTTCCCATGTTTAGGTTTACCTTGGATATTCACCTTTAATGTGAAGTTTTATCCCCCTGATCCTTCACAGTTGACTGAAGACATCACTAGGTATGCATAGTTCCTAACTTTAAACATAGAAATTACCATTAGTCTAATTTGAAGGCCATATAAAATTTCTTCTTCAGTTTCTGGATGCCGTAACAGGTTTGGCTATTACTGTAGAATACTATAGATGTTCTTACATCAACTGCTTTTTGGAACAAGGTTGAAAAGGCAAAGTGAAAACTTCAGGAAGAAACCTGAGAAAGAACAATTTAATGATAAGTGGGGATATGATTTGAGCGGGAGGTAAGATGTGAATGATCATATTTGAAAGAAGCCAGTGGTTTATTGTCAGGCTGCTGCTTTGTTATATAGCAAATGAGGGTGTGGGGGTATTGATATTAAGAGAAAAGCTTAAGGCATCCAAGGTACTTCAGTAATAATCCAGGCTAGGTTGGTGAAAACCTAGTTTTACACATATGCATTAAATAAAACCATAAACCATAACGAAACCTGAAAATAATTCTCTTCCAAAGTTCTTTGATAGGGAATACTTAGAATGCAGTGGATACTGAGCATCTAAAAAGTAACACTGCCAGACTAACATAACCACTGGGTAGAGTGCAGGGAATTGACACTAATTTTTTCAGTAGTTGTGGAAAGCCTAAACACTTAGTTTTGGTTTGGACTTAGCTGACTCTGCTGAGGCAGGTTGTATGTTACTACACATCATATCAGATCAGTTTTCTGCACAAAAAGAGATAGCTACACAAGTGTGTAGCTGATATATTACTACAAATGGTTAAGACATTTAGTACGCAGTGTATTTAAAAGAAGCTCTCTGTGTTTTCTTTGAAAATTTTCAGTGAGATGTTTGGCTTTTCAATTGAGTGTTCAACTGAGAAAAGCATTTTTATGGTTATAACTTAAAGCTAAATTCTTTAAAATTTAAGCTTCGCTTGTAAAACTTTTTTTAAATTGTCATTAAAAATCTGTGCTAGGGTAGGATGTCTGCTGATTGTTGACTTGTTACCTTTGGTAGAAGACTGCATGCAGTATCTGAAATACTAAATTCTAATACATACATGGTTTAAGGAAGACAATTATGGGTTCAGTACTAAACCTGATTTCTTTTGTGTATTACAGAACTTGATTAGCTTGTGAACTGCAAGGGATATAAAACTGCAAAGGGAAATGTCAAAGGAAACGTGGGGTTTTATTTGTAAACCTTAGATACGTGCAGGCTACAATGTGAAATGAAGGAGTTCCTAAGTCAGCTTTTGATACAAACTAGATATAGTTTTTCATTCATTTATATTGAAAATTAGGATTTTTTTTCTGCTCTTCACATTATTTATGAAAGTTGACTCTTAAAATGGCGATAATGTTCAGATAATGGAAGGTGTAACAAATTATTAGTGCATTGACTTATTTTAAAATATGATTCTATGATTACATGTATCTCAAAACATTCTACCATATCTCTCATAAACTTGCTATTGGTAACAGTTTCTCTGTTCTTGTTTTTGTTTTTGTTTTGTTTTTGTTTGGTTGGTTTTTTTCCCCTTTCCTTTATCTTGCAGATATTTCTTGTGCCTACAGCTTCGTCAGGATATTGCTTCTGGTCGACTGCCATGTTCTTTTGTGACTCACGCCCTCCTTGGTTCATATACCCTGCAGGCTGAGCTGGGTGATCATGACCCAGAGGAGCACCGCAGTGACTATATCAGTGAATTCCAGTTTGCACCCAATCAAACTCAAGAAATGGAAGAGAAAGTAGCTGAGCTACACAAAACACACAGGTGTGTCAGATGCAGTGGGAGTAAACGAAATTTTATGTCATGCTTTGTCATGTTTCTGTCAATTTTCTTAAGAGTGTGTGTAAAACTGCTAAGCCAAAGTTATTGTTGCTTTGGAAATATTTTGCTATGTACCTAGAACCTCTTAATTTCCTGTGTTTAAAAATTTCAGTTTGAAAATAGTAGCTTCACTAAAATGTCAGAGAGAACTTTCGGAGAAAATATTTGTATCTGAGCATATGAATTAGTTTAAGCAACACACAGCTAGAATATTTTGAAAGAGTGAAAGTGGAAATCTCTACTAAAGGAATATATTATGCTCTGAAAGAACACTTTCCCTTTAGGGCAAAAATGCTATTGATACCTTACAAATGTAGGTTTTTCTGTGTGTCTGAATTCCAGGATTCCACTCAGTTTTGATTCTCAATTCTTTTGTCAATAAACTCAAGGCTTATTCGATGGTTTTAGGGGCTTGACTCCAGCACAGGCGGATTCGCAGTTCCTAGAAAACGCTAAGAGACTCTCCATGTATGGAGTGGATTTACATCATGCCAAGGTATTGGTGATTGGTTTGGTTTTGTTTTGTTTTAGGATAGACATGATTAGTATTAAAGAACATAGTATATATAGATTATTGAAAAAATTTCATACCCTCAATTCTTAGGTATAAGCCTTTTATCTCTTTGTCTTGATAATTGCTCAGCTTACAGCTCTAACATCCTTAGAATTTATTTTAAAACTAAGCTTATTTAATGCATAGAAGTAGGTGCAGCTTGGAAATATTATTTTATTCATAAGAGCATCTAAATAAATTTTAAATGTCAGATTTTTGATGCCAAGGAAATGTGGAGCCATAAAGTAAAGCCTAAAAGTACATGTAATTTTTTTTGTCATACCACAAGAGTTAAAAACAGAGCCAGGGGAGGTCTTGGGGGAGGGCGGTTTTTGGTGCTTTTTCCACTCCTCTGGGTAGGTCAAATAAAATTTGCCTTTCTAGTGGGATTTTTTTTTTTAGTTAAAAACCCAACAAACCAACCAACCCCCTCCCACTCCCTTGCACAAATCCAGAGTCTCAACTCGTTAGGAAAATTAATGCATTGTAAGCATATCAGTCCTATATTTAAAAAGGAAAACTGAGACTTTTAAGTAGTGGAGAAACATTGTTTATTTCCGTTTCATGTGGAAACAATGTGTGCCTGTTTTAGTAATTTTCCATAGACATTTCCCTGTGTTTTGTTAGAAGCACTTGAAAGAAATATACTTAAATTTTTATTCTCATACATTAACTATGTCTGTAACATTTATTAATTTTTTAATACAAGTGCAGCGTGGCAGTTCCCTTGGTCTGTAGTCTTTTAAGGAACTTAGATTTTTAGAGTTTTATTGGCGCTTTCTTTTGCTGTAGTGAAGTAACTGCAAGCATCATAACTGCTGTTTGCCAGGATCTGCTTGCAGCTATTAGTTATGCCAGTGAAGCAACTTTTGAATGACAATGTTGGCATTTGATGTAGTTGATTTGTTGTTGGGGAAGTCATGAGATTTTGCTGTACTGTATAGTGGTACAGTGTATTGAAGACTTACCAGTAAGTGAAAAGTTTTGTAGCCTGTAGAACTTGCATCAAATGCTGTCAGAAGAACAGAGTGCTCAGAAACCTGACCCACCAGCACTTTGAAATCATTATGTTGACATTTTCAGCCAACTATCCATCACTTCCCATGTCTTTACTGGAATAGTAGGTGACTGTAAAAGATCACTATGATTACCAACTTGTTCAGACTTTCACTGCCTGCTTTAAGTTGGAAAGGCTTGTTTTTAATTTTTTCTTCTTCTAGTATTTGTTGAAATTATTGAAAGCATGCCCACCATACCTTTCATTGCTTGTAAGTTGTTGACTTAGTCCCTATTGCCAGAATATTGAAGAATTTCCCAGAACTGTGGCATATGCAATGGCATATGAGTGCCAAAGCCATTACTTAGAGTCCAAAGCCTTTCCCATAGAATTAATGTACTTGGCTATTTCTGCTTTAAGAGTCTTATTGTCAGGGTCTTTCAGGTTTGAATATGAAACAAGTCCCAGTTTCATTATTCTCTCAAGGTATGCCAGCAATAATTACTTGTTTGGAATGTTATTAAACTGATTTTTACAAAATTGTCTCATACATGACAGGATTCTGAAGGTGTGGATATCATGCTGGGTGTGTGTGCTAATGGACTGCTCATTTACAAAGATAGACTCCGGATCAACCGCTTTGCTTGGCCAAAAATTCTGAAGATTTCCTATAAGCGAAGTAATTTCTACATCAAAGTCAGGCCAGCAGAAGTAAGTTTTGTTTCTTTTGTGAGATAATTTCTATCCAGAAACAAGAAAACATCCTCATTTTTTTCCCCAGATGTCCTCACAGGCTTATGTTGAATTCAGCTAGAACTTAAGAGTGTTTTATTTTCTTCTTCAGATTCTACTGATTGTGTTAAATGCTTGTCTGGATTACTAAATGCAACCAAGAAGAAAATTTTCTTTTGTTAATAGCTGCCATCTTATAATTTTACATTTTTTTACAGGCAAAGCTAGTTATATTGGCTGTGTTCTTACTGTCTATACAAACTTGCAGTCCTAGGAGAGAGCCAGCTTCTCTTCCTTTTCGGGTATAATTGTTCACTAAATGTCAGTGCATCTAGTTTATGGCTGTAACCGAAGGCTTGAGTTCTCTTGTAGGATGTTGTAACTCTTTCTGTTTGCTGCTGTGGAAATAGTGGATTCAACTTTCTTTTCAGATACCATCACTGTCATCAAGTGTGCTGATGACACAAAACTGGGAGGAGTGGCTGACACACCAGAAGGCTGTGCTGCCATTCAGCGAGACCTGGACAGGCTGGAGAGCTGGGCGGGGAGAAATTTAATGAAACACAACAAGGGCAAGTGTAGAGTCTTGCGTCTGGGAAAGAACAACCCCATGGACCAGTATAGGTTGGGGACTGAGCTGTTAGAGAGTAGCGTAGGGGAAAGGGACCTGGGGGTCCTGGTGGACAGCAGGATGACCATGAGCCAGCAATGTGCCCTCGTGGCCAAGAAGGCCAATGGCAGCCTGGGGTGTATTAGAAGGGCTGTGGTCAGTAGGTCGAGAGAGGTTCTCCTCCCCCTCTCCTCTGCCCTGGTGAGACCCCATCTGGAATGTTGTGTCCTGTTCTGGGCCCCTCAGTTTAAGAAGGTCAGGGAACTGCTTGAAAGAGTCCAGTGCAGAGCCACAGAGATGATGAACGGGGTGGAACATCTCCCTGATGATGAAAGGCTGAGGGAGCTGGGTTGCTTTAGCCTGGGGAAGAGAAGACTGAGGGGCGACCTCATTAGTGTTTATAAATATGTAAAGGGCAAGTGTCAGGAGGATGGAGCCGGGCCGTTCTCGGTGGTGTCCAATGACAGGACAAGGGCCAACGGGTGCAAGCTGGAGCGTAGGAGGTTCCACACCAACATAAGGAAAAACTTTTTCACTGTGAGGGTGACAGAGCCCTGGAACAGGCTGCCCAGAGAGGCTGTGGAGTCTCCTTCTCTGGAGACATTCAAAACCTGCCTGGATGCGTTCCTGTGTGACCTGTTCTAAGTGGTCCTGCTGTTGCAGGGGGGTTGGACTAGATGATCACCAGAGGTCGCTTCCAACCCCTGACATTCTGTGATTCTGTGATATGTTTGTGTGAGTTGCTGAAGGAGGGGGGGTAACATTTTGAACACATTGTAACTGGAAATGTAACAAAAACCAAAATGTCAAACAGTGATGCTTTTTTAGATTATACTCTGAAATGTTTGAGATAGCTTTTCTGTGTGAATAAATGAAACAAAAGAGAATTCTAAATACCAATAGTACAATACTAACGTTGTAGTTTTGTAAGTTTTGGAACACAAATGTGTTGTTCTTGCACTCACTGAGGGTAATATTTTTGCTAAGAAGCTATTATATAGTGTAACAGATCAGATAAGCTTAATACTGCAGTATGGATTTCAGAGTTTTTTTAAATCCAAGGAAAGTGTGAAGCACAACCTGCAGTACAATTACTTCATGCTGTTTAAAAATAAATACATTGGGCAGCTAGTCAGAAAATCATCAAGGAACACTAAAGTAGTATTTGATTTCTCAAGAGTCATTAGTACAGATAGGAAGTGATAGTGTGATTATTACCCATCATTACTAGCCCACCAGTAATAATTTTATTAAAAGGCTGGAAATTCTGGTGTTTTTTTTTTTTTTTTTAAAAATTTCTAAATCTTATGAAGTCTTAATGGTAGGAGAATTACAGCTTGTTACAGTAGTGGAACTGTCTGAACTCTGCCTGCTAGTTAATAGCCAGCTTAAGGTCATGAGTTAATTTATTTGTGGATTCTTTCCAGCTGGAACAGTTTGAGAGCACTATTGGGTTCAAACTGCCAAACCATCGGGCTGCTAAAAGATTATGGAAGGTTTGTGTGGAGCACCATACTTTCTTCAGGTAAATGATAACTCTCTGCTTCCCCTACTTTGCCAGGTATGCTTCTGTTTTTCTTTTCAAGGACACAAGGAAAGTAGAGATTTTCCTTCTCTTTGGCCCTAATTTCTCAGTCCAGTAACACCTCTTGGACAGAAGACACCCTGACAATCATTGACTCCAAATTACCAATTCTGAAAGTCTCAAGTACAATTAACTGCTTGATTTAAACTTTCAGAGTGCTAACAGGATGGAACTAATCTAGTGATCATACGTAAGGCTTCTTGAGAGATTGATTTTTCAGAGTGACCATCTAGAAAGCCACCATACACCTTTACAAGAAGCTCTCAGGGCTTGACAGTAATCTTCATTCACTTCACTTTTCAGAATATTCTACTGAATGTAAATAGTTACAGCTGAATTTTTCCTGATTTATAAACTGGGCTGAGTTCACAGTCATTCTTTAAAGTACAGAGGATCACTTTAAAAACAGACTGCTATTTGTTTATGTAATAATCCATAACTTTCTCTGCACTTTTTCCACAGCAACTGATAAATGTAGAATTCTGAATTGGTCATTGAAACTATGGTCTATTTGTAAATGAGCAATTTAACAATAGGCCACAGAGTTGTTTCTCTTTCTACTTCCCCTATTGAAAAGGAATTTGAAAAATCTTCATTTGGTTTTTATAATAGCACAAACTCCATGAAGGAGCACATGTGCCCCATGCAGTGTAGGAGTCACAGGTTTAGGTTGAATCTCTTATCCATTGAATAGGCAGTGAATCTGAGTTTCTTGCTTCAAATGAGCCCAGTAACTAGGGTATGTAAAAGGTAAACTTTCTCCTTCAGTATCCTGTTTTTTTTATTTTTAAAAAGCAATTGTATTTTAAGGTAGATGCAGTCCTGTTGCTGAATACTAGTCTAAGCTGAATACACTTGCTAGACTGAGACCTTCAGAGAGTTTGGAGACCACGAGACCTAAGCAGTTCATTACTGGAACTGTCTCATTGGATGGTTTTCAGTATTCAGATTTTCATTGAATGTAGAATGTTCTTGAATGCAATGCTAGACTTTGGACAGAGATTGGCAGTTAGTCTAAAAATGCTTAATTTAGAAGCACTTCTTTGTTAAATCTTGATCAAATATATTTTTTAACTGTTCGATAAAATACGTCATTTAAGTTTATTAAGATGCATAGTCCACCATTCTATTCTTTAAAATTTGAAGTCTGCTTTGACTCGTGATTTCCCCAAATAGCATTCAGTTCTATTTGCAATGAAAAGTTTATCAATATTCTTCAAATAACTCATGCAGTAATTTTCTTTGCTGGGAAACTGTATTTCTTAATTTTGTAGTAATAAAATGGACCTGAGTAGGGAAAACCCAAATCTTATGGAAGTCAAAAATCCTCAACTGAGAACCTCATTTGCAAATATAAAAGTTTTCATGAGTGTTAATATGTATTAGATAACCTTACTACAGAAATTCAGACATAATAAAAATAATTGGATTTTATTCCAATCAGAAGTGGCTTTTCCTAACCAGGAATGACATTATAACGAGAATTATGTAACAATTACTTGAACCATTCTGTAAAATCCATATACTCCACTGATGTCATCACACATAAAATCCTCAGAACCTCTCATCCTGATTTAAAAACAGTAAAATAAATCCAGCTCTATTTTTTCCAGAGATAAAAAGCAGAAAGCAATTGCTATAGTCCAAGAGACTGTAGCTCTTTCAGGGCATGTATAAAGCTTGCGTGTGATATCACAGTAAATTGTATTCAATCTAAATGTACATTCTTCCAGATGTCTTAGCTTGCCCAATATAACATTGTAAGATTGCTTGTGTTGACTTTTGCAATGTTTCGGTTTTTATCAAATAATTACATTAAGTTCCATCTTCTTATAATGGATGGGAAATTCAGGCTCCATATGAAGTTATTTATAAAAATTTGTAATGAACCATGCTGAAAAATTACAACCAAAAGTCATTGGATTCGCTTGTATCAGCTCAACCTTACAGGATTCCAGTACCATTTTTAAAGATCCACAGTCTACTTCAAGAAATACAGTCAGACTATTTATCTATATTAATCTTTTGAGGTAACTCTGGATCTTAACCAATGGCTGCATAAAGCTGCTTATAATTCTGCTTTATGATGTTTTATTTGAAATTTTCATGATTGTTTCAGTCTCCTCAGAATGCCTTAAAATGGTAAAAGCATAGTCTTCAGTTATTTTATGTAATTAAGTTTGTAATATAAAAAATCCATTCAAATGCCCTTAATCGGGAAGTAATTAGTTCTCTTGGTTTTTTCCACATTAAAAGATTAAAAGTTTGTCTCAGCAGGGTGGAAGATAAAAATGGCAGTTAATGCTGTGGCCTTGCCAAGACTGGAAAATAAAGAACAGAAAGAACCTTGGAAAAACCCTCTTAGCCTTCTTCCTCTTAATGCATAATGCACTCTCTCTTGGAAGTAATGTGGAGAAATATTGTCAGAAAGATTGCATAAGGCTGGTTTATAGAAGCAATGAAAGTGAAGCTCCAGATACTTGTGATTTTAATACATAACTGGCCTTAGTGCAGAAGCGTGGATTAGTCTATCTTGAATTCTGTTTTCTTTAAAAATATGTTGGAACAGATTAGGATTCGGTTGCGTTCATATGCATCTTAGGCATGCAGGATTGGATCCTTATGGCTAGTGCTCTGACAAAGCCATAAAGATCCTTTCTTAAAGAAAATAGTACCCTTCTGCCTAGCTGTATGGTGTTTACATGGCAAGGTTTTGGTAGCAAGGGAGTTACAGTGAGAAGCTGCTCAAAGCTCCCTCCATGTACAATAGATCCAATGCCAGCTGGCTACAAGATGGACCTGCCGCTGGCCAAGGCTGAGCCCATCAGTGGTGGTGGTAGAGCCTCTGGGATATATTTAAGAAGGGGAAAAGAAAAACCTGTGCAAAGACAACTGCAGCCAGAGAGGAGTGAGAATATCTAGAGAAACAACTCTGCAGACACCAAGGTCATGAAGAAGGAGGGAAAGGAGGTGCTCCAGGTGCTGGAGCAATGATTCCCCTGGAACTTGTGGTGAAGACCATGGTGAGGTAGTCTGTCCCCCTGCAGCCCGTGGAGGACCCCATAATGAGCAGGTGGATGCACCCAAAGGAGGCTGTGACCCCTTGGGAAGCCCACGCTGGAGCAAGGTCCTGCCAGAACCTGTGGACCCGTGGAGAGAGGAGCCCACGCTGGAGCAGGTTTGCTGGTAGGATTTGTGACCCCACGGGGGACCCACGCTGGAGCAGTCTGTTCCTGAATGACTACACCCTGTGAAAGGGACTCACGTTGGAGTAGTTTGTGAAGAACTGCAGCCTGTGGGAAGGACTCACGTTGGAGAAGTTTGTGGAGAGCTGTCTCCTGTGGGAGGGACCCCACGCTGGAGCAGGCAAAGCCTGTGAGGCGTCCTCCCCCTGAGGAGGAAGGAGTGGCAGAAACAACGTGTGATGAACTGACCGCAACCCCCATTCCCTGTCCCCCTGTGCTGCTGTGGGGGAGGAGGTAGAGAAATCAGGAGCAGAGCTGAGCTCTCGAAGAGGGGAAGGGTGGAGGTGAGGTGTTTTTAAAATTTGGTTTATTTCTCCTTATCTTACTCTGATTTGATTGGTAATAAATTATTTTTTTCCCAAAGTTGAATCTGTTTTGCCCATGACAGTAATTGCTGAATGATCTCCCTGTCATTTTCTCAGCCCACAAGCTCGGTCTTATATTTTTTTCTCTCCCCTGTCCAGCTGAGTAGGGGGAGTGATAGAGTGGCTTTGATGGGACCCTGGCTGGATGCCAGGGTCCACCCACCACACTAGCTCACCATTCTTTTTACTAAGTATCTGAAAATTCTTCAGTTCTGCTTAAATATCTTTACAATGTCTGTCAGTTTTCAGAACCCACCACTGGATACTGTCTTAACATATGTTGGATCGGATTCCACTGACACAGGTATTCCCTGTGCAAATGCTTCAAAAGAGGAGAACAAAGTCAGCATACTTTTAAGTCTCGCTTGCCCATCTGTGTCATCCTAAGTACAAAGGGCACAGTAGTTGCTGGTTCTCCTTGAAAGAAGCTGAAGTTCCGTGAGCTTTTCATTCTTTGCAGATCCTCAAATCGAAAATCCTCTATCTGGAATAGTCTAATGGTTTTATACAGAGGCAGAATATGCCATGGAGACTGCCATGCTGGGTGAGCATGTATTTGCAGCACTACATTGATCCAGGATACAACATCAAAGACCCTTCTAGAGAAGCAGAGGCTGGGAGGAGTTCCTGCAGTGATGGCTTTATCCTATCAGCAAGGTTGGCACTGAAACAAACAGTATCCTCAGCGTTTAAGCTGATGGCTCAGATTTCAAAAACAAAGTACAAGCAATGAGGATTAGATCCTCAGCAAATTTGCTGACAATAAGAAGCTGGGAGGAGTGGCAGATATAGCGGAAGGCTGTGCTGCCATTCAGCGAGATCTGGACAGGCTGGAGAGCTGGGCAGAGAGGAACCTAATGAAGGGGCAAGTGTAGGGTCCTGCACCTGGGAAGGAATAAACCCATACACCAGTACAGGCTGGGGGCTGACCCGCTTGAGAGTAGCTCTGCAGAGAGGGACCTGGGAGTTCTGGTAGACAAGTTAACCATGAGCCAGCGATATGCCCTTGTGGCCAAGAAGGCCCATGGTGTCCTGGGGTGCATTAAGAAGAGTGCCAGCAGGTCGAGGGAGGTTCTCCTCCCCCTCTGCTCTGCCCTGGTGAGGCCACATCTGGAGTCCTGTGTCCAGTTCTGGGCCCCCCAGTTCAAGAAGGACGGGTTGCTACTGGAGAGTCCAGCAGAGGGCTACTAAGATGATGAAGGGACTAGAGCATCTAGGGGACTAGAGCATCTACGAGGAAAGGTTGAGAGACCTGGAGCTCTTTAGCCTGGAGAAGAGAAGACTGAGAGGGGACCTCATCAACACTTATAAATTAAAGGGTGGATGTCAAGAGGATGGGGCCAGGCTCTTTTCAGTGGTGCCCAGAGACAGGACAAGGGGCAACAGGCATCAACTAAAGCACAGGAAGTTCCGCTTGAACATGAGGAAAAACTTCTTCACTCTGAGGGTGGCAGAGCACTGGAACAGGCTGCCCAGGGACGTTGTGGAGTCTCCTTCTCTGGACCCATTCCTGTGTGACCTGCTCTAGGCTCACCTGCTTTGGCAGGGGGGTTGGACCAGATGATCTACAGAGGTTCTTTCCAACGCTTACCATTCTGTGATTCTGTGAGTAGGAGCCTGAAGTCCTCCTACTGAAGGAAATTCAGAGAGGTATAGAGGACCTGTCTCTTCGAACTCATATGATGTCAAAAACCATTGGAACAAAGCAGAATCCCTCATAGCAAATTCTGCCACATTTTACTTGGACTTTCTGACATTGACGCTAACACTTAGGTACAAATATACATAACCAGCACAGAACCCAGCATTAATAGTACTCATAACAATCTCTTTTTCACCCTTTTCGCAGTATGCTTTTTTCCCCTCATATTCAGCAAACATTACATAGATCTATAAATGACATTGTAAGGAAACTGGAGTCTGAATCTAGTTTGTTAAATGTCTTATTCTTGGGTCACAACTGTCCAGCCATCTCAATCTTTTTTTCACTTGACGCAGCTTTCTATGCAGCTTTGAGACACCAGTCCTGAACTTTGAGGAGTAGCAGCTGCTGTATTGGTACCTCGGAATATAGGAAAGACAGTGGAAGTGGAATGTGTAATTTCTATTGTAACATTCTATGGAGAGAGATCTGAAAGATATTCTACATGGACCTATAATGGCCTCAGTTTTCTACAGAAAATATAATTCAACCAAGATAGCACCAAAAGATCAGGATCTCAGATGCTTAGTCATACTGTGGTAAATGTGACTTATCAGCATCCCTTCAACTCCAACTGCAAATAATAAATAACATGCATTGTCTCAGAAGTTCTTCTCAGAGCTTACGGTCAAATTCTTTCTTGGAGTGCATGAATCATGCATGGTGAACTGAAGTTGAAATATAATAACTAGCTTTAAAGTACCTCATGAAACACATAAAGCTTTTTAACTGACTTTTCTCATATGTACTTTTTTAGACTTGTATCACCAGAACAGCCTCCAAAAGCAAAGTTTCTAACCTTGGGTTCCAAGTTCCGCTACAGTGGACGTACACAAGCACAGTCACGACAGGCTAGCAGCCTCATAGACAGACCGGCTCCATACTTTGAACGCACTTCAAGCAAACGTGTTTCTAGAAGCCTTGATGGAGGTATCAAGTTTGACTTTTTTCTTCAGTGTAATGATTACATTATGTGTTGTCACTCTGATCTGACCAACGTTCAAAAATGTTAACGTTATGGATGGCCGGAATGTTAATTGACAAATTTATGAATTTCAATTTCTGATGGCTGATGTGAGGAGTAATCACTTCGGATACTTGTCAATTTTAGGTGATCTAAACAGTAAGTCACTGCCTAAATTGTATGATATTGCTGTGAATATATAGAGGATTTTATATTGGACATGTAGCATCTATGTTCACTACTCATATCTGTTTTACAGCATAGGCATGCACTATGATTAGAATTGTTTGGTCAGCAGCATCTTTTGGGCTCTGGGTAGTTTTGAGTATCTCCCTCTACACCTAACAGAAAAGACAGAAAAAGTTGTTTCTTCTAGTTTTGTATCATTTTGTTAGGTATGTTGTTATCCTAGTATATTTATTCAATACTTCTGTGTTTAGTTAGCAATTTTTATGTTGAGGTTGTTTGAATAGCAAAAATTTTTTTGTCATTACTTGTGTTTGGTCTCTTTGAGCAGAAATAGCTTCTGGTTTCCTTTACTGGAAACAGGCATGCTTTTCAAAGGCAGGTATGTTTGAGAGGTGTAAAAGCACATGTTTCACTCTAAATCACTTCTGAAATAATATAAAATAGAAAAATTCTTCAGAAAAATGACGTGAAGCTTCACTTAGATTCAGGCATACGTAACTTCACTAGAATAAAAGTGAACTGTGCAATGATGTGAGTTCAGCTACAATCAGCTGTTAACTTTACCTTTTTTTCTCCAAAAATCTTTTACTTCGAAGACTTTTACTTCTGCAAATATTCACTCTTCTATACTGGGACAAATAAGCAAACTGTGACACTTGCTTGGGAAACCTACAAAATCTTACCTTCTGAGAACCAAAGCAAAAATAAGAGGCAAAAGCGCTTGCACTGGTAGCATGTGATGAGTCTCTGTGGCAACCAAAAGACTCATCACCACATCAGTGTTACTGTCCGAGTCTGGTTTAGTTCCTGTACTCCTTTTGGTTAGAAACAATTTGAATTCTTCCCAACTCTCGGAGATTGTATCACCAAGCCTTTCTGGGATCCCTTGTGTATCATCTGCAGAATACAGATGTATATGCATGTGTGTTCAGGCCCAAACTTTCACTCTTACACAACCATCACAGTCAAAATTTTGAGCATGATGAAACATTGGTTTTCCTTTTTTTCCCCTTGATCATCTTTGGTTTCATCTCAAATGAAACCAGCTTTTCCTGCTGGCATTTAAGGCTGTAATAGTTTTGAACTGTATTCATTCAAAGTCAAACTTAAATATTGTTCTTTCTTCAGGCAGTAGTCCAGATGTAGGCTCATACTGTGAGTGTACACTTGAAAAGAAAAATTCTGCAGAGGTTGCGCTTGCACTCTGCGTCTCCTCTGTGAGCGGCACGTCCAGTACCCTTGTTCCTCCCAAATACCTAGAATTGCGTAGTCATCCTTGTAAGGGTTACTCTTGCTCTACTCCTACCTCACCCTCACTAGAGGGGCTGGAGGAATGGGCTGAAAGGAACCTTATGAAATTCAACAAAAATAAATGCAATGTTCTGTATGTGAGGAGGAGTAACACCAGGATGTGCTGGGAGACCAACTGCAATGAAAGCAGCTTTGCAGAAAAGGATCTGGGGACTCCCACTGGACAAGCTGAAAATGAATTGACAGTATTCTCTGCAAAGGCAGCCAACTGTGTCCTGAGCTGTATTAGTAAGAGCATAGCCAGAGCATTAGAAGAAATTATTATTCCTCTCCATTCAGTACTTTGTGAAGACCACATCTGTGTCCGTCTTTGGGCTCGCCAGTATTAGATGGGCATTGGCATATTGCAGTGAGCCCAGTAAGGGCCACCAAGCTGGCTAGAGGGCTGGGGGCCCATGACATACAAGGAGAGGCTGAGGGAACTGTGGTCCTTTAGCTTTAAGAAGAGAAGGCTGTAACAAGATACGGCTGTCTACAGCTATCTACAGGGAAGGAATAGAAAAGATGGAGCCATGCTTTTCTCAGAGGTGCCCAGTGATAAGGCAATGGGGAGTGCCTGCAATTTGAGACACAGAAAATTCAGTTAGAAATAAGAAATTTTTATTTTGCTCAAAAAGACCTTGGATATGCTCAAAACTCAACTGGACAAGTCCCTGAGCAACCTGGTCTATTTGGATGTGCTCTGAGCAGGGAGTTGGACCAGCTGACCTTCAGATGTTCCTTACAGCCTAAATTATTCTGTGGTTTGTCAAAAGTTACTTGTGGAACTTGAGGGACATATACCCAAGAAGGGATCAGAAGCTTAAGTTGCAGAACTCACCACTTAGAGATGCCCTGAAGGCCTAACATCCCAAAACCCACATTTGCCATTAGCTGGCCTTGGCTTCTCAGCAGCTTAAGGAGTCTCTGATGCAGAGCTGAAACTGTTTTCAAAAAGAGGATATCTCTTAAAGGTACTGCAAGAAACACCTCTTGCTCTCAACTTTCTGCACCTTGGCTTTGTAAAGCAAAGGCATATGAAGGTATTGCAGAAGATTGCTAAATGAATTAAGCTTATATCAAAGTTGTGTTATTAAAAAGTTGCTTAATTTAATTAATTCTCCTGTATTTCATTACTACTATTTTGACTTCCATTTTTCACAAGCATATAGGGAGAAAAAGTCTTACTTTCACGGAGCTGTTGTTTCTGCAGTTTTGCTAAGGTTCCAGAATAAAATACTGTGACAGTTACATGCAGAGCTATTTCTATATTGCATTAAAACAGTCCTCTCAAAATAGAGAATTTCCACAAAACGCTGTTGCCTATTTCCATCTTTCGTTATGGTGATTTATACAGTGACAAGAACAGTACCTTCAATTTGTCTTCCAAGACTAATAAAAAAAAAATTGATAATACTTACCTGATACTGTGAGGTTTTTTTCCCTTGCATAGTAAGTGCACATTATACGACAAGGGTATGTTTCTGTCCTTAGCAGTGCAATGAGAACCGTAGACTTTTTGTAAAGCCAAGAAGCTGAAAAATATTGTATCACTCAGTAACTAGCCTGTATTGCTCATTGCTGACATCACCATAAAATCATTTTGTTAAGTCTTAAAAACAAAATGTTCCAATTTACCCCAATTAACCAAAATTATTTTGTTCTGTAATAGCTCCCATGGGTATCTCAGACCAAAGTCTGCTAAGAGACTTCGCTGCTACTGGAGGGCAGGCTGCTGGAGATAAAATCATTGACATTGAAGCTGCTGGTCAGGCCAACTTAAAAGAAGGTGGCAGAGAAGAAGATGGAAGCCCAGTCAAAACTCCACAGTTAGAATTGACTCAGGATGGAAAGGTATGGCTGACTTTCACACCAAAATTATTTGTTCATGTGGTGTGTGTCCATGTGTGGTTATTTAGTGCCTCTCACTTCTGAGTATCGTACAGAACACTGGATCAAATTATTAAAGGAAAATTGTCAAATGCTTTCTGTAGGTTTAATTTAATGTAAGTGTATGTAAGCAAAAGAGAATACGAACTTCTGAATGGCATTGACATAGGGTTTTTTTTCTTGCTATAAATTTAAGTTGAATTCTCAGCAAGCTTGCATGAGTTCTTGAAAAAAAATATTTCAAAGGGTGAACAATGTTTTATTGATTACCTTATTAGACTTTAAAAATATTGTTAGTATGTCCACAGTTGTGTACATTCTACAAAGTTGGGTATATTGTGACTGTGTTTAATTACCATAGGTAACAGTGTTGTTTTAGTAGCCATTGCAGAATTATTTTATTGTTTAAAAACTTTATGTTGACTTGAGGTGTAGATTTCTGTGACAAGTTGAGTACTTTGGTCCATTCCCGTTGCAAACAACCATGTACTTGTCTCCTTTGTTTGAGCTACTGGGGGAACAGGTCAAAAAATTAAATTTAGATCTTGTATTATTTGATATAAAAACTTCCTTCCAAAGTGTCAGCTAAAATCTGCTGCTCTTCTCTCTTTGAGATCTTTTCTTTTGGGGGCAGTTCTCCAGAACTTTCTGTCATATTTAAACAGTAATTTTGTTTTCAAACATTGTTGCAAGTTAGCTACCCATTTGATTCCTAGGGGGACTGCTGAGCTTTCTCTCTGCGGTTCACGTGTTCCCACTGCATTCAAGTGTAGGATGGGAACAAATACAAACAGTTGCATTCTTTTTGTTTGTTGGCAAACTGAAATAATTTTGAATTAGCTTACGAAAAAGGCATACAAGGAGTTTCTTTATGGGAGAAAATGGTTAAATAAATTACTATGTTTTAACTTTGGGCTTGGTAAAACGGTGATACTCCCTTCTTTTCAAAGTGGCAGTATCTTTCAATATTTTAACCAAAAGAAAAAAAAAAAAAGCAGTATTTTGGGACGTTGTTCCAGGAAGCTGTTCAGTAAGGTTTTGTTACACGTGCCAATTCTGTGAACAGCTTGCTTTCCCCCCTAGCGCAGATACTTCTTTTCCTTTCTGGCTCTCTTTAATTCTTAGAGGAAACGGTTATAAACCCAAGAATCAAAGTGCCAGCTTGTCTTCGGCATACTGCACTGTCCCCTGACCTTTCTGCCAAAGCTTTGAATGTCTGTTCGCTTCCATCTGTTGTAAGTGACTATTACAGTTCAAAAGTGCACGGTTCTTTACAGCCTGAGAACAAAACATTCGTAATGGGTTCCTCTCATAATCCACAGAAGTAAACAAGTTGGCTGCTTGTAAAACACAAGGGGATTTCTGTTTTTATTTGGCATTTCTATTGGGTTAGTAGAGCTATCCCTGCTTCTAAGTAAAAATTTTCACTAACTAATAATTTCTTTTTTTTCCCTCTTCTTGTGCCTTCAAACGTGCATTTTGTTGTGCTTTCATTTTCCACTGTGCACAGAATTTTTTTCTTCAGCTCACTCACATATACCCATCATCACTACCCATCCATTCTGTGTCATCCCATCTCACAAACCTGTCACCTGTCCCTGAGATGGACATGCTTTCAGATATTTCAGAGGAAGATCCCTCTGGGGAGCCCCTTCTTACCATCCCAGACATCTCAGAGTGCAATTCCATGAAAGAAACACCAGTTCATAATAAAAATGAAATAGCTTTACCGAATAATATCTTTGAATCTAAGGGACCCCTAGCTAGTCGAGGTTCCTCTGCTGTGGAGGGAAAAATCCATACAAATGACTACAAAAGCACTGAGTTGTGTGTCTCATTCAGCTTTATCAGATACTTTTCTTTTAGTTTCCGTTCACTGCTTGATGAGGATGGTTATATTACTTTTCCTAGCCTTCCTGATGTTTGCATCTCTTTCCTCCCACCTGTCCTTCAGCACTATATTCCTATTACGTCTCCTTCCTTCATCCCCTCTTTTCTCCTTATCTTCGTGCTACTTCTGTCTGCCTTCCAGTCTATTCCCTTTTCACTCACATTTTCCCTTCCTCTCGCTCTGTCCCTCTGCTACCTGGAGCCTAAGGTGACTTCCTTTAGTGCCTCTAATGGCAATGACCTGAATGACAAAGCAGAGGAAGAGGAGGTGTGTAATTTTGTTGCTTAAATGTTAACTTAAATAGCTTTTATGCTTGTTCTCCCAGAGGCTTGCTCAGTTTTGCACACTTCCTACTATAGGGATATGTCTACGTACATGCCTGTATATATTTAAATACACACACATACACACACATATATCTGTATCTTTCTAACTTTTCTTATTTGTGAAAAATTGCCATTGCAGGATTTTTACTCCATAGATAGCTGGTGGTTATTCTGCCTGAATTCCTACAGCATGCATAATTTCATTAGATTCCACAGATAGACAGTTGCAGGTAGAGTTGCTTTGTGGTTCAAAATGTTTATGAGCACATAAATCTGAATACTGAAAGTGTTGTGTAATACTGGATATATTATTGCTTGATACTATTTGCAAGTTGTGCTACTTGCATTATCAGTTGGTGTTAAAATGCATGTCTCCTGCGTGCATTGACTGGAATGCACGTCTCCAAAGTTCTGTTTAGATCTGAAAAGTGAATTCAGAAAACTGTGAATGCTTTAAAATCAGCTTTTTTGTTATGCCAGATTTCAGATGTTTCTGCTCTACCAGGGTGTGTGCAAAGTTGAGTCTGTCCAAGGCACTTTTTTTTTTTTTTTAAGTGCTTTGATCAATCTCTAGCAGCAGTTAAGATGGAGACTGATTTCATTCATTAGCTGGGATTGCAGGTTATGTCAGACTTTAATCACTAGAATCTGAACAGTCTTTGAAATACAGTTAAAATTGCTGTACAGAAGCGTCAGTTACACTAATATGTTGCTCTGATCATCTGCAGTTGCTGACAAAATGCCTCATTTCCCTAAGTCTGCTGTGCATGTTACAGCAATCCACTAGAAAAAGGTGTTTTATTTTGATCTTTAAAGGAAATAGGAAACGAAATAGTATAGAATCAAAAAGGGGCAGAGCCTGTTCAGTGTTACATTTAACAAAGTTTGGTACACTGATTAAATCAATACAATGTACATATTAAAAACATGGTAAATACGACATGACATCATTAAAGACACCAATCTAAGTTTAAAATAATGAAAAACATGACTTTAAAGACTTTCTCAGTTTTTCTGTAACTTAATTCAATCCATAATTTGTAATGTAAAATTGCATAAAATAGAACCCCAGATAAACGAGAAATGAAGAAAAATGTGATATGTATCACATTATGTGTGCACTCACACAGAGTCCAAAATGCAACAGTTTGTGCAGTAAGAAAACTCCTCTTCAAATTTATGTACTTGCACAGTGTTGACTTCTAAATGGATCTTTTCCTAAGATTAGCAGTTGATATTTGTACCTGTGGAAATACTGAGAAGTGGTTTGCTTTTTAAGGAGCGCTGTTCCTTAAGGCATTCAGAATAGTCATAGGTAAGATATGAAAATGACCCATCATTTCCAACAGAGTTCATTGCAGTTTGAGGAAGAATATATTCACCTAAAAAGGGGGGTGAGGTGCAAATAACTCATCCCAAGACAGCAACTTTCTTAAAATAATTAAGACAGTTTCTAAATGCAGTATTTAGGTGTTTGACTTGAATCCTAGACTCTCCTACCAAAAGCACTCATGCATTAGATTTCATTTTCCCATCAATTTGTTGCAGAGTTTAAGGCGCTTACCATAGAAATTACACATATCATTTTTTTTTCTTTACTCATTCTTAAATTCCATCTGGGAAAACACTGGAAAGTACAGCAAGAAAGGGACACAGTGTGAAACTTCCGTTTTTCATGCCACTTATGCCAAATATTACTTCAGCTATTCTACGACAATGTAGGTGAAGGAAGACCAAAGTCGCTTAATAATTTCAACATCTGGGGCCGAAACAGTAAAGGTCTGTAAATATAGCACGCTTTGCAGCATTTACAAAGAGATTAAGCCTCTGTGTTAGTCTATGAGCGTGTGTTAACAGTTCCTTTTCTTGGTAATTTGCCACGTGCTCACATAGGTGGAACCTGAAGAGGAGGAAGCACAGCAGAAGGTGCATGGTTGTTTTTTTACAATTAAATCTGGCTGTCGCTGCCTGCCTTGTTAGCACCCCAAACTTTCTGTGGATTTAGCCTGAATAGTACCTTTTCACCTTACCATTTTATTTCCTTTATTTAACTGTCTGATTCTAAGGGTCTTTTTTTATTTACTTGCACGTATATTTTATGTTAATTTTTTTATATTTTTTTTTATTTATTTTTTTGTGTGTGGCTTAATTTCACAGAGCAATTCCTTGAGGGTAGACGGGGAAAATATTTATGTCAGACATAGCAATTTAATGTTGGAGGTTTGTATATAATATAAGAAACACTTTCCCTTCTCACGGGCTGCCAGACTGCATGGGATGGGAGGTCACTTGCAGGCTGTTATGGACACAGTGCATGAAGTGCATGGGAGAAAAAACAGCTTGGAAATGTTGCATGTTATCATTCTAGTTTCTGAATTTAAACGAAAAGATAAAAATCCAAACAAACAAAAAACCCCCTCAGCTTAAATGTTGAATGTACATTTTGTATACTTTTGGTAGTTGTTTTCAAGGTGGCAACTGGGAATAATAGCCCTATTTAGATAAAGCAAGCACATGGGTCCAATTCATAATCCGAAACGGGATTTTTATACATTGCTCCTCAATGTGTGCGTCTTCTGTTGAGCACTATTTTTAGTTTTTGCCAGTTTAATCAACCTTTGTCAAATAATTATCTGAATAAATGGAGTTAGTAAGGCACAAGCAGTAGTAGAAGTATGGAAAAACTAATTCTGGTTCTGATGCTCATTGCTTATAGGAGCTTTGAGAAATGTGTCTGAGGATCAGATTTTTAAAGGGAATGTTTAGATATGTTTCTGAAATCTTTGCTTTATTTTTTCACTTTTCAAATGGAAGCAATTCTTGTTTCCTAAAGGTTGGTTTTCATTGAAGATGAGCAATAGCAAAGAGCTTCGAACATGAACGTTTGTAGTGCTTTGTCACTGAGGTAGAGATTTTTTTAATAAAAATTTCCATATAGTCTGTTAATCTGGATTATTTTATCAAAGATTGTCTGTAGTTATAATCAGTGTCATTTAACTTGTGGTTAATAACATAAGCTAATAACTGAAGAAATTTTAGAAAATCCTACTTCTGTCTTTAATTTATTTTATACATCCAGATGGGGCTATAAATAATTCCCTTTGTCACAAAAAACTGTCTTTTTAAAAATCATTAGTTTTATTCAGTACTAAGGAGATGGGCGGATCGCAGTAACCCAACTAATATGTTTTTTGGCTTTTTGCAGCTTTCGTTCACTATTGAAACTTTGCTTGTGTATAACTTACTAAAGCACTGGAAGTGTGCATTGTGTAACTGCTTTTATCAAGTCCAAGAAAGGTGCCTTGTGTCAAGCCAAGACAGGTTTTAAAATTATATGATTGTTATGAGCTTCAGTTGTGTAATAGAATGCCTTTGGCATACGGTTTTATTTCACTCATAAAATACATACTTTAGGGGGACATATCTAATGTCTCGTTTGTTAGTCCTTGATTAAAAGTGAATCATTGGTCCTGTGACAATATGAACCTACTGAGTTGCCAGAAGGGGAGAGGTTCTCAGTGTTCACAGTGCATGTGTGAATATTTGCAGAATTGGGAAATAGGTGTGCAGCACCAAACTGTTACTGGTGCTGAACATGCAAGTGAAGAGAAAGTAGAAACTAATGAGTTTGTATTGGGTTTGGATTTTTCATGACTCAAGATGAGGCATCTTTGCATTGTAAGCACTGATGCTAAAAGTCGTAACCAAAATGTTAAATTTCAAAATGCTCTGTTACAAAGTATATAAAATCTTTGTGCAAAAGCCAGCTGCTTTACCTAAATTACTGTATCTGATTATGTTCTTTTGATAAAACTTCATTAATAGTTATGTCTACATTGATATTATTCCATTTTAATCTTCAGTCTTATAATTCCGTACTAAAAATGGATCTGAGGCTTAAACTTGAATTTCACCACAGAATACTGAAAAAATATTCTTGTGTTAGAGTGTGCATAATCAACATAGGCTTTTCTTGAGACCTGGAATGCTGGAAGGAGGGCAGATTATGAAAGCAGAGTGAAATCTGCTTTTCCCACCAAAGCCCAGCATTGTATTTAAAGGATAATGGATTTCCAAAAGAGCTAAGCAAGTAGATTTTTGCCTACTTGCCAGAACAGTTATGTTTCTGCATAGCTCCTGATCCTTACGTCCGCTCCTGTATCTGGCATAAAGTGAAAGACTAGCTTGTAGTTACTTGATCCAAGGTGCTGCAGCTTAGCCTCAATGGGTCATCACAAAATCTAATGCAATATTCACGCTATGGTGTCCCCTTTGGCACTTGCCTGTGTACGTGCAATTTAGAGAGAACATTTCTTTGGCATTGGTGTGCACAAAAACCATCCCTACCTAAGCGCTGTGTCTGCTGTCAGGTTCATATAATGTGGAATTGGCAGGTGTCAGGCTTTAAGTCTTTAAATCTGATTCTTCCCAAAATTTAAACCTACATGACAGGCACAATGAGTAGTCCCTCTGAAGTTAAACAGGTCTTAGTTGCTCGCATATTTGGCCCTGTAGTATTGCCTTCACAGAAGCAAATATTTTTCATGGAGCTTGTAATATCAAGAAAGATGAATTTTTATAATGCTTCTTGGGTTAGACTATTCTTTCTTACAGCAACCTTCAATAATGTTAGTTGTGCAATATCCCAAAACATTTGCTTCTGTGCTTACAAAGTTCAGAAAAAAGCAAGCAACTACTGGAAATTATTGCTGCTTCAAAGGGCTAGTCATTTCATGTTTTGGGTGAAAATAGCCCTCTGTTAAATAACCATGCACAGCGTTATTTTTCCTTTGCCTTAAAGTATGGAAGAAACAGTGTATGAGTGGCCTTTCATTACAAAAACAAAACCAAAACATCTTGGTTGCCTGATAGCCTTAAACTTTTTTATTTTAAGGCATCCAAAGAATAATAGCTCTTCGGACACAAGGCACTTCCCTTGGTTTGGTTTCTTTTTTTCTTTTATTTTTTCCCAGTTAAGTTTGCTTTTGTTGTCGTGTTTTGTCCTACTCTGTTTTACGTTGCGGGTTGCTAGGACCTGGATAAGACCCAGGACGACTTACTGAAACACCAGGCTAGCATTAGTGAGCTCAAGCGCAATTTCATGGAATCCACACCTGAACCACGCCCAAATGAGTGGGAAAAGCGGCGTATCACACCTTTGTCCTTACAGACACAAGGGGTATGTCACTGCAGACGCTTGTCCGCATGCATTTCCGTACAACCCTGTATGTAATACAGTAAATGCAGTTTGTCCTTTAGAGTAACACTTTCTTTGGCTAATGTAGTATTTGTTTATACTTATACATTAACTTTTTACCACTTATCATTGGATCTGAGTTTAAATAACGTGGAATTTTATTCTTCTACAAGAATAACTGAATTAGAATCACTAGAAAAAAATGGAAGCAATGGCAGTATTTTTCTGTATGTTAAGGACAGCTTAAATTTCACTCCGAATTACAGAGATTGATAGAGATAACCTTTTCAGTGACAGTAGAACTTTTCCCTCTTTTTCCCTTTCTTTAACTCTTCAGAGGCAGCTTGTGCATAAAGACACACACAGCCTGTGTGTTGTTTCAGAAAGAACTTACATGATCAGTTAATTTACAGTGTTGACTTCTTCAGGACATATTTAATGTAGTTGTTAAAATTTACTCATCTTAGTCTCCAAAAGTCTGTAAAAGGAATTTATCTACTTTTTCTCTATACCTCCTTCCTGAGTGAACCTTAAAACAGCAGTTTGGAAAATAATTTTCTACAAATATCCTGAATGCTTGTGGCCAGAAAACTTATCCAAATAAAGATCTCTTGCTGTTGTGAAACTTTAAGTTTTATGGGGAGTTAGTTGCTGCTTCTTTCACAGAGTAGAAGAGCAAATGAGTCTTCAAAAGCAATCAGTGTATCTTCTGTTGTTATCCTTTTCTTTCACCATTGTTCCTACCCTTGCCTCTTAAATGTATCGTTGTCCTGTCTACTTTTTAGTCCCCAGAAAGGTGAACTTTCAATAAGGTTGCTTGATGGTACAAATTATTTTTGTTAATAAGATATTATTTCAATAAGATGCTTAAGCAATCTCAACTGTGAGTACGTGCACACAGACTATACAGTCACTGACTGTATGGGTCACTTCTTTAATGAATATTTCATTAATTTATGGTTACTACCAAGAAATTATTCCTCAAATTTCTGAGTAGTACCTGAATATTTCTACACATAGTGGTATATGCGTAGGTACAAATGCTGGTCAAGTTTTCAAATGTCTGTGACATATTGGTTCGTTTAATAGCTATAAATATCTTCCTGGTTAAAACAGACATTTATGTAAAAGTGTAACTTAATTTTTGTTATGTGGTTGTGTGTATTTTCCATGTTGATTTCTTTGTATTGAAGTCGATGCCCCTCTAAATTCTTTTATATCTGTTTTTTTTTTTCCTTATCTAGTATGTTCTGTCACTTTCAGATGGTTTGGGTTTATGTTTATGTATAGTGTGTGTCTGTCTCATTGCTTGTTGATTTACACTGGTTTTATAAAATGAAAATCAAATAGAAAAAAGGAGACCACATTTTCCAACTGAAAACGCTGCCTGGGAAGGAGAAGCAATGGACTGCAATGCCACGGATTGCTGGAGCAAAACCAGAGGAAACCGATCAGGTGGCTGCCCTGAAACCTACTGCCTTTTTTGCTGTATCTGCTGTGGGCTAGCTTGGGCACTTCTTTCTTTTTCTGTTTTTTTCCCTGATGGAGATAAGTTTTTTAAGCCAGTATTGAAAGGAGAAGGTTGAGTTGTAAACGAGGATCTGTGTGTGTACGTGTATGCATATACACATAGCTGAATGCCGGCAACGTTCTGCTTAAACACCAAACTAGCTGTGACGTTCTGAATGGCTACTATTTGAAAAGAAAACCAATTTTTCACTGGAAAATTACTGTGTTTTATGTGACTAGGATGACAGCAAAACATGTATTTCCATTCTATATGGAAATAATTGTCTGCACTTATTTGACTCTTCACATAAGAACTTTTGCTTGACGTGTTCACTCTGTAATCATTATTGAAATCAATAATGCTGTAGAAGCAGCTTCAGTTCAAAGGAGTACCTCCACACTTCTTTACCTCCCTTTTCATCCAGGAAAAGAGGGAGGTTTTCTCCCCATAAACCTTTGCGGTGAAAAACACTATATAACCAGTGGGACTACTAGCAGTGTGATAGTGATGATGGGTAGCAATTACGATGTTGCTTTTTTACATCAATTTTGGACTGTTTTCCACCACCTGGGAACTGGGACAAAAGTAGCTTAATGTAAAGCTGTCAGTCCTATTTCAGTAACATACATAAATATGAGGTTTGGGAAGCAGTTTATTTCCATCCTGAATTATTTGTTGATGGATGTAGAGAAGTTTGTGCTCAAGTGTTTTGTTACCCCCAATTTATAAATTTGCTGGTATTAGTAGATGAAAACATTGCTCAGTCCTGTTCTGGACTGTATGTTTCCTTACCTGTCTTTTAGGTAGTTGGACAACAGACAAGAATAAAGCAGGGATACCACTGCTACTATTCTTTCTTTTCTTCCTTCTTTTGCTCCAGTGAAAGTACTGGCAAATAAGTACTTTTCTGTGTATGAGAAATGTTACTTTGGGTGCATCTCGTTTGTGCCACTGTACTTCTGTATCACCGTACTCCCACAGCATCTGTGACTTAATTATAACAGAAATTATGACACATTGATACAAATGTCACAAATAAATATGTAAAATGTTGTTATGTTATAGATACCCACAATATTTTACTTTTTTTAATCCATTCCCTCCTTGCTGCTTGTAAATAGTAGTTCATGCTAGTGTATATGACTATGCACCAGAAGGAGTTTGCCAGGAATTTAAACATCTTCACAGGCTAATACACTATTGTAGCTACAGTAATTTGATGAAATGTGCCAATTCTAGCTATATATTTGTTCATTTTTATTAAATGCCTCCTGAGGGAACAGGTGTTACATTATCAAACAAATTGTGTGATTGGGGTTTTCCTTTCAGAAGCTAGAAGACCTAAAAATTTGAAGGTGGTAAAATACAAAAAGATGGGTGGCATGTGCCTGTCTTTAGTTATACACATATGTGGGGAGAGATGCACACAGTCTGACCACATACCACATAAAGATTTTTTTTTTTCCCCTGCTTTTTTTTTTTTACTTATTTTAGTGGTTAGAAAACATGTGGTACCAGGGCACGGCAGAAGGCGTATCATGAACATTTTTGCCTTTTGATGTAATCTATTAATAGATGACCATGTATTGGGCACAGTAAACTAGGGAAAGTACATGGGGGTGAGGAACCCATTGCCCTGATGGATATAGAATGTCGCATGAGGGCAGGTTTAATAATTTGCAGTCACATTACATTTTTCTTAGCACCTTTGAAATACACTTTAAATTTTACTGTAGGGAAAAAAAATACAGAGGTTCTTTTTCTTTTCCTTCTCTGTTCTTCTGCATGCCATATGTGTTGTTGTATATGCACAGTAGCATGGTGTAACTTCTGTCGGTTCAGATTCTGCGTTGCTACTCACATGGTGAGTCCACACAGTTGTCTGCATGGCACCTTGGCTTTCCTCTGGCGTGTGCTTCTGCCCTGATTCTCCGTAGTACCTTTTCCTAAGACAGAAATTTATCTTATTGAATGTTGTCAAAATGTGTGTTATGTCCATGTTAGGTAGTTGTTACATTATTGGCTCTTCATTTTAACTGTTTTTACTTCTAACTTAATACAAGAGCTCATGGAAAGAAAACCGGAGTAAAGAATTTTAGCCTTTTCAGAGGCTTGTACCCACACGAATTTTAAACATTTGCTTTATCGTACAGGTTTACAGTACCACAGAAAATGGACCAGGCTACGAACATAATTTGTGCTTTAAGGCAACGTACCCTTTTATGTATGTTTGAATAAAACAAGCTTTCCCAGTAGAATGGGAAAAGCTTTTTGAAAACAGATTCTTCAAAAGCAACAAATGCGCTGAGGTTGTTTAAGCATTTGAAGAGCATATATATAACAGGTATTATAAAGAAAACCTCGTTCCAGCGCTGTGGCTGTGGACTGTTCAAAGCAAATGTGCCTGACTACGCTGAAGCTCTGAGCCCACTGGGCATTAGAAGGTGTTAACAGTGGATTTTTGAAAGGGAGAAATCCCCGTAGTAAATACGGGATTACTGCCTACGCAAACGGTTCTGTTTGGAAATCCGCGGAGACGTTAACGCTGCCGTCCGCACGGCGCGGTGCAGCGGCCGGGCGCGGCGGGGGCTGGGCGGCCGCCCCTCGCCCCCTCGGCCGCGCCCCGCCAGCCGCCCCCGTCACGGCCCTCCCTTGCCAGGCCTGTCCTTTGTAGGTGGCTGCCGCTCCGTCCGTCACTGCCTAACTCTTTCCTTTCCCTTTTCTAACCCGTCTAGAGCCTAGAAGAGGAGATAACGTCCATTTTATTTAGTAAGGAGGGCTTTCCCGCTGGCCCCAGAGGGCCCTTCGCCGCCGCCCGCGTGGGGCCAGCAGAGGGCGCTGCGGGGGAGGAGACCGCCGCCTCGGCCGCGCCGCCGCCCCAGGTGCTTCCCGCCCCCCCGCCGCGCCGCTCCCGCCGGGCCGCGGGTTCGCTCCCGCCCGGCGCCGGGTTAGCCGCCGCCCCCGGGCCCTAGCAGTGCCGGGAGGGTGGCCTGCAGCTTGCTGCTCTCTGTCGGAGCCGGTAAGCTGATTGCTTCTATCAGAGGGGGGAGCGGTCCAGCTAGAGAGCACAATTCTGTATTTGCAACACTCAAGAAACACCGATTGGTGGTGGTTTAAGCTTCACCAGGAATGCTGGCTTACGGTCTGTAGGTGCATTGCTTGGTGGACAGCAATGAAAGCTAGGATTAAGTCACAGATGATGTGTTGATTTTTGTATTGTCATTCAAACTCAAATTTTGCTGCAAACCGTTCACTGAAAATACATGAGATCAAAAAAACTACCTAATACGTAACTTACGGTGCGCTTTCTGGGGTATCCGTCACAGCTCATTTTGCTACAGAACAAATACTAATATAACTGCTTTAATCTCATCGTTTTGGCTCGAAACTGATCCTAATGGGATCATCTTGGTAATCATGTATTGCTATTCTGACAGCATAAACAGTCTCCCGCTTTCTATGTATTAAGTTTCATAAAGTAACAGACCAAAGATGAACAACTAATAAAATCTTACAATAAAGTCTTTATTTTGTATGATGGTGAACTGATACTAGAATGCTAAATAAGTTTGGGTTTTTTTTACTTTCCCTTAATATTATTTTTTCTTAATTCCTGATTTAACTGAGAGAAATAACTGCCTCAGTACCATCACTGGCCAATGCATTCATGCTTTGATTTTCAGCTTTTCATAATTAAATACTTATCCCCATTAATAATGTCCATAATTCTTACCTACTTTTGAATGGAGTATTTCAGTGAAGTGGAAGGAAATGAGTATAGTTCTATGTGAATCTTGTAGTGAATACACGGTATCTGTCTAGTATTATGTATGTACATTCTTAAAAGCTTGCTTGGAGGGTGTTGCACTGTTGAAAAGGGTTATGCATTGATTTTTATCCTCTGATTGCTTTTTGTTTCGCAGAGACATGCTTCCAGAGCAGAAGCGCCTTGTACTGGAGTCAGCGATGCTGATAAGGTTCTACTGATTTTTTCCATAGCTAAATCTGGCTCTAACTCTTCCAATCCATCTTCATTCTTTCTTTCCTTCCTTTTTCAGTTAACCATCACAACCATCTTTTGTCTTCTACATGACACGAACCAGCCATCAGCTAATTTTGTTTCCATCATTTTAATTTATTCATATACTCTACTTTTGTTTTTCCTCATCCATTTTTTTTGTGCAGAGTTCACATGAGACTCTGGACATAGTGGAGGAGAAGAAGCAGGCAGAGGTTGGGATAGAAGAAACACTAGTCGTAGACGAAACCAACAAAGGGAAAATGCAAGTTGCCACTGATGCTGGGGAAACATGTAAGGTGGAGCATCTGTCAAAAAAGGACTCTTCATCATTGCCATCAGATAGTAGCAGCAGCAGCAGTAGTAGTGAGAGTGAGGACGAAGAGGTGGGAGAGTACCAGCCACATCATAGGGCAATTGAGGAAGTCATCAGGGAAGATCAGGAAGAAGAGGAAGACATGAAAAGGAAAGAACATGAAGAAAAAATACAGCATGTGGAAACCACACCAGAAGGCAGTAAGCTAAATGTACCAGTTGAGCACACACAAGTTACAGCTGAAGATTTGGTCCAGGAAAATACAGTTACCGTAGCTACAGAAAAGAAGAATTTGTCAGAGGAAATTAAGCAAGATTTAGGTGAAGAAAAAGAGGAAGAACAGCTCAAACTCAATGGAGATGTGTCTCATGTTGACATTGATGTTGCACCACAAATAATTTGTTGTTCTGAGGTAAATGGTAGAACAGTTTGACAACTAGATTAAGCAGAGGTAATTCTTGGGGTGAAAATATACCTGCCTTTCTTCTTCTCCTGTTCCTCCAGCTCTTCAGGCATCCAACAAGATTCAGATCATTTGGAAGGGGAAACCATTGATGAGCAGTGAAATTCTGTTTCCTTCAGTTATGGTTTCTGACTTTTTGCTAGAACTGAGTGAGAATCACCAGTAAGGCAAACCTTCCGAAGACTGACATCTCTTTTTTTATCTCCCCCTTATTTTATCTGCATATACATAATGTATAGTTATTATTTATATGTTTCCAATGTTTTAAGTCTTGTCTTGTCTATTTGTCAATTGTTTTTGACACGTCCATGACATGTAATTGTGATTGGAAAGTGATTGGCAATTGAAATTAGAAAACACCCGTCACAAATTTTTGTTCCCTTTTTCCCCCCTCATTGCTCACTGCTTTTCTTGCTATTTTTTTTTCCTTTTAAAAAATGTTATGGATTTGTAGACTTAGAATAAGAATGACTAGAAATTGCATAGGTGAGAGGTCTGCATTGTAAAGGGACAAGGCATATATCACAATCTTATTATGAAGTCTTCTAGCGCAGTCAGTGTTTAAGGAAGCATGGCTGGGTTCCAGTCACAATCAGGTTTTTTAAGCCAAACAAGGTCGAAGGGTTCATTACTGGGAAAACTTTATAAGGAATCAGAAAGGGACAAAATTAAGTGCAGGGATACATCTCTTTGTAAAGCTGGCATGATCTTCTGAGTTTTTCAAAAATTGGGTGGGTTTATTCCTAGTTATCTACCTTGTTCTTCTAATGGTGGCAATTTTTTTTTCCTTTGCATTTAAATCCAAACAATTTGCTTTCTTTTGTTGTCCCTTGCATACACAGTTGTTCTGATTAATGATGTGAAAGAATTAGTTTGTAAGACCTGTAGAAGCTGTGCCCTTCCTAAACACATAGGTAGTTTGGAGGAAGGGGAGAAGGGCTGCTCAGTGGATGCAAGTGTGTGTGAGGGAAAGAACGGATTTTTTTTTTCCTGGGGTTTCCCCCCTTGTGCATCGGAAACCAATGGGAGATAGCAGCTGATGCATCTAGAAAAAATACCAAACGGCTTTACTAGATTTTTTTTTTCTTTAAAGTTCTTAAATATATTGAAAATCTGCTCCAATGAGAGAAGTCACAGGTTCACTGGCTTACACACCCCTGGTTAGTTACCTTCTTTGTGATATTGCAGAGAACACTAGCTAACTCTAAATGGTTGAAATGGCTTTTTAGGATTGTTGTCAGAAGAAGCCATTGGTTTCCAGAACTATCACATTGGATATAGACTGCTTAAAATCCAATTGTCAAAGTTGTCTTTCTGTTCCAGAAGTAGTACATATTAAAAAGTTAAACTTTTAAATAATTTCCTTGGAATTTCTAGTCCTTATTTGCAGTTTGACTGAGCAATGATAGGTATTTTCCCAGATTAATTCTAATATGAAGCTTACCCGTCTGAGGTAGCTATCAGTTTCTTTATGCAAACTATGATTTCATTTTTTTTCCTGGTGATGTTCTTTTACACATTTTCAATACCTGTGTTGCAGCTTGGTTTTAGCAGTTGCCTTCTGGGATACGTACTGTTGGCTGAAACACAGAACTTGGCAGGTTATTAGGAGATTAAATTTTCCTACCATGTTATGTAGATACTCTTCATTTAACTTTGCTTATTTATTGCATGCCTTTTAGTTGGGAAGACAGTCCAATACTTATCTTACTGATACAATTTTCTTGAGGTTTTGGTTGTGTTTTCTTGGTCCACTTTACAAACTTTCTTCTGTCTTTTGAATTGATCAGTTATTTCTTGCACCACAGCCTCCAGTAGTGAAAACAGAGATGGTAACCATTTCAGATGCTACACAGAGAACGGAAATCTCTACTAAAGAAGTTCCAATTGTTCAAACAGAAACTAAAACTATCACATATGAATCCCCACAGGTATGGTGGCTGGGTTATCATTGCAAGCTGTTTTTTATTCCAGTTACTTGCAGATGAAAATACATAATGTCCAAAAAATGCTTTTCAAAAACCTATACTTTTTCCTAGCAGCTAAAATTATGCTTTGGCTATGAATTAGGTAAGTGAAATGTTTGTAGACAAAGCAGTATTACTTCTGAAATTCTAAGTGTGGTTTGTTTTTTTTTTTTAATATAAGGATTTAGTTGCTGTGTGCAAATTTGTAACTCATTTTTTGAAACTTGATCAAAATATCTCATTGCTCCTGAAAGGAACATGTAACTTTGATCATAAATTTTCCACGAGAATGAACCATTACAACTCGGTAAACTTGAATGGCTTCTATTTAGATTTCAGCTCGAACTGAAAAAATTGGATGGCTTCTATTTAGATTTCAGTTCTAACTGAACTAAAGAATGTGTTTAGTAAGAAAACCAGCCTTTTCTCCCGTGAAAACAAAGCTTTTAAATGCCAAAGTATAAAAATAACATTTTTTTTTCCTTACAGTTTGATGGCAGTGCTGCTGGCAATGCTGGTGTGCTGCTGAGTGCACAGGCAATTACATCAGAGTCAATTTCTACTACCACAACTACACACATCACAAAGGTAAAACATAATCATGTCTCTGAGCCAAAAAAAAACCCCAAACCCTCAAAATAAGGTCTTACATGAAGTTTCTCATATATCTGCTAATTTATTGAAGAAAATTGACTTGAAATGGATTGGATTCATTCCAGGCGTGTGTGAGAGTTAGTCTTCCTGTACACAGATTTTGAACAGAGAAGCCCTAATGAGTAAGCAGGAGTATCTGGGAATAGGACAGGGAAAGGGAGAAAGATATGATCAGGTTTTTTAGTACTTCATATAGGTCTTATTTCTGTGTTTGACAAATGAGTATGTACCTAAATGTTTACAGTTTTGGTCCTGTCATCACTCCCTGACACCTTACAGAATCTTTGTTAAGGTAACTGATTTGTCTGAGGCCTGCAGGAGCCCTGCTAATGGCATCAGTTACAACGATGAACTGAAACAAGGTTTTCTCAGCCTTTTTTGTTGATGATCCTGGTGCTGCTAGGTTTAGAGCATGCTTAAAACCAGATCATACCACTAGATTACTTTGCAAGAATATTTTGGTGCTGAATTACGTGCTCTGCATTCCATGCTTGAAAAGGAAAGGAAACCTCAATGTTAAGAGGACATCACATCTGTTTCAGTCTCATGTAATGTTTCACGCCAGAGTATGTTAGAATACCAAAAGTGCGATGATTATTATTATGGTTATTATTGATTTATGTAAAAATTTATCAAATTTTAGGCACACCTCAACAACACAGCTCTGAACTCTTGTCTTTGAACTCTTAACATAGTTTTCCAAAAAAATGACAGAAAACATTGTTTAGGGTAAAGCAAAAGGGAAGAGGGAAACATAAGGTGTGAGTTGGGGATTTTTTTTCCCCTCAAGACAAGAAGTTTCATGTCATCGCGGAACAGAACAATAATTCACTGCTCACCGGATATATATCATATATATATATATATATATATATATATTCTAAAGATTGAAATATTCTTACAAATGGAAGTTGTATTCACAGAATGACAGCAGAAGGATGATGTTGGAAAGTTGTCAGATAAAAATCACACAAAATAAAGTAAGCTTAGTATTTCAAATGTGCATGGTATACAAACTAGTCAACAGGTCCTTTTCAGTCTCCTGCTCCCTTTTGGAGTCAGTAAGCCACCACCATTTTACAAAAATGGCTTTATTCAATAAATTATGCTACCACGCTAGAGGTGGGGGGGTGGGGGGTGGGGAGCGTACATTTATTTGTCAAGTTCAGATATCAAATAATGCTGCTTTGTGGAAGGAACCATTAAAGGAAATGTCTTGTTTTCTACTAGCAAATTACTGGGATTACTGTAATGCAGCAGATCCTTATCTTTTCTTACTGGCTGCTTATTGTCAGTTCAAAAGACTGTTTGAATTTTCTAAACTCACTTTCTGTTTTACATCCTGAACTGTTCATTATTGATAAAGGGACCTGCCAAAATAGTTTTAATATGCTAATGGTGTTCTTAACAGAGTCATCTTGGATCTTTTCTAATATGGTCAGCATATCTTAAGTAGTAGTTTATAGTTTTCTCTTATACAGGCTGATGTAAAAAAATAATAATAAAAAGCATATGATGTTATTTCCATAAGAATTTTTCTATAAGATAAAATGTTTTAATTATTAGCGTAAGATGCAAAGAAACAAAGCACAAAGTTACTTCCATCAGCAGCAATGTGAAATATATTGAAAATACCTCACTAAGATCCATGAATGGCAGAATTGAAAACTAGATCGTCTTTGTGTTTGATGTCATAGGATTCTTCAGAGACTAAAAGGCCCATGATAGATGGGTTGTATCAAAGAAAAGACTCTTGGAATTTCCTTGTGGCCAGATGTATATGGTGGAAGAAGCTGGAATTCCAGTTTGTCTGGATATCTAGACCTGTTCAAACTTGAGCTCCAGTAACAGAAAGAATTCTCTATTGCTTGGTTTTTATCAAATTTAGAATGTGACTAACTGCACAACTTAAAGAGAAAAGGATGATTTAGAACCAAGAATATTTACTGCTAATTGCAAATCAGTCACAGAAATTTATTTCCTTCAGTGCAACAGAAAGGAGTGTTTTGTGGCAACATATAATAGTAACAAGTATGTTTTCTTTTTTTGTGCTATCTGTAGATGGTAAAAGGTGGGGTATCAGAAACAAGAATTGAGAAGCGCATTGTCATTACTGGAGATGCAGATATTGACCATGATGAGGTGAGTATGTAAGCTGTTAACGCTCACAGTATGCTTTTTGTAGGCCAGTGAGATCTAAATGATATTTCAGAAGCCGGACATAAGAGAAAGGTAGAGAACTTGAGTAAGAGGATGTAGAAAGATCCTGAGACAGTTAATTGTGGCAAAGTTATTCAGCAATTGTGTTTGCTGGATAAGAAGCCTTTAGAATATAACTGGAAGAAAAACAACATTTGTAACTTTGCATCATAGATCATGTGAATGGATTTCTTACTGTTTTTAAAGGGATTGCTTTATTTGGAAGAGACCCAGTTTGTTTAGTGCTGCTTTTGCCATTTGGGAGGGAAGGCATTACTAAAATAATCTTGTTTTGAGACATTAATCTGGATAGAAGACATAACCAGATGGATAGATGATGGTAGTGCAGTGGATGTAGTTTATCTTGCATTTGAGACCATCTCCTACAACATCCTCGCAGCTAAACTGAGGAAGTGTGCTCTGGATGATCGTGTAGTGAGGTGGATTGTGAATTGGTTGAAGGAAAGAAGTCAGAGAGTTGTGGTCAATGGGACAGAGTCTAGTTGGAGGCCTGTATCTAGTGGAGTCCCTCAGGGGTCAGTACTGGGACCAGTACTATTCAATGTATTCATCAATGACCTGGATGAGGGAACAGAGTGCACTGTCAGCAAGTTTGGTGATGACACAAAACTGGGAGGAGTGGCTGACACACCAGAAGCCTGTGCTGCCATTCAGTGAGACCTGGACAGGCTGGAGAGCTGGGCGGGGAGAAATTTAATGAAACACAACAAGGGCAAGTGTAGAGCCTTGCATCTGGGAAAGAACAACCCCATAGACCAGTATAGGTTGGGGACTGAGCTGTTAGAGAGTAGCGTAGGGGAAAGGGACCTGGGGGTCCTGGTGGACAGCAGGATGACCATGAGCCAGCAATGTGCCCTTGTGGCCAAGAAGGCCAATGGCAGCCTGGGGTGTATTAGAAGGAGTGTGGTCAGTAGGTCGAGAGAGGTTCTCCTCCCCCTCTCCTCTGCCCTGGTGAGACCCCATCTGGAATGTTGTGTCCAGTTCTGGGCCCCTCAGTTCAAGAAGGACAGGGAACTGCTTGAAAGAGTCCAGCGTAGAGCCACAGAGATGATGAAGGGGGTGGAACATCTCCCTGATGATGAAAGGCTGAGGGAGCTGGGTTGCTTTAGCCTGGGGAAGAGAAGACTGAGGGGCGACCTCATCAGTGTTTATAAATACGTAAAGGGCGAGTGTCAGGAGGATGGAGCCGGGCCATTCTCAGTGGTGTCCAATGAAAGGACAAGGGCCAACGGGTGCAAGCTGGAGCGTAGGAGGTTCCACACCAACATAAGGAAAAACTTTTTCACTGTGAGGGTGACAGCGCACTGGAACAGGCTGCCCAGAGAGGTTGTGGAGTCTCCTTCTCTGGAGACATTCAAAACCTGCCTGGATGCGTTCCTGTGTGACCTACTGTAGGTGATCCTGCTCTGGCAGGGGGGTTGGACTAGATGATCTTTCAAGGTCCCTTCCAACCCCTTACGTTCTGTGATTCTGTGATTCTGTTGTGTCAGCAACATCTGAACGCAGCACTCGTTTTGACTGAAAGCTTTGAAATACATTGAAGCATAAACTGCTTCAATTTTTTTTTAAAAAATGTTTTGACTGGTATTTATAGAATTATGTTAACAGAAGTAATTGTTGATTTGCTGGAATCTTATTTCAGTACCTTTCATCTCTGTCAGCGTCAAAGCTTATTTTACAGTGTCTGGAAACTACCTGCCCGATTAAGAAGTCTGAATTTAAGCAGTACACAGGAAAATAATTGAGAAAGTGCAATTATCTATTCTTTGTAGTGATGATTACGCAATTTTTCTTGTTTTCCATCTAAGACACTATACTAACAAAGTCAATCAACAGTCACTGGATAATACAAGTGGAAATGCCTACCTTGTACATAAAGTTGCAGTGGATCCAATTCAACTTTATGAAAGCTACACAAATGAACATAACAGGGTTGAATTTAACTTCTTAATTGTAATATACCGAGAGCTCTCAGGGAATTTAATTTCACATTTTGATTTGCCTCCAGAAAGTGGCTCTTCACAAGTTGAATCTCTCCTTGAAACTCATAATTAAATAACAGGGCCGTTCAGCATCAGGCGTGGCTCTTGTTTGCCTTGACACATGTTCAGTGAACTTCGGACATCTGGAAAGGTCACACGATACCTTTAGTACAGCCGACAATTCTCTAAGCGCTTCTTTGTTTGAGATAAGTGGGTAACGAAGTAAAAAATGAAATTATGAAAAAGGAAGTACAAAAGACAATTTTAATCACTGAAGATTAAAGCAGCAGTGAGCAGCTTTTAAGAGATTTAAGAAATCTCTGCCACTTTTTCTTCAGAGGATATGGAGCTCTTTAAATGCACAAACTACATGTTGGATGTTTATTCTTTTGTATTTTAGCTTCCTACATCACTAAAACAGTTTTCAATAGGAAAATAACATTTTAATTTGGAGTTTCAGAATACAAATGCTTGTATTACTTGTAATTAGAGACTTAAAGGGTTTTTTGTTGTTTATGGTTTGATTGTAAACACTGGTTCTTAAATTTCAACAGCCACTTTCTTTTAAATCCTCATTTATTCTATAGATATTGCACTTGGCGTATGGTAAAAGATTAATAAAAAATTATTAGGATTAATACATCAGGAAACATCAGTATTGTACCAATGAACACTGTATGTTCTTCTGTACCTATTTCCTTAATAGGAATTCAACTTCATTACCATATAATAGTTAAGGTGGCTAGTGTTGGTGTTTCCAGTTTCTCTTCAGAGAGAGTTATTTCTTCTCCCACTTTACCATCTATTGGTAAAGGAAATTGTCACTTTACTAAATTAAGATGAACCTTTTTCTTGCATTGTATTTTTCTTGCTCCTTCTAGTATGTTTGGGGTTTTTTAGTTCTGGTTGATACTAAGGTGACCAGTGAGCTTACTCTTGCTTCAGAATGCCTTCCAGTTTCTTCTTTTTTTTCTTATGTTGTGTTCCAACAGTAATACAGCTCACTGAAAACAGATCAGGGGAAGGAATAGAAGGTCCCAGGTGCTCTTTCGCCCGTTCTGCCTCAGAGAGTGCTCTTATGTGGTTGACTGTAAAGCCTTGTGTAGGACAGGACAGGACAGGACAGGATATTTCAGTTGGAAGGGACCTACAACAACCATCTAGTCCAACTGCCAGATGTGTGTATTGGTACATCTCTTATGAAGATAAAATTTCTGAAAATGTGGAGGACGGATTATAAGAAACTGAGTAGTACTTATGTTTACAATTCTCCGAGTTAAGCTAGAGAAAGTTCTCTTAAACTAGTAAAAGGAGAAAAAGGAGATTCTTGTGCTGAGAAAGAAATTTCTGATCTTATTCCAGAGTTTCAGTACCATTCTTAGTACACATTCCAAAGTATCTTTCCATTTTGTTCAGGAAACTGAAGGAAACTCTTCTTTTGTACACTATTGTTAAGTCCTTATTTCCTAGATCTGTTGCAGAAGTTCAAAAACTTCTGGGATATAAGAATACTTTTTATCTCCTGCAATGAGCTAGAAAAGTTACAGGGTAACTTTATGGTTATTTGTTACTTCCTGGAAATTTTGGTAAATTTTTATCGTACTGGTTTGTGGGGTGGGTTTTTTGGTTGAATTGTGTGGTTTGGGGGTTGGTTGGTTTTGTTTTGGTGTTTGGTTTTTGGCTTTTTTTTAACCCTGGGTCCTGTCAAGTTCAAGAATTTAGAGTTCTGAACAATTATAACCAAAATTTCCAGTGCTACTCTCCAATTTTCTAGCCTCACAAGAATGTCCTTTTGCTGTTGTTGAGTTACAAATTGAATACATTTGCAGGCCCTGGCCCAGGCAATCAAAGAAGCCAAAGAACAGCACCCTGACATGTCTGTTACAAGAGTGGTTGTGCACAAAGAAACTGAACTTGCTGAGGAAGATGAAGAGTAAAATCAAAACTGCCCTCAAGCAAATACTTCAGGTAAGCTTATGTATATAATATACATAGGAAAATGCAGCATCAGTTTTCTGTCGTGTTCTGTAATAAAAGGCTTGAAAAATATGGGGCGTCTTTGATATACGCTATCATAAAATGGTGAGTTGAAACGGGTGCTGATAATCGGCCGTTAGTGTAAGAATCTTTATCTTAAGTCCAATCTGACATTAATTTTCATTGCAAATTTGCCTGTATATGTGTCTCAGTTTTGTCTCAGTACTGTCATGGCATTTCCTATGATGTTTGGTCAAGCTGTAATTTGCATTGAAGTGAGTTTGGGCTGTTTCTGCAAAACATGAAGGATGTGTCACATTTTTCTGTTTACCTGTAAAATTACAGTCCTTGCCTTACATCTTACTTGTTTAGTTGGAAGACTGTGTGCAGTTCCCAGCAGTGAAAGGGCACACTTGGACATTTTAATTCAGTCAGCTAACTCTTAATCCTAAGCACACTGAAATATTTAACGTTTTATCATTTTCCCAGGCAAGGAGGCAAATGCATTGCAAACTCAAGTTTTAAAGCCTCTTATCAGTTGCAAGAGGTATTTGAAAGAATGTCATTTTATTAGGCCTTCATTTCTAGGAATTAAAAAAAAAAAAAAGAAAAAAACCCCTGCTTACTTGAAGTATTCAATAGAAAGATCAGAAGAATGAACATTGAATAAACCTGCTGTTGCACTGGTTATAGGCTGTTGTCTTAAAGTTCAGTAACAATTTGGGTTACTGAACAGCAAGTTACACAGCAGATTTCGTTTGCTTTTCACTGTGGTTGATTTCATGAAACTGAAGTTTCAGATTTTTCAATCTTGATCGTTTTATTAATTGTAGATTCAAATTCAAGGAAGAGGTTTCATTTTGAATGGTTAAATAACAATGTCAGAGATTTAAAAATAAATAAAATTTAAAAGCAGTATTTTAAGCCTTTATTGGGAGACATCTTGGCTTCTGCTGGTGAGTCTGTATTTAGCTAGAAGAGCAGAGGTGTTATTGGCAAGAGGGAAAACTGGTTTGGTGCAACTTTAAGCTTTTAATATGCATTTTTATCAGTGTTAAATGAAGGGGGAGACAAGTACAATTTGTATTTTTTGAATAAATGAGAGTTGTCATGATTCTTATTTCCTTGGTTCAGTAATTTACACAGTGGTGGTTGTGGCCCGTGGAAAAGAGAGTTCTAGATCCTGTACAAGCATGCATTCCCTTAGTATCAAATGAAGTTTTTTACCAAAGAGATCTACCTGTCATAAACTTCATCCTACAGCTTCAGGAAACTTCTAGATATCATGAGCTCTATTCATGAAGTGCCAGGAATATATGAAAAACAAGACACTGACTTGATTCCAAATTTGATGTAAGCTACTATAAAGAGAGGAGGAGGTATTTCACATTATCCTGATAATTTCTCACGTTGAAAAGATCAGTTTTATTCCTGTGCTTGAGTTTCCTAAGAGCTGAAGATTTCACTGTTGGGTATCGCTTCTGTGATCCAGAGGAGAAAAGATGGAAGCATCAGTGTGAGAGGATATGAAGTGCACCTACTGAATGCTACTCTATGAAAGATGACCGTTATCAAGGAATCTGAGTCTTCCTGAACTAGTCAGTGATCACATGTGTATTTTCAGCTGAAAGACATAGACTAAAGGTTTATTTCATCTACCCATAAGTGTCTTGCTTTTCTCTAACATCTGGATAAGAGTGGAGGGGCCTATGTGGCTGAGGAAAGGGAGGGCTGATACCTTTTGCCAGCTGTTGACATATATATGATCAGTTAGAGGCTGCATGTTGTGAGAAATTGGCGAGAGAGTTTTTCTTATCTGTTGGCAGAATTGTTGGTTCCCATCACTGCACACATCAGCTCTTCTGGGAGTTTATCCTGAACTCCTGCTATCTGCAGCTCTGCATAGAGCAACAGCATTGAATGCCATAGAGAAGTCCACGAGGATAAGAGTAGGATGCCTGCTCTCTGCCTGCAGACAGAAACTTTATCCACCTTCTTTATCAAAGTGTTTCCAGTTGCCTGTCCTGGCCTCATTACAGATTGTGCTAGGACTACAATGTTTGCTTTGATTATGTGAGTTTATAAATTACCTTTTGGCCAGTTTTCCTCTGAGTTTGCTGAGAAGCTGAAGGTTTCGCATCATAGTGGAGCTAAGTTTGAGTTGCCCCCCTGAAATTTTTTTCAGTTTTGGTCAGATTATTGTGTGTTTGAAAAAGGAATGAATAATTTTTGCTCATGACTGTGCAAGCCAAGAAAACAACATGGATCAAGTTTGGAAGTGCTAGGTCAACACTCACTTCGATATTAATGTTATAATGTTCATACTTTTAAAATTATTTTAATATTATATAATGTTATAAACTGTGGAAATAAGCGGGGGGGGGGGTGTTGCTTGTGATGGAGGATTGGGGAAATGTCATAAAAAATTAGGAACTCTGCACAAATCTCTGTATGTTTTTTCACGTTACCTTTGTTTCAGTGTTCAATTGGATATTTCGTAGCTTTGTGGCTTAGTGACACTGAAAGTGGGTATAACCTGTATGCTTCAGCTTCGTTTTGAAAGCACAGGAGAGGACATGGAACTGTACTGAACTGTGAGAGAGGGATGTGTGGATGAGTCCTCACATCACATAAATGCTCCAGAAGGGCTTGGAAAAATCCACATCCCTTTTGAGAAAGCTGTTGGTTTGTAGCAAGGAGATTGCCTGTGGGTTAGGTAATTTCACTGGTCCCTTGGGACACAGCAACATTAAACATGTGTGCTCAAACCATCCTTGTATTTTCAGCGTTTACATTGCAGGATCTAACGTAGAAACGTACACTGAGACAGCAGAACAGATAATTTTGATTTGCAAGGATTTCGTATTACTATTATAATACGTGCTACCATCACATTTTTCATTTATTATTAATCACTGTGAATTTAAAGGTCTTGGAATAGGGATTGCCTCTTCTGTTATATTTGTGCAGAATGTGCCAGTTTCTTCATTCTACCTTAGTCCAGTATCTTTCCAAACCAATTTTTGCAACATAATCTGTCCCATATAAGTAATTACAACATCTTTCTTGAAGGCATTGTGTCATGGGAGGAAGAAACTATCTTGGCAGGTTTGCACCGCATTTCTACATTATTGACCAGCTGCATAGTTGATTCTGTTCCTTCATCAAATATTTAACTACTTTGTAAAAATTTTATTCAGAAAAAAACATTCAAAGACTTCCTTCTGTCTGCTGAGGGTGGTTGTTTGCTTTTTTCAGAGAGACATACATTGTGGAATGGTGCTTGCAATGTATCGGAGGCTGTCAGATGTTCTCGTCTGAGTTTGCCAATTGCTGTGCAGCTCGTGTCCTGAAATGCTTGTGAGAGGGTAAAAGAGGGCTAATAGGAAGACACTTCACCGTGCTGCTCTTCTATTTGAGACCTGGTGACTTGTTTGACTGATGATGCCTTTCAGTTAAACATTAAGGAAAAAATGTAGTTGTCTGAACACAGGCCACCTGAAGTGCCATGAATATCTGTCTGCGGCTGGGACCATCAGGAGCCCTATGCCCTCCTGTAGCAGCAGCTGAAGGGCAGGTGGGGCTGCAGAAACAGCTCTAGACAGTTGTGT
This sequence comes from Leptosomus discolor, assembly GCF_034619465.1. NCBI lineage: Eukaryota > Metazoa > Chordata > Aves > Leptosomiformes > Leptosomidae > Leptosomus > Leptosomus discolor. Next base: position 66,225,064 of record NC_141392.1, read on the forward strand.
TTAGGCAATGGAGTCATGCCACCAATTTTGGTTAGTTATTTCTAAGGTGATGCAAGCTCTGCCCCGATGACTACAGCAGTATTGTTTTTGTAGACTTTTTTTCTCTAATAAAAGTGAGAGATACTACGCTCTGGTTCTGAGGGATTATTAATTGAACAAATGTCTTCATTTTTATTTATGCACTACATTGTGGATTAAAATTTTCAGTGAACTGTGCAAGAGGTGACTATTAACAGCATGAGAATTTTGGGGAGGGAAAACATACAGTAAAGCAAGAAAAGCATTGATAGAAACTGAATTACTGTTATCCTCACGATTGAAGGGGGCTTTAGTTAATGCAACTTTTTTGTGTCAAATAACCTTCCCCCAAAATAGCCTGTATGGAAAAAATTACTTTTTGGCTCTGATGACGTGACATTCACATAGTAGCCAGTATGAATGCTTATGTAATCTTCTGCCTCCTTTCTCTTTCAGAAGTAAAAATGATACTGACCGTGATCACGACCGTGAAGAACTGTAGTCATTCCAAGTCATCACTACTCCACTGAATTCACCAAGCCTAGCAATGGTGACCAGATGTTCAAGACTTAAATGCCAATACCAAACTCCATTTTAACATCTTTGGTCTATATTCCCTTACAATCTTTCTTGTTTATTTTTTATAACCACTTCTTAACAATCTTAGATTTTTTTTTTTTTTTAATGAAGTTTTAGAGGTCATGATCTTCTTTTGCACAAATACTTGTATTTTTGAAGCTGATTCTTAATTATATGAAAGTGAACAAAAAAGAAGTCTGGAAAGCATTGTTCACTGGAGCAGGTGGTAGTTGTGCAGGAAAGGGGATCTTTACTAATTTAGGTATAGTTTTTTTCCAAATATTTCAAGTGAAATCTCTTACTGGAGTAATTTACAGATTCTTTTTTTTTCAGGTTATTCAGGTAAATATATGGTATCACATAACAAAGATTTTTATAAAAATACAACATTTCCTAAAATTTCAAAAAATATATTTCTTTGGATAAATTTTATACTGATTATCTCTGTAACTCTTTCTCTTCTAAGGTTCTCCTCTCTGTGGAGCAGAGATGGTGTGTCAGTCTGTAGAGGAGAAAGAGTTGGAGACACATTTCTTCTGACTGAGCACTGTGTTCTTTTTGCACTTTGGTGCCAATGCTCAACTTCTTGCAGACGTTTTGCTGTCTGCAGCATTCCAGATAAGGAAAGAAAGAAGAACAAAATACTTTCTCTTCTTCCAACAAGAGATGATCTAGGCAGCTTAAAACCTTAGTGCTTTTTTTTTTTTTTTACTGTGTCCAAACTTCAACATTTCCATTTTTTGAATACATGTGTAGGATGCTCGCTTTCTATTAAACCTCACTGTCTCCATGTTAGAACTGACATTTTGTTCTTGAGAAGCTATACGTTTCAGATGCTTCATCTAATGGTTAATGCAGGTTTTTAGGATACTGAGCAAAAGTGTACAGTGGACTCCATTCATAAAGTAATAAGACAGTACCATCATTTGAGACTGCCATTGAGAAAACCTGTTAATTATTTTGGATTTTATTTTTATTTTGTTCTTGCAGTGGGGTTGTTTGTTTGGGGTTTTTTTCTGTCAACTGTGTATAGTTAAAATGCCAAATTAGATTTATAGCAGCTTGAAGTTGTATTAAGTGATATTTTGCTTTCTGTCATCCTGTTATAAAATAAAGTTGTTTATTCTCTGTATGACTTTTGGCACTCAGACCTAAACTTGGAAGATATTTAAAGTGAGCAAGTCAGTTATGAGAACTGCAGTTCTAGAGGCCACAGAACCTTGAAAAGCAGGGATTAGTACGAATAGTCTCCAGGGTTACCAGAAGGGTGGCACAATTGTCTGGCTCCTAATACCGATACTAAAGTATTAGTGGTTTTTAGACATCTTCCAATAGCATCCTGGTTTCTGTGGTTCAGAAAAGAAATCTTCAGATGCCAAGACAGATGAGATCTGTACAGGACAGTGCAAGTTAAAATGCCCCTCCGTCTGAGTTGATTGAGTTAGGATGTCCTAGGATCCTCAGGTAACGAAACAAGTCGTAATACTTCTCACTATGTTCTTTTTCACTTCTGGGCAATGTCTTTTTTGGTGCTATTCTCAGTTTAGATGGCTGCCATCTTTCAGCACGCTTGCTTAAAAGAAATTCATGTTAGTTTTGGCTTCTTATGATTTGGATAACATGACACAACTGTAACCAAGATGTTGATTTCTATATGCATATAGGCATTCTCAATTACATCCCGCATTACTTGGAGAAATAGCAGATAACAGTCCTACCTGCTTTTCTTCAAAACCAGACATTCTGCCTTTCAAAACAGGGGAAGAGAACCCCACCCAGCCTAATAACTAAGCACTGCCACAACGCTGTGCATGAGCAGGGAGGTTGTCAAGGAAGTGGCAAGTCTGGGATATGTCAGTGGAGGTCAAAATGGAGATAACATGCATTTAGTGGGATGTCTTAATGAATTTTTAATACAAAAGTGTGTAAGAAAAAGCTCTATAAAATCTTTCAGGTATTTTTGATATGGTGTAGTATTAGTTGCAGAACTCGTTTGGTGGGAGGAAAGCATATTACTTCCGTTCCTTATTGATTTGGTTCTTTCTGATTTGTTAGACAATAGATTAATATTGGTTTTTATTGCAATTGTATTTAATCCTTAAAACTGCAAATATAATATTCTTGAAAACGATATTACTTTCATTGAGAGCTGTATTTCTTGCAATACTAATCAGAACCTTTTGTCAGGGAAAAATTAATAGCGCTTTCAGGTCAGCATAGCTTGTGCATAGCTATCACTTCCGTTGATTAAACATGTACTAACAAAATAGCCATTGTCATGCAGAAAAACAGGGGCCCCAAGTGTGATCAATCCTAAAAATAATCAAGTTTTACAGATTCTACTTGTATGTAATTATTCAGATGTTCTGGAATATTGTGCAATTCTGATGGATTTTCATTCTTACTTTTTTATATAATATATCTGTAGCAAAAAATGAAAGATGCAACAAAAGAAATTGTTCTCAAGGCACTTCACAAGCTGTATTTATAATGCACAGGCAATTTCAAACACAATTAGAGGCCCATTTAACAAGAAGATAGTTCAGTAATTAATTCTGCTTAAATACTTAGAAAAGTGAGTCACGTGTGTCCCACACAAAAATACTTCACACGTCCTTCTTTTTAATCGTGATCACCTAAGGGTTCATAGTAGATGTTGGAATTGTTCTACAAGTTGTTTCCCAGATTAAGGTTTCATAAAGGACAAGCAAGCAACCCTGGTGACAAGACTGTTTAAAAAAAAAAAAAAAAAAAAATTTTTGCTGAAGGTGATGAGCAACTACAATATGAAGTGTTTCTTGAAGTATTCTTCTATTTGACAACTCAAGCTGAATGGCAGCTTTTAGTTTGGCCACAGAAGAAATCAAATAGATGGAATAAAATAGATTAAATACTATGACAGAGGTCAGAGTGTGTGAGATTTGATAGTGATCAGAACAACTGTACCCGTGGCCAGGATGCAGTGGGAGCTTCTCAGCTTTTAGGTGCATTAACCATGGAAGTGGGCTTCTTGGAGCAGCTGGTATCCTGCACTGTTGACCTGACTACACCTCTGAGAGGTTTGAAACCATTTTGATTTTCAGACTGCTTGGTTGCTTGGGGGTTTTGTACTGCTCTTGAAAAAAGATGCTTGGATTAGTAATAGTAGTACAAAGAACAAGCATTAGAAATGCTGCTGCTAATACCTTTAGTGTTAAATTATTCTTTTTGGCATGAAGCAAATCCTGCAAGAGTTTTGGAGGTAAGTATATATGAATGGCTGTACTGGGCCGGGCTCAGTGACTAACACTGCCAGATTCCTGTCTATGAGGCTCCTGGTAGTTGCCTCGGGGCCTGTGTAAGAATAAGTACTGTACTAGAAAGTAGTCCTTTCCCGAATACTCTTCCTGCTTTCAGCAGTTTTCAAAGACTGACTGTTCTATCAATCTTTCATATTTATCCGCCTCTCTGGATTTTTGGCTAATAGCTTTTTAAAAAATTCCTCTGGCAGGCATTTTCATCCTTCCATGTGCCTTAAGGAAAAAAACCCCAAAACCCACCAACTTTTGAAAGACTCGTATTATGTAGGAAAATAGGAACTGTTCCGTAGCATGGGATACTTAATCAGTTGGCAGTATGTCCTGTGTGTTGCAAGGATCTATACCAGCTGCTTCTGGGGAAGTTGGTGGACACTTAAATAGCAAATGGTGTAAAAACCTCAGGAGTGGTACAGAGCAGAGTCATGGCAGGAGGCCAGTAGGTCAGAGTCATTAATTGTGTACCGTGAATTTTCTAGGTGAGACACCTGTATGCAGAGGTGGATCATTAGAATCAAATTTTCGGGTCTCTCCTTAGACACCATGTTATACCTTGCTTTAACTTTCTAATCTCTACTGTTTGCAGTGTGTTTGATCTTTAACATCACAGCCCACAGGAACATTGACACTGAAGGAACTGTGTAACCAGGGGAACAGACCAGACCTTTTTATCTCTGTTAATAACCGCTATATGAGTTAAGACCACTTTTCTTAAGAATCGTTATGTGTCACATATATATTCATAAATACACCTCCGACACTGCGTTAATAACTGTCTCATTTTTTTATTGAACCTTAAATACTTTACACGATGATGTAGATTAAGCTTAGAAGTGTTAAAAATGAAACAAAGCATCACATTCTTTTCCATCATCACTGCTTTCGTGGGCTTGTGATGCATCTTTCAGTGAGAGCAGCATTATTTTGTTTGCTTACTGCCAGCACTTAAAGTACAAGAGCAGAGTTCACTAGAATAGGAGTAGGTCAAGATTAAGACCTTGTGAGACTCTCGGCCTTTACGGTCAGGTCTGGATGTACTAGGTGTAAAGAACGCGCGCACTGCTTTGGACTGTGTTGCACCAGGCCTGCCAGGTATGAGAGGAGCTCAGGGAGCAGGTGCTCTTCCCAGTGGCCCGAGTAGCTACGAATGTAAGGTCCACTCAGCAGCTGGGTGGTAGGGAGCTATTGTGATTTCCTACCCGAGAGCTGCCTTTGGAGTGCTTCTTTCCTTTTGCTCTCTGAAACACGTCATGTTCGTTGCTAGTCAAGTGAAATTTCTGGTGTGAACTTTAAGCACCAAAGGACTGCACGCTTTTCTCTTACTGGGAAGAACAAGTTTATACAAAGAGTAAAATCAGAAGAAAAGTGTCTTCAGCCTTTTGATTGCAAAATATTGGGAAACCATTTCTGGCATGATCATAGATGGGGTATCTTGAAACACACAGAGAACCTGTTAATGGGCATCTGAGGTGAATTGCCGGCTGGGGGTGGGGAGCCCTGCAATAGAACTGCAGATTCCTCTGACAGCTGACTGAGGTAAACTTGTTTTTGCTATCTTTGCTCTTCCAGGTTTTGCTGTGGTTCTCTTACAGGGTTGCTTCCTTTGAAGTCAAAGTTTGTATGCCTATCTTGTATTTAACTTTTGCTGTTCATGTTAATGCTGTGACTTCTGAATAAATGCCTGGCTCTTTCCACCCAGCACCTTCTGCTGATTTGAAATGGAACTACAAAGTACTTGTGTTTGAAAGTGCAAAGTAATTCTTTTGAGAACCCAAATAGAGACTACTAGATCTGATTAGAGGTGCTTGCATTTGAGCATCCTAACCTTTACTTTTACTACGCCCACGTATGGGTAGCTCTGCCCAAGTACCAAACAATTGGCTCTTCACCTGTTCAATGCAATGCATTCTGTGTTATTTGCAAAGATGTAATTTTTCTATTTTACAAATAGGATAGTATTAAAATGTGATAGAAGACTGTTATGTATAGCAAAGGTACTCACTGTTTGACCCCTGTAGTCTTCTCATAGGCTTTGATAAATTACAGTGTTTCTTAAATCTGTGGTCACGGCCTCATTAGTGTTTTTATGAAATTTTTTTATAAAATTATTCAAAGGCATTCTTAAAAGTATATGAGAACTGAAATTGTGCAACATCCCACAATCTCAGACAAGGCATTATCCACTGTTCTTGCAGGGTAGGTAATGACAAACAGCTGTAATGAAAGGTAACTTCAGAGAGCAATTGCTAGCAGATAGGGACAGTAAGTATCAGGGACAGCAACAACAGCCACTTCCCATTCTTCATCAGTGTGGGTTTAAACTTGAGAGTCAGAAACAGAGAAGCCAAAAGACAATAGTACTTTCAAACAGTTTAAATTGCGTTTTTGTGGGCCGTCTACCACTGCCAGTCTGAGATGCACTAAAAATCGTACATCTACAGTTAATGGGGGGAAAAAACCATTTTTTTATATGTGACAAATGACACGGAAGAAAAAGAAAACTCTTAGGGTTTTTTTTATTTGAAAAATCGGCCATTTGTCCTTAAAACTAGAGTAATAACTGGTTTAGAGAATACTGACTGAGTCTTTTCATGGTTTCAAAATTTGGCGTGGTCAGTCAGCAGAGAGAAGTCCTGTTGTCCCCATCACTGTTATGTTTTTCTTCCAAATTCTATGGAAAGCATACTTTACAAAACCTACAATCTTTCCCAAAGTGTACAAACTAATAAAAAGATTCAGTTCCACTTCATCACTCTTCTCAATTTAATGGATGTCAGTGCTTGATGCAAACTTGCTGTTTATGTGTCTTCAATGTAATAACACTGCCTTCCTTGTAAACGCCAGCCCAGCTCTCTCAGGAGCTTGTTATATAGCTTTCTTCTCAGTGGGCTAGGGAAGGGCTAGTGAGCAAGGTGCTTTCCCTCCCCCCAAATCCTGGTCAGGTAAGGGAACTGATACAGTATGTTGCGAGAGGTCTCTGGTGTCCAATGAGTTGCATAAAATACTTGGCTTCATGTGAGAAAGCAAAACTGTTACACCACCTTTTTGAGCGGCAGCAGCTGTTTCATTTGTACGGCACAGCACAGCACTAATTTCTTCTCTCCATTTTGTTTTCCTCCATGGTATTTCTCTATAGCTGTTTATTTTTAAACATGCAGAGCAGAGTACTGGGCTTAAACTCACTTCCTAAGACGTGAGACCCCCCTTAAATGTCTTTCAGTTCTTGCATTTGTTCTTCTTTTTGCAGGCCTGGGTTTCTGCCACTGGCCATGGTAATTCAGAAGGACATTTCTGGGATCTTGTTCCTTGGCCAGCTCCTCACTAACTGAAAAATAAACCAAACAACGCAAAATTCCATAAGCATGTGCTAATTTGCTACGGTGACTTTTTATCCTCCCGCTGCTGCCTGTGGTGCAAACAGAACAGAAAAATTATCTCTGCCCCCATAACCTGGCATCTTCGGAACAGGACGGTTTCATCGGATGCTTGGGAAATATTTGGACAGGGATGGAGAAACAGAAACAAAAAAAAAGCCTGGTTAGCATAAACCACTTTGTGACAGGATGTTAGCTTCCCTTGGCTTTGCTAGTTGTTCAGGAGAAACATGTGATGTTTAGTTTGTTGGGTTTAGTTCTCTTTTTAAGGAATCTTAAAGGAATGATACTAAGTTGGGTTTTGATATATTTACATGGAGCCTCTCTCTTGCTGCACAAAGAAAAATGCTTATTTGACAATGAAACAATGCAGCCTTGCTTTTCATGCAGACTTTGGGGTTTTGTTTGTTTGTTTTACGGAGATCTAAGGAAATAGGTGCCTAAAGCCTGCTGAATTTCAGAGGTTTTGTCAGAGAGGGAGGGTTGGTATTTAAAGGAGTCTCAGTCCTTAGGCTTATGTGTGGTTGGTCGTTTTGCTCACCTGATGGTCTTAAGCTGAAGCTGGCTCTGATTTCCTGTACAGGGAGAGCTGCTCGGGATCACAGAACCACAGAATGACAGGGGTTGGAAGGGACTTCTGGAGATCAATCTCAAATCTGCATGATTTGTGTGAGTTGGCTGGAGGCCGAAGTGAAAGGTTGGACTCTGGCAGTCTCAGATCAAGCAAAAGAAGGGCTTAGAGGTAGAGCTGGAGCTGCAATGCCCGAAGTATTAAATAGACAGGAATTCATCTTGCATCCTCTTGAGAGCCCCAACCAAAACACATGTGATCTGCCAACTGAGAATTTCCTTCCCTGAGGCACTGAACAGCCAGATGATTCCCTTCAAGCATCCTTCTCAGTTATGAAAGAGAGAAGCACAGAAGCAATATTTCTTTGGCAAATTAGTCCGCCAACTACTTTGTTCACCTCTCTCTCTCAAAGACTTGATCTAATCTCAGAAAATTTAAGAAATCATTACTTACTTAAGCTCACTACAAATCTAAAGCTAAAAATTCCATGCTTTAAGAGAAGCAGGATTTAACATCTGGTTCTGCAGATTATTTACAGACCTGCAGAAAGTGCAGATAAGCAGGTTGTTGGCACTGTAAAAGAGGGCAGGACAGTTTGTTTCAGCAGTTGATCGTGCAGCATGAATGCGAACACATGTGGGTTTTTTCAGACAGGCCCTTTTGGCTTAATGAAAGTATTGTCTGAGCCTCAGCAAAATACCTGAACTGATGGGATCTGTAACCCACCTGCCTTTCCTGTTTTGCTTGATCCTAGCTGGAAAAGAAAAGCATCATCAGGTAGGAATGGGTTCCATACTATCTCAGTATTATTTCATAGTAGTTAGTGTGTATCACAGATGGACACAGAGATGATTATTTGCTGAAAGGGAGAATCCCTGCTTTTGTCCAAAATCTAATGCAATAATTGCATTAGCTTCCATTTCAACCCTTTCCAAGAAAGAGCTCTCAATACTTAGCTTTCCCCTTCCCTCATAGGTATTGAACTGTACAATGTTTTGGCACCACATCATTTTTTGGTTGTTGTTTGCTAGTGTGTGAAAAGTGTCAGCACCTTGCTCTAAGGATAATTTATAACCAAAGGCAGAGCTGGGTTAGGCATGCGGAACAGGCTTCCTAGTTGATTAATTCAGCATCTGAAAGCACATCTTGAACACAAAATGTTTACGTTTTAGCAGCCTGAAGGTAATCTGTGGTGTACGCTTGTATGCACACAAGCACCTTTCATCTGTGTTAAAGCCCTGGGTCTGAATGCCTGGAGATGTTATACAAAATAGGAAGAGAGTCCATTCTACATTTCTGGGTATGTGTGGCCTTTCTTACTTCTAGAACTGTGTTAAATAGTATGATTTTCAGGATTTAAGAAGACTGCAGTATAGAGCAAATTTAGTGAATGTACAAATTACAGTGCTTGATCTGGCAGCTAGGTAAGGGTTCTTCCCTAGCCTTGCACTGGTGGGTAACCCTAGGCTTCTCCTGTTGGGCTGATGCATCTCGGGGTGAATGCCTCAGCTTATCTGCAGAGCCTTGTGGTCAGGATTGTTCTGCCTGCCCTAGCCAAGCCTCTGCTTTTGAGATCATGGGTGCGCTGCTAGAGCTGAAACCTATGGTGCGTGCATTATGGACAGTTGTCCCAGGCAGGGTTCTCACTGAGCTGTACCAAGAAGCATCTGAAGTTTACAGAAGAAATCTAGGATGTCTTCTTACCTCCCTCGATGCTCCCTATGGAGAAAAGGTTCAAAAGGCAGCTAATTTGAGGAACAGGCTTAGCCCAGTGTCAGTGAGAACATGTTTTGGAAGGGCCGAAGGAAAAGAAGCATGAAAACTCTGATCTGAACGTGCGCCAGGGCTGGCCTTGGCAGCTGGAAACCTGAAACAAGAGCGGAGCAGTGTGAATCTGCTGCTGCAGCTGGGACCCAAACCTGGAAAGCATGAGGATCATCCCATTAAAACTGGATGGTCTGACGTACAGGGTTTCCCCTTCTAAAAGGAGCTCCCAGCCTGCTACGGTTGTAGCCCAGTGTCTTTTCTGTGCAGGACCAGTCGGGGTCAGTGAGCAGCCTCGGTTTGCAGTACCCGAGTACTCACTGTGCATTTACTTGGGTGGGGCTTTTTCTTGCTTTGGTTTTGCTCTGAAGGTAGATTTTTGAAGTGAGTATAAGCTGATTTTAAAATAGAAAATGCAACATGGCAAATGTGTGTTTGGGTACAAAGTAAAAGCGAATACATACCTTTGAAAGAACACAGGCATGTATTCAATAACCAACTGCTCATAGGTTGTAGCTGCTGTTACCTGTCTCATTGAAGACTTGCACCATGAAAGCACAGAGGAAAATGATCTGTACTTTAACTACTCTGTTCTTTTTTCTCCGTTTTGGTTGCCTTTTCTATAACACAGTATATTAAAATCTTCTATAGTATGGTATGTAAAACCATTTAAATTTTATGTGAGGGTTCAGGCCCAGTTCTGAACAAATTCCTGTAACGTTTTTCAAATAGGAAATGGTCTAAAATGCACTACAACTTCATAAAAATGTTTATGATCATAGTTCTCTTCAGTTTAGTTAATGGTACAAGCATTACCTAACAGTAGCCTGTGGAATTAGAAGTTTTGTCTGCCTACCCACTCATTGCCCCCGAGTTCTGGCTCACCTTCCAATAGCTTGATCCTGAAGTAGGCAATTAGCAGCAGCAGGAGTAAAGCCACAGGCATAAAGATCCCAGCAAAGAGAACGTAGCCAGGCAGCTCCTTCAGAAACACCGAAAATATGTAACTGATGCTCATTTTCCTCTGAAGCAGCTGTGCTGAGCAAGATCCTTCAGATCTCCAAGTGTGGACCTTATTTATCCTGCTTTTTTGCTTTTTTCCCCTGCATCCACATTCTGCCCTTTGCTCAGGCGGTTATCTCTTTTTGGACTTTGGTTTGTTTGTGTAGGCCCGTGATTCCCCGTAGACTGGAGTTCACTTGCAAAGTTACTCAACCACGAAGTTTAAAAGTGCTTATTGAAGTAACGTAGGGCTTTGAAACCTTTGGATATGCTAGGCAGGGCTCAATATGTAAGGCTGCTGCCTTTTGTGCGATAAGGGTTCTGTCATCTGCTAATGTTGTACGGGTCATTCTGAATAGTAAGCTGTTTCCAGATATATTGTTAATTTTACAGTAGATCTCAAATAGTCACTCAGGGTGAAGACCCTGTTACACATATCACGCAGGCATACACAAGGTCTCTCTCTGCTCTTAAGAGTGTTCAGACCAGACCACTGAGGCAAGCACAAAGTGACCGAGTGAATGCTGGACCAGCGGAATTTTTTTCCAGAGCGTTTGCAGAGTAATCAAACTCAGGACTGCTTCTTTTTTAGCAAAGTTTAAAATACATGATTTTGGGAGACCAGACATGCCAATGAATCCAAGAACCTTTTAAGTTCATGTAACTGAGTTTGAGGTGTTCAGTATGTTCAGGTTTTCCCATCTGGTCACCAGCCTATAGCAGAAATCTGTCTAGGATGCGTTGATTGGATTAAAAAGATGATTAGTCATTTTACAGCCCTTCCCTACACCTTCAGGTTTCTGAAAACATCTGGTCAGTAGACCTGACATCTTGGAAGTGCTATTGCACGTAGGGTGCATTGGCTTCTCTTGAGGGCAATGCAGAATCTCACTGTTTGACCTGCCTGTGTACTTGAATTCCAGTGGAAACAGGCTTCAGGTTTTTTGAGATCAGGTTAGTCTACCTGAACATTCAGTCTTTGGCTTATCAAATCTGATGCCTACTGAAGGCATCAGGTTAATTAAGCATTGTGGGTTTGTGGCTTCAGCAGCTTGTTATGACATGGACAAAAAATCTGGTTCATTTCATGTGCATTTGAGAGATGGTAAGGACTTTATTTATTTTAATACCTACCAAATTTGAAACTGGAAAATGAGCTAAACATGAAAACAACCATTTTGAGAGTAGTTCTCTCCAGGCGTCCAGAAAGTATGTACAAGTTTTGCTTGACTAATTGGGTAGGTGGGTAGGCTGCAACCAAGGGGAAATGCAGTAGATCTGTAGATTTTCAGGGGAAAGAGGTACTTCTGTGTTCACCTCGTTTTCTTCACCTATTGTATTTGAAAGGCAAACAACCTCACCTAATAATTATTTTAAGTTCATAGGTTATTTTTTTTTAACTGAAACATACTTGAGATCCTTCCTTTGTGACAACGAGTGATGATGAATATCATGTTTGCAGGCAAATTTGTAGTTTTGTTAATCACCTGCTGTTGTGATTGATAAAAGAATAAATGGAGTGTGCCTTATTTCTTGCTTGTATTTTTTTGTATTCGGTTTCTAACCATTACATCTTATTCTGCCTTTTCCCACTAGATGTTTGACCTCATTCATAAAGTGCTTTATGACCTACTGGTGAAAAGCATATATTAAAAGCCAGGTGGGAAGAATATTAATATTATTATAGGCCCATCTGTTGACAGGTAATTCTTTCCTTGCATAGATACCTGTCAGCTGTGGTCAATAAATTCCTTCATTTTTTTAATCTTTTTTTTCACACAGAAAATTAATTCCAGGTTTTTTTATGCTGTCGTGAATGTTAGTGTTCTATTCTGGAAAACAGTTGCAATATTTTGATGAAACCTCTTCTGGATCCTTTCAAAAATTCCTTCCTAACTTGTGTTCTGAAAAAAAAAATTTTTTTTTGAGGAATTGGAGAGCTTGGTCTGCAAGAGTAAAGTCTGTGACTGAATTCCAAGTGCTGTGACATGTCGAAATGAGCCAGGGGCTATTTCTCTTTGATCCATGTGCACGGCTCACGGTGACGCTAATGGGAACTAAATACCTGCGTACAAGGGCAAAACAGTCACTTGGATTTTTTAATTGGTTTTCCTTGTGCACCTGAGATATTAGTTCTTTCTGTCAAACGCGAGTCAGGGGAGATGAAGTATGCGGCTGCCTTGCTTGTCACACCTGACTGCCGTAGGGCCAGACAGCTGACAGACGCAGAGCAGACAACTTGGAAGTGGTTAGTTTCTGCCCTCCACATTTGTAAAACCTCCTTGGAAACGGCAGGTGTCAGCTCTGACCACAGCACTTACGTGAGGAACAAAACTGGGCTAGGGGCTGTTCAGCGCGGCAGACTTGTAAAGCAAGCTTCCACGTTAAAGCAGGACAAATGCAGGCAGAAACTAGGCTAAACGTATTTTCACCATGAAGGCCGTTCATTTTCTACCTGAGCTGGCTGGGAAGTCAGTGGGTGTGCATAAATCTGAGCGGAGCTCTGCAGCCACAGGGCCAGCGGCGTTTGGCAGAGCGGGGCTTCTGCACCCCGGTAAGCCCCGGTCTGCTGTGGCAATGCCCTGTGTGTCTCTGCTGCGCGATCACATCCACCGCTGTCCAAGGAACTGGGAAATGTGGGCCAGGCATGGATTAGTAACACAGGAACATATGGTTTCCTGGATGATCTGCGGAACTTGGGTGTGTTTGGGCAAATAGATGGATTCATGAGCTTTGTGAAAATGTCACTGGCTTCTCACCAGTTGGAAAGAAGCAACCGATTGCTTGTCACCACCCCTGGCGCTGCTGGCCCTGCTATACAGGGCGGACCTGCCTCAAGCTTGTTTTCTGGCTTATGGGATATTCAGCCATTTCAAAATTTTCCTTTTGGCTTGAATCAGAGACTTAATTTCCTGTGAAATGGAATTTAAGGAACATTAATTTTAAAGCTACTAAAACTCTTATTTCAGCTGTATAATTTTGATTATTTATATAAAATATGACCACAAATGAATTAATTCAAACTTTAAATTACTTTTCTTTCCAAAACCTGACAACTAACATTAGAAATGATGAACATCACTCTTACCTTGTTGGATGGAATTACTTTAACTTCTCAGCTTTGTGTGCGTGTGTGTGTTAAGCAACATATTCTTGTTGAATATTCTGATTCAATCGCAGTTTCCAAAGGAAAACTTTCTCTTAAAATTTCTAGATGACTTTACTAGGGAATATAAAAAGGCAAAGAAATACCTATTGGAGCTGAGGGGAAGGAGTAAGATCTGCCTGTGAAGACTCAACCACAGTAAAGAAAAAACCCTCTGGTTATTGCAGGTGTTTGAGAGCCTTTTGGGCAGTAACATTCTGTAAAGTCAAATTGCCAACATGTGTAGCAGCTGAACTGGCAGAGCTGAGAGATTGCTCGCTCATAGGGAAAATACTGAAAAGGTTGCTGCGTGACTGAAACTTTTTTAAAAAAATCAACATTTCTGTAATTATGGTGGAAAGAAGAGTGATGGTTTGGTCTGGGCTCAGTAAGGACAGAGTCTTCCAGCACAGACCAGTGAGTCAGGTGCAGACTCTTGTTTCTTCCTGAGCCAGGGTTGAAACTGGCCCCACGGGACTAGGTATTCTCACAGACATACCCTGGCCCAGGAAGGGTGTTGCTAAGCTGGGTCCCCTGCTCAGGAGACACATTTGGAATGGGAAAAGGGCTTTAGCTTCCTGAGCTATCAAGCCAAAAGGCTTCTTGAAAAGTGTATTAATTTTATTACATTTAAATGTTAAATGAACATTTAGATCTCATCTTTCTCCTGGATGTTCTATTAGGACTCCAGAATCCTTTATTCTCCTGTTCATCCTACATTCGATAAAGGCTATTAGATCAAGTAGTTTGATATCTTTATTATTACAGGCAATTTCATTTCCTTCCACATCCTTTGTAGAATCCAACAAATTGGTTGTTTAAGACTTGTTTTCCCAAAAAAGATTTTAGCCTTGGTTTGAAAACGTGAGGAGATGGAGAATCATCTGTCCCTCTCCATGGCTTGTTTATGATGTAAAACACTCACATCATGTCTGGTTTAGAGCTTGCCACGCTTCTGCTTCTAGCCACTCGTCCTGCTTTCCCCTCCCTCAGTGGGTCAGGGAGACTTTGGGGACCTGTTATTTTTGCCCTGTGAAAGTACTTATGCCTTGCAATGTCACACAGAATCACAGAATGTTAGGGGTTGGAAGGGACCTCGAAAGATCATCAAGTCCAACCCCTCTGCCAAAGCAGGACCACCTAGAGCAGGTCACATAGGAACGTGTCCAGGCGGGTTTCGAATGTCTCTGGAGTGTCACTTTTCAATCTCTTTCCTGTTAAACTACACACACTGGTCTTTTAATTCCTTATAGTAGGATTTTTTTTTTTTTTTTTGCCTATCCTTGAAACGTCCTTTCAGGTTTTCTGGGTGTTCTCTAATTTTCAAAGATACCTTTTGAAATGTGGGCATACCAAAGGCTGAAATCTTGTAACAGTGTCACCTGTGGCACTTCCAAAGGCAAAATTGTGTCTTTAGTCCCATTTGCTACTCTGCTGCTCACTCATCAGAAGGGCTTATTAGCCATGATTGCTAGAGCATTCGGAGGCACTTGCTGCGTTGTCCACCTGCTCTTGGTCTCAGTCCTCATCAGGACTGTGGTTTCTCAGGACAGTCTTTAGGGATGAACTGTTAATCTTGTTTCTAGATGTAAAACTTTGCTTTGGAAATGTTGCAGTGCTTTTTCTTGCAATAAACCCAGCCTCTTGCAAATGATCCAGATCACATAGCCTAACTGCTGTGTTCTCCTTATTACCCAGCTGCCGTGTTCTCCTTATTACTTAGCACCAACCCTTTGATCATCTGCACTTTTTAGGAGTGGCATTTTTAATATCAATTTCTACGTTATTGTTTTTCCTCTCCTACTTTGCCTATTTTCTACTTTGTTGCTTTTCTAGTACAAGGGTTTATGTCTTCACATGGTAAATTGGTTCGAGTTATTGATCCAGCTGAAAAGCTGCATAAGCCATTTCTGGGCTTTGAGGGAAAGGTATTAACTAGATTATTTTTAAACTGAGTCAGTTTTCTGGTTGAGTTTATTGTGTGGGCATCCACAAGGGGATGCTGGCACAGCCTGTAAGTCGTACAGAGGTGGTGATGAGTGGCCGTTTGGGAAGGAGCCCCTTCCCCAAAGTGAGGCACTAAATGGAAATGACTCTGCTGACAAATGCCTAACTATTGCCTCACCAGAAGCACTGCATGCAGCAACACCCCTGTGGCTATGACTTTTAAGGATCCCTGCAGCAGTTCCTAATTCATTATTCGTGTACTTTATTGATATAGAAAAGTGATTAGTTTTTAATCAGCATGTTGTGTGTTACTAATTCAAGTGCCTTAGGACATCTAAGGGTATTGAAGCTGTGGTTGCCTTTATCAAAAAAAACCTTGTAATCTCATTAACAAAGTAACAGCTATTTTGCATAAACCATGCTAAGTAGCTTATTTATATTCCAGTTCTCTATCTGTTTGAACAATCTTTGCATTCTTCTTGCCTTACGTTTATTTTTGTTACCTATAACTAGGCCAGATCATTTGAGCATTGACCTGAAAATAATGGGTTTCTAGTCTCCTCATTATTGTCCTTAAGATTTATGAAAAATTAGCCAAAGTGAGATAAAAACCTGCTTGGGCAACTTCTAGACATCTTTCAGGCTTCTTGATTTTCGAAGTGTTTCTGTTCAGTACAGGTTATTTAAATTTCAGCTTTGTTATTAATCACCTGTACAGGTGAACATTAATCTACTTGTGCAGAAGCATCTGGCAGTAGAACTAGTGGATGACCCTTCTTTTTGAGTACAAACCAAAATATTTATTGAGCAGTAATACTTTCTGTACGTTATTATTTAAACCATCTTGATATGGGCTGCTGTGAACATCTCTCTTGCTTCCAGTATATATAAGAATGAAAAAAGAAAATCTGATTGTTTGTAGTCCTTTGACCACAGCATTTTACATAGTGAAAAGAGCTGATAGTGTCCATTTTCCGTATTCATGGTTTCAGATGTGTTGATTATAATCCTATTCTTTTGGGTTTGGGTTTTAGTTTTTTTTTTTTTTTTTTTCCTTTTTCCAAGAAAATAAATTTATGGAATCACAATGTTTGTCCTCCCTAATAACTCTTAACCAACTTCCAAAAAAAATTAAGAGGCGTAGGAAACTCAAAGCAAGTTACTTACCAGAACTGTGAAAAGTAGTGACTCAGTAGAAGAAAAACTGCAGTTAGGGCCCAAATAGAGGGGAAGGAGAGCAGAGTCCAGCTCAGAATCACAGAATCACAGAATCACAGAATGTAGGGGTTGGAAGGGACCTCTGGAGCTCATCTAAACCCACCAATATCTCCAGAAAGGGACACTCCACAGCCTCCCTGGGCAGCCTGTTCCAGTGCTCTGCCACCCTCAAAGTAAAGAAGTTCTTCCTCATGTTCAGGCAGAACTTCCAGTGTTCTGTTTATGCCTGTTGCCTCTTGTCCTGTCACGGGGCACTACTGGACTCATCCTCTTGACACCTGCCTTTTAGATATTTATAAGCTTTGATAAGGTCCCCTCTCAGCTTTCTCTTCTCCAGGCTAAAGAGCCCCAGATCTCTCAGCGTTTCCTCATAGGGGAGATGCTTCAGTTCCCTCATCATCTTCATAGCCCTCCGCTGGGCACTCTCCAGTAGTTTCCTGTCCCTCTGGAACCAGGGGCCCAGAACTGGACACAGGACTCCAGATGTGGCCTCACCAGGGCAGAGTAGAGGGGGAGGAGAACCTCCCTCGACCTGCTGGCCACACTCTTCTTAATGCACCTCAGGACACCATTGGCCTTCTTGGCCACAAGGGCACGTTGCTATCTCATGATTAACTTGTCTACCACAACTCCCAGGTCCTTCTCCACAGAGCTGCTCTCCAGCAGGTTGACTCTCAGCCTGTACTGGTGCATGGGGTTATTCCTCCTCACATGCAGGACCCTGCACTTGTTGAACCTCATCAGGTTCCTCTCCCCCCAGCTCTCCAGCCTGTACAGGTCTCGCTGAATGGCAGCACAGCCTTCTGGTGTGTCAGCCACTCCTCCCAGTTTTGTGTCACCAGCACACTTGCTGAGGGTGCACTCTGTCCCTTCATCCAGGTCATTGATGAATACCTTGAACAAGACCGGACCCAGTACTGACCCCTGGGGAACACCGCTAGGTACAGGCCTTCATCTGGAGTCAGCGCCACTGATCACAACCCTCTGAACTCTGTCCTTCAGCCAATTCTCAACCCACCCCACTGCCCACTGGTCTGTCCCACACTTCCTAAGCTTACCTGTGAGGATGTGCTGGGAGACAGTGTCAAAAGCCTTTTTAAAGTAGAGGTAGATAACATCCACTGCTGTCCCTTCACCTACCCAGTCAGTCATGCCATCATAGAAGGCTATAAGATTGGTCAAGCATGATTCCCCCTTGGTGAAACCATGTTGACTACTCCTGATAACTTTCTTCTCCTCCACATGCTTAGAGAGGCCATCCAGAATGAGCTGTTCCATCACCTTTCCAGGGATGGAGATCAGGCTGACTTGTCCATAGTTACCTGTATCCTCCATTTTGCCCTTTCTGAAGATTGGAGTGACATTGCCTTTCCTCTGGTCCTCAGGCACCTCTCCTGTACACCATGACCTTTCAAAGATGATGGAGAGCAGCTCAGCAGTAACATCTGCCAGCTCCCTCAGCACTCGTGATTGCATCCCATCAGGGTCCATGGATTTGTGGGTGTCTAGTTTGCCTAAATGATCTCTAACCCAATCCTCCTCAACCAAGGGAAAGTCTTCTACTCTCCAGACTTCCTCCCTAACCTCCAGGGTCTAGGATTCCTGAAGGCTGGCCTTAGCAGCAGAGGCTGAAGCAAAGAAGGCATTCAGTAACTCTGCCTTCTCCATATCCTCTGTCACCAGGGCACCCACCTCATTCAGCAGTGGACCCACATTTTACCTAGTGTTTCTTTTGCTGCCGATGTACTTGAAGAAGCCCTTCTTGTTATCCTTGACATCCCTTGCCAGCTTTAATTCAAAGTGGAACTTAGCCTTCCTCATTTGGCTCCTGCATGTTCAGTTTGGGAGCAGGACATCAACCACGGCCTCTGTACCTGTCGGCCACACCAGCATGTGTAGCCACTCACCCCGTAACAGTATCACAAGGGGCACGGGCCCAACAGTGGAGTTACTACAATGACAAAGGGTATAGTAGCAAAGGGTACAAGCTCATAGAAAACTAGGCTTTGCTACTTCTGCTGCTTGTGGGGAAAAATTCTTTCTAGCTGCTGCCTTTCCCATTTAACCAATAGGGAATTTTATGCAAAGGCATTCTTGTCCTTGACTGGAAATACAACCCTACAGAGAGTCAGTAAATGTTTCTTTAGGAGTTATTATTTGTATTTCTGTTAAATACCAATTTATTAAATATTTTAGATGTTTTATTACATTAATAAATATCAATTCTTTTCCATCAAGTAATTTTGCTAAAAATTTTGGAAATAGATTAATTTCTAATACCTATTTTATTGTGTGTGCGTAGTTTCTTGTTAGAGTTGCCTACTGTTCGTCTGTACCTAATAAGACTGGTTCTCAATGACTGGTCTGTAAACAGCTGCTCTTCACTGGTCCCAGTGCAGGTATTATTTCACCTGTACCTGGCATAAAACCCTCCCTGCTGCTGAATCCTCTTTCTGTTAGAAGATTGTAAATCTTTAGAAGCCGTAAGATGAATGCTCTCTCCATGAGACTTCAAGCAGCAGTGCATTAAATGGAAGGGTATCTTTATCTTTTCCAATAAACACTGCAAAACAAAACAAATCTCTTTCCATCCCATCTCTTGGATGGCTCACAGCTGCCTCCCGATGTGCTTTTCTCCTTGACTAGTAAAGGGGAAATCAATGTAACAGACAGTGGAGATGAGTGGTGACAAACCATGCTGCTCTGATATCCCAGAAAGGCAGAGCAAGGTTCAACTGGGAACAGTTGGGCAGTGGTACACAGTGCTGTCTTTCTGCCTTACCCATAATGCACAGCCCCAGCTATAATGGCAGTTTGCTGTATTAGCGTTTGCTCATTGACAGGCCATTTTTCACCTTGCAACAAAGCAACAAGTTGTTCTTCTAGAAACTGGGACAGACTCGACGTTCACCTGGTGCCCCAAATTGTTACCGATCCTGAAACCACTAGGTAAAGGCAATCGGACCAATTGTAAAAAGTCATAGCTGGCCTGATTTCAAATGTGTTATGGCACTTGTTGCCTCTTAGCTAATACTTCTTGGTATTACTTTGCAATATCACTGCTACCGTAGTGTTGCTGCCGTACCATACCTCAGACAGTTTTGAGTCACCCTATAGTTGTAGTGCAATGCACATTTTCTCTTCTGACTTCCCCACAGTAAAAAAGGATGGAGAGCTGGCTACAGGGGCAAGACTTACAGTTGTGCCCTGCTAGCTCAAGAGGCTGAACTGGATATGCCCCAGCCATCTCCTGCACCTCTCCTTGGGCAGCCTGACCCTAGCCCTGACTAATCCAGGGCTGAGCTGCTGCAGTGATGCCTGCCTGGGCAACCACAGCACAGATGGTGAGGAAGTCTGCCCAGAGCCACAGGTTGTTTTTAACCCTTGTGAACAAGCTACACTGGGTGGCACAAATGCAAAAGCTGCGTTTTATTCAGTGGCTGAATGTGCACACGTGTGTAGCTGTATTAGATTTGAGGCATGGCTGTGAAAAGTAAAAAAAGTGGCATCTTCCAAATCAGAGTGTTTTTTAAGACATGTTATCTTATTTGTGCTTAGCTTATGTCATAAAACTGACTTGAACCATGATGCCTCAGCTACTTTCCAGGACGGCTGAGGATTTTGCAGTACCTCAGTTTCAAGGTCCTTATTAGGATTTGAAAAAAAAAGCCCAGGGTTTTCAGAGAATTGATAGAGCTACAGAAAACTCAAGATCCACATTAAAACTGTCTGTGTCACTGTTGCCAGTTTGAAGTTATTCATTAAAGGTCTGGCAGACATTTTATGTAGGTTTTCCCTGTGACATTCCTTCATAGCAAGCCGAACGGTGACTCCCTCCCATTACCTCTCTGGAGAAAGAGGGCTTCTCTGTGCAGCCAAACACCAGGGATACAAGCTGCTGGTTAAATACGAGCGAGCTGTGGTTTCGTTAGAAGCTTACTGGGCTAAGGTCTACTGTAACCTTGGGTGAAAACAATTTACAGTGAAATGAACAGTACGGTAAGTTAGTAAGTAATGTGCATGTGTGTGCACAGCTACCTCCTCTGTCAGTGTCTGTAAGGAAATAAAATCTCTGTGCGAGAGAAATTTTCAGCTTATCTGCTACTGCTAGCGAAAGCTATGGTTAGTTTAACGCATTTTGTCAGTTATCTAGTACTCGATTAATGTGACATGAAATAAAATGACATGAGCACATATCATTTGCTGTTATGTACTCCTGGCGAATGCTAATGAATTTGTCATTCCACTTTCCATGCTGTACATTTACACAGTAATGAGTCGTAGCCATCTGCTGGCGTGAAATAATTTTTTTTTTTTTTCTCTCCCCAGAAAGGAGAAAGGCAGACAGCCCTTCATGTTTTTCCTTATACTGTAACATACCCAGAAAACCTTATGCTTAACCCTGACATTGGCATCAACAAATGCTAATTCACACATTCAACTATGTAAGACCAAGGAAAGAGATTTTAACCCTACATTGTTCAACAATTTAAAATAGTTACTGTGACTGTTTTGCCTTGGGAAGCTTCATGTAGTTTTAAGAGAGCAACATCTGCATTTTTTCCCTGATCGAGGAATGCTCTCTAAGTTCTTTTACTCATTTGAGTGATATGGTAAATATACTCCATCCCTGTCAGAAAGTTGCCCTATAGGCAACAGCTTCTCTAGCATGAATGTTAAACCATGTAGAGCTGTGGCAGTAGAATAAAGGAGCTGCAAATTGATAAAAATCGAAGAAGGGGAAATAATTGAGAAAAGGCTTTCCTGTTTGAAGAAGGTATGGCTGCTTTGAGGATCTACTGCTCCAATTTGCTGACTTTTCAGATTGTGGGCCCAATTTACATGGAAAATGATGACAGGCCCTGTAAGACCTGATTGAAAGAATAGTAAATGTTATCTGTAATGAGGGGCAAGACTATTTAGCTGATTTGCACAGGTACTTCAAGATGTTGATTGAGTAGTTGATCCTGACGGATGAGAGTGAGGGGAAATGAGATCTCTTTTGCTTTAAATTGCAATAAAATGCTTAATGTCTCAGGACAATGACTCAGGAGAAGGGAATGGGAGGACACAGTTTTCTTACCCTGTAAAATCTGAAGCTCATAAGTGCTGTTTTTTCCTCTCTTTTTAATATTAATTTTAGACTAGGACTAAGCAATAGCGTGATGGTAATACGAGCATTCATTTGTAATAAAATGGTGAGGCATTTTGGGTTGACCAGAAACTCAACCTATGGGGATTCAGAACCTACTGTAAAGACCTTCCACTGAATTGCAATTGGCTTTGGCAAATGGACGTTTTCTATAAAACGATGTTTTAACTAAAAAATTGCAGTCCACTGGTGGTCCTTCTTCATTCCCTTTATGACCTCTTACTGTTGCCAGGCCAGATGCTCAGAGACACTGACTTGCAGGTCAAGGAGAAACCACAAAACCTGTTCTTAGGATGTTTGTTTGGCCATGTCAGAGATTTGTGAGAGAATATGTCCCTTTTCAGAAGCCATACTAGCTCTTCCAAATCAGGTTGTATTTATCCAGGAATTGAGTAATCCTGTCCTTTTATTCCTTTATTAGTGATTCTACTAATTTGCCTAATGCAGACTGATGTTACCAGTTCTTTTACCCTGGAGTTTCCAAGGTCTCTTAAAACCGAGTTACTTTTTTGCACCATCAAGCCCTGAGATACCAAGGTAGTTTTAACCAGTTACACACCACTGTTGGTACCTTATCTATTTCATCCTTAATTTCTCTTACAGCTTCTCAGGGAATAATAGGGATGTGTTAGTGTTGTTTTTTACATTTTTTTCAGTAACTTCTTCTACAGCCACTTAAAATTTCAGGGTATTTGCTGCCCACTTATTCTCCACCAAGGAGTTCCAGCATGGGAGTCTCCCCAGTTTCTTCCAGAATGGGTACTTACACAAGGAATTCACTTAGCTTCCCTGAAGTGGCTTGGCCAAGGGCTGACCTCGTAGAAATGTCTGATCTTTATTTAAAAAGTACCTTCAGTACTTTGACTCCTTGGAGGAACAGAAGTCACAAACGTCAAGAAGATCAAACAGGAAGAGCTGTGGATGTGTTTAATGTACTAAACACACTGAGCACTCTAACTCACAGTGTGCTATCAAGCAAACTTTAGTTCATATGGACTGCAAAGGGTATGAACGCAAAACAGCACCTTGGCTACTCAGTGGATATGTGCCCTCAGGCAGATTTTTACCTGCCCTGTCAATATATGGTGGCTACTCACTCTCCTGGTGAGCATATGCTTGGGTAGTAATTAGAGAATACCTGTGAATTCATAGCCCACTCTACCTGGTAACATATTTTGGTGTATGTGGGTATGCATGCATGGATCTGAAGACTAGGATTTATCAGTCTTGAGTGTCTGGACAGTTTTATTGTTTACAAAACCAAAAGCAACATGGTATCTGCAGAGCTGCAATCATCTATAATTATTGTTGCAGCATGCTTCTTCTCTGGTAGATTGAAAAGCTAGAGAGAAATAAGTGAAAAAACACATTTTTAAGTTTTCTGATTAATTTTCTTCCCCCATCAGCTATACAAATCTCTCTCCCACACACTGTTTCTTCCCTTCGTGCTGGTTTTATCTTGGTAGCATTATCTGTTTTCACTCATAGTTAGTTGTGTGACAGCAATCTGCTGGTTTTTCAATGGCTTCCAACAACATTTATTATCCAGCACTCTTTTTCAATCAGTGGATTGCAGAAGCACAGTGCACTCAGGGATAGTTACATAGTAGGTTACAATCAACAACATTACAGAGATGTGTTCTCCTATCTTTCTGTAGTCCCTATTTGTGCATTTGGCGGAGAGTCATAATACCCACATTTGAAGTTGTAATAGGGCTTAATACCTAAGGGTCCCCAAGCGCTGTACAAAGCACCGATAGATTTGCTCTCTTAGATGTGCTGGGGTCTTCAGCACCTCCTGGGAATGCTGGGATAACCGATTCTATTTTACAGCAACAAACCTAAAATTTTACCTTGTCTTAACAAATTTATAGTAAGAAAACAGCTTCTTTATCTTCTAAGCATTTCCTGAGGTTCCCTTGATGAAGGACATGCAGGATGTCTGTAGCTGGCACATTTCCCTGAGCTGGTTGGAGGCAGAGAAGAATCTCATTGTCCTGGTTTCGGTTGGGATAGAGTTAATTTTCTTCCTAGTAGCTGGTACAGTGCTGTGTTATGGATTTAGTGTGAGAATATTGTTGATAACATACTGATGATTCAGTTGTTGCTAAGTAGTGCTTGCTTATCCTAGGTCATGGATTTTTCAGTTTCCCATGTTCTGCCAGCAAGGAGGTGCACAAGAAGCTGGGAAGGACCATAGACAGGACAGCAGACCTGAACTAGCCAAAGGGATATTGCGTACCATAGGACACCAGGCTCAGTATATAAACTGGGGGGAGTTGGCTGGAGGGGCGAATCACTGCTTGGGGCCTGGCTGGGCATCAGTCAGTGGGTGATGAGCAATTGCATGGTGCATCACTTGTCTTTTCTTGGGTTTTATTTCTCTCTCTCTCTTTTTGTTATATCCCTTTTCTTTACTATTATTATTATTATCACTACTACTATTATTGTTATTTTATTTTAGTTATTAAACTATTCTTATGTCAATCCACGAGATTTACTTCTTTTTTTTAACTCTTCTCCCCATCCCACTGGGAGAGGAGAGGAGTGAGTGAGTGGCTGCGTGGTGCTTAGTTGCTGCCTGTGGTTAAAGCACGACACTCATTTAATCAGGGTAGCAGAGTAACTTTATTTGGTCATCCACAAAGAATTAAGAAACATCCCCCATGTCACACACTGGTGTGGAAAAGGTGGGATGGCAGATTGACAGAAGATAACAGAGGCTTTCTTTGGGCTCTGAACACAAGGGCAGGCAACGGCTGTAGTTTAGTGGGCCTGTCTGTCTGAGTGAGGAAGAAGCAAAAGCAGAAGTCAGTCCAGGGAGATGGAGTAGAAGTCTTCGTGGCTCAGGCCTGAGAGAAATTGTGTTAATGGCACTGTTGACTACCGAGAAGTTGGAGAAGCAAAGAATTGTCATCCTACTTTTTAATTACTAAACAGTTATGTTTCTCAGAAATAAATAGACAGTCATCTCCCTGTTTCACTTCTCTAAATAATAATGTAGGTTGGAAATGGAAAGGGGGAAAAAGAATGGCTCCTATAACCTACTGTGGTAAAAGAGGGTGAGGAGCACATATGCTGCTTTCATTAAGCTCTCTGCTTGCTGGGAGTAAGAAAACTATGTTTAAACACTGGTAGCCATAATTACAAGGAGTTAGTTGTGGAAGCAAATCTTAAGTGCTTAGCTTACTGCTCTAGACATATTTGACATTACTGAGAGAAGTAATATTAAAAATACTGTGGGTGGACTACTCTGTCTCAGATTTTAGCAGTATTCCAGTACAATTTAGGGAAATTTACCTAAATACTGAGTCTTCTGTCACTGTTGATTATGTTTAAGGAAACCAAGTTATCATCGTCAGGCTAAAAAAAGACTTAATTGAAGTAATTTGCTGTACCTTTATAAAGGTTCACAATGTATTGAGAAGGTTCCAAGCTAGATGTGTACCTTATAGGAAAATTTTACTCAGAAAAGTTAAGCTTGTTTTAAAATGTTCTTAAAAGGTGATACTAAGACCTTTTTTCTGGCCTTTTATCTCAGTGAATATGAAATACTCTTCTCTGTTTATAAATTCATTGTTTATGCTGAAGTGAAGGGGAAGGACTCCTTCCCCTATTGCATCACCCATTTTATGCAGGTGACTGCTGAAAGGAGGCTGAGAGGGACATTCAGTTTCTCTGGCACCCATTTAGAGGTCTACTCTTTTTACTCAACGAAATATTATTTTCCTCTGCCTAAAAACATTTCTTCCTTTAACTCTTCCTCCTCCAACCCCTACCCCAAGGCCTTACGGCCTTTGTCACTGTGCTTTGATGATCACTTAGGTACAGCTATAATTCTTACCCTAAGTATTGTTGCCAGTGTTTGAGAGTTATATTAAGAAATCAAAGAAATGGCACTGGAAAAGTTTTTAGGAAACTATCTAACCAGTACCCCTCCTCTGCATCTATGTTTCTTGAAGATGTCAAAATAACCTATCCTTAAAATGCTCAGAGATCGAGGTTCCAGTAATCTCCTGAGGTATTGCCTCCCTGGGGTACTATGTAAGGAGTGGTATGCTGAGAATTCCCTACTATCTAAATTAAGTGAATTACTGTTCTTTCAACAGTCAATTGCTATCCTTTTTTGACACACTCCATAACTTTGCGGTCTGATTTACACATTCTCTCATTCCAGTTTTAGAAAAAGACAATTTTTTTTTTTTGGTCTGTTTGTATAACTCATTTTTGGAAAAGTTGTAATTGTGGCTATTCTTCTCTGAATTATGCCCAGCCTTTCTATACCTTTCTGAGAATGAGCTGCTCAAAGTCCAAATGGAGGCCTCGAGTACTATCCAGAGCATAATAATTTTCTCTGTCTTGCAACATTTTTAGCTCATATAGCCCTCAGCCTGGCCAGAACTATTCGTTTCGGTGTGCTTGCCACATCTAGCAAGTGTTGGCCATCAAAAAGAATGAGCCTCGTAGTAGAAAACTGGCTAAGGAGGAGAATGTGTCGGTTGATCTTACAAGTGGGATCAAGAGGGGACCCTAGAAGAGGGAAGTGGCCTGGATACTAAGGAACCACTTGAGGGCCTTCAATTGGGGAAGTAAGTCATAAAGCAACAAAAGAGGGTGGCTCTGTCTTCAGAAAAGGAGATCTTGAAGGCTCAGAAAGGGGAAATGTATCGTTAACCAGGATCATCTCATACCAAATGGAAAGACAACATCTTCAAGAAGAGGTCAAGTAGCAGAAAGCCTAAGGAAGTGGTGGGAGTCTTACAGAAAGCCAGACTTGTACAAATTCCTGGAAGGAGTCTTGCTGGGATTAGTAGATCAGGGTTTCCCTACAACCTTTGGAGAAGGAGCTCCTCTAGAAGAGTTTCTATGGAAAGGAACAATTGGAGAATTGTTGCCTAGGGGAAAACTCATGGAGCTGGACCTACAGAATGGGTTGGAGAGGAAATAACAGGTGGGAAAGGGTGGAAGAAGAGCGATGTATGTTGTTACTACCCCCATAACTGCAGGAAGGAAAGGCAGTGCTGGTGACTTTCAGTAGATTCTTTTTTGCAACAGTATCTCTTCACTTTCAGTTTTCGAGCCACAAACAACCCCAATGCTGAAACAAATCTTGACTATTCCGCACTTTGTATGTGTGCCTTTCAGTTTTCCTTCTAGCATGGTCCTTTGTACTTTGATTTTTATCATTTTCAGACTACTCCTCCCATTGTTCAAATTAATTTTAAATGCTAATCTTCTCATCTTGGCATGACCCACATTCTAACCCATCACCCAAGTCATTGATAAAGATATGAAATAGATTAGTCTTGGGACAGACTATGTGACCTGACTTGAATGATCTTCTCATTTGAAGCAGATAGGCTAAGATATTAATGTGCATTCACCTTATAGCTTGCTTTCAAGCTTTTTTCTGAGAACAGAAATGGGACTGTATCAAAGGCTTACTGACATCAAGACACACTGCATCACTGGTTTCTTCCTCTACATGAGACTAGTCATCTTTTTGCAGACAGAGATTAAAAAATATCTTACAGCTTGTTTCTGACAAATACAGCATTGCGGAGGAAGGACCTGCTTTCAGGGTTGGAAACTCTGCAATGACATCAGCCAAAATGGTGGAGCAGCAGCTTTCTTGATAAAAAGTTAGTAGCTTTTTTCCACTCATATCTTTGGATAGATGCAGTTTTGACATCCTCTTTCAGCTTAATTTCTTGTCAAACATATATGGTAGCTGAACTACAACCATTTTCTGAACATGTTAGCTAGCCCATTGACATTAATGGAAGATTTTCTGTTGCCTTAATTGGCCAGGGCCCTAACTGACTGCAGCCAGAAGCAGCTGAAAGCATGTTTCCATGCCAGCAGGAAAGAATAATTACGCTCAGCAAATATTACATCCCAGCAGTTACAGCTGGCAGTCTCAACCCTGTAGCGCAAGTCTATTTTAGCCTATATTGATTCAGTTAACAATTATTTTATCTTACAGTAACCAAGGTGATTATAAAGCTATTTTGTCATTGATACTAGTCTGCATAAATAATACAAATGAGATTAAAATATATTTTTTTATATCTTAGATATTCTACCAATAAAAACAAGTAACAAAGGAATTAAAGCATCTTTACACACCTTTCCTGTTTTCCATTAGTAAATACACACAACAGCACTTGCCGTCCTGTTTGCATGGCAAGGCGTAACATTGAAGCTCAGTCAGGTCCCAGTATGTTTCCTTTCTCATTTCTTTTCTATTCACCTTCTTTTTTTTTTTTGTTTCACTTCCCTTCTGCTATTTTTTCATCCTCTTGTTTTTCAGTTAAATAGTTTGGCTGTGGACCATTCCCAGTCTGGCACAGTGGAAGGAAAGAAGTGCCAGGAGCTGGTGAAATGGCTCACCCAGGCAGTAGGGTAGCAGGTTTTATACTACACCCATCAGAATATGGAAGAGCCCAAACGCTCTTTTACATGATGCTGGGGTGCAGACTGCTCTGAAGAAGATGGTGTCTGCCTGGTGCACCTTTTCTACTGGTTCCTGGTGCAGGGGCTGGCTCCTAGCAGGGGCTTTCTCATTGCTGGTGGATGAGGGGGCCACCTCGGCCGGGGCCGGTGTTGTAAGAGTGAGTGAGTGGACTGGAAGTATGAAATGCAGGTAATTTTGCACTAAAAGTCGTTTGGACTTCTACCCAACCTCATTCTGAGGTAAAATATAAAGCCTACAGCATGTTTGTGTGCTTTGGAGGGCAACAGTGTGTATTTTCAAGATAAGTCTAAGGGATAAAGCTTGGATAGCCCTTGAACTCCTCTATGCAAGGCTGAAAGGTAGGTATTTTCCAGAGCAAGCCCATATTCTTGCCAAATAGCACACTGCTGTTTGGAGCAGCTTTTGTATTACTACGTTTCTCCTTTCCCAATGGACTATGCTACTATTATGTCTTCCTGCACAATATTTACCCTTTGTCTGTAATCACATCTGTTAGAAGGGACATTACTCAGCCAGCAACACTTTTGATGGCATATGGTGCTTTTTAATTAAATGTAAGTATTCACAAAAACATAGAGTGTGATCTAGTTTTTAGGCCTCCAGCTATCCCCCATGACTCCCTTTATTCATTTAAATGCATCATCAGAAAGTCAGAAGCCTTTTTTCCTAATACACTAGGCATAACAAATTAGTATGAACACATAATAATGGAACTACATGATGTAGCTTGCAAAGTTCAGTGAATTTGAATCGGAGTGGAAACCTGCCTTCCCTTTTAAATAAAAAAAACAATTAGGTACTTCCGTATAGAGATATGGTCACCTTTTACTAAAAACCAAGCATGAGACAGTTGTGAGCTGAATCATATCTGTGATATCCGACATCTGGTAAAACTGTGAGCAGTAATGTAGTAATTTTTTACTGTTTAATTTTCTTTATTGGGTTGTTTTCTGTGTGTGGAGTGATTCTCTTCTCAATTATTATTTTCACCTCTTCTTGAAATATCTGCTGTGGAAAATGGAGTGTTTTAGTTTTGCTCTCTAGTATTGCAAAGAGAGATATTACCAAAAAATAGCAAAGCTTTACTTTTTTTTAAAAACTTCATAGGTGGGTCATGCTGCTTTTTTACAACACCTATAACAGAGCATGCAATGTTAGTTGAAAACATTTTGCGGTGTTGCATTAATCTACTGCCCATCATGGACTATACATACATTGTTCTGGAAGACTTGAATAAAGCTAAATAAAGAAGCCTGCCTCAGAGACTGTATTGCCCAAGTACACGGCAAGACAACCAAGAGTTAGGTGTAGACAAAGAAACAAAAGACCATGTTAGTCAATGTAATAAGCAGCAGACTTAGCACAGTAACCATGACTTTTGGTAGTTGTCACAGCAATGAAAGTTTTAAGAAATAATCTGAATGCAGTTACTGAGGCAATTTATAAGGTGATACCTTCTCGGTCGCCTTCCGTATGTAAAAGTGTATTGGCTTGAAACTCTGTGGGTATGTGATGCAAACTGGCACCATGAGCCTATCAGTCTCTTGGTATTGTTCAGAAAAATAGGTCAATGGTGTGGGACAGAATACGGGATACCTTGGAAGAGAAAAGAAGTAGACAAGTTTGGATGCTCTATAGCATATGGAAGAAGCAGCATGGATAGATTGCAAGATGAGATGCCAAATCGATGGGCTAGAAAAGCACTCTTTGCAGGTGTGCTCTGAATGGATGAGAGCAGGTGGGGGAGAGGGCATGGTTGTGCCTGTCTGAGCCAGGGAGGAGGAGGCTGCAGAAACATATGCATAGAGATGAAAGCCTCTCACTCCAATCCTGCACACACACTCACAGCTGCCTTGTGAGATTTTCATGGCTTAAAGTGCAGACTTCAGTTGTCTCAGTAATCTTTCATGGATTAAACCACTGTCACTGGAGAGACCATTAAGGCCAAGATGAGCTCACAATGTTAGGTTTACACTTTACTGTGAAATCATAAACAAGTTGAGATTTCATAGGATATTTTAGAATTTACTCTTAATCCGAAGGGATTCACAAAGAAAATATCTCTTGCAAAATGTAATTTATGTGCAATATCTAAATCGTTCTGCAAAGCAGACTGCCAAGTTTACACTAGCTTTCTGTGATGCAGACCTAGTTTTCCCCAGAAGGTTCAAAGATTTCTGGATGAAGTCTAGTGACAAGCTCGGTTTGGGGCACCCCTGGAATGAAAATGGTTAATTCCTCATTGCACTTGTTCCATGAAAATCCACCAACTACCATGCTGTAGAGTAGGAGGGAACAGAGAACCCCTCCTCTGTCTGCTTATTGAAGATGCCCAGTCTGTGAAAACAAAACCTCTTTTTAAAATGCATTGGGAATGAAAACCCAAGAATTAAAGGAAATTTGATGTTAAATAGATGTTGCAAGTTCATTTATTCGCTTCGTGTTATCTTTCATTTGATGTTGTTTTCTTGTTTTTATTTGGGTAATTTTGTCAGCTCCCACATGATGCGCATATTGCTTTTCAACCACCAGCAGAGCTTTCCATTGCCATGCAAAGAAGCTGGCAGTAAATTATAGATCTCTGACAATATGCTTTTTTTTTTTTCTTTATCTCTGTGGCATCAACCTACTTTACTAACTCTAAGTGGAAAATTCAGTTAACACAGAAATTCATATTGACGCATGTAATTGGTAACAAGAGCTGGTTGTTCGTTTGGTTTTTGTTGTTGTTGGTGCTTTTTTTCTGATTATTTTGCTTTTTTAAGGTCTTGGCTTTAAAACAAACACCTCTCTGAAGATCTGCTTTGACTTAATTTTTCCAGCTATGCATTTTTGAGTGAATACATAACCTGTCTCAGATTATTGACCTGGATACAGTACAGAACAGGTGTTAGGAGTTGAAATTCATGATTTTACTTCTTCAAGGTATCCCTACACCAAAATCTTGAATACAGGTATTGGAACAGCAACTACTGTCATCATTGTCACATCAGTCTTAAAGCCTTAATATCAGTCTCTCCTCTAAGGAGTGTTGCCACATCTGTCAAATTAAGAGGCAGCATGAAAACTTGCTGTTAAGCTCCATTTAGCTTAAACTGATAGTTACATTGGGTTGGCTTCCAAAACACTTGAAATGTTTAAAATAAAACACTTTTGGTAAACCTTGGCAGGAATTCAATGAGAGAAGTAAATCTAGCACACATCTCTTCTAATTGATGCTGTTACAGGTCAGTCTCTGGACTTTGCAGAATCATAGAATCATTAGGTTGGAAGAGACCTCTAAGATCATCAAGTCCAAGTTCCTTAGTGCATTCAATGTGTGCCTTTGCAAAACATCAGTGCTTAAAATTGACAACAATTTCTTTCCACCAAAGCTTTCTAATTAAATACATCTTTCTAAAGTCTCTGCTGAATGGCTTTATTAAGTATGGTTTGTCACTTAAAAGCGTTTTGTAAACAAACTTGGGAAGGAAATGAAAGAAATTCCCAAGGAAGGGAACGAGTTTGCAGTATCTCACACTACTAACTAATTATGTTTTTAATGTAACAACAATGTCTTGGGGTCCAAACAGAGTTAGGGAATTCTCCGTATTAAGCAGTTAACTGCTGTCCCCATTCTGGCTGCATCAAGAACAGACAGCAGAGACCAATATTTGAAGTAAAAGGAAGTATTGCTATCTCCATTTTACATGCAGTGTACTGGTGGAGGGAGGCTAAATGACTGGCCAAAGGTCAGATAGATGGACTTTGTTAGAGTCAGAAATAGAAACATGATGGCTGAGGCGCTTAGTCCCAAAACCAGCCCTACTCTCTTACATCCCTGACTGCAGCTAAGATGCTTGTTTACAACATGAAAAAACTCAGAAAGTTTGGTTCAGATAAGCATTCATTCTTCTGAGAGCTTATCTCAGCCTAACTCAAAATTTCTGACTCCTCTGAGCCTGCAAAATGGATGTCTTACAAGAACTTCTTTTTAAATATGTTACTGTATTTTAAATTCCAGTTGGAAGCAAGCACTAAGAGGGATGAAAATGAAAGATAACATGAAGAGGATAAATTAACTTGCAAATCCCAGTATGATTTGATCTGGCTGCTTTTGGTGAAAGTCACTCTGGCTCCTCTTTTTCACTCCCCCTTGCATTGGAAAAAAACCAAATTCAATTACTTCCATGTGCACCAGAATTGAAACAATCATAAAGGAGATGTTTTGCATCGACCGTGAGTTTAAAAACTGCTGGCAAAGAGTTCCAGTCCCCATAATCTCTGAAGAGACTAAAGTGCTTTTTTGTGAATGTGTTATAAAAAAACATTTAAAATGGTATGTTTATGATAATAGATATAGTAAATCATGTGTAATGTTTAATAAGTAGTGATGTTGGGTTTGGCAGTAGAAAAGACAGCACTTCCGTTAGCAGCACAGAGGCTGGTTCAGTCTGATTTGGTTCTGGCTTCTGGGAAGATATATTTTATGCTGGATATGCTTAGAAGTTCAGTGTAGGTAT
Organism: Leptosomus discolor; assembly: GCF_034619465.1. Lineage (NCBI taxonomy): Eukaryota > Metazoa > Chordata > Aves > Leptosomiformes > Leptosomidae > Leptosomus > Leptosomus discolor. The sequence goes on from NC_141392.1 coordinate 66,258,110, forward strand.
TTGCAATCTGTCTCCATGATAAGTTGTAACAGGCTGGTGCTACTACTCAATGCTAACGTCACTGAGAACTTCCCGTTACACAGACCCTGTTTTCACTTGCTTAAGCTTTGTAAACATTAAATGGTTTGGGCTGTAGAGGTCAGTCTGGAATGGAATAGGATATGGAGAGAACAAAAATCTTCAAGAGATCTGGAGAGAGTCGGGCAGCAAAAGCTGGATGTCTGAAGAATGAGTGGAAAAACCTCTTCCCGCCTGAGCTGTCCTCTGCCACAACTGGAATGAAAACTGAGATTCCCAGTTCACAGCTATTTGAGCCATGACCTGGCTTAGTATCCCTCCGAGAGGCTAAATGTCGATTCTCATTAAGCTCTCCATTAGTTCAAGTAGCAGGAAGAGTTCTGCGTGTTGTAACCTGTCTGTACGATGACCACTTGGAAGCTAGATCGCAGCTCCATGACTCAGTTCATTTTTTAAAATTGGGGGTAACGTTTAGCTGCCCCACATGAGCGTACAACTCGTACATAGAATATAAATGTCACAAAATCTAATGTGCAAGAATGAAGATGTCTGTGGAATTTTAATCATCCCTGTATCCATTGTAACAATCTTTAATTACTATGATTCTGAATCTTTCTAAGCTTGGTATAAAGAGTGCTTCTTGATCTTAGAATTTCTCTTGGGGCAAACATGTTGTAGTCGAGAATTTCAAAACAAAAGCAATATACGCGCATTGTTTTTTAAATGTGGTTCATGTGCCAAGCCTGTGCTTATAATGCATTAATGCAAATTGCATCATAGCCAAGGTTAAGGACACCTATAATTTTTTTTTTTAAAGTTGTGAAAAAAAATCTGAAAAATAGGGATAAAAAATTGAAAAATAATGAAATTTGAGTTGTTATTTACTGGTAAATTAGAACATAGAGCAGACCAATCTAATTTCTGAAACAAATGGACTTTAGCAGGGAATTAGCCAGGCTTTTAAGGTGCTTTCAAGGCTTCTGACATCTTTCTATTACTGTGAAACGGTTCAGGCATTCTTTCCATATTAATAATAGTCTTATTCTGTCCAACCATGTTACAAAATTATTCTCTTGTAGTCCAACTGGTATTTAAATGCACCTTAAGAGTTTAACTGGTAAAATTGTCAGACTTTCAAGCAGTATTTTTGCTGATACAAAAGGTTTTGTGACTGCATTTTTTAAAAAAATTTGCAGAATATTTTACTGTCAGACCAAGATTTAGGGAATTATATTCACAAGGACTCTTGCCAGTACTTTCTTACTAGAGCTGCAAATAATCCACTATTCAGACCATTCCAAGAATTTCATCCTCAATGCTTTTAATTTAGAGTTCGTTGTTTGCTTCTGTTTCCTGTCTTCATTCCCTCCCCAAAAAAATGGTTTTTTATACTGCTCTCATTAACCAAAACCACTACCTCCTGAAATAAAATAGAGTTAAGTCTTCCTTTTCCCCTGGAAAGTTAATACAGATGAAATAATTTCAGCTGTTTGGGTCTTGAATTAAGTTAATGGGAATCCAAACTAGTGCCATTTATTTAGGTGGAATAAATCTGGACTTATTCAAGAGCAATTCTGAGTAGAACATAAATCTGTAATTTCAGCAGATCCAGATTCTCTCTTCAGTTTTCACAACCTCCCAGTTCTGTGTGTGTGCATTATGTGTGTATATATAGGGCTGCTGTTGGGTACTGACATGTAGTGTGGTCCAACTTACAAACATGTTGGTTTGATTCTAGTTATAGCTTCATTAGTACTTGCAACAATCTCTTGGTGGAAGTCTGTAAGAGCAATTTCCCTGCACTTATAGACTTGACTAAAAATTTAAGGAAAGCTGCCATTATAATTATCTAAGGCAATGAATTGTTCAATGTGGCTCTATTAAAAAAAAAACAAAAAACAAAAAACAACAAAAAAACAGGTGTTGAGATTATTTGTTAAATGGCATTAAATATTTACCATAAACGTTACATACTGTAAGGAAAAGCTATTGCTGGGGTGTCTTGGATGCTTCCATGTGGTTAGTGATTGCTGATTTCTAAATGGTGACAAACATTTGTCCATAGCTTAGATTTATGAATTCAGTGTCAGAGAGCAATATCAGAGACCTTGTGAAAAGGGGGTATAAATTTGCAGAAGCTCAACAGAAAATCTGTGCTAGTTTGTATTTTTTTAAATTTTTTTAAGGATTTTTGGACTTTTGAAAGGACAAAAATATTAAACATCTCTGGGTTTCTGTGCTACCAGTTCCCTGCTTTCTTGGCCTTGGCCTCCAAAGGCTGGAGTTATGGCAGCATAAGAAGAATGAGTGAGAGCCCCAGTGAGATTTAATTAGACTTTCTTCTTCAGTAGAGCAGATAGAAACTCTTAAATATTTCTGGAGCTTTGACATGAAACAGTTTGGGTAACTGCAAGAATGTTGGAGCTTCAAAGGATACATCTTCGCATCACACACAGAAAAGGAATCTATGTATTAGAGGAAGATCTTATGTCAGTTCAAGTTCATCTGGAAAAATATTTTTTATATTACAGAGGATGGTGCACCAGCAAATTTGCCCTGGTGCTGGACAAATCCTTTAAGTAATCCTCAATTTCTGTGTTTTATGGTGTGTGTACTCAGGTTCTCCCCAACATGTACCCACAGAGCAGTGGCAAAGCAGAGAAAAAGGACGCTGAATAGAGAAATTGAGACTCTGCTCTGCCTCTGGAAACCCCTTCAGTCTTCAAGTATGGTCAAACAGTGGGCTGTGACCCTTTCATCCAATCCTTTTCCCTACAGGAAATGACATCCCAGACAGAATCTTGAGCACTTCCCCTAGCCCAGAACCTCTTTGGTAAGCTGTTGCCCTCCTTGGCTTGTAAAGAAGTACTGCCTGCTTTTGTCCAAGATGTCCTGACAGCTTGAGCGAGGAGAGGTTATTTCACCCCAATACAGTCTCAGTTTCAGGCCAGTGTGAGCTGGCAATCAGATCCTGCTGCAGGATGCAGCAGCCAGAGACCATTATTTGCTGAACCTGTTTTGTGCTGTTCCAGGACAAAGCAAAAGCTCCTAGCTTATAGGAAGGTTTCAGCTCAGCTTTCCTACTTTGTCTCAAAACACCCTCACCCCTTTTGTTAGACATCAGAAATGGCATGGCAAGTTCTGGAATGTAATTCTAAGGCAGTCTGCTTTTCCAGAGGTACAAGATAAAGGGCAAAAAGCCAACCAAGAGATAGATGTACAGATGAGTTAGTATGTTTGAGAACAGCATCTGCTGTGAAAGGCTACTGCCCAACATTAGCCACCCATTTGCCATTCTTGTTGATCCTTTTCAGCTGAGCTCTTCCTGGCAGGACTTCCCTAAGGGGTGGAGCATGATAGCATTGCATTCCTTCTCTCGCAGCCAAACTTCAAGAAGAACTGGATATCACTCTTTGGGTTTTGGGTAACATTAGCCCTGAAAACTTCCTGTCTTCTTTAAGGTTTTGTCCGGTTTTTATAGACCTCTTCAATCACTCTTTGCCTTTTGCGTTGTTTGTGTAATAGTTAGTGGAAGCCTGTGTGGTTTACTGGATAGGGATGAGACTGAGAGATTTTTCAGGGAAAAATATTTTAGAGCCTATCTTAGGGAAAATGGCTTGGTCAAGTATGGTTTCTATATGTGCAGGACAAGAACCTTCCTCCACAAAGCCTTTGAGGATCTAGAATTGAGATGTGCTCTAAAGGTTGCTTTGTCTTTATTACGCTGCACATTGGCCTTGACACTAACATCAAGATTTGCATGAAAAATATCTCATACCTTTGTCTTTATCATGCCTTTCTACAACTTCCTTACCTTTTCTGCCCTTTGAATGCCAACATCTCTTTTCATTGTCTCTGAAATATCTGATTTACTTCACAGTCGTATTTCTAGATACAGACTTGTGGGGTGTCAAAAGCTCTTGGTCCGTGGTGCAGACCCCGTGGGTTACTGTAATACAAGTACATGTAAATTAATAAAAACTTAAATTCATGCCACTGACACTGTATATATATTAGTTACAGGTGACTTTAAAGGGAAATACAACTGTAGCAATAATCTAACTGCTGCAGAACCTTTCTCACCTCTATCACCTTTCAATTTTTTACATGAAAAAAATAGTATTTTCAGTGCTTAATTAATATTCTTTGCTTCAGACAGGTGTTAGCCATTACACTGTTAGCATATCTCTTTCTTCTGGTATATCTCCTGAAAAGCAAGCAAGGTTATTCACAGACAATTAAGTAGTCAAGGACTAGAGTTTGTCTTATAAAAGAGATTTATTTTGCTTAATAAGTTGCTATTAGACAGATGCTTTCTGAATCAGTGAATAATCCCTTTGATTTTTCATGGCTGCTGTGAAAGCTGAAGCTCATCAGCCCTAGATAAATCACAGGCCTGCAGAGATCTGCTCTACTAAAAAGGCTGCAATTAGCATGCCAGCTTCCTAAGAGGACCTCTGCCCACAGCTATGTGTCACCCTATCCAAAAGGGAAGCTCCTTCCTCCATCCTCTGATCTAACAGCTGTCAGTTGATCTACTTAGAAAGTTAGCCTTTGAAATCACATAGCTTGTCAAGACTGTATGACAAAGACCTTGAAACTATATTTATTGCTCGTGAGTAATTTATTATGTCCATATCTGCAGCAATAGTTTCTTATTAAATGTTGCTCCAGATTCTATTTAATTTGGGAGATTTGCATCAGTATTAGAAATGCAGGCTGATAAGAAGGCAGGATAATTATGCGAAAAGCAATGCAATTCCAACTTAATGAACCATTGAAATACTATCACAGAACAAATTTCCTTAACAAGTTATAAGCTAGGAATGCAGCACAGAATGTCGTATTTAGACCATGGTAACGAAATATGTTTATTTTATCCTTTGAAAGTGTTTCAGGTATCTATCAAAACTCAAAGTGATGTCAATTGTTCTTACTTAGCCTTCTAGATGTACTGAGAAATACAAGGCTGAAGTGAGGATGTTTTGTTACAGGAGATATGATTTTTTGTGTGTTAGTGTCACCTTACCCACTATCACCTAAGGCCTTACTTGCTTTATGTACCCTCTTTGTGCCCCTGCCTACCCAGTGTGCATCTTAATATGAAAGTGTACAGGGGAAACATGGCATAGGGCCTGCGAAATCAGCTGCTGGGGGAAATATTTTCAGCCTGAGAAGGCAGTGCCTGGAAGCTGGATGCAAAAAGAGCTTTGGCCCCGCACCACCCATGCTTGACCCTGCTCTGAATTCATGGCTCTTATGGCAAAGTTTCCCTCTCACCCTGCCTGATTTCATATCTGTCCGTCTCAGAGGCAGATTCTTGGGATGCTGCTTTCCTTGGCTGTTTCCAGGCCCAAGCTGAAAACCAAAAGCAAAGTCAACATCCCCAACACGGCACCATACAAATGAACCCATCCCCTGCTGCTTCAGTGGCAGCTGTGCTCCTGAACATTCCCTCATGTCCTCTTCCTTGGTTCTCCTCCTCTTGGCATCTTAATCACCTAAGCTGCTCTTAATTTATGCACTTCTCGCTAAATCGGAGAGATATGGATTTGATGGGAGGACTGCTTGGTGGGTGAGGAATTGTTTGGATGGTTGCATCCAGAGGGTAGTGGTCAACAGCTCGATGTCCAGATAGCGATCAGCGACAAGTGGCATCCCTCAGGGGTCCATACTGGGACAAGCACTGTTTAATATTTTCATCAGTGACATAGTGGGATCAAGAGTACCCTCAGCCAGTTTGCAGACAACACCAATCTGAGTGGTGCGGTTGATATGACTGAGGGACGGGATGCCATCCAGAGGGACCTGGACAAGCTTGAGAAGTGGGCCCGTGTGAACCTCATGAGGTTCAACAAGGCCAAGTGCAAGATCCTGCACCTGGGTGAGGGCGATCCCCCATATCAATATGGGCTGGGGGATGAAGGGATTGAGAGCAGCCCTGCCAAGAAGGACTTGGGGGTACTGTTGGAAAAAAGCTAGATATGAGTCATCAGTGTGTGCTCACAGCCTAGAAGGCCAACCGTATTCTGGGCTGCATCAAAAGAAGTGTGGCCAGCAGGTCGAGGGAGGTGATTCTCCTCCTTTACTCTAACACAGTACTATGTTCAGCTCTGGAGTCCTCAGCACAATCAAGACATGGACGACCCTATGATTCATTTCACTTGAGTTCCCCCAGCAGCTCTCAGCTGTTAAAATATATTTCTGTACAGCAGATAGTTGTGCTGTATGCATGAGGATAGGTGATCTCAACGTATTTACTGCCACAAAAAATTGGGACAACTCATCTCTACGATCTCTGTGGTCTCTTCATGAACCAGAGGTGCTGAGAGGCATGATGTGTGTGGGGGGCAATATGTGAGCAATAACTCTGCTCTCTTTCAGAAGCTCTTGCTCAGAAGGATCAGACTCTGAAAGGAGTCCGAATGACCTTACAAATCCACCAGGATATTGTCTTGGTGAAGAGATGAGTCTCACGCTGTGCTCTGAAAATTGAGGAAGGGGAATTTATTCTGCTGCTGTCACTAGTGAGTGCCAGAAGTAACAACGGACACTTGAACCGGTGAGAATAACGCTCAGCTTTTTCCACAGAGAATGTAAGGCCCTGTCTTTAAAAAGCTGCTATGTATTTCCAGTGTGTTTGTGCTCTGACTTGCCAAAGTTTGCCATGCATAAGAGTGCACATAATATGTCTTCCAGGCATGCTGCTGGCTATGGTGGTTTCAGGGAGTTACGTGATCTGTCAACGTTAAAGAGTATAGGAAATACTAAAAGGATTAAATATGTTATAGTTTCCTTGTAATGATCACATTGCAAATTTTCTTTTAGTACTTCTGGGCAAACAGCTGATAACGTCTAGAGCAATTTAGAAACCTTTAGTAATTGCTCTTGTGCCTTAAATGTACTCTCAGAGCAGCGTTAGCACGTTGATATCTTAAAGTTGGGGTGAGTCGGGCAATTTACTGTATGTCTGTGATCAAATGCAGTCCCAAAGTAATGCAAAACCTGTTCTTGGACCAGGGGATGATAGTACTGAATCTGGAAGGGAGGATTTCCACAGAGGGACTATTACAAATCAACTGTGAACGAGGCACGTGTCTGTAGTCTTGTGTGTTGTCTCAACACGAAGGACTGAATGCACAGTTTGAATGTACATTCCCTAATGATGGTTCCTAAATTTGGGTCAAGGTACAATCACGTGCAGGGGTAGAGAAGATCCCGTTGCCATTATGGAGTCTGAGGGGTCTGCCCCCATCAGGCCAGTCCGGTACCCTTACTGTTGCCGTTCCTCTCAGTGGAACAGCGTCAGGCATAGTCACGGTACAACTCTGTGCCTCAAACTGCTTTTATTCTTTTCAAGACTTATTTTCAAGATACCACAGTGCAACCACAGCTACTTGACAAACTTAAGATCTCAACCTTCTAAACAAGATTTAAAAATAAATTATTAAATTAACATAAGTCTCAGAGCTAAAAAAAGCTGGTTTTGGATTACATACACACAGCTGCTTAGTATGTTTGTAATCCAGTTTTCCCTGTGGTATCTGGCAGTCAGAGCATAAAAAGGCATTCTTGAAATTAAATTATTTCTAGGACTCTTGTATACAAAAGCAGCTGGATACTTGAGAGGAAAAAAAAAAGGGGAAAATGAACATTACTCAGACATTGCAGTGCTTATTAAAAGATAAATGCTTTCCAGGGATGTATTTCTGGTTAATATAGTCTTGAAAAGTCTTCAGAAGTTAATAGATGTAGAGAATGAAGACAGCATATGTGGCACAACATTTCCCTGCGATCCACCCTTGCTTGAAGCAAGAGTAATATTTTAGGTTCCCAATTCCAACTAGTTTTCTTGGAAGTCAGGGTTCAATCTACATTTACAACTACCTGAAGCTATTTTGAGGAATCCAAATAAAAGAATAGCCAGCCTTCAAAGCTGTCTCAGAAACAACACAGAAAATGTTAAACATACCTGTAGCTTGGACTTGTGTCATTTGTTATTATCAAACTTATATTGCCTCTGGTTTTGAAATCTCAGGGGAACGTTTCCTCTGCAAAGTGGTGCCTTACAATGTAAATGTGTTTTCTGAAATGCATTTTGTTATAATTTCTGAAATACTTCTGATCTTTTTTTTTTTTTTTTTTGTTTCCCCTCTGAAAAAACAAAAAGCCCTACAGGAAACAAACATGTTCATTGCCCTTACAGCAACAGTTTAAGAAAGAAAGAAACAAACCCATCAACCAGGAAACCTTTTCGCGTCTGTGCAGTTGAAGTAATTGTCATAGTAGCTCTTCAAAAATGGCAAATTTTGGAGGCCTTTAAGAGATGAGGAACTTTTAAAAAATATGCTGTAAAACGACAGCAGCTCCCATACTAAAATAGGGCCAGCTGAGAGGGACTGGGTCTGTGGACCAGATCAGCAACTGCACACCAGCACTGTACCTCCTTTTCAGGAGCACACTGAGCACAAGGGGGCCCGGACCTCTGCAAGGCAGTACTCCCTGCCTAGTGTTTGCCACACAGACCTCCTGCAGGGTACCGCGCCATGCCTGGAGCATCTACCCAGGGGGACAGGAGACTGAGACGATAACAAGCTTTGCCTTGCTGAAGTATTTAAGTGAAAATACCTGCTAAGTGTTGTGAAGACAGCATTCAATATATATTGCTGGTATGATTCCCTTGAAGAGGTTGAATTTTTGGTAGATCTGGGAGGGGCTGGCCAGTGCCTTGCACTGGAACTGCCGTGGTCTCCCTGTACTGTGAGCATCCCTAAAAGACCAAAAAGGTTTCAAGCTTTAATAAGCCAGATGCTTTTAGAAAACAAGCCATGATCGTTAATATTTTGTTTGGAGAAAACTCTACAGCTAGGGAAGAGATAACAGGTATAAAGGTTTATAAGCCACTCTCTCCCTGCCTTCTGCAGGAGTGATGCTTTCTGCTTTCATTTCAGCCAGGTCAGTGGATTTCTGATTGTAGCAATCTCTGTGCATTCCTCTGTGGTCCCCAGGAAGGTTGTTCCTGTCACCCGCAAGGTGACATCCTATCTTCGTCCCTCTCAGCAACCTGCCTGCTAAACCCATGTCTCTCACTGCCTCACCGCTACATTCTCTATGGCACTGTCAGGTCTTCCACTGTGCGACTCAGTTGCCCCTTGGAGAACGATCAACCCCTTTCCCTCATGGGATTTCACAGCACACCATTCCTCTTCCTAAGGAAAAAGCTGGGAACACACAACCAAAACACACACCATCTGCCACCAGCGCTTCACCTGGGTTTTGTCAGAACCCTGAGTAAACAGAAAGGTGTTTCTGGTGCTGCAGGCAAAGGGGGCCTGGCAGTGAGTGTCCTGGTCTTATCTCAGAGGTTATGACAACAGTGTCCTGGAACAACTATTAGCATGTGCCCTCATATATTCCCATTTCCAGTCAGGGAAAAAAAGAAGGCTAGAGAGTGCTTCTGGTGGCTGACCTTCCCCCAGTCTCCAGCAGTTTCAGTGTATATTTGAATTAGTTGGAAATAACCATTAAGTCAGAGGAGTTATAGGGAATGAAATTTGGACTTTCTTTATTTCTTCACGGTCCAAAAGATAAGAAACATCCTTATTAGCAACTTCTCCTATTTGAGATTTTTTTAGCCTGGAAAAAATGCTACTTGTACCAATCAAGAAAGGCATTGAGTGCTCTGTAATCTCAAGAGATATTAATTTGCAATTTATGGGGTATCATACATCTCTTTGTACATTATCTTGGGCACAGAAACGCATTTAAGAAGGTTTTGTCCTCAATCATTTATTCATAGTTTCCTCACTTGAGCTGATTCAGCTCTCCATGAGACTGAACTGGAAAGTGGATTGCTGAGATCATCTGAGTTTAAAAAAAACAACCAACAAATAAGTAAAAACTGAGTTTTACTTTGTTTTTCTGTATGGTGGAGATGGAGCAATTAGTGTTTAACATTGAGCAGCAAGGAGCAGAGAGAAGGCAGGGAGTTTTGCAGCCAAAGAGAAGGTACATAAAACTGCCTGGATTTAGAACTTCCCTTGACCTTTAAAGAGAGGCACTGGGGAGGAGGGGAAGGGAGGCATGCAACACAACGTCGTGCTGCAGTACTGAGTCACAAAATTTAAGCTCATCTAGGCTCAATATCTTGTCCCCAGGGGGTACCAAACTCAGAAGTCTCAAGAAGACTAATCACTACGTGTGTCTAGTTATACCTCTCCATGGTATTCCCAAGTGACTGGACTAGGGCAGGGTACGCTTTCCACGTTAACCCATTGGAGATTTTGAAAGTTCACGGTAGCGGTTGGAAAAGCAGAAGTCAAAGAAATGAACCTTTCCTGCCAGCTGCACTGATTATAAATTGTTGAAATGGAAAATAATGAACATTTCTGGACTGCTGATTATCAGTGTAGAAATTCTGATAGACTACATCAGGGGACCCAACAGCAGTTTGAAAGCCATTGCATACTTTCTTTTGAAAGACAACACCGCCTCTGAAACTGAAACCTATGGCAGTGTCTTCCTTCCATTCCTACCGCCCTGCCCACCAGCCTCCCCAAGCAACTGCGAAGGACTAAAAGTGATCCCATTGTCATGCTGCCAAAGTAAATGAACATGACTCACAGTTTTCCATAATAACTATTCAACATTAAAGGAGTTAGTAATTAAAGTAATCCTTGCTCCCTGGTGACACAGGCAACATGACAAAACACAAGTAATGGGACAGCAGCAGAACCTGTCTCCTTTATTTACTCGCTGCTTCAGTGCCTTGTTCTGCCGAGTGACTGATCTTCTACTGAATTACAGAAGAGCAACTGAGTTAAATTAGAGTGAATATATGTGGTGGAAATGTTAATGTGAAAGTATCTGTGGTGATAGCCCATAAAATAAAATCAATATACTTTCAGATTCATCGTGCCTCTCCTGGGTCTGTGGTTGATTTTGCTGTGGTTTTCAGGGAAGAGAAGGAGTGCTGCATCTCAGCTGTTGGAAACTCTAACTTGTAGACTTACAGCTCAGAGACCAAATATGTTGCATGGCACAGAGTGTGTTGCTTTGAAACCACCTCCACTCAACGTTACATCAGCAGCTTTGGAAAAGGTACTTCTAAACAGAGAAGTCAGTAAAAATTTGAACAAAATGTCAGTTTGAAATCTCTGTACCAGGCTGTGTAGGTCCTAGCAGAGCTGTGCCTCCTTTAGAACAGTCTCATGGAAGAACCGTAGTGCCACGGCTCTCTGGAGGGAGGTCTTCCTCATTCCTTCTGGAGAAGCTCTGCTTGCTGTGTGCCAGATGGTGGGGCTTATCTGTACTCAGCCTTCCAGGCCCTGGAAAACTGGCATCTTACAACAAGCAGAAGTTGTGCTTCTTGCCTCCTAAGGGCTGACTTGACAGAAAGATTGCTTTCTTTTATGATTAAAAGTCTTACTTTAAATAATAGCCTGAATTCAGAATAAAGTGATGAAGGGCAAAGAACAGTCACTGTTGTTTTTTTAAGTTATGAGATTTTTGTCTTTTTGCATTCATTCTCCAAAACAAGAATGATGACATCTGGATCCTTTACGATTTTGTACTTTTCCAGTAGCATAAATCTATGCTGCAGTTAACAAACGCAACGTGAAATGCTCTTTGTCCTGAAAAGAGACTATGCGAATCAGGACAAAATAATGGTTTGAGATAAAAGATAAAAAAGAAGCTTTATTGATGAGTGAAAACTTAGGCAAAAGTAGCTGCTCACAAAGTCTTTGGAAGACAGAGATTGAACACAGTCGGCACCGTCCTCCCTGCAGAGTGCTGGGCGAAGAAGTGAGTCCAAGGAAGTACAAAGCGAAAGGACTCGGAAATGATCTGTGGTGACAGCAGAGATGGGGACAGGATTATACTGATTCTTTAAAATCGATGCAAGGAAAGGTTTGACGATCAGAAATAATGCCCAAGGAGCCATCAAATGAAGGAGCAGGAAACAAAGTTCATTTTAGCTTTAGCGTAGTTTGGAGGGGAGATTAAACTGAATAGAAATTATCATTTCCATCTCATTGGTGTTCCACAAGATGCTATGCCAGGTACGAAAAAAGCCTTATAGTTGTAAACCTTCATCTCACAGTCTGCTCTGCCACAGCCCTTTTGTATGATTCTGGCAAGACCCTGATTCTCCACATGCTTTTGCCTTCTCCCTATCTCCTGTGACATGAAGGTAATAAATTTCTGAGGGTAGGAAAGGGAATGTGGATACACGCTTCAAAGCTTCTGAAGCACTCAGACACAGTAATGTGCTCTCTGCCACTAAAATTCCCGTATTCATTTCTCCATTTGATAATTGGAGTTGAGGCATCACCATTTACTCATGTAAGCTAAGTGGAAAATAGTTTCTCATTCTAGATGTGCAGCACCATAAAGACAAGTAGCTTAATTTCAAAGGCTAAACTATGACCAGCTGATAAGTATACCTGGGAAAAGAACAGCTACTATTGTAAAATATTTTATTCTGTTGCTATAGAAACCTCTACAGCACCGAGTGTCTTATATGTGAATGGTATAGAAGATGAAATATAGAAAAACATTTTATTATACAAGACCCAGAAAACATGGTCTTTCTTTTTGTACTTGTGGAAAGCAGGAAATACGTTTTCAGCAAAGATTGTAGTTATCTTAAATAATTTGTTACTGGAACATTTTTTCTCAAGCTCTACCTCCTCTGAGTTTTGAGAAAGGCAAGTGCCGTCTCCACTTCGATTGCAAGCAGTATGCTGTAATTCTCTCTCAGGGACCCTTGAGAGACTTTTAAAGTGCTTAATATTCACTCCCTCTGCTCAGTGTTTATAATTATTTAAATGACATGAGGAAAAATGCAAGTTAAGCCACTTCTGTGTATGCAGGTGTCTGGACAGGAGTTCAGCCAAAGAAAAACACAAACAAGAGAGTTTATATTTTCCGAGCTGTTTTTAAAACCACCTAAAATGCTCCCAGTGCAACTTCAAGTGATGGGTCCATATGCAGATGAACATGGCAAACACAATGGGAAGGCAGCTCAAGCAAGCACAGCCACCCAAAAAAGTTTTGTTTCTCCTTTTGTTACCCTGGTTAAAGTCCTGCATGAGGGGTGAGGCAGACTGATGTATCTCCTCAGTTTCAGCTCTTATCCACGCATGAAAACAACTCCAGGTTGTAAATGTCCCTAAATCAAACCCTCCTAAGCTCAAATCCTCAAGGAGATATTTGCAGTAGTTAAAATATCCAGGCTGTAATTCTGCTAGAATTCATGCAGTTGTCCTAAAAGCCAACCTGGATATTTTGCTTTACACAGATTTGCATTATGCTTTGAATTAGATCTGCAGTGATTTGCAGCTTTCTGCCCCCAAGTGACTTGCAGTGCTGCTCAGACAGGGCAGCACAGATTGCACTTCAGTCCATCTTTCCAGATGTCAGTGTGTCTAAGCCAGTGCAGGCAGCAAGTGCTTTCTCAGGGTTGTAAATGACTGAATTAAAATTGCATCCCCCATATCAGCTGAGCTGTGATATCAGACTGTGTATACCTCAGCTATGAAGTAAAATGGGTTAGCTGAAATCACCCAAGGCAGTGGCTTTGCTGTCAAGAGGTGAATTACACTCACAGTGTGTTGGTTTTGAATAAGCCTTAAGTTTTAAAGCAAACATTCCACATACCAAGTGATGCTCAACACACTTGAGTTTTCTCACAAGAAAAATACTCAAATTGTTAATGTATTAATTCTGACTTCAAATCACACCTCCCTTAGCACACTCCAGCTTATGTACACCTAGCCAGCAAAGCAAAAAAGTTGAGATGGCAATCCATCAAATTTTCTTGTTTTTTTTAGCATGACTCTAATTTGAAGAAGTCCAAATATAGTTGTTATTTGTAATATAGTATTAAACTTCTGACACCACAAGAGTACTAGATACCAAGGTGTCAAGAGATGGGATGGTGGTTGTGTTTGTTGTTGTGCTGTTTAACTTTGTGGTTTTTCAAACAGCATTCAAAGAGGTCAAATTTACCTCTGAAATTCAGAGGCATCTCAGAGTGAAGAAAGGCACCAGAAAATGGAAGCTTGTTAAAGCTGGGAAATGTGCTTTCTTTCTAGCTATCCATCTCCTGTCTGGGTTGTTGCAGGGACCACCACTGTTCTTACAGGGAGCAGTATTTCAGACATGACCAATGCTTCATATGTATTGAGACCTTTTAAGAGACAGCCCTAGTGAATATCAGATTATCTGCACGCTTAGCAGTGTGATCACACATATGTCCTTGGCCGAATTCCCATTTTTGCTGAGAGCACGGCGAATTACTCAAAATATAAATTGCAGCCATGAATGCAGGTCTTCCCTTTCTGCTCCCAAACACCCAAGGGCGGTTCTTTCTCATATTTTTTGACTTTTTCAGTGTGGTGTAAAGTCTTCCAAACCCCATCTTAAGCGTATTTCAAGTCATGGATAGCTTGTGAGCCTCTCTGTGTCCTTGGGTTTCTGGTTTTTTTTTATTGCTCCAATTAAATTTTATTCTGGCTCTGCCATTTTCAAGATGTTTTCTGTTACTTGTGTGGGTAAACAGAACAGGATTTAACTCTTGGTTTTTGTATTATCATGACACACAACACTCCACAGTCCCTTTCCTTATAAATGCATAAGTAGATTTTTATATAATTAGCTAAGTCAGCATATGGCAAAAAGCATAACTGATGTGTGTGTTTATAAAAAGCAGGTCAATGTTTGATTTTAATCAGACACACACAATTTGCTCTGAAACTCTTAAAATGCCTTTTTTGGGACACTTTCAACTTACCATTTTTGATTCCTATGTTTGGAAGCCTTATAATGCTTCTTACATGCGTCTTCATTTTTTTTCCAGGTTTTGGTATGTTACATTAGGTTGTGATACAGTAACTTGTAAAGAAAGTTGGGTATTCTTTCTTGCTTGTGTAAAGCCAGTAGTTTCCTGTCTTGTTCACTTATGGTGAAGTGTGGAAGTACATGGACAGCTTCTAATATCCTGAACGTTCCTCAAGATCATGACACAGAAACAGAGTTTTCTTGGCTGAGGTCTGAACAACCACCCTTCTAATAGTTTAATAGTCGTCCATTACTATCTTTGCAATCATATTTCATGTTGTGTGTTTTACCCTTGAGAAACACCTATAAGCATGACTAGACCCTAATTAACAGGGACCATAATTAGCCTTCTTGGAAATGGTTATTATTACCATTGCTGAAGGGATTGGCCCCTCAGCTGAACTCTGTGCTAGTCAACCAATGATTTTGACATGAAGCAAATGCTTCACACTGGGAAGCACTGGTTTAGCTGAGGAAATCCATGCTTTTTAAACAGACAAATCATTGCAGTGTTTGGGTAAATTAGAGATAAGCTACTCCGTAACAAAATATGGTTTTTAACATTTCTACATGCTTTGATATTGTCTTTCATGTTTTAGACATCCCAGCTGAAGTTTGTGAGAAAAATGTTTGGTGTTTTTTGACCAGCTGTATCATTTCCTCAAGCAAAAGACCAGAATAAGCTGCTAGTGAGAGGAACCATCTCCCAGACTGGAAATGGAGGTAGTGGTTGTTTAAATACTATTTGAGGACAAATTGCTGCAGGTTCAGCTTGAGTACATTTTCTCTTGGACAGCCTGAGAGAGAAGCTAGTTGATACTATGGAACACAGAGAGAAACTGGCACAGAGAGAAATAAATGGCAGAGGGGCTCATGGTAGATGGCTGAGAAAAATCTACCCTAATAGAATTTTATGTATAAAACTGGTTTTATTGTTTTACACAGAGCCAAATTGATGGTGTGCAGTGCTTTCCAGGTGGGAAGGAGAGCAGGTGATATCTCTCTGTTCTTGCAGAAGACCAAGCTCACTATAGCTTTGTGTTTCTCCAAGCAGGAATGCAATCCATGTTTGTTATCAAATTTGTTGTCTCTTTTTACGGTGTTGTCAGTATAAAAAATTCAGTGTCGTTAGAAGACACTAAAATCACTCTTAATTTTGTTATCCTAGTGATCCAGATAAAGGTACATGATGTTCGAAGACATTTTTACTCTTTCGTTAATGTCACCTTTCTTCTACTTACCACAAACAGACGTTGTATCAGTGCATGTTTATCTGTATTTAAATCCCCTTGAACTGAAAGCTCAATTGAAAGCTGAACTGTGATATCTTTGTGCATGAAGAAAAGACACTCATTTATTTATATTAATGTCAAGCTTGTCTAATGCACTTTTTCTTCACCTTAATTGAATGTGCTTGCAGTGGCACACAGGGCATGTGCTTAAACAGGAAGGACTAATTGGAAGAAGCTGTCAGGTTAACAGAGATTTAGCTGGATGGATTGCAATTCAGCAGAAAAATTTCCGTAGGATAAGCTTGCACAGTTTATGAAGGCATATGGTGGATGCAAGATGAAGAGGATAGGAAGATAACTGTTTGGGAAATATGTAAGGCTGCTATGTAATTACAATGAATCTTTTAATCTAGAACGGATAAAATACTAAATAGATGTGTTCCCTGTAGGTTATTGAGGCTTTCATAGTTTCTTTTGCATCTTATTTCAGCTCCTCTTTAGCCCTTCTGCACTCTAGACAGGGGAGTTGGTTGGTTTGTTGTGTCACCAGTGAAGCATCAGAGGTATAACAGGCTGTTATGTCTCACTGTTACATCTGCAAAGCTGGGAATGCTTGTTTCTACCATCAACTTACTGAAAAAAATATCTAATACTAGCCTGAGTATATAAACACAGTGTCAATCTTGCAATTCTTGACTAAATTCCTAGAGAAGATAATGAACTCCTTCTAATGTTAATATGCTCTTATTTAAATTAAACTCAAACTTATCTTTTTTTTTTTTTTCTCCCAAAAATGTCTTTAATATGTTAGCATAACAACCATTATCGGGATTTTGGCTGGGATTCAGTTAATTTTCTTCACAGTAGCTAGTAAGGGGCTATGTTTTGGATTTGTGCTGGAAACAGTGTTGATAACACAGAGATGTTTTTGTTACTGCTGAGCAGGCCTTACACAATGTCAAGGCCTTTTCTGTTTCTCACCCCACCCTGCCAAGGCTGAGGGTGCACAAGGAAGTTGGGAGGGGACACAGCTGACCCCACCTGACCAAAGGGATATTCTATGCCATATGGCACCATGCTCAGCATACAAAGCTGGGGGGAAGAAAGAAGGGGGTGACATTCACAGTGGTGGCATTTCTTTTCCCAAGTAACTGTTATGCATGATGGAGCCCTGCTCTCCTGGAGCTGGCTGAACATCTGCCTGCCAATGGGAAATGGGGAATGAATTCCTCGTTTTGTTTTGCTTGTGAGCACAGCTTTTGCTTTACCTATTACACTGTCTTTATCTTAATCCTCAAGTTTTCTCACTTTTACTCTTCTAATTCTCTCCCCCATCCCACCTGTTAGGAGTGAGCGAGGGGCTCAGTGGCGCTTAGTTGCTGGTTAGGGTTAAACCACGACACCATGTAGTTTAGTCTACTAGTTAATAGTGGAGATCTATACACTTTTCAAGCCTAGCCTTATAAAAATGGTGGCATTGATGTGGAACTTCAGTTTGAAGAGGTCTCAGCTGTTCGCTGGTCTCTAATATGACCAGGTGTTTTAAAGGCCACATCTAGCACAAAAATCTGTTACTGCTGATGCCTGTGCAGTGCCCTAGCTTGGCACTGCTGCTGTGGTATCCGCTGGGAACAAATCTTGAGTAGTGTTCTAGGAACTGGAGAAGGAAAATGGCCCAGAGAAGCAGGAGGAAGCAGGAGAAATACTTCCTGCTGACCTTTGAAGTGGATGGAATGACTGTGCCCTCTTGCTTGACTCGGGCATTGACTTGGAGCCTGAGATGCTGACTAACATCAGGAGCTATGGTCAAGTGCTTGGGCTGCTCTCAGTGCAGTGACCTATCCTTAAATTGTGCTTATGCGCTGGTTTTATACAGTGATACATTTTATTGTCACGTTAGTAAACAGGAAGATAGTTAACCTATTTTTAGCTTTCATTTTATACTACTATTTACAAAGAGCGAGCTGCCCCCAAGCTCTCTGAATAAACAGTCAGACTGAGTGTGCAATTTTCCAATGCTTTACATAAAGAATGGCTTTGAGAGAAAACTGTGTTATTCAGATTCTTCTGAAATAAGCAAAAGCTTTTTTTTTTTTTCCACTGAGAACTGGCTGCCTGTTTACACCGACATTCCCAATGCTTACTGCAGCTACAGGTGGCCTAACTGCATTGCTCTTTCTTTCTCAAGATAGATTATACAGAAGCCCTCCTTTTCCCAAAGGTTTCTTAGGCATCTCCAATGGAGAAGGACTTCAGTGCAATATTTATACTAGGAGATTCCTTCTCTGATACTAACAACATGTCAGTTGCACCAGAACACTACCAACTCTTTTTTTTTTTTTTTTTTCTTTGAAGAATGCAAGCAACTGTTTTATACTGTAGGTAATTCCATCTGGGGAACACTCCAAATATAAATTCATATTCCAGAAGTGTATCTGTATTTGTTTCTCCATAGATCTAGAGGAAGACAGAAGGAACATCAGCCCAGAAAATATTTGATGTAGCATTAGGGTCTGTACCACTGTCCCTTAATTTACAGGCAAACTTAAAAGAAGCCTGAAACAGCTGGGAAAATACTTGTTTCAGATGGATACATTGTACTGTTGCTTTTAAGTATCTCCCATGGTGACATCCAGGGCCTGGTAAAGTTCACACGCTTACAAAAAGAATTCAGTGCTTTATGAAACTGCAGCCATGGTTCAGTACGGTTTAAGACTTGCTAAGAATAATTTAATAATTACATTGTACTAGGAAGAGGTGAATAATTTTCCTCCCGTTAAATTATAATAGAAAGTAGCATCAGCCTATTGGAAATTACAGCTTCCCCCCACTGATTCTCTGAGTTAATTACCAGTATCATTGGTTCCACCTCAGCATGCCACACCTGTTGAGCAAGACATTGCAAGCAGATGGTCTTAAAATTAAACATATGCTTAAGCCCTCTTTTTCCTTTTGGTAGTTTTTAGCATGCACGTGTTGCACTGAATAGAGACTTACAGATTTGCACACACTTAAAGTTTTGCTCTGTTCTTGTTCCCTGCTTGGCTCATTTAACATTTGAAACGGATAAAACTCATTCTCATTTTAATTTGCAAAATCTTGGTTCGAGGGCTTTTTTGCTCTCCTGCTGGCACCGGAGATGTCTACTCTAATTTATTCATTTGTCGGAAGGGACTAGTGAAAATAGTACTATTACATTTTGCCACTTGGTGGCACTAAGAAATAACACAAGTGCCCTTGAAAATGATGCTGTAAAACACGGCCAAGTGGCTCGTGATAACCAAGCCCAGTGGCCCTCAGAAAGAAAGACATCTAGTGAGCAGAAATCCCATAGCCGTTTTGCTTGTTGTACATGTTAGTATGTTGTCAGCACAGAGCATGCCCTTTGGGATGCTGTTTCTGCACTCAGACACACATAGCAAGTCCCTTCCCTCGCTGTTGGTTCTGCTGGCAAATGTTTTGTACTCCTCTTTCTTACATTTGCTACTTAACAATCAGCTGTACCTACCTAGGATGGTTTTTGCTGGAAGTTGAGGAGGAGAAAGTTGAAAAGCTTTCCTTTCCAGTGCCTTAGTTCAGGCACCACCAGAGAGTTTCTCTTGGACACGGAGATTTGCATGAATCTCCCTGGGGAGCCCCCCAGTATAAATATTATCGCCTGCTTGGTTAGAAGAGGCACAGCAAAGCCATGTAAGGAATAAACTCGCTCTAGGGTGTAAGTGTATGCGTGTGCGTATGATTTGACTGACTTACAACCACTGCTAGTAGAGAAAGTGAAAGAATTGGACCTAACATTTATCCAGGTTCTTTCACATCTTGGTTGATAATACCCAGTAAAGGTCAAGAACTGATTTCCTTTGTGGTTTTGTTCCCTCTCCCTGGTGCAGCTTTTCTTTCAGATCTGAACTGAAATATTGTTTTTCTATTTCCCCCGGCACAGGGCTTTTCTGGCTGAGGTTACTCGTTCAGAACTTTCTACAAGGGCGTGTAGTGATAGGACAAGGTGTAATGGCTTTAAACTGAAAGAGGGTAGATTTAGATTAGATATGAGGCAAAAAATTTTCACTGTGACAGTGGTGAGACACTGGTTCAGGTTGCCCAGAGAGGCTGTGGCTGCCCCCTCCCTGGCAGTGTTCAAGGCCAGGCTGGTTGGGGCTTTGAGCAACCTGGTCTAGTGGAAGGTGTCCCTGCCCATGGCAGGGGGGTTGGAACGAGATGGTCTTTAAGGTCTCTTCCAACCCAAACCACTCCATGATTCTATGAACCGAGAGCTGGTTTTCTTTCTGACTTTTTTCTTCTATCAATGTTTCTTGCAGTGTGTCTTTGAGTCCTACTAAAGCTCGTATGAAAAAAAAAGAAGTATAGTAATTAGGCCCAGCCTTTTAAACAGGGAGAATTTTTCAGAGGGGAAAAGACTCTTGTGACAAAAAGGGAACAGGCATCTGAAAAGTAGTGCCCTTATTTGATTTCCCCACATATCTTTCAGAGGGTGTGAGCTCGGGCTCAGTTCTGTCCTGTGGAAGAAGCAACTGTGAAGGCTGGAGAACACCTCAAAGGTAGCTTCGGTTCGGGAGTAGTTCAGTCCCTGCCCTCCCATGCTGCCCAGTGATGTGAACTGAAGGCTGGCAAGTGAAGACCCCTGGGACATTCACCACAGAGGTGGCCTCCCAAACCAAACCAAACTGCTTCTATTTTCTGAGATGAGATCCAAATTCCCTGCCATGCCTCTCAGGCTGTGGGCAACACAATGGAATTGTAAATTGCTGCCATCGCAATATGTTAGTGAGAATAATGAAGTAGGCTGGCCTGGGAGTTTATTACTGACAGAAATTATTCTTCATCAATGATTTAAACCTATCTGAGGTGACTGGAATTTAGCACCAGCACATAAGTGAGTGTCTTGCTGAGTTAATATAACAGTCCAGGAGGATGGTGCCCATGTAATGTATACCAACTGCTGCTGGCAGTGTCCCAGCCCAAGCAGATTTTTGTGGTTTGGTTGCCCTGGAAAGCTATTTGGAAATTGGGAAAGACAGAGATGAGACTGTCGAGTTGACAGACTCAAGGAAGGGCAGGGACAGATGTCATGGTGATGGGTGAAAAGAGTTAAAGAGGGGGTGAGAAGATGGATGGGAAGTTAAACCAGAGAAATCAATTTTTGCCATCCTGAGCTTGAAAGCTGGGAGAACTTCCACCCTGTTGGATCAATGCACGGCCAGGAAAAGCCATATCTGCAAAGGTTTGCTTAGGTTCAAAATAGAGATGCTCTGAAAGTAATGAAAATAATGTCTCTGAGCAGAGGTCCAAACAAATCTCTGCAGGAACAGCCATTATCATCTGGCTAGTACAGCACCCGGCAAGCTGGAACCTCATCCATGGCAGCTTATAGTTTATACAATATAGACATTGAGGCTAAACAAAAACAATCAGTTTCATGCTATTCTTCTAACAAACAATAACTGGGTGAAAAGCATTCCTGCAGGAGCTCCTCAGTCTTGGTGAGATTTAGTGTAGTTAATCACTTCATTCATTTATTCATCCGTGGCTTTTACATAGCCCACCATAACTGACGATACCAGTAACAAATGTTGTGTCAGAAAGACAGTCATGTAACTGAAATATAGACATGAAGTTAGGACTCCTCAGTGCATTTCTGGTGTGTCAGTGTCTGTCTTCTAAATATTATCAGAAACTCATTTTTTGAGTTTTACCACAATAGGCTATATCACTGTCAGCAGCAAACACCAGCTAAGAAAAAATGACCTTTAAAAAAAAGCCTTTAGGAGGTTAGGTTTACTGCGTACTGCTGACACTATGGAAAGCAACCAACACATTGTAAAAATCACACTTTAAAAACAAAAGCCAGACAAAAATGTCTTTTAGAATTATTCACTCAGCAAAAGCAAAATTGCTGAAAGGTATTCCTCTACCACACTCGTGCAGTAGCAGATTTACTTGGTCATAAACAAAAGCCGAGGCAATCACTTTGCCAAGCACCACGTTAATAGCACCACGTTAATAGTCAAAAGTAGTGAAACAGCAGGAGGGCGCTCATTAAAACGACACGTCGCTCTTTAAAGCAGACAGCCATTCAAGGCAATGGTTATTTGTCAGTATCTTCCACGAAAAAAAAAAAAAAGATTGAAAACTTTCTAACATTTGATGTTCACTGAGCACGAAATTTCATCTTGCGTACTTGAGCTGTGAGTTTCTCCAGTGACTTGCTTCTTGTTTACATTTGATTTACGTCTCATTTACGTGGGAAATCAAATGTGTGAATTGCCTTTGCGTAAACTTCAAAACAGACAGTTTTGTATGTTGAAGGGGTTCACGTCACCGTGTGATCATCCAAAAATAGCAAGTAGATCAGCAAAAAAAAAAAAAGATGCTTGCTGTAGAAACTCGCTTCCTCCTTTTTCCTAATGATGATGGAAACGGCCTCCTAAAAATTTCAAGAATTACAACAAAAACTACAAGACTAAATCCACTTTGCTGTAGCCCAAATCCATCATTACCCTCAACAGGTATCAGCACCAGGGTATCATGAACAGAAACTAAGGACAGTCACCCTTGCTCCATCAGGATTGTTCAAACAAGAGGTGGAAACAGACACAGCCCTTTGTTATAATGGCCACCGGATATGATGGAGCAGTCTCCAGACAGAATTACTATAGGAAACACATTAACATAAGATGCATTTTTTTCCCAGCTAATTGACATCCATGTAAAGGTTAATGCTAAAATCAACTCTCAGCAAATGCTATAGGTAATTATTATGAACTTACAAACATTAATTATACCTCACATCATTCTCTACAGAGCAGCCAATTAACAGATGAAAAATTAAGAACTTAGCATCCTGATCCTGTTCATACCCGCAACTGTATTGCAGTGTCACTGGTTCCAAGGTACCAGAAACTTCAATATGAAAGCAATGGAAGGTGGCAAGTTTTAAAACAGCCAGTAATCCAAGGAAGTGGATATCACTAAGTCTGACTTCCATATTAGCAAAGCTAGATGAAACCATAATAATATAAAGAACAGATTTTTTGCAGGGGCATAGAAGAATAATATAATAACTTCAAGAATTTGCTGTGGGTATATGCTGCAACCTGTGTTGTAAATGCTTTTGAAGCGGGAGTGAATAGAGAGAGGTATGATGACATTTTTTGACTATGGAAAAATTAGTGTAACCAAAACTAAAATTTATTGTAAACTGCCTCAGAAAAGTCACACAATACAGAATGACTGGGTAAAAAAAAAGGCCAGATGAAACATAAAGTGATACAGATGGAGGGGGAAATGATGCGTTTGTGATGACAGACTTTGATAGCTATCACCAGTCAGAAAAGAGATCTTGTCACCATTGTAGAAGCTTCTGAAAACATCAACTTATCACTCAGCAGTAGCCAAAAGAACAAACACATTCCAATTGATTGTTAGGAAGAGAAGAGAGGCAGAAATAAAAAATACCTCTAGGCCATTATAGAAATCCCATTATTTCTCACATCTTGAGTGTTGTATGCAATTCTAGTTCCATTTCTGAGAAGATGGAAGGGTATAATGGTAATCAGAGGTAAGGAAGTTCTTCCGTGGATGCTAAGATTTAATGTCTTCATCTTAGAAAGATTCTCTCTGAGAGAGAATAGGTCAGAGATTTATTCAACTCAATAACCGTGATAAATGCTCCAACTCTGGAAGCCTCTGAACTGGGGCTAGCAAGGGGCTACATTATTATGTATTCAGCCTGTTCTTGTCACCCCCCTTCTCTAATCATATGCTGCTTCCCTCAGTATCCTCGCTTTGACAATAAGCTATAGGCAGACCTTTAACTGAAACAGTATGGACACTCACGGGGTCCTGAATCTATATTTTAGCCAAGAACATGCCAATTTTTTTGCAAAACTGAGCATAGCCAAGAATCCTGACTTCTGTTTATTTGTCTTGGAAATCTGCAAGTTGCATTTACTCTGTGGTCATTTCCACTTACCGCAGGGTGAGTAGCTGGTAGCAAAATCTGTGTTCATATTTCTTAGTGGCTTGGGGTTGGGGTTTTTTTGGGTGGGTTTTTCTAAGTGGTAAGAGAAAGATCCTTTATAGAGAGATATGAAACCCGTATTTGTTTTCACCTCTTGTAATCTCAGGTTGCGTTAAATACGGTACCGTGTGCCAAGGATTTTCAGGAATGGGAATTACAATGTTCTGTAATTACTGCCTTACTCCACAGGTATCTGACATTTCCAGGACTATGGATTTCAATATTTTTTGCTGTTAAAACCTTGACATTCCAGTTGACAGTTACATATCTCTTTTATAGTGCAAAGACAATCTTGCTGTTGCTTTAGGATGAGGCTAAACTTGTTCAAATTTTTATTCTTTGCCATTTTTTGTAGCTCGTAATGTAACTAACATATCTGTCACTGAAGATACAGGGCACCGTAAATTTCAGCTTTGAGTTTAAAATGCTTCGAGGAACCTGCATTTTAAACAACTGGAAAATTTAGCATTTGCCCCCCATTCATGGAAGGGTTTTCCCTCTAACTGGGGAAACGCCCCATGACTTTTATGCTGTATTCTAAACAGTTTAAATTGAACTATTTTTTTTGCATTTTATTATGCTAAATTCCTTGTTAGAGTGCAATTACTAGCACAAGGCACACAGTTATCTGTGTGTATGTGTGTATCATACTGTATCATACCTATGGATCACTACAGCTGACACATGAACCTTTATTTCTGGACGTTGCTAAAACCAATGTTTAAGTTCTTCACTTTTTAGTCGTCAGTGCATCTCTGTTGGAAAGGAACAAAAATCCAAATAATTCGAAACTATGCAAAAGTAGGCAAAGTGATTTGAAGCCTGGATTCTCTGTGTCTTCTTTTTATCTCAATGTTACACATTTCCCCACTATCCATCACTCTTCATTTTCTGTCCTCAGATACAAGGCAAATGTGCTCCATCTCCCCAGCCTTTGCAGATGAAGAAATAAGAAAAAAAAAATCTGAGTCACAACTTTGTCTTTCTCTCCACCTCACTTTAGACAAAAAACAACCTTCTTTTTACTCCTCTCTGCATCTCCTGTTTTCCCTCATCCTTGTTTCCTTTACCATCTCCAGTGGTGCCTTAAGAGTAAAGAGTTCATTTTCCCTGCAATAAGGTGCATGCAGTGTGTGTTGACAGAAGAAGACTAGAAAAAAAAATTCTGAA
The DNA here is from genome assembly GCF_034619465.1 of Leptosomus discolor. Lineage (NCBI taxonomy): Eukaryota > Metazoa > Chordata > Aves > Leptosomiformes > Leptosomidae > Leptosomus > Leptosomus discolor. The sequence goes on from NC_141392.1 coordinate 66,283,412, forward strand.
TCTCATCAAAATATAAGACCCTTTTGCAAAATGGAGCAAAAAGTTCAGAACTGGAATCCTGTACCAAAATTGATTTCAGTGTGTCTAAAGAAAAAACGAAAACCATAGAGTAAAATAACCTCTAGCATTTACTTCATTCACTTTTGTGATGGACTTGGTACAAATAACAGGAATTTGTCTTTACAAACTACTTGTGGTGTCCAGGAATATGAGAGAGACCATTTGGGTCTCCACAATACTTAAACTCCAGTGGCCAAATCCTGTATTCTTATGCAAGGTACTTTCCTACTGGAGCTGATAGGAATTTTGCCAAGCTATTGCCTTGAATCGAAGTGGGTGTGTGGGAGGACTGTGGAGTGACACTCTGAGGATATTTAGGCATGGCAGATACTTATTATGCTCTCAGAAATATTTCATAATGAAATGTTATAAATTACAGATGATGATATTTCCTTCTAAACCATTTTAAAAATAAAACACATCAAGAAATTTATCTATAAAGCTGCCTTTCCATTCCTTGTCCTTCAAACAGATCTGTCAAGTATTTGTTCAACATTTTGCAAATGTCTTAAGCTGACTTTTTTTTTTTTTTTCTCTTTTTTATCTCCTGTTGGACACATCTATTTAATGCAAATTCTGTGAATGAGGGAATGATGTGGCTTCCCACTTAAAAGAAAACCATGCTCATGCTAATCAGAATATCACTTCGAAAACCCATGTGGAAGGAGACATTTTTGCCTCACATTAATTCTGATATGTGCTTGAAAGCTGTTTTTTTTTCCTGAATCTTATTGTTGGAGACAGTTATCTTGCTAGAAGGTGACATTGGCTGTGACATGGGCAGATAAGGAGCCTCACTGCAAGGAAAAGTTGCCATTCTGTTTTATAACGATTTAGCTGCAATGGAAAAACATGACTTTCTGTAATTTAAAAGCTTCTGTGTAAAACACTGTGAGGTTTCTACCACTGAGCTCCACCAGTGCCTCCGTTGACTCTATGGATGCAAGACGAGCACCCTCATGCATTGGTCTTCAGATGGCTCCGCTGGCTGAGATGGCAAAGTTGTATACTGCATGGAAGAAGAATGGGAATAAGCAGTGAATGGTTTGCTAATCCTTCCCTGCAGTACATATTTTTAGTTCTTGGTCTTGTACGAGTTTTAGGACAGGAAATTTAAGGACAACTTGCAGTTGCACAATTAGCAGACATGCTACAAGAGACTGTAACAGCAAGCAAGACTGCCTTGAGAAAAAAGAATTTAAATATAAAATACACAGAACTCCCCAATTTGAGTGAAGAAGTGTTTACTCTCATGAGAAAACTGTGACTGCTGGAGGTTTATGTTATTTAATGAGGAAAAGCTTAATAAGAACCACTTGTCAGAAGCTGAAGTTATATTGGTGTTTCAGTGCCTCTCAGGTAGAGAGGCTAAGACAAACACTGATTATGAGGTTTGGCAAAATGATAACGAAGTGAAATATAATGACATTTGATGCTGAAGTGGCCAGGGTAGATGAAACAATGGTTTCTTCTGGCTTCTTAGGTGCCATGAAAATGTACAGACTATGCTTTGGCCACTTGTAGTAGTGTGTCAGCATTTGGCTGCTGAAAATGAATATGCCTTGTTAAGAAATACAGTTTGTTTCTGTTGTCTTGCAAAGATAATTAGAGAAATGTGATAATCAGTTGTTTGTTTTTGAAAAGGCTAAATCTAAAAATTGTAATGAAGTCAGGGAGATTTTGAATTAAATTATTAATTACATAACTTATAGAAATTAGTCTAAGCTATAAATTTTGATAATTTTGAACCGTCTGTATCTATGCAGGCAGGCAGTTTGGATAGCAAGTGATATCATCAGAGACAAATTGTTCCACAGTTTTCCTTCCTATCAGAATTTCTCCTATTTTGCCTGTGTAAAGCCTAGCTTAGATGTACTGTTCCTTCATATGAATCATAGCTAAATTTTGAGTAATCTGAGAGATGATGTTGTTTATATTCGATACAATGAAACTGTAGGACTCCATTGGCAGTGAAAATACCAAAACTCATATTTTGGCAGTTAATCTCTTCACAGGGCTTCGAACAGGCTGGGAGGATTAGCGTAAGTGAGAGCTTTGGTACTAAATGACCCAGTTTGCCCACAACAATGTTCTGAGTTTCATTTGGAAGAAGAAATTCAATCTCAGGCATTTCTGCTGACCTCTAAAGCTTCTTACAGCTTGATTTTTTTTAAAAAAATATATTTTGTTGGCATGAAGAGATCCAGCAGGATATATGTATTTTGGATGGGAGACAGAAACAATGACAGATACACTCTCTGCTTCATGTTTCAGCTGAAAGCGGACATCTGAAGTAGCTGGTACACGATGTTGGAAACATTTTGTGTCTGTCTTTGTTTCTAATTAGTTTATCAGTTAGCTTATTTGAAAAGTGAAGATTTAGTTAAAGGTCTGTAGTAGTGAACATGGCATAAATTGCATGTATTTTTATCGCATTCTGCTTCAAAAACACCATCCACATATATTAGTGATGCTGCTACTGGTCTTGTTCTGAGAAGCATGACAGGACATTAGTTTAGCATAAAATATATGTTTAAATTGAAGGGTTTCAATCTCGCCTTAATTCTTTAAGCAATACCATTACATCTTTCTAAAAGGGAAATATTCACATGAAGTGCTACAAGAGAAATTTACAGAAATTATGAACTAGAAATGCCATCACTGAATCAGCTTCAATGTATTTATTAATGATTGCAAATGAAGAATAGTCGTTTATACCTGCATTAACTACTATGAAATTTCTTTAGAGAGAAGAGATAGGGATGCCTTAAAGCAGCTTGGAGGATGAAACTAAAATTGACTGCCAAGTACAGCGGTACCTTCCCTTTCTACTCTTGGCAATATAGATACTTTCAGCTGCTTCTGCTGTAGGATGTATTAATGAGGATTTAACTTGTGTGTCTTAGAGGGAAAATTGGCCTTTTGTAAGGAAGTTAGATCTTCATATCCTGATGGCTGAATAATGCAAGACACATGATAGGATATTTCCTTAGCTCCTTTGGCATTTCCTTAAATTGCAGGTAAAAGTGGACTGAGAACAGAAGTCATATGACGACAGCTGATTTTATGGCTGATAAAAAAAGAAACAGTTTACAAAGAACAGTGAGAAAAATGTGGAATTCAGTCCTCTGTATTAGCATGAAGGTACAAGTTTCTGGCAGAAAAGCCCATTCCATACAAAAAACTTTCACTCATATTCACATGATTACAAAATCTCCATCTCTCTTGCTCCAATGCAATAGACTTCAGGCAATATCTGCCAGAAAGGAAAAGGTTAGCAGTTAGGATAACCTTGCAGGGCTCAGGCATAACTTCATGGGGGGTGAAAAGGACTCTGAGCTGAAAACCTTGGTAATTAGTATCAAACAATCAGTGACAACATTGGGTTGGTGCTCAATAGCAGTCTGAAATGTTAGTCAAGTGTTAGGAATTATTGGGAAAGAAATAGCTAACAAAGAAGAAAATATGCCATTGCATAAATGCATTCTGCCATTGCATAAATAAATGGTTCTCTCCCATCTTGGATAAAGTAGGCAGCTCCAGTTGCCTTATCTCTGAAAAGACACAGAAGAATTAGGAAAGTTTTGGTGAAAGTCCGCAGTCATGAGCAGAGGAACTAAGCATCTTCTACATGAGAAATGATTGAGTCATTTGGGAAGAAAAGGGCAAATTTGAGGAGGATATGACAGAGGTCTGCAAAATTATTAGTGCCATGGAGAAGAAAGACAAGGGTCAGTTCTTCCCTGTCTTTTCCAGTAGAACTGGAGGACACAGCATGAATCCAGACAGAAGCAAAAAAATACAAGATATTCATTTAACAGATTGCAGCCCTGTCAATGGATATGTGGCCAAGAAGGTTACAGGCCTTCTCAGGAAGACTGAATTGCAAGTGACCAACGAGTCAAACTAGAAAAAGTTCAGGAAAACCCTGGTCTGAAAAAGGTGAGAGGCTGAAGGATGGTTCATCAGGGAGAGTTTCACTAGCAGTAAAAATTATCCCAAATGACCTAGGATAATGAGTACTTCTCCATCAGCCAACTGTGAATGTTGCTGAAGTTGCATAATGTTGCTAAAGACAAGCAAACAAAAGCTGTTTAGATTTTCTATTATTTAATTAATTTTGCTTTCTAGAGCAAAGGAGTTTGTGAGAATCCCAGGGACTGATGTGTCTGCCATACATATGGACTTCTGAAAATCTGATCAATGTAATCTTACCCCTATAATGTGTTACAACAGGGATGCTTAATTTATTTTTACTTTGCCCCCCAATGCTCATAGAAATATTTTTTCTTGGAAACTTACTTTCGTAGTCATGTTTGATCCTTTCGTGTGGGTCAACTGGATGTACTGAGGGGAAAATCTGTGGAAATCACTGATGTTGTCAATTATGAAAGTCATTATTGAACTGAAGACAAAGCTCTTTGGCAACTGGAAAAGAAGAAAAAAAGTTGTGATGAGTCAGTACTCTGGACCAGAAAAAGCTGTGTCATGTGTTGTACTAATTAAATACTAATACAAGTTTCCTTTCTGAAAAGTTTCTAGTGCACAGCTTTTGTCCAGCCTTGACATAATCTTGGGGATATAAAGTAGATTGTGTGAAAGAATAGGACCAGATTTTGTGATTTCTTCTAAATGATTGATAGCTTAATGAGAATGATCACATTTCTCTTGATTACAGAAAATGTTACCTCTGTTATTCATCCCAAGAGTATCCTTTCTCCAATAAAAGACATCAAATAAAAATAAAAAATAGTGTAGGGCATTAAAATTAGATATGAATTTAACCTCGGATATTTTCTTCTCATTTGCAACCTCTCCTTCAAAATCTACTGTGAACAGCCATCTTGGATCCCGTTTCCATAAGTAAATTGCATGCTTAATTACGCTAATGGTAACCCTTTGGATTACTAAGAAAACTGATTCAGGTTTGCAGCTATTGACTGTGTAACTACTCACATGTACCCAATTACACCACTTCTGAATTGCATTTTCTTTCTGTGGCTAGACCTAATAATAACTCAGGAAGATCTCAAGCAAGTTCTGTTCTTAAAATAAACTTGATTTCCATTATAGACTTTTGAGTATATCTTTCATGCACAATTACTCATTTACTTTTTTCCTTTTTATGCATCAATTAATTTCACAATGGTAAATGCATTTATCCAAGTATCAGGCCAAGCTGCTTTTGTGTTTTTTGAAAAAAGCTCTTCTTGTGTCATGTGTTTCATGTTATACTTGTACCTACTCTTACATTTAGAGTCAAAGTCCTTTAGTAGCAGCTATTGACATAGAGGAGGGGGAAACTGAGGGGCAATCAGGGTTTAAATGAACGTAGGAGCCACCTCCACTGACAGCTGTCCTACAGGTGATGGCCATGGTCTATTTTGCCATCCACCTTCTCCACCTCAAGTAGGCATTGCTTATGAGAAACTTGGCCGTATTTCTTTCTGGGAGATTGCCTCATGAACAAAGGGGAATTTTTTTTTGCCATTTAGGAAAGACCAGAAGTATGCCCTTGCTTGGATAAATATGCTGTTTGCACTTCACAAGTTAGGTCTGCAGGGCAGTGCATTGCTCCATGGCCTCTTCATTAATCTCTCTCATAGTTTCCCCATCATTTTTCTCCTGCCCCTTTGATGCTTTGGATTTGTAATTTAAAACCATGAAATGAAAGACTCGGCTAACAGACTTTTTTAATGCAAGATCTTAAGTTTTTTCATCAAATTGTTGTGAGATTTTATGTCTTCAATAGGAGAGCAATTTGGATGACAAACACTTCCACTAAGAATTCACCTTATCCTGTGAAGAACAGGTAAAAAAGAAACAGATGCAGGCATCTGGACACTGAAAAGAAAAATCTCAGCAGGATCTATAAACGATGACATTTGCCTCATTGCAGAAACCTGCTCACAAAATCCTAAGGTACCACTGTGGTCCCTGTGGCAGTTGAAAAACCTTGCTAAGAACAGCCTCTGAATGTGCCCTTATGCCAGACTTTGGAGTTGCCGCTGCTGCTCCTGCTGCTCCTGGCAAGAATGGGGGAAAGGAGGAGGGAGGACTGTCCCCTCTGCAACCCTTCAGCTCCCTGTGCCAGCTGCAGCCAGCTGTTGAGCTCTAGCTGCCAAAATACAGTACTTTGAGTTCTTTAGGCAAATCTGCTTCTTCAACAGCTGCATTTCATCTTGTCTGCAGCAGTGCAAAAGACAGGCCATACTGGCTCTTCTTCTAGCATCTTAAGCCTCTTGCAAGTCGGGAAATGAGGGCAAAGGTTGTGTTTTGGAAGACACCTCTATGAAAGGGAATTTCATTGCAAGGTACCATATTTTTTCTTCTAATAATCTTTATTTGAATTAAAACTGTACGTATTTCACAGAAATAACCTGAAAATTAGCATTATAGGCAGTCTGGCTCTGTTGCTGTTGTTGTTGTTCAAATTATATCACTAAAGTGTTAGATGTTTTGCAAAAATGTATCTGATTTTTTTATTTGGAAAATTATAAAATCCTGACAAAAGGCTGGGGGTCTAAGTTTCAGGAAATTACCTAGGGGAGTTTTCATCTGAGACAGACACGTACCAACATGGGTCCCTCACGTGCCTCTCAAGTCCCTTGAACATCAAGCAACCTCTTTTTCCTAGCATTTTAGTCTGCCTTAGTTTCCTTTGGATTCACAACAGGTTTTCCTTCTTCTTCTTTCAGCTTGAAGACATTGGAAAAAAAGTTTCCTGTCTGATGTAGTTGTATCCTTTAATCAGCTCTTTCATTATGAGCTGCCCAAAAACTGAATGTCTGCTTTTATTAAATGACAGGTATATTGAAGAATGACAAGTTGACAGGTTGACTGGAGAATGACAAATGTGATAAAGGATTGGACAGTCAGATTTGTTAGTCTGAAGGAAAGACAGCTGTACTGGGAAAGGCTCACCTTGGAACAGAGAGAGGAAAACTGAGAGGGAATAGGCATCAATTACAGAAAGTAATTATATAGAAAATGGAGCCCAGTTTGTTTGCTAGACAGTAAAGGTCAAGAAATAAAATTCACAAAATGATTCAAATAAAGCTTGGGTTAATTTTTTTCTAAGTGAAAAAGGGTGTTTCAAGCAAGGGGCAAAACTTCCTGAGAGATATGGCATGCTGTTAAAAGAAACAATGAGAATTATAAAAATGACATAGGAATAATCAAATTGACAAACTGCAAATGCAAAATTTACAGCTGTGAAAACTCCTGTCTATCCATGTTCTTATTGTATTAAGCCTCACCACGGCAAATTTAAACTGATCTTTCAGGAAGGTATCTGGTGTAAGAGTGGTCAGGGGCATGGAATGGAACTGATGAGATGGTGGCTTGCAGGGTTTCTATCTGTACAGCATCCACAACATGCAGTATTGACAATAGGTCCCTCCAAGATACCCAAAAGGAGCAGGCAAAGTGGATACACTATGTTGTGGCAATTATGTATGCTACTTAGAGGAAAGGCACTTGGTGGCCAAGTATGAAAAAAACCCCTTGATTGCTAGATTCATGATCAAAGACCGATAGCTGCCTCACAGCTGCCCAAATGTTATCCAGCAGTCTAATCCAAAGCCCTCTGAAAGTAATGAGTCTCTTCATCTGTTTGAACAAGCCTTCGATCAAGTCTTGTGTCTCAAGAGAAACAGTTTAGACACTACTAATGCTAAAAACCAAGGAAAGCATTTAATACCGAATTCATTACATACCAAAAGGATGAGCAAACACTTCTGCAATTTACATTTCCAAACTGAAAACTGATAGGAAAACCGAGTGATGATCTCGGATATTTAGTGGAAAGTAAAAGCTGTCTCTGACTAACACTTTTTTAGGTAACCGTTATAGGCCATAGGAAGACTCAAAGATCTGCCATACATTCACAGTAGCAATCTGTTGTCAAGAGCTTTATGCAGCGAGAAATGAGGTATTCATAAAACCAAAGTTTATGGGTAAAAAAAAAGCTCGGTTGCTTGTCACCTCAGATCTAACTTTACTGCATAGCACATTTTCAGTGACAGCTTGTAATGCAGATCAGATAATATGCTGAATATCATGGAAATGATTCAAAATGTCAAAACAAAGCGGAATTATTAAAACAAATCAGAGTCAAGAAGAAAATGTAATAGAGCACAAAATGAGCATACCTATGAGAAGTTATTTTGGTCTGCAGTTTTTTTGAGAGCAACATCAAAATGGTAGCACCTAGCATGTATGTTTCTTTTATAGCACTGACTTCTGATTTTAGCATCGCAATGTCTGTGAGCATTCTTACACTTAAAAATATTTTGGAAAAAACAGTTTCAGATATTTCTTCACCTATACTTTGGGCTCCTTTTGAGTTGCACATATTTCTCTCTATAGGACTGGCCTTCGTGACTTAAGTGGCCATGTTGGATTGGCTTTCAATTTAGCACAGAGCACGTGCAGTTAGCTCAGAAGGAGAAATGCATAGCTAAATGCTGTGGACGAAGCTAGGCTAAGTGAGGCTTATGGGCCATCTAGTCAAGAATTTTCCTTAGGAGATAACACAAGTACTTAAAAATGAAAATAGGACCCCCATGTAATATACCTGATGTAAAGGAAATGTCTTCTTGTCTTTAATTATATTGTGAGAACTGCTGAGACAAGGTAGAAGACTTTTAGGTTAGCAAATATTTTGTTGCTGTTTTCATGGCTGTACAACAGATCTGGACAAATAATTTGCAACGTTCATCTTCCTTGTCTGCTACTGGAATATCGGTCACAAGATCATGATTTCCTTCAAATATATCCACATCTATATCTGTGAATGCTACTGTGCAGTGTTACATACCACAGAACACTCACCTGTAATAGGCATGCTGTCAATGGTCGTCAAGGACAGAGATCACTGTGGTCCCCACCACTGTTGGTGCTGTCCTTGTCAGGTGCTACTCAGGCTTCAGTGTTAGAGGCATCAAGAACCCCAGTGTTAGAAAATTCACATTGAAGAGATCTTTAGCCTGCTCTAAACAGCCACAGGCTTTGTTCTGTGGCAAAGTTTTGACAAGGATTATTGCATCAAACCCAGATCAGTACGTTTAGTGTAATAATTATCAGGTCAGGAGTTGAAGTCTGTGCTTCTGTGACAATACATTTCACATAACATCTAATGGTGTTCCCTTAACCCAGTACAGTCATTGCCACACCTTGATCTTCTTTTATAACGAGATCAAACAACACAGAATATTACATTCCATCTGAATCTTTGTTTACAGGCTACACTGTCCTTGATGTTCTTATTCTAGCCTTATCTGAATCGTACTGTGCCCAGCCCAGTCTTCCTTGCTTGTGACTCTGACAAGACTGCACAGCTGAGTCAATGGCTTTGCAAGCCTCCACGGGAGCAATGTGCAGGGACCAGTGCTCCAGGGAGACTGGCAGTCTCTCTGAGCTGCACTTCAGTACGGATCCTCTGGTCAAGCACATGATATTCCTTTAGACCTCATCTGTGCAGAAGCACAGGGAAATGAAACTTGTCCAGCCTAAATAAGTACAAAGAATCTGTGATTCTGACCATTTAAGAAATGCATTTCACCAAGCAAATGTGTATGGTAACGCATATGGTGTGCTTGCCTGGACAGAAGTCTATATTCATCAGCTCAGAACAGCTAACATGGAAAAGGAGCAGTCAGCAGAGCATTCCTCAACAGGGAGGCTGGAGTATTGGCAGACTGGGAAAGTATGAAATGGAGACAAGGAGTGATGTCTGCTGAGTTAAGATAATTTGTATCAGTTGATTTAAGGGCATTGTTCTTCATATTAGTGAGATCATACTGATTTACAGCTGTTCTGTCAGGCCTCCACCTGCAATTTTTATATATTTTACATATTTGAGTGGAAGAATGAACCAACCTTGTTCAGGTAGATGATCTGTTTCTCACATATATGCCAGGAGACAAAGATATCAAACATTTATTTAAGCTTGCAAATATTACAAAATAAAAGAAAAAGTATGCTTGAGCAGTCTGCAGCAGAATGGTAATGTTCTCTGAGAGCCTTATGTTCACTGTTCCCCAGAAAACAAATAGTATCTGCTATTCTAATACTGATTTTTATTCTTCAGCATACTTAGTCAAGCCTGTCCAAACTAGGCATCAGCTATTCTAACAAACCTGAGCCAAGGGATGGGAGGAGGGATAATATATATATTCAGTGCATCCTATTCCCTTGACTACCCCAAGTGATAGATTTTAGCAATTCTCTTTGCATCTAGCGACCTGTGTCACTGATGGTGGTGCAGACTCAAGCCAAGCTCTTTAGAGCCAGGCCAGCAATTTAGTCTCAGCATTTATTACAAAAGTATTTTCTTCAGTTATTAGTTCACCCATTTTTTAGTTAATGTCTTGGTCTAATTTTTTGTATAATTTGCAGCAGAGAAAACCAATAAGAAAAAACTCCTAATGTAGGATCAGATACTGACTGTCAGGACACCACTGTGTGCCGGTAGCACCGTTCCTGTGCCCCTTGTTAGTTCTTCCTTGCTGCATGCTCACCCCACCAGGTGAGCATGTACATGTGTCAAAGAGATGTGGAGAATCCTCTCCTCACGATTCCCTTTGGCATATGGTACATGCCGCAGAGCTCCAGCAGAGCAGGATACCTGCAGGAGAGCACCAAACTGCCTTTGTAGCCAATCCCTATGTTGGGTAAAAACAAGCAAATGATATTGTAGACACATTATAGTGGTGAGAATTTTCTGATTTTCTTTTTACAGCTGGTTTATAAAACTACTGAAGACAACTACATGCCACCTGACACAGTGAAAATCCCTTAGAAATTAAAAACTTAATAGCTTTTTTGGCTCAGGGGATGTGTTTTACCTACTAGACATTCTGGCCCAAATAGCATCTGGCAATCATGTTTTTCCAAGCCACTTTGACTTTTGAGGTGGATGGAGTTCTGCCAATAGATGACAATTGCAGCAGCTTAAGGGCATTTTTGCTGGAATCAGACAACTGCCTACCCACCTTGACTTTGCCTACCTCACCTTCTGGCTCCAGTGTGAACTCTTCTCCATTTATCTCACATACACACACTCAAAAAAAAGAAAACAGGAGAAAACCTTCTTTCCTCAGTAAGGAAAATAATGTATTTAACAGGATGCTTCTTGCTCCTAGATAACCTATGCAGACAGGATGGTCTCCAGGAATGAGAAAGGAGGAAAAAAATGTGAAAATATTTTAGAACAAAATTCTATTGGGACGCACACATTATAATCTCCCAAACAATACACTGGTTGTTATGAAAATGCCAACATTTATTCATTACATTATTTTTTCTGCAAAGGTATTCTCTGCAACTAATAAAGTTAACTGTGTACATAAAGATAATGGTGGCTATTAAAAAGCCTTTAATGGTAACCACTACAAATTAAGAAGGGCACAAACAACTAACAGGTAATAACTGAAGCTGCATCACTGGAATTTTTATTCCCCATTTTTCTGAGGGCTCAAGAAAAGGCATGACTATGCTATCACAGGAAACAAAAAAAAATACCAGATGGCAATTATTACAAAAACCCTGAGGCATATCCTCAGCGGGTAAAGGTAAAAATACCCTATGGAGAACAGAGGGGACCTGGCCCCCAAGGCTAAACCTTTGTGCCCAGGGAAACACTGGGGCTGAGCAGAATGACAGGAGGGAGTAGTTTTTCTCCCTCTCTAACTGGAGTTGCTTCAGTAACTATTTCCCGTGCCTAATAACTTGTTTTTCAAAGACATATTAATCTAAGCTAAAGCTTTTAACATCGAAGTTAAGAATATATGAAGTTCTTCATACCTGGTTTACATTTGCTCTGCCTACCTCTTCATACTGCCCTACATGGTACTGATGCTGCTTTCTGTGCTGAGCTGCGTATGAGTAGTGCTGTAACTCCCTTTCCTCTGTCTGTGCTTCTCACCCTCTTTCATTTTCAAATTGCCATTTTTTTCATCACTGATAAGCACTAGAAGCCAAAGTTAATCCCAAATGTAGACCCTCTTAAATGTCTTGAAGTGATTCATCTAAGTAGAAACACTGCCGACATTTTCCTTCAGCAATTTCTATTAGAATATGATTTGCCTATCATGATTTGATTTTTGAGATGATAGTCTCCCACTGAGAATTAAAGAACTCTTGAGTGTTTGTCATGCAAGTCCTATAATCAGCCTGAGAAAACCAGGAGGCAGAAGACACATGTAATGCTTGCAAAGATCGCTGCAATGTCCTATTGCCAATGGGATTTTACTCCCATTTAACAGTAATTAAATTGAATCTCCAACCTGATGGACTACATGTGTGTGGAATACACCCTGTGCTTTCACGTGTTAGTCCTAGGATCTCATCTTCTCATGATGAAGCTCATGGGCTAACACCTACTGATTAAATAGGAATAGAGTTCTGGTCTTTTAGAAGGAACATAAGGTTGAGAGTTGACAGGTTTGAGATTCTGCAACACATTTCCTGAAAAGCCATTAGATCTCTTTTTGCCTCAACTCTGTTGCATTCTTTAGCAACAATAAAAGTAAATAGATGTTATGTATAAAACATGTACGTGATATTTTCATAATATTTTTTCCATCCTTAATTCTTGTTTTCTGAAGAATTTTGTATTTCATTACTAGTAACAGAAACTTTTGAAAAAGTTAATTCCATCTGTTTTATGCATCTGCCACCTTCTTTCAGTGCTTGCCTCTCTTCTTCATTGTGGAGACCATGTTCATTCTTTCCTGAAAAACCTGATTTGCCTCCATTGTTTTCTCACTTCTTGTTTGGGCAATGTTCTGTTTCTTTCTTCTTTCATTTTTTTCTGTTCCATTCTTTCAGCCTTATGCCCCCTCTTTCTTTCATTTTGACATATATCTCTTTTTCTATGCCCCTTTCTTTAACTCTCTAATTTTTTTTTTCTGTCAGAAAATGTAAGAATTAGTGTCACCTTCTAAATTCTATTTGAGGTTATTTGGTGGGCACGTTATAAGTCAGCATAGTTTTCCTTTTCTTTGCTTTCCACCCTTTCACCCACCTAAGCTGCAAAATTGCTCAATGAAATGAAGCTTGTACGATTTCAAACCTCTGAAGTAATGTCTGATGAAAGAAAAAAAATGAAAGTTCCCTGAGGATTATTTTAGATTAGTCTATTCCAAAATACCTCAAGAAAAGAAGAATTCTCTACATGAACTCTCCAAATACAATTCTGATTGCACTGAAATCTCTCCAGGTGGGCTTGCAGCCTGGGATCAGTTATTAGACAACTTGCTGCTGCATGGTAAGAGAGCTGGAATTATTACAACCATAATAATATAACTTAAATTGCATTTTAGGAGAATGAAGACCTGAAATTTCACTGAGTGAAATCATAAAATCTCCAGTAATGATGGTTATAAGAATTAGGTTAGATGATCAATCGTCCAAATGATTTAGGTGTGACTAAGCTTGCTCTGAGGAAGGTAGATGGATTAGAAAACAAATGATCCCATCCTACATTTGGAGGAGCATTGCAAATTCTTGATTATTATATGCATCATTCATTCCCTTTTCACACAGTATTTATGACTGTTGCATGAAAGTGGAAGGCAGCTGCATTTGCTGCAATGTCTTTCTGAGATCTCTTGTTACCTTGGGATCATGTTGGAGAAAAGAGCTCCATGGGGAATAGACAAAGGGAAATTATTTCATTCCACTTTATCAGGCCCAGGGAGATTTCTAGAGAGGTGTTGCTTTTGATGCAGTATCTTTCAGGCAGGATCTGCTCCCACAGGAGGATTGTGTCTCAGGTGGACTCGTACAGGCTGGAGCAGGACTCATAGCTAGAAGACTCCCATGCCAGCCACAATGCAAGGAGGCTGCCTGCTGAATGTCTGGAAGAAACGTCTCAATCTAGTGCCCAGAGCCTGCAGGGGTTGTGTGTGCATCCCCAGATGCAGAGGCAGAAAACCCGTCCCACTTCAATAAGACATCAGTCAGTGCATGGTTGGAGGGAGTACTATAGACCAATTGTAGAAGTAATTTTCTGCAGTGGTGACAAGCATCATGCCAGGCATATGTTGTTGTCATGCAGCCCATTGTTACACTGATAGCAAGAATGAAGAGGTAAGCTGCAGTTTTGGGAATGTGCCTATCTGTACATGCATACTGAAGCAGTCACATCTGAGAGGCGTTCCCTGTTCACTGGAAGTGTGAACTATCTTACAGCAGTATTAGCTGCAGTTTCTTTAGACACATCGGTGTGCAGAACTTGAACAAAATAAAAACAAAACTCACAGAAGTGAATTTCCTTCATAGTCAATCACAGTGAAATCCTGCCCTTAACAAGGAACTCAGGTGCCTCAGTTTTCTACAATAACTTAAGTTTTTTGTTGTTGTCAGCCAAAGGTTGATTGTTCTAAAACCTGCTATTGTGCCAAATCTCCTAAGAAGGAGATTGTTTAAACAGAACCTGAAAAGTCTTAATGTGTCAAAAATGGGGATTAAAGAAATAAAAAAGCAGAAAAAAAAGTATTAATTACAAACATCCTTTGTTTAGTCATCTTTTTATTTTGAGCAGATCTAAAACTTTATTTGTCAGTATAGACTGAAGCTTAGTGTTCACACCTGCTGAAGCACCAGTTATGATGGTAACACCTTCTGAATAGATATTCTTTTTAAGTGGAATCTACATTATGACTTGATTAAGCCTCCATCACTGTCCCATTGCTGCCATTAGATGGAAGGGAATTCTCAGGAGCTGTCCCAGTTGAGCATGTGAGATCCAGTTAAATGAACAAGCTTTCCAGTTCAGTATGGCTGGAATACGAGCCCTGGTGAGTATTATTGACTTCTATATCCTAATGAAAACAAACAGCTAGTCCTTAACTGAGCAACTGTTTTAGATACAGGAACTGAAGAATAATTTTAAATGGGCCCTAGCTTCTTCCATTTATTAAACCTACATCATGTCTGTGGTGATGATCTAAAATACTTAGAAATGGAAGCACTCTTCCTTGAGCTAGCACTAGTCTCACCTATTCTATTGCATTAGTCTTTCATGAAACGATAGAATAAGATTAGAGAACAAAATCCATTGTACTGTTCATATAAATTAATTGCATTCAGGAACATTGTGTACCACCAGAGATCAATGAACTGGTTTCATTAATGGCCAGGCTTAGACACAGCTTTCCACCTTCTGTGATTTGTAGCAGCTTCGCTAAAGAACAATTACACTTATCAAACAGAGCACACAGAGAGAAAGAATAGCATGAAACATGAACAATCCCTGCTCTTTGAAACTGGGACTGATTCTTCAATTTTTGGGACTGATTCGGGTACGTAAGTGCTACAACTGGGACGTAGGCAGAGGCTGGAGTCCAACATATAGTCACAGAGTCCCCGTAAGTCACGCTTCACCCCCTAAGCCCTGCAAGTGCTTAGGAGTTCAGAGAGCTGCCCAGAAGTGCCTCCAGGCTGGTACTGAGGAGTTTCTCAGTGTTTATTTTATGCTTACACCATTGTGTGGCTGACAATCTGGTCACTACCTGTCCTGAAACCCTGGCAGGCATGTCTCCCATCGGAACCAGTAGTTACACATACAGCACAAGTCATCTGTAGCATTTGTGCCCAGGGCTTGTCACTAGCAGCCACTTGCAATCAAAATATATCCTGAAGGGCTGATACTTCTGCCCAGGGCCCCTTTTGTATATTGGCATGGTGTCTATGGTACTTAGCCGTGACCTGGGAAGTCCGTAGGCTGAGAGGGTTCAGTCCCACATTATAAACTATTTCCAGAGGACCTCTCCCCCTGCTAGAAGAGCTGAGACTGAGACGGTGGTCCGTTTCCTCCTCTGCTAATCCCTGCAGAATCATAGAATACTAGGTTGGAAGGGACCTCAAGGATTGTCTGCTTTCTTGGCACAGTCTAGATAAGATGGCCCAGCACCTTGTCCACCTGAATCTTAAAAGTGTACAACATTGAGGAATCCATCACTTCCCTGGGGAGATTATTCCAATGGCTGATTGATCTGTGGCTACTCTGAAACCCTTTTCAATTGGGACCCTGTCTTGGTGCCAAGAATTCAGGGAACTAGGTGTCTGGAAGTTAGATATGAAGACTTTCAGGGTCACTGCATCTTTTTATCTATGGGTCTGATCCAAAGAGACACTGTGAGAGTGTGCGTGCACATGTGTGAATGAAATACACTGCAGACTTTCTAATTTCAACACTGCTAAAGCCATCTCACTTCAAGGTAAAGCAACTCCAGTGAATAAGCAAAGTTAAGTCCTGGCAGTTTTCAGGCTTCAGAAACTGCAGAAAACAAGCTATCTCCTTTCAGACCTCACTCACTGCCTTCATTAAGACTGCAGATGTTGATAAAATGGTCAGGATCTAATTTAACCCAGAATTTCCCACATTTTAAGCCAACAAGAAGGCTATCTACAATGAATGTTTAATTTATCAAAGACTTGTGGCTAGCAGAAAACAGATGGCAACCCTATATATCTCCTCCTGGCCTGGGGTGTGTTTAGGAGCATGGGATACCGGGATCTGCAGCCTCATGTGCCCCACACGGAGCAAAGTGGGGAGAGGCAGTAGAGCCAGTGTCTCCAACTCACCTACCTGCACTGCCCGGGTGGCAAACCCCAACTCTATGGCCCCCTTGATTCAACTTGTGTTTTTCTTAGGAGCAGGCAGTAGCAGGGCTGCTCAGATATACTGACAGGGATGGCTGGTCCTGGTTTGTATGGCTATGTCTGTTATGTCTCTATTGCACTGCTGAAACCAAGGAGATCTCCCTGGGTTAGCACTTGAGCTTGCTGTAGACAGGAAAACTAATTTATAAACCTTGCAAAACTAAATGGAAGGTGTTCAAACATCGTATTTCTTTTTTTTTTTTTTCTAGCATACAAGATCTTTAATCAAAGCACTGCAATAGATTGTTGAAGACTGTCATGAAAATGATACCACACTAAAAGATTTATATCAATGAGTATTTCTGGACTGTTTGATGAGACTTACTACATTTTTGGCATAAATCAAGGAAGAAAATGATATTTTAAGCTTAGTGATCAACCAGAAAAGACAATACTTTTCAAATCTTAATTTTGCATTTTTTTTTGAGATGAAATCCAGCCAGCTAACAATAAATATTCTTTATTTTGCACCTTAATGGTGCTTTTTAATTATATATTCCATTAAGCTGAATGCTAAACAAATTTTGTGGGTCAGATGATGAACAATTTGCAGGTGATTACTTGCTCAAGGCTTGTTTTGCATCCTGCTGAAGTTGAAAGAATTCTTTTCAATTACTTCAGTGGGTTGGGGACTAGGCAGTGAAGTAGTTTTATTTCAGCAGATGAGAGAACTCCATGTAAGAGACTAACATCTTGTATGAGAAGGGATTTGAATGTCTTATCCAACAAATAGAGCCATAATGGTTATTAATGCTGTAAATAGTATGGAACTAAAAATCAGCTGGCATTAATTTCACAAAATATTTTTTAACAAAAGAAATGGCAGTATGGTTGGCTCCAGAGAACATCAGTTTATCAGTGTCTACTCTGTTGCATTCAAGGTCACAGGAATGCTTTTCTATAATTAGGAGTCCACAAAGGGCTCATATTTTATATGTATATATGTAGACATACCTACATTAAAATATTTATATAAAAAATTCCAACTACCCTGCAATTATCACAATCAACAATAGGATTTTGTAACATTTATAGTTTTTCATACTCTTTTGTCAGATGCTGCCATGTGAGTATTTTAATCTCTGCCTTTAAGTGCAAAGCCTTTTATTTATACAGAAATATGAAATCAGTGGCAGTCTCTGAAATAAAGTATTACTCACTTGGGGGAAAATGACCTTCTTATAAAGATTGATGGAACAACCACCAGAAACTTAGAGAAATTATGTTTACCATTTTCTAAATGATAACAGCTTGAACCGACTGATCTTTTCGTATTTCAAATCTATTTCCAAGTCATTTGTAGCAGACCAAAGAAAACAAGTGCAGATAGATGTTTAATCGTGTGATGTTAAGTCATTATTCTCTAGCAATTTCCTGTCTTTTAAACATGTACACATTTGTGATATGACTCCCTACTGAGTAATGTAAATAACTTCTTTTTTATGATTATTTACATGGGAGCTTTATTTTTTTGTTGTTGTTAATGTTATTGTGGAAGCATTTTAAAGCACTACTAAAGACCAGGATCTTTTTGTACCAAAAATCTGTCCTCAATAGATATAAACAGTTTCTATTCCAGAGAGTTCACATTTGAAAGACTCAGTGTGCAGGTTGCAAGCATGTGGTCATCAAAATAAGAGGTAAGAAAAATAGCCTGTAATCAAGTATTCACTGGTCATTTGTAACCTGCTCCTTAAAGGTTAAAAAACATATACCTCTGAGAGGTTTAATACAAAATCATGTTCTTCTAACTCCACAAATTATTGCTGTTGTGGAATGTGTTATATAATGATCTACAGGTTCTTATCCAAAGAACATGTCTGAAGCCACCTTTTTCCATAAAACCTACCGTTCAGTACCAACCAGAATGCAATTTATTACAATGCTTAGAAAATAGCCCCATATTTTTTCTTACAGAAAAATCATCAAGGATGGCAGGCAGGCTCATAAGCCATAAAAGATATTTACCCAAAGAAGAAAATCTGCTAAGCATTTTTAGGTCCTTTTTGTGGGCAGCTAAGCACCACAAAGCCATTTGCTTACTTCCCTCTCCCTCAGTGGGACAGGGGAAGAGAAAAAGAAGAATAAAAGCAAGAAAACTTGGGGGTCAAAATAAAAGAAAAAACAAACAAAAGTTTAATAAGTGACAAGTAAGTAGAAGAATAGTGAAGAAAACTAAACAAGTGATGCAGAGGCAGTTACTCACCACCTCCTGTGGGTAGACCAAGCAAAAGATGACTAACAGCCCTAAAACTTCCTCTATTCTCTTTTATTGCTGAGCATTAAAACAAATGGTATGGGAGATCTCTCTGGTTAGTTCATCTCTTTGGTTAGTTTGGGTTATCTGTGTGGTTGTGTCTCCTCCCAGCCTATTGTGCACTCCCCAATCTATTCACTGGGGGGGCAGAGTGAAAAACAGAGGGGGCCTTGAAGCTGTGCAAACTCCGCTCAGCAAAAGCTAAATTTTAATGTGTTATCAGTGCTGTTTTGCTCAAAAAGCTAAAGCACAGCACCATATAGACTGCTATGAAGAAAATTAACTCTATCCTAACCAGGCCCCATATAGTCCTTTTAAATTTTCCCCCAAATCCAGTCTTAGCAGACACTGTGCATTGCTACAAAGGAATCTAAAGTATTCTTGCTTTTATAAATTTTGCCTGGAACTTCCAGATGTTCAGACAGCATTATACAGAAGACAAGAATACTGCTTTCCTCGTGGTGCCTCTTCTCTTTCTGGGGAAAAGCTATTCTTCTCTTCGTTGAAGTGTCTCTTTTTTTACAGGGACTGTAGTTACTGCTAACTTTACAATAACCGGTAGGTGAATTGTACTGCCTCTCTAAATAGTCTGATGTTTCACATTTTAATGTCTTGCTTGTAGGATGTGGAGGACACCAGGAGAATGGGGGATTCTTGTCTCCTTCCAGAAATCAGAACAGCTGTCATCATCTGATAGGCAGTACCTGACCTCACTGCCAGTCGAATTGGAAGGCAAACCTTCCCTTGACATGTGTGAACAGGATGAGACCCTCGATAGCCAGCACAGCCCTATAGTTGTCACCCCAAGAGACGCAAAAGTTTCAAAAGGTCAGGGAAGATTTTTGAGGCATACATTTTACACAAAGCCATGTCCCATTAGATCCCTGTTGCTAGGGAAGTTATACCAAGCTGTGCATGGAGCCTACAACTGCTGGAAAGTTCTTTCAGCTCAAAGTGATTCACAGGCATGAGGACTAATAAGAACATGGTGTATTATTAAAAATATCAGCTTGACAGGGCTCAGCAAGGGCCTGTAGGTAGCGTACCTCAGAAACAGGGAAAAAGCCTGACTCCATTAACTCTCTGCATCTGAGCCTTCTTATCTGCAGAGAGAGGCAGAGAAATTACATGAGGTTGAGATTTTAATGAGAAGAAGTAGAGGACTAATGAAATGCTAATGAGATCAACATAATCCAGTGTGTCACTGCAGGCTCTCAGTCCTTTCAAGCCTGGTAAACAAAATAGCAACCATTAATTTGCCTGAAGTGGATTCATGAATTTAGCAATGGAATTTAGAAAGCATTGAAAAATACCCTATGTGCTCAGCAGTGACACTCAATCTTGGTTTTTTTAAAAGATATTTCCCAAAGGTGGAAGTAAGGCCTCAATTTTCCATCTGCTGTGGACTTGCTAAGAAGGCTTCAGAGTCAGTCAGTTGCTACACGCAGACACACAGGTGACTAGATGGTTTGCACAGGGTTTCTACTCAGGTAACACATTTGTTGGGAAGGAGATCTGACAGAAAACTAGAGGTGGGTCGTGGGTTTTCATGGAAAATATCCGTTTGGAGAAGGGAGGTGGCTTTAAGTGCTGGTGCTGGGGGGTGTGGACTGGCTGCAAAACAAGGGCTTTTGCTTCACGTCCGCCAGGTTCATCCCTCTGCTTGAGGCCCGGCAAGCAGACGGGGCCTACAGGGAACGTTCAGGCAAGAGCTTTCATTTTGCAGAGCAACTTAACTCTGAGCCCAAATAGTCTGTGTCATAAGACCAGGCACCTAAGAAAGGTAGAAGTAGGTTGAAACAATTTTTACAGCTCTGTGACACAAAGACGATCTTTGTCTTACACAGGAGAGAACAAGTTTCAAGCTGTTCTGTTCTGCTTTGTTTTTTTCTACAGACCTCAGTAGCCTGCACTGCTCCTCAGGGATCAGTGGGACACGAGGCTATGGCTGCCACTCATCTCACTTCCAGCAAAAGGACTTGAATCCACAGAGGAACAATTTGAGTCAGATCTCTCCCAGTACAGAAACAACTGAAGGCACTACAGAATATGCCCAAAATTATTCTTTTGCGTTGCATCAGCTGACTTTTTTACGCACAGCTCCTGAAAAAAACTTTATATATGAACTTAACTTTAAGTCAGGTTTCAATTTTACTGTCCCTCACTGCTACATTTGCAAGTTTGGGCCATTGTCAAAGAGGGTTTATGACTTGATCTTCTAACCCAGAAAATAACACTTGCCCTAGCAGCTACCAAGGCTACTGTGCCTGACTAACTTTCCTTTGGATCCTCCATTTACAGCATCAAGTTAGGTATTCCAAATACTTGTTCCAGACAAATTGCTTTTTTCCCACAGGAAGAAGAAAAATACAGAGAAAGAAAATAAAAGCAATCATTCAGAGCATCTTCAGACATATTTTACCCTGAATCTGTCTTGTTCTAAGTTTTACTTTCTGTTCTTCCAAGATGGATATCTCTCTCCCGTTCAATACTTCTTTTCAGTTATACGTATATCACAATAATTTAGCATACATTTCACTAATCTTTGATTAATGTCTTTCCTTTTACTTAAATACCCATTAACATGAAATCATCACAGTAATTTTGGTTGAATCTCCATATCACTGACATACTGCTAATGAAAACAAGATTAGCATCTGAAGCTTTCAAGGGATGATTGCTGTACTATTTGGATTCTTTCCTGACAAAGCAGACTGTCTACTTCTTTTAAATGAGAAAAAAAAGCATTGCGTACTTCCAACCAGAATTCCACACTCCTTTATGTGCAGAGTCCCAAGTCAGTGCACAATTCACAAGTGTTAGGAGTTCAGTATTTGGATGAAAAGTGTGCTCAGGTTGCTGTTGGACATGCTGACCAGTATCTGTCTGTCATGCTGACCAGCATTACTTTATTATTTCTTCATTTTTTCCCAACTGATATGTATGTTTCCATCATACCTTGTCTTCTATCTGGATTTCAAAGAGTCTGAGGCAGGGATTGCCTCTTACAGAAACACAAGTAACAACATATATTTTCTTCTAAAATTCCTATTCTGAAACAAATTTCACATTCACTTATATGGAACCACATGCAAATTACATCCATTCTAAAATGTTCTTTTCAGTAAAAATAGTGCTCCATATGCCTTTGTTGATTTAGTTACCTGCTGTATTAAAAACAAGTTTCCAGTGCCAGAATTCAGTGACTGGCCATGCATTTGTGTTTATAGCAAAAACTTTCAAGATCCACTGAAAATCTCAAAGGCAGAACTGAGAATGACAAAAAATAACACTCACAAAGTCCCTCTATCTTTGTTTTCTCATACATAAAATGAGAATACCACTGACTTGATAAAACTACTACGCCAATCTTGAATTTATCAGTATTTGTAAAATATGTCAGGACTCCAAAATGAAGTTCAGTTAAAATAGTTACCTTAGGAAAGGTTGATCTTTTCTTGTCTTCTGCTAATATTGTCTCAGAACTAGAATAATGTAATTTTAACACTGAAAGACAATTTGTACATGAAGCATTGTTTCACTACCCTGTGCTGCATTAGCACCTCTGTCCCTTTCCTTATGAGTTCTGTGATCTGCTTGGACATACAGGTATGGGCTAACATCAGCTGCCCTAGACGTGGAAAAAGAGAGAAAAGGAATTCATAGGGATCCATATGCTGCTGTTTCTGGCCAGGCAGCGTCTGCACAAAGGAACTCAGATGCTTTTGCTTTGAATGCAAATTGGGTCAGCTGCCGAAGTTATCCCCTGATACCTCTGCCGAGGCTTTGCTGCTGCTGCTCCCTCCTGCTAGGTAGATTCATCTCTTTCAGATATCAGTGGGAGAGGACCACTGTCTCAGACAGAGAAAAGGTCGTCCTTATCCACCTCTTGCCCTTACTCTGATTGCCACTGACCCTGTTTTTTTTCTTAAGTGTTAATGAGGACTGACCTGTATTTTCCTTTGGGCGGGGTCTGATATTCATAGAACAGTGTGTGCTGTCCCTGTGCTTAGCCTAGTTTAGCATGGTTGATTATGTCATGTATTTATAGGCTTTGCTACTCTCCTTACAGTGTTTAATTCAATGAAAATTACCTGAGGTTCACTTTGTTCTCTATACAGTCTATCTGACTTGTATCCTGCAGTTAAAAACCACTGCTCTTTGCTGAATCTGTCTTTCTTCCTGAATTATTAGAATGTCCACTTCACACACCCACCACCATGATTCTCGGCCTGAATACTCTTGTGCATGTTGCTTAGCACAAGCATATGAATAGTTCTACTGAAGCAAAAGCTTAAGTTACAAACAATTATAATGCAGTATTGGGGCTGTTTGTAGATTATTAGAATTCTGTCTCGTAGGAGTATGATGTCACTAAACTCCTTGGCTTGCTTATCTGTACCTCATTTTACTTGTTTGTAAATGAGTCTCCATCTTATATGGTCCACATCACAGTAATATCTCAGCAGCATTATTAGAAGTTTTATGCAGTCCAAGTAAAGTGTATGGATCTCTAAATAGCATCATGTGCATCTTAGATATTTAGTAGTTATAATTATAACAGAAACACCAGGCTAAATTTCACAATAATTCTACTAGTTTAAAAACACTGAAATATTTTCCCTGCCTCCAAGGTAATGCAGAGTGGGGTACTAAGGCAACTCCTGAAAACAGCTGAACAGTAAAATAAACTGTAAAGGTAGGGAGCAGAAGAAAGAAGTTTGAGGAGCAATTGGTGAAGACAAAAAGAAGAAAAAAAGGCAATTTAGAAAGCAAATTCAAGTGTAGTTCAACTTTAGTCAAGGGGAAAGAGGGAAAATTAAGAAACAATATGTTACTCATCTAGATTTTTATTAGATCAAAGGCCTACATTTTAGTTCTTTTATTTTGTAAGGTCCTCTGTAGTTGACGGGAAGAGAGAGCTACTATTCCAATGTGGATCATACATCCTTGAAATCAATGTCTAAAATATCATCCTTTTAACATCCTTTTCTCTGTTTCCCTCCATCAGTGGATCAAGGACAATGTCCTAGTTTTTGTTACTCTCACAGTGACAATGGTACAAGCTTCTCCTTGCAAGGATTTCTCAGATTATTCTTATGTCAAATATTCATATAGAGCACACCAGGACTGTACTGCTAATGAGCTGGAGAAGAACCAGATGTCATTAAAATAAAAGGAAAGAAAAGAAAGGCACTACGGGGGCTTTTGTAATTTTTCAGAAGGGTGGTGGATCTGCTGAGTATTTATGGTAAAGGTCAACATCTAAGTATACTGTTTATAAAATATTTTCCACAAGAAATTTTTTTTTCCATTTTCCAGTCCTAGATACAAAATGTGAATGTTTTCACAAAACCTGTGGTATCTTCTTGTTTGATCACTTTTTAAACATCAGACTTTACTCAGATAAATGGTACAGCCAATAAGAAGATGGAGTTCGGAGACCACATTGGCTGGCTTGTAAGACATGGGAGGAGAAACCTACCATTGGAGATGAGATTCGGAGCTCACACCCCAAGAACTACAACAGCCTTTAAACTACCTTCGTAGTCTTCCAATCTGGGGATGTTCCGCTACATGAATAAATGGTATCAAGTAGAAAAAGCCTGAGAAATGAAGCTTGGCCTGAGAAGTCCAGATAGCCCTGAGAATTAAAGCTGTAAGTTCACTGGTTGTCTAAGGTCAGCAGCACTGTTAGAAGTACCCTCAGCAGAGGTGCCATATCCATCCTCTCTTGCCCCATCCTTACCAAGCACCCGGCTCCCAGACTGCATTAGGAATGTCTTGCATCTTCCTTACTTAGTGCTGGAAGATTCGTCCTCCCAGCAAAGCCTGTCCACAGCCCACAAGGGGGTCCTGGAGGCAGGCACTTCTCTCTGGATTAAAGACACTGTATCTAACCTGGAGGCACCAAGTACCTGAATATCTCCCAGGAGGTGTGCCTTTAACCCACAAATGCCAGCACCACCCATGCCTACAACGCAAAATGATGCTAAGGGTATAGATTTGCTGAGAATTCATAACTACTTTGTTTCTTGAAGAGTCGCAGTGGTAAATGAGACAGGCTTGGCTCTGTCCTGTGACTGCAGGACTCTTCAGGCCTCAGCTAACCTTACCAGGAGAGCCCAAAGCACAGCAGATGCCTGCAGGGTGACATGTGTCCTTTGCCTTCACACAGGAGGGATTTGGTGATAGGGAGGCACAGCATGACAGTCACAGACTGGCAGGCTCCAGGGCTGTTTCTGCTGCTCTCACCAAAAGACAGGAAAGGAGATATGCTGATTTCAATGCCAAGCCCCCCCTTGGAGAGCAACTGAGTAGTGAGGGTGGCAAGATGGAGGCAGGAACAGCTCTGTGTGGTTCAGAGGTGATGGAAATGGCCAGCACTGGCTCATGTAGCACATGTAAATTATTTCCTTCCTTGATACTCTTCCTACTTTTAGACGTTTTAATTTCCTGTAATCTTTGCACAGTCACATGTGGGCAAGTAAACAGATTGTTTTGAATCAAACAGCTGTATTGAGTTATTGCACTGTTTAAAGCAAAGCTTGAACATGCTCTTAACTACGTATAGGGACTGGATGTACTGGCAGATACAAATAGGTACATATATCCTTTCAAATTAAAACATCCACAGCAAGCAGCAGACTGGTCAGCAGGCAGGTCAGCATCTGGCCATTCGACTCCTCCTGGGTTTGTGTGCAGAGAAGGCTGGGACTGTGCCTCAACTGTGTGAGGGAATGGGCCTGGGAGGCAGCCGTCCCCAAGGCAGGAGGGGATAGACCACCTCTCTAGTTGACACTACTCTGCTTGGTCCTTGCAGCACTGCTGAGTGAGCCATGACCATCTCCCATTTCTTGAGCTGCCCCTGGGGCTGCTGGGGCTCCTGGGGTGATTTGGGCAGTGCTGGGAAGCTGTGTCACTCAAGGCAGCTGTTTTCCAGCCTCCCGTGCAATGGGGCTTGCGGGGCCTCGCCCCTCCACGTTTTTCCCACTTCTTCTGCCATGTATCCTTGGCAAGGCAATGAATGTTTTCTTGCCCAGATCCTGTGCTCTGGGCCAGAACATAAACAACCTATAACAGAAGATAAAACGGACACTTCACAGGCTGGAGCTCCCAAATTCTCACAACAGTTTTTACTCCACAGTTGAGGCCAGAGCAAATTGAAGGATTCAGGGAAATATCCTAAAAACATAGAGCAGGTAAAACTGGTTTTGCACTCAGAAGCTCCTGGTGGTCAAGGTCACCCACTGTTTGAATAACATTTCTGCCTTTTCTTGACATGAGGCACAATCTCAAACACATTGTTTTTCTATAAATTCTTCTTTCTGCTTGAAAGGCGTTTCAAGGACCCCAAATATGCTTATTAAATGAAAAGCATGAGAAGTGGAAAGCCATTATCCCCTTGTGAACTGGTCTGGAAAAATATGCACATGAAATAAGACTATGGAAGAAGCCAAAGGAAGTTATGGTCAAGATCAAGTAATATTTTTTATTAGTTTGACTTTCGTTGTCATTTTTGAGTTTACTGCCCTTTGCAATTTTCACAGATGAGGTTGAATCTTCTAAAATTCCCTGAATTTCTACATCATGCTTCACTGAACATTTCTACAAGGAGGCAAGGAACAAAATTACAATTGCATTTCTAATTATCTGATGGCACAAGAGAGATCTTCTGCCTGCATTTACCTCTGTGCTATGTCCTGACTGCCCCTGACCTGAAACAATCTTAAGAGAAAAGTCCAGTTAGCCTCCCTGATAAACAAACAGCACTTTGAAAAACAAGTTCCAGGTTCCCCCTATGTATATTCCCTAGGTTAGTAAGTCGAGTATTTTGAAAACAAACTGAGCTACAATAAAAATATACATCTATATGTGTAGCTGTTTCTGCAAGTAACTGTCTAGGAATGATGTGTTCTGCAAGTGATATATTGAAAATAAGCAGTGTGGCTAAGTCCCTATGCTGACAAAAACCCAACAGTGTTAGATAGGAAAGCAACTTAAAAAAAAAAAAAAAAAAAGGACATTAAAAAGGAAACAGGTGGCTTGTTCCAGGCTTGCCAAGAACATTTTGGAGCCTTGAGAACATGTACTCCCCTGCTTGGCTGAGCGCTGTTTCTGTCTCGTCCACTGAGTGATTTCTTGTCTTTCCCACAGCTTCCTTCTGCTGCCTGCAAATAACCTGGTCTCTGCTCATTTTATCTGTTCCCTGGGGATGGGCCTTGCCATTTGATTCTCCACCTTTCCTCTTCTTGGTGTCAAATCTTCCTGGTTTGCAGTTGCCAGGTGCTGATAGATGATTCTCCTTTGTGTACTCTCACCTTCCCCATCTCCCGTGCTCTCCACCCCAACCAAATAAGTCAACACTTTTCAAGCATTTTACTTTGTGGTTGAAAATGCTGCAGTTTCTTTGTGATACATTGACAGTATTGGTGAGTACAGATGCTCAGGGCAATCATGAGTGAAGGTATGGTCTTCCTTAGCTCACATATCTTCCTTCTTCATCACTGAAAACCAGTCCAGCACTTACAGAAAAAATTATCTTTTCTTTTTACTTTAGTAGAAGTACCTATGTGTCCCTTGCACTGCAGCTAGTCCTCTGACTTTAATAAAAGCTGGATACTGGTCCTCATTCCT
Source organism: Leptosomus discolor (assembly GCF_034619465.1). Taxonomy (NCBI): domain Eukaryota; kingdom Metazoa; phylum Chordata; class Aves; order Leptosomiformes; family Leptosomidae; genus Leptosomus; species Leptosomus discolor. The sequence continues at coordinate 66,311,040 of NC_141392.1, forward strand.
CATCCATGCTTTAGAAGTCTGGTTCATTCTAACTGGGAGTGTTACAGTGAATTACAGCATTGTCAGATATTTTTATACATTTTCTTGCTCGGTAGAAGACCACATATTGCCTGAAATGCTTATATACTCCCAGAATTACTGCCATAAAATCTCTACCATACTTTATTAATACAGAAGTAGTGCTTTCATATCTCTTTGTATTTCTTAAACGTAAGTGAACATGTGTGGGCCAGACAACATTGTGCAGTGAGTCCCATGCATCCAGGACACGTTAAACTCCAAAACATTTGTGCTATTCATTTCTGCATGTGCAGTATCTGTCCATTTGGGATTTCCAGATGTCTGGAGCCTTGCCACAGCTACTCCTTCATCAGGGCTGCTGGACATCTGGAAATTCCAGACAAGTGGCAAAAGCCCATTTTATGTGGACAACATTTCTGGGGCGAAAAAAAAAACATTTGCAGAAACCCAGATGTATGTATGCAACTTATCCAGAAACCTTAGACAAGGTGAGGATACTTTCAGTGTAATAAAACAGAGAGCATTTAAAAAAAAAGACAACTAGCTCCTACTGAAGGACAATAGCAGATGAGTGCCAAATTCCTCTTTGAGCCTCTCAAAACCTACTTCATATTTCGTTTTCCCTTGGCTTTATTAAAGCTCCTTTTGTTCCATGCATTTTGCCTAAACAGACACTCTCAGTAACTTGTTTCCTTCCCTCTTCACTGTGAAAACATTTCTGGGTATCACATTATACAATACACTTTAAAGCTCCCATGCTTACCTCTCTCTGCATGTTCACCTCTAGTCCTGTTTTGCTGGCTTTTTCTTCTCCCGTGGCTTCATAACTTATGCTTCTCAGGGGACCAGTAGGCTATTTCTTACTGACACACGACTCACTGCGTGATATGGTGTGTATGTCTTTATAGTACTGCTATACAAATACTTGATATGAGCTGTGCATTGATTATGAAAGTACAATTGATCAGGCAATTGTTTCAAAACCAAACTAGGCCTACATCACTCCTCAAATTATTTTCTAGAGATCATGAACAGATTGTGAACTGAGTTTAATTCATGCTAAAAAGAAGTGTGGTTAAAGGGAGCATTCGTGCTCAGAATATTTGGGATGACTGAATATGCATGGACACTTTGCTATTACTGTGGGATAAATCTAAATCCTGATTAATGGATATAACTTCTGTGGTCAGAATGATAAATTAGACAGTAAGATTGCAGAGAAACTGATTTAAAAAAAAATATGGACCCAGAGGGAAAACATTTACATCCTGGAATCATGAAAGGAATAACAGAATGCTGGATGTGATTTTTGGCCAGATGGTTTGCAGTTAATTTGACATACTTGACCTGTAAATTAACAGTTAATCAGGGACATAAGATCACACTAACAGTTAGGAAAAAGAATATAGATAGTTAAAATGTAAGCAGTATCAGGTTTAGGAAAGTAGGAATTATTTCAGATCACAATCCTGTTAAGACTTATACCTGGAATTAATGTCATGAGTTACTTACAATGCCTGTACTAAAGGGTCTTTTCAGATAGTTAATTCTGCTACTTACAGGTTGGTAATCTGTGATGAAACTTTTGTTACATTGTCTTCTATGACTATAAACCTATTCTATTCCTCTGTTCAGTTTTTATATGGGCATGTACACTATGAATTAGAGATTTGACCAGCAATTTTTCTTGCAGGCATTATGGATCAAAGTACAGCCATTTATAAGTTCCTCACCATTCTTGCTGGAGGCAGAATTTCCTTTAACGTCATGAAACTATTATGAGGAATCACAGGTAGAAAAAACTGTCCAAGAGAAAAAACTGTGGCCATATTGTAAGAGAATAAATAATTGCAGGCAAAGCTGCCTGTAGCCTGGACAAAGTATGAGAAAATTAGATTTAGGATTAAATTGTCAATAAATCAAAGAATGTTTGAAAACTGAAATGAGTTCCTTAATTGTATATGAGCACTGGACAATGTAGGTGAGTGTTGCTATTGCCCGCAGTAGGTTGCTTTCTACGGTACAAGTAAAGTGGCTTGGTCTTTATTGAGGTTCACTAAGGTTTTATTGAGGCTTAAGTCCCATAATTAAGGTTTTTATAGTATTAAGATGGAAAGGAAAGGCACTCTGAGGAAAGTTAATCTTTTAATGAAATATATGATGAAGTTCTCTAGCTGATGAGTTGATGGAAATAATGGATTCCAAAGCGGGTTTCAAATGGATTTCAGGTGGATTGAAATAATGTTAAAAAGGGGGGGGAAAGTCTATCTTATCCAAGAATACATGTAATCTCTATTTTAATGCATAATAGCTGTTCTAACCCAGACGTTACCCTTCCACAATCTGACTCATTATTGTATGAAAATGAACACCTCGAAAATGCTAAGTGCTGTATGAAATCAGGTAGTATTTACATTTTGAGTGGCAAAACCTTCAGAAAGAAAAAAATTTCTCTCCAGATCTTTATTAAATCACACATCTGGCCATGTTAGGAAAAGAAATATAATAGTTATGCCTGTATAATTCTACCAAAAAAATATGAGCTTCTTGTCTTGGTTTGAAAAGACAGGTGTCTGTGGAGGAAGGCAGGAGCCTCCCTTGAAATGGAGAGTGCAACCCCCTTCCCTCCAAACTATTATAATTTTGAAATTAACGGGCCTTCAGGCAAAGATATGGGGAATAGGAATAACAGTTCTTTACTAATATATATATATATATATATATAAAAAACACAAGGCAGGGAAAAACAAACAACCCACTGGTTTACACTGACAGAGTCAGGAATACAACCTGACACCCTGTTAGGGTGGCAGTAGCAGTCCGATAAGATGCTGGCTGCAGTCCTCCTGAAGCGATGGATGTAGTTCTGTGGAAGCAGCGATCAGGTAAAAGAGTCTGGTCTTCCTCCGAAGGTCCAGTGGTCGGCAGGTAGCTCTTGTCCTCTGGAACTCCAGTGGGGGGAAAAGCTCCTCTGGGAATCCAGTGGAAGAAAGGCGGCTAGGGTGTTCAAAATCTCCGTTTTTATTTGGCATGGACTGCTTGGCTCCTTCCCCCCCCCCCCCCCCCCCCCCCCGGGCGGAGCATCTCACAATGGGATGGGGAGTCGTGAGGCAGTTCCTTGATGGGCCATTAACAGGAGATAGCCCAGGAGCGAGTTATCGATGGGTCAGGCGATAAGGCATTGTTGTGCCCAGTAACAGGAGATAGTCCAGAGGGGGGAGGCAGGGAGCACCGCCCCACCTGGTCTCAACAGCTCCTGAAGATGGTAATAGAATATATTTTTTTCTTTTGGCACATTTTACACTGTAACCCAGGACACTTCTTTATGGCCATTCTCATTTTCAGGAATTAAAAGCCTTCTTCTCAATCGACAAGTAAAATCCCATGTCCTGCTAACCTGTATTCACTTGAGAAAGCAAATGGGATTGCTAGAATGAGTAAGAACTTGCATTATTGGACACTGAAGTCTTTGACTGATAGATTTTTAACATTTTAAAACTCCATTTGAAGGATCTTTCACTGTAACACATAGTTTTGGGAAGTAAAATGTGTTTTCAATCCATTGCTTATTTCTCACTGAAAAATTGTTCCGTATGAAGGGCAATTTTCTTTCTACTTAGAGTGAAAAATAAAGAGCAGATGAAAACAATTTAGCTCCTTGTTTAAGAAATCCCAGTTGTCACATTCAGTTGTTAGTTTTAGGGGTAAAGGTGAACTTTTAATTGCAATTCTTGAAGTGTAAATTTATAATTTTAGTTTTGTAGAAGACTACAGACCCTATATAATAAATAAAGAGTTTAATTTGTTTTCTTATAGATGTTAAATCTATTTCTAAAAACATTTTCCTGAAGGTCATATCTTGTCTTCAACCTGATTCAACTGGTTTGAAATGTTTCCTCCCAAATTGCTACTCTTCACAGTTCTATTGACTGGCACAGTCATTTACCTGTCTGAAAAGCATGGTGGATTTGACAATGGAAGACTGTATTTCTTGTTCTTGTTCTGTTGAGTGATATTGATCATGGCATTTGGAAGCAAAATGCTCCTTCATCCCTCATAATTCTTTTCTCCCATATATTTTCTCAGGTTTTGGTTTTGGGTTCACCTACACAACATAATGCAGTGCCTTAGAAGTATATCCAAGCCAACTTGGGCACCAAGGGCACAGGCCCTGCTAAAAAGATTGCCCTCATCTTTCTTACAGGCTCCCTTGAAGTACTGCAAGGCTGCAATTAGGTCTACTCAGACCCTTCTCTTCTCTAGGCTTAACAACCCCAACTGTCTCAGCCTGTCCTCACAGGAGAGGTGTTCCAGCCCCCTGATCATTTTTGTGGCCCTCCTCTGGACTTACTCCAACAGGTCCATGTCTTGCTTGTGCTGTAGACTCCAGAGCTGGACACAGTACTGCAGGTGGGTTCTCACCGGACTGGAGCAGTGGGGGAGAATCACCTCCCTCAACCTGCTGGCCATACTTCTTTTGATGCAGCCCAGGATATGATTGGCCTTCTGGGCTGCAATTGCACATTGCTGGATCATGTCCAACTTTTTGTCCATTGGTATCCCCAAGTCCTCCTCTGCAGGGCTACGCTCAATCCCTTCATCCTCCAGCCTGTGTTGATACCAGGGCTTGCCCTGACCCAGGTGCAGGACCTTCACTTGGCCTTGTTGAACCTCATGAGGTTCACATGGGGACATTTCTCAAGCTTGTCCAGGTCACTCTGGGTGGCATCCCGTCCCTCAGGTGCATCAACCGCACCACTCAGCTTGGAGTCATCGGCAAACTTGCTGAGTGTACATTCAATCACACCATCTATGTCATTGATGAAGATATTAAATAGCAAAGGTCATCTCTGAAGGATGCTTTTCAGTACAATAAGTCCAAGTCTTTTGTTGCTAATGGTGACTGCAGTGATTGTATTGCTCTTGAAGTCAAATGGTCCCAGGATGCCACTTCTTTTGTGGGGCTTTTTTGGCTAATCTGTCTTATGCTAGTCCAAGAAGAGAAGGGAAAGCACAAGCTGTTTATGGTATCTTGAAGTTCTCTTGGCACCATCAGCGTGAACCCGTTCGTCTGTTTTCAATTTTGTGCAGTATAGGAAGAGTATCTTCCCTTCTTTCCCCCCAAATGTTGTTGGCCACTGTTAGTGACAACCAGCACACTTAAGTCAGCAGATATTTTGCTATATTTGTTAAAGCCACTCTAATGTTAGCTCTGTGACTTCAAGTGATCTGGCCTCAGGAAGAAGGCAGTGTTCACGAAAAGTCCGTTTTTCAGAATTCACCTTTCTAAGACACACATTAGTACAGAAGTGCATGGAATATAAAATGTGAAAGTAAACTGTTACAACAAGGAGATAGGAACTCCTGTGCTTGCTGAGCCTTGTGCTGATGTTTCCTTTTCTGACACTTATAGCAGTGCAATTATTCTGTTGCTTTGAGAATGGCAGGAAGCTTGACTCATCCACTTTAAGTCAAATATTCTCCTTGACCTGTCTAAAATTTGTTTAGGTGGAAATATAATTTCTTATGCTTGATTTCAGTTTCTCTGCATAAAAAAAAATTGCAAACAGTCTGACTTCAATTTGGAAGAAATTAAAAGTAAAAAAAATATCCCCGAAAGACGACAACAACTTTGTTCAATATTTTTAAAATTATCTTAGTCTCTGTAATGGCTGATAGGATACACACATGCAGCCAAATATAGTCTGTAAACTCAAACAAGTTCATAATGTGCCCATGCTGTCATGAATGGCTACAAATGAAACTAATTCAATGGCTTTGATTCATTCTGTGGAACCAGAAACGGAATAATGAAAAAGAAAATATTCAGGGTGTGTTACACCTGTATGCAAGATCAGCACCTGTAACATAACTGGGCTAATTATGAAGCTATGGAAGTGTATGTTTGCTGATAATAGGTTGGAAACAAATCTTTCTCTGTGCAAACCATCTGTATGTATTGCTCCAACTCAAGACTTCAAATGACTGCAAAAGAAATAACTTTATATTAAAAAAACATTTGTTGCTCAATAAGCTTTGGAATACTCAGGAGTTATAAATGTCCTTTTGCATCAAACAGGACATTTAATAAAGTATGGTGATGTTCGCTGCAGGTCTGGCTATTAAACAAACTTCCATTTGCAGTAGGAGCACTCTAAGTTACAGCCAAACCAAAATTTAATTAATGGAAGTCTTGTTAATTATCTTTTATCTTATGGCATTTCTTCTTAAACAATCTAAAATAGCTATACCTTGCAATGGCATTGGCTGGAGTTGGAATTGTTATGCAGTCGACATGTGTTAGCTGCATTTTTACACATATGTTTACACCGAAATTATTTCTAGCAAGAACCTGGTTTAGACCTGACCAGAACCTTAGAAATGACATTTTAAGCAGCTCGAGGATCTGTCTACTGATGAGCTGATCAGGCCATATCTAGAACAGACAGGCAGGACCGCGCAAGGTGATCTGTTTGCCATATTATAGGCAATTGCAATTCCTGATTTGTTTACCTGTCTGAGGCTAGATCTGGTGTGTCTTGGGGATCTCTCAGAGTGTTAACACTGGGCTTCAAAACCACATCACAGTTATTATGTAGTGAAATTTACCTGTTAAACATTTCCTGTAGCTCCCAGGAGGGCTATTAAAATCGGCTTGCAGTTACAGTGTTGCTATGAAATACTGTCCAGAGGGCAAGTCAGCAGCATATGCATTTACAGATAGTTTTTGAATGAATACAGCTATATCGCTTAGTGATTCATCACTACAGTAGTTCAAACATTTATGTTACCTAATCAGATGAATCTTAAGATGAAGGCAAATGCCTCACATTCTAAACAGATTTGTTATCAGAACTATTTCATGGGATCATGAACAAGGCTTTAGAAATTTTCTTCCAGGTATTTAAATATGTTATCTAACATTTCTTTTTAACCCTGATGCAAATCTTTGTTGTCCATATATTTATCCAAAATCTTTTGTAGATTTGACACAGAATGAAATGTCATATATAAATAAAGAATAAGAACAAGCAAGATACCTGACGTTGCTGATGGGTCAGCGACAGCCCCACTAACCACTGCTGATCTTTAGCATCATGAGATTCTTGTAGCAAGACACCAGTTCTGTCTCTGTGAATGAAGTTAGTCCTGGAAACTATGGTCTCTGAAAGCAGGTGTCTGTCCTAAACCCCTTTAACCCCATAGTCATCTATCCTGGTCTGAGTTTTGCTTAATCAAAGTAAAGGGGGATGGCAGATCCCAGAAACTTGGAAAGGTGGATATAGGGTCAGAAATGTCTCCATGGAGCCTTCAGCAGAGCCAAAGCTTGTTTGTGGAGGTGAAGCTTTGTGTTCAATCATGGTATAAGCACTGGGTGACAAGGGCTCATAGTGGGGGAGTAGTGATGCGTAAAGTATAAATAAGTGTTTTATAGAAGTAGTGAAAGGAGAGGTAGGATTGCAGTGTGACAAGTCAGGGGAAAGGAAGACGAAGAAGACTGTACTGGTTATAGTGAAAAGCAGGGAGGGAGGAAAAAGAAGAAAGAAGAGTAAAATGATAAGCAAGAAGGGGACACCAAAACTAGGGAGACAGACATTTTCATTTAATTTGATGCAATAGAGGATGAGAAAAATGTGTTATTTCCCATTGATTTACTCATGCTCTATCTCCATGACCTGAATCAATATCATTTATAGCTCAAATATTCAAAAGGATATTTGACATACAATTTCACTTGAGATTACAGTGAATCTGACAAATCAAGAAAAAGGTATACAGGTTTTTGTGGGCTGTTGGCAATAGCTTTCCTAGACCATGTGTTGGCTACATGGCTAAGCTGGATGTACCCGAGGGAATAACCTGAAAAAAGGCATGAAAGGACTAGAGCAAAGCAGATGAGCAGATAGATTAGTCTTGACGAGGCTGCACATGCAAAAACATGTTGGTACGCTTTTTCTTAATCCAAATGATTCCTAAACCATATCAGGATATAGATTAACAAAGCTACTAGCCAGCCTGCTGACATAGCTCCTGCTCAGGAGTGAAATCCCTCATCAAATCATAACATTTAGAAAGGCTCCTAGAATTTATCCTGTGTCTGTAACATTTGGACACTGATTAAACAGGATCATCAACCAGGATCATCAGCATCCAGTCATACAGAGCAACATTTTCAAAAATTAAATCAGTTTGATTCGCAACAGATGAACTTGTGATGCAAACTGAAGAAACAAGCACTAGCAAAGAGCCTAGGACAGACACATGGGCTCCAGCAGCGACGTTTGAAATACTGTATCATCAACTAGAACAGAAATAATTTTTTTAATGTACTCCTAGTAAGTGTCAGGAAGATAATACGCATCCAAAAAGGTATATATTTTCTTTTACTAATTATGTATAAAACACAACAGTCATTGCACTGATGTGTAATAAACAATTGTTATGAAACAAGTTTTTTAATAAACATGTATGTCAAGGATTTTTGGGTACTTAGATTACTCCTGCTTATGTTTCGCGCTACAATGCTCAATGCAGAGCCAACTGTGGGGTTTATCTTCACCCCTGCCATCTGTATGATGTTTTGAAATGATCACTCTGTGCACATGTGTGTGTGTGTGTGTGTGTGTGCACGTGTGCATGGAAGGACCCTCTGGTCACACCCTTACTGGTTTCAGAGGCTTTTAATGTACATCTGTAAGAGGAAGCTGAAGGTGGAGTTCCTTCGGGAAGGTTCACCTGCTGTGGAAACCATTTGGAAGTTGCTTGGTTTGAAAGGGGCCTCAAACCACTTTTTTAATGTGTTGTAATATTTTCTTTTTTTTTAATTATTATTTTTATTTGATTTTTCATGCAGGGATGGAAGAAGAGAAGGTTCTACTACGAATAAATGAAGACTGTCTTCAGTTGCTACATGGTGCAAGTTTTGCATTTTTAAGGTTTTGCATGGGCTCCCAGGAACTGCAATCTACTGTCAAACCTGCTCCTCACGTAAGTGACTTCTTCACAGTCTGTGGATGATGTGAGCACACAGACTTCCCGTGCCTTTGATGTCAGTGCCTATGGGTTGTATGAAATAGCCTTGGTTTAGGATTCCCTTCTGGGAGGGCTTGCATAGTTTCCTTAGGATTTCATGCATCTAGTTCTCACTGGAATTTGACAGAAAACTGGTTGCTCATTCAAATGTTCAGTGTAATTAATTCATCCTACAGTTTGTACTGTACAGCACTTCTGTAAGTTCAGGTGCAGTGGGCTACAGATATAAGTATCATTCTAGGTGTAGTAAAGTATACTAGAGTATGTTATAGAATTATTTGAACATGCACAAAAATTGACCAATACTTTTGTACGATACAAATTTCAGTGAAAGTAATTATTTCTGTGTGCTTGTGTATTTCTTATGTTTCCTTGTATATGTGCCTTATGTGCATATATTATTTTGTCTTAAGCTCTTAACAGGTGCTGATCTTTAATAATTAAGTTTTCACTCAATAATTTACACATGTGAGACAGAGAAGGATTCAGCAAGGGTATTTATTATGCCCTTAGAATAGAACAGGTGAAGTTAAAACAATTATAGTTTTAACATTTGGCACTCCTTCGTGCAGAAATAATTCTGGTTCTTTCTCTTTCTCCTGCTCTGCCTCTGTCTTGCTTCTGTACGATACTGTGAGGGTTAAATGGCTATTGCAATGGGGGCCCCATTCTTAGCACTGCCCAAAGAAATCTTCCAGCTAAATGCTACCTAACAAGTGTATGCAAAATGTAATAGAACCCTCTGTGGGCATAAAGATGGACAGTCTAATAATTCTGTTCACTATAGCCTGATATTTTCACCCAGACTGTACTTGGGCATGCTTCACTTGGTATTAGAGTTAGCAACTTGTTCCAAATATTTGCTGAAAAGACATCAAATGACTTTCTTGTAGCAATGTTTTACTACTTGTTAGCGATTTGCATTGTATGCAGGTTTACCTGCCATTAATTCTTTTTAGAAAGAGGAAAATACTCAGTATTCTGTTAGAGTGTAATTGGATGAGCCCTAATTTATGACTTAGGAAAAAGAAAAGATTGGCCTACATTGTAATGCAAAAGACTAGATTCCACTCAATTATGCTGATATAAATCCACTGTAATTCCATTAGTCAATGAAGTTTTTCCAGATTAATGCCAAAATGACTGAAATTCAAATGCTTCCCGTAATTTCTATTGTCATCTTGAAGAAAAAGGCAAAGTCCCTTGGTCTTTTTCTTTCTTCTCAGACAGTTTTCAAGGAGAGACTGAGGGAATGTTAGGCAAAGATGAATAGTACATCACTACAGGGATTTTTATTACAAAAAGGCAAAATTTTTGGATCCCTATACAAGAATGTGGAAATACCACATTTCTACAATTTTTGTCAGGGAACTATCCTCCTGCTCTACAAGAGAGACCTGAGCAGAGCACTGGAAACAAGCTTGTTAGGCTGGGGATAGGCCCAGTGGGCTCAGATCACACCTTCATTTTGCTCTGCTGTTTCCCATATGTAAATTCATATGCTTGCCCTTTCTCCAGGTGTAAGTATGCAGTACCACTCCTACTGCTTCCTACATGTACCTAGAGCTGACCAGGCACCAAAGGCTGATGATTCAAGGCCTTTTTCCAGATACTCATCCACTAATTAGATGTTTGCCACACTTTTCTAAGCCACTAACCCAGGAGCTGTCCAATTATATTTTTCTAAATCAATTACAAGCAATAAAAAAAGGTGAGATTATGGCTGTGTTTCAATTATGATGAATAATTCCTTCGGTATGACAGGGTACTTAGTCCTGAAAAACTGAAAAGTACTGTTATACATAGAAATGCTATATTGCCTTTATTGTGAAGAGGTAAATGACATTCTACTGCCTAAGGAGAAGGATTTTGAAAACTGGGAAATAGTTCCAAAGAATATTTTAAATTTAATTATGCTTTTAAAATGTATTTTATCAAACATATATCTGTTTGGAAGAACTTTTCAAATATGAAGCACGCTTCTGCAATCCATACCAGAAAGTTTGTGTGCACATTTTAGAAATGTCAAGAACCTCTGCAATGTAGTAAGTATAGCTGGAGCAAAATATAGCATCATGCTTGAAGTGACATGTTTAAGTCTTTCTCAATTATACACTTCTAGGGAGAAAAAGGAGCCTTTAAAAAAGACTTTTACAGTATATCTAAATTACATCAAATGAATGCTCAGGCTGTCTGCTTTCTTCATGGCAATCATGTGTTGCTTTATCAGGCAGTCGTATAAATTTTAACTTCTATTGTTCACTTGTTCACAGTTTCCTGAGGTGAGCTCATTTGGAGTTGAGGTTAGAAGTATAATCACATCAGATTGCTTGAAAAATCTGGTCAAAACTTTCTGAAGTGATTATCGTCATGAAAACTTGAGGGCAGTCAGTTCAATTCCTCTTCTGTTCTTTGTGTGCTGTACAGGAGAGAAATCTCTTTGCCTTATAATGAAAACCATTGGGCCAGATGCTGTCACTGTGCTATATCAAGCATGGAAGTAACATGCTTCACATGGTAAGACTGTGTGTCAGTTCTTGAAATGGATGGACTTCCACATTTGGTATGGAAATAGGAGAACAATATCACGTACTGGGATCTTTTTATGCTATTTTCATTAATGCTCACACAGCCTCCCTCCGTCACGGAAAGAAGGTACATTTAGAAGTAATGGTAAAGTCAATAGGAATAGGTTGGTGCTTCAGGGCGCTCATTTATTCAGGTTTTCTAGACTGATCTTTAACACAGGCTTCATCATTACATCTTCCCTCCTAGCTGACTTAAATTGGAAATCATTTAAATTTTGAGTACACTGATATTGATGAAAATATTGTGAAGCATGAAACTGGAATTGAAAGTAGGAATGGCATTAGAAATTTACTCCCTATACAAAAGTTATACCAATTCAGTTCCATCCACTTCTATCAGACCTAATTTCTGCCTGTTTTGTTGTTTTTTTAATAACTCCTACTTGTTTGGTTTCTGAATGATAAAATGGTATGTTATTGAACTTCTGCCAGTACAGAGAGCAGACTCTTTGTAGATAAGAAAGTGTTGTCTAAGTAGTGACTTGGAAGATAATTATAATATGCAGAATCAGTTACTAGCATCAGAATTCACTCCCTTTCACTCAGCATGTTTTCTCTGTTATTAAATGTGATGCTTGCTAGAAAGCCTGGTTGGCTGTATTCCACGATGTAAACTAACTCAGTAACGGGTCAGTGGTCATTCTGCTCACTGCCATGGAATACAGCTTAATTTTCTCAAAGAAGCTGTTGTCACTAATACAGAGTTGCATTCACTTGGCATCATCACCTTAGGAGTTTGTGTTTCTATTCATACTCTGAAATTAACAGTCCATATTGCTGGCATGTGAATGGAGAGTCACAGGTTCAAACTCCTTTCCAAGCAGAAAACTGATAGATAGCTCAGGGTGCTTCTGACCTTTTTGAAACATGCAATTAGTGTTTCATTGCTGTATACTTAGAATCTCTTGTTATTTGATTTTTTTTTTGGATTTTGACTTCCAGCAGAAGGTCTTAGAAATGTGAAAGTAAGAAAAATAAGTGGAAGGAGGGATTTTGTTTTGCACTTGTGAAAATTCAGGTTTTCTTTTCATTTTAGTTTTCTATCTAACTTATACTTTACAAACAGCAAAGTGATCAATACTATAACGTGTGCTTAAGCATGAAAGCTTCTTATTTAGGAAATAAAGTAGTCTTAACTTGTTGCTGGCACAGAAACCAAAATCATTGACAGCTTATCTATGAGAACATCAGAAAAGGAATCTTCATAATTCTCAATCAGTAGGCAGCACAGGTTTACGTTATAATAGTCATTATGGCCAGGTGAAACAGTTAGAGCATCACAGCAGTATTTCCTGCCTTCAGCTCCTGGCATGTGAAATCAGGGCAAGATTACAGCCACATCTGTCTGTGGTAACGAAAGGAGGGCATATGTTTTATACCAAAGTATACTTTGGTATACTCGTCCTTTACTACAGGAAGAGTTGCAGTTATGGAGCAGTTGCTCTGATAATCTGGTTGTGCTAGCACTTTCTTACGGAGGTAGAGAGGGAACCAGGTGAGATAAGAGACAGAAATGCACCCTCATCCCTTCTCCACCTTTTTTCCCTCAACTCCTATTAAAATTTCACTACAAAGCAAAGCAAGCTGGAGGATGTAGAAAACCCCCCAAGGATTTTATTTTCCACACTGAACTGTACCACTCCTAATCTCTTCACAGTCTCTGAAACTCTGGTGATTGATAAGCCTTTACTGGTACCAGTCAGTGATGCTTAATGGGGCATACAGCTGACCAAGTGAGCTGTGAAGCTCTGCCTAAGAGGTTTCCGGCTGGGGAAAAAATCTTGTCAACCTCAAGCTACTATCTCAGTTTGCCAATTAATTTCATTTGGACTGCTGTCACACCACATTAGCTCTCTGAACATTTCTGATGGTAGCAAAATAGGAATTTGTGGCGTAAAAATGACATAGAAAGATATGGATTTTCTGTTATTCAGTGACTCAAGTATAATCATTGAATAAAAAAATGATTCCCCCAAACTGCCTAGTTGATAGCCTTAAGCCCCTAAGTCAGGATCTTAAAGCACAGGTCTTTCTGCAAGAGACAGTGGGCGATCTGGCTGCCAGCAGTTTCTCTGTTCTGAATACAGCTGTGGCAGTGGGACAAGTGGAAGTGCCACTTGTCCCTCACTTCACTTATCACTTTTCCTCTGTGGGAAATTACTGCCTGCCAGACTTGGTGTCTGAACCGCTTGTTTTCTCCTTCTTGTGTAAACCGCTTCTTGTGTAAACTGTGCCTTAATTTGCTTCAATCAAAATAAGCTAGTTTCAACAGTTTATGGAGTAGGCTTTACTGACCTGGCTCCACTTGGTGCAGTTATCACATGAACCTCAGGTCTGAGAAGACCACAATTCCTGACCCAACAGAATGCAGGATCAGCCAGGTGTGGCACCAAGGGGTGACAGACAAACTCTTTGCTTGGCTGTGATAGAGCATACATCTGTCTGCACCCATGGCTGCTTATTGTTGGGAGAGAGCATTTTGTGCTCATGCTGCTGGTACGCTCTGAAAAAAAAAAAAAAAAAAGAAACAAACCAAAAACTTTCCAAAATGCCACTGAAATCGGCAGAAACCACATATACAGCAACTTAGGTGGGGAAGAAGATGCTGTTTTCAAATGATGATTTATCCTATTTTTGCACTTTAACAAGACTCTATTACTTATGGACAGGATTTTTGCTCTGTTTGCCTTTCCATGCTATGCCCAGGAACAGAGTCTTTAGTTGCATCTCACTCTTTGATGTATGTCATGGAAATATCATCATTTTCCAAATGTAGTGTTTCACCACTTCTTTTTCCTGGGAAGTTGCCTCTCCTTGTTCTAGCAGATTTCTACTAGTGAAACCATTTTGTTCTGGTCCAAAAGCACTGATGCAATGGGGCAAATAGAAAATTTTGCAGGGCAAGTGTCATTTCCCTCACTGAGACCTTTCTTAAAATGTCTGTTGGTTTCTTTCTCCAGCCCACACTGCCAAGGAGGGTCTGTTCCAGAGTAGAGCCCATCTCAGTGTCGTGTCTGCAGAAAATCTTCAAATTCTGTTTTTAATGAAGGTCTTTTAAAGCCAGGGTAATTTCTCAGTTTCTCGATATACCTTATGATGCCATATCCCTGGTCTCAGACTTGTAGTCATGCTTTACTATCTTCCTTCTAATTTTACTTCATTTCTTTTCAAGTATCTTCTTCAAGAGTCTTTACATTACAAGTTCTGTAACTCAAAATATGTTATCCAAACAAGATCTTTGCGCTGCAACAAGTACTGCTGGGGAGTTCAAAGCTTCAGCTTCCATTAAAGGCAATTTTTCACAAATCTATTTTTGTCTCCAAAGTCATCAGATGGAATAATTTGTGAGAATTTGCACGAGGCTCCCAATTGCTTGTTCTTCTTCTCAACTCCACCTGTAACTCTGCTCATTTCACCATGGTTACTCCAGTTTTGCACATCAGGCTCAAGTGAAGTCAATAGGAGCTGGCCATATATAATGCCAGACATGCTGAAAAATCAGATCATAGGTATTATAGTGTGGCCATACAAGGTTACTAAATAGTCTTTACTTTAAAATCTCTGACCTACATCCTTAAGGGGCATATCCAGGAATACATCCAGAGGTGTAGTACCCAGCCAATATGCATAGCTAGACCTTCTACTTTTTGCTACATTTATGCAGAGAACCTTTTACATCTTGACAGCTCCGAGTTGCATGAACCCTCCTCCACAGGTTAGCCTCAGCTGGATTCACAAAACAGGCTCAACTCTGATTCAAAATTTCTAATAAAAAGGGAGAGGTTCTGAATAATGAGGCTGAGCATCACAGAAACAGGAAAGGTAGGTTGTAGTTCCTGATCTGGTGAAGAGGTACTTACATAGAGTGAGCTTCATAGGGAAAGACTGACAGCTCAAATTAATCATGAACAGCATACCAATACCATAGTATGAAATGTCTGCCGATAATAAACATATTGTATTCTGCTGTGATGCTGAACTGTCAGCAATGTTAGTTGGATGCCCTGCGCTGCAGCCCCACTCCTGTGCTGCACTGCCCAAACCTGCTGGTTCTTGACTTCAACCCTCTTTTTTCCCAGATCTAGTCCATGCAGTGTTGCTGCACAGTCAGAGTACAGGTCTCTTCTCTCCTGAATCCACAGTGTGGAGAGTCTGGAAAAGGTCTCTGCTCAGTTTGACAATCCCATGCCTTTAAGGGGAGAAGGAGGACAGAGTTTCGTAGCAAAAAATCCTCGGTCAGGTCCCAGCTCCACAGCAAGAATGGAGCAGTGGGAAAGCAGCAGCAGAGTGAGGAGAAAAGAAATATCTTCTGAAACTCTGTCTCACATAATCCTAAAAGTACTGCAATACGGTGGTGTTATGACATTATATATTTGTTTTCAATTTCAGTGCTGTCATATCCTATTAAGATTGATCCAAATTAAATCTAATTATGCAGAAGAAGGATTTGAATCTATTTTCTGTAATGTAGATAAAAGCTATCACCTACGGAGCATGAGAAGAATTGCACTGACTCCACCACCCTGGTGCTCTCTCATTTAATCCCAGAGGTAGGTCCTTGGCTATGAATCTTAAGGGGAATGAAGGTCTCCCACTCTTGGAAAAACAGTGCTGACTCTGTATCCCTCTTGACAATGTTTTTCCTTGGATAGCTAATGATGTTCTTTGGTGTTTGTGGTGGGCCAGGTACTAAATGACAGGGTAATTAAAAAGTAGGTGCTACAAATTACATCCTAAATCCTCCTAGGAAACTAATTCCCATGTCCTGGTTCTCAATTTTGAACATAAGATAACTACTGCCTCCTACCTTGCATGGGTATTGAAGAAATGCACGCACGTCTAAGCAGCACTCAGATACCATAGTGGGGGGGAAATGCAGAAAAGCCCACAGAGGGTAATTCCAACTTCAGAAGAGGTTACAGAGTGTGGTAAATGACATTTGGTGAGCTGCACGCTGAAAAATGAGAAGAAAGTGAATATTAAATAGCTGCCAGCTGCACGGGAATCTTGTGATGAATAGGACGGAAGTTAAAAAACCCCAGTATATCATAAAAGTGTGTATTAATTTGTAAGCATACAGTGAAATAATTAAGGTTGCACAGGCTTCCCCTAAATGTCAAATGTTTGATTTTTTTTTTAATTCTAAATTTTGTTCTGGTATATACATATATAGTGTTTTCCTTTGAAAATAAAGTTATGTAAAAAAAGAGAGCTTTTCCTTGCCTTGTCCTGAGCTAACTTTCTTACCTAAAAGTAAACATGAAGGGTATCCTGTTGAAGGGGTGGGCTAATTTCTTTCATTCTCTTTTTCTCTTTGTGTGCCACCTTCTTCCAGGGCAGACCTGCACGGACAGGTCCCTGCTGGAGCTCTGTGGTTCACGTTGGATCACCAGGCTCCCCTGTGTCCCCTACCCCTGATACCAGCCCATAATTTGTTGGATGTGCACCCTGCAGCCTGGGGAAACCCGCAGATTCCTCCATTGCTCCCCACGCAGGAGTGTGCAGAGCCCAGCTGTCTCTGGTGGCTGCATGATGCTCCCCTCTCTGCAACTCTGCAACCAGCAGCTGGTTGGAGCAGATTGAAGAAGCTTCTGCCGGGTGGAGGTGTTGATCGTTTACCCACAGACAGAGAGCAGACAGAAAAGTGTTAAATGCACACATACATGTCCACTCATCTGCATCCTGCCTACCTTTCTTAGAGCTTAGATGGATGTCCACCTGTCTCAAGGACACACAACTAAGTCCCAATTCACTCTCCATTCCTGCTGAAGGCACTACATATATGCCAGGGGTTTGTATATATACACATATGTGTATACAGACTTATCTCTTCCCAAATTACTGCTGCTTGCTCACCTTCTTTTCCTCTTCTGTCAACCTATTATTTAATATTTTTTTCAGGATAGCATTTGTCTGAACTTATATTTGACCTCAGCTTGCACACCTCACAACAAGCAAGTAGGTGTTTTCTGATAACTTGCTCTCTTCTTCCTCCCTGAAGAACCCTCGCTTACGTTTTTCATCCCTCTGACCCACACCTGGCAGTCTCAGAGCAAGAACCAGCAGTTACAGTAAACAGCCATGCAAAATGTACTGACTTCCTCCACTCTGGGCAGACTTTATAATGCAGTGCAAGTGCAGGTCTCAGCTTCTTGCCATAGTTACATTATCTACTCAAATTCTTTTGCATTGGAAGCTTTACCATTTTGCATCAGCATACCCAGGCTTTGGCCTTTGTCAACTTTAATTAACATTTTGAACAGTTCAATGTGGTTCCCTTTTGAGGTTGTCATGCTGATGTAGGAGGACTTAAGAGATGACTCCTGCTGCAACAGGCAGCTTTAGAAAAAATGCTGTCTAACTGCCTTGGGAAACTGGTGGAAAAGAGAAGGTCTTTTAGAGCAAAAGAGGAAAAAGGGACAAGTAATTTTATATGTCCTTCCTGCATGCACATTGACCTTCTGTTTGCTGCTGAAAAGCAGAAGCTTGGAAATGTGTAATTAACTCATCTTTCTACGAATTTAATTTTCAAGCTGTGACAGCAAACAGAAAACCAGTGATAATCCTGTATCTGTAGCAGATACTTCAAAGCAGCTCTTCCTTTGCTTTAAACACACTGGAACAAAGCTTCCAGGAGCATCAAGATATGAAGTCTGTGCACCATAATCAGTGTGCTGACAACGTAACACCAACGCCCCCTGTCCTAGAGGAATTAATAAGAAATCGTCACTTAAGCTGGCCAAAAAAGATGGGAAATCAAAGGAGTGAAGTAGTTTGTGCAGTGTCCCACACTGGCTTTAAGATTTTTTCATGTCACTAAGCCCAGACCTGTGCTTTATTTCAAGCCTTTCAAACCATTTATATCCAGATTACATGCAGATCCTGAAACAGTCGCCAGAGCATGATGGCCATGTGGTTCCTGTATTTGGCAAAAGTAGCTCATCTTCCTCACATGGTAAAATCTATAGTTTGTAAAAATATCTAGTTTACCAGGCTCACTGTTTCCTATGGCCTCAGGTGGAACTGGAAAAACGGGCAGCTCAATTTTAGATGTGCAGAAGATAAAGAAATTGTACTTCAAAATGGAAAGAAAAGTAATAATGAAACTTGTACAGCTCCAGCCCCCTCTTACAAACCAGCCATATACTTTTTATGTAGCAAAACAGGATGTTACAGCACGATTAGGTGGCTTTTTAGTACCTAATATATTGTATTCAGAGCATGGAGATGGGGAACTCTTTTTCATACCTTACCCAACGTGCCATTTACTCTGTCAGTACTGAAAGATGAGAAGACCAAGAGCAGCAATTACTTTAACATCATCGGTGCGTAGAAAAGTGTGAGCACTGACAAAAACCAAGGCTTCAACTTTATCATATCTGAAAGTATCTCATGGCATTAAAAAGTTGGATTAACCATAGGAGATATGAGTAGACAAATAGCTACATGTATAATTTTAATTTTAAAGCTTCAACAACTTTCTGAAATAATGCCTTGTCTTTTTGGTATTAATCCATTCTTCTAATTTCAGAAGTTTCATCTTGCTCTCTTTATTCAGGCATGTAGTCTTTCAATGCTTCAACATGAGGCAAATATTTTTGCTTGTGAGACAGAGTCAAAATTATTTCTCTGTTCTTCTTTCGGATAGTGGCAAGATTGACCCAGTTGAAGGAGGCTTTGGGTTTGATTTTTGATGTAAAAAATACTGCAGAAGAACCTATAGATAGAGGGTAATGTTTTTTCTCACACTTTCTTCATGAATTAACAGAGAGTTAATAAAGCTTTAAAGATGCATATCTAATGATCTTTAACAACAGGCGGTAAAACTTACCCAGTTTACCCAATACCAGCTGTAAATCAGGGTCCCCCAGGAGAACCAGCCACAGAATGGCTCACTTCTTTTAATAATACCAACCTCTGTTTCTATGGAAACAGCACTTCATGTTTGTTGCTTGCAAGACATGTGTTTAGCCCCTTTTAAGATAAATTGTATTCTCTTTACATTGATTTTAGGACTGAAAGAAGCACTCTGCTTCCAACAGACCAAATTGTTAATCCTGCTCCTTCCCATATAAATAATAAAAAAAAAAAAAAACTTTGAATGTATAGCCCGCAATTGCTAATTATTGTGAGAAGTAATGGCCTTTTTTAGGTTACCATTTCTAAGAACAATGGATAACTCACTGGTTTATGGCAGGGCGTTAGAAATTTTGGAATTGGGACTAAAGTGAATGCTATCCTGTTAAAAATGGCAACTGTTTGGCTTCATTAAACACATACTCCCCTTCCTGCTTTCCCATATGTTGGTATTTGGTGATTTGCACAGCCACACTTTGAAAGTGCTTGCTCTTCGTATTGCTAGATTCTTAAAAATGCTAAAAGCCCATCTGTCAAATACCTGATGTGTCACATACGTGTGCTATGTACTTACCTGCACTTGTACCGGGCCATCAGTTTTTCAGCCTGAGTCACTACTGAAATTAATGGTGTTTTCCTCCCAAATTGCCAATATGAAACAGCACTGAGTAATTATGCTGCAAATAAAATAAGACGTTAAAAACTGCAGCTTGTCTATGTCATTGATGGGTGCTTAGGTCATACTGAAACAATTTTATAATCTGATGAGTTCACCATGGAAGCTGTTCCCGTATCTTGAGCAGTGGAAATAGACTGGTCTGTTTCAAGCTGTGATGGAATGAAGATTTACAGAGCTTGGACAGTCAAAAGGATGGCATTATAGGGTTGTCAGAGTAACAGGCCTTGGGAATCCGCACTGTTTACGTTTAAAGGGAGAAGTCAGCTGGAGGCAGACATCTGCGGCATGTTGGATTGATTTGCAGCTTAAAAGCAGATTGTGTTTAGGGAGACAAGAATGGAATTCTGGCTTGCATCTGTCTTTCAGATAACAAAAAGACTTTTTATTGAAAAAAATAGCTTTAACGCAGCACTGCTTCAGCAGCAGCACTTTCAAACTCCTAGTGAAACACAGCCCCACCTTTGCAGTAGGTCATTAAGAGAGAAAATGGGTGTCATGATTGAAATCAAAGCAAACCAGTTTATTTCAGTTAAAAATTAAAAAAAAAAATAAATTATTCAAGGCTTAAAGAGAGGTACATCAAGCATATTTCATACACCACTTCATATGGTATTTGAATACTGCTTTTTGAAGTATGGAAAAGATTTGATCCTACACTTCCACTCAGCAAGCTACCATCATTGACCAGGGCTTTCTTCAATGCTCATAAGCCAAGTATAAAAGAATAATCTGCATATTGAACTTAAAAAACCTCATTGTGGTGAATATAGGTGAATGAGAGAAAAAAATCTCAGATGCTGTAGAGCTTTGTTAAAATCAAATGAAGGATTTATGAAATCTAGAAATTAACTCACTTGATTCAAATTACAACAATGGCTGATAGAAAACTAAATGTCTCAGTCTTTCTCATGTGGAAAACAGAAGTTTTACAGTGTTAGGAAGCTTTTGATACTTCTGTTTCTCTAGTACTTCTCAGAGCTATTCTCTGTAATTCATTACTGCAATGGAATTCCTTGCCTGTTACTTAGATAATACTGCTCCTTAGCCAATTTGTGAAGATCTGTAATTTCCTTTCTGGTCCTATTGTACTAAATTGTGCTTCATCTCTTAGTACTGTAGCATTTTCAATTTTCTATTGATCAGTATGGTGCACTGCCATTTAATCGAGAATATTTTTGCTGGAGTTTAAAAGGTTTTGTACAAGACAGTAATTTTCTGTAGAAGTGAGTTGTCTTTCCATCTGCCTTATTCTATGCTATTTCTTTGGATCTTCCCTTTACAAAGAAAAATTTTAATATGAGCTTTTAAAGAAACACAGAATCTGTCTCTATTACAGCCAAAACTGTTGGTTAAACTAATAGAGATATCACAAACTTTTTTTAGTCAATTCCTCATAGCTACTTTAATTCCACATGATCCAAGCTACTTCTAGAAGCAACTTTTTAGTCTACAATAATAGAGTCTTTAAGCCTCTCCAGTTTTAGTTTCTGTGTGAATAAAAGTATTTTCTGGCATCATCTGGACATTTCTATGTAATTCTGTACTGGCGGATACAGACCATCAATGTGCCTTTTCATTTGCCCTGCTCTTTTCCTGTTGTTTTTTTCAGCTTTTGTTATTGTAGAGTGCTGGGAAGGGTTGTGTGACTTGTACTATGCATCTTCTATGGACCCTCTATGTTAAGCAGATAAATACAACAGGCAGGAACAGTGCTTTTATGTTCAAAGAGCAGAGTCTAAAACATTAGAGAAACACATACATGCAATTTATATGTTGCAAGCAAAGCAAATGGCGCTGCAGGAGGGAGGAACCGCACACAGCTCTCACGCAGGAAAGAACCCCATGCCTGCCCCCATATCTTAAGTGTCCCTGCTGTCCCTCACTGCAGCAGCTCTTCTGCTGGTGGCGCGTCCCGCTACCCTTTGGCCGTACATCCCTCTGACATTACGGGCATTGGCAGACTAAATATCACCTTTTCTAGAACAGCTATAGTAGTCTTAATGTTGTGTCCTAACTGGTGTTTAATGAGCTACATGGTTTCTTTGCCGGTACCCAGGCTGTCAGACAGCACTCTCCTACCCACACTTTTCTCTCAACATCTGTTTAGAAAGTCGGGACTGGACACAGAAGCAGAAAGTACAGGTAAAAAAATGCTTCTCTTATTGGCAATACCCAGAGTAAAATAATTGGCTCCAGCTGTTGAAAAATGTAGGCCTCTGAATGATGTTTTTTCAATAAGCAGAAGGGGAAATACAGTTTTGCAAATGTCAAACTATTCTAAGCTGTAATTGTTAAATTATATAATAGAATCATAGAATGGTTTGGGTCAGAAGGGACCTTTAAAGATCACGTATTTCCAATGCCTCTGCTGTAGCCAGGGACACCTTCCACTAGACCAGGCTGCTGAAAGCCCCATCCAACAAGCCCTTGGACACTTCCACGGAGAGGGCGTCCACAGCTTCTCTGGGCAACCTGTTCCAGTGTCTCACCACCCTCATAGTGAGGAATTTCTTCCTAATATCTAATCTAAATCTCCCCTCTTTCAGTTTCAAACTATTACCCCTCATCCTATCACCACACTTCCTAGTAAAGAGTCCCTCCCCATCTTCCCTGTAGGCCCCCCTGAAGTACTGGAAGGCTGCCGTAAGGTCTCCCCAGAGCCTTCTTTTCTCTAGGCTGAACAACCCCAACTCTCTCAGCCTGTCCTCATAGGGGAGGTCCTCCAGCCCCCTGATCAACATCTTCATGGCCCTCTTCTGGACCTGTTCAAGCAGCTCCAAGTCTTTCTTGTGTTGGGTGCCCCCGAGCTGGACACAGTACTGCAGGTGGGTCTCACCAGAGTAGAGGAGAATCACCTCCCTTGACCTGCTGGTCACACGTCTCTTGATGCAGCCCAGGATGCGATTGGCTGGCTCATATTTAGTTTTTTATCCACCAACACCCTCAAGTCCTTCTCTGCAGGGCTGCTCTCTATCCACTCATCACCCAGACTGTGCTTGGGATTGCCCTGACCCTTGTGCAAGACCTTGCACTTGGCCTTGTTAAACTTCATGAGGTTTGCACAGGCCCACCTCTCCAGCCTGTCAAGGTCTCTCTGGATGGCCTCCCTTCCCTCCAGTGTGTCCACCAAACCACACAACTTGGTGTCATCAGCAGACTTGCTGAGGGTGCACTCAGTCCTCCTATCCATGTCACCAACAAAGCTGTTAAATAGTACCGGTCCCAATATCAACCCCTGAGGAATGTCACTCATCACTGCTCACCACTCAGACATCAAGCTGTTGACCGTGACTCTTTGAGTGTGATGATTCAGCCAATTCTTTATCCACCAAGTGGTCCATCTATCAAATCCACGTCTCTCCCATTTAGAGACAAGGATGTCGCATGGGACAGCGTCAAATGCTTTGCACAAGTCCAGGTAGATGACATTAGTTGCTCTTCCCTTACCCACCAGTTTGTTGATCCTCAGCAAATTTTGAAAGGCTGGCATGCAGGTTCTAACCCACATTCAAAAATACCAGCTGAAGTTTCACAAAGTCACCACTTTTAATGTCTGGAGGTACTATGATTATGTCAATCTCCCATTTCAGGCAAACCAGAAAGATACATCCAGTAAATAAAAATTGATGCTGAAACCCATCAGGTCTGTCTATTTCAGTTTTTTAATCTTTCTTACATGATTAATGTCAATATTACTTCTTTACTCTTAAGTAACAATTACAGCAGTGCGAGGATTTCTTTTCATGTTTAAAATACTCTATATTTTCTTATACCTCTACAATTTGTATGACATGATATAACAATGTTTGGTTGTACTCAGAATTGTATTTTTGTGCTACCTTTGCACCAGTAATCATGGTAATATTTGTTTGTCCCATCCATATATGGGCTGTGACACAGCTGAGAAGCTGTAATGAGAGTTTAGAAACTGGACCCTTCAGTGATCAAATGCGGTTCCAATATATAGTTTGGCAAGGAAAAAGAAGGCATTTCTGCACCCATGTTCACCAATGATGATGGTGAGGAAATAAGGTCTTTTATTACTTGCAGCATTAAAATCTGATCAACGTTCTTGCAGCATTAAAACGTGAACATTGTACACCAACAAGGGCAACTTCCATTATAACAACCGTTATAAAAATCTTAATTTTCATTAAGACAAGAACAGAAGGAGAAGTGAGAAAGCACTGATGACGCATTTAAACACAGATTTCTCTCATTTTTATAATTTTCTCTTTTCCTTTTCATTTAAGCTATGTGCAATATTGTATGGGATGATTTGCAAGGACATCACCAGCTATTGCACTTCCTTGCAAATTATTCTGAAACAGGAAAGCCTTTTAGAGGTGTTGCCATGTTCACATTTAGCTTTTAGGTTGCCTTTCTGGCTACAGCATCACAGCACTGAGCAAAACAACACTGATAGAAATCCTAGCATGAGAAGCAGAGTAGCCATGGGGAGCAGTGGAGAGAAAGGTTACTCCTTCCAGGCTTCCTTTCTCCTATTTCATGAACATCAGATAAACAGTATTCAAGCACTAACGATATAATCTGGTTAAAATTAACTTTCAAATAAAGTCTAGTGATTTCAGCCACAAGATTTCTCCAATTTCTAGAATCTTTCAGATTATTGTTATTTTTTACAACTTGAAGACTCAACATAGCTCTTGTAACATAGGTGGACCATTTGAATCATAGCATCATAGAATGTACTGACTTGGAAGGGACCTCTAAAGGCCATCTAGTCCAACCCCCTTACATTAAACAGGGACATCTCTAACTAGGTCAGGTTGCTCAGAGCCCCATCAAGCCTGACCTTGAATGTCTCCAGGGATGGGGCTTCTACTACCTCTCTGGGAAAACTGTTCCAGTGATCCACCACCCTCACATTAAAGAACTTTTTCCTAATGTCCAACTTAATCTACCCTTTTCTAGCTTAAAACTATTACCCCTTATCCAATCGCTACAAATCCTTGTGAACAGTCCTTCCCCTGCCTTCTTATAGGCCCCTTTCAGGTATTGGAAGGCCGCTATAAGGTCCCCTCAGAGGGACCTTCTCTTCTCCAGGCTGAACAACCCCAACTCTCTCAGCATGCCTTCATAGGAGAACTGCTCCAGCCCCCTGATCATTTTCGTGGCCTCCTCTGGACGCACTCCAACAGGTCCACATCCTTCTTATGTTGGGGGCTCCAGAGCTGGATGCAGTACTCCAGGTGAGATCTCACCAGGGCAGACTAGAGGGGGAGAATCTCCTCTCTCAATTTGCTGGCCACACTGCTTTTGAAGCAGCCCAGGATGCGATTGGCTTTCTGGGCTGCAATTGCACATTTGTGGCTCAAGTCAAGCTTTTCATCCACCGGTATCCCCAAGTCCTTCTTCACAGAGCTGCTCTCTAGCATGTCTTCTCCCAGCCTGTATTGATACCAGCAGTTGTCCCAACCCAAATTGAGGACCTTGCACTTGGCCTTGTTGAACATCATGAGGTTCACATGGGCCTACCTCTCCAGCTTGTCCAGGTCCTTCTGGATGGTTCCCATCCCTCTGGTACATCGACTGCACCACCCAGCTTGGTTCTCATTTGGTTTTTTAGACTGGCCTACATAAAACTGTTTCACAATCCCAAGCAGGATTCTGCTTTCTCAGGCAACTTAGAATAAAAGTCCCAGTTCCCAAACCTCATTTGAACCACCAGATGCAGCTCAGCAGCAACTCCAACTGCTTCCAAAATAGAAATCCAACCACTGACATTCTACCTGTGAGTCAAAGTCTGGATCTAAATGCATAGGTAAAAAATTGTAGAAGATGTGGTTTTGCTATTTATCCAGACATTCATCGTATTTGTTCTCTGATTTGTCTAGTTTATCTTTTTCAAATCTCTGGTTTCACGTTGATGTGATTTTAAAATCTGTTTTGTTTTTCTACTAACCTGTGCAAACATCTGTAAACATATAATGTCTCTAGAATGCCACTTCTGGCTGAAGATCTTCTTAATGAGAAACTGAAAAAAACTACCCAGGTTTTCTTTTAAGCTGTGTCACCAATGTTAGCAACCAGGTGTCTCTTGTGTCCCTAATTTTTATTATTTACCAATGTTCATCAACATAATTGCATCAATCTTCCTTTCTCAGCTTATGTAAAAAGAAAAGGGAAAGTAAGAAGCAATGTTTATTGTCACCTACATATCACAGGCTTGCCAGAGACTAGAATTCTCAGTAAGGGATTGAGACTATGCTTGTTACATGATTGCTGGGATAAAATGTCAGGATCTCTTCTTTTAAGGATAGCACACTCATATACTTTTACCAGAGACTGATAAAGCCCAAAGATAAGTAGGAACCTGGCTACACACCTTGAGGTCCAGACAATACTCTTCAGAGTTGGCTCTGCTGCTGCTTTTGCCATCCCAAAAGAACAGCAGGAAACGCTCCTTTTACAGGGAGGATTTCAACCTTGTGGCTCTCTCTAAATGCATAATTTCAAAAAGTTAGATTTGTTTCAGAGTAGATTTCCTGTGGGAATATGAAGCCAGAACAGACCTCCTGATTCATCAAGGCCAGTTCTTCTCTGCTTTGTCTGCAGTCTCAGGCAATCACATCACACCCTCTTTTAATAACTGCATAAATGCTGTCTTAAAGCTAGATGCACTTCGATATTTTGTGCATTAGGAGACTCTCTCAAAATGGTTCTTGGGTTAAACTTTATAATTTCTTTGTCTAACAAACTAAGTAAAAGCATTTGCAACTGGCTATATGCTTTCATGACCCAAGAGGCTGTAGACTTTATGGGCTCCCTGACTTAAAATCAGTCTTGTTTCCACTCCAGGCTGGGTCATTCACATTCCACTTACTCACCCAGCCTTTGGCCTGGTGTCCCAGTTTTTGTATCAGTCCTTTCCCCTGTCCTGTAAGCTCTCTCTTTTCTTAAGTGTTCTTTTTTGAGATGGCTTACATATTTTCTGAAAATATTTCCCCTTTTTGACATGATTAAAGTTCCAGATAGGTCATGGTTGAATATTTGACTACAAACATTTACTTTCAAACCCTTGAATACTCCAGGCTCCTTCACCAATATTGGATTTACCACCATTGGCTTTGCCTGCATTCCACCCTCATGATTGCTTCCATAATTTGTAATTCATCAGGAAGGGTTAAATGGTTTTGTGCTCATCAGGCTTGGAAGTATGAGGTGAAATAAAAATGCCTGAGATAAGTACACAGCAATCTATCAGCAACAAAAAAAATAGAGCAGACCAGAAGATTTGGCCGGATTTGATCTCTCTGCATCCTAGTGACTCAGTTTTTATGTCAGGGAGGAGGTTTGTTCCAGGGAAGGGAATAAGCAGGGCTGGCAAGAGATCACAGAAGAACCTTCTCAGGACAACACAGAGTTGCTCACAAAAGCAGAAATTCTCTGATTGAGGTGATGGCAGCCAGTGAAGAAGTAGCTGAAAAATGGTAAAACACGTAAATTGAAAATACATCAAATTGCAATCCAACACAACCTCTGAAACGTGCACACTGTTGGTCCCGCAGTGCCCTCACAGTTTGGCACAGTCTGTAGAGACCCATCATATAGTCAGCTTTTTACCTTTTTACATCCTCTTGTAGCCTCTTTCTTTCTCCTAACCACAACAGCAGCTACCATGTTCAGCATAAACTTGACAATTCTGTAACTGGAGAAATGACTGAAAAGGTTTTTGCCTTCAAATAAACTGTGAAAAGACTGAGCTGTATAGTAGATGAATGAATACTAGGGAGGCTTTGCCTTTTTATGCACTTAATAGCGCAGCAATCTGTGGGGGTCGTGTTTTCTATCAGCTGAAGGAAATTGTATACATCTAATGCATACAATCTAGCTGCAGGCATACTTACAATAGATGATTGTAGATGACTTCACATAGACATAAAGAGTCTATGTATTCTTTAAAAGTTCAATTATTTTGGGGTTTTATGGTAAATGTACGACTCAAGCTCAGTACCATGAGATGAAACACACTTTAGTGCATGATTCAGTTTCTTAGAGTGTATTGCTCTGATGTTTAAACATGGAGAAATGAGTTGCTGATTACTTTTCAAGCATTACTTTTGATCTCTTGGTTTTGTAGATTTATCAGATCCCATTTATATAAATACTCAAAATTATCTTTTGATTTAAAACATGCAGCTGGTTATGCTGGTTAGTGTTTAATACTGTAAACAAATCACTGCTTTTTCATGTTACAGTTTTTGTGATGCTTTATATCATGGCTAATATAAATGACATAATTTTCACTCAGTACTTTTCATTTTAAGGAGCTGTAAAGCCATATCAGAAGTATAATAGCAATGTGGCTTTTTGTATCTCTTTCATTTTACAATCTCTTGGCACCATTCTAAGTTATGACTTTTCTGGTATACACATTTGTAAATTACTCTGTGTATCGAAATATCTCCTTTACACGCTGCATGAGATCTGCTTAAATCTGTGGGGAAAAAAAAATTCTTTTAAGTTTGTCATACCGGTGTATGTTTTATTCTTCCAACATTATTTTTTCATCCTTTAACCACTGTAGGGGTGGCACTGTAACTAGAAAACACATGCCACGAACATTATAGTATCTGTATTATCTTAATCCTAAAGTCAGTTAAACTTTAGAAATCTTCAGTCAGACTCTTAAATTCTTCTAAATGACTATCCTGTTAAGGGCTACCCATACAGATCCGAGTTTGAGTTCTTCCAGTATTTAGCATTCTACTCAAATGCAGTTATAGTAGCTCAAATTGGGACAGATTTATTTTAAATTTTTATCATCTCTTTTGCAAAATGAGGAAGAAAGTAGTAACTCTGTATGTGCCTTATTATGTTCTGCCATGTTTAAATTCTTTTTGCAGCTGACCATAGTAAAATCACCACTAACAGGTAAGTCAGTTAGACGAACAAAAAAGAATCTACCTGAAGCATCCTGCCCCCATCCCTCCATGCACAGCTAGCTCTGTCCTGAGGAACACCGATCACTGAGGATTTCATCCAGTTCCTGACTCAGAGTTTTTATATGAATAAAGAGTAGGTTTCTGTGTACTTGAGGATTCTGTACTCCATGTTAAACCCAAAAGACTTAATGCACATGGCTGCAGGGAACTTAAGCTGATTCCCAAAGCATAGCCCAGGCAGCACTACATTTTTCACAGCACCAGGTCTCTTGATCATTCTCAATCTTTTCCCATGATGATCCTTCATTATCTTGAATGGGTAACTCAGGGTGCCATCAAGGAACGGGCACACCAACAGAGAGGAAGAGGAGATTCAGTGATGAAAGTGTATCTTGAAGCATGTTAATAGCAGAGAATAAAACTCCTCTTCTGTGGGTGTTTGATCCTGTGTAGATTCTCACTGTAGGTACTTCCAAGTGGCAAAATCTCTTTTAGCTTATCTGGAGGAAGACCTGGAAGTCTTCGAGCTAAGAGCTACTACTACTGACACAGACTGCTACCAAAACTGTCATTGAGCACAGGCAGTTCTGTTATGATATAATGCACACATCTCTGTGGCCACTGGAAAGATCAAGGGTCTGCAGCTTGCTGTGACCACAAAACTCTCTGCTTGCTACATAGCATGTAGGCATACTTAAGTTTTCTTTGTGTTTTTAAATGGAAGGATGACAACTCAGTATTGGTGAGCCCCAGCCTCATGACGACTCTGGGGAAAGACCCTGGTTTTAAATGACTGGAACTGGAACGAACCAGCAGTACCACCAGTCAGCCTGGGCTCTTACAGAGGGCCCAGATTTTGATCAGTGGCAGTACAGATGGTGTCTATAGAAACAACAGTAGGGAATTGTCTGCTTGCAGTCCATGGGAATGATCAGGTTTGCCTGAACTGAGTGAGTGGAACAGCAATTTCATGAAATGATTGTGTTTACAATGTGCTTGTACTATATATGTCGCCCATAGATTACAAATGCCAGTCACTTCACAAAATGACTGGAATTACAGCATTAAACTATTTGACCATTCTATGCTGTAATTACATGACACAAAAGCATTTGGAGCATTGCCTGTATAGACTACCATGCTATTGCTGTAATTCTGTTTTGAAGCCTGATGCCATGACGTCCTACTATATCAATGTCCTGCTAGCTGGACTCTTCTGCAGCAATATCCATAGCAAGTGATCAGTGAGAAGTTCATCACAGGGGTTTTTATCATGAGGCAAGATAACCTCACCGATAAGCAGTCTATGTCTCAAGATACTTTCCAACGGAAAATACTGTATTGTAGCCATTCCACAACACACAGGTAAGCAGTAGAAGTGGCTGTTCAGATGATGACCTCTTCCACCTCCAAGTGCCCCCAGGTGCTGGGCATGGCAATGGTACTGAATCCAGCAAAACATAATCTGAGTCTAAGAGCTTCTGCTGCCTAAGCACTGCTTGATTGATGAGAAACCCAGACATTCTAGCAACCAGGGGACTTTCCTGAGGGGATACGAAGGACATACTTGCAGCACTGCTAGCATCTCATAATTCAAAGGACTGGGCAATCCATGGAAAAGGCTATCCATGACATATGATAACTCAAACTCAGATTAAATGCCTGTTTAGTGTTCATCTCACTGTAGACTTACTGCAGCTTATGGATATCAATGGCTACCTACACAGGGAAGCTGTTCTGCTCTTCACACTCATTTCTCTGTCGATCATCTGCTGTTTTTCAGAAGGTAGTCTTACCGTTCTCGACAAGGTTACACCATTTCCTTTTGATGAGTCTCTGAACAGACTCACCAGGTAGTTCCCCACCTACAATGACCTGAGACACCCGTAGCTCTTCCCTGTACAGATCCCAGATGCCTGGCAAGCCCCTCACAGGGACCCCTCCTCCAAGAGTAATCCACCTTTGCCAACAAAACACCACTGGGTTATATGAGGGAGACCACGGAATCAAAATTTCTGATACAGAACATATGGTAAAGTAAAATCAACGCAGTGAACCTGGGAGAACCTGTGGTCTTCCCCATTGCAATGGCTAACAGATGCAGCAAAGATCTGCACTGCATAGCAGGCATCACTGCAGACAAAGGTGAGCTTATCCTGCTATGAGAAGATGTAATCCTCCAAGAAATGCATAGAGGATCATTCAACTTGTCTTGCCAGTATCTTCTGATGATGAGACTGTAAAGAGAAAGAGGCTTATGTTAATGGAAGAAGCTGTTCCCAGATATTCTGGCAGTAAGAGTTTTGAAAAATGTAGCTGAAACAGCCTGAGAAAATATGAAACAAACAGATGCAAATTTTTCAAAGCAAAACAGAAGTGTAAAAGTTGGTACCTCAATCAGGAAAATAAACTTTACTCTATGAAGCGGCATTTATTGCTGTAGGTTTAGAAATAAATATAAGACTCCATGATTCTGTCCATAAATATAATAGAAAAGTAATTCTTAGAGATCCTTTTGAACTAGAAATTGACAGGAAATAGATTTTCAAGATAATGCCTGGCTGTTTTTTCCTACCCCTTTTGCAAAGTAACTGATATTTTGAATCCTTTTTTTCTGAATGACCAGTTGCTCAGTGTAACTGTAAAGCATAAATTCAGAAAGGAGGACCAAGCACTGTTTGACTCAGAGTGCAAAGAAATCCCAAAACTGAAGTTGTGGATTTATTACTAAGTACATATTGGGGAGCAAGCGGAACCCCATAAGCATGAAACCACTTTCCATGTGCAGTTATAAAATTTAAAAGCACTATTTTTACCAGCAAGAAAAATAAGTGATGACTCATTTTGACTTTGTGCATTTGTACATCATCTTGTTTTCTTCGCGGTTTGGTCGTCCACTGTCCCCGTCCCCCCCCCCCCCCATATATTCTCTTCAGAGAGTTAGAGCATTGGCTTTACTTACTTTTATTCTCTAAATGCCACAAAAACATATCAAATGTTTACAGGAAGAATGAAATATTTGTGTTTACCACAAACTAAGATAGGTCTGTTAGCTGGTCAGCTAGGGACAGGTATTGACAAGATTCCCAGTAAAAATTAGAGATGCAGGAACAGAAGATCAGGTGGGGAAACACAGGATGTAGCACAGGGATACATAGCTTTACACATGCTGTTTAGCCCCTGTCCCACAAACACACCCCAGCATGATACAGGAAAGGCTGCTGAGGAAAAATGGTGACTGAGAGCAAGATGTTACATCTGCCTGACTAATTCATCCTGCCTGAAGCTGACTGTCTAAAGGAGACAGCTAGAAAGAGGACCAACGGGCCAGGTGATTAATTTTCTCAAGGGCTGGATTTGAATCATAGGTTGTGGGCTGAGTGCTCCTCACCTTGGAGTGCTGGTTTGACTTCACCACAGCCACTGAAGGTTGGATCAGTTTCAGCTCATAGGAAAGAGGCCAAAATGGATATGTATGAAGTTAAAAGCATTGGTGTTTTTCACATGAGTCACCTGGTCTATATTCATGCTTGGTGGAGGTGGCAAGGAGGCGATGGCTTTGGGAGTGCTTCCTCACCAGTGTGGAGAGTGGCTTGAAGCCAAGCTGGACACACGCCTTGCAGTCTGTTTATGTCTGTATTTTCAGTGCCTTTGCTATACTTGATCTAAAGTCATATGCGCCATGACTGTCTCCCAATCTTTCTCTGCGATTGTTTATTTCTTAACATATCTGGCCTTCTGGTGTTAATTTAATAGAAGACCAATCATTTAACACTTTTGATAAAGGTCAGACTTTTCAGTTGTTGACCAAGCCTAACACAAATCACATTTTATATTAAGGTGACAGATGAAGGAAGTGAACATGCCAGGGGTGGGCACTGCAGTGGGCACTGTAGTTGTGATTTCTTACTGTCAACGTTATATTTTTCTAGTTTCATTCCCCAGGATCTTTGTTAGTGTACAGATCATAGTAACATAGAATAATTTAGGTTGGAAGGGATCTCTGCAGGTATGTCATGTTGTATCCTCCTTGAGAAACAAATAGAGTGACATTTTCAAATGTCATGAGAATAATTAGAGTATTTTTTTTTCCCTTACTCTACATACAGGAAAAGGTTTCATCAGAACAAACTGTTTCTTAATGATTGTAGTTGGGGTCACTAAATCAAATCACATGCTTACTAGGACTATCCCATTCATTTCTGGGTCTACTAGACCAAACATTACTATCAATTGCACCATATTTACTTAGCTGCATTTGGAATGAGGATCTAGCTTTCATACCATGTTACTTTTTGAAAACTGGCTAAAAAAACGAAGTGAAATTATAATTGGTAGTGGGCTCTGCAGTACCACAAACTAGAAATAGCTGGTCTTTCTAAAGTAGGTCTTTGCCCTCCTGCATAATGCTGTGAAATATGCCACAGAAATAGTGTAAATATTTTCATTCACAGTATTTATAGTTCAGAAATTGAAATACTAGTTTTAGTTAAAGGCTTTGTCAAAGCCACAGCATTCTTCTGAAGGTGTTGCCCTCAGAACTCTCTAGAGCTCAAAACACATGCGCCACCAGCAGATGTAGAGGAGAGAGGAGACTCATCTTCAAAGCAATGTCCCAGCAACAGCCTGGTTAGTGCATTTGCCAGCTAATGTGTTGAGAAAAGGTCCGTGTGACGTCTACTGAGAGCTGAGGGTGCTCGCGTGATCATGGGTTTACAAAACACATGAACTGTCAATAGGCTTATGATACAGGGTACAAGTTGTGGAGCTCACAAATGGTGATGATGTTGTCATATGCAAGTCAACAATGGTGCGATGGGCCCTGACACTTATCTTCCTCTTAAGAAAATGAGATGTGGGAAAGACCCTATCTATTTGACTACTTGCATAAAATCGTATCAAAGGAACTTCCTGTTTTTCTAAAAAGTGGGAGAAAGTGGATTCACTGTGACATCAGAAAATACAGTTTCAGCGCAATACCCAAGCAACTTTGTCTGTGGTTATTCCTCAAATGAGAAAAAACAAGTGTCAGGAGCCAGCTGGACACATCTTTTACCCATCTGTTCCGTATTTATTTATTTTTTCAACATTTGATTTACTGTTTAATGTTTATATTTTGCATATTTGGTACTCAGTGGAGAACTACAAAAAGCCATCAACGCCTTGTTCCCTCCCAGCCACCCTGGAATTCCCACAGTCAAACATGGCTGTGAAACCAAGTGCAAGCTTTGTCACCAAGCAGATTGGTGTTTTATTTATGTGCTTATAACACTTTCAATAACTGTATGTTTTCCAGCTATCTTCAGGCAATCATCACATCAGTAGCATAATATTCTCCAAGACAAAATAATGTCTAATTTGACTTGGGAGTTTTCTCCTTTTCTTCCAAAGAAAAAATAAATTTCTAATATGTGAACAAATCATAATCCTAAATTTAGTAAAGGAGCAATCCTAAATCCTCAAACCCTTTCTTCACTTCCTGCCTTCAAAAGACAAGAAACACAATGTGTTTATTCTTGGAAAATTTAACAGATATTCTTGGGAGAAAAACTGTAGGGAAATGAATCTTAATGCTGAATGTGTCTCATAGGATGTGCCTTTCAGTTCCGATTTAAGTCAGTCATTGCATCTCTGGGAATTGTCAAGGCTGCTAACCTGCTTTGGAAAGCAATTTCACAGATACAGTCTCAATAAATTAGTTTAGTTTTGTTCTTACAAGACTGTTTCTTCATACTTGTTAATATTTGTATTGTAGTTCTGCTGCTGGAGGGACACAAGGAAAAAGAACTGAGAAAAGAAAAGAGTTACCAAGTGACCATAATCTTAATAAGCATTTAATGATACAAGAGATCCCCTAACAACCACCACTCCTGTCAGCAGAGAGTTAGAGCCAGATCAGGTTGTTCTTGCTTAGAATAGCTAAATCCTAAGCACTCCCAGACATCTCAGACCCAGCAAGTCTAGGAAGCTTACATGCAGGAACTGCAGTTTCGAAAGGGCTGCAGACCACATTACATGGTTTGTGATCGGTTTTACTGCAGCTCGGCAGTGAGCACCATCACAGGTACTCTCTACCATTTTTGCTGGGTCAGGAGTACGATCTGAAGGGACCAGTTTTGCCAGCACTGCAGGGAAACCTGATTTTCCCTGGAAGTCACAACCACTTGAATAGTCATCTTGCACATCTAAGCTTGTAAATGTCTGCCATTTTTTTCATTAATCCACTTCACATGCTGCTTTTTGGAAGAACACAGCTACTCAGCTTTTACGTGTTGCCTGAATTTCTCACCTTGTATCCAATATATGGATAAGCAACTGCACACACACAAAGCAATTGGAAACAACCCACTTTTTATCTGCAGTCCTACTGTCATGCTCATGACACCAGTTCTGGATTTGCAATTTCACTTGTGTTTGTACATATTTGTGGGGGAACAGCAACAGTCATCCAGACAGGACAAGGAAGGAGGATGGAGTTTGCACCAACCATGAGGGCAGAGCAGGAGGTGGCCAGGACAGTAAGTGCTCCTGCTATTGCTGTATACTGCCTGAGCAGCATGAATTGATAACTACCAGTAGTATGTATTATATGTATTTCTTTTTAGATATTTTAGTATTTTGTAATTTAAAATATTATTAGTGAAATCATAGTATCCAGTTCATTTTGCTATGATAATGGCGGGCTACAGAATAATCCAGGTTTCCTGCTTTTTGTATTATACAAATCAAATTGTATTGTACTGTGTTCCTGCTTTAACCTCTGTTACTGGTACTGTGCCAAGATTAACTTTATTTGTGTATGTGTAGGGCCCAAGAGTTAATAACATATTTAATTAGAAACCACTTTTGCAACTAACTTTATTTGGAACAGTATCTGGCTTTATAAGGTTGATTCTACACTTCATTGGCTGTTCTTCTGGTTTCCAAAATTTTGATTTACGATTATCTTCAGTACCTGGGCTAAGTCACACCTCTATAAACAGTGGTCACAGTACAATGAATTTTTGATTGAGCACCTCTCATTTACAAGCACCTTTGTTTCCCTGTGTCTCCTAAAAGTTCATATGGTGTCTATTTAATTAAGCCTCTTCTGTTTAGCCCAGTTTTCTGGATTTCAGTGGGATAGATGGGTTGGTTTTTTTTTTTTCAGAAAAAGAAGACACACGGTGGCATTGAAGATAGCAGTTTTAGTAACAAATCCAGTGTTCCTGAGCTGCATGGGAGCAGCAGTACATTTACTGCCAGGAAAGCAGGCAGCCTGGAGAGCTCCAGAGGGCCTGGGCTGCTCAGGTGGATATCCCAGAATGAAGAGGCTGGAAACACTCATGTCACTGAAGTTAGCTGATCAGGAGAAACAGCGCTGAGACAATTATTCAAATCTGCTGCAGGGCCTGACAATAAATAGATTAAGGCTGGAAGGGCTGGGCAGGACAAATCTGGTTATAGGGCACATGTACAGTCCTGGAGATCTTGCGAATGATCTGAAAAGATTTAGATACGTTTGGCTTATGTTTAGCGCAATGTCAGACACACTCTCACTTACGCCAGCTGCCTGGAAATTGCACACTGCAACATGCAGGTAGGGCTCAGTAGAGCCCTGTTGCCTGCAACCAGAGAGGTGCATTCCACCTGATGCAGCTTTTTGCCTCTTAGCTGATCTCTGTCACAAGAGGAGGGGATGATTTAAAGAAGTTCTAGTTTTTCTCCATCTGATTTCATGACACAAAGTCACAAGATATGGTCAAAGATCTGTTTGGGAAGAGGAAAATTATTTTTGAAGTAAAAGCTCTTAACCTCTGTTACTGGTACTGTGCCAAGATTAACTTTATTTGTGTATGTGTAGGGCCCAAGAGTTAATAACATATTTAATTAGAAACCACTTTTGCAACTAACTTTATTTGGAACAGTATCTGGCTTTATAAGGTTGATTCTACACTTCATTGGATTGATTGCTATATTGCTGTAGAAGGACCACAGCATTTTATATATGAATACTTTTGTTATAGATGAAGAAGAGTTAAAAGAATTACCACCTGCCATGGCTACTAGAGGTAACTAAGAGAAACTAGAAACAGCTGCAGAATGAAAATCACAGAATCATAGAATAGTTTGGGTTGGAAGGGACCTTTAAAGGTCCAACCCCCCTGCCATGGGCAGGGTGACCTTCCACTAGACCAGGTTGCTAAAAGCCCCATCCAACCTGGTCTTGAACACTTCCAGTGAGGGGGCAACCACAGCTTCTCTGGGCAATCTTTTCCAGTGCCTCACCAGTCTTGTAGGGAAGAACTTCTTCCTTACACTAATCTAAATCTCCCCTCTTTCAGTTTGAAACCATTACCCCTCATCCTATCACCACACTCCCTGATCAAGAATCCCTCTTCCCCTTCCCCGTAGGCCCCCTTGAAGTACTGGAAGGCCGTTAGAAGGTCTCCCCGGAGTCTTCTCTTTTCCAGGCTGAACAACCCCAACTCTCTCAGCCTGTCCTCACAGAGGAGGTGCTTCAGCCCCCTGATCATCTTCATGGCCCTTTTCTGGACCCGCTCAAGCAGGTCCATGTCTTTCTTGTGCTGAGGGCCCAAGAGCCGGACCTGTGGCAGGCGGGGGTTGGACTAGATGATATTCAAGGTCCATTCCAACATAAACCATTCTATGATTCTATGATCTAGTCCAACCACCCTGCAATGAGCAGGGACATCTTCAACCAGATCAGGTTGCTCAGAGCACCATACAACCTGATCTTGAATATTTCCAGGGACGGGACATCTATCACCTCTTTGGGCAACTTGTTCCAGTGTTTTACCACCCTCATTGTACAGAATTTCTTCCTTATATCTAGTCTGAATCTACCCTCTTTTAGTTTAAATCACTTCCTTTATACTCACCCAACTTTCCTGCTGATCTTCATGACCCTGGTCATGAACACAAATATAATTGATTGGATTTGATGCAAAGTGCTGGTGATTTCTTGCCTCTGTATTAATATCCAGCACCAGTGCCACGGAATCAAAAAGAAAAAGCAAAACCCTGGAGAGAACTTCCTTCCCCAAATCTGCCTCACAGACGAGCCTAGGAAAAGTGAATGCCAGCTGATGAGTAGTACTGGTGAATCAGCGTGGCCGGCCCCAAGCACAGTGGGTGAGTCCTAATTGGGTTTCATGTACCCGATGATAACTAAATCTCTTGCACCTACTTTAGCCAAATCATGTGGGAGGTATGAACGTAGGTGCAGGGAGAAAAATGATCAGATATTGTTTTATATATCATTCTTCATATTATTAAGGGGAAAAAAGTTCTATTGTGTGTTTTGTTACAACACATTCATTAAAGTACACAGACACACCCCTGGAAGAATGGAAATAGTGGTTAGAGAAGGTAGAATGACAGAAAGGCTGTAACCAAAAAATGGCTATTTTATTAATAACTTTAAAAATATCCTAACCAAAACTCTGCTTACACGACCAGGTTTTATTGCCAATTTAGTAACTGCCATCTTTCTCGTCTGTTCCTAGGCTCTTTGTTTACTCATGTATAGGAGCATTTTTGGAATCAGATCCTTTTGGAGGCAGGGCCTGTGTCTAAGTTATGTGAGTACATAAATAACTAAGATTCAGGCTGTCTCTGTGGGCAAACAGAAGTGTAATAGGATGTGGGGGAAAAAAATTGGGAGCTTGGAGATGCTGTTGCTGAAAGGAGCCAAGCCCCTCTCTTGTCCAGAAGCTGAGGATCCCACATCCCTGAGATGAGAATAACAGGTTGTGTGGTGGCTGGGAACGCTAGGACTTACATGGCTCTTCTGCTTCCTTTTCTGTCTGCCAAGAGCTATTAGCTACACACATGCACAAACAAACCAAGAATAGTTAGACATGCTTTTAAAAAGATTACACTTGAATTGCTGCTTAAAAAAGCATTTTTATACAGCCAACAAAGCCAACAATATCCCCCAGCCAGACGGTTACACTCACTATTTTTCGTAAAATACACTCCACTGCTCTCCCCAGTCAGCCCTCCCACACCACAGTGGAGGACCGCTGGTGGCAACTTACTGCCCTTGCACTCTGCTTTTGACTCTTTTCAGGCACTGATAGAAATGCTGTGCTCCCTCTTGTCACTGGGTTGATCATGCTACAGGAGCAATAGCGTTCCTCTTTCATGCAATGAGAAACAATACTCAGTGCTGGGGGGAAGGGGAAAAGAAAATTTCGGGTCAAATAATCTCCCATATAAATGCAGCAGAGCTCGCTGTGGCCAGATCCTGCACGATGTTTTGTGCAGAAGAGCATCCTTGTGGTGTCTACTATGCTCCAGAAACATCTGCTGCACTTTGATGTTGAAAAACTTTTATTGGGGAGTAATTTAAAAGTAAAGAATTCATAGGCAGGAAAACACTGAAAAATTTGCAGGACAAGAGAGTCACAGCAGGAATTGACTGAAGGTTTGATTAGGCTTATTAGTCTACAGATGTTGAAACTCACTAATTAATACTGAGTGGTGATATTGATTATTCAATTAGCAGTCTCCAATCCACCGCAGCTGCTGCATTTTGTATTGTAGCTATTTCCAACAAAAGAATATTGCCTTTCTTTCTTACCTCTTAAAAACAGAGTTAAAAAAACCCCCAGAGTTTAGTGCAAGGTTCCAGAATAGCAATTCCAGGGAATCAAGTCTAATTATCTAAAGCACTGCAGTGCAGACTTTCCCAATTGCCATGACAATGTGTCTAACACTGCCATGGAGAAGCCCAGCACAAGGTGTTGAGTGGGTGTTTTGTACTCTACTCCTTGCTTATTAAAACCTTGGTCTCTGCTCAAACTTTCACAAAGGTTCCCAATTAGCACGAATTTTGGTGATGGTTTTGACCATGTGGGTACTTTTCCTCCACGAAATGGAATGAGGTCCCACTGTAGCTCTGAAACAAGGATTCTTCAGAATGAAAAAAAATCTAAGAGTTCCAAGAACAGCATCTCTGAATGCGGTTTAAATGATATATTTGCATTGTATTAAAGTCCTTCAGATATCAAGCTTATAAAAAAAGTATTATGAGGAAAACAATGATAAATAATAATACCAAAATATATTCTGTTCTTTAAGATAGCAGTAGCAATTACTTTTCAGAAACCAGAGGAGAGCAGTGATATGGAGTAGTTAATATTAGCGACAGGCTGCAAATGTGAGATAATTTTACACAAAGCCATCACTATCACAAGGTATTACTTAAATTATTTGTCTGTGTTCTAAAAATCATTTGGACCAGCCACACCTGGCTCTTAGTGCATATCAGTATCTGTTATTATTAAAATAAATCAATTCTCCAAAGATATTTTTGAAAGAACGTTTTGCATTTCAAAGAGGCTTTGAGCAGTATTACTTGGGTTACTTCTGAAATTAAGGCATGTAAGTGATGAGCATTTCTATAGAGACAGAATGACTTGAGGTCAATACAATTTTGTCTCCATCAAAATTCATTATACATGTTGGGAAATGTAACAATGAGAGAGGACTGGGAATCTTCAGAGCATGTATAAAGGTTCAGAAGCTTTCAGCTTGGCATCATTAGCAAATTCTTACTCATACATATTGAATAGAAGGAAAACAGAGAAACAGAATGGAAGAAAACTCCTGCCCACATGCATGCAGAAAGCAGAAGTGGCAGCAGTGGATACACAGCTCAGAGAAAGCCTGAACGGCCTGTAAGCAGTCCCCAATGTGTGAGAGAGACCAGATCAGAGCAGGTAGAAGTAAGTTCACTGCTGCTACTGAATTTCAATGGCTTTGATACTTCCCTCTTGAAGTTTCAGACCTGTAAGTGTGGACTGGGAGGTGGTATGCCTGGCGGATGAGGAGGGCTTTTTGTTTCATTAGGCCAAAATTATCAGTAGCACATTATTAACCAACACCTGGCCAGAGGTTATGAGAAAGGCATCAGGGAGGCTCAGCTATGCAAGTATAAATTTCTTAAAAGATCATTCTCAAAACAAACTTATGCACCCCTGGATCTGCCTTGCCCTCTTAACCCAGAAGCCTCACAACAAAATTATCCTGGTAAAATACAAATTTCATCCTAGCTGGAAATATCCTTATGAGTATAAGTAGTCATGACTTGAATGTTTAGGCCAAAGGCAAAAGGCTTCCCTCCTTCCTGCTTTAGCTTATCTCTTGAAAACAGGATGTCCCATTTTTTGAACCAGTAGGAACATCAGTCACAGCAGAAGGAAGGTGGGAGCTCTGTCAATGCACAGGAAAAAATGCTAAAATTTTTCATCCTTGTATTAAGATTTTGTAGCAGGAATTGCTCTGGAAACAGGATAGTTTAATGAAATTGTGTCTTCTCATGTTCACACCACACACTTTCTCTTCATTTGAATGAAGTTTGGTTCAGCTGAAAGTGAAAGACGAGCAGACATTTGTTCTGGAATAGCTGTGCTGTGGAAGGATGACCCATCTAATAATTTATTTTTTTAAGTAAGTATTGAGGGATATCAGATATTTTCAGCTTTTGAAACATTTTCATTCAGCATCTTTCTGTTGGTTTAATGGTTTGTTTGATTTTTCCTCATAGGCTGTTCTGAAAAAAAGTTATATGATTGGCTTTGCTTTAGAAAATCTAAAATCTGCCAGAGGAAAGGAAAATTGGTATTTCCACATATCCATCAGATGAACTGGTCAAGTAATTGGATTTATGCACTGTTAGCATAGAAATGGGAAGTTCTGCTTTCACCCATTGCATAAAAAATTTTGCTCTACCGGGATGTCCAGTTCTTAGCACAGAATCAGCTTTACAGTTCAGTCTGTGCCTGAGCAAAACATAAATTTGGTCTTTGGGCAGAGAAATGTGTGTTTGGTCCTTTTCATATACTGTGCCGACCTCTTTGCACCAAGCTACCAAGCAGACTTTAGTCATCTTATTTTTCTCCCAGGTACAGCCAACACAGTGGGGAAATTCTGTCACACATTAGCACTTCTGGACTTCTGCATACATTAGATGTTCACAAAGAGACATGCTCAAGCTATCACTCCTAACCAGGACGAGATTTCTTTCCAACTCATCCCACAGTGACCTCATCTGTTTACGTATGCTCTTGTCCCTACCAGACCACTTCATTGATCTTCAGGCCTGAAGACCTCT
Organism: Leptosomus discolor; assembly: GCF_034619465.1. Classification (NCBI taxonomy): domain Eukaryota; kingdom Metazoa; phylum Chordata; class Aves; order Leptosomiformes; family Leptosomidae; genus Leptosomus; species Leptosomus discolor. The sequence goes on from NC_141392.1 coordinate 66,353,250, forward strand.
GTCTTCAGATAAGCATGAGCAGTCAGAGCTGCTATTTGTCCTCTGCCATGGATTTTGATGGAATGGAGTCAAGTTCAGGATATTTGGAAAAAGCTGGGAACTTACATTCATGCTAAATTTAAGCCTAGTATCCCTCTACTAATTGGTAGACAAAGAAGCTTTCCAAGGTGCTCTGAACTGCCCTTCCGCAGACTCTACTCTTAGTGTATCCGGGTTCGTACGGAGCTAAACTGGGTTCGAGTCATGATTGAATAAGTGCACAGGAGTGAAATTTATTTCCATCTACTAGACAAAAAGACACTACCTCTGACTGAGCGACAAAATGTCAAAGGCTAGGAGAGTGTCCTGGGAAGTAGCTTTACACATTTTCACCATTTTTTTACTCTTCTTGAGGCATTTTCTGTTGGTTACTTCTATGAGTACTCTGCATTTCCTTATATCTACATTGTGCAACAGCCTAAACCCAGAGAAGCTGAAAATCTTCTCCTGCCCTAGAAGATAAATGATACATTGCAGTTTGGCTCTCCCAACACACCAGAAATTTCTGCAATAATAGTAAACCTTGCCTATGAAGCTTTTGAAGATCTAACCCACAGACAGAGAATCACAGAATCACAGAATCGCAGAATGGCAGGAGTTGGAAGGAACCTCTGCAGATCATCTAGACCAACGCCCTGCTAAAGCAGGTTCACCTAAAGCAGGTTGCACAGGATCACATCCAGGTGGGTTTTGAATATCTCCAGGGAAGGAGACTCCACAGCCTCCCTGGGCAGCCTGTTCCAGTGCTCTGTCACCCTCAGAGTAAAGAATTTTTTCCTCATGTTGAGGCAGAACTTCCTGCGCTCCTGTTTGTGCCCATTGCCCCTTATTGTGTCACTGGGCACCACTGAAAAGAGCCTGGCCCCATCCTCTTGACACCCACCCTTTAGATATTTATAAGTGTTGATAAGGTGCCCTCTCAGCCTTCTCTTCTTCAGCCTTTCCTCGTAGGGAAGATGCTCCAGCCCCCTCATCATCTTCGTAGCCCTCCGCTGGACTCTATCCAGTAGTTCCCTGTCCCTCTTGAACTGTGGGGCCCAGAACTGGACACAGGACTCCAGATGTGGCCTCACCAGGGCAGAGTAGAGGGGTAGGGTAACGCCTCCCTCTCTAGTCATTGAGCAGTCTGATCACCCAATTTCTGACTACTAAATCCACCAGCTGTCTAGGTGCTGATGTACTTCAGTGTAGTCAGTGTTAAGATTGAAGATACAGCTTTGTCTTCATCTTAGAAAGGCAGATACCTGAAAACGGGAGGTTGTTGGCACCTTCCCCAATGGAATCTTAAATAAGCAGCCTGCAAAAAGAGACTAGAGCTCTGAGAGGAGTAAAAAGGATTAGCTCTCCAGAGCTTGAAAGGACACATGACATGTTGCTACGTTTAGGACAAAGGATGGGCTAAGCATATGTTTCAGATACTTAATACACAGTAACAACGTATTTTAAGGAAAAAAATGTAGTTATTTTCTACACTTAAAACCCAGTCAGAGTGCACTGAAAATAAAGAAAAAAATTTTATGAACTTTGGAGGGTTTTGGATCAGGCTTTTACGAGACAGCAAACATCAAAAGAACAGGTCATATGATTGCGTTTTAGCTGTGCCCAGTGCCACAGACAGCTTCCTTTTTTAAGAATTTTTTTGGTAAAATAAAATCATAGCATCCTGGGAATTAATTTGCCCATTTTCTAAAACCAGACAGTCTACTATATAATGTAAATGACACTTTCAGAGTCTGTAATGACCTTCATATTTGGTTATAAATCAGTCACTGCTGAGATGCCAGGAAGGTTATACAGAACTCTGCAGTATAGCGAAGCCTTGAGGTGCATTGATGTGTAGAGCAAACAAGAGCACAGTTGCAGTATTCCTTCCTGGATCAAAGCAGTGTTTCTTTTTCACATCCTGACCTACCTTAACTTCTCCACTAAGAGATGAGGAATGGGAAATGCGTAATTAAAATCTTCTACCTTTATTGTCACTGAAAATTGAGGGGAAAAACCATTGAACATATCTCTTTGTAAGCCACCTGTATTTTTGTCAAGTGCCCTTATATCTGCAAAGCAACAATATTCAGAAAAGTCCTAAGGCAACAGCTCAGAAACATTTTATCTAAAGTTACAATGGTTAATGGTGTTAAATTCTGAAAATTTTAGTCTGAAAAATTCTTCCCACACCAAGCAACATTTCATGCCAGGTTTATGTAACCTTTATAGTGTGTTCCCTCCACACACAGTTGTCTGTCTGGAGACTATCAAAGTAAGCTTTGTAGGGAATTCTGATAACTGTACTAAATTAAGGGAGGGAAAGGTACGTTTTGTTGTGATGAATCTAATTTTGCTGTTTTAGCCCTGCCATATGCTCAGTTCAAGGAAATATGGTACTCCTTCATTGCAGTTGTACAAAGAGGAATTTTTAGGTTATTTAACTTTGAAGACTTTACAGACTAAATTCAAATATATTTTTTTTCTCCATTTTGACATAAATGCACACCCACATGTGAGAAATATATCCCACAGCAAGACACATTTATAGAAAAGCCGGTTATACATATTGTGCTGCATCAACAATGATATCAGTGGAAACAAAAAAACAACCAAGTTCATGTCTATGTTTTGCCTGTGTCCAGTCATTGTCTGCGTTGGACAGAATGACAGTTCGTAGCACTTGTTAAAACCATAATTTACTTCAGTCAAAGAGGATTGTCTTATGCAAAAAGAAAATGTTTCAAGAAAATCTTGACAGTGTTATTTAGGAACAAAAAATAATTGTGAGCCTCCTGCATCTGTCCTTACCTTGAAAACACAAACCAGTAGCTGCTTATGATAATAGTTCCTCAAATAGAAAAATAAATATTAACTCAGAGTAAACTGGGCCTGAAATGAAACAGCTACACTTGCAGCAAGTATCTTAGATCTCAGCCTTGCTCCATAAAGCTTCAGGTTTTGCTAGGCAACTGTACCTACACCTTTTAAATTTTAAGGCTTAGCATCTATTTTCTGTGGGAGTAAAAAATAAATGTTTCATATCACTTGGCTACCTGGGATAGGTTTTATGCTGAGAAATTAACGATGTACGTAGGGTCAGTTTATACTAGTGAGAGAAAATGTAGAGAGAATGAAGTCGGGAATTTTCATCAAAGAAAAATCTTCGGACAAAATAGATTGGACAACCCAGTGTAAATTAAGAAAGACACTTAATATAGTATATGGCATAACACAGTCTGCAGCACTTCTAGCTCAGTGTTAGTGAAACATTTGTACTAGTTCTGAAAAACAACATTTGCTAATTACAATTTATGTAAGCAAAATGTACATATATCCCTCTGCAGCACCAAAATATCCTGGGTAAAATACTGAAGAAATCTGATCAGTGATTGTTCTTAGTGTGATTCTGGTTATGAAGTCTTGGTTTAATAAATTAACTACATGAAGAACATGTTTGACCAGGAATTCCAGAGTTTCTTCCCTGAACATGACATTAAATTGGAAAGATTTCACCTGATTAATAAAAGTATGCAAAGTAGGACACTGTCATATTACAAGACTTTGCACTCATTATATGTATCTTTTCATCAGATAGGAAAAGAAAAAGTCACTAAAGCCATGTTGTCACGTGAGAGACAGGACATGGTTTGACTCAAGTGATGCAAGAGATCATCTGAATTGCAAAGAATTAATGTTTTAATCTCTAAATTACACACATGTTATAGTGTTAGCATTAAATCTTCTTTCCAAAGATGCTGGTGGTGTTTGGTTTTTTATTAATAGTAATAGTATTAGTAATAGTAATAGTATTAGTATTAGTTTTAATATTAATACTAATATTAATATTAATATTAATATTAATATTAATGGACTGTTTGCAGGTTCTTATTCAGGACCAGAGATTTGTTATGTCAGATGCTACGAACATGCACACATGATCGCTGTCCCTTACTAAAAGATCTTTCAAATCATAGTTCTTTAACTATTTATTTATAATTACATTATTTTTCTTATGAGTCAGCCTGTTCATCAAGCCAGAAACAACTTGATTTCTAGGAGGTCAGAGTTGAACCATTATCAGATGTGCTCACACTAATGCTTCTAAATATCTATTTAAGACCAGATATACCACACCATAATATCCATCAAAGAGTGTCTTTACTTCAGACTAGGTTAATGCCAGAAATTGCTTAACACTGGCTTATACTTAATGTTTTTACTAACTATATTTCTTAGCTGTTTCAGAAGGTGAGTTAACTGAACTCCGTCATTAGTTTTCATTATTCTCTCCCTGACTTCACTCTGTCTATAGGAATATGCCATTTAAATGTTAGACAATATTACTACTTCTACTACAGTTTTGATTAGTAAGATTGTTTAAAAGTAGACTAAAGCATAACTGTAGCTGGGAAAGTAAATGTTGCAGCTTATTCCCAGAATAAACAGAGAACGTGAGACTGCAAAGTTCTATGTTGCTCTGAACCAAAAAAAATTGTATATTTCTTTCCATTCCATTCCAACAAGCAAAGCATATTCTCGTTCGCCCATAGTGACAAGTGCAGGAGTGCAGAAGCTGGCACTTGTAGCTGGAATATCTGCATGCCTGAAGACGTTGTTCTCAAAAAAAGTTTCTTTTCCCAGATAGCCATGAGATGATGGAAAAGATTCGACCCTGATAGCCATTTCTGACTAACCCCCAGCACAACCAGAAAACTTAGATTAAAGCCTTTCACTTCTAAAACAAAATGCCCACAGGACTAAGCTTTAATAATTATGAAATGGGAGGAATTAGGTATACTGTGTGGAAAATGCAAATGTTACAGAAAGTCGCCTGCAGGTAGCTGAACTATTTTGGCACACTTTTTTTAATAAGCACTATGGCTGGGAGGAGGCTGCAGGCATTCAGGTCTGACAGAAGTGTTTTCTGAGTTTCCTGGAACCAGTCAGGTAACTAAACAGGAGGAGGAACCTAGAGAAGATGTTGAGATAGAAATTATACAGGAAGGCTGTATGTGTCTCACCTTTTCAGATGGCCTTTGGATGGAGGTCCACAGGAGGCAGTTGCCTTCAAAGCCTTGCAAACCATTTAGAAACAGTTCTCACTCAGATCCTTGCTCCTCTTCCCTTTGTGCACTTTCACTAAGACCAGCTGGAAAAGTAAATGTCTTCAAATAATGGCCTGGAATGGGCTAAAGTTCTAGTAAAAATACTGGTAAAATCATACTGTGCTAATTAGTGCTGGACAAATGTTTAAAGACAGAAGCACAAATAAGGAAATGCTCTGTTTGTAGTCAAGCGTTACAAAATCTGCTTAGTATGGCAGTTGTGGTAAGGCAAACTGGTGTCTAAGACAGAAATGAAAGCTGAAATTTGACATACAAACTAATTAGCCAACATGGGAGTAATACGTTTCAAAGTTTCATAACTTTCATAATGAACTAAGGGCTTAGACACACTTTGTTATATTGTCCAATCGATACAAGCGCAAGCACTGTTTCAGAAATCACAGTAGTGTTTAGTTAGTTAGGATTCTCATTATCAAAATTTCAAAAGGAACTAATTCCGCTCTAACGAGCAAGCAACTTGAAAGGTTTCTTGTTTGTAAATTAGATTTGGTTTAATCTGGAAGAGTTCAAAGGAAGTAGCTATGACTACTGAGGATGTAGTGTAGCTAATGGCAGTATAAGAATTTCAATAATAAAAACATCTGTTTACATTCAGGTCCAGATTTTGGGAAACATTGCAGCAGAAATTCCTCACAACCATAAGACAAAATCTCAAGGACAGAATCTGCCTCCTCAGGCCATGTTAAAGAAAGAGCTAACACCAACCACTCTAAGTGCAGACTGTGCTTCTGCAGCACTCAGGAGCCCTTGTGAAGGACTGATGATGGTCCCATTGTGTTACATACTTCACAAATGCATAAAAATGACCATCCTTGCCTCGTGACAATCACGACAACAGGCTTCAAGTATGGGGGAGTGTACAGAACATATGAGAAAATATTATTTACCACAGAAGATAGTGATTTCAGTACACCAACCATCAAAACACTGTCAAGATTGGTTTTGAGGCATCGTGGGAAAAGAGATCATAGGGAGGCTTTCATGGTGATCCTGTGGACCTTTGCTTCTCAGGCAGGAGGGCAATAACATGGCAAGGGAAACTGGTCTTGCAGACCAGTTTATACATGTAGGGTAAGGTAGCGATGTGCAGGTGTCATCATGACAGTACTGATTGAGAACAGCAGTGTCCCACTCTGTTCAAGAAGGTTTTTATAATCTTTACTGAAAGCAACTTCAGCAAGACATGGAAGACAAATGAAGAGGTGAGAGGACCAGGTCAGCAGTGCATAGGACAGCCAAGGAGCTGATACATTAATGGGAGAAGGGCAGAAGGGGCTGGAGGGGGAAGCAGACTCACTGGTCAGTTTTAGGTAGGTTTGACTCATGAGCAAAATGTGTCAAAAGAAATGACCACGAGTAGTAAAGGGGAGATGAAAATGACTTGTGCAAGTGAAGAAGAGCCAAGCAAATGAAAGCAACTAAGACATCTCCATCTCTGTGTATGTAAGAAAGTGAGAAAAGAAAGTTGTAGGCGGTGAAGTCAACAAGAGGATTAGATGAGGGGAAAGACAAGTACTCCGTCAACTTTCTCTTTGAGGAAAGCTACAGTATGCCATGCAGCAAGAGAAGTGGAGACAGAAGAGGAGGATGTAACAAGTGACACAAATGTAGTGGGAAAACAGCAGACTACTACTAAACCTTAAAATAGAGCTGCTTAAGGCCCCAGATATCCCCTGAAATGGTAGCCTAAATTAGTCCAAGTGCATCAAATAATATCGCACTCCCTGGAGGCATTGTACCTTAGTCATCAGTGAAAAGCCTTATGTCACTAGTTATGAAAAATACAGCAGAATGATCATTATCAAATAATTTACATTGAACTTCAAAGCTGTATGTGGAGTGTTAAAATGTGCCCTTGTATCAGAAATCAAGATGAGCGTATATGTTGATTTAAAAGTGTAGGAAAAGAGTAATAAAATGCAGAACAGACTAGCTTGTGAGGCAGTGTATTATCTTACTACTTCCAAGATCATTATCACAGAAAACAGCACACTTTCTGGGATGTGTATTATTTCTCCTGGGAAAGAGCGAGACAAATTCCAGCACCCTTCCTTTAGGGAAAATGTAGCCCCCTCCGTTACTACTTGGATAGTCACTCCTTAGTCAAAGCCCTGCAAATAAAGACAACAGTTACAATGGGGTGAGTTGAGATGAATTTGCACTCTACCCATTACAATTCTGGATTGGGACTCTATGGAGAATGTGAACCTGGACCAAGATTACCAATGTGGTTTACACTATTGGTAATCCCTCAGGTAAAGGTATTTCAAGTAGCTTTTGTCCAGGAAACATTTTAAATACAAACCCAACCCAATTCTCCCCAGGCATTTTTTCTTAAACAGTTCTTAAAGGATTCAATTCTTTTAAGTTTCTAAATGTCTCCTGTGAAGTACTGAGCACTATTAGTTTCCATGGTCATCAATCATTTGTTCCAGCACAGAAATTCAGGACACTTTCCTCTCTAAGGACCATTAAGGTCAATGAGGAGCAGGAGATGGGTGAAGAGAGAGACAAACGCATTCAGAACTGCCACTGCTGATCTGGGGAACTGGGTACAGGGAATAGGAATCTGACTACTAAGGCGGTCTCTGTTAAGAAGCTTGCTGTAGTACCCCTTTCTTATGCCATCAGTGTCACAATTTTGTGAAAATATACTGATTTAACTTGATACTCCTAACCCTGGGACTACAGTGTAAAACTCTTTAACCACACTGTCTGTTAGAGCCTCCAAGGCTTCCACCATCAGCTGAGGGCTTCAGTGTTTCCATTTGTAGTGTATGAATAATGTATATAGCTTTAACATCTCAGAAGTCTTATTAGCCCTCTTGTAATGGGTCTTCTTATTATCAGCACCAAAGCTTCCATGAGGTTTTATGTGTGATAAAAGTAAAAATGCGGTATGAATACTTCCCTGCTAAAATCAACAATCACTCAAATTTGTGCAAGTGATCCCTGTACATATAGAGGGAAAAGAATCTCCCTGCAAGCTTAAGAGAACACCAATCTTAGTAGCTCTGTAACTGCAAAAAATGGCCATTATCCTTAATCTTCTCCCTTTCAAATGTGCTTTCACTCGTGTACTCATTTGTCAGTCCGTATGATGATTATTGCACACCTAGTGCTGGGTATGTGTTGCTAGTTTAAGCAGCAAAGCCAAAAGCTGGTTACCACTATGTGTCTCCAGAAGGAATGAGTGATCAAAACCCTGGCCTGAAGCTAGACTGTATGTACACAAAAATGGATCACTAAGACACCCAGAGTATTTTTATTTACCATCCTAGAATGTCAGTTGTATGCAAGCAAATTAGGAAGCCAGAGAGAGGAATACTGAGTTCTGCTTTCTGCTGTGGCACTAATTCACAGTAGAATCCCACCAGATATGCCTGGTTCCCCATGCAGCCATTTCTTCTCCAAACCAGGTCTTTAATGCCTCACATGTATGCTTATTATTCTGTACCTGTGTAGGGATTATAGGCACGATAATATTTTTTTACAGGACTGTAGTTTCATGAAGATCAGTTAAATTTACATTTTAAGTTCAGTGCTTGCAACCCATGGATAAAAGATACCTTAGGAAAACAAAATATTGTTTAAATTTCAGTCAGTAGAATCCACATGTTTAGACCCGCTCAACCGATTACTTCTAGTCCTCATCAGCATTATCAGTGAATAAACAGTCACTGCTGTAGACAGTAGCAGGACACAAAAGAATGGAAAATACTGTGAGAAAATAATTTTCATCAAGAAAAGAAAATACAAACAAATTCTTTCTGCATCTGAGTGATCTGTCGATAAAAGGTCATCCTGCAGAAACCATGGTTTGAGCACTGGCATCTGCCTCAGCACAGCTTATCTTCATTAAAGTCAGTGAAGACTCTCATGGCTGGACCACAGCATCTATATAAACCCCCTTGAAAGCAGCTGGAGACCGCTCTTTGGAGCATTCAAAGCATCAGCTGGTGGTATTCTTGGAACAGAGAAGATTCATTCAACCTTCAGTTGATAAATCATACTTACATGGAAAAAGTTTATTAGCCTTTAGAATACATTTTCATATGGACATATGGTTGTATTTGTTTAAGCAGTTCTCCTATTTTTCAAAATAATACATAGAATCCAACAAATTGCTTCCTCTTATATGTTTGTCATTGATGTGAGTTCTAGGATGGCATTAAAAACCACAGAACATTGCACAAGGCCTTGATTTATTTATAATATGCCATGTATCCATTTGTTATATCATTTGAATTATTATCAATATAATATCAGCCCATTACTCAGCAAAGGAGCTGTCAGGAACATATGAGCAGGTTACCAAATTTTTCTATGGCATTTCCGATATTTAGCATAGTTATTCACAAAAATACTACAGAAGATAAACAAGTAGATTCATGTCTGTTGGTGCAGGGAGAATCTAGAGAAAACATTTCTCTAATAATACATTAAAGTACACATATATTAACACAAGCCTTTGAAGAATTGACGCTATATACATGCACTGACTTTCCAAAAAGTCTCTGTGTCTGAGACCAATGGCAGAGGATCATTATGGGATTTTTGTTGATATAAGGTTTGGAGAACTCCAGTTTTTATCTGGTTTAGTCTCTGTTGATTGAAGTATAAAATTATTTGTGTTTCAACTCTTTGCATGCAAAGTTTGACCAAAATTTTGCTATTTATTTCTTTGACAAAGCATGTCATGTTATCATCAGACTCTTAGCCAAGCTGATGTTTGCTGTCCAGGTAGCATTTGAGAAGAGCATAATTTGTAGCCAGCTTTGAAATGTTTATGGATGTGCTTAATTTTCTGCCACAATTGGCCCCGCTGAAGCCAATGAAGCTATTCTCATCAGCAGAGCTAAACATGCAGAAAAATGTAAGTGGTAACAGAGATCCAGCCTGCAGTTAGATTCAGACAAGAACTGAAGGGGGTTTGGGATGAGTTTAGGACACAGGTGTCAAAAGGTATCATGCTTTCTAGTCAGAAATAGTTTTGGAATTACATTTCTGACTTTCAGCTCAAGTATTTGCAATGACACTGAGTACTGCCTTTGTGTTCTCTCTATCTCCTCAAGGAAAACATTTTCAAGACTGTTATGAAGATAAATGACATGGTTTTCAAAAACACAGAGGGGAGAGGGAAAGGAGTGTTCTTTCCATCATACAAAAGGGAAGGAGAATTTCAAAAGGGTTCTCTGTGCTGGAGGATGAAATGGTAAAAGCTTGATTTTGCAAGAAGATAGACTTCCCTTGATTTTGCAAGGAGGAAAAGATATTTAGGCCTTCATAAAACTAGGATACTTGTGACTTGTCCCAGTGGAAGCTGAAAGAAGAAGTAAGAGTGGGCTCTTGTGTAGAATTTTTTGTCCTCTGACTCTCCGCCTATAATAGACCACTGCAGTGCATGCATGCCTTGGTGTGAGATCCTATCCATTTATTACATAGCTAAGAAAATGTAAGGCACTTCAAGAATAAATTGCAAGCCTCAAGGCGTGCTTAGAGACCTTAAATTAGTAAAACCAAATTTAAATATAGCTCCAGATACGGAGCACACAGCTGGCTCATCATGCTAGCTAGCAACCAAGCAACTCCACTGAAATAAATGAGGTAAGACCAGTGCATATAAGAAGGTAATTCCGAGTGATCTACCACCCACTTCTCCCATGCCCAACAGCAAAATTAGATCACTGGTTGTATTAGTGAAAAATATTTACATAGAAGTAATCTGTTAAAATTCATAATAGCATGTAGCCACTCACCAAAATATTCAGGATGGATACTCTATTCCTTGGAAAAAATCTGATCTTCATTCTTGCTATAAAACATTTTATTACTTGGAAATTTTTGAGGGAGCAGGAGTACCTGTGGTAACAACGGAATTTAAGAACTTAGAAGATTTTTAGTATGGGAAAAAGCCAGTCTTATTCTCCTCCAGAGAATTCAGCATTTTGGATAGAATTAGATTTTAAAAAGTGGTGGTCAGAAGAAAGATACAAATCAGGGACCTACAGCCTTTCCTAAGATAAGTGTTTACTTATTCATCAGTGAGCCTTCCAATTTAACAAAGAATTATATCCTTCAGTTCATCTTGTTGACATGGAACTACAGAAAAATAGAGGTGGAAGGGATTTTCAGAGACAGCAGCATCTGTCTCCCTGCTCTGTAGTACAAACAGGTATACCAACATCATTCATGACAAAAATTGAGTATCCTTTTCTTAAAATTGCTATCCGCTGAAAACCTTCAGGCAGCGTCCCTTGGATACAGAGGCAGCTAGGAGAGGAAAGTGGGAGATTTGTGAAAAGGTGTCAAGAAGACCACAAAGCAGCAAGCAGCAGATCTTTTTCACCTAGAAGTGAGAATAGGTTGTGACCACTGTCTATGACCATTCGTGGGAAGCAGAGAGTTGATAACTAACATTAAACATCGGCATGTAGCAATTCTTCCTGGGAAGGAATTAATGTTTCCAACGCAAGGCGTCACATGGCAGCAAAAGATCCAGAAGGCACTCACAGTTACAAAAAGCTGAAGAAGCATTATTTTGTATATCTATTTTCTGTTGAAATTGGTAGGCATTCTTTTCCTCTCGGTTGTAATACAAATCTTACTTGCTTAAGCTTGAACCTATTGGGTTTTACTCTGTCCATGCCTCCAGTCTTTACTGACGAGCATTCTCACTGCTGGGTTCATTTTAATTGGTCTTCATGTGTCTTGAACAGTGGATATGGATAGAGTATGAACTCACACCCAGTTTTTCATATAGCAGTCTATTAGTTTCAGTGGGAATAAATTTTCTTGAATAGGTTGCATGAGCAAGAAATGAAACAATTTTGAAACATACAAGACATCTACTTTTCTCCCACTCACAAAGCATATTATCTTGTCCTAGAAGGATGTTACGGCAGTCTGATATGATTTGTTCTTGAAAAATCTTTTCTCCTCGTTATCTGCTAATTCTCACCCATGCTTTGCTTATTTATTCCAGCATTTTCAAGAGAGAGAAGTTTGCTTGAATAGAGCCAAAACTCCGGCTCTCCTTTTTCCTCTTTTTTAAGGATTACTACATCTAGACTTTTCCATCCTTTCACAAGCTTACCCATCATCTGCAGTTTTTCAGATCAACACTCTCTGTCCTGAAATAGCCTTTCTCCATTGTCAGGCTAGTGTAACTCATCTGAGAACTGCTACAGAAACCAACCCAAACACCTAAACTTCTCATCCAAAATCTAGCCTGATTTGTACTCTTTTACTCTCATATTATTTATAGGAGTTGACTGTTTAGGGTTAGTCTTTCAAAAAGATATTAACCACTTCAGACTACTTTCCTTCACCCATTAATATTATTTATCCGTTATTGAGTAGCTAGCAAATATTTTGTCTTCCTCTTAAGACTTAACATACTTTTCAAATTAAATATTTTAGCTTCTCTCAGCCTTTCTCTTTGCATACTCTTTCATATCCTTCTGTTTTTCCTTTGTATGCTACAAGCATTTATATTCTAAATGCGTCTTTCAAATCTGACAGGTTTTCTGCTTTATCTACACTTTCTCTTTTTTCCTGTGGGGCTGTTGGAGAGTTATTGGTATAGTTAGCCTAGTCTTCTAGTACCTTTGTATTGCTCCTCTTATTGGAACAGTTAGTATTTGCAGTACTGGTGTTACTGCTTTTTTGGAAGTTTCCCAGAATTCGGTCTATCCAGCAGCTTCAGTCATAAAGAATAGAAGCTGAAAGTCATCATAGATATTCTGGTATTGTAATCCTTCTCCACCGTTTTGTTTTCACTTGACACATTTAAGATCGCATCCAGAGGTGGAGGAAAACCAAGGCTATTATACTTCTCGTTCTGGATGGGGAAACATGCTCTAATTGCACTCGGGAACGAGGAGAAATATTTTCATTCTTTTCAGTTTTCTAAAAACAGGTAAGCATGGAAACATTTTCCACATTAAAAAAAGAATAAAATACATTGTGAATATTTACCTAAAACCACTGAAGTTATTTATTTTGCTCAGCACTGAAGAAAAGTTTACAGTATTTTGAACCAAATTGGCTACCGGTGTCAATAACAATGCTTTATGTAAATATAAGAGCTCATTTTGGTAAACATGTCAAACGTCTTACAAGTCACTGTTACATTTTAAACATTTCATGTATCAGGAAAGCACATGAAAAACGGATCCTCAAGAACAAATTGAAGGAAAACTGAATTTTATGCTGGTTCAATGATAATAGTAAAGTTCTTTGTACAGATCTAGCACTTTCAGGCAATTTCTGTGTTTTAGATAAACATGTTAATATACAAGATCTGATATTCACCATTTAGTCAAGGAGAAACTGAGATACTGAATGACATCTTAAGTGTTAGAATGGTGACTGATGCACAAAAAGTGTTTTATTCATAGAATACCTAAATTCTCTGATGGTAGTACTAACAAGATCTAAATATTTTTTTAATTTTTGAGGGTTTTTTTTCACAGACTTTTACTCTGGCTAAAACTGTAAAACCTTGCAACTGGATTTTGTTCATAAAGCTCAATTTTTTTAATGGATTGTAAAAATTCTCCTAGTACCAGCTGATATACTCTGATTAAGTATGAAAACTGTTGATAGTTTGTTATGCTCAGAGTACAGCAGATATGTGCAATATATGTTTTACAAGACTAAAACCAACCAACCAAACAAACAAAAAGACATTTCTAAATGTTCCTAAAGAGTCTTCAGTATATCTGTTTACATTCCAGTGTGGCATGCATGACTCTGGGATGTATGCTATATGGTTTTCGGTTTTCTTTTAATAGCAATAAAAAAAAAAAATAAAAAAGAATATCCTTCTTGGACCACCATCAAGGGGTAGGAGGAAGAACTCCAGAATTATAGAGTTATTTTTCTTCAGAGATGCTCAGCTACATTACACCAGGTCATAATTAAATCAGCAGAGAATGATATCTCTGGAACACCCGTTGTAAGTCAGACTGGTATTAATCATCTCCAAGGTGATCCCAGTTACTATGGGAACTATGATATTTGTTTGTGTTCTTAGCACTGGCTGGTCGCCCAAGTTTGGCAGCCTCCTTATAGTAATCCAGCAGATTAGAAATGTTAAGTCTCCGTGATGAATTTTTCATTACTGCTGTCAGTATGAATCTGTCCTTTACAGAAATAATTACTAATTAATAAATCCTACTCTGTGTTCAGATGGGAAAGGTTGTCTATGCTAAACCTGCCCTTTTGCAACCAAGCTGCTTAAACCCTTTTGGATTTTGTCAAGGAAAGAAAACAATTTTTTCACTCGCTAAGCTCTTCTTTCAAAAATATGTAAACTCCTTGCCATTCCCTTTTTCCTGTGACTTTTAGAAATATTTATTGAAAAAAGGTGGATTGTACTGAATGCAGGCTTGACTCAGAGAGATTGTTCCCTCTTGTTTAATTAATTTCTGTTCTCCAGCTGCTCCAGAGAATTTCTGTGGTTAATAAAGAGTGTGTGAAACTACAAGTGAGTGCTTGGACCAGCTCTAGCACCCTTGTCTTCTCCCAGCACCGAGTGAGACCTGGCTCTGCCCTTACCACCCATCGTGGAGAAGCACAGGCCATCCTGCACCCCACACAGGCCCCCACCACCCTGCGTACCCCCTCAGGGGCAACCCCAGCAGTGCTCCAGGTGGTCCTGCTGACTCCAGGGGGGGTTCATCATGCTCCAATCATGAAGAAAGTGCCTGAGATTTGTTAGATCCCATCAAACCCAATGCAGAAGAGCAAAAGTTGAGCTGATTGTCCCAGGAGTGGGAAGGCAAGGGAAAAAGAGGGGAGAAACATCCTAAAATGTCCCAGTAACCCCCAAATTTATCATCCTGGAAAAAATCTTGTGATCCTTGACTCTGTGCTAAAGAAGATATTGCACAAAAACCTGGATGAATTATTGAAAATGTAATCGGAGGAGGGGAAGGGAAAGCAGAGAGCTAGCTAGAGAGCATTTAATTTTCCTGTTTCAGTGGTTATCTTTCCTCTATGTAGATGCCATGCTTTGCTTCCCTTTTTATTTTGACAGGAGGGAAGCGGACAGCCCTTATAAAGTCAGTTCCACTTGAAACATGCAGAAAATCTGATCTCACTTTGCTATGAAGCAATATAAACTCTCAAAGAGTTTATTGCACCTTTATCGCAATCGTATGGTGGTATCACAGTACCTGGTGTTCATATACTTCTTTTTTTTCTACAAAGACATGCTTGTCCTGGAGAAGTTCCAACCACCCTACCCCTTCTCTTTTTTTCTCTTCTGTTTTTCCTTTAAAAGGCCTGTTTCAGCATCCATATCTAAGCCTTACTCCAGTCTTTTGTTTGATCTGAGCCAAGAACAGGAGACATTCAGGTGGCTAATTATGAAGGTTTTTTGCAGGAATGGGGCCTTAGTGATAATACTAGAGAGTAGTCTAGACCTCTAACAGGACAGCAAAAGAAATAAGAGAACAACACACAGGAGCTGAGGAGGACAAGCTAGGAGGCAGAGTCTGGGTTCCTCTCAAGGAGATCACTTCTAGGCAAAGCGGAATAAAACTTTCAGTTTCTTAACAAAGGTTAAATTCATCAAAGAATCTGATATTGAAAATTTAGCACAAAAAGTCTCTCCATTCTGCCACACCTTTCTGAATATTTTAATGCTAAAATATGTGAAGTGACACTCAGTAAGAATCACTGCAAATGTTTACATCAACTTTGTAGCATCACAGAAAAAAACATAACCATTTATAATTTCAGAGACTCAAAAAAAATAAGTGGTTAATTAATTGACGAAAATATTGGCCACAGAAACTTTTACATTATTTGAAAAGCCAATAAATACTATCAGAGTTCTGAGAATATTGCTTCTTTGCATATCACAGAGAACTGAAATAAATTATCGTCAAAACCATAGGTCTGTTACCAGGAGTAGGCAACGTTATGGAGTTTCTAAGCACGTAATTTACACTTCTCCAGTTATCTCTGCCTCATATTACAGAGGTTGTTTTTACTCTGATGAAATACTTATCAAGAAAATTATTTTATAATGTCAAACATTCACAATTGTAATCTTTCTTTTTTTTCTTTTCCATTAAAATAGACTTTTATCAAAACCAGTTTGACACCATTTGCCTTATTCCTTGGAGAAAGAGCTTTCCAAAGACAAAAAGAACAATAGCCACAAAGGCACATACCTAATCCAAAGTTCCTGACCTAGTCCAATCATTAATCTAATGTTCTGGCATGCTGCACCTCACTTCAAATATAACAGATTAGAACTTCTGACATTCCTAATCTGAGAAGGCAAGGCGTCCTCATAGTCACAATTCACTGAACTTTGTGCTACCAACAGCTCGGTGCTTAATTGCATATACCAAAGAAATGTCGAAGGTTTACACCAACGTATTCTCAAGGTTTATACCAATGTATTCTCAACATCAGTACTTCAGCCCAGTTGTAGCTACTTTAAATTTAGACACAGCATGCTAGTCAGATGTGTAGATATGATCAAGATAGAATTAATTAAGATCCTTAGTCACTCGGAGCATGCCATAAATCAAAGCAAAAGTTAAAAAGAAAAACAAACTAATTTTCAAGTTTCTCTGAGCAGATGCCACACAATACGAATTAGGAATTTGGGTTATTCTCTGCTCAACCTACCATATTTTATGCATGTGTTCAGTAAAATACTCACAGAGATTCAAAACTCATTTAAGAGGATATCCTTCCTCATCAAAAATGAAAGAGCATATTACATGAATAACGATGAGACTGAAATTAGCTCTTGTTCCTTAGAGAAGCACTAGCTCTGTCTAGTTTGGAAGTAATTGTGAAATAAAGGCAGTCCTGGTGTCACAACACTTTTTTAAAATTCATGTAGTCCACAGGGTGTGACCACTCTCTGTGCATCACTCATGCAAGGCAGCCTCATGAAAAGCACCCTTTTCCTGGGACTTCTTCAGGGAAAGAAGCTGCTGTGAAGGGGATGATAGCTAAGCTGCTTAATCCTTTCATAATGAATTTAGTACTTGTGAAATGTATCAGATGAAAAAGTCTTCAGAACTGTCTACCTGCGTCATAGGTATGGCCAAACTTCCCCACAGAGATCTGGCAGTGTGCCTTGTTTCTCAGAAAAAACATCTTTAATGATAACAGGGCAGTTCAGTTTCTGCAACCAGGTACACTTTCTTTCCTCTGTTATCTACAGAGATAGTCAACTGGCCCTCCTGCAGCTCACACAGGGGACACTGTAGCACATTAATAGCAAAACTAGGACTGTGTGATAACTATGAAATTTTGTACAGACATTTGAAATCTGTTCTGGTGGCTAATGCAGTGACACCAGGCAAATATTGGCAAAAATTAGGTTGTGGTTGCATCAATGCATGTTTGGGAGTTACAGTTCTTCATAAATGCCAGTATGTCCACATACAGAAAAACTCTTGTGTATAAATAAGATTATTCATTATTTGCTTTTCATTGCTCTTCTGTTTAAAAAGCTTCTGTCACCTAGGCAGACAACAAAGGAAACATGAAATGTAGGGCTGCAGTTTCCAAAGACATCTCAGCAGTTAACTATTTGACTGACACAGGAATCTGCAAACCCTTATGAGCTCTGTAAAGAATGCCAGCTTGGATGAGCATTCAAGTGTCTCAGCTACTGTATAGCAACCAGTGACATAAAGAAAAATCAGGCTGCAAAAACCCTTTTGTGGCTACACACAAAGGTATAAACACAATTTAATTGGGACTAGCCTACTTTTAGATTAGTAGTGGCTAACTAGTTGAATAACTGCCTGCCATAAGTTTGAGTATTTCTCTGGGTATTTCTTTTCCAAATCAATATTTTATAATAAAATCATATTTTATGAAACAGCTAATATACCTCATTGCAGGAAGCAGATTTTAAAGATAAAAGCTGAAAATTTGGGAAAAGAAAGTGAAATGTTATTTAAATCCTGTCAGAAAGCCTGTAGTTAGTGTTTGCATGAGTACAGGGCTTCTGATGGGAGGGGAAGGAGGAGTTATGCTTTAGCCTAGCTGTTCATGACAGAAAATTCACATAAGATTTGCTTTTTGTATTGTATTTTTAACACCCAAGAACTGAAAAGGTAGATGGATATGTCATTTCAGCTCCCTAAGTGAAACTGTGCTGAAAAAGCACCAAACGAAAAATTAACCGCACCATAAGCAACGATGTTAGAAATAAAAATAAAAACATTAAATTCTCTGCACGTGCAGTGAGACAGCTCAGATATCAGTCTTTCATTCTGATTTCTTTCATCCACAGGAATGCATCATTCACTGTTCTCAGCAAAGACCAGCATTGCATTACAATGCATGTCAATTTGACAAAGCAGAAAAATGAAACTGAAGACAGCCTGGTGAATTCAACTGCCTGCTTCGCCTGACACAGGTGCTTCCTGAGGATGTGCCTAACAGGGCCCAGCTCTTCATGCAACCACCTCGGCAACAATGCCTGCACCCTCTGTAACGATATGAAGCTGCAGAAGATTGTAGCCTGTGAAGCACTTCTGCAGGTGAACAGGTCGTGTATTAACATCAGCAAGTTTAGAGATTTATTTGACCTTATGCAAAACGTAAGGTTGTATCTATCTCACTCACCCTTGCCTTTTGGAAGGAGAAGAGGGCTGGGCAAAATTTCTCCTGGAAAGTCTTGTGCAAGGCTTACCTTCCAGGACTAATTTTTCGAACAGCAGTGTGCTGCTGTTTGAGGAAAGAACTCAAAGAATTTGTCAAATAAATTTAAAATATCATGATAAATTTCATTATTAATTTTAGCATATTGGTTTATTATCAATATCAGCCTTACGTACACTGGCTTATAACTTAAGGTTGTATCCTAATAATCAGTCATATATAGCTAGCTTAATTTCGTACATTTTTTCAGTGAAGGTGTAACCAGATGTAGCAATGGAAGAAGCCAGGTCACAGCTGAAGAAAGCTGCTTCCACTGTCACTGTTGCAGTGTAGCTCACTCTAAATCCTAGTAAAAAAACACAGTGCTGTGGCCTATATACAGTATGTTGCTACACTTAGAGATGGATAAAGCCAATGTGATATTGCTGTTAGATGGACAGAACTCTTGCCTCAGTGCTATCCTCAACAGTTAGACTATGTCACATATGCTCTGACTAATTATAAGTTTTAGATTCCTGCACTGCCTAATTAGGGAGGGATATTCCCCGAGGTTCCCTTCCTTACCAGCAGAGAGAAATAGGCTCCTCCAGAAGGTTATTGGGGTTTTAGGTATGCTGGATCACATATTGCAGAGATTTTTTTTTTTCAGTTATTTATCAAATGTAAAGAAGGCATTGGGCAACTTAATCTCACTTTCAAGTTTGTTTCAAGTATAGCTAATACATGTGTGTATGTTTACACGAAAGGGAAAGGAAAAGGTTTCAAAGGTTTCCTTTGCATAACTAATAAGTTGCCATAGTTTTGTATGACAGTGTGTGTTAACTAACTTCTGAAGCTCTCAGTAAGAGCTGTTGATTCAAGAGCAAATGGCAAACATGTGAATGTTTGTCAAGAAAAGTGACCATCAAATCTGTCTTTTCTAACCCACATGGATCATTTGTGCAAAGATGGACAGAATTCTTGGTCAGTTGAGAGCCAAGTCTTATTTTCATTTTAATATAATTTATTCTCACATTTCAGCACTTACGACAGAGCTATGTTCAGGGACATTAGAATAAATAAAAGTCAGACTGAACGCTACTAATAAGGGAATGTTGTCAGAGTGATAACAATGCAGTAATGGCACAGATCATCCAGAGAAATTAATAACATAATGGCTCGCTTCTTCTTTTAATTGCTTTTCCTTTTACTGAAAGACTGAGACTCCGCTTTCCATCCAAATCTTTTCCCAAGTAATTAGTAGATGCAAACTTCTATGAGAAGTGAATATTCTTCCATACTCCTCAAACCAAAGTAAGGCAACAGAACATCAGGTCTGGCATTTCCAATTACAACTCTAATTATATAAAACCTTTTTTGCCCAAAAGAGCAAGAAACATTTCCTACTGCTTAATGGGAGTACAGCTCTCACCAAACAACATTCTGGTACAGTATTCATTTATGTAAAAGTCAATTGCTGCGTAATACCCACTGCCAACTGTTACCCACATGTAGCTTGAGTGGCAAAATCCATCCAGCAGTGTATGATCCTTCCAGCTTTCTTTAAAATTCTGCCTCAGCATGGTGCTTTTCATTTTTTAGTAAGTATGTTATCAACAATAAACTAATTTCAGAAGCAACAGTGAATCTCTGCTGCAAACCAGTGAGTTCCAGTGTTCTTTATACTATCAGATAGAATCACAGAATCATTTAGAGTGGAAAAGACCCTTAAGATCATCGAGTCCAACCATAAACCTAACCCTGCCAAGTCCACCACTAAACCATGTCACTAAGCACCATGTCTACACATCTCTCAAATACCTCCAGGGATGATGGCTTAACCACTTCCCTGGGCAGCCTGTTCCAATGCTTGAAAGCCCTTTTGATGAAGAAATTTTTCCTGATGCCCAGTCTAAACCTCTCTTAATACAATTTGAGGTCATTTCCCCTTGTCCTATTGCTTATGACATGGGAGAAGAGACCAACCCCCACCTCACTACAACCTCCTTTCAGGTAGTTGTAGAGAGCCATAAGGTCTCCCTCAGCCTTCTCTTCTCCAGACTAAACAGCCCCAGTTCCCTCAGCCGCTCCTTGTAAGACCTGTTCTTCAGACCCTTCACCAGCTTCATTGCCCTTCTCTGGACACACTCCAGCACCTCAATGTCCTTCTTGTAGTGAGGGGCCCAAAACTTCACACAGGATTCAAGGTGCGGCCTCACTAGCGCTGAGTACAGGGGCACGATCACCTCCCTGCTCTTGCTGGCCACA
The DNA here is from genome assembly GCF_034619465.1 of Leptosomus discolor. Lineage (NCBI taxonomy): Eukaryota > Metazoa > Chordata > Aves > Leptosomiformes > Leptosomidae > Leptosomus > Leptosomus discolor. The sequence continues at coordinate 66,374,303 of NC_141392.1, forward strand.
CTATTTCTGACACAGGCCAGGATGCTGTTGGCCTTCTTGGCCACCTGGGCACACTGCTGGCTCATGTTCAGCCAGCTTTCAACCAGCACCCCCAGATCCTTTTCCGCCACGCAGCTCTCCAACCACTCATCCCCAAGCCTGCAGCGCTGCATGGGCTATTGTGACCCAAGTGCAGGATCCAGCACTTGGCCTTGTTGAACCTCATAGCATTGGCCTCAGCCCATCCATCCAGTCTGTCCAGGTCCCTCTGCAGAGCCTTCCTGCCCTCGAGAAGATCAACACCCCCACCCAATTTAGTGTCATCTGCAAACTTACTGAGGGAGCACTCAATCCCCTCATACAGATCGTTGATGGAAGGGAGGTTGGAACTAGTTGATCTATAAGATCCCTTCAAACCCAAATCATTCTATGATTCTATAAAGTTATTAAACAGAATTGGCCCCAATACTGAGCCCTGAGGAACACTACCAATGCAACTCTCTCAGTTCTGTATCACTTTATCAGTATCCCTGCACCTTATAGCCTTAGAGGCCACTGGCAGCTGATACTGCTCTCAGCTGTATACTATATAGTATTACTCACCAATACAAACTTTCACCCAGAAGAAAGAAAGAGGGATGGAACAAAACTAAACAAATACCTAGAACACAAAGCTAGGAGCCCCAAGAAGGAATAGCTTGTGCTGTATGGGCAGGAGGAGGAGCAGGGGACATGTCTCATGATGCACTCCTCTGCATTGTATTTTGCCTCCTCTAACCACCTGAAGAAATATGTAGCCCTACAGGACAGAAAAACATTGGCAAATGGCATTATAACCAGGTTTTCCTCCACTTTTTCTTATTCTTTAATCAGATGTAAAAGAATTTTTGAGTTCAAACAAGTAAAAGACAAAAAAAGAAGGCAAACTTTTCTCAGCAAAACCCACCTTTCTGCCTTTGGGAGATGCCAAACAGCTGGCCAGGAAAGAAACATACCTTCCCAGCACAATAGACTCTGTAGCAACAAGCAAAGGTGGGTGACAACATTTCATGCTGTTCATGCACAATGTTTGGATGTATGAGAACTGCATCAAGCTCATGCTACCTCTGACGTGAGTGTAAAGATGTAAGACCATACTCTTGCCTAGGTGGTTGCAGCAGCCTGTAATATTGGTTAGGTATAAACCAAAAAAATTCTTGCTCAGGAGCAGAAGTGTCATTAATACTGTCTTTAGTACACAGGCATCCTGGCTAAAGAGTCAGAGGAAATCTTCCCACCTGCTCTTGCAGATCTTTTTGCTCAAATTCTGGAGCATGGTTGAAATAGGAAAATTTGACCAAGAGCTAATTTTTTTAAGGTATTTAGATGCCTATCTCCCATTGCTGCCTTAAAAAAACCTACAGTGCACAGTGTAGATTTCGCTTCACCCATATACAGGCAATTTTGTTTCCTGCGCTTACATGACATCAGATTTGTGGGCACATTTCCAGTGGTATGTCTGTAATTTCCAGCTGTATTCCCAGAGGCTCAGTACTGTAGAAAGGCTTCTGATAAAAACTGCTGATAAAATGGAAAAGATTCCATTGCAGTTGTGCTGTAGCACTTCCACATCAAACATCCTTGCATGGGCTAAGAACAGATATTTGTCCTCTGCTGGGAATAACAAAAGTATAGCCCCAAGTCTTTGTCTTATCAGCATAAATCTTTGTGTCTTAGCCACTAAAATTCTCATGTTCACAGAGGTTGCAGAAGTGGCATAAAATGTTCCTTTGTTTGAGAAAACACAGAGAAAGAAAGGGATAATACTTTTTTCCTTGTTGCTTGTGATTAGTGGTTAGGATACTATAGATGCTGTCTAGTCATAGTTAGGAAAATTGGCAAATAGGATCAGCGATTAGATAGCAGATCAGCACATACATCCAGCTAAGCTATGAGGTCGCTGATGGAGAACCACATGCAAATGTTGAACAACAGCAGTGAGAGAAAGTCTTTGAGAAAGGAACCCAGTGTCTCCATTCCCAAAAGGCAGAAAGGCAATTCACCAAGGGAATGGCTGATCAATATGCTATCAATCAGCTAATTTTACCATTCCTTACCCAGATCTCAAATATGACCTTTTAAATAGACTTCTGCCTTGACTGACAGGCTGAAGCTGGTTTCTTCCTTGAAGTTTTTAAGATCTCACCAGAATTCCTTGCTTGCCTTAGTCGTGAGAACAAGACATCAAAGGCATGCATATGCCTGACAGAAAACAACTGCCCATTTTAGCTGGTTAAAGCATGCTTTCTCTTCACCTTTTAATCTTCCATTCATTTAAAAAAAAATAATATTTATGTTTTGCCCTCATTCTTATGACTTTTGCTTCTCCAGCCTGCAGGAGAATCAGCCCCAGGTAGGTGACTGCTTGCAGGGAACACTGCTCTGGGGCAGGGAGGGCAGGTTGCCTCTGGGTCCTGCAAGAGCATAGGAGCCTCGCAGGGCTCTGCCATGCAGGAAAGGAGACCCCATTCTGTGCCTTGCTTTTAGATGTGTTTGCTGTTACACTCCCCAAATGATGACAGTAGACTCCTTCTGCGAATGGTGCTTTCTTGCAGTCTGTATTTGCAGGGGAAATCAAAATACAAATTCACTAATCCTGTAAGATACGCTTCTTGCATAAGAGACATCCTTTCCAACGTTGGTTGCCCCAAGAGTCAGCACGTACATAATCCTCTCTGCCCCAGGGTCACTCAACTATTTTTACCATCTATGTGATGTCTCTGTGTGGTGTTGTTTTCCCCGTCCACAGGGGGTTGAAAACTCTGCTGAAGTCTGCGGGGTGGGATGGCACTCTGTGTGGGTAAGAATGTATATTTAGCCATCAAGCAGCAGTTGTTTAGGAGCCACTCTGTCTGTCAAGTGCAAAGGAGGGCCAGGTTTCAGGGCAGTGTAGACAGAAATGGCAGCGATTGCATCTATTTAAGGGTGCTTACTCCACTCGCATCAGCCTCCAGTCACCGGCACCAGCTAAAGCAGACATTTGACTTGTGAGCTAGGACAGAAGCAGAACAGAGCCTCTTGTTTCCTCAGGATGTGGCCCCTTTGCAGGCTGGTGTGCTTGTGCATATCTGGTGTGTGCATCAATAATGCATTACAGCAGCCTCCAAGGGTCACATGTCTGGTCCCAGGAAGAATTTGCCCCACAAAATGTTGTAGGAATATGAGCCCATAGGGTTCCTGCAGGTTCCTGCATACCAGATGGTGCTAAACCAAATATTGAGCCACCTTGTTTGAAAAATCTGGTGAGCCAACGGTCTATAGATACTTAAATGTTTCTGCTGATCTTTGGAGTAATGCAAACAGACCTACACCTGGGAAGTGAATGTTATTCCCTTTTCCTAGCTCACAAGTCAAATGATCCCTTTTCACACTGCTTTGTTTCAAAAAGAGGTTCCATAAATAAGGGATCAAGAAGTCAAAGAAAGAGAATGAGAAAACCTTACACATCTAGGAAATTCTAAGCTTTCACCTTCTTCTGTTCTCCAGCTCTGTGTTTTGATCTGGCACTCACTGAATTAAATGGTTCTTAGTACAGGTCTCCTTTCCTGCCAAATCCTGTCATCAGTCACTTCAGAGTAAAGAATTGGATCATTCTGAAATCCAGTCCTGAAATAAATATAGTGTCATGAGAAACATCACTTTTTTCGTATCCCTACACAAAAGCACAGAAAGTACATTTTGAAATGAGCTTTCTCTTCTCTCTTCTCTTCTGCTCACTCTCCCATGTTCTTTTGTAAGGACACTAAAGAAAAAAAAAACAACAACTAGGGAAAAGGTATTAGAGTAGATTCTCTCCACATACGCCTGCAGTTGTGTGGTTAATCAAGGGGTATAAACTCATCCACGCAGTTAGACATTACAAATCCCACTTGTCAGCTGCATGTGCAGCCACAAGACAGATTCAGACTTGCTGCTGGGCCATCTATAACCTTTTCCAGAGCAGATGAACATGTACGTTTTCTTTGGGTGCACACAGCCCTACAATGAATTCCGTTTCTGCAAGGAGCTAACCTCCCAAAGCTGACCTCTTATAGCTAGCCCCAATTCTCTTCAGGCCCAGGTCTTTAAAACCAGGCTAAGACAAAAAGAACCAAGAGCCTCCCTCTCAAACATTTCAGATATTTTACAAATCACTTCTTAAATTTACAAATTTAAGCCTTTTCCATAATTTTCTGACTTCTGAGTATGCAGAATATGCTCAAGCCACACTTCCAGGAGTTTTTGCAGGATGGAGGGTAAAGAATGGAGGGGTTGTCTAGGGTTTGTTTTCCCCTCAAATGAGAACATATATTCCCAGCAAGAAACAAGAAAGAAAATTAATCTCCAAATAGTGCAAGATTTATGATCAAACCATGACAAATAGCAATATGGTAAGGCTGGTTACTGCAGACAGTTATTTGGCTCCTACTGCTTTCTGCTTTCCAGGGGCCCTTTCCAGGACTTTTTCCAGGGGCCCTCGACCCCCACAGTTCCCAAAATATGCAATTTCCAACTTTCTACTGGGTCACTGTCTTTGACAGAGCCCCTTTAGCTCTGTTCTGGGCCAGCTTGTACCGCTTCTGTGGAGAGCCACTCCTCTGACAGCTTTCTTGCTTGCTCAACAACCTGTCCAGTTTATTGTCACCAGACTCCTACCCAGTTCATAATCTAGGGCAGCCAAGACCTCAGGCACTTCTGCTATCTCTGGGCTTGAAATCGTCTGCTGACGCTGATATTTTCAGGCTAAGCTTCTGCAATAATCTGTTGTATCTTTGCTGATTCCCCAGGCTTGCTGCCTGGGTGGGGGAACCATAGCTCTGCCACTCAGGTTTGGACGAAGAACTGAAACAACAGCATACGGAGCTTCAGCCCTCTCGAGTTCAAGAAAGATTAGACAAACTGAGTGGTGGGGGATTTCCTCTATGCAAGACTTTGAGGCAAAACAACTCCCGAGTATTTGCAAAAACATGCTATCAGGCACTCTTTCCTTAAAGCCCATTTCTTGGTGTCCAAAACACAGACACAGTTGTTGTTAATGTTTGTCACTAAGCTGTGACACAAGGGCCAGGAAGAGGGCTATCTTACCTTCCTTTTTTTCTCAGTTGCCTGTTTTCTCTCTTGAAGGATGCCACCTACCTTTAAATGAAAAAAAAATGGACCTTTTGTTGGTTGATCTGTTCTTTTTTCCATTACTTCTGATCCTTTCTGGCAATTTTCCCTCCATTTTCCTTGGCACTCTCCCCACACAAGCTTCTTGCTCCTCGGCTGGCTGCCACATCACTTCATGGCCAGCTCTGTTTGTCACCTGCTATGGCATTTATAGAAAAATGTGTATTGAACTAAGCAAATGCATCAGCTGAAGTGAAGAAGACCAGTGAGAGACAAGAAGAGTGCAGCTCCTGTGCTCCTTCAAAATGGGAAAGAAAAGCAAAAAAATGCTAAGTATCCCTTTATTTAATAACTTTGTGTGGAACTAGAAATAGAAATTCACCACCATTCTTTTCTCTTTCAGAGAAACTTCTACTTTTCAGTTACTCCATTTTGAGATTTTATAATTCATTTCTCTTACTTTCACTCTTATTCAATGTATTATTGTTGTCTTATTTTCATCAAAGGAGTGAAAGGAGAACAAACATATATCTTGTGGAGGAAGCAAGGATGATTCCACCAAGTAGTAAACCCACTACTGAAGGTACCAGCCTCTCTCTGTCTCCTGATGCAGGAATATTCAGAGCTGTGGTCACACTCCAAACAATGCAGTACATTTTCCTTTTTTTTTTTTTCTATCTGATCTTTGTTATACTTATAACCAAGGCTTGATGATGAAATTGAGGTCAGATTGTGGCCCCTGCCTTGCACTGCCAGGACTCTCCATGGAGGAGAGAAGGCTGTTCTGTGGCCACCTTCCTCATGACTGTTACTGAGGTTTGGGTTACATTTTTCTTTCAGGAAATAAATCAGTGCCAGGCAGGTATCTGCAAGGGACATAAACACTAAGCAAACTGCTTTCCATCCCACATGCAACATTTAACCAAGCAAGTAAAATAAAAGAAAATTAACTGAAGAGAATTCTATCTTTTTAATCTCAAACGTGAGCAACACCCTGTCGTGTGCACACAAGATTTCTTTTTGTGGCTGCTTTAGAAATATTCCAAATAACATCAGTTTTTGGTTTCATGAGCGTTCACAGTAATACAGCTCAAGTATTTGGTTTAACTTTCTAGAGGTGCTATGAAGTCACATTTCTTCCTTTGCTCATTCCTCTAAGAGCAAAATGGACTTATATTTGGGATACTACAAAGAGATCTTTAACAGGGACTAATGTATTTTCCAGCACGCGTTGTCATTGGTGGAACCTTCGAGCTAAGGTGGCACCTTTGAGCTAAGATCACCTGAGGCTTGTGATCTCACTGTTGTAAGGTGCAGGCTATGAAGGGTAAGCAGATATCCTGCAACAGAGGTAGAATGGCATAGAAAAACATAAACTTAGGAGTTCTTGCAATGGAAAGACTGCAGGAAAGAAAGAGTCTGCAGAGGTATGAAGACGACAGCAAATACTAGAAGTAGAATGGAAACTCTAGTATCTGCATAAAGTAATGCTGGGATGTGAAGTGCACTGTATAATAGGAAGCAATATTGCTTAAGGACACCGAATCTGCTTTTTCCACCCTTCTTTTGAGTCTGTATGTGGGTGAAATGAGGAAATCTTTAATGGGAAAATGTTTAATGGAGAAAAGAGAGTGAAGTGGACATACGCTCTTCACTGCATGAAGGAGCGTCAGGCACACTGCTCTGACTGAGTTTGATGCTGTGACCCTGATTTTGCTGCATTCCCTTAAGTACCCAGTAAATCCTTTCTCCCCGTGAGCAACTAAGGATGCTGCTGTTCCTACCAAAAACAGCCACAGTTTGAAAAGGGTGGACAAAGTCAGGAGAAAAAAGTCAGTTAATTTGAGGGTAGAAATTGGAATGGCAAGTGGCTGAAATATGAAGTATTTAGACAGTCTGCTGGGCAAAACGATTTCCTCTCATTTTTCTTATCTGTTAAAGCCAGCATTCTCTGTGACAGGAAACACAAGAGTGGTGACAGGGCTAAGAGAAAAGGCAATATAAACCTTAATTTCTACCAATAGAAATTGAATTTTTGTTACTATAACTAGTTACATTTCTGCTATATCTAACCACATACATGCTGTGGATGTTCATACACTTTTCAATATGTTATTTATGTTCCTTGGAGGAAGCAAATGTTGTTTTCCTTTTAGAGAAGATTACAGCAGTTATATATGTCCTTTGTCAGTATTACTTGTGTAGGAGAAAAAACAGATGGTTCCTTCATGCTGAAAAAGGCAAGTACTACATTCTGAGCTTTAGGATGATGCCCACAGGCTTGAGTAACAAAGGAATCCTAAAGGAAATTATTGTAAATTGAACTATGCTGATTCAAAGAGAGGCAAGCTTCAGTGGAAACAACGATAGTTCCAGGGTCTGGATCCTGCTAGTCCTGCTGCTGATTGCCTTTTCTGATACTGTTCAGCTTTTCCTATGTTATTAGCTGGAAGTCCAGAAACTGACATTTTCATCAATTCTGCTAGACACTGTCATTTTAAAATAGCTGAATCATTTGTAGTATCAGCTACTAAATTTGCAGGAGATATGACTGACTACAGGAAGACCTGCACCCAATACTGATGCAAGCTTTATCATCCAAAAAAACTGATACTGAATAGAAGCTTCTTTCACCTTGGCAAAATTCCCAATGTACCTCGTGTTCCTAAGATAATGAAATGTTATTACCCCTTACAGTTTAGCAGCATATATGAAATAACTAAGGGGCCTTCAACCTGTTCTAGATCTTTCTTATTACACTGACATTATCGCTAACTTTAGACATTATTTTTTTTCCTGCTATTAGAGAGACATTGAAAAAATAGAACACTTTGATTGTCTTTATATTTATTGTCTTCTTTTAAATAGAGCAGATGCCTATTGATGAACAGATACGGAGAAGCCTACATTTTTATGAAGAGATACAGCCATTCTAGCTCTCCTGACCAGCTCCAAAAACCTAAAAAGAAATATATTTCAGTGAGTTGTATGCAGCCAAGAGTTGGCCAGGACACATTTCTTCAACAGCTTCTGTTCTATAAACAGCAAAAGGAGAAAAATCCTTATTTCAAACTTGTCCATATAATTTATCCACTCTGTAAAATGGCATGCATCTAACTCTGTCAGCTGGTGATATTTATGTCTTTCTACTATACTCAGTCTATTCAGAGTTCATTCAGGATTGTGTTTTTTACAAGAAGCGAGTCTTTTGAAACTATTTTCATTCAATTTCTACATTCCTCATTTCTGTATGACATCATTTGCTTCTACACTCTTGAAAAAGTAAGACAAAACACTACACTAGCTTAAGGAAGAAATGAGGAAAGGCAATGAAAACATGACCATGTTTGTCCTCCAAGTGTCTACAGTTTTAAATTGACTTATAACTTACATTTTTATACTAGCAGACACTGCTACTCATTCAGGAAGAAAGCCATCTATAGACAACAAAAGCAAAGCACTTCACTAAAACAGGCCCTGGGCCCCTTAGGAAGACATTCAGGTAAACATTTTTGCAGCTTATAGCTGAGCTGAGCTTTCTGGAAGCCCAGAAAAGATCCATTGTCCTTCTGATAGCACTCAACCTGGATGATCTTAAGTAGCTGCAGAGAATTTATCAACTTCAGCAGATTGAATTTCCCCCCTCAAGAAAGCCAGTATCCTCTTCACTTCTCACTGTGCTCAGGTTTTAAATAACACAGATCCTTTTGTCTCCCATTGCCCGTGCTTTTTTATGCCGAATTTATATTTTATGAAATACAAAAGCTTTTCTTAATAGATAACGTGAAGAAATCTAAACCGAATGAAAGGTGGTGTTTCTTTTCTGTAGATACTAATTCGAAAATTAAGGTCAGTTGGACTGTGGTCATGATCTGTGTATGTGTTTGCCACAAATATTCATGCATTGCTTATGTTGGCACCTGTGGTGAAAGCAATTTTAAGCGTTGATATTATCAAAAGCAAATGTGAATAACACACTTGCAAATAAGGTCAGCTATGATTAATCAACGATTTGTTCTGTTCAGTGAAAAGCACAGTCTTTCTTTCCCCAGACCAAGTTTATAGCCATGATCCAGGCTAGTAAGTTGCATGCCACAGAGTTTTGCCAGCCACTTACCTGGACTGTATCAGATGAAGCTGATATCTCGTCCTTACCTGATATCTGCATCTGCAGATCACATTTGAAAGTAAGGACTATCCCTGAGGCTTACGTGGCTATTTCTTACATAAATTCCAATTTTTATGTTGCTAGTCGTTGTTCTATTACAATATGGGTGCATTTAAATGTTTTTCAAGCTGCCAAAGCCTAAATATGCTGGCAAAGACCAGTATCAGCATGTCTGAAAATATACAGTTTCTTTACCACGATACACATTCCTGATGTCAGGAAAGGGAAGAAAAAAAACTAGAAAGGGCATGTGATTGCACAGAACTTACTGTTTACATTAATGGGTATTAACTCTGCAAGGAGTCTCAGCCCCTGACCTTCTCAGAGACCTGCCTCAAAGAGGCTGCAAATGCGTGTCATAGAGTCCAGTAGCCCTTACTGGTTTCGAGTCAGCACACAAGTTTCAGCTCCAGGATGTAAAAAGGAAAGAGCGATGATTTCTTCTCCCATGAGGAATCTGGAAACATGTACCTTAATAGTGCTTTACACCACATACTAAGGAGGTCATTCCTTCCTAAGGTTCTTAAAGATTTTTTGTTAATAGTGTGGGATAACAGCAGAAGTGTGTTTGTAATGGACTATGCAAGTCTGCTGCCAGGTACAGATTTCTTTCTGACTCAGTGCACTAACCTTTTAATCTTTCTGGCATTCTCCAACAATGATAAAAATCAGAGATATCACCTTATTTTTAAAAAATTAGAGAATGTAGTAGCCTGAATCCTTCCAGACTCAATTTGGTGATCTATTAGGCTGCATCATAGAATCATAGAATCATTAGGTTGGAATATACCTCTAAGATCATCAAGTCCAACCGTTGACGTAATACTACCATGCCCACTAAATCATGTCTACAAGTGCCATAGCCTCCTGTTTTATGACTCTTTAATCTCATTAATATTTTTCTCGCTTTTCTGAGTCTTTGCTTTAATGATTTATATTGCACTTATATAAATCCACAGGGTATGGACAAAGCAGCCCAGCATTTTGGACACAGGCATCTTCCTCTCCTCACCCACTTTGCGTCACATTGTTTATCTCTGCTGAACAATGAAAGCAGAATGCTTTAGCAATAGGGCAGAAGCTGAATAATGATTTACCAATAATGTATATCAAATAAACTTTGTTCTTTTCTCTTTTCAGGAATGGATTTTGATTTCTGCAAGTGCTCATTCATAGACAATCCCCAAGAAACTGGATGCTTGAAAGATGGCAAGAATAAACACAGACAAAAAATCATAGACAGATATTTCCATAGATTCACAGGGGTTAATTATCAGAACGGATATTAGAAACCATAAATATTCTCTAGAAAACACTAGACTGTTGTGCCATTCAAAATCACAATCCATCTGAGACACTATGATATTATGAAGTGAGAGTGAGGTTCACAATCAGCTGAAACCAATCTGCCACTATGGCAGTCTGGCTCTTTCTCTGCGCTTACACAGGTAAGTCTTGAGGCAGACTGGCTCTCTGTTCCAGCCGAAAGCTTGAAGAAGCAAGCCAGCTCTCTGATCCACACCTGTTTGCTACTGTTCGTTGCCTGTTGCAATGAGTTGCTGCTGTAGCTGTTCTTGGTGGTTTTTTTTTTCAGTTCCTGACCCATTTGACCACAGCTGCTTAGGGAGTAGGATCCTGGAGGAAAGGGTGGGAAGAAGGAAGGGCGTGGGAATCTGCCCCTTACGTTGGCACACAAGATTTAGCCATTTTACGCCAATTATGAGACCAGAGACTAAAGAATCACTATAAAAGGGAACAGGTGCAACTGTAAACATAAGGGAGTTCTTAATGACTTCCAGAAATGCTCTAATCTATCCTACCTGCAAAAGGAAAATGCAGAGTAAAATAAAGGCATTAAAACTTTGCAAAACTGCCAATCTAGATAACAGTGGGATAGGTATCAATGTTATAAGAATACAAACATTCATTCAAAAAGTCAGTGGACAAGAAATAGCTGTATTTTCTTCCTTAGGACAATGACCAGGACTGTTTTCTGTGACAATAAGCAAGAGTCCTCCATTTCAGTGTTAGTTATAAGGCATACAGATTTAGAAAGTATGAGAAGCTAATGTCTGTTTTATTAATTCCTAACCCTCATAATCTACTGTATCGACCTGACTCCTCTACACAAGAATCAAAGGGTACTGCCATTTAATTAAGTTATAAGCTTAATCCTCTTCCTAGTCCACATAAAGAGATAATATAGAACACTTGTTTGCTGGAGATAACACAATATGCTCACAACATATATTGGAGTGCTTCCTGTCTGTTAAAATGATAATGAATTCTCTACAGGTGCAAGATGTGTTTAACTATATTATACCTTCTGTGTGACAGTAACTGATCTTTTCCATATTCTTCATTGACATATTTTTATTTTAATCCATCGAGACCCTGAGACCTTTGAAAAACTAGTAACTGCAATAAGACAGTAATCACAACAAATCGGAGCAACATTCCTTCAAGGCAGAACAGAACATGCCTACATCCATAATTATTTCTGAAAAATGTGAAGAAATTCACCCTGGAAAGCATTACGTGAAGTGCTTCTGTGCAATGATCATTTCAAAACTGCATTTACACAGAAAAGCAAGCCAATTCTCAGTGAAGGCAGCTCAGTTGAAACACATGTTCAATAGTCAGACTAAAAAATGAAATTTTGCGACTATACTAAGGAAACTATAGAGGTTAATACTCTAAATATTATATTCCATTAAATCTATTCCGTTAAGTCCAAATAACAATGTTATACTCTCATCTTGGACAGTCAGTTTTGGCTCACTGTTTTCAAAATTATATTGCACAAATATTTAAGACCTCCAGTCAAGATAAGTAGCTAGAAGGCACGGGAATATTTTCCCTGTGATGGCCGAGTTAAAAAGCAAAAGCGTATCGATCATTGCTAACCAAGGTAAATATTGTCTTTACCGTGAATTCTTACCTTTGCCTTGTAGAAAACTTAATTTCCCAGAAAAAAAAAAAAGATTGTGAACAAATGGTGGTTGTGACAACTGAGCAGAGATATCCCTAGGCAGAAGAGCCAACAGATGCCTACCACAAACAATCGCTGTCGCAAATACCGACTGGCTTTTGTTAAGCACTGTGTGTGCCATAGACAAGACGCTCCCAGAAAAGTGGTCATGAGCTGATCCAATCAATGTTAAACAAAAAGGATAAACTGCAGTGGGATATCAAGTAAAATGCTGATTTTAGCTGAACAAATTTTGATAATCTCAGAAGAAATGTATTGAGATCAGCCAGGCAGGTAGGGTGGAGATTTGACTCTGAGGTAAGGCAGACCTTTTTTTAAATCATCAGCACACAAACATGTACTTCAACTGTAGGAAGCTTGTGGAGATAATTCCAGACCCAGATAGATTAATGACAGCATCACCAAAATGAAACTAAAAAAAAAAATCCACAAGCGAGGAAAGATAGTGGGGAAACGCATGTAATGGAGCAGACAGTGAGTGTGGGAACACACCATGAAGTGTGAAGTGTCACATTCAGCCACCCTTTAATCCATTTTAAAATTAAACAAACCTCTGAAAACCACTAGAAGTGACAGGTTTGTTCCAGATTAAGCCTGTACACTAAGTAAATACTTTGCCTCATTTTTCAGCTAGGTTAACCGTATTAGAAACAGGGGAAAGGTGACTAGTATGGAAAAAAAAATCTGGAAATGGGAGATAGGAAAGTGTGGAAAATGGAAGAAAGAAAGTGTGAAAATGGAAGCTGTGTAAATCCTCACCTGTGAGAAAGCCAAATTCAAGCCCTGAACGCTCTCACAGTGTGGGGGCACATAATCTCCATTACAGTAGGCTGAAAAAATTGGCACGTGAAACACATCATAGCAAGGACCTTCAATAAATCTACTGGATTGACAGAGAAAGGGAAGGCAATGTGTATTAAAAGAAGTAATCTTTTAAACTGTACTGTATGAAATGGCAGAAAGAGGGAAAGGAGGAGTTGTCTGTCCACTTGCAAACCTGTCAGTAAGATCTGGGTATAGTACAGAAGGCTTCAGAAAAAAAATTTCAGGGCAGTAAAGAAAAGAATGAAAATGGGAAACAGGATAAGATGCTGAGTAGGTGTGCCGAAGATAGATTGTACCACACTAAACTCGTATCTCTTTTTGAAATAATAATTTTCTAGACCACATATGCAGTAGATCTCATCTGCTCTGACTTCAGCAAAGCATTTCATACAGTAGCACATGTGAAATCATTAGCTAAACTGAAGAAGAGAATTAGGAGGAAAAATATGCTGAGTATTAACCATCAAACGAGGACGTGACAAGTTGGTATGGGATATACTGTATAAGGCTTCAGGGAGGTAATCAGTGGAGTTTTTCAAGGATCTAACTACAATCTGACAATCTTACCAAATGACATTTATTATCAGATTTAAGAAAAATGTACATTTGTGCTGATGCAATTCTCAGAAATCACTAAGGGTGTGGCTAAACAAGCAGGTTTTTTCCAGGTCAGTAGTGTTCCTTTGAAACAAATCTCCAAGTTGGCTTCACATACCACACTCCAGTTCATGTCAAAGAGCATTCTCATAGCACACACTGGACTCCTTTCAGAGGAAAATAAATGGGGAGATGTTCTCCAGGAGCATACAACACGTTCCAGTCACCTGTGGATGTTCATTCCAACCGGCCCAGGCAGGAGCTAGTCAAATAGACCCTCTGAAACGCAGCCAGTATAGACAACGGGTCCTTGGCACCAAGCACAGACCTACTCCTGTTGGGCTGCACTGACTGCCCATAAAGGCTGAGTAGGTAAGTATTATCAATATGAAAGAGATCAGAAGGAAAACTGAATTGTCTTAATGGGCTGCAATGAAATGGAATTCAATATTAAAAGTGAAAAAAATATGTAACTAGAGGCCAAAACAAATACAGTATGGTCTACAAAGTAGGAACCTATTCTGAGAAAAAAAACATCTAAGTGCTAAACTGGTTGTACAGTGAATCACAGGATAACTCTGAGCAACGAGTGATTAATTTCTTTAAAAATATAAAAAACAATCCCCTGGAAATATTAATAAATTTACCATAGATATCAGGTTATTCCTTGTACATTTTTTTAATAGGAGAGCAGTTGGCTGCTGCAATGAAATTAAAGTGCTGATAAGAATTTCCAGCTGATAAGGGAAATGTATTTATTGGCAACTCATAATTAATCTGCAGTAGTTTGCAAAAACAATATTAGTAAACTGAAGGGCTTAGTGGGATTCAGAAATGGATTAGATGTTTCTGTGAATGCCATCCTGAATAATTACACTAGCTGGAATAAAAACTGATAAGGGACAACAATGGTTTTATGATTCTTCCTACGGACAATTCACAGTGATTGTAAATCACTCCCCTCTAAAGCATTATCTACCTGAATTAGAATCAAGACAACAGAGTAGACATACAACTTTTTGTTTAATGCAGTGGGTTCTTTTATTTCAATGTCAACAAACTATTCTAAACCAAAAGTATTGTAACCATCAGATTTCCATTCTTTATGAGACTCAGGGCTGTAATTCTACGAACTCATTCAGATGAGTATTAAAACCTGGGCTTTACTGAATGCGTAAAATACTTCAGTGAGGTTAATTTGAAATATTGAGTCCTAAAATACAAAACAACAGAACATCACCATACATAGAACATTAATGGAAGAGTTAATACATGTGACCTGAAACCTTAAACATGTGATAGCTGTGATAACTGCTGTTAATTTACTCCTGAGTTTAATTTGAAAAGGTTTAACCAAAGGACATGAACTTGCCCTTGAGTAGTTAAATCATACTAATTGAAGCACTCCTACATTATAATAGACCACTTATTTCATTTACATTCTCATATATACATGCACAGAGTCTTGCTAAAAGATTTCTACTTGCTCATCATAATGTCATATTTGGTAGGAAAACTAACAAAAAAAAAAAAAAAAAAGGTAGTGCTGGGAAGATGAAGTCAGAAGTTCCTGGAAAGGGTCAGAAAAAGACTCATAGAAAGAAAGACCTCGAAGGCATAAGACTAAAGCAATCCAGGAACTCTACAAGCTGCCTAAGAAGCTTTTCAGAGAGAAAATGGCTGCTGTGGGTTAACACTATTTCCCAAATTTCACTCAGCAGAAACTAAAGGACTAGTAATGCTGTATTTTAAGGATAAGTAAAATCAGCTCTAGGTCTGAGAAAGGCACTGTGACAGAGTTGCAAAAGAATTATTTAGCTCTCTAATGTATGAAGTGAGACAGATGTAGATGCCTACCTCCAAAACTGTCTGCCTCAAAAATTCTGCTCAGTTGTAACATTAAATTTCACTTTCTTTCGAAACCAGAGTGGTGGGGCCAGTTCACCTTTCCATCCTTTACACAGCCCAAGCCTTAGAGCAGCCATCAGGGCCTTAGAGCAGCCATCAGGGCAGATGACACCATGCCAAAGTCCTTTTGCTGCTGAGGAAACCTATGCCTTCCCATCCGTTAAGCCCTGTGCGATTGAGCAGCTGGAGCATTTGCCAGTCCCTCCTGCTGGACTCTGTGCTGCTCTGCGTGGAAGGGTTAGGTTCATGGGCTCACAGGGGGAGTAAACTGAGCTCCCCAGGGGAGCAGTTAAAACATCAGCCTGGCAAGAATACAGTCCCTGTGTGAAGGATTTCATCAAGTGACCATTTCATGTAAAATACAGAAGTGATCATGGATGAGACAATGTAACCCAGCATTTCTGCTCTGTCACTGCAGAGTCATGCTCTTTATTTCCTGATGAAACTTGCCCAGTAAATGAGCAGAGTGAAACAGCTTTGTCCAGGAGGGAGGGACAGACATTAACATCAGTCTAACCCATAGGTAGTGATAAAGATGCTTACCTGAGAGGTAGAAAATTTTTCTTTTTTAATAGTCTTAGGCAGAGGAAGGAGCAAACTCATTGCTTGCACGATCTAAATTATTTCTTTTTAGAGTTATTACACACAAAGGAAGCAGTACCGTAACATTTCCTCTGGCTAGACTTAAGGTTTAGCTTCTTATTCCATGAAAAGGCTTGTGGTGTAGCTATACAATTATTTTCTTTGATGATAACACTAGTTTAAAACTTCCTGTCTTTGGCTTCTTTTTCACCCTGCATTTGTACCAGGGCAACTAGCTGTGGGGCTGCACAGAGCATCAGTAACGGAAATGAAATTAAAAAAATAGTCTGTGAACAGGATCAGCAACAGATTGAATATGATACTTATGCCATAAAGAAACAATTTAAGACTTGCTCTTGTTTTCACCAGTTCCTTACTTGTCAACTGTACACGGCTCCCATTTTGGCCACCGTAAGGATCCTAACTCTCCCCATATATTGCAAAGGGTTCAGACATCTTTGCCCTACTGCAGCTTCTGACTTCTATATATGAAGACTGGTGTTCAGGCCTTTTGAACGTCTACAAGTTTTCCGGACTTGATCTTGAGTTGGAACTGCCAAAGGAATACGGAAGGATGCAACGTCCTACATTACCCTTGAGGGAGGGGATCCTTCCCCTCCACATGGCACTAGTGAGGCCACACCTGGAGAGCTGTGTCCAGTTCTGGGCTCCTCAGTACAAGAGAGATATGGACGTATGAAGCCAGTCCTGTGAAGGGCCACAAAGATAATGAAGGGACAGGAGCATCTCTCCTATGTGGAATGGCTGAGAGAGCTGGGACTGTTTAGCCTGGAGAAGAGAAGGCTCGGGGAGATCTCACCAACATGTATAAATACCTAAAGGAAGGTGCAAAAAAGAAGGAGCCAGGCTCTGAAAAGAGCCTGCTGCCCAGTGACAGGACAAGGGGCAACGGGCACAAACTGAGACACAGAAGGGTCCCGCTGAGCATCAGAAAATACTCTCTTACTGTGAGGGTGACCAAGCACTGGCACAGGTTGCCCAGGGAGGTTGTGAGATCTCTTTCCTTGAGGTTATTCAGAAACTGTCTGGACATGGTCCTGGGCAACCAGCTCTAGGTGGCTCTGCTTGAGTAGAGGGGTTGGACCAGATGACCTGCAGAGGTCCTTTTCAACCTCAACCGTCCTGTGATTATCTGAATGAAATATTCCATTTTGTAGTAACCTGGGAATATTTTTGTAGTTGGTCTGTCAACCACAGTTTCTTTGTATGGTGCTATTTTGATTTCTTGCTTTAAGTCAGTAGCTTTACCTCAGTCTCGTGCACAGGTAAATTCTTCCAAAGTCAATACATTTTTCAGTACCACATACCTATGTAAAAATTAAAAGATCATGCCCTGCTATACTTACAAAAGGACCACTATTCCCACATATGATGGTACCCAAAGAACAGCCTTTTAAGCTATGATTTAATGTAGCTATTAAGGAAATAAAAGCTTACATCATTCATGTCTTTAATAGTGTTTTCCATTTTTATAAGAATACTTACTGCCAAACTAAAAGGACATGATGTTCTTTTTTACAAAATTTCCTTGTATCAAACCCACTTTGAATACATTTCACATTACATGGAAAAAATATTCAGCCTTTACACGTGTAGGGACATCGCTGAAATCAATTAGTCATAGCCAAATATCCAATGGCAAAAGAATATATTAAGTACAATGCTATATGCCATGTTACGATACCTAATTATACTTTCATATGGAAGATTTGAGATCATGGAGGAAAAACAGGTCTTACAACAGATATATGTAGATAGACATTTTATTTCAAAAAATAGCAAATGTCTTAAGAACACAAACCAGAAAGTTATTAAAAGCTTCATAGCAAAATATTTAGCCAACTCTGTTACAATATATAGGCTTGAGGTTCTAACAGTTAACACTATGCCTCAATTCACTGAGCAAGTAATGCTCCTGATAAATAAACACCGTGCAGTTGAAATATGCAGCTGAATATTTAAAAAAAAAAGATAGGGTATTTTTATCTTTGATCTTTTATATTCAAAGTAATTGAAGAACTACGACATTTTAACAGGTCTGATTCTTTTTGGGAAAAGCCATTAAAAATAATTCCTGAGTATTAAGGTTAAGTGAATATATCAAAACCAACCAATTAAGACCAACATCCTGTTAGGTGAGCCTTGCAGCTTAAAGTGACATTCTCTAGCATGGCTGTCATGGCAGGTCAGGGCCTAAATACCTTAATGAAATACACAAAAACCTTCTGGTATGCACATTCAAATTCTCATTTTCTTTAGCAATTGCCTACAACTGTCAACTGTGAAGCCTGCTTTGCTGAGAAAAACATTGTTTTAAATGTCACTTCCTTTTGCAAAATCTTGTAATGCAAATTGCCACAGCTAAGCCCCCAGTGAACTATCACATCGATAATTATGTGAAATATATACATCAAAATTTAGGCAAGTGGCTTTCATACTACATTAGTATACATACTGAATCATATGCTTTGTATCAGCATCTCGAATACAGAGATCTAGTTATTTAGCTTCTTGCTACTGTAATGAGAGGCAATATATTCATTTTCCATTATTCTCTTCAGATGCATGTCACAATATCATCTTATTATACACCATGTTTCTAATCCTGTTGGCATTCATCATGTTCCTATGATTTTAATTGAATCTGTATATTTTGATTTTAAAACTGCTGCCAATCAAAGTGGTTTAGAGAACTAATCCCAGAAGAATTTTCAGATTTCTTACTTTATAAATGTTTTCTCAGAATTACAGGATTAAATTACCATGGATGTAGAAAGATTATTGCACAAAGCATAGTTAATAATTCACAACACTGGTATTTAACTTGACCAATTACAATGAATTCACAAAAATGGTTTTAATTACACCTACTCTTTTCCATCCACCCACCCCAATACGTACATAAGTTTCTCACAATGACAATGGCAAGACATCAGTCACCGAGATGTACCATATGTGAAAGACAACACCTAGGATAGAGGCCTGGATTTGACAATTCCAGTATATGTTTCTGCTCATTTCCCATTCTAGACCGCAAGCACCATTTTTAGACTCTTGCAGTCATGAAATAAACAGAACTTACAGGAAAATGGAGCTTTTCTTCTAATGCAGGCTTCTGGAGTCAAATTGATAAAAGTAACATGCTTATATAGAACAAAAGAAATAATGACTTGGGAAAAACTGGAATCAAATTGTACCAAAACCCTCTGAGCAATGATAACGTACAGTATTGCAGCTGTATGTTACTAAGACAAAAAACTGTTGGCATTACAAAGATGAAGATCTCTGTTCACACAAGCCAATTTTAATGGGCTATTAAGCATTTGGTTAAAAACAGGCTTGTACTAGTCTCACTGAAAAGGAAACACTTGTCAAAATGTTTTCTTAAAAAATACTGTATGACATCTTCTAAATTGCAATTTAAACATTAAAATCTTGTTTCAGAAGTTCCTCGCTTCAGGTTGTTACTCAAAAACTCATCATGTTCAAAACTCAAATTATTATGAGATCGTGATATCATAAGAAGCTTTTCCTTATTAGTAAAGTCTTTCTTGACTGCTGCTTGTGGGACAAGTAACCTATCCATTGGGTCCTCCTTGTTTTCTAGTTTCATATATCCTTTACTGTTGCTGCGATCCAGTCTGGGCCAGCTGGGGTGTTTCCTTTGTTCAGCTTGGACAGTGAGCGTAGATGGACCCCTGTCCAAGTCCAGGGACTTCGAATGTGAAGACAGAAGATGTAAAGACGTGTTGGACCCAAACTGTTTCCTGGCAGCACCAGGGGATAAAAGCTTTCCTGTGCTTGGTCCGAGAGTCATAGAAGATTTGAACTGATCAGATGGAGCGTCCACAAATGAATTGTGTCGTGGCAGCATGGTAGCTGCTGGTCTGTAGGATTCATTGGTATCAGTTAGTGGAATAGACAGAGAATCCATCGAAAGATTTCTAGACCGACTCCTAGTGATCTCCGAGTCCTCGGTTATGTTGTCTATACTGGGCTCATCAATAACACAGTTATTCAGTTTTATTACTGGCAGTGTGAAAGCACTAATGGAAGATGATACAATGGATTTTGTTTCACACTTTATAGAGCTAGTGTTTTTGTCATCTGAAGCCTTGCTGCAGTGAGGGTAAAGTCCAAAGACTGCACCAGGTTGCTCAGTCAGCAGAGGTGGCAGGAGGCTATCAGTGGTCCTATCTTCGTTTAGGGTAATCTCATCTTCTTCAGCAGAACTATCCATTCTAAAATTACCCTTGAAGCCAGAGAAAGGCGCAACCGTGTTCGCAGCCAGCTGTGATGCACACGAGCTCCCGCTGTGCCTGAGTTCTCCTTCCCCCAACAGGCCAGTGAAGGCACCACTCAGCTGCTTTTGTTCTTTGATCCTCAGGGTGTGGATGTCTATTACTGTGGAGTATATGTCTCGCATGTGTATGATTTTTGTTTCCTTATCACGGTTTTCATGCAGAATGGCATTTGCACAAATAAAAATGAAGATTCCAATGCCCATAGTAAAAGGTCCCAGCATTTTCATCTTATCTGAGTGCACATGCTGTTCAAAGAAACGAAGTAAAATACTTCCTTGGCTTCTGAGGACCTGGGTTTCATTCACAGATAGATTATCTTCAGATCCTAAAAGCTGTTCCTTTTGGGGCCAGTATCCAAGGATGGCCATTGCAATTCCAAAGAATGCAATAAGCACTCCCAAAACAAGGAAGAATCCCGACGGAGAATACAGGCGGATTTTGCCCCTGACAATTACTACATCTGCCCTGGGCCGGCGTCTAACTGGTTTCTTCTCCTCAGAAGCTGGTGCTGTGGCAAGATTTACATGTTGCTGAGATCTGGCAGAGTCTTGCCTTTTTAAGGCAGCCAGTCCTGTTATGACTCCTCCGGTTGCTATCATAGTTCTATATTGTGCCCTGGGGAAAAAGAAAACAAAACAAACAAACAAACAAATAAATAAAAAACATTGAGACAAGCAAAGGTTGTGTCTGCAAATATAAATAGCACTTTGTTCATCTGTAGATATTTCTTGATAATCAAAATATTCATGACTTTAAAAAAGCTAGTATATCCTAATCCAGTTACTACATAGCAGCAGTTTTGAGATTCACATCACATCTTAAAAAAATTTCCAAAAGTCTTTTATTGCTGGAAATTTAGGTAATAAATCTTCCATCAGTGATGCAAACAGTAGCAGAAAGCTAGTGCTCTTAGTGGTGATATATCAGGATTAAAGATAAAAATATTCAGGAGTCTTAATAGCTGCTTCATCTCTGGACTGGTCTGCAGCAAAGTCAATAATATATTATTACCTTGTATGCATTTTTAGCACTTTAGCCAGTAGTTCTTTTAAAATCTTCTATGACACACAATGACTATGAATACCGATCATTCTACATATGATCATTTCACCATATATTAATGCATATTTATTCCATCATTTAAAGAAGCTTTTATTAAGTCTATTGAGATTACCTGAGTCTCAACTACAGAAATATTTTTGCCTTTCCTAATAAAGCCGCTCTCTTTTATGCATATCTAGACCTTTTTTCTCCCTTTCTTGATTCCTCATGGACTACAAACTAAGTAGCTCAGTTTAGTTTATCAGGTAAGAAATCTTCATAAATTTCAAGTTCATCAATGCAAAGCTTCATCATTTTATGAGGAAGTTTTTTCATTTTAGACTTACTTTCATACCTGGCTGTCTATTACATGAGAAAAATTAGCCAGTATGGGTTTAAAAAGAGAAAGCCATGTTTCATAGTTTTTTATTAGCAAGAGTAACAAATGAAACAACACAGTTCAGGATAATTGTATTTTATTTTACAAGGCATCTTCTAATCAGACTAAAAAATAGTTTCTGAGCTTAATTAATGAATATTAGAATGAATACTAGATAATTTTATAGAGCAAAATTAAGATCTCTTTAATTCTCTTTGGTGGCCTTACTAGGCTCAGAGATAAAGGAAGGCTGCCAGTCTGCTGCAGAGGAAAAGGCTCCGTGTCAAAGCTGGGGATGGTTTAACAAGCAGACAAAGCTAAAGTTGGACTGGATAAATAACGTGAGAGGCTGAAAAGCAGAAGCAAAGCAAACCAGTGACTGCTTGCAATTTACAGGCAGTAATTTTCACCAGGTATCTTAAAATAGTCATGTGTTTTAAAAAAATCTTAGTAGTGCACCCATGAAAAAAAATATTAGATCTATCATGCTATGAGAAACAAACACAGACTCTGTATTTGGACACTATCATAGATTTCCAACACTGCAAGCAGGTGTCACACAAGCATATCTACAAACAGAAACAGGTCCAAACCACCAATTAAGAACTTGATTATAAAATTAAGAGAGAATTTGAGATAGGTGGCCAAGTGGAAGGACTAATCCAGAAAAAAAAATTATCCAGTGTTCATTATTATCTGTTCAGCAGCAACTCAGATGACAGACAGAAATAGTAACCACCTGAACTCCCTCCCTGCACCATCATTATTAAAGGACAGAGCACTTCCTCCCTCTCGGTGAGAAACCTTTTTTTTTTACAAAGGAAACACCTGAAAAAAGTCCTAGGGTGTTAAGTATACAGAATTTTCTGAATTTCAGAAAGAGGCATTCATAGCATTATTCAAAAAAAAATCAGAAATTTCACTTGTAGTGTCAGCTTTCATGTTCCTAATCTCTCAGGAAATTCTCACTCTTTGCAATTCACTTCCATTTCTATGCTTTCTGGGCAATTTCAATAGTTCAAAAGCCTCTTTTTTTTAATGTAACAATTTAAAAATTCCCCCCCCGAAAGTTATTTGACATAGACAGTCTTTAAAAATTAAACCAAGACTTTCTCATATGCCTATGTGTTTCAGGGTTTCTGCCAAAACAAAAGATCATTATTCTGTAAAACAATGTTTCAAATCTCTAGACAGAAATAAATAGGACTTATCCATTACAAAAGCTGTTGTATTTTGTCATGACTCAATTAAATGTAATTAGTTTTCTCTATAAAATAAATTAAGATAATTACAGCATAGCTTTACTGAAATGAATAATCATTTAGCTGTAATCTAGTTTGTTCCATTATTCTTTTCCAGATCCCAGACCTTTGGAGGGGACAAGGAATTTCCATATTCATGTGGTACTTTACAGGCACACATCAACTCACTCTGTCCATTCTCAGGGCTGCACAGGAACTGCATAGGTATGGCAGACCAGTGCTAAATCCACACCCTGCCTGTTGGCAGGATTTGTTATTTTGTGTACGTAGTGTGCTTATCACAGCTACCTGGATTGCACCGAAGGGTGAACAGAGTAAGCTCACATCTGCTTGCTAAACATTTTAAATACCTCTAGCAAGAGCTCCTCTCTAACTCTGAAAAGTAGAGCAAATAAAAACGCTCTTAAAGATCATATCTTGGGGTGTCTTTCTATAGAAAGTTCTCATTTGCAGATTCTTCAAAGATTGCAGGAAGACCACACCTCAATTTCATTATTAATTGGTCTCCAGTAACTTGCAAGGAAAGACGGAAATTGAGATCTCTTAAAGTGATAGTGAGAGAGAAAGTGAGATCTCTCAAACCACATGGCTGGCTTCCTCCCAGCATTTCAGGGGAACATGTTGTTCTTCTTTTCACTTTACCTGCAGCAGAACTTGGGCACAGGGGACAGGAAGTCTGGCTGCAACAAGATCCAAACATATTTCATACACAGAAAGAGTCTCTTTCCTATTTCTGGAGTTTACATCAATATTATTAAATCTTCTTTCATGAAAAAAATCACAACCAGGTTTGTAAATAATAATTTCTAATAAGCCATAATGTTGTTAAGGCTTATAAGCTACTTAACATTAACAGCTGAATTTTGATCTCTTCTACATCTAATAAAATCAAGGGTATTGACAGCCATATTGGTATGAGATGATTTCACTTCATGCTGACAGCTTTTCAGAAACCAGTTACAAGGAAGTGCATATTAAGATGGAAACCTTTTTTAGAAAATACTATATTTAGAATAAAGTGACATTGTAGATACATTCGATTTATTCTGCTAATCTGCTTAGTTTCAGCACAAAACAGCCATATTGAGTGCCAGTGACAAATGCTGCTTCTCTTATTTAACTTAGTATGGTGACTACATTTAGTTTTACCCTGAAGTCTGAACTCAAACTTCTGAATAAGCAAAGAGTTAGAAGGCTTTGACTCAGAGGTAAATAAAGATTACACTAAGAGCTCAGACAGCATCTCTTAGGTGGCACTGTGAATGACACAGGCTGGCTCTAAAATGAATCTAATAATGGCAAAATGGATGTGGAATACAGAACAAAAAGAAAGAGACAGGCCCGCAACAAATTTTATAAAACGCAACCGTCTTGCTGATACAAAAGCACCACAGCTGCCACGCTCCTTTTGAAGAACAAATGTTGAGTGACTCTAACCTTGTAGCTGCTCTGTTTCATCTTCAGCAGGAAGATCATGTCCAAAGGTCTGGACAGCTTAGGGTTTTAGTCTTGAAAGAAGAAGTGGCCCAGATTTACCTCTCCATTTAGCTTTGCTTTGCATTGTGCTGTTGTTGCAAAGTGGCCCTGACACCAAGCCCTGTCAGCCACCCAAAGATGACTCAAGAAAAGCCTGTCTTGGTAGAGATCCTGTAAAGCAGCTCCCGCTCGATCTCGCTCTTGCTCTCTCTTTGCATTGTTCGCACAGAGGAGAATGACCTCGGCTCTTGATGCTTCAGTTCTAACCTCTTCAGTGGCCATTAGCAAGATGTACTTCACCTTTCATCCAGGCTGCAGGCTAAACCCAGTCCTTTGCATCTGGCACTCTTTCCAGGAGATGCCTTAAAAAACCCCAGCAGCAAATGGAGTAACTGGTTGTTATGTGTCCCCTTAATATGTGGAAATGATGGACTCCTCAGCAGATACTACTGGTAGTAGCCTCAGCAGGGCCATGCAGCAAGGACAGAGAAACGGAGACAAAGGGTAAGACCTGGATAACTGTGGTGGGTTGACCCTGGCTGGACACCGGTGCCCACCAAAGCCACTCTTTCACTCTCCTCCTCAGCTGGACAGGGGAAATAAAGTAATACGAAAGGCTCATGGGTTGAGATAAGGACAGGGAGAGATCACTCAGACACTACTGTCACGGGCAAAACAGACTCAACTTGGGGAAACCAGCTTAATTACCCATCAAATCAGAGTAGGGTAACGAGAAATAAAACCAAATCTTAAAACACCTCACCTCCACCCCTCCCTTCTTCCCAGGCTAAACTTTGCTCCTGATTTCTCTACCTTCTCCCCTGGAGCAGCACGGGGGGATGGGGAATGGGCATTGCAGTCAGTTCACCACACTATGACTCTGCCACTCCTTCCTCCTCAGCGGGAGGACTCCTCACACTCTTCTGCTGCTCCAGCGTGGGGTCCCTCCCACAGGAGACAGCTCTCCACAAACTTCTCCAACGTGAGTCCTTCCCACAGGCTGCAGTTCTTCACAAACGGCTCCAGCATGGGTCCCTTCCATGGGGTGCAGTCCCTCAGGAACAGACTGCTCCAGCATGGGTCCCCCATGGGGTCACAAGTCTGACCAGCAAACCTGATCCAGTGTGGCCTCTTCTCTCTCTCCACAGGTCCTGCCAGGAGCTTGCTCCAGTGTGGGCTTCCCACAGGGTCACACAGCCTCCTTCAGGCATCTA
This sequence comes from Leptosomus discolor, assembly GCF_034619465.1. Taxonomy (NCBI): domain Eukaryota; kingdom Metazoa; phylum Chordata; class Aves; order Leptosomiformes; family Leptosomidae; genus Leptosomus; species Leptosomus discolor. Next base: position 66,400,178 of record NC_141392.1, read on the forward strand.
CCTGCTCTGGCGTGGGGTCCTCCATGGGCTGCAGGGGGCCAGCCTGCCTCACCATGGTCTTCACCAGGGCCTGCAGGGGAATCAATCTCTGCTCCGGCGCCTGGAGCACCTCCTCCCCCTCCTTCTTCACTGATCTTGGTGTCTGTAGAGTAGTCTGTTGTGTAGTTTTCTTTTTCCCATTCTTAAATATGTTATCCCAGAGGCTCTACCACCATCGCTGATGCGCTTGGTCTTGGCCAGTGGTGGGTCCGTCTTGGAGCCAGCTGGCATTAGCTCTGTCGCATGCAGAGGAAGCTTCTCGCAGCTTCCTACAGAAGCCACCCCTGTAGCTCTCCCACTACCAAAACCTTGCCATGCAAACCCAATACAATAACACCTGCAAAAGTATGGGTGAGTAAGGAGCCATGAGATGGGCTGCAGATCATCTAAGAAGAGAATACTAGAGCCAGAGGAATGAATTCACACAGGAAAGGTTTGCAGATGTGATGCAAATTGGGTAATGATAAAAGAAGCATCACCCTGGGATGTGGAGTGACATCTTCTTTTTCCTTACATTACACTGGCTACCCAAGCCAAGGCTGCCAGACACATTGAAAGGGATTCTCCTTTTTGACTTTTCTATATGGGGAGGGGTTGCTCAGATGCTCAAGGAAAAGCTTTCATAAGGGAAAATTAAGAAAGAAGGTAAAATCAGCTTTCACAAAACAGTTTGTTGTGAGTAACCACTAGACTTGCATTTGCCAAGCAAAGAATGAATTATTTTCCTAACCAAGTCAGGAGGTCAAACAACTCAAATCAACAAAGAAACAGTTGATACACTCTGTGATACAAAGGTAAGGCATAGGAAAATTATCATAGACAAATTGTAATATAGCACAGGTAGACAAGGATCCCTCTATACTACCAGTACATCAAGCTATCACTGATGATCCAACAGAAGTATGGTGCATTTATGCCACTAGCACTACCCATACCCGACTTTGCCAGGCTAGAGAAAGGAAGGGAGGCAGATGACTTGGGAACTCACTAGAGTAGCTGCAGAGCACAGAGCAACTTGAACAGCCTGGAACCTTCACAGGGGGTATGACAGGTAAGAGAAGTGACTCAGTCTCCCCCTGAAGCTAGGAACTGTCTACACAGTAATACCCAGTTATCCTCTGGAAGCTAAGCAAATGGCAAAATGGGTGGGATAGGGTGTCACAAGATTTGAGTCCAGTTGACTCACTAATTGATTATCCCAGATACAAGAGATGTGCCAACTGCAAGAACCTATTACAGACTGCACATTTCTGTTTTAAGAGCAACTGAGGCAAGAGCTGCTATTTCGACAATGGCTCTAATGCCAGGCAGCCTAGGAAAATCTGATAGGTATGTGTGCAAGAGTACAGATTCAATGGAAGGAACTGACTTCATAGCATGTTCTAATGGCTCCAACTAACTTCTAGTTCCACAAACTAGAAACTATATTTCTCTCTTTTACCTAAGAGGCCGCCTCCTTAATACCCTTCTTTTCTCCCTAATGACTAGCATCACCTTAACTGTACTGCTATCAACTAACTTTTTTTCAGAGATGGTCTAACTATTCAAAATCTAACTAATCTCTTAGCAATTGTTCTCAAGTTGTAGTAAGCTTTAAAGCTTGGGGCTTCTATTTTAGGTGCCTGAAAGCTTATCTAATTTATTCAACAATTTTTGCTACTATAAAAGTTATTACTTCTACCTACAACTTAGTCTTTTGAATACATACATAGTCATTTGAATTATACTGAGATCTTACACTTAATTTTAAATGTGTACTAGGAGCTAAGATGGGAAGCAAACTAAAGAATACTAGAAGTTTATTTCTTTAATATTATTTCATTTATTCCAGATATATTTCAGTGTCCCTTACCACTTACAATCTGTTGTTTGCATAAATATTTTTTTTCTCATTAACTGTTTGAAAAATTATTGAAACTTAATTATGTAAAATTATCAGAACGGCACATGCTATTTCCCTGGAGTTTAACTTTATGTAAAACTTTGTGAGAAGTACAGCTGTTGTGTTTCAGCAAAGAATTAAACGTCACTGCAGTAAGAAGTAGTGTGTGACAGAATCTGATTTATATTACCGTAGCATTTCCTATCTTACTATTTCAGCTGATCAGGAAATCTATTTCCCATTAGTACTTGGTTTGTTATCATTTAAGTGACTCAATTTCAAATTTTAACAAAAGAACAAATTCTATCATCATTTTACCTTTGATAAACCTGAAGTCCTAGAAATTCAGGTATGCAAAAGACTGTTTAATCATAAAATACTTCTCATAATCAAGAATGCAAATTATAAAGTAATAAGAGGGCTGATAACTGAGTAAACAAATCAATATTAAGCTGTATTTAACACATCTATACTTTTCTCCTGATGTACAAATCAATATGTTATCTATGCATAGAGGTTATGCATCTGGTACAATCTGTTCCATTCTAAAGGTAAAAACATGCAACTTCATAGGCCCAAAGGGATTAATCATTCCGGCAGAGATAATACAGCAATAGCCAAATAGAGGGTAGTTCCACAAGAAGCATAAAAAAATAATCTCAAATTAGATTTTTATTTAGCAGTTTAACAAGCCGCCTCCTCCAAGTGCCTAGCACACCAATGGGACTACCTTACGATGCAACTCTCTTCTCATATCCATTCCTCAAGAAATGACTTGATTGAACAGACTAAAAAAGAAAAGCAAGCAAGCAGAAGACATCTTTTGTATTCATGATTATGGGGTATTTTAAGTGAACTCTAATTGACAATAGGTGAGAAGAAAGCACATGAAATGTGGTATTAAAAATCTTCATAACCTCAGCTGGGATTTTAAAGCCATGCTAGCAAAAGCCAAGGATAGGAAACTGTATGCCTATTTAAAACATTAAAGCTTTGAAATTTCCAGCTGAAACAAACCCTTTGGGTTCAAATTCCCTTTAATGGTGCCTCTTTCAGGCTCTAAAGGGATAAGCTGAGGGACTAATCATGTCCTTTCAACCTCCTGGTTGTCAGTCAGATTATGGAAGCAGGCCAAATCATGCAAGTAGTTTCACAGCACAAAAACAAGAAGGCAAGCTGCATGTGGGTTGGGCAATGCAAGAGCACCAGGGTGTCTGAGTGGCAACAGTAGGCAGAAGGTCCATTGCAGAGATTAAAAGCTGAGCTTCCCTGGATATTGGTAGACCATGAAGCTGTATCAAATGGTCTGTGTTTGATCTACAATAGTACCAGGCTAAATATTAAAATCTTTGCACTCATAAGTGGAAAATAAAAGCTTGGTATTAAGGACACGTCAAAATCTGAAATTTGAAGGCCGACAGTGATCCATTTATTTAAAAAATCTAGATCTGGCAGTGGTTTTCAAATCTGCACTGTACTGGTCCAAGCAAGACCACAGGGGTCCAGCAGTTACCTCTGCAGAATCTGTGAAAGATAACTAGGTATGGCACATCAGAACTTTCTGAAAAAAACCCTAAAATTTCTACTGCTTTAAGGAATACAGGGGGTCCACAAATTGTGAAGGACAGAAAATCACTGATTTAGAGTGGATGTAGAGGATGGATGAACACGCATTGAGAACAAAAGAGAAGCAGCTCATTGTTCTACTATAAAAAGTTGGATACCGAAACAAACTAAGATGGGAAAATGATTTTTTTAAAAACAAATTCAGGCTTTAATCAGAGTTACAAGAGCTCATTTTTATACATATTTCTATAACTATACTGTGTCACACTGGTTTGAAACACATGCAAAGGTACCTTAATATTGTACAAAGGGGCACATTTCCCTTTTATCAAAGTGCCTTTGATGCAATTTTTAGGTGTGGCAAGTAGCTGAAGGAGCCACACTGAATCCACAATGAATATATCAAATCTCCGTTTGGACTCACATTCACCCTATTTCATTACCAAGCCTGGGCCATGGCATTCCCTATCCTGACCTTTATGACTGTCCACTGCCACTGCCTTGTGTTAAAGCAGGACTGTCACAGCTGGGAAGGTCCAAGTATGACTGTGAGTAACCCAGCTTCCTAATCTAGCCTTGCTCAAGCTGTTACACCAAGTGTCTGCATAATGACTAAGTGGAAAGGTTATAAAACTACCCCAATTCACAAAAATTACAACAAAAAAAATCTTTAACCCTCTACTATTATTTGGAGAGGGAAAACTAAAACCCCAATCCAGAAAAAAAAACCAAAACCCAAACGCAGCAAACTAGTCTTATAAGATTATACTTCATCAATATTGGGTGAACCTCTCAACTGGACAAGGAATAGAACTTAGTTACAAAGGTACAAGTGATCAATACTCAAACTTTCACAGCTCATCAGTTTGTGTCCTCAGTGATGCAAGCCTCTCCTTCCTTGAGAAAGCACATGGAAGTGACCTTGAAGAGCATCATTTTATTTTTCAAATGAAATTTTGGGACTACTGTCCAAGACAGCAGCCTCGGCAGGTCAGAGCCCTGGTTCACATACACAAAGTGGATATAGGATCATATGATCATTAGATAATCCAAGCTAAGCAGGAGCTCAGAAGGTCTCTAGTCTAACCTCCTCTTCATAGCAGGGCGAGCTGCATGGTCAGACCAGGTTGCTCAGGGCTGTGTCCAATTGGTCTGCAAAACCCCTCAGGACAGAGCCTGCACCTGCGCCTCTGCCCCTGGGGGAGAAAGTTCCTCCCTATATCCAGTCTGAACCTCTCTTGTAGCTTCTGTCTGTTGTCTCATGTCCTAACACCATGTGGCACTGTGAAGCCCCCCCTGTAGGTACTGGGGGGCTGTTGTCAGGTCCTCCTAGAGCTGTCTCTTCTCCAGGACTGAATCAGTCCCACTTGCTCAGTCTGTTTGCAGGGCAAGAGCGTCAGCCCCTGACCTCCCTGGGGGCCCCACACTGAACTTGCTCCAGTCTGCAAATGTCCTTCTTCACATTTTATTGATATGAAATTCCTTTTTTGAAATCACCTGGGATTTTATTTGGCTCTAAACTAACTTGAAATAATCAACCAGTAACTATGGAATTTGAACTAAAACTTACAAACTCAGAAATGCTGATAAATATAATTGTAAGCTAAGCGAGGTTGTCTGTTGCCCAGAATCAGGAAATGTCACAAGTGCATTCTTTAAATCACGCCAAACAAAAAGCCCTTTTGAATGCCTTCATCACTTCAACACTTAGAGTATCTGCCATATATATTAATTAGTTCAACTATTATGCCAAGGTCAAAGTAAGGTGAACACCCAGCAATACTGCACAAAGATGAATGCCTGAGCTGCTTATCCTCTTTGCTATTACTTCTTCTGCAGCCTGCTCCTTTCAGTGGGTCATATATCGTAAATTCTGTGCAAAATCAGCAACATTCAATACCGGCAGCATTACACAGCTTGTTAGCCACTCACAAAAGCACAGAGCACACATCAAAGAGAGAAAGAAGGAACCTGAGTTTCTATATTTTGCTTTCAAGACACTCTCTATGACTTGGCCTAGATTTAATCTACAAGCTTTTGCCTGGCCCAGTTGGACTCACTTTCAAATTTGTTCCATCCTCAAGTACATCTACTGGCACACTGCGGTAAATCAGGTGTGGGTCTATACAGAAGTTCATGGATTTTACTAATGTAAAACTCACATAACCAGGTCTTTCATGTCTGTAACAGCTTCCCAGTCATCATACACTGAACCAAACATTTTCTCAGGCTACAAAACACCTGTCCCGTGCAGCATAAACCCACTTGCCCCACCATCATCATGCATGATGTAGCTCTGTAGCTGTACCAGCTTAGCTCAGGTCCTAGATGACAGAGTAAAGAAACATAAGCTCTTAGGCACTGGATGTATTTGTTTGTGGAATGTCTACTGCATTAAATTATCAATAAATTGAGAGCTGTAACTTGCTTTCAGAAGTGTGCACCGATAACTTCTTCACTGACGTGCAGAAATTTTCTCTTCTTATGCACAGATACTTCACGCCCTGTTCCAAAATCTATTACAGAACTACAACAAAAAGCAAGAGGAAGCTAAAAGAAGACTGGGGAAACAAAATGGTAAGAAGCTTTATAAGATTTGAAGAAAAGGTGTTTAAAAGGTGATTGATTAATAAAACTTCAGTTTCTTCCTAGAAGAAAAAAATAGAATACGCACAGAGGAAAACAAAAGCTGGATACACTAGGCTTTACTTTTGTTTTTATTTGCTTGCATTCTTCAGTTTGTCTTGAGCTTTTCTACTAAAAATCAGCTAGGGTTTTTTTTAGCCTAAATTGAGTAAGGTGGTAACTGTCCTTTACGACTAAAGTGACAAAATCTGTTTCTAAGCTATTTTAGCACCTTAGTTTGCTAAATCCATTTTCTAGTGAAAATCAGTACTAGAAATGGAAGCAGATATTGGCTATTAAGCCAAATAGTCATAATTATTTTAGACACATTCGTCTATTCACATTATTAGTGTTCATATTCAGTAATTACAAAAGATCCTGGCTTATCTATGTTTACAGATGAAATAAGTAGACTATTTTAAATCATTTATGCCAGGAAATCTATCTGCTTTCAGTATAAACAGAAAGTAAAGGTTTTTATTGAAAACACTTTATGAGCACAATATAATTTAAAATATATTAAAAAAGCATGTGGATCTTTATGCATTTATTCTAGTTTGCTTTTTTTTTCAGTTTTTATCTTTTAGACATTACAAAGAACAAAAAGCAGGAGCGTCCTTTCAAAGTAAGAAAGTGAAAACTGTGAGATAATACTATAGCCCAGCAACCCTAGAACTGAAATCCGAAACACACAGAACCAATGGGAATTCTGAAGCAAGCTCACACAATGCAGATTAAAGTATTGATCAGCTATCAACCACAAGTCATGAAACAATTTTAGAAAGGTCTCTAGATGTTTCCAAAAGACTGAATGTGTAAAAGAAGAGTAGAAGGTATGTTCTCTGTCATTTACTGCAAAGGAAAGGCATGACTTAAACACTCCAGGGCTCAGTGTGCTACAGAAATTCAGTTTCTTAATAAAAACCAAACATGAAACAAGACTGAAAATGTTAGGAAATATCTTCATTTACAAGCACTATGATTGCTGGTTCTGCAGTTCTTAGGCACAAAATTTCAAATAAAATAGTGGCAGGCACTTGGTGTGGAGGTATATAAGCAGTAACAATGCTGGATGCTTTGGCTACCATTTAAACTCCCGTCATCTAGCTTAACTAGCAATCTGTTACTTGATTTAGTCAGAGGTGAAATATCCAGCCTAGACACACACTTAATGTAGGCAGTGACCAGCTGTCATGAGATCAAACAAATGTCCTTATCTGTACTACATGCTCAGTTAATCCTGTTAATTACTATGTAATTTCCCACCGCGTACAAGTCCAATGATTGCAAGATCAAATAATATCAGGAACAAAATGTAGCACGTATTTCAAAGAAGGCTTAAGTAAAATACATATTAGATATGAAATCAAATCTATTTGCTCCACAACTAAGACATCTGAGCAAAGCTTTCCCTCTGACCTAGAAAACACTTCTTGTTCTACAAAACATACAAACTCAAAGGAGTAGGAGTTAGCATTCTCTGTTTACTGTCAGAGACCTAGGACCAATTTTTCAAACACACTCGAATAATGCAAGAGCCTAACTCTGAAAAGTACTTAGATATGTACACTGGGTAGTTGTATTTGAAAATCTTGGGGTGTGACAGAGGTACAAAAAAGATGTTAAGTGCTCCACTTAGCAGAACTTAAGGACCTAAAAGTAACTGTGCAAGCCACAAACTTAACCCTGCTACCTGTCCATTAACTGTGGCAACACGGTTTTAAATTAGCGGCCAAGACATCTGCCTGGAAAGTGGGGCAACCTGGGTGCCAGGTCCCTCCACTGGCAGGAGACCTTTTTCCATGTCATTAGAAAAGTCCACGCAAGGGGTTTTTGGAAGAACACCTGGAATTTGGGTTCCCTGAGTGCCCCAGCCACAAGGTGAGAGTGTTTATGTGGCCAATAGGAACAGCTGCTTCAGCACAGCTGTGGCCCTATGCTATCGTTATGCTCATCTGGTCCGTCATTGCCTTCTGAAATCTTCTTTGATGACTATGATCTAATGAATGCTAGGTCATGGGTCAGCATTAGGATGTCTTTTACACTGAAGACCTTTGTGTGACTTAACTTATCCTGCCAAGCAGCAAGACAAATCAGCCCTTTCTAAGGCTTTTGTTGCCACAACTAGCAAGGTCACAGGTATCTGAGCCGTCACATTTAAAGACAGTTCTACCTGTACACTAACCTCCAGTGACCCAGGGGTGCAAGTGGGCTCTCAGACAGTTACAATATAATTACATTCATCCACAGGGGCAGAAAAACCAGAGTATGAGGTTTAGGTTATTCTATGTTGGCAAACCGGTTAGGCCATTGTTATATCATCGCTATTATTAGAACATTAATAATGGAATTAAAATTTTCTTGGGTCTCAGTAATCCCACAAAAATAAGTAAACTGGTTAGTGTGATGCTATTCTAAATATGCCAGCAGTAGTTTCAAATGCTAGATACAAGAAAGGGATAGTCAAGTGCTATTTCATAGAGAATGGAAAGCATAGTTCAAAAATACTTCTGGTATCCCACATAGTCAAACTTTTTGACCATTAATGGATGTCATAGAAATAAATTATTATTAAATTAACAGTAAAACTCAACCATGTCTTCAACTTCAGTCTGGAGTGATCCAGCCAGATATCCACATGGGGGCATCAGTAGAACCTGTAAGCATCCACGCTGCTACTCAGCTTGTTGACTGGTAAACACAAGTTACAAGGTACGCATAAGAGCAGCAGTTTCAAGACACAATGAATATTTCACATGTATAAAACAACAGAAATGTCAATATGAAGCCTTAAGATCATTCTCATTACATAAATTATCCCTCACAAACAATTTCTTTTGTACTTTTAATCAACTCCATTATCACCTGCATTATAATAACCACTCTCTTTGTTCTGCAACACTCAAAAGTAAGGATACTGGAAAAAGGACGAACCCACAGGGAGCCAAGTAAACTACGAGTAGTGAGATGCTAGGAGAAAGACATGCTGAAATACTGTGCGTCACATTTATGGCATTGTATCTTAAGCTTTGGTAGAAGAATTCACTTATACAGTTAGACAATTTGCTTAGTAAATCCTTTTTTTCTTTTACCATGAACAATTCCTTGGTAGGACATAAAGCAAGGCCAGTTAAACAGAGCAGAACTGCTACCTCTTCGCTTCTATTTGCTTCCAGAATACCCTGCTGTTGTTCACACAGGGGACTTCACATCTACCACAAAACTTTCTTCCATGACCTTTAAAAGGTCTGCCTCCCTCACCTCAGACATCTACACTCCACCCTGTTGCTCTACATTTCAAATATACACAGCTTTTCCAGGGGACCAAGGCCTCTGAAATATGGCAGAGTTGCTGTTACTTCCTTTTGCATCTACAGATATGAATACGCCTGTCCTGCTATTTTAGAGGAAACCAGTTCCATCCAGTCAGACTGAGTCCCTAATAGAGAGTTTGTGGAACAGCAGGCTGCCAGGCCTGAGGAAAATGAGAATATTCCCAACACATAAGGAATGATAAATGGCACTGCTAGCTAAAGCATGTTGCCCTAGATAAAGACCTATTTGGACACATTGCCAGTCGCGTGCTAGCTTACCTAGTGCGGTGCGCAACTTCAATGCCCTCCATTCATAAAGTCTGTACATCTGTGCTTTAACATACTTGAGCTACCCTGTGTAATTTAAAACATAATCTCAGTTGACCCGTATGATCAGGACAGATGTCAACACTGACTGATACTAGGCAACATTTTAATTTTAGCAGATGTCAACTTTTATTAGCACATATTATAGGTTGCAATTTATTCACAAACAACTTGCAGTATTTTGTTTTAGTTCCTTGAGGTCCTCACTTACATTGCTAGTGCTACATCATCTTATGCTACTAATATTTTACTTACTTTTCTTCAGGCTGGATATGGTCACTGTTAATTACAAAGCTAAATATTAGTTCACTTTAATTAATATCTTCCTGACTTACACAAAGTCAGCATAATGTTCAGAATCAAGCACTTATAAGTATGAATACATGACCAAAGTTGTTTGAGGCATCTTGTTAAAAACTGTTGATCTGTGATGCAAATATAGACAGCATAAACAACTAAGCGATTATTTCAAAAAGGAGTTAAAAGTCAAGGAGATAGAAACTACAGAGTCAAGCTTTTCCAGTTAGAGTAAACTACAGAGTCAAGCTTTTCCAGTTAGAGTAAAATTTACATTTATGTCTTATGGCTTTAGGGTCTTTTCAGCTCATCAGAGCATTTGTAGGTATCAGTCAGTCTGGTATGTCTAAATCTTTAGCCCAATTTCTGAACGAATAGCTGAGGAGAAAAGAAAGCAAAGGTCAGTAAAACTCAGTAGACTACTGAGTACCAACAGATACAGTGTGGTTTACTCCTTTTTCCTTTAAGAAACTACTGCAAAATTACCAGCTGTGTGTAAGAAAAGCAGGATGAAGAAATGGGGAGAAAAAGATAAGCTGAAAATGTAGTTACAGTTGAGCAGCAGGAAGCTGCCAGCACTCCATCTAAAAGTTTTCAGTTCAGAGTGTAGGGGAAAGAGTTAAATACAATGTCATCAGTTCATTATTCTTTCAGTAGAAGGCTAGCAATGAAATTAAAATTATCCATGCATAATTGAAGGTATTCACTAAAATTCATATAAAATATACAGAATACTTTTTAACAAATGTTCATTTATGATACCTATTTTCTCACAGCTGTGTTTAAAGGTCACTGTTCAATGCTTGTTCCTCCTAGTGGAAAGACAGCAGCAATGCTAATGTAAGTATGGAGTAAGAGGCAACCAGCATTAAAATACAACAGACAGTATGGGACAGTTGGGACTATCCAGACCAGTGCAATTACACGAATGAGAGCGTGCCTGAAGTGTAACCAGTCTTCAGTTTTGTGAGATATTGTCTTAATGGGTACTAAGCTAGCTCTTTCACTTCCTGGTGGAAGCCTTGAGGGCTTCGATTCTGCAGAAAAGGCACCTCCTAGAAAGCCACAGGTAAAGTAAATGGGTTAGACAGCTGGATTAGTGTGTGTATATATATATATATATATATATGAGTCCAGGTTCATTATGGGACTAAAATGGGAATAAAGTTATTACTATTTGTTCAAGGCAACGAAACTACTGCAGCAATGACACAGTAAGCAAGACAACGAGAGAGTAACGAGACAACTGTTATTTTTTCTAAAAATGTGCCCAAAAATTAGCAGAACAAATATTAGAAGGAAAAAGTTCTGTACAACGTTGTACAGAACATGAACTGAGCTTGACATTTGAAAGAGTGGCCGATAGAGCTGCAAACACTGAGGACCACCCAGCATGAATAAAGAGGTAGAGGAGCATGCAGAGAGATGAACCAGATCATGCAACTATGTGCAAACAGTCAGAGATAGAATGTAATTTAACCAATGCAAATGCCAAAAAGATAACAAATGAGAACACACTAGGAGGCAAGGAAAAATCAAATCAAGAAAGAGACCTACGCAAGCATTGAAAAAACATGACAGATGAGAATGAAACCAAAAGGGAAGGTAAAAAGCATCTGGTTATGAGAACTGTGTGATTTGTAGGAAATGTGTAGGGTCTGTGGGAGTTAACTAGTCAGATACACTTGGAGCTGCTGCCAGATTTGGAAGCTGATCACATCCTCCAGGTTCAGCTGGAGGACAAGATTTTACAGAACAAGAACCTCCTTTTCCTTTCACATCACACTGCTGTTTTTCCTCTACAGAAAGGATCAACCATCACCTGCCCAAAAGCTGAAATGACCACCTCACAGGTGCTTCAGTTAGGCTTCTCATTTACTCTCCAGTTTTCCTTATCCTAGAGCACTGCTAGGGCACACACAAGAAACAAAAAAACTTGCTACAGTCTTCACAGAACTCACGGACTGCTCCACACTCATTCAGTACAGCCAACTAGCATAGCCACCATCGGACAGAGGAGTATGCAGCACTCTGAGCAGTTCATAAGCACCTCAGCCTCAGACACTTATGCCCAGCTGCCTCCCTTGGAAATGTGCCTACGTTGGCCTGGTACATGCATGCAGCTTTTCACGCTGCCTTGACATCCCAGGGTGTGGTTCTAAAGGAGGCACATCCCAACTGAGAGCGTTCCAAATTCCAGCCAACTCTGATGCTTCTGCCTCTTAAATAGCTGAGAATTTGACAAAAGGTTTAACACAAGCCTTCTGCAAATTTTCACGGCTGAGTTGCTGAGTGGGTGAAAGAACAGGTCAGAACAGAGGGCACTCGCAACATCTCTCCTGTAGCCCTCGAAAGCTAAATTCAGAAGAGAAAGATCCAAAGATAAGATGTCTACTACATAATTAGAAGTAGAATTCCTGTACTATCAGAAAATAGGATAGATCATGTTGGTATTTTTGTTGTTGCTCTTGTTGGCACATTTCTATTTGTTGTAATGTTTTATCCAGGATCTTTGAAGGACTCCTGGACAGCTGCAGATTGTAACCATGAATATCCCCAGCATTTCAGATTGTCTGAAAGCTGTATTTAGATTTTTTCACTTGGACAGTCCATCTCTGTACCATTCCAAGTCACATTTTCCAAGTCACGGAGAGATGCTTGTATAGCAGACCTCTATTACCTGCTTCCTGATAATACGTGGCAGCCTTTCTGTGCCACTTACACAGAAGTAGCCTTCCATATACCTAGGAACAGTCAGTGAAAATACTGAAGCTGATAGTCTCCCAAGGACTGTTAATACATGCCTTTGCCATAACAGAAGCACAACATACAGCTCATCGCTGCCAGACACGCTGAAAGCAAGGACACGGTATTAGGATCTTAGTGCTCAATATTTGTCTGCTTTATTTAAGCTGACTTAAATCTGCAAACAGAAACCCAGCTGTGCACTCTTTTCCTAACTTTTCAGTTCATAATCCATATGTAGATCCACAAATGCAGCCTGAAAACTCCACATCTGAGAAGCAAAAAAATAACCCATTTTACAGGAAGCTTGCGTGCGCACATTATACGCAGCCAGGGCAGAACCTTAGCGGATTGTGAAACAAGAAAAACCCAGATGAGTCAGCCTGCTTTGGGACCAGTGGGATAGATTCCTAAATAATCCCTAAATTAGCCTGGAAGGAATTATTGCTTCTCCAGACCATAGGTCTTACCAAACAAGACTCCCTTGCATGCAGTATACATGCAGAACCTTTCTAGACGAAATATTCTCACTCACACTGAAATCGTTACAAAAATGTCACTAAAGAGTGCTAGTGTTAATGACATCATTGTCCTCTGGTGCCATAAATACCATCTCATGTGATCCTGCTGTAACAGGTCTGCATGGCAAGGTTTTGGTAGCGGGGGGGGCAGGGGGGGGCGGTGTTACAGGGGTGGCTTCTGTATGAAGTTGCTAGAAGTTCCCCCTAGGTCGGATATAGCCAACGCCAGCCGGCTTTAAGACGGACCCGCCGCTGGCCAAGGCCGAGCCCATCAGCGACAGCGTTTTTCGCCTCTGGGATAACGTATTTAGGAGAGTGAAAAAGTTGTTGCGCAGCAGTAATTGCAGCGAGTGAGAGGAGTGAGAATGTGTGAGAGAAACATCCCGCAGACACCAAGGTCAGTGAAGAAGGAGGGGGAGGAGATGCTCCAGGCGCCGGAGCAGCGATTCCCCTGCGGCCTGTGGTGAAGACCATGGTGAGGCAGGCTGTCCCCCTGCAGCCCATGGGCGGTGGAGCAGATGACTGCCTACACCCCGTGGAGGGCCCCCACGCCGGAGTAGGTGGATACCTGAAGGCAGCTGTGACCCCGTGGGAAGCCTGCACCGGAGCAGGCTCCTGGCAGGACCTGTGGCCCGTGGAGAGAGAGAAGCCCACGCTGGAGCAGGTTTGCTGCGGTGACCCCATGAGGTGGGCTCACGCTGGAGCAGTCGGTTCCTGAAGGACTGCACACCATGGAGGAGACCCACGTTGGAGCAGTTCATGAAGGACTGAACCCGTGGGAGGACTCACGCTGGAGAAGTCATGGAGGACTTCCTCCTGTGAGGGGGACCCCACACTGGAGCAGGGGAAACGTGTGAGGAGTCCTCCCCCTGAGGAGGAAGAAGCGGCAGAAAACAACAGTGTGATGAACTGACCCCAACCCCCATTCCCTGTTTGACCACCCTGTGCCACGTGGGGGGAGGAGGGAGAGAAATCTGGATCAAAATTAAGCCCAGGAAAGAAGGGAGGGGTGGGGGGAAGGTGTTTTAAGATTTGGGTTTATTTCTCATTACTCCTCTCTGAGTTAATTGGTAATAAATTATATTTTCCTTTATTCGAGTCTGGTTTGCCCGTGACGGTAAATGTTGAGTGATCTCCCTGTCCTTATCTCAACCCCACAAGCCTCTTGTTATTTTTTTTTCCTCTCCCCTGTCCAGTTAAGGAGGGAGAGTGATAGAGTGGCTTTGGTGGGCACCTGGCATTTTGGCCAGGGTCAACCCACCACACCTGCTCACAGAGGATCAGCATATGTAAGAAGATTCTAATTTTCTTTCCATCTGAGGTATGATATAGATCATACAATTCCTGAAGCAGGACCACGGTATCACCTAAACTGCTTTCAGAACTGCTGGGACATTCATGTCACTCTAAAAGCCTCAAGTCCTGCGAGCTCTGAGAGGTGGCCAAAAGTTGAGATAAAAATGTGCCATCTTTTTCTAGCTTGGAAACTTGCAACCCATGCATAGTGCAGCACCCTACTCCTCCCCTATTCTATTGTACTGTTGTTATAATCATGAATAAGCGCAGTGACGCCTGTCCTTGGTGAGTGTCATAGAGTCCTAATTGCATTACACCACCGTGTAGTACTTGTTCTTCAGTAACGCTTTTTCAGAACATTGATGAAGTGCAGTACGGCCAACAGAATATTTCTATGAAACCCTCAATTTTCTAGCACTTCCTGATTATCTTCTGATTTGAGCTGTGTGACCCAGCTGAGCATTAACATTGATTTTTGAATTTAATTATGGACACTCTGGCTTGGAGAGCTGTGACATGCTGAAATTCAATTGAATTGGGCTTGCCCTTGCCTCCTCCTAATACACACTGTGCTGATTAATCCAATCCTGTTCTGATTTTCTGCAGTGCAGGCTACATTTATCTGTTCCCACCCCTTCACAATGAATGCTGTCCACCATTTGCATCCCTGATTCAGCACTGATTAACCATATGCCCCACATCAGCTTCTTGTACTTCGTTGAAACAGTTGTCACAGAAACCTACTGCTTTAAAAAGAACAAGGGCAGTAAGAACAAGACAAAGGAAGGGCAGAAAGGAACTCAACGTGTGTTTTGGAGAGGAATTTACAGATTTAGATTTGTATAGGCTGCAAGAGGCATATATTATTCAGAACATCTTTATTCACCTACATTATCCCTATCTTTTCCTTTCGACAGCACGTGTGGTTGTATTACAGCTCAGTTTTTAAGAACCTTTATTTCACTGATAATGTAAGCAGATTATACCCACCCAGTGCCAACTCTTGAGGACCGATGTCAGCTGTGGGATAATGGCAAATACTTGTTTACTCTACTGGCTCTTGAAAGGGGTAAGGAAGAGATGCTGTACCAAGCTAAAAAGTCCTCGTTCATGTTTCTTACCTACAAAATCACAATCAGAGTCCAGAACACTGGAACTTTCTCTTAGTTAATAACACAATAAAGTCGTGTCCAGGATGTCTGGAATATAGCTATAAAAATTATGTCATCAGGAGATTATCAACAGTAGAATTTAAAACACTTTAAAAAGTTTAATATCCATTTCCTCTTCATGGAACACCTAATGCATAAAAAAGCTTAGGGCAAAATTCTGAGGAGTGATTCAGAACCTCTTTCAGAAGTTACCTGAGAATCCTCATTCAAAATAGAAATTGAGTTCCCAAATTACTTAGAAGTTTTTGACACTTTTACCCTTAGGGTCTGAATCTGCAAATACAGAAAGGTTCATCTTTAAGCATTTGAGCATTAGAACTTCCCGGTTTCCTTCTGTTAACTGAGTCATGGCTCTTTTCCTCTGACCCTACAACACCCTCTTCCAATTCCTATTTACTAATCATCAAGTAACTAAGTTATAACTGTTCCCCTAGACAGCTATTCCTTACATGTTTCTGCCTTACTCTCCACATGCATCAACCTTACAAAAACCGTGTTTCAAGACTTTCAGGCAAGCTTTCAACTGATGAGTTCACATCTTGCTGTCCGTAGGTCTGTATAGCCTAACGGTCTAACAGTCTTTGGTAACAGGAAAAGGAGGAAAACTATTTCAAGCAAGAATACACCGGCCTTATCGTTCACTTCCCTGATGTGTTTATAGGGTGATGTCTGTCCTTATTTTGAGACAAAATATTTGCCTTTTCCACTCTTTATTTCAGCAGTCCAGTCTGCTTGGGGTTTTGAGTTGTACATAAAAAGCAGATTTAAAATACGTTAAATGATGCCTAGATTCAGTAATTCCTCCTTTAAATTACAATAGGCTTTATATAGCAACAAAATACAGGATGTGTGTTTGTGTGTATAAAAAATAAAATCCTGTCAATTCAGAAGGCGTTAGCAAAGTTACTATCAAAGATTTACTAATGTTTTGCTGAAAGGACCTTTCTAATTATAGTCTTTCAATTTTGCTTTTTGAAAACATGCTTCCTTGTAGTTCACTGCCCACCTGTGAACTCGTGAAAAGCTATCCTGTAGAAAATTACAGCGGAGTGGGAAAAAGAATAATATATCATAAATGTATTTATTATAAAATATTACTGACACATGGGCAGCAGCAATAGGTTCTTCAAATGCTCTCTGTCAGTTGAGTATTTAACCTGGGGACTTAGCATCATATTATTAACATACTTAGTGACAAGAATACTGAAAAAATATGTAAACTCAAAATTGTGCATCTTTCTGTTGTTGTACAAATGATTACACAAGGGCTACATTATTGAGCACACCACACACTCAAAATTGATTTGTTTACACAAACAGAAAATAAACATATTAACAGAATAAACAAATTACATAAGGCTTTATTTTTCCCCATACAGCCTGCCTTACTGAAACATTGAAGCTGGCCCCTAGACACAGTTGTCTTGATAGGGATCACTTCACATTTTACATTTAACATTCAACTGCTCAGTAAACATTAACTGTGTTCTTTTTCTACATAAAATTAAAAAGAAACCCATGCTTTGTACCATGTCAACTAAAGCACTTTAACATCCAGAATAACTTATACAAACTCTTGCCAATTAGGTGAAAATGTTTCTTTGGTTATTTTTTAAATACTCTCTTCGACTCTGCTCTTAAAATCAAACTAAAATCTAGTGAGAGAACAAATAGCTTAGTCCTTTTACCAATGGCAAAGATAGCACTAGATATTGTTTTAAAAATACAAGACTGGGAGAGATGTCCGGTTCATTACTTCATAATCAAAACCCCTTTATAATCTCTTTCAATAAATCTACAGCCCCCATTTTAAAAGTGAAGTATTTGTTCCCACCCTCCCACTGGGATTGCTTTACCCCGATGTCTAGAAATGTTCTTCTCACTACCAGCTCCATTTTATTTCTGGATTATGCTCATTTTATGTTCATTTGGTTTTGTGCTACATATTCTGAGATAGTTGAAGGCAACTGTATTTTTGAGTTAAGCTGCATCTCTGCTGTTGAAACAGCACATTGCTATTTCTCTCTCTAATGAAATAATTTGTTACACTACCTTCAGAATTCCCTGTAGCATTAAGCAGGCCAGATTCATCACTTCTTACATTCTCACAGCACTTGTTTGATCCATCAATATGTTTAAATGTATGCTAAACTTTCAGAATATGAATATTGCAGCTGTCCTTGACAGCACTACAAGTGTGCTTCACATTTTTTAAGCTAAAATGCTCTGTACATTGATGGTTTGAAGCAATATGCTCCATGAGTTGTAGACTGAGGCCAAGGGAGCACGAGATCAGGATCTGAGGTAGCCAATACAAAGAACAGGCACAAGAGCAGATACAGTGAGGACAAGTTTGTGCATCAAGAAAAACCTAGGGTAAAACATTTTGGGGGGTTGTTATTCACTTTTAACAAAGTAATTCTTATTTCTTTAAGATCATACCTAATAACACTACTCTTAATCTATACCGTATTCACATACGATACATATGATGAATCAGAAATCAAAAAAGAAAAATGTACTCTACCTGACATCAGTGATGAAGGGTTTCTTTTTGTAAAGTAGCTAAAATGTTTCAAGGAAAGCCATTTTTAAGCTTAAGTCTATCACAAGGAATAAACGTAAAAATACTATTTGTGAAACATCATCATATATTATAGATTGAAAAATGCCCTATTTTACAGTGTAGACCTTAAGTATTAAACTCTGTTTGTGCACTCATGCAATACAAAGCAAACATTCAAGTATCATGCTATCTCCTCCTTTTCCCGCTTTTCCAGATTCTAAACATAGGCTTCCCTCTTTCTGACATTTAAAGCACAGGAGATTCCGCCTCAACGTGAGGAAAAACTTCTTTACATTAAGGGTGACAGCGCACTGGAACAGGCTGCCCAGGGAGGTTGTGGAGTTTCCTTCCCTGGAGATATTCAAAACCTGCCTGGACATGTTCCTGTGTGACCTGCTGTAGGTGAACCCGCTTTAGCAGTAGGGTTGGACTAGACGATCTCCAGAGGTCCCTTCCAACCCCTGCTGTGCTGTGATTCTGTGAAATAACCACAGTAAAGGCAGTAAGAGGTGGGCTGTAGCTTTTGGTGCCATCAACCACTGTGAAGAAACATGGAAACTGACGTTCTGACAAACAAATGCAGGATCAAACACTCAGTGTTGCACAGTGGTGGATGTTTCCCAGTTGCACAAACCGGGGTGAGGTCCTAACACCCTCCTGTTCCCGCAGCTCTTTCCTGAGCTGTAATCCTGCTGAAGTTTTTATGTAAAGGATTCACACAGATGCTGGAGGAGCTCACACAAGTAAGTGCTGCTGGATCAGGGTAGTTCTTTCAAATGAACTGTAGGCTTTAAGATTTCTACAGTTTCAGCACTGCTACTGTCTTCTGACTTAGAAGAATCTGCAGTTTACTTTTTTACTGCTAGGGGACTTTAATCCATATAAAGATATTTGTGCAAATCCCTGTTATTGATCCTGCAACGTACAGTTGAAGTCAGGCTACATTTTTCATACCTTTTTCCCCTTTGCTTGCTTCTGGGTTGTTGCAGGTTTTGATTACTTGGGGTTTTTTCTATTCAAAACTAACATGTTTGACAACTGTGAAGAAAATATTAAAAAAAAAAAAAAAATTGTTCTTCCCAGATCCTGAAGACACTGTTACCCAGCTAACGTGAGCTGGAGGGAGAACATACTGATGTCTTCAGCAAATGCTGAAGTGCTTGAAGTCTTTTTCTAACCATAGAGGGCTAATTCCTCAGTAACAGAGACTATGCAACATTTTATATTCCAGACTATCAGCTGATAATAAAATGATGAAAGCATATATATTCACTGTATAAAAATACTTCTAAAACCTGGCTTCAGAACAATTATTCAGTTATAACAGTGATCCCAACTTTACTATAATGCAGACAGAATCTTGATTGTTTCCCTAAACTTTATTTGTAAAAATCATTCTAGTGAAACACGGCACTGGAGCACCTAATCTGGTATATTCCCTCTGTCTGGTAACACATGCAACAAGCCCTGCGTTGCCAGTTGCAAGGCACACCAACCACAGAAAACAAATTTCTTCCTAATTACCTTTATTATAACAAAAAGACACTTTGTTTTATTTTTCATTATTATTGCCTGAAACACTGTCAGCAAATATTTAATATTTTGAAGCTTACAAAGCTTTTGATTTCAAATATGAAATCTGAAGTCTTGTTTCCTTTGATTAGTTTTTTTTTTTCTTTGTTGAATGCAGCTCAGTTCTCACATGGGTGAAGAGGAAACACCCCTATTCATTATACTCATTGATTTGTACACCTTCAGCTTGTCTTCCATTGAATCATAGAACAGTTTGGGTTGGAAGGGACCTTAAAGATCATCTAGTTCCAACCCCCCTGCCATGGGCAGGGACACCTTCCACTAGACCAGGTTGCTCAAAGCCCCATCCAACCTGGCCTTCATCACTCCCAGGGAGGGGGCAGCCACAGCTTCTCCAGGCAACCTGTTCCAGTGTCTCACCACCCTCACAGGAAAGAATTTCTTCCTGATACCTAACCTAAACCTACCCTCTTTCAGTTTGAAACCATTACCCCTTGTCTTGTCACTACACCTCCTGGTAAGGAGTCCCTCCCCACCTTCCCTGTAGGCCCCCTGTAAGTACTGCAAAGCCACTATAAGGCTGAACAACCCCAACTCTCTCAGCCTGTCCTCATCGGGGAGGTGATCCAGCCCCCTGATCATCACCTTCATGGCTCTCCTCTGGACCTGCTCAAGCAGGTCCATGTCCTTCTTATGCTGAGGGCCCCAGAGCTGGACACAGCACTGCAGGTGGGGTCTCACCAGAGCAGAGCAGAGGGGGAGAATCACCTCCCTCAACCTGCTGGCCACATTTCTCTTGATGCAGCCTGGGATGTGGTTGGCTTTCTGGGCTGCAAGCGCACATTGCTGTCTCTTATTCAGTTCTTCATCCACCAGCACCCCCATGTCCTTCTCTGCAGGGCTGCTCTTGATCCACTCATTGCTCAGCCTGTATCTGTGCTTGGGATCGCCATATGGTGGATATGGTGTAGCAACTTCATCCACCAGTTTCCTCAGGACCTGTAGATACATCTCATCACATCCCATGGACTTGTGCACCTTCAAGGTTCCTTAGGTGGTCTCGAACCTGATCTCCTATAGTGGGCGGTTCTCCATTCTGCCAGTCCCTGCCTTTGCCTTCTGCAACTTGGGCGGTATGGCTGGAGCACTTGCCGGTGAAGAGGGAGGAAATAAAGTTGTTGAGTACCTCAGCCTTCTCCACATTCCAGGGAACCAGGTCTCCTGTTTCCTTCCGGAGAGGACGCACATTTTCCATAGTCTTCCTTTTATCACCGATGTACCTATTGAATTTTTTCTTGTTGCCTTGATGACTCTGGCCAGATTTCATTCTATCAGGGCTTTGGTTTTCCTATCCTGACCCCTGGCTGCTCGGACAATTTCTCTATATTCCCCCAGGCTACCTTGCTTCCACCCTCTCTAGGCTTCCTTTTTGTGTTTGAATTTGTCCAGGAGCTCCTTGTTCATCCATGCAGGCCTTCTGGCTTTTTTGTCTGACTTTCTCTTCATTGGGATGCATCGCTCCTGAGCTTGGAGGAGGTGATCCTTGAATATTAACCAGCTATCTTGGGCCCCTCTTCCTTCCAGACCTGTATCCCATGGTACTCTACCAAGCAGTTCCCTGAAGAGGCCAAAGTCTGCTCTCCTGAAGTCCACGGCAGCAAACTTGCTGTGCGCTCTCCTCGCTGCCATAAGGACCTTGAATTTCACCATTTCATGGTTACTGCAGCCAAGGCTGTGCTTGAGTTTCACATTATTCACCACTCTCTCCTTGTTGGTGAGAACAAGGACCAGCACAGCACCTCTTCTTATTGGCTCCTCTGTCACTTGAGAGAGAAGTTATCACCCACACATTCCAGAACCTCTTGGATTGCTTATGCCCTGCTGTATGGTCCCTCCAACAGATATTAGGGTGGTTGAAGTCACCCATGAGGACTTGGGCTTATGAATGTGAGGCTGCTCCTATCTGTATATAGAGGGCTTCATCCACCTGGTCTTCCTGGTCAGGTGGCCTGTAGCAGATCTCCACTATAATGTGACCTGTCCCTGCCCTCCCTTTAATCCTGACCCATAACCTCATGGTCAGCTCCTCATCTATCCCCAGGCAGCAGAGCTCCACGCACTCCAGTTGGTCATTGACATAGAGGGCAACACCCTCTTCTTGTCTCCCCTGCCTGCCCTTCCTAAAGAGCCTGTATTCTTCCATTCCAACACTCCTGTCACAGAACCCTTACCTAAGGTCCAACCCTTTCAGTCTAGTTTCTTCCAAGAATTTTGTCCTTTATGAGACCAGTTCTTACAAAATTTCTCCTACTGCAACTGTAAATCGTGTTTCTCGTAGTCTTCCCATAGTCCTCCAATCCTAGGTGCCATCCATCAGCATGAGTAAAGAGAAGCTGAAGACGTACACGTTAGACTGTAAACTCTATGGGGCAGATACGCTGAACGTGACCCTTTGTTACCTTCCAAGATGTGCAGTTCACACCTATGCACAGCAGGTTGTGTACATCACTACCACTCGAATGTGGCAGGGCACCCCTTCCCGCTTTGCATTCCCTCAAGCTGATAGCAAAAAAACTAAGTCAATTAAATTTTGAATAATTCTTAATTAACAGATGATTTTTAGGTGTTTCCTGTTGCTAGAAACATTTCAGAATCAGAAATTAATGCAAATCCTCAGAACGAAGTTTGCTTTGACACTAATTAATGAAATCCTTTGAAAATATATGAAGTAACACTTTCATTTCAGCTCTAGTCATTGGACAAAAGTGGCGTCATTGGAACCATCCCAATGGACACTTGCAAAATTTTGAGTTCAGATTGTTTACTATACTCCTCAGTGGAACATTATTAAAACAAAGATAAACTTGCAGCCAGTGAGATTTAGATGGCCTGTTTGTACTAAGCATAAACACAGATGTTTTCCTGAATCACTGTCTGAATCCAGGCACCCTAGATTAACAAAAATTAAATTCCCCTATCATCATAGACAAAATACAGATAAAGAACCTACTATGTACTCTCATAAACCAAGTATCATATACTTAAGAGAATATTTGTTGCATAACAACAGTGAATTTAATTATTTTGTTTCAACAGTGAATTTAATTATTTTGTTTATCTGTGAACACTTATGCGAAGATATATATCTTCACATTTGCATCTTGACATGACTAATGAAAGTACATTGGTTTGTCTGCAACTAATTCGTTTTCACTTAATACAGCAATGACTGATTAATTTCATCTTCTGGTGTGGAGGACATCCTGTAACACAGTCAATGTTGCTTCAGAACCTCTGAAGTTAATTATCTCCAAATACAAGGCAGAGTAATAGATCTGATTTTACTCTCTCTTTTTCTCTTTCTTTATATCTGAAATTACCTACTGTGTATCAGAAGATTTTTCAAATATTTATGGTTAAGCAAATGCTACTGTTATTGGTGGCCAATTCTCAACAGGAAGCTTTCATTAACAAATAAAATTTGATCTGGAAATACCTGTTAGGATTATGCTCAGTGTAATTTATTTAAACTAAATTAGAAAAACAATTCATCTACAATTAGAGGCCTGGTCCT
This sequence comes from Leptosomus discolor, assembly GCF_034619465.1. NCBI lineage: Eukaryota > Metazoa > Chordata > Aves > Leptosomiformes > Leptosomidae > Leptosomus > Leptosomus discolor. Next base: position 66,423,635 of record NC_141392.1, read on the forward strand.
ACTTTTCTAAGTCCATATAAAATTATGATTGGCTTTTATGGAAGTTTTGAATGTGCAATGAACACAACACGATATCAAAGAATATTAAGCTGCTCCTCTAACACAAAATAGGATTATGAACACCTAATAACTACACTGTGGTCAAAAGACACTGGTGATGAGGTCTCTTGAATTTTGAGAACACAAATTTACAAATGTGCTCTCTCAATGTAGAATAAAGGTATTTTAGGTCAATTTCTAATTGTTTTAAACAGCATTCAGAAACTTCTCACATCATTGACAAAGTGTTTTTCCATTCCACATTTGCACAATGGAATCTTGAATTCTGAGACATTATTGAAAAATACTAAATCAGGTATGATGGCTGAGTCACAAGAATCAAGATGGCCATGACATTACTGGGTGAAAACCTAATTAGTAACATCAGCTGCAAAATTTGCATTGACCTAAACAAGGATAGACCTTCACTTGTAAATTAGAAGTTTATTTTGTGGATATTCTGAAGCATTCCTTTCACACACACTGTCATAATTTGGAAGTTACACAAATATGGGCAACACTACACAGGAAATGAAAAAATGTAGCATGCAAGAATGAAATTTTTCTAACAGCGCTAGTTTTTCAAAACCAAATTATGTTTATTTCTAGAGGATATTCAGTAACATATGCGACAACTCAGCATTTGTAATTTTTAGTTGCCCATATGCTGAGAAATCTTAGGCCCAATACTCTTGCAGTGATCCTGGAAAATAATTTGGAAAATTGTTTGGACATGAACATAAATAGCTTTCAGCTTTCTTACCAATATCTTAACCAAGCAAAACTAGTTCTGGGTCAAACAACACGTTTTTTTCTGTGTGTCATTACCAGTTTAAAAATAGTTATTTTTAGGATGAATTTTGTCTAAAAACATCCTCTTGAGAGGAAAAAAACAAGTTTCCTTTTCAGAACACTTAGAAAATATTTTGGCTGCTTCAACTTTTGTTTTCAATTGTTATTATTTTAAGGCAAAACCACCTGCTGAATGTAGTGTGGATGCCCATACTGGGTTTGGGTTTTTTTAATCTATATGGCATTTTTGGCAGATTTAATTAGCAAAAATGCTGTTTGTATATCCATGTAGTGAATCCTCAATTTTAGCTCCATCCTATTTCAAAGTTTTGACAATGATTAAATAAAAAAGATGATGAAAAGAAACTTTACAGCAGCTCCTCTTGCATATTATTGTCAACACTAAGTCGGAGTGAAATGTTTCGCACGTAAAAGTGATTTTTTTAACCAAAATATTGCATGTACAGAATGAGTCATATTATAAATCACAAAATTCCTGTCAAAAGAAAGAAACACTTCACATAGAACTGACATTCATCTGGTTAAAAAAACCCTATCTGTTTTTATGAAATGTGGTTTTGATCTCCACAAATCATGCTGCTTGTAAGAAAGTTTTATACAATACGTTCACCATTTTCAGATTCATACATTACCAGCTGTCACAGACTGCAGCCAGCCTTGCCCCCAGAGGTTTTCCAAATTCTTGTCTTTGCTATGGAACACCCTACAGGCTTGCCAAGAGCTGAAAAGTTGCTGCTCAAATACAGTAGATTTATTAGAAGAGCTGAAGATGTTTATGGCAATGACCAGTTATTTTCCCTTAATGTATCCCATTGTTCACTCACTGAAAGCTACTCTTGGTTGCCAAAATTTTTACATACTCCTACTTGCTGCATTTTGTGAAGAATGGACTTTTAAACAGTAGCTGCAGAGCTGATGATAATTACTGTGGAACTTAAAAACACTGATCTTTTCATAACCCTAAATCCACCAAATGGATATTCTGTAAGGGTAACCGACTTCCTGAACTTTATTTTCACAACAGTTTTTTGTCAGACAACATACTACTTATCCTAGATAGAAGCTCAGTCAGGAAAACTTCCTCACAGGATATTAATCACACTTGTGGCAGCCCTGTTGCATCTTCCTCCCTGCCAGGCAACAGACCGCACATATCCACAGAAGCTCTGATTGCTGCCTGGGGACTTCAGAGCAGCATTCATCAAACTTTCACTAAAGTGTCCCCTTTGCCCCCTTTTTTGGGCTCCCAGCCTGGTATCATACATGGAAAGATAAGCAGAGAAGTCAAACAGATGGTGGCAACAGATGCTATTTCTCAACACGGGTGAAAGGCCGTGGTTAAATTCACGATCCCATCTTTCCCTCAGCCCCTCCCACCCTACATATTGTCACAAATACGCTTTGGCACTGGCAGTAGTCCTCTGTCACCCACCCCAGAAGTAACTCCTAACTTCCATGCAGTTCCATTTTCCAACTTTAACACTGATTATAATATTCAGCTTCATGACTAAATTCAGCATTAAAATTACTTCTATTCAATTTGCATAAAGTATCATGTGTGTAACTGTATATAGCTGGCATTGGATAAATATTAACACATAAAATATCATTTAGAATTGAGGTATCATTCACTGGTAAGGCTCCTGTATGACCTCCAATGGAACGCACCAGCAAAATTACTATAATTTTGGGTGCAGGATCAGCCTGCAAGTTGCCAGGAATCAATATTGCAAGGTACTGAGCACTCTGGCTCTTAAGTGCTCTGAAATAAATTTCTACCTGAGACACATCATCAGGAGAGGAAGTTGGTTACACCACACCCTCAGACCCACACAGGAACCTTCCAAACCAGAGCAAGGCCAATACCTTGATGAGGCCTTGACTCCATGGTTAAAATTTAAAAATAGTTAATTAAAATAAAAACAACTTTAAATATTTTCTACTGCTTGTTTTACTTGTTGCAGTAACAACTGGGAGCAACTAGAAAAAGAACACATTTTACCTTTTCTTAATTTTTTATATTTGTCAATATTTTTTGTACAGTGAGCTTATCTTTCTTATATGGTCATTTAGACTGTTACTTGCAAGAGTTTTTTACATGGCAATATAGAAAAATAAAAAGCATTAACATCTTCAGAGCACTCAGAAGTCTAGCATGTGAAATGTACATTAGGTACTGATTTCTAATGCATGTTGTCTCCTTTAAGATTCTGTAATACACAGGTAATGAGTATTTAAGCTAGAAGCCTTTTAGAATTACTTGCACCGGTCATAACACCCAGCCATAAAACTGGCAATGGAAAATAAAATGTATATGTCTTCCACGGAAAGTCTTCAAGATAACTGCATGATGCCACCAGCCAAAAGGCAAATACCAAATTCCAGTTTCCAGAGCCAAAACGCCTAGGAAAGACTAAAAGCAAAGAAGAGGGGAAACCTTAGCACCTGTAATTCAGCTAGCAAAACATTCATATTCTAGATCAGCGATTTTCAAACTTCTGATGTTTGTAAACACCTAAAAAGTTTCCACTGTAACCTCCTGTAGAATTAATATATGTGAACTTTTTTTCCTCAGTCATCTTCTGTGTCTCAGAAGTTGTTCACAGACCCACCCCCTTCCACTCTTCATGGAGTCCAAAGATCACATGCTGAAAGTCACAATTAGAAATTCAGCAACCAAATGAACGACCTTTTAAAAATAAAAATAATTACAGTTTAAGAAGACAGCTTTGTGAGGAAAAATTACAGTGAAAAACCTAAACCAAACCAAAATACATACATAAAACTTCTCTATTTTATGTCAGAAAGATTCGACAGAGGTGTCCAGATATTGTAGCAAACAAATTTTTAACTTCTCAAGGCCAAACCCTGCAAGTTCAGATCTCCAAATCTCTTAGGGCCTTAATGGACTGCTACTGAAAGTCAATGGTCAAGTCTCATGTTGACTGACTTCCAAGTGGCAGAACTGGGGAGTGATCAAATCTCTCTCCAAGCCTGCTATGTCTCCATCAAGTAACTCCTTAAATCTTTGTGGCAAACTGTTATTTTAACAGCCTGATGTCTTAAACAGGCACCCTTGTACTATGAAGCAGATCTTCCACACAGATGGGTCTAAGCCCTCCATGCTGACGCTGACTGAATGGTGTGCTCCCTATAGTCCCTGCTAGGAAACCCCTGGCAGTTTCTGAGACAGCTGATTTCCTTCAGCCAAAAGGTGTTTCATACACACGTAAACATGGGGAGTGCTATGACAAATTAAGTAAGATCTCTGCAATATAAGAATAAAGTATACCCGATCAGAAGAAATTAGAAAAAATCAGAAGAAACAAAAAGCCTAGCATGCAGCATCCATATATTAGCCTTGGATTAGCCCTAAAAACTAGGGAAAAAAATGAGTTAATGTCTGTCCCTAAAAAGATTAGTTTTCATGGTGTTCATGGAATTTTTGAAATATATAAATATACAGTTATTTTTGCACAAACGTTCACACTGGTCACTTATTATTCATCTGTGTTAGTGATTAAGCCATCATAACTGATTTATCATTTTCAATAGTCTCAGAATTCAACATTCCACTCCACAAATGCCAAATGGAAAAACACTTAGGCAACAAAGTAAAAAGTCCCTGAATGCTGTTTATCAAAGTAGTAACATCTGAAGATGAATTCAAATACAGAACGTCTGCCTCCCTGTTGTCACAAAAATCCACAGCTGCATTACAGGCCACCTACATTCTCTCAGGACATCTGCTCAGATGGGAGAAAAGAACTCTAACCCAACAAAGGAAGAGGGTCTAAAAACACTTCCCCCTGTAATAAAGATATTAAGACAGACATGGCATCAACACAGAGCTGAAATTTGGCCATATTCTTCAACACGGCGTAGAGATTTGCCACCCATAGTTGCAGCCATTCTTGCCACAAACAGTACTTTGCTGGCTGGGACTAGATGCTGTTGCTGTGACTCATCTGGGATACCACCACGCTGCAGGAGAAATCCTGCTGCGATCTACAGTCTGTTCAACGTAGGAGTATTACAGCAGCTCACAGAAATTGTTCTGGGGCCCTTACAGATGCCAAGTAGTACCTTACTTGTTCTATTACAAACAGTTCAAGTGGAACTGACTGGGGCTACTCATTTGAGTAAGATTCTATTTACCGTCAGTACGGATGCAAGAGCTGGGCCTTTACATTTCATAACAAAAATGCATTTCCTATATAATGCAGATTATACTTGCAGATTATAAAATCCTTGAGAAAGTTTAAGAACAGGTCATACAACTAGTACACCTCCAGTGTTCCCTTTGAATACCTTCGGTGCTTCTGTAGAAGGCGGCGTCTCCTTACTCCACTCCCAGTCCTAAACTTTCCTACGTGCCACTTTCTCATCAGGACCTGCCAACACATCCCTCCTTCCTCAGGAAGGATCTGACTGTCTCGCGCTTGGTCACCAAGGATCCCTCAAATCATACTGCTAGACTTCCTTGCTCTCCCCTTGCAGGAAAGCTGGGGTGCTACACATATCCCCTTTCCCAATAACTTGGTACTTGGGTCTGTATGCCTCTAGGTCTTCTCTATTCCACCTGCACAACATGCTTTCTTCATTCACGTTATTTGACCTTCCAAATTTTTTTCCTATTTAGCAGATGAACTGTTCCGGATGTCAGTTTTACTGGAAGGATCATGAGATCTGAGATAAGAGCTCTGTTAGGCCAAAAAAAGCTAGGAGCAGGCACCAACCAGCTCTTTGACCTACTGTAACACGTTTCCCACACTCTCATCTGTGCACAATGGGCAAGCGGAGATCTAGGAAACAGAACAAAAACATTAAAAAACCCCCAAAATTTCCAAGATAAAACTCTGAAGATTAAGAAATACATAGATAGATAGGGTCTGTTCACAAGGCTACTACAACAGTGACTGGAGCTCTTATTAATTAAGCTGGGCCAGCTTTAGCTCAGCAGGGTTGGGTGGTGCTACCAGCAGAAGTGCCCTGATGCACTGGATTAAGGGCTTTGCCCTGCTGCATCCAGCTCCAGAACTTCTCAGTTCAGTCTTGCGGTGCCCCTGCAAAACAGCCGAATCAGATGAGCCAGGGCCAAAGTTACTGCAAGTTGCAATGGACTACACGAGCACTTTGTTAATCTTCACTAATTATTCACGTTAAAATGTTAAAATATGAGCTGTGGCAACCGAGGAGTTGTCATGTATTCACACCTGCTGCTCGGCAATGGAGGAAGCCTCTGATAAGCACAGCGATGCACAGTTGCAGGAGTAACCTCTTAAATCACTGCAGCTAAACCTGCTGCTAAACTGTGATCAGAGGCCAGAAGCATTGTCTAACTGGACAGATGCCTGCACAGCCTTTGGGTAGGTTGAGTACAGGTTACTGAGCTCAAGTTGTCACCCCTACCAACACCAAAGCCTGTTTGTGTAAGGGCATGTGGAAGTGAGAGTATCTGCTTCATTAACATTATCCAATTGAGGAGCTTTTCAGTACAAAAGGGGATAATAAGCAAAGAGGGAAGCAATAAACAAAAGCAGCCATGGCGTGGGTAAGGGGGTCCAGGATCTGGGCACAGGTGCTGGGCAGACAGAGAGGCCACATCTGTGCTTGGGGGATCCACAAATGTGTTTGTGCTTTCACTAGAGAATGTTAATCCTTACCAGCAAAGAAGAGAAAAGGGACTCGGCTGTTATGTGTCACTCCTGGAAGCATTACGTGTGGGTGCTGCTGAAGGAAGTGCCTTGCCTATGGCAGTCTATGTGGCCAGCCATGCACACACCCTCTGTGTGTGTCTCTGGGGTACATGTTTAACCTTGCTACCGGTTGAACCTGTAAATGGGAAAGCAGTAGCCGTATCCATCGGCCTGGGATGGAGACCTCTAGGTTTCAAGGCACCATGGGCTGGGCTTGTAGGTGGAACTGCCAGGCTATGGAGCTGCTGGAGGCAACAGCTGCTTATAACATCCCTTAACTGTTTGCTTAAAGCTGATGTATAGATAGCCTTCAATCTTACGGTCAGATCAACATTTCTTAAGTAACAGTAATGTCTTCTTTATATGCCTCATATTACAGCCTCCCAGCACAAAAAAAAATTTAATCCATGCTTAAAGGTCCTAGCTCACTGCTCCTGGAATAATGCTAAGGATTTTGGAATAGAATACAAAAGCAATCCATCTTATCCATCCCAGCAGAAAGACAGTGGTAAGTAAAGGTATGCCATGAAGATGAAGATAAGTCCACATTTTGTTTAGTCAAGTGTTATACACCTTAATCTTTAGTTGAGAAAAAAGTTTTGTGAGGAAGAGGTATGGAAATGAGCAAATCCTAGGGTTAATTCTAGGTTTTCCGTCTCGCCTTCATCTATATTTCCCCACGATCGGCATAATTTTCTAGTCATTTGTCTCATCAATTAGGTATCTGAATGCCCACATATGTGCTTTGAAAGCATGTAACAAGACAAAAGGTTAAATCTTAAGTTCAAGCAACAAGAGGTTGCTATCAGTTTAAACGGGATCAGAATGTTATATGTGATTCAGAATTTTTTTTTTTCTTCTCAGTAATTCTTGATGTGTGCCTTGCTGCCTTTTCAAAATAATTGCTACTATGGTTTATTATTTATACGCTTAGGAGTCTTTGGAGGTTGTCCATCTCAAATCTTAAGAGATCTGATCTCGTTATTCATTCTTAAACATTCATGCTTCAGCATTAAATTGGCTTATTAAACAATATGATTATAATTACTGTGAAACTTAAAAATGCTGATCTTTTCATAACCCTGAAAAGACTCATTTTAATGTACCCACAGGAATTATGGGAACTTAAATTATTATTTCTATAGTGACAAAAGTATGCTTTATGTTTACAAATTTAGCACAAACTTCTACAGAGAGCCTGATTTGTAAACATCTGCTTACCCACATTAACTTTCTTCCTTCATTTTAACGTCACAAAACTTTTACAGTAAATTCTTCAGTTATTGCACCTCATATGCAAAATAACATTATCATCTTTCAAGTTGGATGCAAAATTTGATCAGAAAGAAAATGTCTTTAGTGCACCTAAATCCTGAAATTCCCTTCATTAAAATCAGTGTGATTTTTCTTGCGACTAATGGCTGCTAGAACTGGCAAGAGTTTGTAGAGCTGAGGCCAAAGGACTACAGCTTTCCATCTTGCTGTTTGGCAAGCGGGGAAAAATTCTGTCATTCCACAAAAACTGACATATCTAATCATATGTGAAATTTCATATGGTTTTGCTTATCAACAAAACACGAGCTGTATGATTTTTCTACGCTTGTATTTTAGTTTATTTGAAAGACTGACGCTTTGACCAGTCAAAATGAATTAATAGGCCAAAAAGCTGGAAAACTATTTATAAAAGTAGTCCTGCTGTGTAAAGTTTCTTCCATTTTTAACTTATGAAAATAGTTCAGCTCTTACTAGCAGCAGGTCATACACAGTAACAACAGCATCTATGAGCTCCTTGACCAACCAGAACCTTTCAGTACCTTTTACACAGTAGTCCACACCTCAAAGAAAAGTATTTGCTTCTTACACCTTGCATGCATTAATTTTCCTTACCTTACACTTTTAATTTTTCTAATAAGTTCCATTTAAAAAAAAAAAACAAAAACAAAAACAAACGACAATGACTTCCCCATTGCCTTTACCTCACCCAACTCTGGTGACTGCAGAGAACAAGCCCCTTCCTTCCTAAAGGTACATCTGTATATATGCTTCCACCAAACATAATATTACTTTAGCTTCCCTGAACTTCCCCAAGATTTTCACTTCCTATTACAGTCCATCAAATATCCTGAGAAGTTCTTCCTCATATTAAAATTAATTGAAAGGTGCATTCAGCAGTATATTTTCATGCTCAGTAAGCTGACTGCAGTTAAGCATAGTATGACCACAGAGAAAAATATTTTAATATCTTTTTAATCTAGGCTTGTCATGCTTCTGTACACTAAAAACCTTATTTTGGCTTGCTCCCAGCCTTCTCTTGAAACAAAGCCTGGTCTCTCTTTGGTAAATTACTTCTCAGTACCGTATGTTAGCGTGCATGTTCAGCTCATGGAAATAGGCTGGTTAGTTCCTCACTGCTGTAGAGGAACCAGGAAAACTCATGTGCTAGTTTTTATCAAAGTCACTCTAAAATGATGACTATTCGAATGATATTCTGACATTTCTAGTGAATGCCTACCCTTGCCTCATCTTCCTTCAGAAACACTCTGTTTCAGAGTGACGATAAAGGCCTCATCCAAAGCAACCTTAAGACAAAGCATCCACTGAAGTCCACTGTGTGTGTGCAGCATAAAGCAGACCACACAAGAAAAAAAAATACAACTGAGTAAAAGGTGATTGCATTAGAGGGAGAACAAGGACTTAATGAAAACTCTAGCTCACTTTGGATTCTCATTGCTCTCCTTAGCTCTCCCTGCTTCTCTTTGTCTTTTATTTCACGACTCACTCATTTGTTCCAGGACCTTAAGAATTTCACTCAGCACAGCACCCGACAAATTTTTTGGTAAAGATAAATCATAATCATTAGTACCTTTAAATAATAAAGAGGCTATACTGAATTAATGTATGCTGTAAGCATGCAGTGGTATAACTTTCACAGAAGTGGAAATACATAAAACTTACTTTATTTAGTGTACATGTACATTACTACAGATATACTAATATTCAGTGAATGTAGAGATCTCAATAAATAAAAAACAGTGACGAAATTGTTACTTTCAGGTAAAACCAGAAGCTTTACAGATAAAGCTAACCTGTATTACAGAATATTTGGGTTTACAACATAAATAGCATTTTTACAACAATCATCGGACACTCTTTGCTGTCCGATTGAATAGAAATGCAGGATCTTTTGCACAGACCATAAAGAGTCTTTCATTACCAGCCAGAATTGCAGCCACTGGGCATACTTACACCACACAATGAAGTTCAGTAAAGTGAACTCTGAGCTAAGTTTAACAAAATCCAAAACAAAGCACTGTGCAACAGTGCTAGCTTTGGCTTTGAAAGCACCTCCTACTGCCTTGGATGAAACATCACTTTTCTACTTCTTTCTGCAGAGGTGCAACTTTCTCCAGATGGCATGATGCTGGTTGATTTCTGGTATTGCCATCTGTAGACACAACCAACTTTGTTTTGAACAGCTAGCTACTAGCTGAAGGGCTCTCATGAAAACTAATAGCCCTGCCCTTCACGCAGTGGTATAAAGGTTTGCCATTCATCTGTGGTAGCTCCATCCTAAAGAAAGTGCAAGAGAAAATTAGTCCTTATGTCTGTCCTCACATTTTGAGAGCCAGTGCTTCTCCTTCTCCACAGTAATCCAAAGGGAGTCATCTTTTAGCATGGGTCTGTCTGATTGACAGAGGCTAATTCCTTATAAACACATATTATCAAGTTGAATATGAAATGAACAGTTTTAGGGGAAAATCTTTATGCAAGGTTCACTGCAGGCCACTTACTATTTTGTAGTGATTTGATATTAACTTAGATTTTGAGAAAGTGTATTAAGTCAAAGTATCTCTGACTGCAAAGCCTTGAAATTCACTAACAGATAAATGAAAGAGAGTATACAATTATCAAAATATTTAAATTATGTGCATTAAACATAAATTCTTAGATTTTCAGGAAACCTACACAAAACTAGACCTCAAATGCATATTTTTAAATTATTATGAAAAATTTGGAAGTCTCCATATTAAGGCTGCTTGATGTCCTCTCTGTAAAATCTCCTGCTTTCTCTGCTATCAGTATCTCAATTTAAAATGTAACCATTGTTAACAATAGCTGCAGTTACATACACTCCAGATGAAGAGCTTTTGCAGTTAAAGTCAAACTGAGCATAATGAAACCTCCCATAGTTCACTGAAAAAAAAGCATACAGAGTATGACTCGCCTTCCTTTCCCTAAGCATTACGATGAAGAAATTGCTATGAAAATCTGTCATTCTTTTCCAATTCTTGTGCTCTCCCTGCTGATTTTTTTCAAGATTAACCACCAGAGATATTATGCTCCCTCAGTATTCTCGTAGTACCTCACTCTGCACTGACATCTTTGGTTTGCAGTAAAGATGAAATTTATAACTAACTGGGTAGATCTAAATTATTTTCAAGTATTTTGCCTTAAAAGATAATCTGAGCCTGCAATTTATAACGCTTAAAAGTGCACGGGTCTTTTAACTACATGCTGGGTATGAGAATGAAACATGATGGCTTGACAGTATCTCACCCAGCAGTTCCAGTTGATTCTGCCATGGACCGCAAGAAATTATAAAATGATAATTGTCAATGGCCCTTCCTGTCTGTGATACATTATGTTTTCTATCATTGAAAAGGAAATGGTTACCTTTTCCAAAGTCCATTTAAAATGCTGCCAAGTTAACCAGTCACCTCATTATTTTCTTTGTAAATTCTTATTTGTAATTTTGCCAGAATTTAGTAGCTTAAGGCTTTTATGGAAAAGGGCAGTCCTGCATCTGATGTTTTTGTGAAAACTTCACCAAAAACTGGTCACTTGACTTCCAAATAAGATTAGAGGAAAATATATAGTAATGGTGATATTCATATTTTTAATTGGTTATTTGAAAATCTGCAACTCCTTACATACATATAAATTCTACACAGACTGTTGGTATAATATAATGGGACATCAGTTCTGTGATGACAATTTTTGTTTAGACTCTGAAATAATGTGAAAGAACAGGATACACACACACAAAAAGAATAATGATCTTTTCTGCCCAGAATTATAAAATACTATTTAAAGAAAAAGACCACAAAATCTTTCTTTATACGATACAGATTTTGCAGACTAATAACCTAAGTTCTCCATTATTAACCAACCCACCTAAATAAGAATGGGGGTGATCTTGAATGTTTCACATAACATTCTGTCAACCTTTCTCATATAAGTGATTTTTCTTCAAAAAAAAAGATATGTCAGAAAAAACCCTGTTCGATTATATTGAGTTATCAATCTGAACAATAGCAAAGTTTGCTCGTGTTGAATTGTGAAAATTAGACTTTGGGCCTGGCTCTAGACTCTTTGCAAATACAAAGGCTTTGATGAAGTCCATAAGAGTTTTGGGTAGCAAATGAGAATTTTAGAATTAACAAATAATTTATACTGTTTAATTACGCATCTGAAATTCTGGTCTCACTGAAATTAACAGGGAAACTCTCAATGACTCTTTGAGATCACCACATCATGTGTTGCTTTATGACATGGACAAATATGAAGTGAAAGATATTACCCACACTTTGGTCTAACCTTGCAAACATGCAAGCAACACAGTAATTCTCCTTCGTAGTACCAGCTGCAAACTTTTTCAACTGGTTTTCAATTATCCCATAAACATGCCAGACCAATTTCTTCACAAACACTGTGGCTTGTACTTTTCACGACCTTTGTTAAAATAGCCAAAGCGTTATTTTGCTTATGAAAGTATTTATTTCTCCTTAAACTACTTATTTGAGATAGTATCTGCATGAGATACTAGAGGTGTTAGGTATGTTTAAAAATAATATTTTATTCGTAGTTATCCAGGGCACTTTGTCATCTAATTTGTTTCTGTTTCAGAAAAACTGGCATGACTAACCTTCCTTCCCCCAAGTCCACCAACCGGAACAGTCCAACACCTCATCAAGAACAAAACACAGATGCCAAAATGCCCTTCTTCCAAAAAATATGATCCATCCTCATCAGTGCCTTGGACAGAATCTCCAAATCGCACACCTGAGGCTTACCAAGAGACAAAGCTAACTGCAACTAAGCCAATAGAAGCTGCCTATAAGAAGCACAGGCAGGAGGAAAGGCAGTCTCTTAGGTGACGTTTCTTCCTTTTGAGTGCCCATCCAGGCACAGAGCTATCAAGGGTGCTAGCCAACTCGGAAAGCAATTTCCCCAGGGAAGTAAAGAGCCTCCTCACTGACATGTGACATCCTCCCCTCCAGGGCAAACTTCCCATCTAGCCCTATAGCAGACAGGGTATCTCCCTGCCTCCCTAGTCCGCCTTGCCACCAAAATTTCATGAAAACACAGGACTTTGTCACCCAAAATCTCAGACACTTGGTAATGTGATGCTAAAATAGACTCTTAAATATTTCACCACAGATTTATTTCATTAAAAGCTAGCCTGGTAGTTAGTCATGCAATGGCCCCAGCACTAGCAACCAACTGTTTTACTGACCAATACTGTTTTCTAAACAAGACAAGCGGTTAACTGTTGCCTCTTACTGGCAGATGTCTCCTGATAGTCAGAAGTCAAGCCAGGATACGGAATTAATACAAAGACCACACATGATGCTCCATCTGTCAGAAATCTATCTGAAAGGTAGCCCTGGTGGACTTCTTGCAATACTCAGTAACACTGGGCATGGAAAAAACTGTATTCCATAAACAGATGCAAAAGGAGTGCCCACCTTTGTGCTGTTGCTACTTCAATTCCCAGAAGTAAGGCTCAGGCTTTTCTGATGAACTGCTGAGGCAATGGACAACCAGGAATTCAAGCAGGAAATTTCACAGGGCAAAAGTCATAACCTTCACAGAAGCGTGACACAGAAAGTGGACCTCATCTTCACAGTCCATAAGGGTGTCTACAGACTCCTCCACATCTAGAATGGCTCCAACTACATATATCTGTCTAACTATGTGGCCCTGAAGTGTGCAGACTCATTCTTACATGCATACAAAGCAAAAACATATTCTTAAATCACTGAACTGTAGAATAATTTAGGCTGGAAGAGACCTCCACCACAAACTCCAAAGTTAGATCACGTATGCACGCTTAGTTAGATCACATATTTTCCTAAAGCAAGACAAAAGAAAGACTGTTATTTCCACTTAGAAACAGTTCAGAAAGTGCTGAAATTACCTAGTCGTGTGTGCCATATAATACACGTGATTCATGTCTGTTTTCAACCCATCAAGAATATTACCAAATTGTTTGTATGCAGTATTGTACATTAAACCTTGCTCTTTACAACTCATAGCATGACAACTTATCCTGAACACACAGGGCTTGTGTAAACTATCCAGTCCTACATGGAGGCATCTGGACCAGCTCATCTGGAGCACACATGTAACAGCCAACCTATGTGTGGTGCCCACATTAGGTCAGGCATCACCACAAGGTTCTGAATTTTGTTAGGCAGGCTTATCAATACCAACCCTACTTTTGCCACAGACAAATAATGCATTGAAGGCATGGTGTTTCTGCAGAATTTTACTCCTACTCAGACACGTTTGTTCCATTCGCTACATTGAGCATGTGCAATCTAAACTTTATCCAAGGAGCTGCATGCTAGAGAACCACAACCAACCTCTCCAACATTTATTTATCAATACAGCTGGAGTGAGTTGCCTAAAATAAACCTCTAGGCCATTATGTTTGTCTAAATAATGAGCTTACATTATACATTTCAAAGTAATATCTTTGATGGAATTTAAATCCCTCTAGAGTAAAGCACTATTTAGCCACAAACATATGACTGTTCCACCAAAAAAATATACATATGCATGGATATTTTAGGCCAGAAAAGATCGTTGTCATTTGCATGCTGCACACTAACCAAGGAAATTCACCTCTGATATCTGTATCAAGCCTATATCTCCTCCTCAAGCTAGGTGTTTCAGAAAGGTAGTCTTGATTTTCCTTATAGAATGGTTTCGGTTGGACGGAACCTCAAAGACCATCTAGTTCCAACTCCCCTGCCATGGGCAGGGACATCTTCCACTAGACCAGGTTGCTCAAAGCCCCATCCAGCCTAGTCTTCAACACTGCCAGGGTGGGGGCAGCCATAGCTTCTCTGAGCAACCTGTTCCAGTGTCTCACCACCCTCACAGGAAAGAATTTCTTCCTGATACCTAACCTAAACCTACCCTCTTTCAGTTTGAAACCGTTACCCCTTGTCTTGTCACTACACCCCCTGGTAAGGAGTCCCTCCCCATCTTCCCTGTAGGCCCCCTTTAAGTACTGCAAAGCCACTATAAGGTCGCCCTGGAACCTCCTCCTCTCCAGGCTGAACAACCCCAACTCTCTCAGCCCGTCCTCGTTGGGGAGGTGCTCCAGCCCCTTGATCATCACCTTCATGGCTCTCCTCTGGACCTGCTCAAGCAGCTCCATGTCCTTCTTATGCTGAGGGCCCCAGAGCTGAACACAGTACTGCAGGTGGGGTCTCACTAGAGCAGGATAGAAGGGGAGAATCACCTCCCTCAACCAGCTGGCCACACTGCTCTGGGTGTAGCTCATGATGTGATCAGCTTTCTGGGCTCCGAGTGCACACTGCAGGCTCATATTCAGTCTTTCATCCACCAACAACCCCAAGTCCTTCTCTGCAGGGCTGCTCTCGATCCACTCATGGCCCAGCCTGTATCTGTGCTTGGGATTGCCCCAACACAGGCGTAGGACCTTGCACTCGGCCTTGCTGAACTTAATTTTAAGAGAGTCAATTTAGCTTTGAGAAGATACTTTATGAATTCATTCTTCTCACTGTTAGAAATGTTTCCAATTTCAATTGTTACTTTATTTTCAGTGTCACTACTTTAATTTCCAATACATTTTGGTGCATTAAGATGCCTTCTACCAATAACAATTCTGCTCAGCCATCAACATTCACAGGGCTCTTCACTCAGGGTATATGATGTTGATTTGATTTTGCGTAGCACCTTTCATTCAAATAGCCGAAAAATTCCTCGTGAGTACTTATGAGTGCTAAGCCTCCTATAGAAAATATTTCTATTTTGCAGACAGGCAAACTGAAGGAAAAGACACTAAAGATCATATTCTCCAAAAGGAATGAAAATAACATATGAACAAAGTGCCTATGCATTTCCGGGAAGGGAGGGTCAAGCAAGCTCTCCAAAGACTACCTCTGGCAAAGCCAAGAACAAAACCCTCATAGTTAGCTTCTTATGCCTGTCCTTCTCTAGCAAGACCACTACTATTTGAATACATTATTTCTAGATATTGTTGTATTGTTCTAAGTTTAGGTCTACAACTCTGCATTTAAAACAGGTCAGAAATGTACTATAAATTTAATACTGATGTTTCAATTACATTAACGGTACAAACTGTCCAGCACAGGAACGTAACAGTTTTTACACTGCTTAAGCAACTCTATTCTTACTCCATTTCATGCAACAAGACACTTTCAGTCTAATGAATTACAAACACCAATATTCGCAGCAAATTCACCTTGGCAGCTGCTGAAACTCTGACCCATGGCAGAGACAATGAAGACCTCAGCCCGGCAGTTCAGCCCCCAGTGACTCTGTGTCAATGGAAGCACGCACACAGTTGCTTCTTTTCACATCTGAACCTGGGAGGAAGGTTTTTTTCTGGATCAATGAACACTACTGAATAGATGAAAGAACTTAATAGGTTTTCTCCAAAATGCAGCTAATAGCTATCAGAGTGTATACTGAGAAGAGCCTTATTAGGCACAGACCTCTTAGTCTCACAGCCTTATGTCATATGAAGAAGCAGGCTACACCATAGTAAGAGGCAGAAAATTATAGTGTTTCCCATCCCAGCAGATGGGATTGAAGAACCAGGGGAAAGAAAGTAAATTCTCAGCACATTTATATAACCTTTCCTACAGCTCCAATCTTATTGCTCAAGCACACTGGAACATAAAGGTTACTGAGATTTTACTACTATTTTTGAAGTGAGGGATAGAGGCTTTCATGAACAGCCAACTTTTTGCAGAATGAACATCTGACCTCCTGAGATTTACTGGCCTCAGAAAGTCTTTCATATCTCAGTTAAGGCATTTCTAAAAGTTCTTCAAAAAGTGTTTCTCATGCACTGGAGGAGACATCTTCCCCACTATGTTTCTACTCAGAGTCTGAGTACCACTAATAAGAAAACTGAACATTACTACATATATTGATTAACTTAATTAACCTGAAATACACTTTCATAATATCCTATTATAATCAAAGAAATTAGATGGAAAAAATCTCTCCTACTTCCAAAGTTCATTCTACTCAGCCATGTTAGATATATAATTTAGAAATTTAGAAGACAGACATTCTAAAATCCAGCTGATAAAAGCGTATGTTTAGGAATGTTAAAAGAACAACAAAAATACCGCCTTAACTTAACATTGCTTAGATAAGCTAGAAAGTCTTTGCAGAAAGCACATTCTGGAAGGCTTTGGGGGTTTCCAGGATGGCAGCTTATTAGCTGAAACTGATTGTCATGGCTTTGAACTAAAACCCTTCTAGCTCCTGAGAGCTGTTTTGGCTTGCTTGTGTAATAAAGGCATGATTCACAGAAAACATCTTTGACATTTTTGGGCCATGTAAGAACCAGCACTAGGTCCATGACTAGCTAACATACTGAATGTAAACCTAACCTTGTTGAAATACATAGGGATTCTGCCTTTGATTTCACACAGTCAGGATCTCACCACACTACCAGAGTAACAGTAAGCAAATAAGAACAATACAATCTTTTTACAGTGTTCTTGAGATCACTGCAGGAAAAGACAATTTTTAACTTGCACCATCCAATTCTCAGTCCATAATATCTAACACTCCACCAGTTTTGTGACATATATTAAAACTTCCATTAAAATCAAGGATTTATATTGATGTAAAATATGAGTAACAACAGCAGAGAATCCAAATTCTTATGTCTTTGCTGACCTGTGTAATTTATAACAACTCTAAAAATTAACTTTGAAGGAGTCATTCAGTGGTCCAGTATCCAGTTCCTGGCTATGCACACCCTAGATACAAGCAAATCTAACTACCATTTGCTTCCGAAACATTTGCTGCTCTGATGTAGGGAAAAAAGCAAAAAGGGAGAAGTGAAGCAAAGGAGGAGAGGATGGATCTCCTACAACATAAATAAAGAGAGGAGAGAGCATTGCAGGGACACAAAAGAACTGAAGGATTTAAAGGACTGCTTCAAAGAAGAATGGAGCAAGTCAGCTGTCATCAAACCTTTCACATAACATCATGTCCACAAGATTCTTACATGTTGTACTACACTCTGATATCTTGTCTGTACCTATACACACAGGGGGCTTGGGTTCACATCATAAAGTAGGGCTACAGCGTTTCGGTGCTTCTGCTGCTATTCTTTGAAGCACACAATAAAACTAGACCCTACAACCCTCCATATGAGGCAAATCCACTACCTGATTCTTTTTTTTTTTTTTTTTTTTTTTACAAAAATGGGGAAATAGTTCCATAAACTTCCACTCTCCTCTCAAGATTTTATATATAGATATATACATGGAAAAGTCAGGTTTGCTTGAGAAAAACAGAAATTACTGCCCGATCAGACAGAACAGCCAAAGTAGATTCAGATAAATATTCAAATAATGCAATGCTAGCTTGGCTACATAGTCATGCTTTTTTCATGCTCCCTCTTCATGAACTATCCAGACAGAATGGAGAGCATCGCTGCGCTATAAATACGCACAGTCTGTCTCAGTAAAAACAAACAAAACCCATACTGAGAATGAACAATAAAAAAGCTTGATAATAAAGTATCCTGAAATCTAAAACACAAGCCAAATTTAAAATTATTAACACAAGCCATTCATCAGCTTCAATTTTATCATTCTCCCAAAGCCATGACATAAAGTCATATAATCTTTTGGTTTCTGATGAAATGCAGGATGGTTTCTCTGGCTGTTTTTCAAATCTCAGCTGTGGCTCATATTTTCTGTTTTTACAGTCTGATCATAATGACTGATAGTTCTTCTGAAAAATTTGTATAAAGCAAGTTATACTCAGCAACAATCATCCTCTAGCTTTTGCACACAGTGAGCTTGTTTAATCACAGCCATATGGGTTTGCACATGATGTACGTGAAAGTGATTTTAAATGCTTTTTAAATAATTTCTATTGTTTTGACCAAATCTCAAATTCTTTTTTTTTTTTTTTTTTTTCCAGGAAAACCTCACTGCATCTAAAACAGTAAGAAATGTATCAAGTAGGATCTGTAGACATTTTCTGTCTCATTCTTTTAATTGATGTTTCTGTTTGAGAAGATAATTTCCTATCAAGTCGGGATTTTAAGCACAAGAATTGTAGAAACCCGCCCAGCACCTTAACTTCAAGGCCCATGCGATTACATGCTCAAAATCCCAGCTTCTGAAAACAGACTGCCTCATGATCTTGAAGAAAAATCTTGAAAACTTGAACTTAGTGCTCATCTCAATAACCTCTGTGAATACTCACTCCTTCCTCCTCCATCTACCTTCCATACTGTGAACCAGCATATGTGGGCTGGAGCTTGGCTGGAACTTACCCCCAGCACATCACAGAGTTCATCACAGTCTAAAAGGCAGAAGTATGGTCAGAAGGCAGACAAGAAGCAGTAGAAACATGCGCATGACCATGCTAAGGGCAATCTTTCAGCGCAATGCAGTTGTAGCTAGAGAAGCTTTTGAGTGTTTGCAGAGAGTTCAAAAGCCACAAACTTCTAGAGAACAGCAGGGACAAAAGCAGATCAGACCCCTTTTCTAGGGCCCTTTTAGTGCTATATGTAAAAGTGTCTGCTGTCACTGCTGGAGACCTGTGCGTTACTCCTACCATGTGTTTTCTAAATTGCTAACCACAGCAAACCCCAACACCTGGCCTCAGTATTCCTTGTGGATTTACTGAAAGTCAAGAAGAAAAACAGTGTTACGATATTAATGTTGCACATACTTCTAGTGATAGTGACACTACATGATAAGACCCACTTCTCATATTCCCAGTTATTCAGTCTCCCTACTACTCGCAAAAATAGTCCTTCCCCTGTAGAATAATCAATGTCTGTGGTTGCTGCTATACTACTGATCTATCTTCCTCTCTGTCTACATTCTGCCTTCATAATATGGTTATATTCACAGTCCTGCAATTGTCAAGGAGTGAACTGTGTTTGTCTACATTTTTTACGAAAGGGTAATAAACTCTGTCAGAGTATCTGTGAGTTTTGTGTACAGCACAGAACTACTGAATGTGTGCAACTGAATCAAATGCGGGCAGTTAGGCACAACACAACAAGATTATTAGTACAAAGCAACAGAAGAATCTATGTAATAAACATTACCTAGACCTCCAAGCACCAGGTCTAACCCAAGAAGCACCAAGCCCTGAGTACTAGAAGAGTTTCAGCCACATGCTCTTGGCAATATGGGTCTTCCCAGACACAGTCTCGCTGTTGAAAGGCAACATCCTCAACTAATCCCAGAGCAAATGACTCATCAGAAACATCTCCCAGTCCAAACTTCCACAACATCAGTGCCCTCTCCAAGGGCCATCTCTGTTCCAGACTGGTTTAACCAGCCTCCCTCCCTCTCTCTCTCCATCTGAATTAACAGCTTGCTGCAGGGGACGTTCCTTCCTTGTTTTTTTCTTTTTCCTCCCCATTTTCCCCAGTGGATGCTTCTTCAACTGTAAAGTGAGAATAGGTAGATTAGGAAAGAAAGCTTAGAACTGAATTCTGAAGTCCATCTCATCAGCCACAAGGTTTAACAAAAGCATATTTAACCCAAGGGTGACGCTGATACTGGCTTCTCGAGGAGTTTTAAGCAATGCGTTAGGCCTATTTCCAAAGTACTTAATACTCTGGGCTGAAAAGCCTACGCCCAAACATGAAAACCACAGATGACACACCTTATTCAAAGTGAAGCTGGGTCTAGTAACAATTAGAATATTCTGTGTAAGAGAGAAAGAGTTTTCCCTGAGACCAGGTCTAAACTCTGGAAGGAAGGACTCCAGAAACAAAGGATCATACAGGCCATTTCCTGCTCCAGGTTCTCTCTTTGGACTTTGCCTTTCCTAACACAGGGTAAACACCTAGTAACATGCACACTGACGAAAATGGTTGTAATAATAATTTCTATGCTATGAAGGCAGCACAAAGAATACATTGGTAAAATTATCTAGAAAACATTAACAGAAAGATATACTACTTCACCTGGGCCCAGCCTCTCATAGTCTAATTCTGACTCTGCAATAATCTTACCTCTTTTACAGGAGTTATATAATGTATACAATGCCATCCAGTCATGATCTCCAGATTCCACAGCAAAAAAAAAAAAAAAAAAAAAAAAGTCTAACAATGAAAAAATTCACAACATGAAGAACTAAAATAAAAAGAACCACAGTCTCAGCTATAACCTATTCCCCATTACCTTTTCAACTCTACGGCCAATAGGAAAATGACAATCCAGAGTTCTGCCAAACATGACATTGCTTATCCTTAACCAGTAAATGCTTCTGTGTGTAATTGCATTGGTATGCATATTGTTTGCAAGCTTGGATTGGAAAACAGCAACTTGTGTCTTTCTAACATAATATAGCCTATTGAACTATGTTCCAGCAACGTATGTAGGACCTTGCAGATATTCCACCATGGGCATCAGCTAATGAGGCCATGCCCTAGGAGAATAAAATTGAATTAGAAAAAGAATGGCAATAAATTCAGAATAGGCGTCTGCAAAGTAATTTGAAAAGAAATTTCCTCCTGGCAAAGAGCAAAGCAAATACTTTGTAGGGGTCATAAGAAGGGTCTGGGGAAAGCACTTTGGCACTGAATTAATGCAAAGTGATTCTACTGCTCTAAAGTCTATGAACTGTATTAACGGCCAAGACATTACTTCCCAAGAAGAGTCTGTTAGGCCTCTGGATGTTTATTATTAATATTTGCTAGCCATTTTTGTACCAGGCTATTATTACCAGGCCAATAATTGACATTAAGGCACTGCCAGATACAGATTTATTTTGTGTACAAGTTCGTGCTTGTTTAGTAAATCTCTTGTAATCCCTTTGAGAGTCCAGTGTCCCAGTATGTCCCACCAATTCCAAATACTTTGTGTATCCAAACACAATGTTCCAAATTCCAGTTTCCATAATACTAAAGTTACTACTATGATAGCAAACTGACATCAGATTTCTTTTAAGGTAATTAGAGCAGACAATGGCCTCCAAAGATGACTTTTAGTATCTTACTTGTATTTCAAATCTATGTATATTAGGATCTTTGTAATGAGATTGTTTGGGCTGAGATGGAAAAAACATTTTAACAAGTCATGGATCTAGTGCCCACTACTGGCTCCTGTGCCTGGGCACCGGCCCAGGCAGTGGGACTCCACCATGTCCCTTTCACGCTACCCGAAGGATGCTGAGGGCATTTGTGGATGAGGTCAGCTAGCATTTAGCCCTCAGGCATTTAGATAGTTCAGTCCAGAGGCTCCTTCCAACCAGGTAGTTTGGATGCAACCATCTTGAAGACAGTTTAACACCCGCATGTAGTCAGACCACTCTGGCTGGCCTCCTGGCCAGAGAACAGGTCTTTGCCTCATTAGTCTCCTAACACAGACACCACAAAAATGTATCAGAAAGAAAAATCTATATGGTAGCTAAGTATTCACTTCACAAATACCACTTAATTATCTAACATTTTGAAGGAAGTCCCCATTGTGCTTATTGTTCTCACTAGTCTTCTGTGAGACAATGACAGCTTATGTAGATCTGCATGGGGGTAACTTTTGGGTTCACAGTATTAGTCTGCAAACAGAAACAACAGTTCACCTAACTTGCAAGTACTTCAAAATGCAGTTTCTGTCTTTGTAAGCAAACCGTTCTCCATAGCGCCCTCTCCTTTCATATGACTCTTTGAACTGATTTGCTTACCATATGTCTTCTGTAAGAAGTGTTTAACATCATTTTTGCAGAGCATCGTACTTTGATACACAACAAAGACACATCATTTAAAATGCATCTTAGGGAGACAAGAATTAATCTCTTCATTTTCCAGAGTCAGAAAATGTGAATGCTTCAAAAACGAACCACCATATCTTTTGGTCTTACTGGTCTATTCATTACTGGAGTTTATCTCTGTTTATAACACTGAATGTAGCATCATTCATCTTTAAAAATGCAGCTGACTAGATCTCATCCTTTTTTTTGTCTTCCATCTTTTTTTCTTTCTTCAGTATTTCTCTTTTGTGATTTGCTCTTTTTTTTCCACTTTCCCTTCTCCCCTGCTTGCTTCTTTGTTGTTTTTTTTTTTAATCTGTTATCTGTCATTTAACTTCTCCTTCCCATAAAAATATAGTCATACCTCAGGTGAAACAAGCCAACTGTTAAACACACAGTAATTTATAGCAAGAAGTACACATCTGCCAAGTCTCAGACCCTGTATAAGGTTTATTCAGTTGACCTCCAACAACCCTACCATGACATCCATGTCTCCAGAACAGCAGAGTTCCACGGTGCATCTCTTTTTTTGAGTCCGGCGGGCTGCCTCATACCTTATGCACCAAGTCCATCTAGCAGAACATCATGCAAAAGCGAGAACCTATAGCAGCTAAGTTATGTACACCTTGCGTGCTCCAAGGAACACTTCCTCAGGAAAGCTTGTTTGCTGCAGCAAAACGCTGCCCCAAGACAAGATGCTGCTCTCAGCCCTCTTCATGAAGGAATGTGTTAAATGTACATCTCATTACAATGTCAATACATGCCAAATTTCAAAATAGATAGTGTCTATGTGGAGAGAGAAACATACCTAAAAATAGAGATTCTGGGATCAAGTCAATTGCTAAGCTAGACAATCCTTGACGATCCTGCCAACTTGTATGAAGAAGGGCAAGCACTACCAATATAGTGTAATTCTTGATTATGAGTTTTCCAGTACACATGAAAATGGTTTAGTATCCTAACAACCCTGAGAAGTATTAATTTATCTGTAGTTTCTCACATGCTGCACCCTAGCAAACTGTAAGTAAAAGCTTTTCAGTAAAGGCAAACAAAGATTGAGTGACTGGAACTTCTTTTAATTACAACATACCTTTTTGTATATTTCCTCTGTATTTTAATATGCGACATGCCTTTGTTATTTTGAATTACACAAAGGAGAGAGAAAACTCCAGTGCTTTGAGCTGCAATTTTACACATGCAACTAGATGGATGGACAAGTAATGGCACTTTTTTCCCCATTTAATAGACAGCAAAATGTAAGTAATAAAATTAATTAGATACAAACTTGTTCTTCAACAATAGGCAACTAATTACAGATAGGCAGAGCCATTTATTCAGTCACATTCAGATGGAGAATGGGGGGGGGGGGGAAATCAAACTCTATTACAGTTACCACTATCACACCAAATTCAATATAACAAGTGAAGTTTTTTAACTGCCTCCTAATTAATCTGCTTTGATAGAGGTTTAAATTGACAAAAATTAAAATTACTTTTGAAATTCCCACCTTTGTTGGGAGAAAATAGTGTGACTATCACTGGAAAGCTCAAAAGCTTGGTTTGATTTTCATATCCACTCTCTGAGCTAATGCTCAGAAGCATAGGTCACAGGCATCAAAGCACAAACCTCTACTATTTTGAGTTAAAGAATTAAGGGCCACTAACCAACTGCCAGAACTCATAGGCTATTAGCACCCAACTGTACCAACACTTCAATGAAAATGTCCTGCCTATTTTATGGCCAGAGTGAGTTACAGAAGTAAGCAGTTTCAACAGGCTCCAATTTTAGCACTTTTTGTTGATGGGTTTTAAAACCATAGCACTGGGACACTCCGTCCAACTGTCTTTGTGAAACGGCAAAGAAAAAACAAATTCATATAAAGAGATTTTTCCTCTTCCTCTCTAGGTCTTCATCTTTAAACTAGTTACTAGAAAAGCAACCAATGCTATATTTTACATCTCCTGCGATTTTTAAGATTTGTTTGGTTATTGTATGTATCTAAAGCATATTTTGTTGAAGTGACAAAATCCTAGTTTCTCTGATTCAGTAAGAGTTTCATCATTTAGCTCAGTGGGGTAGAATTAAAAAACAATGTAGGAAAGTATGTCCTTTGTTTCTACTTATTTTAATTGGAGGAAAATGGTCACACTTCCAACAAAAGGAACAATTGACTAAAATTCCAGTGGGATATAAATAATAACAAGATGTTGATATAAATGGACACAAGAGAGTAAAGTGACAACTGTCTTTAGAGTCCTCATAAGACTTTTCAGAGACTTTATACACAAAAAGGTAGTTCATTGCTTCATTTTCCACAAGTCTGTTTTCCTGAAAAATCTCTGCTACATCATTACATCTCATTGACAATATTCCTCAGATGCCCAGTTTTGGTTAGGTGGCCCTGCACCACCCTGTCACTCATTTTTAGGTATTGAAATATGGAGGAAAAAAAAGAACAATAACTTTCCCCAACATTAAACACAGAAGAACAGAGTAGATGACTGAGAAAAACATCCTTCTTTCTCAGGTCTTCCAGTCATTGAATTATTTTCAAAAAACACCAAATGCACTCTGTAGTATTTCTGTCACCAAAAGACCGAAATAAGAAAACTAAGTGGTACAAACATGTTCTGCTACTGCTGCAGATAAAAGGTTTCAGGTAGCTCTGTATTACAGGATGTCCATCTCATTTGGCTAGCTATGCAAAAAAGAAAAAAAAAAAAAAAAAAAAGGCACAGGGGAAAAAATCAGTAAGTTTAAAATCACTAATCCTGCAATAAAGTTCAGGAAGGAGAATGTAATTTTATTTATATGAAGAGACCAGTATAATCCGAATATTTCAGTACTAAGTTCAGTCATTGTGTCCACTTGAGCTGCTCCTGGCAAGATTCACCTGTACAAAAAGCAGTTACATATATACACCAAAAAGCAGTTACATATATACACCTGGTACAGAATTGTGTTACATGGGAATGGTTAATGGTGGAACAACTTCTTGCTGTACAGTTAGACTGAAGTCCCAACATGGAAGTTTAGAGCAGCTTTTATTCTCACAAACTCCACAAAAGGTGGACACCCAGGAGATAGTAAAACTAGTGGGCAGGATAACAGCTGTGCAAAACATCTGTTCAGTAGCTTAATTCACTGATGTTGTCAGCATTTTATCCTTCCATTTTATCCTACAGTCCACTTATTCAGTACCTAATTACCCAGAGATTGTGTGGGTTATGTGTTACCCAGTAAAGAAGAAACCCAGAAACTTTTCCTTACAATATTTTTACTTTCAAACTAAAGTACTAACTCAAGCACTGTCTGCAATTTCCTTTCATTTCTAGGGGGCTTGGAGAGTGTACACAGCTTTGTGTTTTAAAATACGTATCAAACTTCTCTAAGAAGTTTTCTAATTCTTGAACTATTGATTAGAATCTCCAAGTAACTCAAAGGCAGTCACCAGTTAGCAGCACAGGAAGTAATATAAAGATTCTGCTGGTAAACAGGCATCAAGAAGGGACCTCCCTAAATCCCAACAGTAAGGTCATATTTGGGATGTCTTCCCACATTCATCATACTGCAGCATCAGAAATCTTAATGACAAGGTTTCAGGGAACAGGTTCAAGCTCCCTTAAAGGTCTTTATGAGAACTGTAGTACAGACATTACCTAATAGGATATCCTACCTGATCTTCAGCTGCCTTTCTAGAAGTGTTCAGGTTCTCCTTAGACCCTGTTTGCCAGGCTCCAGCCTTCACAGGTCTGAAGCACCTTAGGGTGTCTAAACTGGCACAAGATGCCTATGTTTTCACAAATTAATCCTACTTTTCGTTTCTAATTTTGCACACTAGAAAATTATTTGCAATTTTCCCTTTGTTCTGGTATCACAAGATGAAAAACATAGACTAAAAGTAATAGAGCTGTTTATAAAGCATAATGGCACCAGATCAAACGGAGGCATCATCACTAGCTACAATATCAATCTCCTCTTATTTCCACTACACTCTTTACCACTATCATAGACAAGACTGACAGTATTCCTTTGTAAAAGAAAAAAAAGAAACTATTCATGACAGCAACCTTTAAGTTTCCTATTTTTTATATCATAACTTTGTCTGGTTTTGATAATTTTAGTGGGAGTTTTCACTGATTTTCAACATTTCAGATTTTTGCCTCCTAAAATGCATTGAACAAGGCACAAGTAGTAGCAGTCTCCTCCTGCTGCACCATACATGTACTTTACCCCTTAACCCATTTTCACTTTTTATTTTCCTCTTTCGCCCCCAGAGAGGTCCAAGTCAATTGAGACCACCCAACCCGTGAGATGCGGCTGAGGTCAGCACCTGTGAGTGGCCCAGGTATTTTGTGTCATATGCCCAGCATTCAAGGCAACGGAAGCAGAACACGCTGAAAGGGGGCTTGGTCCAGGAAAGGTCCAGCAATGCAGTTAAGCCAGTGAACAGTTTCACTCAAGTTCCTAGGACCTACTGCTATGTGCGGTGAAGTCGCACGCTAGGTGATCATTAGGGATGGAGGTTGGAACTACTTACCCGCTTGAGGGTCAGCATACATTTCAGTGCTTTGTCAGAGAAGGGCTTGCTTAGTCCATACTTCACAGGATTAAATTCGGACAGCCCACCTTTTATAATCTGACTACAGAGCTTCCATAAAAATGAAGCTCTGTTCCAATTCCAGCAAGGTTGTTATTGGGCAAAACCATTTCTGTACATGGAATAAAATAATTCTAGTATGCTGAACTCTTGCATCAGTACTCCTTTTCCAATTTTCATTTGGATCATTGTTGTAATCCAACAAAGGAGCAGCAAATAAAATATGTTTCTATGCCAACAAAATATAAATTATATATGATTTTATTTTCCAAATTACTATCTTAGTACCACATATCTTTTTCCATGAGGGTGTTTTTCTGTGCTCAGGACAAAAATCTAATTGTAACTCATGTTTCAAATTACTAAAAATTGTCTTATAATTATGTTCTAACAAGTATTTTGCTACAAGTACATCTACTGGCAACATGAGAAGCACATTAAAATGTTCCTACCTTGAAAGACCTTTTGGCTTCATTATCAAGTAATTTAAGTTACATTCAATGGAAATATAATTTTCGGTTTAAATGGGCTTTTTTTCCCCCCCACTTTCTACAAAGCAGCACAGAAACAACTAAAGGAAAAAAATATGCTGCTTCCTTCTATCTGGACACTTACTTGATTTTCATCACATGGACTGGAAACACCATCTACTTAGAGAAAAATAACAGAATAGTTGCTGGTGTATTGATCTGGCACCAGGGTAAGCCAGAAAAGACATAATCTTTGCTGACAGAATTTTATTGAACAAGATAGTCCTCATGTCCTAGAAGCATTATGAAGTGCAAGTCCACTACATTGCTACAGGTTATTTTGTAATTCATGTTAAGACAGAATGCTACACTAAAGGAATACTTTTGGCTGAATACTTTTGCCTTTAAACAGTGAAACCCGTTTTTTTACAACCACCGCACAGAACAGACTTGCAGTGGTTAATGACAATTAGCCTTAAGTGTCAAGTAGAGCTATTGCAGTTCCAAATCTGCAGAACAGCTGCACGCGTATTGAACCCAAGCGCAAGCACTAACAATGGTTATGTTAGTAAGATACGAGGAGTATCTACCATGCGACCGAGCAGTACTTTTGTTTCAAATTCTACCTCACTAGTAAGCTCATGCCTACCCGGTGAACGATTTGTTTAGCAGTGACTTATGCTTGCACGCAAGGGAACAGGGCAACCCCCTCGCCGCCCCCATTTGCCCCTCATCCTTCCAGATAACCACCACACCACCATTTTTCCCCTCAAACAAAGGTTAAGGAAAGCCCAACTTCTGCGATAATAAAGGCAAAGGGGAAACTTGCCGGGGGCGGGAGCGACGAGGGGGGCGAAGCCCGGGGCAGCCGCTCGACAGGGCAGGGCAGGGCAGGGCAGGGCAGGGCTGCCGGCCGGCGGGGCGGGCGGCGGCAGCACGCAAAGTATTCCGGACCGGAGAGCAGACAAAAGAGGGTGTGTAGCAGCTGCACGGAGCGCGGCAGCCGCCGGCACGCCAGCCCGCTCCTCCCGGCGGGCAGAAACTCCGTTTCAGGCAGGGGAAAACCCACCCACCCGGCCCCTCGCCGCCGAGGGCAAGGGCGCGGCTCCCCGTGCCCCCCGCCGCCGCCGGCGGCAGAAACGGCCATGGCCCGGCCCCGCCGCTGCCCGGGAGGGGTAACAGCTGCGGGCGGGTTGAAGTTTGGGGGCAAAGGGGAGACCCCCGCCACACGCGCCCCGCCGCTTACCTGTGGGGAGGTGCGAGGTGTCCGCCGCCCTCACGGCGCAGCGAGCTGCGGGACTGCGCGGCGCCCGGAGGACATGGGGCTTCTCCGGTGAGACGGCTGCTGGCTCAGGGAGTGACAGGGCGGCGGCTCCCCTCGCCCTTCCCCGGCACCGTCCTCGGCGAGACGCGGGCGGGGGGAGGCATGGCGAGCAGACAGGGAGCGGGGCCGGGGCGGTCACTGGCGGCCGGAGGAGGTCGCCCGCCGACCGGGGGCTGCGCGTCCCCCCGCCGCCGCACGACCAGCCGGAGGCGGCCTCCCCCTGCTCGCCCCGCGGCGACGGGCGGATGCCATAGCAGCGGTCTCTGCGGGCCGCCGGGAGCTGCAGAGGGGGGGGAACGGCCGCCAGGAAGCCACCGAGGGGCGAGTGGGCGGGCGGCGGCTCCGCAGCGCAAAACTTTCCCAGCTCCTTAGGGAGGCGCCCGGGCGCCGCTCGCCCCCGGCGCCGCCCCGAGCCGGACCCCCACCCTCACGGCCGCCCCACCACCCGCTCCCCTCAGCGCCGCCGGGGCTCGCCGGGCCCCCCTGCCCGCCCGCGGCAAAGTTTCACTCCGAAACCTCCCGGCTGCGGCCCCGTCTCCATGGCAACGACCCCCCCATTCCCCGCCGCTCCCCACGGGACGCGGCCGAGAGGAGGCGGAGGAGGGCGGCGGGCGGGAGCCGGGGCGGCCCCCTCGCCCGCGGAGGCGGCAGCCGGAGCCCAGAGAGGCAGCCGGGACGAGCCCGGCGGGCGCTGGGCAGCTCTAGCCGCAGGCGGCCGCCGCGACGGCGGGGCTGGACGGCGGTCGGGGGAAGGGGCAGGCGGAGCGGGACGGGAACGCGGCTCCTTCTCTACCTCCCGCCCGCCGGGGAAGTTTCCCCTCTCGCCGGGGCAGAGCGCCGGGAGCCGCGCCCCCGCGCCAGGACCAGCCGGCCGGGTCGCCTCCCCTCCGCGGGGGCCTCCCGGCGCCGCTCTGCCGCCGGCCCCGCCGGAGCGACGGATTTGTAGGGCGCCCGGTTCCGCCCCGGCGGGCTGAGGGGCCGCGGCCGCGAGGGAGGAGTCACCGGCGGGGGCTGCCGGGGGGAGTCGGCGAGGGAGGGAGGGGGGCGCGGGCGCGCCGGTGGCGGTGGCGGGGCCGTTGGCGCGGCGAGGGGGCTCGCGGCCGGGGGCGGCCTTTTCCCGCGGGGCTGGGGGCGGCGGGGGCGCCGGGTGCCTTCCCCCGTGTGAAAGCCGGACGGGGGCCGTGGGAGCGCGGAGTGATTCACTGAAATGTAGAGGTTTTTACCTCGGAGGCAATTACAGTTTTATGCGTCAGCTCTTCTTCTTTTCTTTTTTTTTTTTTTTCTTTTTTTCTTTTTTCGCGTATTTTGGGGTGGTTTTGTGGCCGCCCGCCCACTCCTCGTGTCCAGCGGGGACGGAGGGTTGAGCTACCTGCTGCTCGCCCCTTCCAATCGGGCGAGGGAATCCGGCAGATGGGCTTGGGAGAGGGAGAGACTCCAGCCTGAATGGGAGCTCAACATATCTTTTTTGGGGGAAAAAAAAAAAATCTGCACTTGTTTCGAGTTGTTAGCTGGTTTTATTTCATTTTCAAAACCTGATTGTACTTCCACGTTGCTATTGCCTTTTAGGTGACTTACCATAATTCTACATAATGCAGCTCCCAAAAAGAGAGAAAAATGCTGAACTTGGCATAAGCATATATAAATTTATCGCAGGTAGTGCTCTCCTCAAGACGGAGTGACTTAGGAGCTTCCATCCACCTTGCAATAGGACCTCAGATCCTAAGTGCGTACATTTTCTTGTGGTTGTACAACAGTCAGTTCTCAGTATACATGTTATAATCATTATGTTCCTGCCTGATGGCTGCAGTGGCTACCACATTAAATATATCCTCCATTATCACCTTCCTCTAGCAAGGAGACGCACATGCCAGCAACTCTGGACTAGCAAAGAGAAGAGTAATGTTCCTCAGAAGTTTGAAACATTGCATTTCCCGCTGTGCAGCATGTTTTGATTCAAGGAGCAAAGCATCACTTTCAAGTGTCAGATTTCTGTCTGTTCGTTCAGATATTACTAGATCTGTAATTTGGTTTGTGCGTGATGTAACATGTATTTGATGTCAGCTAGTGAGAGGACAGGTCTGCAGGCAGGTGTCAAATTCTGTAAGACCCAGCTGTGCATCACAGAGGGAATGGATGAAAGCTTTATATATGCCCACCAAATCCCTTTTAGATGCAATGTCTCTACAAGTGAAAATATAGACATCTTTTCTCAAATTTATGGAAAATGTCACTGTGGAAGAGATATGGAAACTTCACCCTCCAGTGCTGTCAGTAGATGATGAAATGTGGACCAAGCTTGTAATGTGAACCAGCACCAGTTTCACCACTGCTCTTGTGCTCTCTCTGGAAAGGCTGGGGCTTATAAATGTACAAGGAAAATGATCAGTTCTTGCTAGTGACCTCTGTTTTCCCTCCAACACTGGACCAAGTACAGTGTCACTGTATCCTTCTTCTCTGTTCAGATTTTTGTGCCGTAAGATGCTTCTCAGACACCTATTGTCCTTTTGAAAGTGCTGGCATTTAAAATAAATCCTCAGATGATTTACGCTCTCAAGCAGCCCCCCTCCCCCCAAAAAAAAAAAGATCCTAGGCAGGTGACAGTAAGAGCCAGTGTGGTTTTGGGGATAGAGTGAATAGGTTGGAGGACTAATTTCAGTAGTGCTACTAAGTGAGGAGCAGCTCTGGGACAGACTTACCCTTGCATTTGCTGTATTTGCAAAACCCACACTGCCACTGAACCACAGGCTTGTTGTTATATGTAGGAAAAAGTGACAATCAATTTAAATGATTGTAGGCAACACATTTTGTGTGATTGCTGTGGATTATAGTACAACAAAGGCTGCCCGTCCTAGTGAGAGACATTTGGGAGATGTGTCTTGCAAGCAGATGACATTTGTCTTTGCTTCTTACCTGTGTTGCCTGGATTCTTCTAAAATCCTGTCAGTGCATTCTTGAAGAGGGGTAGCGCCTCCTGCTTTTCCTACTTAACAACAGTTTCATACTTGTCTTAACACCATTGATCTGCAGTAGGAAAGAAAGAAGAGAATAAGGCCCTGAGGCTCTTCAAATCTCAGTCATCTGCACATCTCTGGAGAGTCAGCCAATGTCAAGACCAATATTCCAGGCTTTAAAAGTCAACACTGATATTGCTAATGCTCCGTAAAACAAACATTTTAATGCATTAATTATGAAGGTGGTTGCTTCTGAGATTATAGCAAGAATCAGTAATTAGCCTCATGAGTGAGATCCTCCCTTTTAATTTATTTAAAGGCATGGAATACTTTATTTGAAAGCTGGGATGTTAGCAGTATTATGCTAGTTTCCCTTCCAACCTACACCTTTCAGTTCATAGCATGAAAAGTCAGTAATTTCCTGTAATAAGCAAGGCAGTGGATGAATTAAACTGTAAATTTATTGCAATTAGAAAGAAGCCTGGCATCACCTTTGGACAGGAACTTTTTCTAAGATCCAGACTCACTTCTACTTTGATTTTGGCTAGAATTTGTGACACTTAACTATCCTGTGCAATAGGGAGAGAAGTGTGAAAGTTCCTGAATTTGGAACACAAATGGAATTGAAGGTTGAAAGGATCCCTACTAGAGGTGAAGAGCTGTAGTCAAGTCTGGACCATTACAGTGAGAATAAATGGCACTATAAGTTTTTATTTTTGCTAAGAGTTAATGTGAATAGTACTGTGAATCAGTTATCTTACATAGCTTACTTTCCACGTTATATTAAACTAAAAAATTAGCCTAAAGCTGTTTTCCCTTTAATTCAGATTAATACATAAAATAAATCTTCAATACATCATTGGTTCATATTGATTTGTTCATACTCATTTTTTTACACTGTAATCAGTAAGAATTTGGTCTCCATGAGCAGTGAATAAGGGTATCAAGAGTTGATTGGTGATAATAAATGATATGTTAGTCAATAAATAATAAACATGTAACTGCAAAATATGTCTATGCAACTGGCTTAATGGCTGGTTTCTGCCCCTAAAAGTGCAAAATCTAAGATCTTTAATCTGTACATGAGAAAGTGCTTAAGCAATCGAAGACCTGAATAGTGCCTAAATACTAAATAGCAAGCCTGTTGCATGTAATCAGGAGGTACAAGCTAGTAACCAAAATTCAGTCATAAAAAGATCTGAATCATCCCAGTGTTTTCCAGCAGGAAATGGAGTTAACAGTGTAGGTATTTTTATAATATACTTCTAGGGCAGATAAAATGGTGTTGTGTGCTTTACTGTATTTTGCCTTGAACTGAGGCAGTGAAATTCGTATTAGAGAGGAATCATGCCACAAAGGCTGCTGTTTTAACTTGTGACTCTATCACTGCTTCCCACTGTCAGTCTCTTCAAACAAAGGCCACCTTTCCTCACCATCTGAGGTCTAGAAGAGGCATCTTTACCTCCTTTTCTTATCCCATGCTATACTGATAGGTCAGCTCCTAGCCGCTTATGCCACCATCCATTAGCCAACTGACAAGATGTTTAACAAGCAATTAATTCTTTTCTCTATGGTGCCTTGCACAGTAGTCCTACCAGGAACTCGCCATAAGTATCAGTAGAGCTACTTCACTTGTCTCCTTGTAACACGGGTGTGAAGCTCCTTTCTATATTGCCTAGAAAAATCTTGAAAGCGGCTAGGCTGCTGCAATGCCAAAACCCACTGACTCTGACCAGTTCAGTTCCTGCTACTCATCTGTTACACACCATCTTTACTCAGCTGGAATCTTTTCATGGCAGATAGCACCTTTTTAGTTTGCATCTGTACGCCACCAAGAGAAATCAGTGAGATCCTGTTCAGCAGAATTATGGTGCAAATATTTGATAACAGCAATGTAAGCCAAGAAACACAGGGACAAGAAAACGTCAGAGTCATGCAAAAGGATACTGTTATGTATCACTAGTGATCTTAACAATAAACAGCATGGAATACTGTGTAATTTACTGTTTATTGGCTTGAGCTTCACCTTGAACAGTTTCTGAAGCTAGTGAGAATACAGATAGAAATGTCTGCTTCCAAATGATTTATGAGCTGTCAACAATACTTAAAATTCTGATTTAACTTAATCCTTTCATACTTTCCTACAGTCTAACTTTTTGAAAAAGAATGAACACGCAGTTCTCCAAGTATGATGAAAATGTATGTATATTAAAAATAAACCTTTGAAAATCATTCATTCGTAGTTTCTGTAAACAGAAAGTCAACTTTTTCTCTCTGCTCAGCATTTCAGAGAATATATGGCTTTTTGTATGTAAAGTATTTGCTGGAATAGCTATTCTCTTGTTAACAACCAAAGTATGAAACAAGTGTTTGGTAGGTTTTAATCTGTCTTGAAGTGGTTTAAGAAATCAAGCTTCTTTGAATGTGTTCCACTGGCATAATAAAATTTTGTTATGCCTTTATTTGAAATGTTTGTCTGAAGAAAGTGTTATTATATGTTATGAATACCTGGATATATTGGAATGTATAATGTTGGTATCTAATAAAACCCACAGAAATCCTCACCTAGAAATAAATCCTTTATTTATTGTGCACATGTAGGTGAAGAGACTCTGAACAACAAACTGAATAAAGAAAGTACATATGAACTGGGACTCTTGTTTAATGCACAGGATAGCGAAGAAGAAATTCTTCCAGAAAGGTGTGGTTTTTTTCTTTTCAGTTTATTATTTAAGTCAGTGCAGTTTAAGAGCTTTGGCCTATGTCTGCAAGACTTTCTTGAGTTGGTGTCTTTAAATAGCAGCACCATCTTGAAAGGAAGGTGCAGAGTAATATGTAGCTTTTATGTCCATTATAGCAGAAGCCCTCAATAAATAAAATACCAGTGGAATATTTTTTTTAAATTAACAACTGTATAGAAAATGTAGTCTTTTCTCAGATTACTGAATGGTTTGCAGCAGACACTTTTTCTTCTCTCCATGTAAGGTTTCCTGACACTCCATCATGAATCAAAAAACACAGCTCTTCTGTGTGGGCTGTTTCAAGACAGGTAGGCAAGATGCCGGGACCACAGGTAGTATTTCCTTGTTTGCATAAGGACTTGTCTCTGCATCTTAAATGCCGACAGTAGCACCAGCGAAAGAGAAGATGGCTTATAGAACTGCCATCTTTTCATCATGTATCTCCAGGATGACAACAAAAAGCAACTTCCTGTGTGATTTAAGGTTCTAGTTTCATAACAAGTTTCCCATGCAAGTGCTGTCGTGAGCAGCAGTCATACTACCTCTGTATAAAATTCCACTGGGGACTTACAAGAAATTAGAAGCAAGTGAAGCAGAACTACCTTTGAGGAAAGTATTGTTGCTCTTCTGAATGAAAATCTAAATCATGGAGAAAATATAATGTCACAATTTTGAATGGTGTCACTGAAGTATTTTATATGTCACATTGTAATTTGAGCGTTTCAGTTGTGGTGATAGTGAGTTCAGACTTCATGCCTTTCTCACTATCATTGTAGGGAAAAAACTATGAAGTACTAGGAAAAGTGAATAGATTACTCTTATTTGAATACTTATATCCTTATCAAAATGCATCATTAAGGGAAGTATCAATTATTCCTTCTGTTGGCTACTTACGTAGAAAAAAACCCATGTCTATGTATAAATTCAATCTTATTATGTAAAACATGTAATTCATTACCTACAAGTGCTACCAATGAGCTTCCTAAATATTATTATTTCTAGACAAAAGCGAAACTAGAACTGAACAATAGCTTGCTTCATTAGAAAGCATGAGGGTGCTAAAAACCTCCTGTGACATGACCAGATATGCACGTTTTGCTAAAGCATGAATTTTACAAAGCGACAGGTGCCTCAAAGAAAGTGCGCCTCTTCCGTAGTCATTAGCGTTCTATCCACCATAATCATGTGCCATTACTGCCTATCCTTGATTAAAGAGCTCTATCTTAATGCTTAAATTATAGGAAATACTTTAGAAAAATATTGATGTTCCAGGGAAAGTAGCTAAAACATCTTCAGCATAGAAAACTGGCGCAAAAATCATCTTTATAGATTTCCGTTCTGCTTAAAGATTGTCAGGATGGGTTTTTAGGATGCCACATTATAGTGGAGCGCTGGAACATATTCTGGAGGGAAAAAGTGCATTTTCATTAAGTCTAGTCTGATGTCATGAGGGTCTTCCTGTGTGACGTGATTATGCAAGTCCCCTGAGAAACTGTGTCCCACTGAGAGTCTAGATAGAAGTTGGCTTTTATTCAAATAGTTTAAGAAGGTGCACACAATCTTAAGCATCAGGTCTTCATGAGAATGTACTTTAAAATGTCAGTCATCACTTCTGAGCTTTTGAGAAATAGATTGGGATTTGTTGCTCTGTAACTTTTTATGCCTGTTTCTGAATGGCAAATGCTGAATAATTCTGTAATAAAGGCAATTAAAGAAGACTAATTGATGACATCAGGAAATTAACATTTACTATGAGAATAACTATGAAAATTGTATTTATGCCTAATCCAACATTTTGGTTTCCACACAACACAAATCTATAGTCTATGTTACCTGGGATTTCAAGGACTTAACCCTGCATAAATGATTAGTCCCTGTAGATTTTGTCTCAGCAGTCCTCTTGTCCAGTTTTAGCCACTGCTCACTCTTTTTTTAAATTCCAGTGAAGATTTAAGAAGGGACTGTCATTTTACTGCTTGAATCCTGAGGCAGATTTTTGGAGAAGAGAGATTGCTCTGATTTTGATTTTTACATTTCAGTGGTGTTAGAAGCTAGAGTATGGAGTCAGAGAGTGATTTTCTTTGATTAAAACTGGAGCAATAGGATGAAACTAAGCATAAATAAGGGAATAAATGTAAATAAATGTGTATAAGTTGCATTAAGGGAATGATCCCATTTCTGCTTAAAATAACAGCAATACTCTCTTTAAATTCAGTACCCCAAATACTTCTCTTAGCGAAGTGTGATTTGAGCCTCCTTGAGATGCAGGGTATTCTGCCTCTGTAAAGTAAAACATTTCAAGACGTATTTAACTTTAAACATGAAAAATGCAACTGAAAAACCCATATATTGCTGTTGGACAGTGTTCTCAGTGTCCTGCTAAACTGACTCCGTGACGATTATGGGGTCTTCATGCGATAAAAAGAATAAGATTGGAGTCTTAATCCGTACTGGAGTTTTACTAAAATGTAAGTATTAGATAAAAAATGTAATTTTCAGAGTTCTGTTTAGCTCAGCAGTAAGGTCTTCAGATATTCTGCTTGTCCTCCTCAGGAGGTGCTCTGAAACAGTGGAGAAATATCCTAAGCCCTGAAGGAAAGAAGACAGAGTGACTTCATGACTTTTTCATTTGGGTTTACATGAGAGCTATTTCTGTACTCCCGTGTCCCCTCAACACATGCATGGTAATGTGTTGCAATAACTTCTTTTCCCCAGCTCCTTAGAAAACGTTTTGTTGGTTTTTTCTGGAGTGGAACTTGTACTTAAAAATAGTGGATTTTTAATGCATACATACATACATATTTTATATTATATTATATATATATAAATATATTTTTTATATATATATATAAATATATATTATATATTATATATATTATAATTACTGCTTGGAAAAAACGCATTACATTCAGGTTTCCCTCCTTCCACAGAAATTTTGCAATGCTCAGGGGTTTAAGTTTTCCCACAAGAATCAAGACATACTGGGAGGTACATTACTTTTAGAGGACTGTATACTAAAGCAAATCAAATGGAAAGATATGTCCTATCTAAAAAAATTAAATTGAAAGAAACCCTTGAAATGTTGAGCCCATTTTAAAAGTGCATTCTACTATTATTTTTCTAGTCATGTGCGAGAAGCCTGTAAACAACACTTTCATTTCTGAACCAGTAACCCAGAACATAGCAGATTCTCAGCATAGTTTATATCAGGAAATTGTCTTAGAAGAGACTGTTGAGGTAGCTGCTATGCTAAAATGTAAAAGGAAAAATTAGGGGATAGGGAAAACCTCTATACAAAGGTAACATTAAAGGATATTATTTATGTTTTTAATGGTCTCTCTTCTGTTTAAAGAATTGTAAATGCTTATTAGGGATCATTTAGATATGAACATGTAACCAGTTGCCTATTTCCAGTAAATTATTGCTGTAAGATGCTTAAGAGGGCAAGAAAAATAGCGGTGGAGACATTCATTAATGTTTTAAATTTCCATTATTAATATTATGTAACAATCATATCAATCTACCATTCATCATATTTTATCACAATATTGTCTGAAATCTCATTTATGAGTGGGTTATAACTGAATAGTTATTTCTGAATATCAGATTTGCTTAAATGCTAATTAACATAGAAGCTTGATAAAGGGGAGCCTGTTATTCATTATTTCCGTATGTCTCCCAGGATTCATTATATCAAAATCCTAAGTACAGCAGAATTACTTTCAGGGAAGTATTGATACCTTCACTGAGGTGCTAAAGATGGAAAGGGATCATGCCAAAACATGATACTAGGAGAAAAATTCTTCAGAACTTTCTTTTAAAGATACTTTTAAGCAATTTTCCAAACGTATTTAAGTTAAAGGAGATACTCTGGAACAAAATGCTCTGCAGAATGAGCTTGACTGCCTTAGCATATTGCTAATTGCTTCAGCACATCTGCAGACGAGCACACAGCAGGCTGGCTGGGGCCTCCGTTGATGAAGTTTGCCAAAATATCAATTCATTCTTTGTGCTGAAATGAAGCACAAGGAGCTTTGTCAGTATCCGTTTGTTTATTTCACTGTCTCTTCCGAAAATATCTTTTTTCTTCACAGCTTGACCAAAGCTGCGTAACATCTTCCTCAGGAGAGCAGTTCTGTTACAGTTATTTATACATAACCAGACAGTTTGTTATGTACCCATCTGCACTCAAATTCTTATTAACTTCAGTGTGAATTTAGTGCACCGGATGGCAGAGGGAGGTACTGCCTAGTACTTACTTTCGTTTTATCTCTTAGTGAAAGCCATCATGTAAATGCACAGGGCAACAACATTTTCTTTCTGGTATTTTCTTCATCCCAAGAAGACTACTGATGTTAACCTTGGTCTCCCAGTTACATTCCAACATGAATATTTTCCTCTTTTTTTTTTTTTAATTTAAATTTAATTTCCCTCTACTGTTTCCAATTGTCACAGCACTCCTATTCTTGCCAGAGCTGTTAAATAGCATGGTTGTACACTGCTGACTGAAACGTGGGAGCCTCCATTTTTCATTTAGTCACCAGTTGTGTTTCAGCTCTATAGTTTATTTACTGTGGGATCTGAAGCATCTTACTAGTCCTGTAGAGTTTCTTCCATCGAGGGAAGCTTAAATCCATATCTTCAGTGGGAAAAAAAATACTTCTGATTTGCAATAAATTTTAAAATCTATTCTGTTATAAACTTTGCTGGTAACCAGTTTAATTCAACTAAAATCCCCTTAGCTGCCATGTGATGTCTTTGAAAGCACCTGACAATTCTGAGATCAATGCCAGGCATGCTGACCAGGCATGTTTCGTATTACTTCCTAATCGGTGTCTTTCCCTGTGAGGTTAGGCTGTGATCCTCTGGAGTCAGGGACTCTCATCGGTGGAAGAACATAGTAGAGTATGATTTCATGAGTATGCTTTCTTGTTCATTGTCAGGGCCTTTTTCTCCCTACATTAGGGGACACAGTCTCATGACAGAGGAAGGGTTCAAGCATGCTCGCTCAGGACCATGTGGAGTAATAAACTTTCATTACCAAAATGTAGGAGTTTGTTAGTCCAAGTGTAAGTTCTTCACACATACTGTTAATTAGAAGGGGGTTGGGTTGAAAATGAGCATTCTGGAATGAAAGGTAATGAAAAGGCAATGCTTGAAAATGCAGTACTAAACATAAAAGCATTACAATGGGTGCAGCAGAATTATGTTTGCCCTCAGTTGCTCAGAGTATCACAACAGGGAACAACAACGGTTGTTAGCGGTTTGCTGGTATAGGAAATATGCCAATTTTATGAAAATGCATTGGAGTAAAAATTACTACGTAAATAGAGGAACTCATTTATTTAAGGGCAATGAACCTCCCATGGCATTATCAGTGCAAATTTTAGATAAGAAATGGCGGTGCAGTGCAGAAAAGAGACTCACAGGAGCACAAGCTCCACAGAAGAATAGCTCAGCAGTCTGTGCAGCATAATGCCACAGACAACAGGAGTTTGATGGCCACTCCCTCAGGCTTATTGAGTCTCCAACATCTGTGTCATTCCAATTTGAAACTGCTCTTACAATGTTTCTAATAATAGAAAAATAACAAAGCTATTCTTTACAAATGTGTTTTTCAGGCCCGTAATGTGTCAAAAAGGGGATGTTAGAAATACTGGCAAAGTACCTGACTTTAGTCCTGTACTGATGTGTATGAACTCTATAGACATGCAAATTCTGAAAGTAGGAAAGCCTTTTGGTGAAAGACATTCTGGAAGACATTTAAAACACTGGATTCCTTTAAACAACTCTGGTTTGTTGACCTGTGGAGCAATCTGAAGTCTTATCTCTATAACATCAAAATAACTCGCCAAGAAACCAGTCGCAGGGCACATGTCCATAGAAAAGCTGATGTGAAACAGGGTAGGGCATGAATTTAAAATTCATTTGCTGTTTTAAGGACAGTCCCCGATAAACAAATTTATTTGGATTTAGGACCTCTATAGCATTCGGCTTAATCCTCTTCTAAAGGAAGGCTATTCTGAATTCACTGTAGGGTGTCAACATGGAGAGCTACTGCAAAACATATATTGATTGTGGTGTCCCTTTTCAGTGGTGCCCAGTGATGGGACCAGAGGCAATGGGCACAAACTGACACACAGGAGGGTCCCTCTGAACATCAGGAAACACTTTTTTAGAGGATCGTGGAGCACTGGCACAGGTTGCCTAGGGAGGTTGTGGAATCTCCATCCTTGGAGATATGCAAAAGCCATTGTCTTGGGCAACTGGCTCTCAGTGGCCCTGCTTGAGCAAGACAGTTGAACCAGATGACCTCTGAAAGTCACTTCAAATGTCAACCATTCTGTGATTCTATAGCTATGACTTGTAGTAAATTTTGGGCTATTCGTTGCAGGAGGATTTATCAGATGGTAGGAGGGTAGAACTAAATTTTGTTACAGAGCAAGGCTGATGCTTTTCTTAACATATATTAGCTAAGGCTTTTCATCTTGAGTTAGCAAGCCAGAGTTTATTCTTTGCAAAAGCTAGGGAAAAACATTGAAGGTAAATTGAACTCGATCTGTTTTCCAACAGGCTGGCCTACACACATTTTTATATCAAGTGATGTTAATGTCAAGTACTCAGAATGGATGCACCAAGTTCCCTAAGTGAACTTTATCAATATATAATGCATTTATAACAATGCAGTTGCATCCACCTTACTGATACACCCATTTGCCTTTCCATTGCTTTCTAAGCTTAATTATCATATTCCTCTTATCTTCTATTATCTCTTGCCTTATTGTTTTCTCAGGTTCCTTCAAAACCTGTACACCACTTTCACTGGCTTATTGCATATGTGTGTACGTAAGAACGGTTATGGAATACCGTCTAGCACTTTCCGCACCACTGATGGTTTTGCAGGAACTTCAACAGGAAAATTCTACATTCCATTAAATATACCTTACGAAGGTTTAAGTACAACTTCCAATCCCAATGGCTGTGCATATAACAATACAGAACCTAACACTTGATCAAGTACCTTTATTTGTACGAACAACTCCCTTGACTTCAGAAATGTTACTTGAATTGGAACATGTTGCCAGGATCACAACCTTACGTTTGAAGTACACGTCAAATATTAACAGGTTGAATGCCTCATTGATTTCCTACCCTGTCCACTCTTTTCTAAAGGAACACCTGATATTTTCCTCATGTGAATGTTTGAATGAACTCAGTTTTTTGTAATCTTTGGGACTTCTAAATTACAGATAGATTCAAATCAAGCCTGTAGTACTTTACCTATAACTGAATAACTTGTAGAATCAAATCTTACTTCAAATACTCTTGTCCAGTGGATTGTTTTTCATTGGTCTCTAAATCATGTAAGCAATTTAAAAAAGGATTTGCCTTTCCTTCACTTTTTGAGTTTGAATGAAACTGAAAGTCTCTTGTATTTAACAGTAAAGCAGAATAATATATTTTCCAGTTCTCAATACTTAGTAGCAGATTGTTGTTTGTTTTCAGTTTGTTTGTGTTTTAAAGTTCTGCAATAGTATGTAGAATTATCTGAAAAGCCTTCAGTTTATAGGCCAAGGAGAGGAGGCAAAGAAGGGAATAACTTAATATTGTTATTTATGGCTATTGTGCAGTGGGTAATCAATGAGATATATTTCAAGTAACAGGAAGATAAATGGGTAATGGAGACAGGAAAACTAATAGCAGAAAATAAGTTTATCCTTTCCTTGCTGAAAGAAAAATATCTGCTTTTCTTCAAAGAGATGACATGTTGCAGAGCTACAGGTTTAGAGCTTGAAAGCAGGTGTGAATGTGTTTAATGTTTCTTAATCCAAATTGTTTATACAGTTTTAGAGGATGGCAAGCCTTTTGCAAGGCGGATGGCATGCTGTTATTCTGCTTTCACAGCAGCTGATAGAGAAATCATGTTTCCTTGATTCTCCCCTCTCCAAGGCAGAAGACTTCAGTATGGTTCCAGTCTAGTTTTCAGCACAATTTGGGTTCTGCTGCCTTAAAGCACACTTAGGTTTGACACCTGACATGATAGGGAATGTGCACCACTAGTCCTGTCCTAATCCCTATTAGCCTTGCCGGAAAGGAAACATCAGTTCTACGGCTAAAACACAGACATCTCAGAATATCGTCTTGTGAGATGCAGAAGGCAAGGTGATGTCTAAGTCCTGATGACTGAGAGAACACTCAAAGAAGCTAGAGAAACTTCATGCCCATGGAACAACAGTAACAAGACTTTCATGCACTTCAGTGAGAGTATCGTCAAGGCCTAAAATTCTGGCAGCTGATCCTCTAGTCCATACTCAGGAAAAAAGGCTGAAGATTGTCCCCAAGAAAACTGCATCGAACAAATGAATAGGTGTTTGTATATCATACACCAACATGTACAGTTTCTAGAAATAAATACACATATTTAGATGTTATATTTTATCTTCATCCTACTGGACTTCAGAAATGATTATGCTAGTTACTAGGCTGTGTTATGCTTAATTTGAATTAAAGTTACTAGAGTTTCTGTGAGTACAGTATTTTCTGTTACTGCTGTCCCTTGAAATATATACAAGCACTATAAAACTACAAAATCTGTTCCATTTCATTATAAACAGCAACATCTACAACTTGTTACATGTAATTTCTGAGCCATAGATCTTCTGCTTGCCAAAAGTCTAAAAGCATGCGTCAATCCGGATTGAACACAACTGTAGTTTCATCAGGGGATGATGCTGAGATCCTAAACAGCAAGTGCACAGCTGAAGCAGTTTGTGGATGGTAGCCAATCCCTGTGATTAAATACCAGCACTGGAATTTAGCTCAGGACTGCATTGCTGTCTGTCATCCACCACGCTTATTCCTTTCCTAGGGGAAAAAAGTTACCAAAGGCACAAGAAACAGCCCTGAACTACACTGCAAAGTTACCTTAGAGAAACTGGTAAGAAAAAAATGCTTGACTGAGCAGGGCAGGTATTAGTCCTAAAGTTTGAGATATAAAGTAACTGACCTCGCAATCATTAACGAGGGGAAATTAAACAGACAAAGAAAACGTTGCCTGACTGAGTACTGCATGGCTGGGTTCCCCATGAGTTAGCAGCATCAACGCTGCAAACACGCATTAAGCATAACTGGCTGAGAGCAGCGTTGCAGAACAGAGACTATTGGATAATAGTGTTGATTTGTACCAGGAAAGAGCTTGCTTACAGAACATTTTAGTAAATCATCGTTATCCATTCTGAATTTATGACTGTCGATTGTAAGGTGTGTATGGAGGTGAGAA
Source organism: Leptosomus discolor (assembly GCF_034619465.1). Classification (NCBI taxonomy): domain Eukaryota; kingdom Metazoa; phylum Chordata; class Aves; order Leptosomiformes; family Leptosomidae; genus Leptosomus; species Leptosomus discolor. The sequence goes on from NC_141392.1 coordinate 66,467,590, forward strand.
GGGCCAATTGGTTCATCTGAATCTTTGAAGTTGAGAAGACTGAATTATTTCAGTTCATTTACCAATGTATTTTCATATCCATTTTCCCTCCTGAGAAGGTTTTAACCTAGTTTTTCCTCTAAAGAGAAGGAAAAAAAGCTGTCATTTACAGTAAAACCATGAAATCAGAGAGGATCTTGCAGTGAGATAAGATCCATTTGCAGTCTCATATCCAACCAGGCAACTTCAGCTAAAAGTTCACAGCATCAGCATAGCTTGTAAAATGGTCAGCCACAGAGGTAAGTTTCCTTCTCTGCTCATTTTGTTCTGTTTGGCACCATGGCATTTGCCCTGGTTCTGGAAAGCACAGACAGTGGTTATATCTCCTGAGGTGCAATTTTAACTAGATTTCTCTCTTCGTTAGGGCCAACTCTGATTACTTCTAATACCTTTTAACAGATGAATAATACCTTTTCCTTTTTTCTTTTTTTCTTGTTTTTTTTTTTTTTTTTTTCCATTCTGAAGCTGCAATTCAGATTTCATCTGCTATAGGCTTGATTAAAAGCTATGGTTGAACACTTTTTTAGGAATTTCATTTTTTTATGTTCTATTCTGGATCTTTACCACACCATAGTACATGTATGTCATTTATCTCAGATACAGAGCATAGCCTTAAATTAATACATGTTCTGAAAGAATGGCATATTACCATAATTTTGTTTTGCTTTATTAATATTAGCTTTCTAAGAGACTATTTTTCTACCTGTTTTCATATCCATCTTGGCCAAGAAGTACCTAAAACATACATGGAATACGAGGTAGATTTTTCAGAAAATTGCTAACTATGCTGCCACCTAGTGAAACTGTACTGTCTCTGGTAATACTGTTCATAAAGGGATTTAACTCCTTTTTTGGAGGGCAGAAAAAGCTTTGTTTTAATAAGTGGTTCAATAAAATAAGAGGCTAGAAATTTATAAAATGTATTACAGTTTTCTTTAAAATTTGGTTTAAAATAGCCAGAAACAACTATTCTATAATGCTAGTGCTTTGAGCTGGGGCATTGTTGTTAGTCGTTAAATATCCTTTTCTTGTAGGATCATTCTACAAAATTCAAAAAAATCGTAATAAAGTCTAAGGCCACTGTACTTGTAAGCATCTGCTTTCAATCTTGTGTTCTCTCTAATGGTTAAAACGTCACCATTTTACTGCCTGTCCTGGGTTTGTTCCTACACAACTAAAATCAATGCGCTTGCCATTTACTTTAATTGAACTGGGTTCTTCTGTAGCTGCAAGACTTAATCCATATGTTTGCCAAACTGTTTTTAATAGAAATCATCTGCCCAAGAAGCATATCAGCCCCTATTTGCAAACAATTTTTTAAGGAAGAAAGACTGCTTGGATTTCATCTAAGAAAATCACATATTCAGCAGGCTTGGATTTTTTTTTTTTGTCTGCTGTGCATCTTAGTACAGGAAAATGCTGAGTAAAATGATTATTACTGGGAAACAACAGCAGCTGGTCCATAGTGAAATCAATTCTTGCTAACAGTAATTAGCATTCCATAAGGAAATCCATGGCATAACCCCTTGTCTTCTAACATTTAGAGTCTTTCCCAGATAAGTGAATAATTACATAGCACCTGTGCAATTCTAATGCCTATTCAAATCCTAGAAATATGTCCTGAAACTCACCCATATGCTTATTCTCCCTATACCATATCAAAATAAGCCTACAAAAATAAAGTCAAATGGTTGATCATAGGAGTGTTTAATATACATTTGTTTCAGGGCCAATTTTCTTGTTTCCAGCCTGTGGTTAGGGTTGCCTCGTTTGCTCTTTGTCTCCATAAAATTGCGTTCCACTTTGCACAGAGCAGTCCACTCCGGCCACTGAAGCTGGAGCTGACGTGTCTTGGAAGAGTCTCACATCAGGCTGTTCCACAATCTGGTAGTCCCACCACCCTCAGATTGAAGATGGTCTAAATCCAGGTTATCTGCTTCCTAGATAAGTCATTGCACACTGTCAATCTATGTTTTTCATTTAATAAAGGACTATCAGAATCACAACTATTCTATGATTCTATATGATTCTATGAATGAACAAGGAATAGGGTGAACAGGTCTAAAATGCTGGAAGGTTAATACAAATTTGGATGTCATTGACTCATCTCATAATCCTAGTAGGTAGAGTTCAGGTGTGTAGCTCCCCAGACCAAGTTTCATCAAAGCATACATCAGTGTAGACACATCTGTGGCTCACAATAAAAGCATTTCATGTTGGAGATGCATATATAATCTATAAGTACTGCAAGCATGCCTACAGTAAGTTAGCACTCAGAAATGGGGGAGTGTAAGCCAGCCTGAGATTTAACAGTCTGAAGCCTGAGTAAGATTGCACTTTATATGAAATTTAGATTGACAGAAGCTGATCCAATATTTTTGCCCCTGTGTTTTATTTCCTAAATAAATTCTCACTATACTAATCTAAGTGCTTCTACATAACCAGAGATGTTTGATTAGTCTTAGGGCTGTGTTATCCACAAGTAGCACTACTGGACCCAAATCTGAGTGCTTAAAACTTTCCATTAGGGCCAGATTTTTAGGGAAGCAGACTATTTTGGGTGCTGAAGTTTCTGGAATATTTGGCTGGCAGTGGTGATAGCAGGAGTTAGACTAAATGGTCAACTTTGCTTTGGGTTGATCGTAGCAGTCATGCAGCTCAGTAGTAAATGTCATCAGTTGCAAAAGAACATGTGCAGGGTTGCCAAATCCAGCAGCCCAACAGCAGCAAGGCTACTACAGCTCCGTGCACCCAGGACTGACCAGTAGCACGTCCCCTGTAGGCACAGGCATACACACGTCCCCAGTAAGTGTGCACACATGCACATACACACATATACACATAAACACACTGACAGCCACACAGATTGACACAGAGACCACAGCACTCGCACAAGCACCATCAGCCTCATCCTGTTCCCCTCTCTGGCTGATCCAGGTGTCGGTCTGCTAGTGGGAAATACTTACGTACATATGCAGCGGGGATCCCTCTGGTAGCTGGGCTTGGGCACAGTCCACCTGGCGTTGGATCCTCAGTCTCCCCAGCTGCTGGGACCTGTGCATGGGACCCCTTTACACACACAGGTACTCACACACACGCCGTGGATGCCTCCAATAACTGAGCTTAGCTGGTGCATCATGCACTCAGTCGTACACCCGGATCGTTGCTCTCCCTGTTTGTGTCATGCACGCAGACATGGACACACACACCTCCCTCTGGCTCCCAAGCCACTTGCCCTGCTGGCACCCAGACACATGGCCCTATGACCCATGGTCCTGCTCCAGCTGCTGGCGCTTAGACCAACCCGCAGCCCTCCAGGCAAAAATAATTGGAAATGGAGCTGAATGAGAAGCCAGTTCAGGCTGCACTGATGAGGCACAGGGCATAGCCAGACAATGCACCTTTGTCTCACTAAGTCTGAAGAGCATTTGATTTTCCAGATTGGATGCAAAATGGAGATCTTGAGCACTGTAGTCTTTAAAGCACTTTGCAGTTCATTCTTTGTAAGAGTTGTTACTAATCATTATATCCTAGAATTTATACTAACAAAGGTATCAACTGGTAGAGTTATTTTTCATCTATTGCTGATAAAGAGTAGCTATGGTATTAAGAAATATTGAAGAAAGGCTCCTGCGAACAAAGGCTGCTCTTTTCTATTCAAGGAAGCTAAAAACAGGAATAGGAGAATGAGCAATTCTTATGTAGTTTGTCAAACATTTGGGAACCTTCAGTACATAATGCAAGCTCTTCTAGACCTGCCACTTTCCAGTAGGCAATTATCTGCTTTTATTTCTGGTAAATCAGTAGCAGAATGCGGTATGTAATCCTAAATGCAGGATTATATGACATCCTGTGAACCAAAGACATGGTTTATAATAATCCCATACAGTATGACATTCATCTCCTGCTTTACAGAGAGTTTAGAGCTACTTTTGTACTTCGAAAAGCTATTAATTAGCAGCAATAGCCAAGCAGAAAGCCTAAGTTATGCCACATCCCCTGATGTCTCAATTGACTGTGAGCTACTTCAGAATGCATCCACAGTAATGTTATTTTATTAACAGTGATGTCTTACACAGACATTTTCTGTGACATGCAGTTCTGCAGGGGCATAATTCCTATGGATAGTGCTCACACTTGGCCACATTATCAGTTTCCTTGAAATACATAATTAGTGATATGTAAAATGATCTTGCTCTAACAGTATCAAGCCACATTGCTGCATAAAGCTGGTGTCTTTTTTTAATGTTCCAAAAATATGATCAAGACCACCTCCAGAATCAACAACAACATTTGGTCAACATTTGGCAGCCCAGCAGCAGGAGCAGGTGACTGCTGGAGGTACTGCAAGTATAAAGTCCTGAAGAAAGATGAGTCTTGTCTGGGTGAGACGTTTGTGTTGTTGGTGGTAAAGTTTTAGTGACATTTCGATGGAGATTCTGGTACAGTACAAAGATATGCTTGTCACCCTGAAGGTGCCAGTCACATAGTTACCTAATGATATAATTCAGGTGGCATTTCTGCAGATTCCTCTGAAGGAATGAAAAGGGAGAATAGTCAATCATATGAGATCACAGAATCAGTCAGACCTCACAGAATCCTTTCTACACTGCAAATGCACAGAGGAGGCTGAAGGGCAAGTAAACTGAGGCAGAAAGAAGGCTACTCCTTCTCTGGTGAAAGCATGTAATCTGAATCCAAGCCATATTACTATTTCTAAGTAGTCCTACCCCAGTTCCTAAAAGCAACTTTTGCCAGAGGTATCTGGTAATGTAGGTCCAATGCTACTATTCTGAGAGAAAGAAGAAGGAGAAGGTCTTTGGGCCACAGAGCTCAGGGAGATATCATTGCAAGTTTTCTCTCGATTACACTGGAGAGATAGAAAGACAGCAGAAATCAGCATTGGTATAGCAGCTCAGATGTGTCATTATTTAAGTGAAATTTCTGGGTAGGAGGACCTGTGGTTAACAAAACTTACGTGAGTAAGAGGTATTCAGTGCCACATCAGATGGAACCACATAAGGCAGGGGAGCGGTTTCAGAGGAAAAAATGGGGGAGCATTACATGTTTTCCAGAAGGTTCTCAGGCTATTCACACTTCCCACAAATCACATTTCTTCATTCCCTAACTGTGAACCCTTCTGTCCAGTCTCCTTGGATATTGCATGTTGCCAGCAACGTGGTCATGGTACCTTTCTGCTCTTCCCCTTCTCAGCCTTAAGAATCCTCAGACACTTCTGTGCTATCCAATCTTTTAGTAGCTCACCAAATAACCCTCATTTTACACTCTGCTCCTGTCTTTTACCAGATGCTGGATGCTTAATAAGGGTCATGTTATCATCACAAGTCATGGGCAGTGAGGTGGGAGGGAGAAGCATTTAGCGGCTGCATTTTTATAGCTCTGCAGGCAGTCCTTATGTCAGAAGAGACATCACTGATGAAGAATCAGAATAAATACCTATTTCAAAAGGCCTAAAGGAGCACAGCAAGGTGCACACTGACATCATTCAGCAGCATGGTCCCACCTGACATCCTTCGCGTTTGAAAGGCCAGAGCTACCTGTTCTGAAACGAAAAATATAGCAACTCTCCTTCTGATGCTGGAGCTACAACAGTGTATTTTTATGCACAAAAGTTACATTTTGTACCCCTTGCAGACATGCACAAAGTTTTCAGTGACATGAATGGAGTTACACCACTTCTGAAATTATTAGAAGGTGCGGTGACCTGAGCCTGTCACCTTACCAGTGCCTTATTATTTGTGCACACTTAGGCATTCAATAAGCAGAACACTAGAATTGCCGAGTTTTGTGTGAGACACCACTACCCCCCCAGACACATAAAACCATCCAGTTGTCCTGCTGAAATGCTGTGCTTTTGCACTATGAAACCTGAAAGGCCTCTCACCATACTCTTCCACAGCACTTTACAATGTATTCTATAACTTTCTACGCAGTTTTAGAAGAGCATTGACCAAGTTTTGAGATAAAATAATTATTTTAATTCAAGGTCTGCACTGTACATGGGGCAGGCAGGAAGAAGAGGTCACTGTTGTGAGTACAGAACAACCATACATCCAGCTCCCCATAAGCAAGAGTAAGTGCAGAACAAGAAAGGAATGGTTTCTGTCTGGTCACCTGATTAGGTACAGAAAATCTTTAAATGCACAGGCAAGAATGATCCCTCCCTGACATAAGTGATATTCTGGTTATGAGTAAAAAGGACTCAATGTCTGTAATAGAAAGTGAAACAAAATGTTTATAACAAAAACCAAATCTTACCAGATTCCCATCCCAAAAAAGAAGCAATCCCATCCAGAAATCTGGCAGACCAAGGAGTCTTGTCTGTAATCATCTTGGAGAGCTTTACATAACAAGGAAGCTCTGGTTTTTAAGTGACTGTTATCAAACTCAATGCTGATGCTGGCATCATCTCCATACTGCAGTATCTCAGTACGCTTTTCAAAACCACAACCAGGCAGAAGTGTCTGGCAAATAATGCCTAGTCCAGCCCCACATAATAATAAACAAAGAGCAACTAGTGCTGGAGGACCACGTTTTTCTTTTCATTCTTGTGAGACTGTGTTGGATTTTTTTCCTGTGGTCCCACATTGCTGGGCAGACATGTCTTTGCTAAGCAAACACTGTAGCGACAGCTTTGTAAAGACCATTGCTATGAAGTTTGTTTAAAAGAAGAAATCATCACCTCTTCCCAAAAAACAAGGAGACCAGAGGTATATTGCTCTAAGGCACATTTTGAGGGTGATGTACCCTCAAATTTAAAGTGCTTTCAACTGCAGAGAAAGCTTTCAGCAGGAGACGGTATCTAGTCAGCCCCAGGACAGTAGGTGCCACACGGATAAACTAACCAGCCAGCCACGTGAGGATGCAAGGCTGCCAAAACAGCAGGCACTGCAAGTGAACATAAGTGCATGTGAACTTAATATGCTGTGAAGTTTGTATTCCTTCAAAGGTCTGTACTTTCTTACCCGATGCTCAGAAATGGGTCATCCAAGCAGTGAGAAGAAACAGTGCCCAGTGCAAGCAAGGAGACTGTTCCAGATCTGTTTAAACTGATCTAATTCCAGACTACCACGATCCTCTCTTCCCTGCACCAGGGATACCAGCAGGGGCAATGGGAAGAGAAATATCCATGCAAGGATCTGTTTAGATCCCATAGCTTGAACGTTCTCATGTGAATATGTCCTGCAAATAAAGTTGTGGGTTCTATTTATTGATTTTTTTTTTCTCCATAATGTATAAATTTGGGTGGTTTTATTTCATGCAAGTTGCTTGCAGCTATTGACCAATAATGGTACAGTGTACTTAAAACAGGATTATGACAGCTGCTCTTAGTCCTCATAAAGCCACTTAACAGTGCCACGGAATTAGAGGGTTCAAAGTATCAAGAAGATTTTTAAGGGCATACTAATCAGAAAGCTTATAAGCACTGGATCCAGTAAGTGGGGTTTTATTTTTCAACAAAAAGATTTTCTTCTTGGTGTGTGTTATGATTTTCGATGCTCCTCCTGTCATATCCAGTTGTAAAGTCGATTATACTCTATGATATCAAAGTTCTACACCAGTAACTTCTGCTCTGCCCAGAAGAATTTAACTTCATGGGTTAAAGCACATTTAAACCATGAAAACTGATAAAAAAAATCAAAGCCTTAGATTCTAATGATCTTTCCTCATCATGCTAAAAGAGATGTCATAGCTGATATGTTAAATAGCAGAAGTTGCTTCCGAGGTGTGAGACTAGTGGATACCTTTCACCAGTTAATATTTTGTAATCATTTTTGAGATTTTGCACAAGTTTGGTAACAAATGCAGAGAGCAAAACCTGATAATAAAGCTTAGAAGAATGAGAAATTTTCTACAGAACCAAGTCATAAATTTAGAAACCTCTTTGTAATAAAATGTCTGTAAAAGAGGCACAATTATGGTTGTCACCAGCAAAATAAAATGTTTTACAAAGACAAAGAAAACAAGGTAGATGCTTTTGGTTTAAGCACCTACTCTTCTAGTATCTCCATACTGGCTGGGTTTGACTTGAAAGAGTATGCTATGTGCAAGCTGAAAAATCAAGGCTTAACACAATTTGTCATCTGACTATTTTTGCTTTAAATTTAGTAATGAATTCCTTAATATGCCTATGATGAGAGGACTAAAAGCAATATTAATTGTACTATCAAGAGGGGAAAAGAAAAGAAAAAAAAACCCAAACAGATATTTGTAGGCAATTTGTAACTTTGCCAATGCAGTCATTTTGTTACTGAGATGGATAAAGCAAACCTTAAATACCAAGACTACCATCCTGTCAAATTTCAGATCATCTTCTTTTAATGTCTACTTCTTTGCAAGCACTGAAAGAAGCCCCCCGGGAAGCGGTTATGGCTCCAAGCTTTCAGTGTCCAAGAAGCATTTGGACAACACTGTCAGATGCATGGTTTAACTTTCAGGTTGCCCTGTGTGGAGTCAGGAGTTGAACTTGATGATCCTCCTAGATCCCTTCCAACTCAGAATTTTCTGTGATTCTGTGTTTCAAGTTTATTTTCTGAAGTAGCCATCAGGGGTTTACAAAAGTTTTTGGGTTGGGTTTTTTTTTTACTTGAAATAAATTTAATCCCTTGGCTGATATTAACATAAGGAATATTTGGGGGTAGATATTAAATGTGTACATTTTTTTCCAGATATAGAGTTACTGGAAAAGGTTTGAAATGCTAATTAAATATGCTATCCTTGGGTTGAAGGTGAATCACAATTTCTGATAAATTAATGACTCAAAGCTTTAAAAACCCAGGAGCACTAGGAAGTCTGGGCTAGTAACAAATTATTTTGACTGCAGTTGATATCTTAGTATGCATATAAATAAATAAATAAATAACAGCAGCCCAGTGAGATTATAGGAAAAACAGTAATGCATAATTTTGCGTGGAATTAGGAAAATGTCAGTCATAGAAAGGAAAACTGGCAAGAGTCCCACATCAAAGCCTGAGCAAGTTGACAGATGGCTTAGTTAACATTTTCTTTTACCAGCCTAATGGACTAGTTCCGATGACCCCCATGTATGTTGACAGTAAGAGTAACTAAAACTATTGTTTCATGTATAGCTTTAACTATAGCTACTGATAAAGCTATCAAACAAATCTCCGTTCTTTCAAGCAACAGCTTATATGTCTTTTATTGGAGGAGCATAACTTAAATGACTTAAAAGAAAGTTCTACTTTGGGAATATTTGAAGCATCTGTATTATAAGAGTTAGATCTTTCCTCTCTCTCTACCTACCTACGCTTACCAGTAGCGTAATTATCAGGGCACCAGACACTGTTTCTGCCATTGAAATATTGGATTTGCTGTGATAGAGATTATTTTAGTGTGGGTTGAACTTTCTAAAGAAAAATAAAAAAATCTATCCCCATGGAAATGTTGTTATCAACTGCCATGGTTTCACACCGAGGTGCACCAATTCACCACCACTTCAAGGTGTTACGCACTTGACTCCTAGATAAATTACCGTGACATAAAATCCCTAGTTATGAGAGAGATATCCAGGTTCCCTATACCATGCTGGGTATGAAGTGAGGGGATATGCACAGGCAGCTGTCAGCAAATTAAAAACATCACGTTCATACTGCTCCTGGCCAGACGAGAACATCCTTTCAAGCAATTTATCTGTTCCTGGCCCTGGAAACTGCCGCAGTCTGTCTTACAGCAGAGTCTTCCTTTCTCTTCTCTTCCTCCAGATCAAAGGCATCTAAATGTACATCTTCAGAGATGTCTTGGGGTCTCAGGCAAGCGTCTGCAAGGCAGAAACCACCAATTTTGCATAGCAACTACCAGCATCAGAGCCGCAGACAAGATGCCTTGACACCAAGGTTGCATGTATAGGCAAGACTAATGCCATTTCATTCCTCACCAGCTACAATGTGCAATCACTACTGGCTCGGACCAAGCAGCAGAAACCAGCCTGGCCCTTTCTGAGCAGGCACTGAGCCTGCAGTCAGGCTGCAGGAGCCCATAGTCCAGAAACAGTGAGGAGCCAAACCAGAGAGATGGGAATACAGAACTGTTCCACTTAGTGCATGAGGCATGCACATATGGACAGTCCCAAGGACTTGCTTAACAGAGCAATGTAGATATAGTCTTACCTGTGTCATGAAGACTACATGGTTTTACTTCAGTGTTGCCACACAGTCTCAGCTGTAATCAAAAATAGCCCATGATAGTAGTATTTTGTTAAGTAAGAACCGTTGGCTACACACAGTACAGGGGCTAACATGACACTGCCAGTCCTTTGCTTCCTTCTCTAACACAGCTTAGTCTGAAACCAGCGTAACAGAACATGGCTTTTTCACTTGCTTTGACAAGAGCCGAATGCAAAACATTTTTGCTAATTGACAGCGGCAGTAACAAGGGAAATTTCACCAGAGCAATTACACATTGTATTTTTAAAAATATTTATAAAATAAGGCCTGGTTTTCTACCAGGAGAGGATCCAGCAGGCAGGTACAAGAAGATAGTTTAATTTTTTGCTTGGAAGTCTGTGGAACCCAGCAGTTTGTTGTTGCTGTCACTTTCAAAGACGTAAGAGTGCTCTTCAACCACACAATAGCACAACTGCAGGAAAATAGCTAGCAAGAATTCACTGTCAATAAAAAATAAAATAAAACCCCTGTTTTGTTACCACCTGCTTATGTTGAATAAGGCTATTAGCTCTAACAGTGTTCTATGATACTTTTTACCATGCTGAAATTCTATAAAATTTCATCACTGTTTGGTCAAAACCAACAATACATCTAAGACATTCTCAGCACAAAGGAGCACGTTGACATTCTTGGCTATAAACTTTTTAAAACAGTTTTATTCTGCATTGTTCTTGTAGTTTCTGAACATTTGGCATTATTCCTTTCATTCCTGTTGTCCCCAGCCACAAGAGTTTCATTTGTGCTATTTCAGCTCATATGCTAGGTTCAAAATTCACATTCTCAGCCACAAAATTTCCTTTGACTTCAATTCCTTTACTTTGTCCTTCCACATAAGGAACAATAGCCAGTTGTTTCCAAAAATACTGTAAATAAGATTGTGTAACGATATTACATACACACATATAAACACAGGCAGCTGGAGGGACTTTCATGGGTCTCTTTTCTGAAATTTGCTGTCTGTACAGCAAAGAAGGTTGAGGTGGTTGTGAAACAATTCTTAAACTAACTCAGTTTATAACTTGATATTTTAAAGTAATGCAGAATTAGCTGTGGCTTGCTTTCATGATTCATTACCCTAGCAGGGACACGCATTATAGAAATACTGATGAAAAACTGTTAATCTCTTTGGAGCAGTTTGATGTAATTCTTTAATGTCAAGAGATCCTAATAGTCAAAACTAGGAATGTAGCTAATTATTTCCTTTCAGTAAAACTGGATTTGCAGACCCCTTTACAAAACATAATTGATAATATACCTTGTATCTTTACAAGCTTTATAAAAATGATAGAATAAGTGTAATAGAAGTATTGCTGTATGATAGCATTTGAAACTTCATTTAGCAGTCACTGTGCTACACTTTGATTGCCTTAATTACATTTTTAATTACCTGAGTTGTAACAGCCAGCATTGATTATTTTTAGCCCTCTAAGATATAGCTGAGTTTTAGGTACTTCATAAACTTTATGTCTGTAAAGATAGATTCAACCATCTAATCTTAACATCTGTATATCACTTGCAATTAAGAATATGGACAACCCTTAGCTGATGTAGGACAAGGCAATGTGAAGGGCAAAGCAATCCTGCAGATGTCAAATTTCTCAATGAAAAAAAAAAAAAAAAGCACAAATAATTGTTAGGACCCATTTTGCAGCTACTTGTGCAGCTGTGCTTTCCCTACCATCTCCCCACTCTGCACCAGGTAGCAGGATGAAAGCATGGCTGAGCTCTCCCCAGGCTCACCCAGGACCACAGAGCATGGGCTGGAGGGTGAACCATGGTGTCTCTGGGTCATACTGAATGAAGAGCAACCCACTTCCATGTTCTGCAGAGGCACATACAACGTTTCTAAGGACACGGAGAGCCTGTCCTGTGCTATGCTGTGCTCTAGGCATAGCCTTGCATGGTGCTGGAACGGTATGAGCTACAACAGATCATCTGCAGCACTGCAGCACCCCAGACCTCATGCTATCACGGGAGGAGGACTCAAGATTTTGAGGATATTATTAAAGATTCTAAACTCCCAACTATACTTAGGCAAGAAGATATGAAAAAAGAAGTATCTGTCTGCTCTTATAAGGAATACAAGATTTGCGAGTACAACGCAAGAAAATTCCAAATACCAACAGTCTTAAAAAATTTAAGATGATTTAATCTAGTAATTCTGATTTTCTCCTTCACCCCTCATCTATTGCTAAAGATTATCTCATCCACATCAAAATGGCAATGAAACATATCTGCCCGTCAGAGTCCCACAACTTGAATTAAACCAACAAAGAGAATTCAAGCCCTGGCTTTATATTAAAGTGGCCACAAATGCGTTCTCTTCCATTGACTGTTTGAGGCCAGGGAGTAACAAGCTGCCCAGCAGCAGTAAGACGTGGCCGAAGCACTGACTTCCTAAGTGTCTGCCCCAGCCATTTCTGCTGCAAACATGTAAACGGAGCCCCACAGGCTCGCATCAAGCTCAGAGACTGAATCTGTTCTGCACTGAATTTGGATGTGATGAACACTCAGTTTTCAGAAGACTGAGCCTGAGTGAACAGCAACAGCAATAGCACCCTCAGAAAAACAGAGAAAACACAGTACTAGCCATTGCCCAGGGCTCCAGGAGCAATAAGGCATAGATGAAATGAAACGTCTGGAGAATTCCAGAGGCAAGCTAGCCCCTAATCTGCAGGAAATCCTACTTTCCCTCATTTGCCCCTTTCCAGACATTCCTACCAATATAATTTAGAAGAACAGCTGCAAATACAGAGATCAGCATGGCTCTAAACATGATAAAACTCACTCACTTGGCATCTGAAGTTTCGTAAACTTGTTGTGAAAAGCAGCTATGGTAATCTAAGGTATCATGCCTACTGTGCCAAGTGATTACCTACTGCATAGTTAAACTGGCATACAGGAGTACCCAAACAGCTTGGCTTTAACAGCTTTCCAGATGAGAAACAATGAGGAGCTGGAGTAACGCCTTGTATCAGCACAGCTCTTTCCAGAATGACTGTTTGCCTACATCCTTATTTAAATCAGGCACTAGTTCAATAGATATTTTAAGCCAACGCTGTGTCCTGGTTTTGCTGAGATGGAACCACAGCCCAGGCAGGCCATTAGCAGTTTCAAATCAGCCAGGGCAGCTGACCTGAGTTAGCTACAGGGGTAGCCCCTACCATAGTGTCATGGTCATTGTAAAGGGGGAAGGTTGGCTGAGGAAAGAGAGCTCCTATGGGGTTTCTCCTGTGGTTCCTCCTGCTCCTTCTCTGGCTTCTCCCTGCTCCTGAGGGCTGCTCTCTTGTTGATTGTGACAGCTGCACATTCATTTGGCTGAGTATAACTTTGTGTACTGCTGTTGGTATTAGTGCTGTTTTATCAAATTTGTTTTCACTTTAACCCATGGGTCTGGTCTCCTCTTCCCAGTTCCCTTCCCTGACTGGTGAGGGGTTGTTAGGTGACGGAGCAACTGCTATAGTTTAGCCCCAGGTGTGGCTAAATGTAGACACACTGTTACCAAAATGCCCTCCCCCATAAACCCCTGACAGCTCATTGCCATCTTTGTGCTGCTGTCTCCCTTTCTTCAGTACAAGTATTGGTATGATGAACCAGATGGGGGACAAGATGTGATAGAAAACTAACCATCTTCTCGGTTTTCAATGGTGTCGGTCCCCTGATCTGGCTCATGTGGCCACAGAGCATTTGTGCTGGCAGGAGGGATGGGAGCAGTGTGGACAGGAAAATGAGGGGACACGGACAGCTTCTTTCAGTGGCTTGTTTTTCAACAGCACCCCTGATGCTTACATCAGCTAAGCAACAGAGCATCCAGAAGGGAGCTGCCAGGCAAGGGGATTGCGTGGAGCTTTTTCTTTAATCAAACAATGAGAAAAGGGAGGAAGAAAATGTCATATTTTTTAATGACATTAATTAGTATGAAGTTTTGGACCAAACCCCATGTTTACCTCTGAAAGTTTTTTGATTCTATACAGAGCATGGTTTTCACATCACAGTGTCTCTCATAAATGCCCAGTTTTAAGTATTCAACTAGGCTGTATTTGACAGCTGCATTAGTCAAATCTTTCAATGTATCCCTGAAAAGTAATATAACTAGTAACAGATACAGTGAAACACAGGAGTAACGAATTCTAAGCAGTTTACTTACATGAGGTTGATACAGTGTATTTATATTTAATTAGACCTTAGATGTTTGAGGAAATTATTTTTCTGCTCTTCCATTAAAAAGGAAAATAATTTTAATTGGTTTTCTTGCATTGTGATCACAAGTGCTATGATTTTATGCTGTTCATAAATACTTATTTGAGTGTACATGCCTATCTTTATATGACTGCATCCATAAAAGCTTACTAATATACCTGTGAATGTGTATATATATGCTGGCTGTGTGTGCTCTCTTTTGATATGCTCCCAAGGATAATGCAAATGAGAAAACAACGACTGGAAACATCAAGACAACACTATTGTTAGGTATTTATGGAAAGAAAAAATATTTAAAAATAAAATTTTCCTGCTATTTGTCAGAGAAGGATGAAATGCGGAATATGGCAACATTGACTGTCGCAGAAGCACCCTTGTGCCATTTGCTGGGTAGAAAAGTGCCTTCATTCCTGGTTTTGTTAAAGCCAGCCAATGTGACTTCGGGGGAAAAAGATCTTGGTATGCTGCTTATCTGTGACTGCTGGACCATGTATACCAAAGTATGTTTCATTGTATTTGGCCAGTGTATATAACTAAAGACAAGTAATTCGCACTGCGCATAGCTGTTTGGGATATGTGATTGCTTAAAATTATTAGCATTTTAACAGTAAAATGATGTTTTGACACTAACACTCTGCTTAAGATGTGCAGAAAAATTTCGCACCTCTTTTGGTGTTGTAGTGCATCAGTCTGACTGCAATGCAAACAAGGCCTACAGTCAGAAAAGATTTATTTATAAAATGCGTAGGTTTAGGAGCTACAGAACAAATGAAACAAAGTGAAACCAGTGAACCCTTACATGTTCCCACATATATTGTAACTGTCTGAGACTAAATCACAAAGCTGATTTCTTTTAGCTACTTTAGAAAAGAAGTTTAACTTCATTAATTCACCATACAAGCACCGCATGAACATTGTGTGGCTGTTTTTGAATGCACTATATCTACCTATCTTCAGTCTGGAGCAACATGTTTCCTTTCCCTTGAGATCCTTGCCCTTGACCCCTCTCCTGAAGAAGGCGTTTAAACTGAGATCAAGCCTTTTCTGACATGCCCTCCCCTCCAAATGACTGTCCCACCCTATTCTGTAATGGTTGACAGCCTGAAGGTGTAAAGTATATTCCCAAATCCCTGCTCAGCCTAATCTGAAACAGGGATTTAAGAGCAGGTTTCTTGTATCCTACCTGCTAACCAAGAGGCTCTGGGGCAATCCACAGTGAATCTCTGAAACTGAGGGGTTACTCTTTACATAAATAATTTGGAAGTCCTGAAAAGTGCAGATTACAGCAATCAACTGGAATGTGGCTGCCTAAGTGATAAACTGTCTAAGGCTACAGTCACAGTAGATCCTTAGACTCGGAAATGGACTTACACCCTTGTCACTAGAACAAATGGTTATACATATACTGGTCCTTATGTGTTGGGGTAGGGTTTTCTGCAAGGCATCATAAATTAACATAGCTGAGAGAGGGGCAAAAAGCAGGATGGAACAGTCTTCTGAAATGGGTTTATGAATTCTTTTGCTTATGTCATAATTATACTATCACAACAAAATAGAAATGTACAGATGTTTGAACTTTCCAGTTCCCTATCTCCACCATGTGGATAGAGATTATTGATTATCTTTCCATTGGTGTTTTCAACTAACATTCTTGTATTGGATGTGGAGTGTTTATAAGATTTCTTCATCTGAGTATGACAAATAGACAGTAACACACAGGCTGTGGGGCAGTAACGACGAGTTTGGTGTGGCAATATTGTAAGAAGTGGACTGTGTATGCCCTAAACATTAATGAACTAAATAAATGCATTCACCCTGTGGGGACATCTATTTCGGATTAATACGGCATTACTTAGTTCATCCTTTAGAATACCCTGTGCATAAAGACCTTATCCCAATGGATGCCAAATTAGTTAAACCGCTGCTTCTAGTGTACAAAATAGGCCCATGAGACAGCCTGTTTTGGTTTTACTATCTAGCTCAATCATACCCACCTCACCTGGCTTCATATGCCAACACAATTCCTTAAGAAAAAATCTATGACTAACTGGATCCATCATTAGGATTTAATAATATAAACCAAAAAATGTGCATCGTGGAATGTGTTAACTTAGTTATTCATCATTGTCTCCGTATTCATCTGGTGGATAAACTGGAGACGTGTTGTCAGTGGTTAGTAAGCATACAATTCAGTAATCCTCAATCATGCTAAAACAGCAATCCAGGAGTGCTAGGTGGCTTTGTACACTGCTTATCAGCAGTGCTCTGCCCTTTGAATCAGTGATTCCTAAAAGAAATCAGTATCCTTGGTATCAGTATACCAAGGAGATGCGCAACTCCTCCTGCCCAGGGGTATCATGCCAAGCTTGCTGAGGGAGGAAGGAAGAACGACTCCCCAGCCACCCCCATGGCCATCTGTCTTCAGCACAAGCCAGAGAACCCAGAGGTGTCTTTGCCTGTGCTAGTCAGACCTGGTTCCTGTGCTTCAAACACGTTCCCTTGCTTTACTCTTTCAAAGTGCTGATGAGCTGCGAGCATCCTACTAACTATTCATATGGTGTAGCAAGCTCTAGTTTTCTCAGTCATGCAGTGACCACCTGAAAAGGGACCTCTGGAGAGGTTCTTACTGGCTGCACAAAACTGATTGCACGTACTCGCCTGTCTTTACCAATGAGGGCAGTTTGTTCAGTTTCAGGGTTTCCTTGTACATCTTCCCAATAACTCTCACTCCTCTACCTGGCTGATTCACCTAACTTGTCAAGTGCTAGGAGAATCCAAGAACTTTGTTGAGATTCTTATTTCTTTGCTGCCTGATAAACATTTCTGGATTTAGCTAGTAGCTCTTTTTGAGGTCAGGCTATCTCAGATATGTGAACATGCCTGATGATGGTACATTTCAGAGACACTAGTGGAGGCCCTTCTCAGTGAGAGGTCAAACCTGGACATTGGGCATGGTTGAGTCAGACACTGACAAAATCTTGCGTTGATACAAGACTTGTTTTAAAGAGAAGTGCAATTGTTTGTTGCAGTCCCTGTGAATCTGGGACAAATCTTCCTACATACTTTTTCCACTTTAAAATGTATTTATTCCAACTGTACTGGTGTGTTGTTTCACTGTTTAAACATGACTGAAACATCTTACTTTGAGGGCAGGGTGTAATACAGAATAAGAATAATTAAAGCATGTGAATGAAATTCAAATGATGTATTTCAGAACACTTCCTGTGTATCAAAGGTGTAAGTGTTGTGTAGATCACTTACTTGCTGGGAAAAGCATGTAAATGCCGTGTATCTGTGTGGTTCCAGATAGGAGCCCAAATTTATGTCATAGTTGAGCTATGCAGACTCGCTTAAGAATATACATCACTTTCTAGATGTTACCTAGGCTAAAAAGGTTTCTGTGTCCATCCCTTAGGAACAAAAGAGAGCAGCTTTGTCAAACATTAGCACCTTTGAGGATCTGCCAACTGAACCACTTACAAATTGCCACGAAGTCTTTTTCATCAGAACAGATTTGGTAAGCTGTTATTTTCAGTTAACCATTTTTTGCAAGGTCACTCTGACTGACTGCTGGTCCAGTTCTCTGAACTGGTGTATGATTTTAAATCAAGAATGGAGCAGGCAAATAATAGAACCTTGCACCCATCCTTCTCGGTAATTAATAGGTTAGCCTTGTTATTACACGTATTCTACATCTTATTAGTCTTATTCACCAAGGAAGGTTGAATGGGCTTTGAATAGGAGCAAAAGTAACCTTGCAAGAAGCAGAGCCAGTATAATTCCAACAAAATGATTTGAGGGAAAAGAGATGGGTATATTTCCTATGGTTTTTTTGGAGGTGGAATAGTTGCTGCTCACAGTTTGGGTTTCTGGCGTAACTGTACAAATCAATGCTCCATTAAGACAGAAATCTTCATTGTTATAATGCATGTTAACAATGATCAATCTGTGCCTTGATGAATCTAAGGATATGGTTCCACTGTCTTTTTTCACCCAATTGGCCAGGGAATTGGTTAAAGGCACTGATCCCTCCGAAACACACCATACCAAAAAAATCATGTTTTCAGCTTAGCCTGCACTGCTGATTGCACGACCACATAGACAGCTGCAAAGAAGAGGGCTAGATTACGACTGCTGTGATTTAGGCTACTGCGGAATTGCACTGCAGGGCTTAAGTGTCAGAGGTCTCTGCACTGCTTAGTGACAGGAGCTGGAGTTCTTTGCTAAGCCAGCAAACAGTGACATGATCGACACTACTGATGGTTCTGATGAGAACTTTGTACTTCTGGGAGAAAGAAAAGTTCTTTCTGATGAGAGAGTTAAGGTTCTGATGAGAAATTTGTACTTCTGGGAGAAAGAAAAGTCACTGTGATATCGCTTAGAAGAAGTTACACTTTTTTCTTTAGTTTTCTGAAGCAGTCTCCGTGTTGTACTGAAGATCTTCAGTCTGATTTCTTTCTTTGTGGTATATGAGATTTCATTTTTGTGATTCATGAATTTTTAACCTTTACTTGACTTTTTTTTCCTGTTCTCAATATCCAGTAACTTTATATTTTTAATTTGACACAGTTTTCTTAAAATTGAATATTAAAAGGTTTGATTTTACAGGGGCTTAATTTCTAGAAGTTGTGTTCTTAAAAAAAAATATATATAGGCATTTTCTTCTACAGCTAAATGTATTATTTCACAGCTTGTGCACTGTTGCCACTGATAGCAACGACAGTCTCATCTGCATGACTACTAAATCACCTTAAAACACAGTCAAATTAACTTCCTTTTCTTCCTTTCAAATTACCAAATAACTTGTACAGCTGTAACAGAGAGTAGAACTTAGTACTTGGGTTGAATTCTGTTGTTGAAGTGAGACAGCTCATTTTTCAAGTAGCATTGTAGATAGTACAGATGAAAATATTTTTAAACTTCATCTACTAAAAACTTGGATACTAGAAATGCCATATTTAATCAGAAACACATGTATTAAGGAAAGAGTTGATTTTATTTTTCTATAATACTCTTCAGAGTTAATTCCTCCAGAACAGGAATTTGTCTGCTTGATAAGCTTAATAGATGGGCATGTTCAGAACTCTTGATACTCTCCTTAACTCTGATCAAGGTTTAGAAGGGCTGTCTGGCTTGTTCGGCTTTATCTACAGCTAAGTAATCGTTGTGCATGTTTTCTTCCTAGATCTTCTTATATAGCCTTACTCTTTAGGTGATACATGTTTTCTCTTGCATCTGCTGTACAGCTGTGTATCTCCTGTTCTTGCAGCTGCATGTGTCTTACTCTGCTAGCATAGAAATAAGAATCAAAAGGTCCACTTTAAGATTTGCTCCTACATTGGTATTCAAATTTTCTTTCCCTTCCCTCACATTTCTTCTTTTAGCCATCTCTATGAGCTTTCAGTGCAATGCTTCATGATAGCATGTGCCTGACAAATGTCAGCAATAAGTTGGTGGCATTTGCTTCGGAGAGTGGTAAGGATGACAGAATTACTCTCTTGGAATCGTTCTCTATACGTTATTGAAAAGGTTTGTGGACAACTGATGTTCTTTTCATGATAGCTCAGCACTGGATCCAAGATGACAAATTCTGCCTTCTATAAAGTTGCTTGAATATAATTTTAATTATTTTTAAAATAGATTTATAGTAAGTGGAAAGAAAATAAAAAGTCTCTGTGATGCATACAAAGATAAAATCAAATTAGGAGAGCATTAAAAAATTCACACAGGGTACTTTGCTTTTATCTTTGGTATGCACCAATTCCTGCTCATCATGCTTGCAACGTTGAGACCTGGCCCTGTACAAAATGCACCACACAGCTGTGATGTATAGATGTGCATGCATGACATTCCTCACTCTTATACTAAAATGTACTAAAATTGACCCTAATTCCAACCTCAGTGACATCCACGTAGAAGCCTGTTAAAGGCTGTTGTGTTTGAATCTGTGATGCCATAGACTATCTCACAAGTCAAGATGTAAATATAATAACTCACTTTTCCTGTCTAAAATGTTTCAACACACAGGTTTATTCATATAGTGTCACTTCAAATAACTCGTTATATCTCCTCATAAAACAAGCTGCATGGTAAATTACTGCACTGGTGGTATGGATCTGCCAGAACTGGCATGCTGGTTAGGAACCTCATCTCTTGCTATTGTGTAGCTGCTTACTTCAGCAGAAATCTGTACCATAGGTAGGTCTTCAGCTCTTTCTGATTAAAACCAAGATTTTCATCCTTTGGTCTTGAAGGATTTTGCAGTTGAAGCACATGTTGTCCTCACTCATCCTAGGGAAATTTAATTTTCATTAATTTCATTACTTAATTTTGTTAACCAGGACTGGTTAAGTCCTATTGACAGACATTCAGCCTGGGTGTTTGAAAAAATGGGTCACAGTGATTGACTCTGTTTATTAACAAACAGGGATCGCTCACACTTGGAACTGTTCTGAATGTGACTTGAAGTTATGCTATAAATCGGTAAAATACTGTCTGTCTTTAAAATGTTTGTTTGTTGTTCTGACTTTTAGGAGTTGATTGAAGAATATAAGTATTAATTTGTTTTACCACGCTGAGCACAGGGAACCCTTCACTGGATAGTCTTGTGGTGCTACTGTAAGAAATAGAATCATTAATAGACAAATATCAGCATCCATGCTTAGTCTTTCTCATAGCCTCCACAATACTGCTAGAAGACTGGTACGCTCTTTTCCTAGCTCCTTTATCTACAGTATATGCAAGTAAGTGAAATCACTTTTGAGAAGTATTTCAAAGTATTTTTGTGTAGTGACCCTTAATACATACAATCTGTTTTTTTAAAACAGTCTCTAAACTGTCATAAATTCCTTCCACCCCTAAAGTATACAGCCTGCATTTTCATGTGCAAATGGACAGTTTTCTGTAGAGTTAGCTGCACAGGGCTAAATGTACATGGTGTTGTGCCAGGTTGTAGTTCGCTTGACACTCTGAAACGGTATCTGTCTGTCTGCTTTAGGGCTGTTCTAGGATACTAGGCTTCTTATTGGATGAAGCAGTGACCATTCGACCGTTTTAATGTATCTCTCTACTTTTACACCGCTTGGTTGAGAAGGCAAGTATCTTTCTGCTTTGCATTCGGATTTATCTTTCAAGATTTTGGAGCCTTTTTTTTTTTGCCCTACACTTTGCAAGGAAGTAAGAAGTGTGACAGGAAGGTGTGATTTTTAATTTACACCAAAGTTCTCAACAAATAATGACTTTTCACACCCTGTTATTGCTGCTTAGCCTGGGGGAGGAGTTGTATGGCTACTGTTGTCATCTCAAATTAAATCCACTCATGTAATTCAGAAAGACATTCCTCTTAAACTTAACCCTTTTAAGTTGCTGAAGTCTACTGGCACAAGAGCATAATCTGAAGTGTTTCTATTTGGAGGTCTGTACTGTTAAAGGATGGAAACAGAACCGTTTTTATTCAAAGATGGTGCGCAGGGTTTTTTTTGTGCAGTGGAACAGATCCTGATGAGGTTTGTGCGGGTGAATCCTTGTGTTATCCTGGAGCTTGCTGCAGGCTCAGGGTATGTGCATAGATGTCTTTTAAGCAAGCAAATCTTGGCCAATGATGCCAGACACTCGCGTTCTCATCTGAAAAGCTTTCTTGAATAATTTCCTCTTAATGTCTGCTGTGGATTGCAAGCATGGCCATGGACCACTTGGTGCGCCTTTATGTAGCAGAGCTAAAACACATTAACATGAAAATCACCCTCGGAGAGAGTTTTCTGCTGTCAAAGAGTTGGCAGAGTAGGACAGGCTTTGTCTTCATAAGTAACCTCCTCTCGGTGGGGTTGCTGTTGATCTTGCTGTGCGATATATCCCCCTCGCGATTCAGGCCAGCCCTTTGGGGAGGGGGCACACAGTAAGCGCGGGCTGATCCACCCGGGGATCGCCTCCCTCCTTCCCGGGGCGCCCACCGCATCTTCCCAGGGAGGGTTGGAGCATGGAGGGTGGGACTGGCAAAAAACAGGGCGAGTTAGTCACCCCCCTCCGTTGTCCAGGAGCTTTAAGGCCCCTAATTGTTGGTAACTGAGGGTTAAGTATTTGCTTGAGTACCTGCTTGGTGGTGCAGAGAGGGTTAAGGTGCTTGATTTACTATAAACATATGTGACAGACTCCTATCTGATGGTGGTGTGGTTTTTTTCTTTCTGTAAAATGTCAGCCATTTCCTGATGAGCGAGGTGGTGGTGAATTTCACACCTTTTTTCTTCTCTGTGTGGAAACCTGGGTGTTAATGGCACTGGAGCAGGTCGTGTTTTATAAGGAATGAGGCTGTCTCAGAGCAGAGTGAAAGCAGGAAAGGGAGAGGAGGTGAAGAAAGGGATCCAAGGAAACTGCCACTTGCAACAGGCATGAGCTGGATTATTTCGCACTATTTTTATTTGGAGCATGCAAATGTAACGTTATTTGCTGAGTCCGTTTTTTTCCTATGAAATGTTGGATTTTGGTATGAAAATAATCCTCTCTTTTAATTTCACAGCAAAAATTTAGCTTTGCAACACTTGAAGATGGAAAATTGGTCAGTTGATCAAGTCTGCAACTGGTTGAGACAGAGAAATTTAGAAGAACTAGTTCCTAAGTTTCGTGGTAAGAATTTTTGTTGTTTATGTGGCGTTTGTTCAGTATTTCTTTCTGTTCTTTTCATTGGCACTGACTACCTTTTTTGGGGCATGTGTATATATATGCTAACTTCAGACTTTTATAGAAATTTATTAGGGTGAGAACTGACATAGATCTGATAAATCAAAATAGTGGGTAGATTTATACTGAAGTCTCTGTGAAATGCTGGGGGGTGAGATTAAGCCTGTATATAGATACACCTTCTTGAATCAGAACTGGCAGTTTAACAGGCTTGACAGGGCCTATTTTATATTGTATAGATCTTTTGAAATAACGCAACTGTACTGTGTAAACGTTTTACATCTGAGTATATAAACACTCCACAAAAGAGCATCTCGGAAACCATTATATGAACAGGCTATTTGTTGTGTGCACTCTTAAAAGGCTTGCTTTCCTTCATTAACAGTCTGCTGTGGTCTAAGCAGGGCCTGATTTAAAGTGTTAGAAGAGTCATCTCACTGCTTCTGTGTGTTTCAGACTTGGCTTTTTGTCAGGGGAAGGTATCGGGCCAGTGACTAGAGCTCCTGGGACTGCTTGCAAAAGGACAGTAGCTAAAATATCATCTTTTTAGCAGTTGAAGAAGACAGGCAGCAGCAGAAAGCAACCTTGTCTTTGATCTGTCCTCTATCATAATGTTTTTAGGCATACAGAATGTTACTGTAATTATGAAGTTATTTTACAGTAATTCTTTAATCCCTTTCAATCTGCAGAAGAAGAAGTAAGTGGAGCAGCTCTTCTGGCTCTTAATGATCGTATGGTGCAACAGCTGGTGAAGAAGATTGGGCACCAGGCAGTGCTGATGGACCTGATCAATAAATACCAGCAACAAAACAGTGGGCTGGAATCCCTTACACACTGTTATGAAACAGCTTCTCCAAAATTTCCAGAAGTAGTCAGTGGGTGAGTGAGTACACGGCACAGAAAATGCCAGTCTGGGTATAGTTGTATTCTTTTCATAGTTCTGTAAAACTGGCGTTCACTAGCTCTACAGCTGTAAGTTGTAACTGCTTTTTATACTTTTAATATCTCTAACAGCATGTCAAACACAAATTAAGGTTATTACCCTGTGGTTTTAAACAGGGCATCGACATTCCTGAACACCACCATTAATTAATTTAAACTGCTTTTCATTTCCAGTTCTAGGACCTAGTTTTCATTTGGATCATCAAACTTTCGGCATAGCTAAAATTTTCTGTATTTCCGATATTAAGCTTTTGAAGCACTGAGTTTTAAATGTTTGCAAGCCGTAGAGTAAAATCATGATTTGGCCAGAGACAGTGTTTGTGTCACAGGTGTATTTAATTTCAATATCTCAAAGGAAGCTCTGAATTTGATCTAGGTGTAAACATTTAATAATCCCACTGTGGAACTAGATAGATTTTTAGAAAACAAATTCCACAGAGATTGTCTTCACTGATCATGTTCTGGCTCCTTGTTGAGTGGAGTTTCTTTTTTTGTTCGGGGTTTCTTTTGTAGGGGTGGAGGTTGGTTGGTTGTGGCTTGGTTTTTGGTTAGGTTTTTTTTTTTTGGTTGGGAGTTTTGGTGTCAGTTGTTTGGGGGGTTTTGGGTGGGTTGATTTGTTTTGTTCCCCCTATCTGTCCTCTCCATTCTGATCTATTGTAAGTCTTGCAGGATTATTTTTGCTGGATGTCTTGGCTGAGGAGAGACATCCTGAGCTCTCAGAGTGGTCTCTTCTAAGTCCAAGAATCCTGACAGTAGAGAACGTCTTGTGACAGATGCAAAATGCTCTTTTTCGAAGGAAAGGACTCTAGCACTAAGCCTGCATTGGTACACAGTAGTAGCCCAGTAGGAGCAGATCTGTGGCATTTGTCTTCATGCAAAAGGAGCCCAGGTTGTGCACTCTGAGGTGACTCCACAGTGCAAACCAAAGTGTGGTAAATGTGCTGGTCGCATTATTTCCAACAAAATTGCACTCATGAGCAGGACTATACTGCTCACATAGATACATCCTCTTGCCCTTGTGGAAGTATTTATGAAACCTCTTGGGTAAATGGTCCTGCATCGTTGGAGGGAAGAGAGTGTTCAGGAAGAAGACAGTGCCACGGCATGTATGATTTATCATAGGCCTGAAGTGTGCAATCGCAGCCAGTCTCTGTTCTCTGCACGAGGGTCCTGCCTCACTTGATTTACAGGAAGCTCCCTCTTTGGAGGTAGAGCAAGTGTCTACTGTGAAGACAACTACTGTATGTGGGCTCTGTACTTCATCCAAAGTGTGGTAGATACATAGTGATTTCAGCAGGGAATTTCAGAAGAGGAAAACTTGTTCTTATGTTTAGGGCAGTTTGAATGCTGCTTTGGAAATTCAGGGTTTCATTCTTGACTTTAGTAGGGATGTTTGGCTAGACTGCTTCTCAGGTGTGACTGTTCCCTGTGTACTTTTCAAGTCCTGCAAGTCAGGCCTTACTGTCTCACAAAGAGCATGCAGTTGCAGTAGTGTGAGGGCACAGCTTTTCTGTGAAGTTCTGCAGACCCCCCCCCCCAGAAAAAAAAAAAATGCTGGAAATATTAAATACTAGTGGATATAATTTACCTTAAAATCTTTCCTTACCTAGTCTTCTTGCTTGGAAAATAAGATGCTGGTATTCCTCTATTTACAGGGAAGTTAGGTAAATATCCTGCTGATTCTGAAACATTTTGTGTGTCAGAGTCAAGGACCACAGAATAAAACTTAAACTCATTTAAGAAATGCCATCAGTCATATATTTTAGGATGACTACAAAATCAAGACATTCTATGCAGTTTGGCGCATAGAATGATGAAAAGCTCCTGCAGTAAAAATAGTATTTCATTATAAAACTAAAATCTCCGTGCTCATATGCAGGTAGCTGTAACTTACTTCTTGACTCTGGACTGCTTGTCTTAGTGATGTAGTTTGAAATTATTTTTTCTGTTCAGTACATCTTGAACAAAGTCCCCTAAGAATATTTTCTTTTGACCTAATTTGGGGACTCAAGACTAGAATAAAGTGTATGAGACACTTTTGAAGTAATGTAATAAAATTATGTTCTTTGTAAGCTGCTTTGACACAGAGGAACAAAGTATGTGACAAAAACAAAAATTCATAGATCCACATCATATGTGAAGTGAACTCATGTTTTCTCTGTTGCTCAGTGATGTTATGCTGAATTACAGTCTTGGTCGCATGAGCAAACTCACCGCACTGAGGTTCACTGTTAGCAGCATCTGTAGCTGAGGGTGTGGTCCCACAGCGGCAGGGGACAACTGTGAAAACTGAGTTTGCGTGTTCCTAGCCCTTCTCCTGTAGTGCTTGATCCCAGGTGAAAACCGACCACCTTTTCTCTTTTGCAGAATTATTTCTCAGTCAGGGCAGTTCCTAGAACTAGCTCACCCTGTGAGCACCAGGTGGAGAAGGCATTGCTCAGCCACAGGGCAGGGGAGAAAGCAGCACCATAGCCACCTCCTTCTGGGTCAGCTGAAACAGCTGTGGAGCCTCCAAGAGCTGTCAGCAGTATTTCCCTGTTGTATTTATCACATGAATGCTATCCCCAGTGCTTATTGGGGCACTCCTGGCTGGCTACCTCTTTATCCTGCTGTCCTTAGCGCATCTTCTAACTGTGTGTGAATTGTGCTCTGCTCACCCCTCTGCTGGGAACAGAACACAAGTCATTGGTTGGACATGGAGTTTTGAGTAAGGTAGGTGAACACTTTCTGTGTGGAAATAATGGACTTGTGAAAGGACACCAAATGTGACTTACATCTTCAGCAGTTTGGATTCGGACACAAAAATAGCATCTTGTGTTTCTTACTGGTAAGGTGGAAACCTTATGGGTCATGCAGTAGAAACTGTGTTTATGTGTATATAAGAGCTCACACAGATGTTACCAGGTAAACATCAAGATGCTTTCCAATTCCTGGATTGATGTTTCTAAGAGCCACGTAGAGAACATACTGGATTTTTCTGGTTTTAACTGGATAGCTGAAAAAAGATGTATTGATTCATGAAAAGGGGAATCTCCTCTTATGAACTTGGCAAATGTTAATGTCACTTCCAATAATAGCCTTTCATATGTGAGTGCATCTGAGGCTGGAAGAGTTTATAAAGCAACTTTGGAGTTCAGAGGTTCTGAGAAGATGAGGTACAGAAAGGAAGCTATCCCTACTGTGCTGCCCACCCCCCCCTCCCCCCCCCCCCCACCTCCCACTGAAAAAAAAAGGTTGGTGACTGCCATGAAGTCTGACAGCACAACAGTAGCTCCTATCTTAGCTCTGCCTTTCCCTCAGTGCAGGGTAAAACTGTTGATGTTGGCTTATACCAACCAAAGGAGAACAAATAACAGGAAAATGAGGATGGAGAGAGCTGGATGCAAAGGTTAAACGGAAAACAGTGGTTTGGACTAGCACATAGACAGCAAACTCTGGAGCCTTTGGTGCTAGTGACAGGCTAGAGTTGGAGCAAATAACCTGGAACAGTGGGGTGTGAGACCAGGTGGCATTTGGGGATCTTCTAGAGTGGTTGGAGTAATGCAAAACTGACTTGAAGGTTCAAGATGGATTTAGCCTCCAGATAAAAAAACAAGTATTCAAGGTTCTAGTTGAATAGAAACAGCCTTACAATATTGTGTAAATTGCTCTTTCACCCCACCCCTTGCATATTGTAATGGCTGGTTATTCCCAGAGATTAGGAAATCCCAGGCTATGAAGATGGCAGTTACAGTGCAACCCTGAGAAGAATTATTTTCTTGGGTTTTGTGACTGTGTGGTAATTAGAATATCACTAGGCAGTATTGCTTACAGTTTTCCTTTAACTTCTCAGAGTTTGATAATTGAACTGAGAATGGTTAAAAGATGTCAGCATCAGTAAAATCATGACTATTCAATATGTTAATTTTTCTCCTTTCATATTTCTGCCACTGGTGCTTTAGAACCCTAAGACACCGCTTTTCTTTTTTTCTTTCTCTCTCTTTTTTTTTTTTTTTTTCTTCTTTCAGGGCTACTGACAGACAAATGTTAAATTTGCCTGGTCCTGTGGAGCAGAAAAAATACCTGTACTCAAATGAAAATGAAGAAGGACTAATTGATCACAGAGTGCTAAAACAAAAGTGAGTGTATAATGCGTTTACTAAATTTTCCTTACCTTTTGAAGATGACATAACCATTTCTTTTTGCTTCGTTAAGACTAAACAGATACTTTCTAAAAAGTGATCCTAATTATTGGAGGCCAGGCTCAGGTATATCCAAGTATATTTAGAAAACAGCAGGAGCAGAAATTTATTGAGATTTGATGGAATGAAATAGTTTAATGGTGTTTTTTCTGCCCTCCATCCTCAGTCCTTGCTCACTATCTCATATGTTACCTCATGCAGAGGGCAAGACACAGGTTTGTCTTGTCTAGTTTTTAAAAATCCCTTTTTGCAGATGCGTTTTCAATAGCAATCTGGTAAATTAATCATTACAGGATGGAATATGGCTATGAAAATCGTGTGCTTGAGGCACCTTAAATACAGCACTTCAGAAGGCAGGCATGCTGATCCCATTCGCATGCTCATTTTTTCCTTTGCTGTCAAAATGAGTCTCCCTAAAAACTGGAGGCAAGATGGATGGGGTTTTTTCTTTTTCTTTTTTTTTTTTCTTTTTTTTTTTTCCCCTATATATGCTTTCCTACTTTGAGATGGGCAGTTAGTGTTGGAAGGGAGTCCTGTTCCTCTTTCAAGGCAATTGTTTTCTTGTTTGCAAAGCTTTGTCTGCTTGTTAGCCCCCTTTATTCCCACCTGCTATAATTTCTCCCCACCATGTTACTGTTCTCTGCTCTGGATGTGCTTCACCATTCTGCGATAAGAGAAGGTCTTCTTGCAATGTGTATTTTGTCACTTTAAAAAAGTAACAAGGAGTTAGGGATAGGCTGTCTGGGAACAGAGGAGAGGGCTTAGTGAATCACATAGTTAATGCTTTTAAAATAAAATCCCATTAGGAGCTTCAAAAGAACAAAACAAAACAAAAAACCAAACCCAAAGACTCTGTCAGCATTGTTACCAATGAAACCAACCCAAATCACTTAAACCCTCTGAATAAACCATTAAAATGATCTTGCAATAGTGGGTTTTAGCCTGTACTTCTAAAGGATGCTTATTTTTAATTAATGATGAGTAATTTGCCTTGGGCTGTATAAAGAGTTTTACATGTGCTGTGTGAATCAGCATAACCCAGAATAGGCTGGCTTTAGGATATGTTCCCAGCAACTCCTGTCAGTAGTAGCTTTTGAAGGCCCGTAATGGCCTGTTAAGGGAAAGGGACTGCAAAAGAATAGTGCCAATTCACCGTGGGGCAAAGGAGCAGAAGAGTAGTGTAGTTTGCTGCTCCTCCTTGGTGAACTTGTAGATGCCCTAAAAGTCAGTGGAGCTGTGATGATTTGTAGTCTTGAAGACCAGAGTAAATTTTATGAGGGCTTATCTTTAAAGGTCAGTTGAGAAGCTGGCAAATGTCTTTCTCAGAAACAGCTATTTTAACAGACTAAGACTAATAATGCAACTAATAGCTCTTGCATCCAAAAGCTGTAGCACTAGGTTCGTCCCAAGCTAAATGCTATTTCTGGAGGTAAATGCCATTGTTTAGATATGTCTATGGCGTGATCCACAGAGATAAATATGGTATTATAGAGGTTAGGTTTGAATCGATATTTTTTTTTCTTCTTCCTGCCTTCCTCTCCCTATAGTACTCACTTATTGCATTTTCAACCATGATAGAGAATTTTAATATTTTATATGCTTGAGGGGATTATGACAGCTATAAGCAGGTTGTGAAGGGTTGAACAAGATATTTGTTTCAGAAATTTGATTATGGGAACAGAAAAAGTTGCTTTGACTATAATATGATAGATTCTTAGCCTACAGTGTAAAAGTAACTTCCCTGTCTATTCTGCTAATATACTTGCTCTCTCAGCTGGCTAGGTGGGTTGGCTGGTTTGTTTTTCACTCAAGTTCCAGTCTATGCATTTATGTGCCGTGGTGAAAAGTGTGTTTTTTCACCTCAGATTAGTGGTGGTCATTTCTCATATTTTGGCATAATGTTAATCAATATTTGTTTGATCAAAGGGAAGCTGTAGTTATGTAAGGAGGTGGTTCTGCAAATAAAACACTCTAGGCTGTCTTATTCTGAGTAAAAAGGAGGTTTCTCTTTTCTCATCAGCCAGGCTAGATTTTGGAAAAGCAGGTAAGAGCAATTGACAGCTTCCACTTTTCCTTGACGGATCTTTCCATCTCACCCACAGATTTGGCAGCAGAGCAGTTCATATAAGCACTTCTATAGTCAGTTCTGCCAGGGGTTAATTTAATTCAGTGAGGTTGGTGTACATGTACAGTTCAAATGATCAATATTTGGCCAGGGTTAGGCTTGTAGCCTCTGTCTTCTCATTTATTTCATCCAATCTGAAAAAGAAGAACTTAAAACTTTGTGGGTTTGTTTTGTTTTGGGTTGTTTTTGTGTGTCTGTGGGTGGGTTAGGGTTTTTTTCCTGTTGTTTTTTCCCCCAAAGACACATGCAACTATACAGCTTCAATAACTGTCATGGTTCTGCTCGAAGTGAATTTGTGAGTGCTTTTATAGATTATTAGTGCTGGTGAATTTGCTCGAAATTTCTCTGTATGTTTCCTTGTAGATAGTCCTGACAACTGTGTTAAATACATTCTTCTTTATTACTAAATATTACAAAAATATAAAAGACAACTGTTTAAACACAAAAATAAACAGTAAGTGGATGCAGCAATAGTATAATTTTATTTTTCTCGTATAGAAATTGTGCATATATATAACCAGATGGGGTTTGTGGGAATAAGTTTTTGACAGCACCTACAGAAGTAAAAGCAGCCAGTCTTTTTGTTAGTCTCCCAAAAAGATTAATCTTACAGCAATGCTTTTCTGTGAAAACTGTAAGATAACTGCAGAGGACGATTCAATAAATATATTTCCCCTACACCTGCTTTTCTGTATCAGAGTACCAGCAGTTTGATGGCTCCTGGCAGCCTGGTGTTTATCTTGTTGCTAAGATAGAGGCTGTCATTACTTGTAAATACCTGATACTGCTGTGAAAAACCAACCTTTTATTGGTTGGTTTATACGTTCTGTCTGCCTTTCCTCAAGGTGTTTGTTTATCAAATGACATCTCTAATGTATCCTTTTTTCACTGTTTCCAATATGATGGTCCAGCTGTTTTCCTTCAAGAGTGACGTCCTGATACAAGTTTATTTGTACTTTTATTCTTTCTATAAAAACGTGTTCTGTAGCTCTTGAGTGTTGTGTAACAGATTTACTGTCTGAACGCCTTGAAGTAATTTGCTCAGAGCAGGGTTGTGTGCACAAGCAGGATAACAGATCTTCTGGCCAGCCTTGACAGCCTTAAACTTCTGTATTTGCTGTGAATTCGGAAGATGTGGTCAGTGCTCAAATAAACCTGGGCCTCCTAATTGTTCATATACCAGTAAAGTCATTGCCAGCATTGAGAGTATATTGGTGCTGGTGCCCATATAAGTTGGGACTGATAGCAGGGACAATGAATTGGAAAATTTATTTGAAAATAAACTTGGCTCCCATCTCCAAGATGGCCATGCTGGCCTGCATGGTTGCAAACAGCTGTTCGTTCATTTCCTCAGCGGAGCCGGCTTGCCTGCTGCAAGCCCTCTCAAGGTCGGGCACCCACCAGTGTGCCCTAGTGCAGTGTTTGAAGTAGTGACACCCCACTGATCGGAACTGGAGGCGAGCAGAGCACAATGCTGTACAACTCCTTAGCTAGGGTAGCCTCGCATCTGGTTTGGTCGGACTGCAGGCAGCTTGTATCCCTGTTACCCATTCATCAGTGTTGTTGGTCTGTGTTTACTGTGTTTTATCAGAAACACGCTTATGCTTGTGCTTTAAAAAGAAGAAAAGGCGGGGGGTGGGGAATGAGAGAGTAACTAGCCTGAAAAATTTTCACTTAGTCAACTATTTCAGACAATCTCGCTCCCTTTACATAAGAGAGGAAATACTACTTTTATATGTGTACATATGTACACTATGCAGCTATAGTCCTATGAAGAACATCTCAGCTAGACTGTGCATTTTTACATGTAACTGAAGAGTTTCTTAGTTTCTATGCACAAACCTTATTTTTTGATATCATCAGAATTGTTTCTAGTAGATGTGATGATCTTTTTTTCAGTTAGTTCATATGGGGATGAAAAGCATCGATTAAAAAGCATGTTAAGTCTTTGATGGTGGTCAACAGTAGGTGAAAAGAAGTACTGTCTGTCTGTTTTGTTCAGAAGTACTGACACCGATTGCTTCCTTTGGTTATACTTTTTCAACAACTAATGTTTGGGGATTCCAAAACCATAAATTGCATCTAGCCCATTAATTTTAACAGCGATTGATTGAATCTTTCTTCTATAAATTTATCTCAATACTTCTGAATCTATTGTTTCAATAGTACATACACCTGTTGAATGATGTATCATAACGGAAAAATAATTGCTTTTTTGTTTTAATAATTCCTGATAATTTCACTACAATTGTTATTCCATCTTCATAAAAACTGTTATATCTGTGGGGTTTTGATTATTTTTTATAGGGTTTGGGGGAGATTCTTCAAATTTAGGTTTTCAATTTATAAGGTTGCAAGAATTTCTGCCACTTTTTTTTAAGTCAGTATTTCGTGTCTCTGTCATTGCATCAGGAAGCTTAAGATTACCAATTTAAATTGAATAAAAACTAGAAGACTCTCAATATTATGTTCTCTGTGCTTGTTGCTTCAATGTTTTGGAAGTCAAGGCAACTGGACTTATGGTTTTGGAGCACTTGAGGTCAGCAGAGCTGAATTTACTGACATGGTGCTGTGAGACTCCCACAAAAGTTTGCAAGGAAAAAAAATAATTGTTAAATCTCCTTTCTCCCACACTAGAAATAAGCCAAGTCACACAAATAACTTGCAGGAGATACTAACTGCGTTGCCTTGTTAAGGTCTAGCAAAGTCATAAAAACAACAGGAACAAAAACCCTAAATATATAAAATCCCTTGGATACAGTATAACACATCTTACACGGGTGAATGCAAATAAACCCTGTTTCTTTAAAATGGCCTGATTTAGCTGGCAGTTCTGTCAGTCAGATTCCCCAAGGGGTGTTTTTGCTCCCCCTCGCCTGTAACCTACAGCTGCTGCCCTTGCATGAGATGGGAGTGCAGAGCCTTCACTTATGTGACGCAGCTCCTCAGAATGGAAACTGTCAAAAAAGTCTTGACTCCCTCTGGAAGAAGGTTGTGTCTGCATCTCACAAACTTTTTTAAAGCTGATTAATTTTGTCTATAGCTTCATGCTTATGCTGACCCCGGTGATTTCTATAGCAAGGGTACTGCAGGGAAAGCTGAAACAGGAGCTGCTCTGGGAAATGGGTAGCTATGGTGTCTGTCAGCTCCCACGTCCTAGCCCTGCTGAAGCTAACACTGCTGCGAGTAACTTCTTGTTCAGTCTAAAGGATACCTGCCCCTACATTTAGTGGGAACTGAAAAAGTAAAAGACATCATCAAGCACCAGGTAGACTGCAAATCCCAGGCTCTAGCGAATAACTAGGAAATTGTGCATTTGTGCTGGAAAGTAGCAAAAGTCAGTGAAGCACATGAAGAGAAAGGCATGAGAATCTTTCAGGCACAGATCTCTGAACTGTGAATAGAAAAGAGAGCCCTATTTTATCCTACTATTGAGAGGGGGAAAAGAGTTTCTTTTGATATTTAATAATCTGTCACCATTTCTTCCTTTTGATGGAAACAACCTTTACAATCTTAAATAGTGTCATACAGTTGAAAGCATATTATAAATGTGTTGGGGAAAAGGAACATTTTCTACAGCCATAGCCTTTTTCTTCCTTCCCATCTGCAAGGTCCAGGTTTTCTTTCCTCTTCTGTTTCTTCCTTGGCTTTGTAGACGTGGACTTTTTTCCCAGCCTACAAATATTCAGACAGGAGTCTCTTGCTGATGTTCAGTGTAGACACATGAAAGGCTAGACCTCCACCTGTGAAAAACAAGACTCTATTGAGGCACCACCCATGTGCTGAGCTCTGTCTGGATGAATGGAAACCCATTGATGCCAGCAAGGTTCTGCTCAGCCATGATGTCCTCTCAGTTACTGGGGCCTGACCTGGTACAAGATGTAGCAATGGGTGCCATAGACTCATGGACTTCAGGTAAAGTAGACAAAGTGGCACACAGCCTGTTTACGGATGTGCTTAGTTGGCCTTTAAGTCACTTTTTTCCCTAAATGAACTAAATAGATGCAGGAAACTGATCCTTCTTACCAGTATGATCAGAAGCTTAAAAATTATGAAATTATGTGATCTAGTATTTGAACCTATTTCTAGGTATCTGCTGCACTTTGCACATCTATCTTAATTGAGCTGTCTATATTGATGACAATTTTTACAGCTAATTCAGTCAGCTCTGTCTCCGTGTGATGTTGCACAAGACGCTGAGCTTGGAGACTGTGATGCTATGTTCTCTCACCACTCTTCACTCCTGTGCAGGCTAAAAGCTTCATTGAATGATCTGATGCAAGTGTGTAAAATCCTTGCCTTTTTGGCAGTAAAACAAGATATTCCCTGGGATTAGGGATTCCAGGGTTATATAATTCAAATAGATGGGGGGGTTGGGGGTAGGGTTTTTTTGTGTTTGTTTTTTTTTTTTTTTTGGGGGGGGGGGGAGGGGGTCGGGAGGTTCCCAGCTGAAGGAGACAAGCAGCTCCTCCCAAAATGATGTTATTTTATAGTTCTGTGTCTCAGTAAACATGCTGTGCATGAGCAGTGTATGGCTGTAATGGAGCCAAAGAAAGAAATAGCTGTGTGAAACAGTGCTGTGACTTAGTACAGTAAGCAAAGTGGTCATCTACAAAAACTGAGTGGTCAAAAGCTGTGTGATTAGTTGTGTCCTTGCTGAGGATATGCTTCTTAAGACACAGTTCTACATTGCAGCTAAACATAAACTTCTCAACCTGGTATTCTATGATAAACAAGACCAGCTTACTTCATCTGCACTGCTATTTGTTTCACCTTATGGGGAGCCATTTTGGGGATCTGAACAGTGAGAAGACTAAACCAAGAAGTGAAGAATTTCATCACCGTAGTTCCTTGAAGTAACTTGCTACAGGATCAGAGGCTTCCCAGTACCAGCATGAAAGGGGTAGAGATATGTGGCAGTGGGGGGAGAGGGGAACTGACACTTGGCAGCAGGTCGACATTGGACTGATGTAGCTGCAGCATCGAATGTCTTAAGAACTGAGAGAAGAGAAAAGATGTAGGAATTTGTACTTTAGGATCTTGATCTTATATCTGTGTCTCAGATTGGCTGGAAGAAGTGAGAGGGATGGTTAGAAACAGGCTATATTTGTTTGTACATAAATCTCTAACTGTAATGCTGTTCTCCACAATCAAGGAAGGCCTTGGCTATATGCATAAATCCCAGTGCACGTACAGTTTACCTGAACTGTTCTTTTAGTTAAACAAGTTTGCATGTGAGCCTTTCTGGGGATAAAGTTTAGTGTGGAGTTGTGTCCCTTTTCAAACAAACCTGTATTTAATTGTAAAATATTACTGCACGTATTTAACATGACTGCCTAATAGCAATGATTTCAGCAAAAGCTAGTAAAATATTTCATCTATTGCACTGTGGAGACTAAAGGAATTTTTGGATCTTGTTTGGATAGCAAAGGAAGTATTTTCTGTATTGGTAGGGCTGAAGAGAAATGGAATTTTGAGTATTTTTGTTGTACTGACGGAGGTGAAGGGACTGGTGGAGGGGAGTTACCGTCCCTTCATGGTTATTAGCTATCCCAACTCCAGGAAAATTTCATTTTCTTCAAGGAAATGAGTGCAGTTTAGTCTGCCTGAACTGAACCTGCTAAACCATTCACTTTCCAAAATTCAGTGTCACTGGTATGGGCAACAACAGGAATATCAATGCTGCTCAACTACGAATTACTGCACGTTTTAAACTTCTTTACATTCTTGAGCTAGTCTAAATGATAGCATGTTGAAAATAGTATGTGGTAACTTGCAGCCTGTCTGCTACATCACACTCCTCAGTAAAGTCGGTGAAAGTACAGGATTCAAACTTAGAGGCTCCTCATTGCTGCTACATTTAACATCTGCACTTCATTTGCATAGGAGGGATTTCCAAGTGATTTCACAATCTGGGTTGGATTTTATTTTCCCACTTGTGTATTAATTTATCACCAAAAAAGGACATGAATGTGTCTGCATGGGTATATTTGTCGCTTCTTACACGGCTTTTCCGTCTTTTGAGACTGAAAGTACTAATAGAAGTTCACAACAGTTTGCATCTACTGTTAAACATGTGTCACATAAAATCTGGTGAGCTTGGAGAGACAGCAGACCTGGCCACTTTGTACCCATTTTGCATGGGGAAACAGTGGTGCTGTGAGTATTGCTACTGCTGTTAACTTATCTACAAGGACGAGATGACAGTAACAATTTTTTTTTTTTTTCCAACACTGCATTGCAATTTGCAGTAGTATTGGTATTGGCAAAGTTACATCATGGCTGTAGGGCTTTTACTAGCCTTCAAGCTACCAACCTACATTAAAAAATGCCAAGATGGTGTGGCAGCATAACTAGGTCAACAAGGTTATAAGAGTTATAAGCTAACCTACTCAAGAAGGTATTGAGGCTACAACTAATGCTATAGGTGCCCAAAATAATCTTCCTCTCAGATATATAGTAAACTTTCAAAGTGGTATAAACTAAGCTATTGCAAATGCTCATCCATTGGTCTTGCAGTTGATATTGGTTACCATGGGATTTTTTTTTTTACATCCTTATCTGAAAGAGGCTGGATAGCAAAACCTCCCAATGAAGACCTTGCTAAAACTCTTCACTACTTCAAGAGTCTAGGCTACCATAGAGACTTTTAGGAGTGAAAACTTAGGTATGTTGAGTGGACTGAAGTCTAGCAATATTTTCCTCTGTAACTTTCACAGACTCAAACACTAGCTCAGTTTGGAAGGGACACCAGAGCATGCCTAGTGCAGCCCCACGTCTTTGTGCGGGAGCTTTCACTTACCGAGTGGGGTGTTCCTGACTTGAGACATGTACAGTATAGATTTCAACATCTATGGTAACTATCTTAATTTCCTTCATAATTAGTGAAGAGAAATAGATGAGAGAGAACATCTGTTCTTATTTAGATGTCTTCTGGTTGTTCTGTCATCCTTCAGCAGAGCTTCTGCCTCCTCAGTGAATATAAAGAAAGTGCAGATAATTAATTCAGCTATAGATATCTGTTTATTTATACCATTTAAGCATCTACATTTATCATCTATAATGACAGCATTTCATTTTAAAAATTCTTCTAAAAGTCTGATAGTTGTTTCCAGATTGCAGAGAGCAATTTAAGTTAAAGTAAAAAAAAACAAAAAAACAAAAAAACCAAACAAACAAAAAAAAAACAAAAAAACCAAGGTAAAAAAACCACGTAAATTGCAGTCATACCACGTATATAACAGGACTCTATAGATGTCTTTGGCACCTCTCATTTGAAATTTCTTTATTGGGTCTGGACTACTATGACTGGGAAGCAGTCTAGGGCTGCTAGAACCACTCCACCTTTTAGGTGGCTTCCTGGCTGACAATTTATCTCTACTTTTCCCCAGGTTCCTTCAGTATTAGGGTTTGACAGGCTCTATGGAAGCGGGAAGCACTTGGGCAGCCAGTGGTGGTATCCTGCCTCAGGTTTACTCCAGCTGGGGTGTGACATCTGTAAATAGTGCTGATGGTCTTGGGACAGGAGCTGTGGGTACTTGTGGGCTGTGTCAGCTTTGTTTCCAGATATTGTGCTGCTGATAACTACTTTCATCCCTTTGATGCTTTCTCCTTTGGGGGGACAGTCTTAGCAAATGTCACGTATAGTATTTTATTCGATTAAGCTGTTCAGCTTACTTTCACAAGTAAGTTCACAGAACTGGTAGGAAACATTATAAATGATGAAAGATGGACTTATTTTGCCACAGTAGCAAGTCCCCAGTGGCTTTCTCCATTCTGCCTTCTGCTTTCTGTTAGTGACCGCCTTCTAGCATTCGCTGATTAAAACATTTCACAGTTGACGTCCAATTTAACCCTATATGTTTTGATTGCAGCTTTTGTGTGTATTCTTTATGTAGAAACCAAGAGAGCAAGCTTTGAATTTCTGTAGCAATAACTCTTCTTTGTGTTGATTTTTTTGCTTGTATTTTTCTCTCCTTCTTGTGTGCTTTACCATAGAAGAAGGATGTAATCATGATGGCATAATCTTTTCTTTTACAGAAAAAATCTGAAATCATTTTTTGCAAGATACAAGA
Organism: Leptosomus discolor; assembly: GCF_034619465.1. Taxonomy (NCBI): domain Eukaryota; kingdom Metazoa; phylum Chordata; class Aves; order Leptosomiformes; family Leptosomidae; genus Leptosomus; species Leptosomus discolor. The sequence continues at coordinate 66,506,030 of NC_141392.1, forward strand.
CGTTGCAGTGGACAAGTTCTTATGCTTTGCCAGACTTCCCTTACGATGTCAAGTGCATATTGTCAGAAAAAAAATGCCCTGATCACAGTATGAGAATAAGGATTATTGAATTTTTACAAGCAGACATGACAAAATACCTGGAAGGATCACTGTGAGTAACGTCATTAGATTTACCTGGGGGCATTACCTATTGGCTGCAGAAGTAAATTTTCAAATGGTTGTAAAGCCATTCTCTTTAATATGCTTGCTTAAATAAAGGAGACTAAGGGCCTGAAAACTGTTGAAGCCAACAGGGAGGTTTCATGCAAACCTTAAAGCTGTTCCCTTTGTTATTTGGAGGGGAATCAATGGTCTAAGAAACAGACAGTTTAATGTGTATCAGTATAGACTCCAGGCAGTGTCTAATACTTCCTAGGATACCAACTATTTCTTTTACGTCTCTATCTTGTTTGCACAGGTATCCAAACAGTCAGCAATATAACATTGTTGTCAATGCTCTGCTGCAGACATACCCGTTCCTCAATGAAGATGGGAATGGCTTTGTGAGTATTGTAAATAGTACTCCGTCTTGAAAAATACAGAAATAACTTTTTTCCACATAATTGATCACAAGAAAATAACCTAGTTCAGAGGAAATCAATATAAATCTCTTATATACTGGCTGTATTCAAAGCTGTAAGCTTTACTTTGATGCGTTTGGCAAATCACATTCTTACTTCATTATATTAATTAAAGATTATTCCAGCTACAGCCATTCCTCAAAGCCCCTGTGAGATCATGCAGGCCTGTTTGTGAAATCCCTGCTTGTTGGGTATGGTTTCTTTCTGGATTGATTTCCCTCAAAGGATGAATTTAAGTAAATATTACTTATTTTTGTTTCTAAAAACAAAGAAGCCAAGCCTTTAGAAAATTGTCTGTGTGAGGACCAACACATGACTGATGCTTTTGCAATGCACTATAATTATTTGTGTGTTACAGCATGTAGTGATACTACTGGTTCAAGTATGTTGGGAATCTAGGGCTAATTTTAAAAAAGTTATTTAGAAACACTGGTTGGGATCTCAGTAGGGACATAACAGAAAGCAGTGGAAGGAGATGACTTGAATTTGAACCACATTTTTTTCGCTCTTGTGACCTAGAACACATATCTGTTGTCCCAGAGGACAGTGTTCACCTTTTGACTTCACATCATTGCTTTGTCATGTGATACTTTTACAGCATCTTGTAAAAGCTTGCGAGAGTCATTGGGGATTGGTAGCTTTAAATGTATATAAATATATATCTCGTGTACAGTTACTGCAGAAAGCAAAATAATTCTGAGAATAAAAAAACCATGTGAGGATTAAGGGGTGGCTATTCCAGTTCTCCCCTGAGCCCAGGCATTGTAGGACGGAAGGGATTAAAGAAAATAGTCACATCCTAGAAAGGAGAGAGGGAGCAGGAGGATCAGAGAGTGATGGTCCATGCTTATTTTTAATCAGGATTCCTCTCTGAATACTCCAGTGGGGGTCCCCAGTTGGGGTCCTGGATAGTGCTACATCTTCATCTGGCTCCCTTTGTGAAGGGGAGCCAGAATAACGTTCCAGACTGGTCTGAAGAGCTTTTTACAGCCTTTATCTTTTAAAAACTCTTTTTAAACAGAAGTTCTTAAGCTAGATTTTCAAAGGGCTTTCTTTGCAGCAGGACCATAGACCAAGTGAAACTACTTATAACTCCATTCTTTGGGAAATGGCTGATCACTTCTCAGGTCTGTCCCAGAATTGGTGCAGAAGTTACATGATGGGGCAGAGACTTCAGAATTGTTGTTCTTTATCTTTTGATATCTCTGTCATGCTTACTAGAAAGCATATCTGGAAGAAGCCACCATAAGTAAGCAAGGAAGCTGGAATTAGCAGTTTGAAATATTGCCAGTCTAATGCTTCTGAGCCAGCCCCTCTCCATTGCTTGAGGAAGGAAAAACTGCACTAAAGGTGTACGTCTGTACACTTAAGTTTGGAGGAGGGGGTGAGAATGAATTACTATTTTTATTGGCCCTACTATTAGGCATTCTTTTCTTCCTTCATGATCATAAGTTATAAATACTTTTTTCTTGATCCGAGATAGTTGTGTGTTACAAGAGCAACGGCTTAAAACAAACCCTACAACATATGCATAGCTATTTAGTATGAGGCTTGCAGTAAAACTGAATCATATACCTTTGAGAAATAAATTAATAACAGAAAAAAATGGGTAACCACAATTCTTTTGTCTTTTCTCAGAGAAAGTGTCTTCAGCAGCTCAAAAAAGTGAAGTTCTTGTGGTTTTTTTTTTTTTGAATTTCCTCAGGCTAGCACGGTACTGTAAGAATTGCTGCTTGCTGTTCCTGATAACAGGATTGAATTACAGGTCTTGTAAGATGTAAAATATTGCTTACTGAGAGGTTTTGAATACGTTAAAGTTGTTTATAAAAATTAGACAGTTTTTGAATAATACATTGAAAGCACTTAAGAAAAAAAATCATCAATAAAATAATGGAGGTAACGCAGAAAGCTTTTTATTTGGAGACTGATAGACAAATGTAGGAAAGGAAAACTGTAAGATGAGAGTAGTATTTTAAACAAAAATGCTAGTTACATTAGTTATTTAATAACATTTTTATATAACTTCTGGAGATGCTATTCATATGATGTGCTTAGGAAGAGGGGAATAGCAATGTGGAAGTTCTTGTTTCCTTCTCTGGATTCCAAAGGGAGCCTCAGGTGACCAGCTGTGCACAGGTGTCTGTCCCTGATAAATGACCCCCTCCTTTTGGTGTCTTGTAAGGCTGGATAAAGGGACACACCACATATGGCAATTTCAGCGGGGCAGGCCTCTGAGAATAATGGTTTCCAGGACTGGTAGATTCATAAAGTTATTTGAGTTTACTTAGAATACCAACAAACAGCTTTTCAAGTATTTGGACCAGGAAAAAGAAATAGTTGCATGCATATCAAAAAATGAAAAGGCTGAACATAGTTTGGAGTACCAGGTCTTGTGTTCCCTCTGGCATGCTGGAGGTCACTTCTGCTATCGGGTGTTTTCCTTTCTGCCATGCAAAATGCTCTATCCCACTGTATTGGTAACGATGTTAATTTATTGCTCTTTATTTTTTGCTGTCCTGTGTCTCAGTGCCTAGATTCAGTTAAATTCTAAATTCTTTAAAAAGAAAGCAATTGCTTATCCTTTGGGGTGGAGGCGCTGCCACAGCTTCTGCTGGGGTCTGCAGAAGGCTGCCATAGTTCTTAATGAGATGTCCTGAGAAGATCTGTCAGTGGTGTGATTTTATTTTTAACTTACAAGTTTCATGGTTTGGAGCCCTCCACCAGAAATGGTTGTGTCTTGGCTGCTGGAAGGATGCAGTGGAGACTGTTCTGGGTTCTTCCACGGCCAGTATGCATGTCTGTGCATGGTGTGGGTGGGCAGGGGCAGGCAGTTGGGCTTTCTGGCTGAGAAAACAGAAAGCTTATCCTGTGAGGGATCTTGACGTTCCAGAATTGGCTTTTTTTTTCTGATCAAGAAGAGAAAATCAGAACATAAAGAACTTGATGTAATGAAAAACTTGGAGAATCTTTGAATTGGAAATGTCAGCACTTTTGTTGCAATATTGTCGTGGAAATGAAATGGTTTGGAAAATTGGAAAGGGGAAAGATCTGCTGGGAAACATAGAGGAACAACAACGAAAAATAACAAACCTAAAAGCACCTAAATTCACACCAGTATTTTCAGGAAAAAAAATGTACTTGCAAAACTGAACATTCCTTTTCCTTTTTTTTTCTTCTTTCCCCCCCCCCCCCCCCCAAAATAATGGACACTTGTTATTTACAACTCAAAAATACGCTAAACAAGTAATTTAAACAATATGTGCATTATGTAGAAACAGTCTATATTTTCAATCTTGTACTGTTGCAATGAGAGGTCATTCAAGGTTTGGTGTTTCAAGATTTATTAGTAGATTATCCATAATTCTATTTTCTTGGTTAAAAGGTTTCCCATTTCATTTAGCAGTAGGGAAAAATAAGCTTGTGTGCCATCAGTCCTTTTGTAAAGGATGTCCAATGCAATATAGTCAGGATGACGATAATGATCCTAAACGAATAACTTTACAAATAAAGTTATGAATAAGCTACTTATGTAATATGAATTTAAAAATAAGGTTATTTACTAGGTCACTCTAGAAACAGGAATTAAGAAAGAACTCTCTGAAAATCTAAATAATAAAAACCCCAGTTTTATACTAAGGGCAAAACTCATTAAAGATGTCTATGTAGCACTTGGAATGAAATTAATTTGCCCACCCTGTTCCAAGATTACGTTTTGGAAAAAGTGCTTTAAAGTGATTACCTAAGGAATCTTTCCTGTGATGTTTTCTTCTACTTAAAGAAAAATGTTATCCTAAAGTAACACATAAAACGTTTTAAAAAAATAACCTCCATTTAATCATGGAATATATCTTCAGATTTCTGATTTATAATGTAACCAATGCAATATTTGTAAGTAGTAACAAATAGGCTGTATCAAAAAAACCAAGGTCATAATTGCAGCTGTCAAAAGAAAATTGGCATGACACTGTTTCTTGACCACTTGCAAGATATTATTCTATTTGTATTTATACCTTTTACAAGGGCTACAACCAAGCATTTGGAAAGAGTCACTGCCCTTATTTCATTTCATTCTAGCCAACAATTACAAATTGTATGATTTCAAGACAACCGTACATGAGGAAGGAAGAGAGAGGGCTCTCTCATCCGCACTGCTTGCCTGTGGGCTTCACGTAAGCGGCTCCCTTGAGGTCGGGGCAGCCGAGCAGTGCTGTGATGCCAGTGAAACCCGGTATCCCAGTGCTGACACGCCTGGTTTATGTAACCGCTGCGCACAAAATGATTATTCGCTAGTAAATTACTGCTTTTAATCTGCGTGTAATCCTTTCCCTCCTATGTCAGATAGACACAGTTTAATCCTTCTGCTCCCTTGCAAGCACTATAAACCTTTCTGAGGTGGCTTGGGCTTTTTTGGGGGGCAGAATTAATAGAAAATAGTTATCAGCTCAAATGTTAACAATAGATTCTTTTTCAGAAGATGCATTACCCACTAGGGAAACCGCATAAATGTATGTGCTGACAGTCTCATTCATGAAATAGGTATGTGAAAAGGGATGTGGCTAAGCTTATGAGAATCCTATTACAGAAATAGATTTAGTTAAAACTCTTGCTTTATCTGAGGACAGGAGGATGAAACAGCTGAATATTTTGAACTTGAACTGTATAGGTGTCAGCATATTCTTTCATGTGAAAGAATAAGTGAAAATGCCTCCTAGCCAAACAAAGGTTTTCAAAAGAAAGAAACTGCACAAAATTCAACTAAGGATATATTTAAATTGTCAGCTGCTAATATGTTCTGGGATGATCATGTTTTAAAATATTTTAACATCTGTTAAACACTTCAGAGACATGTTAAGCTAAGGTTTTTGTTTGCTTGCCTCTTAACATAACACATAGCCTCAAAATAACAATGTTGCAAATAAATTTTTCTAGGCATATAACACTGGGGTATTTGCACCAAAATGTAAATGCATTGGGCCAGAATTGTAAATGTATTTAGGAACCTCAATGGTTCAGGCAGATACCATGTGGGATTTTCGAGGCATGCAGTCACGCTACTGCTTTTGAAAACAGTGCTGGGGTGTAATAGTCAAACTGAGGCTGTAAATAAGCCTTGTGAGAAAACTGGGTGAACAGTTGTGCTCTGTTACTAGTTGTTACATTTAGGTTGGTAACGATGTGACTCCTGTTCTGACAGAATCATAAGTTTGAAGCTTACATACTAGAAATGCAGATGGGTTTGTTTTCTTTCCAGTTCTCAGATGTTCACATGTGACTGGTAGTGAGAGAATGCTTCTGTAAGAACCTGTGGGTGCGTGGCAGAAAATGTCCCCCTGGGAAGGGCTCACCTGCCCTGGCTGGCCCAGGTTTGCCCAAGAAGAGCTGAAGTAGACGCTACAGGGGCTGTATTCTCATAGCTCTTTTGTTCTCACTTTTCACCATTCATGGAGCTCTTGCTTTTAGGATTGAGGAACTGTAAGTCAGCTAGTACCCATGGGAGGTGGGAGTGGTATTTTCAGCAGGAGAAAGGCGAGGTCACACTCCATTCACCACCATCTTTTAAGAGATGCTCTCACCCATATACCGCGGGTGAGAAAGGCAGGCATGTCAGACTCACTGCAAAGAAAGATATTGTACTAAGTCTACTTTTACTGAACTCTGGTTTACACCAAAATTAACCCATAAAGCCATATGACCTTGATTATAAAGGACAGAATTTTGGTAAGAAATCTGGGTTAATCATTCTTCTGTTTATATCGTCTTTTAGTATGTCAGTGAGTACAGGCTTGAGTATAGCATTAAATGAGTATAGTATTGGAGTCAATTTTAGAAAACAAGGTAACAGCTATTTGAATCTCTCTTGCCATGTCCTGTCACTTACAGTCATTTTTCTGACTAATTTTTTTTCCCTCTGGCTGTTGAAAACCCCTCAATAACTGGAATAAACTGTTGCTTTTGAGGATCTGACAAAACATTTTCAGTATTCATAACTCCAGCGTTTGCCTGCAGACATATTTAGCAACCTTGACTTAGTAATAACTTCCCTGTGTGTCAGCAGTTAGCATGGCTGGGTCCTGCTGTGGGACGCCCAGCTGGGGATTGCGGGTGAACAGCCGTCTGTTTGTAAGGATGCACAAGGAAGTTCAGCTGCCAAGCAGTGACGAGTGGCTCCATCAAACAGGGATTGCATCCACTCACAACACAGAACTATCTTTAAGTTGCAATTTGCATGCCTTGAGGAGTCTCACAAATGCTAGGACCTACTTAAATGATCCTTGAAATTCAGCAATTTCGAGTTCAGTTTAATAATACACTTGATCCAGTGTAACTGTAGGCTTCCTCCAAAAGGGAGCATCGCACCGTGTCTTTTCTGCTCCCTTGTGTGATGATCATAAAACTGCAAAATCAGACAGAGGCAGAGAAAAAATAATCCACTCAGAAAAACCCCCATTATTTTTCTGTGGCATCAGTGATCTGATCCACCATGTAGTTTCATGGCCAGGTATCATCAACGGAGCATCCGGAAGTATCGCTGAGGAAAGGAAAGCAAACTGCAGTTTCACTGACATCCCTGGTTATATTGGGTAAATCTAACCCTTATGTTGAACTACTGTCGTCCTTAACGAACCGTGCCAGTGCGGGTAGCCCTGCTGTATAGTTGCCATACAGTCATGTACTACAGGCGCTTGTGCTGCCTTCAGTCCTGAAGCCACCAGTATGCTGATACCACCCAATCAGTCTTTTTCTCCTTAGTGGCAAGCACTTTTTTATAAAATAGTTAGATAAAACAAAGTGACCTGCTTTAGGAACGAGGCACATTTTTGAAAAATACAGGTAATGACAGATTTTTTTTTTCCTCCATGCAGTTGCTATGGAAACGGGCCCTTAAAGATCGTTTCAAATATGTGCGGAGACCCATTGAAGACGATGAGCAAGTCCTGAGGAACAAATGCAAGTTTGGCCACAGGCGAGGACAGACCAAGAAATCTTCATTTGCTGAACACAAACCTCATGACGTCCAGGTACAGAGAGAGGTAAGATTTTTGGTGTTTAACTGAGTTCTGTGTTTTTCAGCTCCTCTGCTGATGGTAAGGCCACCAACTCTCCCCCACCAAAGGGGAGAATGAAGTGGTCTCATCCTATTTAAACTCATTTTGTACAGAGTTTGTCCTATAGTCAGACCCTTGACTTTTTTTTTCCATTTCTGCGGGAATTAAGTAACAACAGCAGAGCTAAACCCAATACTGGATGCCCTGCACTTTTGTCATCATTTAGAGTTGTTGCCAATTGGACAGAAAATTCTGTCTGTCCTTTTAAATGTGATATTCCCATTCTGCTTCAGGTTGTACACCTCCAGTTAGAGTGAAAAACCGTAGAGGCTTAGGTCTAAGAGCTGAAACCTCTGTACAAATAAAAATGTGAAGTGATATTTGAGCTGGTAGCAAATGCCCATATCCTATTGTCACGTTGCACTTTTTTATATGAAAGCTTTTTGTATTGATATGTGATATACATAGGGATGCTTATGACTGTATGGATGCAGTTGCAGTTTATCCCTTTAGTTAGAGAATTTGGAGAGCTATCACTGTCCGGTAAGTGTTTGAAGGATACTAATTCATTTATATAGCTTCATAAATACATTAAGGTTTCAGTTATGCTTTGCCAATGCTCCTCACACTTCCTTCAGTGCTGCAATTAAAAGGTGGTAAAGTTTAAACAATTGTAAGAATGTGTTAAAGAGATGTAAGCAGAAATTTGACTTCAATTTACCAGACACATGTATTTAGGGGAGCAAGAGCGGTTTACTGGATGCATTTCTGCATAAATAGCCCTTGTATTTGAAGGCAGCTCTAAAACGTCTATCCAAAACGCAGATAAGTTTGGGTTTTTTGGTTTGGTTTTGGGGTTGTTTTTTGGTTCATTTCGGTTTTTTAGTTTTTAGAAGCTTCAGTAATTTCTGTTTATCTCCTTTTGATTAATGTTGCAGGAATAAACACTTCCCTCCTTTTGCCTGCTTAGAAATGTTTGCAGAATGTGTGAAGTAAGAAACCTTTAATTTGGGTGCAATACAATAAACAGTCTCGCATGCAGTAGAAGAGAAATTACAGGCTCCTGGTTTTGTGCATGCATTAAGGGTTAGCCATCCTTTATCCACTAATGCTTGGAAAGGGCAAATGTAGGTCTTTTTTGTCACACCAGCTAGCTGAGAAGGGCTTTGCAGTGATCCTGTAGGGACTGTACGCTCAACTTCATTTTTCTGTAGAGAAGGTGTAACTGCACTGTGCTGTGTACCTGTAAACTAGGAATCACCACTCTTTTCAACTGCATTGCCCAAGGCCATTGCTGATCATCTCTTCTTTACTTTAGAAATTGAAGAAGAAAGTAAATTCCATCTCTTCTGAAGTCCTAGTCATTTTCTGCTAGCCTTAATGTTGTAAGCAAATAAGGGTTAAACTGGAAGGAGATGAGAGGATGCTGAGTATCCCTAAACAACTTTTCCTTTCTTTCTCTCATTTTTCCTGTATCCCGAATATATATATAAATAAAATATAAATATAAATGCAAGAATTAACACTTGTGGAGCCTATTGAGGCTTAAGAATGAGTCCCGTCAAACTGAGGGAAACATAACTTTCTTAGTTTTAAATCTGTTTCTACATTGAAAGCAGGTGTGTCTGGTTCTGAGGTCCTAAATTCTGTCACTATAAATGTGCACAGCTGAACAAGATGTTTGTTTAATATTCTTTTAAACAAATGCAGTGTGGGGGTTTTTTCTGTGTATTTAGAAACACACATAAAAGCACCTTTCTGCCAATCCTTGCCACTAAGTACTTTGTGATAAATTTAAACTGCTAAACAAAGAGTCTTAACATCAAAAGATAAATTTTTAGTCTAGAAGCCAATACCACAGGCAAAACCAAATGATACTCAAATTATCATTAGCCAGATCACCCTGCCTTCATCCCTTTTCCAAGTCTGGAAGAACAGATCAGCCTTGTGTGGACTAGAAGCCTATACATTAAGATTATTTAAGGTAAAAGGGTAGGAAATTAATTCCAGGTTAAGGAGACCTTTGGAGAATAATCAGTGAAGGATTCCTAGCCCCTTTGTGCCACCACACTCTCCCTTAGACAGGCAGAGTAGGACATTTAGGGCATTACAGGTCAAAGCTGACTGGCAAGCAGTGCAGATGAAAGAGCACATCTGTTCCCAACAGATGACCTACTTACCAGCCACACAGCTGACTTCTATATTGAGCTTCAGTTTCTGAGCATTTGTAAGATGTAACTCTGTCAAATGTGTTTTGTGTCAATATAATCTTGGATTGTTAATGGCACGAAACTGATAAAAAGATTATATACTAATAGGAAATGCCTCACTGGTATACCTGGCATTTCTTTTTATATAAAAAGAGTAATAAAGCTATTACTAATAAAAGCCTTAACCACTCTTTCTATTTTGTCATGTGAAAAAACAGTTGCTTGCAAGGACAAGCTTCCTGTGATGCTCTGGGATGTGTTCAGAGCCACAGATGACGTCTGTCCAAGCCCAGTTACCTGCCAGCAGGCATTCCTTCTCCAAAAACATGCATGAGCATTAATTGGCCTCCCATGCAGGGCATTGCTTCCAGATGCAGCATCTGGCATTCTCCCACAGTGTCTTTAAAACATCTGCTGATGTGTTCCTCATTATAGAGCATTATATTCAAGCAAGATTGAAGAGTACACTGATTTTAGAGTGACTAGCATCACAGGAAAGGTCTTGAGCAAGTACAGAGTTCAGGGCTATAAGATGATGGTAAGCACGTAAACCCATGCTGGAGATGTCGCTGAAGGTTTTGCTTAAAATGATGCTCCCTACAGATCAGGTTGAGCCACCATTGGGAAGAGGCTTGGACTGTGCCTGACATAAAAATTAATATGAGCCTCCATGTCTGAGGGATATTCAGAACTTGATCAGGAAATCCTCCTTAATTAACAAATTTTCTGACTATGCAGTGAGAATCCTCCTCAGTCATTTTCCACAGTCATGCAAATACTCTGGAGCTGCACTTATCCAGGGGAGAGTGCTTTGTAATGATAATGACCTTCATGTGCTCCAAATGGAAGATACTTTCCGTGAGAGGGGTGATCACACTGTGAAAATAAATAAGAAAGGCAAGCCAGTCTCTCCTCTGTAGCCAGGTTGGGATTACTGCTGAAGCAGCTATCTAGTGGCTTGTTCTGACTGATCTCCATATTCTTTTTCTTAGCATCAAAGTGGCACCATAAAAGCTCTGCCCTGAGGAATTACTTGGTTTATGATTCTTCAGGCTAGAGAGAAATCATCTCCTGACAGTGGTAACTGGAGGGGACTTGGGGGAGCCAGAAGGAATTGGAAGGTAGGACACTCTTGGTGTGCATCTTTGGCCAGAGGATTATCAAAAGGCAAAAAGTGATGGAGAGGGAAGTGCAATAAGAACCAGTGATTTGCTTCCATATGATGAAAACATGTGGTTCAAATACTAGCTTAGTCATCACAGGGGTGGTGACCAAAAAGCAAATCGTCCCTTTCAGAACTTCAAGTTTTGAAATCTTGTCACTCTTGAACAGTGCTGTCCATGGAAGTGTGACTTCATCATCAATTCAGTTAGCTGAATATACACATAAAAATGCCCACATATATCCTGCATGGCTCCACCTGCCGATCCAGAAATGCGTGGGTCCTGTGTCATATTCCACTACTTCCAGAGGTTTCCGTGATACCCTTATGACATCCCAAATAGCTATATCTGTGTGACTGAATCAAACTCCTTCAACCCATCCCAGACATTGTATGAGAAAAACTCTCAGCAAAGGGACTATTCAAAGATATATCAAGTTGCTTGAATTTTTAGGCAATATAATAGGCTAGAGACTGTTAGTAGTTCATGATCTTAAACAGGAGAGAGAGTACAGTCCCTCTTCTAATGACTACAATTTCTTACATCCTATGGCAGCCTCTTTGTGGGGTCATCAGGGCTTATCTGAAACTCTCACACAAGTAAATTTGGAGTTGGGAGTGAAAAAGAAAAATAGGCTCTGACATCTGTTCAGGATAGTGCGAGAGGTTTGCAGATAACTGGGTGTATCTACCACACCCAGCAGAGCTGGGAATGACATAATGAAAACAGTTTACAAAGGAGGCACTAGCAGGCCATCTCCTTTCTGTGTCTATGTGATAGAGATAAGAAATGTTTTGATGAGTACTTAGACTGGGAGAGGCAGAAGGATTCTGCAGAAACTGAAACTCGTGAAGTTGGACAACTGCCGATATTATTCCTGTACAGGGGAGATAAGCAGGAATGTTGAAAGTGGTGAATGTGCAGATCCTCTGTCAAGAGGACCAGATGAAAATCAGAGAAGACCTCTAGCCCAGAAGGCATCCAGGTAGAAGCTGGGCACCGTATGTGCTTCCTTTGGTGGTATCATGCAGTACAAGAGCGGTGAAGCTGGTAAGAACATCCTTGCCGTAAGGCTGAGGCTTCCCCTTAAAAATGAGACCCAGACAGTGAGCTTATCTCAGAGAGGATGGATGGGCCTCCTGGCTTTAAACAGGAGAAGGGTTGTTGAAAAACATGTGTGATGGGCTTCCTGAGTTTTGCCAAAATCCATATTAAGATCGCCTTGGGTGCTTGGAGCTGGATTTAATGATGAGGCCTGGAAGGCTTAACCTGCACAAAGTACCTGGTTCAGGGCAGATGTAGAAGACAGTCCCTGAACCAGCCAACACGAGGGAGCTGATTGTCAAAGGAAGCCAGACATTTAATGGGGTAAAGCAGATGATCTACACTGTCTCTTTTGCCTTTACCCTTCCTCAGCCTGCACAATCTTTTGCCAAAGTCATACTGATACTGAAGCTGGGAGGTGGGTCTTGGGGTAGTCTTAGTGCTGTGAGGAGAAAAATGATGATGCAAAAGTTTCCGCTTTTGGGTGCTTCACAGAAGTTTACCCTCTTGGCTTTATGTTCATCATGATCTGGAAATTGTCTTTTCTGATAAAAGAAGGAATCAGGATTGAGTGATGGCTGTCCTGAGAGCTGGAGTTTTTTACCTCGAATTAGGTAAATTAGGCAAGTTAGACATTTCCTAGGGGTATGCTTTTCTTTGAGGTGATAACTAACATCGTGTTTGTCAATGAGATTTTGCCACTGCAGGAATTAAAAACTTGAAACAAGGCTTCAAGGAGTGTGGAAAGAATAGGATTTAGGAGACGATGGCTGGAGAAAAAGGGAGGAATGAGGAGGAAAAAAGGCATCAGCAAGGGAAAAAGTAAACCAAACTACTCAAATGTCTGTAAAACTCTCAAAGTTTGAACAGCTTGTGCATGAGATGTAGAAACTCTCCTGGCTCAGTCTTGTGGTTGAGGGGCGCTACTGGCAGGTACAGCGTTAGGTATCATCTGTACTGTGAATGCTGTACACAAATGAAGCAGGGGTGATAGCCCCTTGTCCTCTAAGATTAAAAGTCTCCAAATCAAGTGCTCGAATGTCTGCACAGCCAGAATGTGAGTGTGCTTATATGATGCAATGATTATTCAACAGCTGTACTGTTGTAATGTGATTTTTCCGCTAAAACTTTGATGTGCATATATAGTGTGTGGTGTTGCTTAGGTAGTATTTTAAAAAGCTTTCAGAGTCAAAGCAAAACCTTTAAACACAAATTCCTGGTACACATCTTTTGCTCCACCTTCTTATTTATTTCATTCAGTATCTCCATTGTTCTGTGAGTTAACATAAAGAATGAAATACAGGTTGTCGCTTGGCAGAGGAAAACAGATTTCACCCATTTTGCTTATGCTGTGTGTTTGGCAGCTTACAAGTCAGAAAGCAGTTGTGATCAGAAATAAACTGACTTATGTGGCTTTGAAAGTTTGCAGTTAGCATTGGCATGTAAGACTTGCTCTGAAAGTGTCTGCCTGGCTCAAAAGGGTGATTATGTGTAATTAAAGCAGAGTCTGCTTTAATTAAACATCTCATTTGAGTACAAGTCATCATGGATCCTGCAGTAGGTTACATGCTTATTTTGCATGAAAGCAATCTTCCCATGCAGATTCACCTGTCTTTGTCTTCAGATTTGGACACGAGAGCTGGCACAGCTGTGATGCCTTCTCAGTTCTTTCCCACCCTCCGGGGCAAGAAAATGGGCCCTGAGCGATGCCCAGCTTACTGCCTACCTTACAGATTCAGAGTTGTTCCAGATCAGTCTGGGGTGTCTAGGGGTTTTGTTTTGTTCTTTTTTGTTTGTTTGTTTTTGAGCAAATCTTCACTTTCTAATGGTCATAACCTGGTTTGAGCGTTCCTCCCGATATAAAATGCTCCAGTGTTCAGTATACTAAATGTCATTATGGTGAACCTGAAAGTCACTGTAGAAAAAGGGTTGTCCCTTACAATAGTAGTATTAAAAACTGGTCTGGACACTGAGTTTATGACACCTTGTGTCTGTATGAATTTTAGACACAATAGCAAGACCTACTTTTCAGTATTCAAAAATGCAGACACAAGATTCAGATTATGCTGAATTAACTACCTGTGAAAACTGTTTCTCATCCTGAAGAAGTTACAAAACCCAGTTAATGGAAAAGATTGTCCCAAACAAGGGTCCCACCATACTCCCAGTGTTAGTACGCAAGCACATTTTCTTTGTTTAGATACAGAGAAGACACTGAAACTGCTACTGTCAGGCATTCTTGCATAAGTACCTTTACCTTGGCATTGATGCCAGCTCTGATGCAGGTAGACTCAGCAATCAAGAAGTGTTAGAAGCTTCAATGCTCTAAGCAATAACATGGCTTGGAGTATGCATTGGCATCTAGCAAGGAAAATCTGAAATGTTTTTTTCAAAGGAAAAATTATTAGCTGCTGCTGGGAGCTGACAAAGAGCAGCAATAATGAAAGGCAATGTGACCACTGTACCAACACTGCTGCTTATCAGCAACCCAGTCCCAAGGTATGGTGTAAAAGGAGCTCCCATTCAGTGCTGGCATTACTGAACCTGTCTACATGGCACTGCTGTGCCAGGAGATGGTTCTCGTTACCCTTGCATGGTTTCTACGCTTTCCAGCAAGCAGATTAGTCTCCATCCAAAGGAAATCCCTCAAAGGAATATTCCCAAAGCATCCCAGGTGAGTTAACCTGAATTCACAGTTGGCAGCGAACAGACCAACAGCATGCAGTGCAGTGTCCTCATATCCATCCCTTTAACTCTACTGGTCCTATTTGAATTCAGTTTCTCTAGCTGAGGAGTCAGTAGGTCCTGTTGGCATTCTTCAAAAAAGAGATCTTGATCTTTGTTGTTAGCAACAGCTAAGCTACATTTACCATTCAGGAACTGGTGTAAACCCTTGTAAAGAGCAAGGGGTGCCTGCTGTCCTCACCAGAGGAGCTTTCATTGCTGTGGTTAGGCAGTCATGTTACTCTGGTGTTGACATTAATGACTTTTAGGATTTATGATGCTGGCTTCCAACAGTAACTGAATGTTTAGACCTTGGAGATACACACCATGCATAAGAATTGCTCCCTTCCTCCCCACAAAGAGATATAGCAGCTTCACTCCTTGGCTGTGGCACTGACTCATAAAAGTGCCCCGCTAGCTGGGGCTTTTTATGAGAATATGGTAATATAATCTTGTATCTTGGGAAAAATCAAGATCCATCAAAAGGACATTAAGGAATTGGGCATTTATTTAAAAACCTATCTCCAACCAAATGACTAACTATCCTCTTGCTTCAGGAGGTGGGAGACATGAGGGATTTGGAGTAGAGTTGTTTTATGTATGTATGTTTTCTTGCTTTAATGTGAGCATCTTAACACAAATCTACTTGTATATGGTTCCAAGTAGAACTATGAATATCAATTGGGAGTCACTGCCAAAAGGCATCTGGAGAGTGGGCAAAGAGCCTTACAACCAGTGTGGCTCCTAGATCTAGTGGCTTTAGTCACAGATATCTGAGATGCCGGGAGGTTAAGGGTGGTTGCTGGCATGGGCACTCGGGCATGGGCACTGGGGCATGGGCTCCCTGTTGCTGTCACTCTTTGCGTGTGAATCCAACAGAAGGGCGAAGAGCCTTGGCAGGACCATCCCTCAGGCAAGGTCTAGGTTACACTGACATACAAGTACTGGATAACCTCTGCTTACCTCATTAAATTATTTTCTGCATCCTTTTGACCTTTTTTTCTATTTTGCTGCACTTCTCATGAGCTTGTGACGAAAAGGCAGATTGGTTTTTAAAGACATTGAGGTAAATTCTCATTTGTTCCAGAAAGATATTTCTTTTTTTTTAATAAAAAAACTTTTTATTATTTAAGAAGAAAATAAATTCTTTGCATTATAAACCAAGTATGTACATTGCTAAATAAGATAATATAATTAAAAATCACCAATTAACACTCTCCTTATTGCTGCAAGGGAAACAGATGTTACTGGTGACACAACTGAAAATCTGGCCAGAGGAGGTTGGATGACCTCAAGAATGAAGGATTCCTCATTTAAAGAGGCTATTTTTTTAGTTCTGTCCTGCATATATGCTGAACTGTTTGCTTTGGCTTCTTTTCTTCAGACATTGAGACAGAAGATCCTGGCTTTGGTCTACATAGGTTTGCTTTTCTGCAGTGCTGAAACTGAGCTTTAACATTATTGTCAAAATTTTACTGGAATATTGCTGTGCTGTAACTAGCTTTCTCACTTTCATGTTAAAGTGGAGAGGATCTAAAGTCCTCCCTAAACTGGCATGTGATAGGCTGATAGACCGGTTCAGTAACCAGGTTTCCAAACCCGGATTCTTCCTGTTCATACCAGCACTGTTAAAGTTAACTATAAAAGGTTTTAAATCACACTCGGAATTATTCTCCAATAAAATTTAAAATACTTTGCTAAATGGTGTCCTCCTGACATAACTTCTTTCCCCCAAAAGAAAGCCACCACTCAGTTACCTTTCCACTTACCTTGAAAATCAACTTGTTCACGAACTAAAAACTAAAAGAAAAAAATGAAAACATTTTAAGTGAATCCTGCATTTAGGTGTGACTGAGTTAATATTCATTCACTGCACTTTACTAGAAAAAAGGGAAATTTTCAAAATAGCAAGAAGGGCTGAAGATAATGGAAATTGAGTTATAAAACAAGTTACACACCAAACACATTCTGCTGTAAACATGGTATTTTGTAATTTTTTAATAAAAACAAAACCTTTTTTGATGTTAGAGTCTAATAGATCCTGAGGTCTGAAATAATTTGTGTAAAATTCAAATGATGCCAAACTTTCCTGTTCTGTCAAAAAACTTCAGATTTTATGTCAATGAAACTATGCTTAGAAATAATGAACAATATATATCAGAATGCTTTTGCCCTTTAGATTTTCAGCTAGGTTGAAACTGAAAACAGCTACTCATCCACAAACATCAAAATTCATTGTTCTGTACTTCCACACTGATTCTGCTAAAGACAGTCACTGCCATTCGACTTAATGTACTGGTGAGGTCCCATTGCTTTGTTCTGTTCTTACGTACACCACTTGCACTAAATCAGTTGGAACTGGAAATGTGCAATGAAGCAATAAATCTAACCTCCCAATCATCTGCTAATCTATATTTACATAGTACTATATACAACAATATATTGTTTGTATTCCCCAGCAGGAATGAAACTGTCCAGAGACAAAATGAAATGAAGCAATTGGATTCAAAAGGCACAGGCCTGCTACTGTATATAGCCAAAGAATCCCCAAAATCATAGCAACCCTAGAACTCCGTATTCACTTGCTGTTTCACTGCATGCAGCATAGTTTTACACCACCTCAAGTGTTTTACCTCACACTTACCATTGGCCATCCTCAAGGTACATAAGCTTTATTTGTTACGTTTCCACTGCACTTTAAAAACTAAGAAGTAATCTCTGAAACAGCAACGGCTACTAAGGGCAGCAGCAACCTGTCATTAATTGGTATCCAAACAGTGCTACCACAGATTTGGTGCATTTCTGGAGCTCTGTTACTTGACTGAAGTTTTAAGCTGTGTTTAATGGTGGGGTAAGTATATCTATTACATACGCTACTAGTCTAAACAAGCGATGTTGAAGAGCTCAAAGTTTGGAACTACCTTTCTTCCGTCTGGAAGTGCAGCTTAAAAAGATGAAAAGATCACAGCTGGTGATTGCTCCAAGCAGGATGAACACTGAAAGAAAAGCAGTTCTAACACTCTCTTCTGCTTGTGTAATGGATGATTTACACAATCCATTGTGTTTCGTCCTTGTAGTTTGGCCTTCCATCACGTTTTTTTTCCTTGTAGATGTGTATGACAGCAATTCTTCCTCATACTACTACTATATTTCTGTTAGTGGCTTGCCATTGATGCTTACAAAAGTGTCAAATGGCCTCATTTAGCTAATTAATAATATCATTAGCTAAACTAGCTTTCAAGGACAGACCTGACTACGTGGAAAGTCCATCAACTCAAGCGGTGTTTACCTTGACAAGAGGATGGGGATAAGCTGGAGTAAAGGTCACAACTTGTTCTCCTCAATGTTTGTTTCTAAGCAACCCAGCCAGTGGTTACAGCACACTGGGTTGAGTTTGTTTTGCTTTCCTCCCTCTGCAAGTAAGGCACTGAAGGTGACAGCCCCTCTGGAAATGACCCGCTGTGCTCCTCATCAGGTGGCTGAAAAAGCTCCTGCTTTACGGGCAGGAGGCTTGGAAGCAGACCGACGGGAGAAGCCAGTAGTAACACAGCTGTTTGGAGTCAGAGACTTAAAACGAGCTCTTGCCCAGAGTAAAAAACATAAATATAACTGTAAAACTCCAAACAACTGTCCATGTTTGTGTGTGTGTGTGTGTTTGCATGCGTGAGAAAGCATGAGCATCTTGAGACTGACACGAGTGGACCAATCCTTTTGGTTTTGTGCAGCATTCATGCTGAAGCAAGAGACAGTCCATCCAACATAGTGCAAGTTAGCAGGTTGAGGAAAAGCTGAATGGCCAACTTGGGGATGTGTGAATACTAGAATGGTATTCACAGTCAGTAACCAATATAAATTAGCTACCAGAAAATGGCAAACGCTGGTGCAGGGAGCTTGCATAGATCACATGCTAGCAGCAAATGGGACTCTGATGACTGTTAACGATCCGCTGGAGATTTACACAGAATTGTTTTTGTGGTTTCCTGCCTTTTCTGCACTGATTATAAAGGCTTTTTCAACCAGATGAGAAGCAGGAAGCCTCATGCTGCTAAGGGACAAGAGCGCTCAGGGTGCACTCTAGGTGCAGGAGGGCTTGTAGAATATAAAACCATACCAGAAAAACTAGACATACTTCCGAGGGTTCTCAGAAGAGGAGTTCAGGCAATTGTATTACTGGGACCATTCTTCACATAGACAGTGTCAAGGCACCTGCCTTAGATCAGTGTCAGTGAAGAGGTTACAGAATGATACACTAAAACGAGCAGTAACACATTCCCAGGCCCAAGTATCCGTGCAAAATTTTCAGATATATCCACGGATGAAATAAGTAATTTTCTAATTGTGATGTGCAATTTCTCTCATGAAACAGAAAAAAGAAAATTGGAGGTAGCTAATTTGATGCCAGTTTCTAGAGTTTCAATAGAGGGTTGCATTAATGTATTTATTGGCCAACCTGGCAAGAACTGTAATGCAGACCCAAGAGATGAACATGTTGGGAAGGAATCAACAAAGTTGCTGTAAACAGAAGTAATTCTTCATAAATTCACTAGTTCTTTGAAGTATTCAACAACCCTGGGGACACAGGAAATCCAGCTAATACAGTTTAGTTTAACTTCAGAAGAGATTTCACCACATGCCTTTCAAAGGCTCTTACAGGATATAATCTGAGGGGATAAGCAGGAAGGTCCTTGCATGGATGAACAGTTAAAAGATGGAACAAAGAAAGCTAGGCAGAAGTAGTTGGTTTTTACAGCAGATAATACCATTATTGCTTAGTTTATGCTGTTCAATATATTTCTGAATGACGTGGAAAAGGGAGAATAGTTGTCTAACCCCGTTTGGTGATGTTACTAAGGGTACTAAAGACAAAGTGTTAGTGAAGAAGGACCACATGCTACTAAGTTACAAGGCAAAAAAACAGCAGATAAAATTCAATAGTGATAGATGAAAAATAAGGCACAAGGAGAAAACCCCAGCCCTAAACACATTTACAGTGATGGGCTCTGACCTTATTGTAGCATTCATAAATGATATTTTTATATTATGCCAAAGAAAATTTGGCACAATTCTAAGCAACAATCCAAAAAAGTATATTGAATGCTCAGTTACTGAAGAAAGAAACAAAAGGGAGTGCATTATTCCGCTGTATGCACCTGCAATGTCCCAGCATTTCAATGAGCATTTTAAGTTTTACTGTGCCCATTTCATAAAGGCTGTAGTGAAATTAGAAAATATGCAAAGACAGTAACAAGGATAATTGAAAGTAAGGACCAGCTTTTATACATGGAATGATTAAATAGCTTAGGACAGTCTTGGCTGGAAAAGAGGTGGCTGCAGACAGAATATAACATATCTATAAAAGCACAGTGGCAACGAGATGGTGAATAGGTTTTGAACCCAGTACGATAATTAGAAGGCAGAAGCAGCAGGAGAAAACAAACAAAAGAATGCGTTTCTTCTGACCATGCATAGTTAAACTGCCAAATTTAACACAGGATGTTTTTTGAAGGTACATTTTTATGAGACTTGGAAAAGTGATTGGGAGAAATAATGGAAGGAAAAAATCCACTGAAGGCTATTAAATATAAAGACATAACCTGTGGGAGTCCACAAACCCCATCTCAATGGAGTCTTGTCAGAACTCAGGGGACATACCACTACACTCACTACTCATCCTTACTTTACACTTTTTCCCAGCACCCTTCTCAGCCAGGTAAAGGAGGGTATGGGACTACCATCGTCTGTCCCACCACCTCTGTTCCTGTGCAGTGAGGAAGATGACAGGAATGCCTAGCAAGCTGGTCACCAACAAACATTACTGTTGTAATACAATTTACAATTAAAACTAAAATCCTCTCTTAGAAAGAGTGCAGACTGTGCTAACACAACATCCCAGCAAGGGCCAGCGGAGTACTCGCAGGGGTCACAGTAGGTACCTCTCCTGCATGCAGGGCTGATTTTCTTCTGTGATCCCAGTGGCTGTTGAAACCCATGGATGTATACTAGGAGGGAGCCAGCTTTTCAATTGTGTGCCTTGCACAACCATTCTTAGAATATCACATGCACAATGTAAAAAAGGATGTTAATTAAACTGGAAAGTTTAATTGCATATACAGAGCACTGCGAAGCAGTTTTGGATGTTGTGTTTCACAGCTCTGTGTCTTAAGTGTTCTAGGGAACAGGATAAAGTGTCTCAACTCCCTCTGGTGCTGACCCACAGGCCACCATTGACACAGACAGCAGCTGCATCAGTGACTATACTGATGAGAGAAAAGCCAGTGTGAATGTAGCCTGAGAGTGGTAACCGTACTAACAGTGTATCTGTGCGTCGTCTCAGCTTGTTTCAATGAACAAATTCACTGCATCCTCTAATAGAAACTAAACAGCCCCAGGCTATTGCCACTGATGTCCTGCTTTGGATAGCCACTCCTCTTAGTAATTACTGGGTTTGGAATTACAGCAGGGACAATAACTGTAATTTTGAGGAAGACTCTTAACTATCTTCCAGTACAAAATAACTTTTTGAAAAAACTAACAGTC
This sequence comes from Leptosomus discolor, assembly GCF_034619465.1. Taxonomy (NCBI): domain Eukaryota; kingdom Metazoa; phylum Chordata; class Aves; order Leptosomiformes; family Leptosomidae; genus Leptosomus; species Leptosomus discolor. Next base: position 66,527,374 of record NC_141392.1, read on the forward strand.
ATACTGCTCAAATAATGCTTTCCCTTAAGAGTTTTATTAGTTTGGCTGGTCTCCTTCGGGGTAAATACTTCAGTTCCATCAATGTGAAAGTTAGTTGTCCTGCTTTTAGGACCTGTATGAGTAAGAAGAAAATACTATTTCTCTTGGTAACACAGAGCTAATATTGCTGAACACTGAGTCATCATTAGAACTGCCTACTAATTTCCAATAAACCACAATTAGGCAAGCCAGACACAAGCACAGGAATTTCATGAATATCCTCAAATATGTAATTTGAGCTTGGGAGACTTGGCTGATTGCTATAGTATTACATGAAAACAGATCTTAATATAACTATTAGGATATTAGGGTGGGTTCATAGAGCTGGTACCGAAACCACACTACAGGTACTTTCTGCTGGGCTTGACTACACTTTGGCTAAATTCAAATCACGCAAAAGCTGCGTCAGATAAAAGGCTAGCTGATTTGTTACAATTCTGTTCTTCATTTCTTGATAGGAGGAACCTGTTCATCTTGAAGGCAGTGCAATGGATGTACATATTAATTGGCTTAAGCAAGAATATATGAAAACTCAGAGGAACTGGAAAGAGGTGGATAACAGAATGAATGTGACAATAGAAATACGGAGAAAGATGATCAGCGATAAGGCACCTTTAAAAGATATTCTTAGACTATTTCCATTCTTAAGATGCCCTTATCAGGTAACAGAGCTATTATTAATAATGATATTGAATTCTGTGTTAGAGATGTGATATGACCATAGCCACATAATTTACTGGACATTTCCAGTGAAGTATCCATCAATATTGTTCTCTTTAACTTGTATTTTTGCTGCTAACCCTGTGTTAAAAGATTCAGCAGTCCTGTATTAAATGTGCCACACACAACACTAGTGGGTTATTTGAAGTGTTTTGGTGTTACTTGATGTATTTCTTCCCTGCTTTGAAAAGAAATGAAACCGTCCCCTCCAGTTTATAAATTTATTTTACTGAGCTAGTTTTATCCTTCTTCAAAGTGTGCAGCTCATGTGTTGTTTTCAGTTTTGGTTTTGAGGATTGCAATAATACAAAATATTTTTCTTTTAGCTTTTTAGGGAGTTCCAGCTTCTCACACATATGGACATTTATAAGAAAACAGTTGAGATTCTGGAGATTTATTCAGAAAACATATTATCTTTGTATGTGGTGAGGAATAATCCAATTAACATTATGCTGCAAGAAAATCTGAAGCGGCACACAGAAGAAGACATTCTGAAATGTCAGTACAAATCTTCTATGCTCTGAATATGAGAGTGTTGTTGTAGCTAATTGTTCTTACTTATGTAACTAAACCAGTTCCAATTTTACTGCAAAAACATTTTAAAAATGTCACAATTGCTTGAAAAATACATAGTAATGGGGAAGCATTAAGAATAAAAGCTAATAAATTACTAAGAAAATTAAGTCAGTCAGGTATTGGAAGGTGGTTTTTTTTTTCTACCGAATAAAAGACTGCAGGTTTGATAAAGTTAGCAACTGCCTTAAAATAAGTACTGCTAGATGAGCAGAATTATGTAGATATGTAAAAGAGTGCTTATTATTTTCTAAAAATACATGCAGAAAACTAATTTTCTGGTTTAGAAATAATCCCATAAAAAAGAGACAATTTCCTTTAGAAGGAGAGGTACTGCTTCTATAGTCCTCATGCCAGTGAAATAAAAGAAGCGGTTACCACTAACTGTGTTTCAAGTACCTCGTCTCTGCAGAGACCCACTGCAGGAATAAGCGCACAAACTGGTACCTCTGGCAAGCAGGTGCCTCAGCCACGTGAAGAGGTCCATGTACCTCAACGTGTTTGGCTTGCTGGCTGTGAGAGAGCAAGCATCTGCTGCCACTCAACTTCTTTCAGTCTGAGAAGTCTGGGGAGTGCGGTTCTGCAGGGACAAAACCTTTGAAGCAGTTACTCAGAATCATTTTTCTTCCCAAACTGCAGCTGTCGATGCCTATGCCTAAGCTTAGCTCTGTAAGAAGTGCTCCTTGGTCTGTCATTTTCTATCAAACGGGCATAAGCAGGTTATCAAATCAATGGTGACACAGTATGAACACGCGTGTTTCCTATCGCAGTTTCACTCCTTTTATTATGTGGCCACTTCTTAAAGATGCAGGCAGAGTAAGTTAAAATACTGGGGTTTTCTTTCTTTAAGCTCAAAACCAGGAGTACTCAATAACAGCTCATGATTGATTAAAAAGTGTCAACAAACAGCCTAATCCAGAAAGTCTTTATGAACTTTTGACTCATACCTTCGGCCTTAGAAAGCTGTGGATGTTTTAAGTCAATTTCCCCTTTTCTTGTACAAAACGCCACAAAGATTTTTGACTCGTACGTTAGTATAAAGTCCCAAGGCCTTTACTTTCTTGTTTTTCACAAACAACTTGACCTGGCCCCTAGATAATAAATGCCTGACAAGATAGGATCAGTGAAACACATGACACCAGAAGCCTGACCTGCAAACAAAAAGATGTTAGTCAATAATAACTGAACCAGAGGGGTAGCAGGTACCGTGTCCCAGGAGGTCCTGCAGCACCAGCATGTACCGCAGCCTTCAAAGTGGAGTCCTCTGGCAACAGGACTCCCCAGAAACATCTGATTTACTGGGGAGAGAGGAGCTTGGGGATAGACAGCGAGGTAGGAGGATTACTCACCAACTCCACTAGAAGCAACCCAAAGACCTACTCACTTATTGTGAGAGAAATTTAATCATAATATTGTCATGAATTACTTGAATACCATTGCCAGCTGAGGTGCCTAAGCCTTCGCTGTGGTACAAACTGCTCTTCAGAATGGACTAAACAACAGTTCCACTGCTGAGCTGTTAACTATTACATAGGCTGCAACCTGCTTTTCCAGGATGATACTGCAGTGCCAGAATGTTTTCATTTGTAATTTAGTAGAAATCCTTGCCTTTGACAGATATGAAAATGACTGCTGCATGTTTACTCCTACCAGATGTCTTTGGAGATGACTCCAGTCTGTTTGCTGCAGTGAACGAGGAGGTAGGAGACGGAGCACCAGCTGATACTCTTCCTTGTATCAGCTCCCTTGGCACATTACCTGGCCTTTTCGTGGCTCAGCTTAGTTCCTGGAAAAGGGTGACATTGGCCTGCCTTTTGGGTAGAAGGCAAATATTCATAGAAATACTAGCTAAATTTGAAGCAGTGTTATTAGGCTTACTTAATTCTCTGACCTGTCCACCTGGTGATGTGGCATCATTTGAAATATCCTTTTTTTTACCTTAGGTAAAGGCAGTGACACCAGTGTTGGAAGTAAAAAATCCCTTCAATGTGAATTCATGTGAGTTTGCACTGTACGTAGAAAGAGAAGAGCTAGCCCAGCTCGATGACTGCACCATGGCCCTGGCTGCACTGGTGGCTGCATTTCATGTGTTCAATATCCCGTGCCCAAAGAGAATCCACAGGACGCTGAACTTCCTGGAGTCCCTGGTCTTTGAGGTGAGGAGCCCAGCATCCCTGCCGACCCAGGTAAAGAGAGGGCTGGAGGCACCCGAGTACCCCAGTACCTGATGGTGTACACAGCACTCCTCTCCGGAGCATTTGACATTCTGTCAAAATAAACCCCTTTGTTGTGACAATAAATCAGTCCCATTCTTTCTGGTGAAAGTGTATGTATATTTATAGCAGTTATGTTTAATAATGCTTTTTTTTAATTGTACTGGCTACTTTTTTAAAAATTTAAAACTTAAGCATTTTCATTATTTTAAATGGAAATTCTAGAGCGGTCTAGCAGCATTAGAATTAATAAAATTTTCTAGATTACTGCACGTGTCGTATTTTTAAATATGAAGCATTTAACAAACTTGGATAATATTTTGACTGTCAGAATTTATAAAAACCCTCTGTGAGCTAATGTGAGCACTTTGCTGCTTCAGATGCTAATATAGTTAACATCTTGAAGTAGCACAAATTAAAGATTTACTTATTATCATAATTTCATTATGTTATGATAATTGAAAGCCTACTATAATAATTTTTGTGTTTTAAAATGGTGGGCCTGATTTTTAATTTGCAGGATGATGAGTTTTCACTATTTTCTCCATGCATGAAACCTTCTTTTCTTTTTTAACATTAATCCAGAATTTGCTAAGTAGGGATTCTGACAGGAGCTCTCAGAGTACCAAGAATGACTTATCTGGGATGCTGCCATGTGCATTTGTAACCACAGCTTTGGCACCAGGGAGAGAATGTCTCATTTTCTTTCTGAATTTATTCCCCAGAACAAATCGTCCCTCTCCACATGGTGACTCTCCTGTCTGTCCCCGCAGAATGGAGGCCCTCTCCTCTCCTCTTCCACAGCCTCCTCTTCTCCCTAACATGCTCCTCTTAACTCTTGCATGTCTGGAAATCCCTTGGGTTACTGCCTGACAGGCAAGGCTTCGGACAAGCACCTAGTGATGGACAGTAGCAGCAGCCAGCAAACAAGACCCATGGTATTAATTAGAAATTAAAATGGCTTTTTATTAAAACACTGCTTTCTACTAAAGAGATCAATATCCCACCAGTTCTAAAAAATGACTGTGTAGGCAAAGCAGCATTTGTGGTCACCAGGATTCTTTAAACACTCAAACACACGCAGCTTGGAAGACCACAGAAGTTTTGTTAAAGCCTGGCAATGCAGGGGTGACTGCAGAGGTTACAGTGGCAGACCCTGCAGTATGAAGGGAGATCACTGCATTTAATGGCCATTTCATGTGGCTCCCATGGAAACTAGGGGACAACCCTTACCTGTGTGAGGGCTGGGCTACCTCCAACACAAGATACAAAACAGTAACAACTGCTGTTTTAAAGACTCAGTAGGTCTCCTGAGTGTTTTTAGTTTCTGCGTGAATTTGTTTGGTGTAGTTTTTGTAACAGAGGTGGCTGCATCCCACTACCTCATCACATGGAATACAAAAGTAAGGACTATGCATGTCCTCACTTTTGTGATAGATGCATGAACAAAAAGCTGGGCTCTGTATCATTTAGGTGAGGTTTATTCTACATCTTGTAAACAGTATTAATTCAAACCCATTTCTTAAACCACAGTACTTTGTAAGTACGTATACAAAAATTCAGGGAGCTGTTAACATCCCCAAGTAATCTCTGCCAAGCAGCAAATGTCTTCATTGGTTCACACCGCAGGCTACAGAGTTGGCACACCAGAGACACAGAAGGTGAGGGAAAATAAGCTACGTGGAAGGACAGAAGGAAAGAAAACAGAAGAATTCGGCATTTTACTGATCTGCTTGGGCAACTCCAGCTGCCGCCAGTGACAAAATCCAGGTCCATAAATGGGATTCTGGTTGTGACAGCAAGTGGCCCGTGAGCCTTAGGAGTAAGTGTTTAGAGAGAGGGCAGACAGCAGTAGCCAAGGTGCTCTTTCAAACTCATGGCCACATTGAGTTACGGTGAGGAACTACTCCACGCCACCCTTGGGAACAGCTGGGTTCATCTGAGAATCCTGGGCACACACAAATGTAACAGACAGCTCCAGTTTAGGTTTTATTTGTATTGTAGTACAATAAGAGTGCAATTTGAATGTACAAATATCGAACATAATGTAAAAATATTATTTATGCAATGCTATGGAAGGAAATTAACAGAGCAATGCAACTTACTTCGTACTGACCCTGTTTCACCTCATATTATGGCAGGTACCAGTCACCTACATGATCTGGAAGGGGCACAGGGAGCTCTTGAAATCTTAAGGAACTCCAGCCAAAGAAGAGCCTAGCAAAATCTGTGGGAAGATGTAAAATTCTCCCAGCTCTGTGAAACGGAAATGCTCTGTTTGTTCTCAGCTCTAAAGGCTGAGCAACTGCCCACCACAGCGCTAAGAAGAGGGCTGCCAAAAATCTTGATCAAACTCTTCTCTTGTTGCAAAAGTAACGTTCTAGAACAGTCCTCAGTATACAGGTAGCCAGGCTTTCTCCCATTTAAAGTGCATCTGGTTTACATCTTACGTATATATACCAAGTGCAACAACTTTCCCTGACAAATCGTTATAATAATCCTCCGAGAAAGAAGGTTGCCTCACCGAAGTACCTGCTGGTGGCATCTGCAGCCTGCTAACGACCCAGTGAAACGCATGCATTTTACACCTAGGATGTGCGGGTGCACCGTATGCGTTTAAGTATCCTTTTCCTCCGTGCTTGGTCTTTCCCCCTTGTGCCTTATTCACTTATAAATCAGACTTTCCAACTAGAAAGTGGTGGGTGAAATAATTCTCCCACCATTGGAAAAACAAACCTATGTTGAACATGAAGCCAGAAAAGTAGTCCTAGCTTTAGCACACGTTGTGGTGACTATACAGGAGACTGGCATGTGCAGACATGAATGAATACATTTTCTCTTTTTGCTAATGTCCTTACCTCAAAATACACATACTTTCCTTCATGTGCTGAAGGACTGTAACAGGCTCCCATGTAAAAGGCTGGGACTATTGTGCAGCATAAACAAAAAGTCTTCTATGAAGTCAAACTTTTATTTTTCAGTTGCAGCCTTCTCTATACTGATCTTTTGGTAGAATACATTAAAGATGCTGGTGGAAAAACTCACATAACATTTTTGTAATCGTGCAAAAGTAAAAACATTCAGTTATCAAAAAAGCATTATCATTTCAACCCCAACAAGGTTTGTTTTGTTTTGTTACAAGCAAACAGACAGTTTTATAATCTGTAAAGTTATATGCTGTAGCATAAAGTGCCACATATGTAACATTGTTTCATTTTTAAACTATGGCACAAATATGTATTAGCCATAACAGTCTCATCTGGCTACCTGTAGCCTAATTTTTGGCTAATCAGTTTTTATTTTGATAGTATGCAGTAAAAGCTTCTGAAAAGTAAAATGGGTACATGAAGTGGAATTCAAGAATTCTTAGAAAATATTAATGTTCCCTTATATAATACAGCATAAATAATTAATGAAGGTTTTCTTGATGTCCAGAGAAAGTTAGGGATCCTAACCATCCGTAGAGAATTAGCGCCATTAGTTTGGTAAATAAGACTAGCTGACTCCCTTGTTACGCAGTACCTTCCCAAAGCTTGAACAACTCCCAGAAGGATTCAGAGGTGTACTGGCTCTAGGAGAATATAAATAGTCCACCAGTGCTGAACGTATGTTTCTTCCTTTCTGAGAGTCCTTACTCAACAGTTCTAGCGAGTCTTTGTGCTTTGAATAAAACATGAGCTCCAGTGGAGAAAGCTGGCTTGTACACATTTTTCATTATCTTCAAAGTTCATTGTGTGAGTTCTTCTCTGCAGCTTTGAACATCAGAATGGAATTAAAGATTTTTAGGGCTGGTCCCAGTTTAATGCTCATTATTTTCACTATGTCTGATTGGGTCATTAGCAGAAATGCTTCTCCATCAATTTGCTTTAAAAGAAAAAAACACACAAAACTATTAATAGGTCTGACAGTGCAGCAGTATAGACGTTTCAGAAAACATGAAAAGAAAATTCCCAGCAATTTCAGACAGTGTAAAGGAATGGCTGAATACAAACAGTTTCAAATGCTTTCATGATAGCTTTCATTTCAACCTTTCAGACACATCGGCTAGTCCAAAAGAAAAGAATGATTACCTTATTTCTGCTTGAAAACAACTGTCTGGCTAATTTTTAGCTAACCAGTTCTTATTTTCACACTGACAGTATGAAGTAAAAGCTATTGAAAAGTAAAATGGGTAAATGAAGTAGAATTCAACTGCTCTGCAGCACAGCAATGCTTTTAAACATCTTAGCTACTCCTTTTATGCAAGCCTGCATAAGAAAGCTTCTGAATTTCACTCCCAACTAGCCCCTTCAGGCCACCCCTTTCTGTTCATTAAATAGCAAATTAAGATGAATTTCGTCCCAGATGTAAACAGGGGCCAGGCTACACAAAAATGCCTCCTTGACACAAACACAGCTTTTCAAAACACTGCATATTTTTTTTTGCCAGCTTTGTAGTGTTGCTATTTTAACAAATGTTACAAAGTCAGTATTATCCTGTAAGCAAATCGCTCTGTCAGCAGAGTGCTAAATCTAAACATGAAGAGCCTCAAGGACCTCACTTCCAAGGGCTTCAATGGGGCCAACACTTCTTTTGTAAATTTCAGGTCACTCAGGTACCTATCTTAAGTTTTCAGTGTAACTTAAGCAGAGTAGCTAGGCCTAAAAGCCAACTGTGGTTAAATCAGGAGCGCTGCTTAGGCTTGAAAGACATTAATTTGAGATAAAACCAGTGAAATTAAGTTTCTGTAGGACCGGAGACAAGCCTTATGAATCAGACGGTGTAAAGGAAGCCTGCAAGGTACACCCCAGCATTGTAAATTGAGGAACACTGCAGTGAGAACAGCATCATGCAGTTACCACAGTTACTTTCTACACATTTTGAGCAGAAAACCAGACTGGGTGGGCTCAGAACCAGAAGTGTGCAAACATGGGGGTGCCCAGCTTTTTGCAGCATCTTAATATAAGCACGATGAGGGTTCATTTCCACTGCAGAAGTCTGAACCAGCACCTTCTACCTACTGAAAGACCTACTGATGCCAGCCAGTCCATGCTGGTTGGCCTCACTGGGAGAGGTTTGATTTACTACTCACAAAGGCTGAGAGGCTGAATCCTAAAGAGGGGAAGTATTTTCTTACACCTCTAAGAATGAAACTGTTTAGGATCCATCCATCTCTGTGGCACTTCCCACCTGCTGCCTTGATTAGCAACACGCCAGCTTTTATTGATCTTAAATTCATTGCTGAGACACCTCAAGTGACACCGGGGATGATCTAGGTCTGCATACCTGCTACAACTGTAAAATGCCTAACATCTAAGCAAGTGCAAAATGCCCAGAGATGCAGCCTGTTAGTCCTTTGATATGCAGCTGTAATAGTCATCACTATCTACAGCACAGCCTGAAAACTTTTGCCGCAGATTAGCAGAGCCATCTCTATGCATTCCCCTCAGGGGGTGCCTTCTCAAATCTAAGAACCACAGCTATTCTTCACTTGAAAGGCTGGCTGACTTGGGATATTACAGTATCAGACTCTGCCCATTCAGGTTGGGATAAGCACCTCGCTATTCAGTCAGTCAATTTGTGATCAAACAGCTCAGTTTCATAAGCACCAACAGGAGTAATAAACCTTGGAGAAGAAAACAAAAAGCCAACCTAGCTTATAAAGGCCTATTGTACCTAAAGGCCCTATCACTTCCTAATGACAACTTTGGCACAACATCTTCTCAGGTACCAGAAATGCACACCTGTCGTGCTCACAAAGGGAGCATACACTCCTTTGAACCTCATCAGAAGCCTTCAGACCTTCTCACTTTTTGCTCACTCAAATCACATTCGTAAACTGGCTACACCAGGAGAAAGAGCATCAAGAGCTAAGTGTGATTAAAAAAGATGCAAAGAAATTTAAGAGGTGTTTATCTTGAACTACTGCTCTCCTTTATTTTACTTATTATTAAATTCCCTCAAACCAGATCAAGAGAGACCAGTAGTAAATCACAAAGTTCCTCCTCTTCTACCACTAGTTCTAAGTAGTTTCAGTTGCAGTAACAAAGCTAGAGAAGCACGAGAGACCTGGCTTGACACTTAAGTTAATCTTCTTTACTTCCTTCCCACTCCGTGACCTGCAAACCAACCTAATCTTCCATACATTTGCATCTGAGTTTAAACATACACTTTCATCCTACTGCTTTGTATGTATTTTCAATGATGACATAAAATTAATCTTTCCACCAAGCTTTGTACTCTTTGAAACAAAATTCACCCACCTCATCTTTAAACACTTTGCCATGTTCTTCACATCCTGGTAAACTCCGTATAAATTCAGAGACCTGCCACCAAAGTACAAACCAAAAGATTTAGTAAGACCAGTGTTTTCTCAGAATAGTCTTAAAGGTTGACAATCATTAAAGATTTTTAGCTACTGTTTTTACAGCCTCGTATTAGGTGTTCCACCTTCGTCTATAAGTGCATGGAGTGATGCAGCTAGAAGTTTAAGACCAGGATTCACAAAATCTGTGACCTGAAAGACATGTGCCACTCTTGTCCACAAGACATCTAAGAGTGGGATATGCCTACTCCCTCAAAATTACTCAGGTTATTCTACCCATGAAGACCCAGAACCATGAATCCTCTCTTGGTGAATCACTTCAAGCAAAACTGTTGCTGCCTTACTCCTCTTTATTCTTTACAGCACAGAGGTTAGCAAATCCTTTTTTCAAAGTTCATGCTTCTGTTTTCTCTGATTAGAGGAGATATGACTGTCCCAGCTGCAGAAGACTGCCTTAGTCACAGGTATTTTTGAAAGCAGGGACTAGACCCTGTCTGTCCAAGCATTACTACATATTTGAACAGTGACAGGGCTCCAATCTTAAAATCGGGTGTCATGGCCTGCCCGTATCTATACTGTTCCTCTCTGCACTATATTCTCACCCTCCAAAACAGCGTGCCACATCTAAACTACACACCAGGAATAGCTCCTCGGTCCATGCTGACCCCTAAACCACTCCTCCACAATGTTTGAGTGAGTACTAAATGTTATTGGTGTACAGCTTGAACACCTGATCTGCTGGGCCATACATTCAGCACTTTTCTTTCCCTTTTTAACCCCAGTGAATATATATATATATACACACACATACAGATTTATCTATATCTATACCTATCTACACACAAATGAATTAATACTTACTGCTTCCAGGGCTGGATGGCAACTGAATGGGCATTTTGGGGATGTTACATTAGGCCTGGCTGACTCTAATCCTCTGAGTACTAAGGCATTACAGTTTATCTAGGGGGCTACTCTAAAGCTCTGAATCAACCGAGACTTCGAGGGCAGTGGCAGTGAGAGAGAAGATACAGGGGAAACCTACCTCATCTGTACTCCACTTGGAAACTTTACTGGCTGGAATCCCAGCTACACTTGGAAGGAGCTTGCTCTGCTGTTCCCAGCGCAAGGGTAGGCCAGGGATTTGCAACTTGGAAGACACAATAACTGGTTGAGAAAGAAGCCTCTGTGCATTGGGTTCTTCAACGTCTTCAACAACAGGAAGCAACAAACAAGCATTAAATCCCTCAGTCAGTGATGAGACCAGTCACAGTATACAGAGTGAGTATATATATATATATATATATGGGCCTCCCTACACAAGCTGTACAGTTTAGCTTACACTAGAATTAGAGGAGTACCATGACTGTTCCTCTAGTATGACTGTGATTATATTGGCTCTACATAAATGTCAAATAATAGGTCAAATAATTTTAAATATTTGATACATAAATCACACCCACATTTAATAGTTGTATAGCAGCACAAGAACTAACTTAATTCCAGGGCTGAGCTGTTTTAACTTCCAACAAAAGCAGCACTACACTGCTATAAAATTCCAAGTGAATCAGTTGTACAGTTCCAGCCCACACAACATTTATGCCTCATCCACAACAAAATGTTTTTAAGTTCTTCTGAGGAAAAAACACAAATGTCTGCAAATTCCCTGCTCCCACTTTAACTGAATGTTTTATTTGGAAAATAACATCCAACTCCTCTGTGCTGCTATGGCGTTTTTGACAAGGTCACTTCCCTTTTTATCTCACCCATAATGGAAGGAATGAGCTTCCCCATCCCACCAGCCTCTAAGGTAATGTACTGGTGGGAGGGTGGCTTCAGCTACATGCTGCTGTCGCTGCTGCTGTCTGGAGAGCAGCAGCAGCTGCAGATGTGTGTAGGAGGAAAGAGTGATGTCAAACTGCGTAAGACATCTACGTTCGTTTAGATCCATTGCAAATGCAAAAGCAACATGCCTACTATGAACTCAGGCCCGAATGCTTCCCAACTGCCGGGTAAAATTGTGGAAAACCTCTGGAATCCATTTCTGAATGAAACAGCCAACAGAGAACCTATGCCTAATATTCCTTACTGACATGGCTTCACACAATCGTTCCCAAATCCCTGTGCTATTTTTGTTTGGATCACTCACTTTATTACAGGTCCGTTCTATTTCCAGTTTTGAGAAACTGCTATTATTCACAGTTCTCTTTATCCTTACTGTTCTAGTTTTCATATATTTGTGCCCAACAACTAGGGCACAAATTCCTATTACAGACTTTGCCGGCACAGTGGGACTAGTCTAGAACCTATAATGTGGCCAATACAGGATGTGATTACATTTGCTTGTGTTCTGCTCCTCTAGCTTAAATTTTTGTTACTTTCAAGACTTATCCTCATTTTATACCAATGTTGATTATTCAGAAGTTGACTCTTAAGCCATTTAGTCAGTATTGTCAGCCCACTGATTAAATTTTTAGACTCCTTAATTTTTTCCTAGCATCATACTCTTGGAAGTGAGAGTTCCCTAAATGTCTGTTTACACTTCACTGTTGTTCCTCAAATGTTCCTTAGAGCTTCTATGACTACTAAAAATCTCAGGGAGAAAGGAGCCTTGCAAGGCAGGAAGCATGCTGAATGTAAAGCCTGTTTTACCAAATAGTATCTTTCTCATTGTTCCCTTGAAGCCCCTCCCCATCCTTACCACCCGATTTTTTCTTTCTAAAAAAGGGCTCTTAAGAATTGAAAACATAAGTATTCAGATCTTTTTTTTTGTTTTCCATTCACAAAACATTGATACTGTAACTTAAATAGCAGACAACAACACTGTGTGAAGAAAATTCCAAGCAAATTGCACTCCATTTTTGCACATGTTTAAACATGTGTATACATAAGAACACATAGGCACATGCATAGTGAGTAGCAGCAATGATAGCTAAGGTTACCGATCCACCCCACTAGTTTCAATAGTTTACAGCTGTATCACATTCTAACAGTTCCAGATGAAAAATCTCTGCTGAGCATCTGTCCATGCTGTGGTTTTTTTTGAAAAATTCAAGCAATCACAGGTCAGCTTGTTACGAATGAGGTTGACAGAAAATAAGTTCACTAACGTGACACTGCATAACGCCAAACCTTGTACTCCATCTATTCACATTCAAGAGCTCTATTTACTGACATGGAAAGCAATGCAGTGCCCAATGCCTTTGAGGAGGTGGGCAAACATGCCTCTCTCTCTCAGCCTGTGTTGTTATCTGCCTCACAGGCAAGATGAACAGCACAAAAGGAGCATGTAAAGTGCCAATTTATCCAACTAGATGGAGGAAAAGAAAAAAAAAAAAAAAACCAACACTCCCCAACCCTGCTGCAGGTATAACCACATCCCTGACAAAAGGAAGCTTAGGTTTAGTGTGGGTAACTTCTTGCAAAAGACAGCGCAAAGCACGGTATTTTTTTTTTGGCTACAATCTATGTAATACCAGACATCTGAACGTTCTCCCTACTCTCATGCTCTGGTATTCCTCACTTTGCAAGCCCTGCTTCCCATAAAGAGACAAACTGCGTTTGTGGGCCGGAGAAAATACATGATGTACTCCAATTTATGCCTCAATTTGGACATTTAGGAGAACTGTAACTGGAGGTGCACCATGGGTTAGCCAGTTTCATCACAGAGCAACAAAGAGCTCCTTGAATCACGTAAGTGAAGAAATAAAATGTCTGTCAGCTCCATGTGAGGTAGCAGAGCCAGATGCAGTAAGTTCACACTTTTAGCCCTGAACATCGTTCTTTGCTGACATTTTGGTTCAGCATCAGCCCACCTGCCTCCATCTTCTTCTTCATACTTAATGCCACCTTGTTACCCTTGTCCCTGAACCGTATCTTCCTTAATTAATCTCTAACTTCCGTCTGAGTTACCACCCAACAAAATACAACCTAATGTTTCCAAGAAGCTAAATGGCAAACACTTTCTGGCGTCAATTCTGGTGTTAATCTGACCATTAACACTGTCCATTCCCTCTTGCATGTTCTAGTTCGTACCATGTATCAGGTTTTTAAACACAGAATCTGTGTCTGTAACAAAAGCTCGTATGAAGGGGCCATGATTCCAGTGGAGTTCTTTAGCTCCAAACAGTATTTCTCCAGAACAGGGAAGACAGCAGTACACGTTTTATAAAGTAGCAGTAGAGAACTGGCCAAGCGAGTATGGCAAAAATAGGCTGAAGAATAATAACGTAAGTGACATGCAGAAAAAACTGAGCAACAAGCACAGGTAACTGTAGTCACAGTTCACGAAAGTCTGGACAACTGCAACTATTTCAGCTTGAGCTTTCCATAACTATGCTAGCAAGAACTCAATGATCCACTTTCATCCTAAGTTTAAGTATTATGGCACATTTAAACAAATAATGGCACAAAATGATGTGTATAAAAAGGAGGCTTCTACCTTCGTTAAACTTTTAACAACTTTGTTAACAACAAAGTTAAACAACTTTATTAAACAATAACGTAAGAAAGTGTTCTCTCAAAAAGTTGCAGTCAATGGCTTGATGTCCAAGTGGAAACCAGTGACGACTGGCCTTACTCAGGTGTTGGTACTGGGACTGGTGCTATTTGCTGGTACTGTGGACAGTGGGATTGAGTGTGCCCTCAGCAAGTTTGCCAGTAATACCAAGCTGTGTGGTGCAGCCTACACGCTGGAGGGAAGGCAGGCCATCCAGAGGGACCTTGACAGGCTGGAGATGTGGGCCCATGCAAACCTCATGGAGTTCAACAAGGCCAAGTGCAAGGTCCTGCACTTGGGTCGAAGCAAACCCCAAGCACAGATACAGGCTGGGGGATGAGTGGATAAAGAGCAGCCCTGCAGAGAAGGACTTGGGGTATTGGTGGATAAAAATCTGAATATCCAAAGTCAACTCTGTCAAGCTCAAAATGCTTCACAAATTCAGGCCATTTTTCTTAGAATAAAAAAAGAATTGCAGACAAACAAATTCTCTGAAATATTTGATTTTAAATCTTTTGTATTATGTTATATAATGCAAAGTCAACATCAAAAGAGTCTGTTTCCATTCTATTGGAAAAAAAGACTTCAAATGATCAAACCCTCTTTCTTTCACCTGCTTTAGAGAGGTTCTTCTTTTAATGCTTCCTTTTCTCCAAAATTCTGAGCTGTATCATGTTTCAAAACACTGTAACAACCTTGATTTTTTACACCTTTTGCACAGCTCTTGTAATAGATGGAATCTTTCATACTTCACACGCTCTTTAGACTGCCTCTTAGATCTATCTGAAAAACGCTGGCAGACAAATGATGTTTTAAGATAAAAGAAATGTATCAGAGGTTAGTAATTAAAAATAGGTACCTTAATTTTATCTTCACACAATGCTCTACTAGTCTCAAAGAATTTCTTGGGTTTTATAAGGATGAGCTCACTTAGAAGGTAAGAAATGTAGCTTAAGTGTCAAGATTTTTGCCAAAAGCCTTATACATGTTGTGTTGCACAACAAATTGCTGAAAAAAATCTAAAAATTTAAGGAATTAAATTATGAAATGAAGATATTTAGCTTCTCATTGAACTTGCATGAGTTAATAAAATTATTGCAGCAAAAGCTGCGCTGAAACAATACACTGACTCAGTCCAATGACTAGCCTGACATACTAGGTTTCACACACGCAAAATAATTATCAAATGTAAGACTGTGACATTCTGTATTCTTTCTAAACAATGAGGATAAAAAAGAATAATGAACAGCTACCTCAATCTGTGCAACTAGATCACTGAACAGCCAAGAGTTTTGAAACAGCGGTACACACAGCCACACAATCACTGAACCAAAGAAAAGTCCATGTAGGAAGGGACCTTTGGAGACCATCTGATGCAACCTTCTGTTAAGAGTAGGGCATAAGACTAAGTTCTCCAGGGCCCTGTCAAGCCAAGTCCTAAATATTTCCAGCAAGGGAGATTCCACCTCTTTTCTGGGCAACATATTCCAATTGTTCTCACAGTGAGACATTTCTTCCCTATATTCAGACAGAATTTCTGCTGAAGCACCCTGTGTCCATTCCCTTTTTTCCCACAACTGCATCCTGGAGGAGAGGGTACCTCCATCTTCTCTATAACTAGCTACTGTGACCAGATTCCTCCAAGCCTTCCCTTCCCAAATTCCTTCAACCTTTCTTTATATGTCAAGTCCTTCAACCACCTAATCATCTTGGCCCTCCACTGGACTGTCTCCAGTTTTTCAGTGAAGTAAAAATTTTAGCCATCCCTCTTTAAAACTCATGAAAAAGAAAGAGCTCATATGGGATGCTGGAAATTATCAGACTGCACAACAGACTGAGGTTGGGTTGAGTAACCTTAACTTTGCATTATGCCTGTAACATGTAAATGCTTTAACTATCTTTCAATACACTTTTGAAACAATAAGTGAATGTTATACCTTTACAACTCAGATTGGTTTAATTACCTATTTTTAAAAATCAGTGGAAAAATATTCTTGAAATTAACCTTTTTTTACCAGTATTAATTTTGCACTCATCTTTACAACTGTAATAAAGTTCTTAGCAAAGCCTTTGATGAATACAAGATAAAGAAACACAGTGTTAAATTGTTGCTGTCAACAAATTCTTGGACGCAAAACAGTGACAGTGGAAAAAAAGTTGCAATGCAGTTTCATGAAGAATTTCAAGGAATACCACACTTCTTTAGTTCTGCAGCTTTTAATATTAAACAGATGAAGGACTGTCAATTTACCTTGGATTTCATTTGAAATAAGCAGCTTATTTTCTGTCTCCTCTTCTTCACACTCTTTGTTCTTTATAGAGTCCTTTGTTTGTAGTACTCCACTGAGGAAAATAAGATGTTCACATTTTATTAATACATCATAAAAATCGCTAAGCATGATGACATCTCTCACTAACAATTCTATTAACCCATCAGGATTCGTGCACAAAGGATGTTGTACCATCATAAAATAAAAAAAAAAAGAGAGGATCTAATTTCTGACTTACACAGATGTCATGACTACTGACATGAATTTTGCAATGAAGGCTCAAGAGCAGTGTAAACTAAGATTATGTAAATCATATGAACACTTCACAACTGAAACTGGAAAACATACAACCGAAGGCAGCGGATGTGTCCACGGCAGTAGATGGGAAGAGTGAAGAACACATATATAGCTGCATCTCCTACAAAGCCTTACTGGTTAGCCGGGTCATTTTCAGCAGCTGTCTGAAACAACATCTACTCCTTTTTCTCTGCCCAGCCTTCATCTCCACCCCACCGCAACTCCTGCAGTATACTGACATACTGTTGTGCAGCTGTTAATGGTGCCACTGAAAATACCTGTACTCATTTCTTACTGTTTTTGCATTACATCTTATCCAGCTAAAACAGCCGCTCTTTGCCTGCTGCCTGTGGCTGCTCCCTCAGCTTTGCCAGCCTCAAATATTTGCCAAGAGGGAATGTCTTCCCCCTGTTGAGAAAAATGGGGCAAGAGGGGTGGGAATATGAGAAATTGTCAAAGAGGGCTGGGTGCATTTGCATCTTAAAGTCATCCCCTGGGAAGTTCCTTTTCAAACTCCGCCTTCAGAAGGTATTTCCAGCCTGGTCTCTTACAGAAATGGAGCTTACATGAGCTTTCTGACACTATGTGTGTTTTTATTTCCTTCTGCTTTTAAGAACTTGAGAATACTTTGGCCAATTCTTAGTAAACCATCACAGATGCAGAGCTCTCAGAGACAACAAGTACATAATAAACATTTTCTAAAAATAGGCATCAGACAGAATGATCTTAAAGTCAAGACTACAAGAAAGCCCACTACATAAGCTTTACTGTCTACCAGAGAAGCAGTCAAAATACCCCCCTTACACATGCCCAACACAGAAAAAAGCTGAAGTAGAGCTAACACCTTGTTGAACATCAAGATTAGCTAACCTCAAAACACAAATCCACTGAAGAAACAGACCTGTTTAATTCCACTGTTTACATTTATAATATTAAATGTAATTTATATATTAAATACTATTTACACTTTTAAATACAAGGAAGCATTGGAGAACAAATCAGCTAGGAGCTGCAAGTTCACTGAGCTGCAAGTTCACCAACATCAACAGAAATATATTTAACACACTATTAATGGTGCAAAATGAACACAACAAATTGGAACATGCAGCCTTTGTAGTACGGCAGGACACAAACGAGTATGACAAGCAATGCCAGTGGAACGCATACAGCAGGCATGCCTTCTTGTGCCACAAAGGACTTCTCCACAATATCTTCCTCTGACATATCACCTGCATTTATTTTCCTAAAAATTACTTTCCTAACCTGCAAAAAGACAGAAAACTTCTAAAGTAAGATGCTATAAAGTAGTGTAATTAATTCCAAAGCCAAAGTAAAGGATCATTGTAATTCACCATAAGGAAGAGAGATCACCAAAACCTGTGAGGAAACATGTATCTTCCTGTCTTCTTGAGGACAATTTTCACAGCAACATCCATCTAGAAATTTTATCTCTCTAGTTAAATAAAAGATAGTATAATGAATTGAAGGTTTTGGGGAAGGGGGGCTGGAAGATAAAACTGAATTTTCTTTTAAGAGGTAGTACCATTTGATTTCCAAGCCTAAGTATTCATCTTCCTTCGCTGTAAATATTTCCAGAGTGTAATTCCTATTACAGTGAAATTCTGCTACTCTGAAGACAGTATAAAGATAATTTCAAATTAAAACCGAATATGCTATAGGCATTGAATTTTTATCTTGAATTTCAATCTCAGGAACATTCCAGAGGGACAGACTGCAGTTTTTACACACATTTTTGCAACCCAAAATTTTCTAGTATAGCTGTTTGTATGCACAGATACCTCTTACTAATTAAAAAAATAAGAAAGAAAAGGAGTAAGTGGAACTGGAGATTAGCTGAGTACCACTTACATTTAACACAACAAAATAAATCTCATGGTTGGCTTCATATGTGGTTGGTTCCTCAATCAAGGGCTTCTATAAAACAAAAGATTACCTGGAATATGAAGGTATACACAACCATACTGAAGTTACACATAATTAAATCCACACTATGAGCTCAGCAGCTAAGGAACACACAAATATACATATCTATGCCTTCAATTATGCATGTGTACTTTGAATATATATCTAAAAAGATCCACTGGGTACTGCAATAACCAGATGCTCAGTATTTTATAAGTCTAGCAGTTCATATATATCTAATGTAGTGTACACTGTTTTTCATGCCTTTTTCAAAGGAAGTTTACTCAACTAAAAGTCCTCTCTGACTACGTTGGATACATGAAGAAGATAGATGATAAAATGCAGATAGTCATCAGCGTATTCAAACAGTTCAAATACAAACTGCAAAGCCTCTGGGTAGTTGAAAGTTGGCACAAGGCTGATACTCTCTTAATGAAAACGACTCAATACAGTGAACAGAGAGCAGACGTATTTGTTATTTTAGGTCTTCCTAAAGATAACATCCTCTAAAAAAGTGAAAGACAAAAAAGAAATTGTTCTTCAATTTATTTTAAGAGGTAGTCTGTAAAGTCAAAGTTTATTTCTAAAAAAAGATGGATTTACTACAACTATGGTAAAAGTGATGAATGACAACTATTATTTAACACAGATTATTTCAAAACTACACATGAAACTATCTTCTGTCTTTTTTTGCTGTTTAAATTCTCTTGAGTATTTTTGCTGTTTATTTGTGGTATGGAAATTATATCAGCACTGCTTGATGCTCCTATTCGATCGTTTTCAATATAAACAGTATCACCTCAATATGTTCAATATGAACAACATCACCTGATTGAAATAATGTGAAAGAATGCTCTAAAGAAAAGCTGACCAATTTTAAGAGATGCAAAAAGCTGCATGGTTAAATTTTATTTTCTTTTTTATTTAGCATAGGTTTTTGGAATAAAGAAAACAAATAGTAATAGTTCAGAAAAGAAAAAAAAAAAAAATCTAGTGGAAAAAGGAAGGCAAATCATAAAACACTGCCAGATCTGGTTTCAACCCAATTTGAAAAAAAAGTTTAAAAAAAAATCTTGCAGAGGAGTTTCAGAAGATTTAATTTGTTCTTAATAAAACAGTTAAGTTTCCATCATCAGCTGGGAGGTACTTACCAAATAATACTAACTCTCCAAAGTCTCTAAAGATGCTATTATTGCTAATAGTTCATATATTATGAACACATGATAACATAGCTGAGATAAATATATAACACATGACACTTCTTGTTCCAGGGTGCCTTCTATTTCTGTATGAAAACAGCCAATAAAACAATGCACTGATACTGTAACTAATTAAATATGTACGGAACCCTATTCCCTCACATATCCCCATGAAAACACTGAATTCTATCTCTTTAGTTTCAAAGGTAGCCTTTTTATACTATAAATATTATTTTCCAGTGCAAGCTTGGAAACTATCTCATGTCATTTTTTGTCAAAAAGATACTCCAAAGCCTAAGAGTTAAGGAATTACTTTTCATTTTTAAATGTGTACCTATTTGCACATATACAATAACATATTTGTACACGGAGGCATGAAAGAAGGGTCTCAACTTCCAGCAATTTCTGTGTCTTGTAGTACGCATTTCTTATTTCTTAAAGATATTGTGACTTTCCTTTCCGCCCTATTTCCAATATACAGACAGCTGAAGAACTTATATCTCCTTTCCCACTGCTTCCAAGAGTTCCACAGACAAACCACTGTACTGCATTGCCTGGCAAGGTGCATTTTAAACTGACTGACTCCGAACAACCCATACTTGGAAAGGAACTGATAGTTACCTAGGTGCCTTCTTTTCTTTCACATCACATAACAGGGGCTTCTTGCAAGGAGATTTACTTTCTGCATCTTCCGGCTTAGTTGTTTCTGGTATACATTTCCCAGATGATCGATTGTGAGCTGAAGATTTCATACCTACATGACCAGGGCTGGGGCATTTTCTGTCACTGTTTAAAACAAATTAACAAAACGTTTAAAACTGAAAGCAGCTGAGTTGTTCAACTTATTTTTTCTACCGATAAAGTCATCAGTGTAACTGAAGATACACAAGGATTTTGTTTGTTTGTTTTCAGAAACACACAGAACTTTTCTTCTGCCATCAACAACGTTGTATACCTGAGATTTTCAGAAATCACAATACAGAATTCTCTTCCCCGTGAAATCAAAGGTAAAATGTTTGGGCAATTCAACAGGAACAGAATTTGCCTAACGTTTTTGATAATAAGCTATCCACTTCAAATATTTGTAACACAAGAAAACTTTCAAGTACCATTTTCCTCCTATCCCTTCCATGATATACCGCTGTGCAGCCAGGACCCTTTAAAAACGTTATGCAGTCTCTTAATTGCGACAGTGAAAAAGGCAGCACTTGACACCGTCCCTGCCACAGAGAACACTGCTGAAATTGTTACTGGCTTCACTGGGATGGTACCCAGGCTACCTGTTAGAGGGTAATTAAGTCACTTCAGATTTCTACAACCTACATTTATAAGAACAATTGAAGCAGAGAGTGCTCTTTGACAGCTGAATATTTTGGTTTTTAAAGTGTGAAGCTGAAACTGTCTCCGAGAACGTAATTTAAAATACCATCTATTGAAAATACATTGTCATTACAGTGGGAACTGGAAATCTTCCCTACAAACATTCACATTTGCATTAACGTAGCCCTTGAAAAGAATGGAAAGCCTCTCTTCTTTTCCTTTCCTTCTTAAATTCTCTATGTATCCCCACAGCCCAAAATACGCACAGGAGTCCATGTCCACCATTTCTGATAAAAAATCATCATCTGAAAATCATCACCATCTTGGTATCACATCCCTTTGGTTTTTCCCAGTGCTCCTGCTAGAGGCTTCAGCTACAGACTTTAGCATTGTTCTTGCAAACTCCCAGTGATTTGATTCCCCACTCCCACAATAACAGCAGAATTTATAGCGGCTGTTCTTCAAAGAGCAATATTAATTTACAGTCACGTTGATAAGGCCACCCCAGCAAACAAAAGAAACACAAATAACTCATT
This sequence comes from Leptosomus discolor, assembly GCF_034619465.1. Lineage (NCBI taxonomy): Eukaryota > Metazoa > Chordata > Aves > Leptosomiformes > Leptosomidae > Leptosomus > Leptosomus discolor. The sequence continues at coordinate 66,549,263 of NC_141392.1, forward strand.
TTCTTAAGTGAAACCAACTGGCAAACAAGCCATTTTAAATTCCAATTAACCACTTAGCAGTGTCGATAGTTACACGGAAGATGAAACTGAACTCTTATTAAATCACACATAGTAAAATCACCATCAGTCTTTGACAACTCAGTGACCTTTTCGATAAGCACTGATGAAACCGTTTCTTCCCTGTAAATGAAAACGCAGATAAATAGGCAGGCCTTTCTGAAACCATTCAGTCATTACACAACTACAAATTACATTGCAGAACAGTGAAATAAAGTACTGCTGCTAGTCACGGACATCGCTTCAATGGTAATTACTTGATTACAGGAGAGGTGGATCTTTCGCTTGCTTCCACTTTTCTGCTTCTGGGGACAGGACTGGCTGCAGGCATCTCCCCACTCAACCGGTCAGGTAAGAGGCTTTCTTTGTGCAGGTTCATCTCTGAATACGGGCAGCTGACTGCACTAGAATTTGAAGAAGAGAAATGCCTCTTTATTCTCAGACACTTACTGACTTCACTCAGTTCAAGTGAAATGACACCAGAGACCACTTCTCTAGAAGCAGATTCAATCCATTAATATAGAGAAGATTAGAAAAAAAATGCAGTAAGTAGCCACACTTTAAAATGTTAATAAATCCACTGATTAAAAACCCCAACCTGAATGTTTTCCACATTTTCTTTTGACAGCAACCTATGTAACACAAACTGTATTAATTTATATTACAGCAGACATTCCGGAAAATTGCTTGATGAATGTTTAGGCTGCTCTCTCATACCTTTAATGGTATTTTATACATAATATACAGGGTGCCTTTGACTATACCCACCCCTCTCCAAACAAAACCACATTCCCATGGTTATTTTTCCTGCAAAGCAGAGTATTTCTATTACATAATGTCCGCATAGAAGCTGCATTGCAAGGGCATAGTATGAGGAATGGTGCACATCCTCTTACTGCAGCAAACGCCCCATCTTTGCAAATATCGTTTTGTGATATTCCATTAAAAGACCACAATATTTCCACAGTCTCTCCTATCATTCAACACTCCCTATTTCACTACACTCCAACTAGAGAAAGAGCTAATTTGACAGTGTGCTTTGCTAATGACTTGTAAATATTACTCTATCAAAGTCGTACCTCCTGCAAGGGGTAGGAAAGGGAAGAACAGCAACACAATCACCCTGGGCTGAACTAGGATTTTGTGTTTTCAAGAACGCAATGCACTGTTCAACCGATTAGTCAGGCTACATACTCACCCTTCAAATATAGTATCACAAATTCTGAAAAGTGTATATATATGCCACCACAGTGATTAACAGCATGCTCAGTTTTCAAATCTCCATTTAAAATATAGGAGAGGCTGTGCTAAACATAATGCTCTATTTGTGGTTTATGAGCCATGACACTAACTAAAACCTAAAACTATGCTTTCCTACTCACCTGTATTATTATGAGGACATCTACAAAGGTAAAAATGTAAAAAACCTCATGTCCTAGAATTTTGTTTAAAGAAGTTTACATGGCAGAGTAAGATATAGCCAACTGGATGGCTGGACTCTAAAGCACTACACTTGAAATAGGGTATTTTTTTTGTTAATGAAAATGTTTTAAAGACATGGAATACAATATACAAAGAAAAATTTAACTTGGAGTATTTAAGTTTTATTTCTAATTTCTCCTCAGCAGAATTTGGCATTTTAATTTAGGTTTAGTTATATACCTCTACTTACATTTATTTCTCAATCTACTGGTTTTGTCTGTCTTAGGACTATCCTCTGCCAGACATCTTAAAAGAACAAAAAAACACGAACTGAAAGATGAGGAAGAAAAAAAGGACACTAGGAAAGAGGGGAAGTTGTTTTATATTCTCAGTTCTTTGCATTGCTGCATCTACCACAATGATGTCTTTTTTTTTCCCTTTCAAATGAACTACAAGATGAAAGGCACAGGCTTCTATTCAGAAAAAAGGTTTTAAGGAGCAAATGCTAGTGGAATATAAGTTCTTGCTGTGACAAACTAATACCACAGCGATGAAATACAGTTATCAGAACCTCAGAAATACATTTGTTAATCTCAGTTCTGTCATTACTATAAGGCAAAGCATGTAATCTTCTTTTGGCTTCCTATGCTCACAGGGGTGTTTTGAGGCTTCGTATTTTTAAGCAGTTAGAGGGTTGTCTCAAGGAAATACTAAACACTACCAATGTGGTATTTAACTTCAGTTGTATATTATTAAACAAGCCTTACACCACAATGAAATCTGACAATACAACTTCATCTCTGTTCACATCTTCTGTTTACAAACACCATTAAGATGTTTTAAATTAAAAAACAAGAAAAAGCCTCAACATGTAGTCCTTCATTAGAATTTGCCTGTTTATATACTGCCTTTCCCTTTAGTATTTTCTGGAAAAACAGAAGTTGAATGACATCTTCAGTCAACAATATTTATAATATTAACAATGCTTTAGAACATTAGATTCAGAGCAGTTTTTATTTGTAATTAATCATTTGAGTTGCTGTATCACTTTTTAAAAACTCCTTGACAGTCCTTTGATGTTACTATTACTTGGGGCAACAAAAAGAACCATCAAAGTTTCCACTGGTAGCTTTGTTTTAACAAAACAAGGCAGGAATGAACCTGTCTATGAGTTACATGGCTTTGGATCAATCAGCAAACCCCCCTGAATCAAAATGCCTCCAGCCTTCAGACAAGTTCAATTTAACTTGTCTAATCAGAGAATAAAGAATTAATCTTGTTATTTCTACATAATAGAAGTAATTGATTTATACAGGACTGTAAGTTTTAAGAGACAACTCATCTCAAGGGTTCAGAAGTCTTGATGTTTAGGGTATTTAATATTAAATTAGGATTTTTAACTCTTCTGTCAGCTTAAACCTGGATTTCTGCTCCAGCTTGCAGTTTGCCATAGCACACCATTTTTAAAGCAGCAGAAGTTCAGAAGCCAGTTCTCAAAATGATCCGACATCCTTGACTTGGGTGTACCAAGGTCTGCCAGAGGCACAGGCAGCACGGCAAGAAGCAGAAGCAGTAGCAGGTACCCAATTTGAAACCTCTACTATACATCTGAAAGGCCTGTACACCCTCCAGCACTGCTGCACAGCTTTGAAACCAGTCCAACACAAAGACACTCAATTATCACTGGAGCTACTTCAGTAGGCTCAACCCATGTTTTAGCAAACAGATATTCACGCTAACACCACCTCATATTCACGCCCCCTCCCCGCACAGGAGAGCAATCAGCCATCTCTAAATGTTGAAGGATCAACACAGCGCAGCCATTAGCTATCTGCTGTACACTGCATCCTACTGAAACGGCAGCAGAGTGGCTGGCAATACACGTGCCCGTAACGCAGTCTTCTGAGGAAAGGGAGACACCGTTTCCAGAGTCCTTTATAGGCTGAGTAGAAATTGAGCATTAAAATAAGCTTCTGTTTTTATGGGATCAGGAAAGATCAGTAAGGAAAAACTCAATGCACCAATTAAGACCTCTGAAGAGTTCCTGGGATCACAGGCCTGGGATTTTCAAGTCAGCAGAGGTTTTACATAACCAGCCCTTTCCAGAACTGTCCAATGGAACAAAAACATCACAGTAGCATATCCCATTTGTGGTTATTTTGCAACTGCTCTTATATCACTCTCATGATCTATCTCTAGGTAGATATATCTTTTTTTTCTCTAAAGTTCAAGGGTAGTAGGATAAACTGCGCTACTCATGGCTGGGCACAGACCTTAGTCTTCACCAGACACGTGTCTTCTAGTAGCATACAAAGTTTCTGAAGCACAGAGTCCAACTGGATTACTCCAGTATGTCAGCTATACCTAACATCAGAAGTGAACATAAGGCAGTATTCTCTCTTAACCTGAAGAAGAGTAAGGTGGTACTCTGTTTGGCAAAAGAAAGTTAATACAAAGTATTTTTTAATACAGATTATTAGTCTTTATGACTACTTGGAATACTTTACAAACCTCTGCGAAGCCACAGATAGGTCTTCTAGTTTAGCTGTACTGGTTGGAAATGTTACCAGTCCCAGCTCCTCATTGTCTTTCAAGTGCAGGTTATTGCCAAGCACTGCCAGGGAATGAGGTTGTACGGCAGCTCCAGGAAAATTCACCCAGATTTGCTCAAACTATCTTCCTTGATGGGTTGAACAAACAGATAGAACTAACTGATGGATTAGACTTTATCTAGAGCAGCCTATGTCCAGATGACCACATCTGCTGGTACTGACATGTGATTAGCAAGAAACCTCCAGTAAAAAGGTCCTGACAACATCTGGGGGGTGTATTCTTTTTTTCTGCTGGATTATTGTTAAGTGATGTCTTTACTTCAGTTGACTTTACGGAAACACTTTTGACTAGTCTGGAAACAAGTGACACAAATGCCCCCTTTCACAATTTGCAACACATGTTTATCATCAAAACATTCTGTTTTAGGAGAAAGCTGCTTCAACAGTCTAAACCTGGCTCAAGATTTGGCTGGGGCTAACGACCTTACGTAAAAGCTAAGATGAAACTTGAGACTGGCATCAAAATCAGATGAGAACTACTTCAGCAGACACTGAATGAACAGATGCGACATCCTGCTGAGCTGAGGTTTGCCCTGTCTCTGCGCTGTGGTTCTCTTACGATACGGCCTCCACCACGGCGCATTCAGTTTCATTTCAACTTACACATAACACATGTAAAGTTTCTGTTAAAAATACTTATTCACGGAGAGTTGACCCAAAACACTAATGACCTGTTTACAACTGACCGCTTTGCATTACTGCTTGAACTTGAAAATTACTGCATGCATTAAACAGAGAGCATACAATTCACAATAATAAATGTGCAGGTGATTTGCATAATGCTACCAACCTGTGCACCAGTCTCAGCTTCAACTGTGCTGCAGAAAACCCCTAGATCAACTGGTGATAGACAGCAAGTCCTTATTAACATCAGCTTTTCAAAAAAGGAAATGCTTTAAACCCACTACATAATTAATCACTGAGGCTTTCATCTAACTCCTAAGGAACAAGCTCTCAAAATTATTTCAGAACTACTTAGCATTTTAAATTATCGTCTTTTCTTCACACAGGCATTTATGCTGTAGATAGCTGTTGTACCTCATCATGAAAAAAAAGATAAGCATGGTTAAATACATTTCAAGGTTGCCAAGACAGAAGAGCTAAGGGACTTCTACCTGATGTGGATAATTATACCAATTTCAAAATGTCTTTGTTAATTCAGGAAAAAAGTGATGGCATGAATTTTTGGTGTGACCTGGACCTTCAAGTCTGTAGACTCCAGGTAAATAACAAATCTCTTCATTTTCCTCAGAAATGTTCAAGAAAAAAACCAACAATATCAGCACAGAGGGCAAACCAATATAGTTAGTGAATAAGGTACTTAACAGTGTTTATTTGCTATGAAACAGCACATACCTGTCTTATCATCAACAAAATCTCTTTTGTTATATTTTTTTATCCCCTCGAACTATCAGTTAATGTGAAAATAATAGGATTGCTAAGGCCGCAGTAAAAATAAAACAGAATAAATTACCATCAGTTTATTTCTTTTCTTAATATTCAGAATGAGTAGGTATAACAACTTGAAACACCACGGAAAATATAGTTATAAAAGCAAAGGCTACATGAACTAACTAGACATACAGCTCTTACTCATCCCTTCCCTGTGAAACATTAGAAGTTTTAGTGCCAAAGTTTATTTAGAGAAGATCATAAATTAAAACCTTTTTTCTGACACATTCACTTACAGTTCTTTTTTTGGGGGGTTTCTTTTTTGTTCCAGACTTGGGCTAAGAATGGGTATAGTGACCTGAGTCTAAGTAATTGGGATAACACATGGTAAGGAAGATAATACCCTGAGTTGGAAGTTACTGCCCTACAGATCAGGTGCAGTCTAGTTTACTTCACATTTGCAGTGGACTAAGAACATGAATGCAGTAGGTTACCATATATGCTGACTGAAGGACGGTAACCTCTTTAAGTACTAACTTGACTGTTTAAGGAATTATCCTGCTGATTGAGTGCAACAAAGCTTCTCAAAAGTGAAGGCAGAAAAACTGAAGAAAAGCCAAAACCAAGAACACAGGCAGAAAAAGACAAAAGGAAACGGGTGAGACTAATCTGATAGACAGCAGTGCAGCACACTGTGTCATGACAACACCACCATAGTTCATATTGCAACAGGTTTCGTCACTGGAGCTAACCCAGCCACATCCCTTCCTGGAGATAAGAGCTTGTACTAGCATCAGGAGTTCTGCCTCCTAACAACACAAACACAATGCCTCTGCTGTAGATAGGAAAGAACTTCTTGTAGCAAAAGATGCCTTTTGCACACTAAACATGTAACGGCACAGTGAGTTTTGCTGGCAGGTATCTTTGCTAGGGATGAGTCAGGACTTCAGCCAGTGCTGATACGCCATCAAAACCTTGTCACATCATTCTAGCCAATGGGACATAATTCTCCCACCGAAAGCATGAAGGGATTGCAGAGCTAACTCTTGGATCATAGTAGTTTAATAATACACTTTAAAAACATGAATAGACAAATAACCAAAGATCAATCCTCTAACCATATGAGAGTAGAAAGCACAAAGAGATAGCACATTTGAGGATTGTATAACTGTGCAATGGAAAAATTCCAAGAAAACTTCTGGAAGTTCTAACTTGCAAAAAATTTATGACACTTAATTCTCAATTTAACATGTTACATTAACGGTATATCCCTTACTGAAATATTCAAGATTCACCTCATACTGTAAGTATTTTTAAAATAGTAATATTTTGACTTTGTAAATGTTTCCCATTTACTGTCACTGTGTCTCCACCCCCATTCCATTCTCCCACACTCTCCCTTGTCAACTCTGCTCTAGGACAGCTTGGGATGTCCACATTTCTGTATTTCAGCAGGTGTTCAACAAAAGCATCTTGAGAAACACTAGGTACAAACAGGAAGTTGTTCAGGCTGTCATTTGGGAATACATCAATTTGAATTTCCTTTTTAGCATTTTTCCAAGCTAACAAGCAAATCCTCACCCCTACCAACCAAGCAGAACAAAAACATCCAAGCCATAATAAAATTAGTGGCCTCATATTTCAAAAGGTTCAAAAGTTATTGCTTTATACATATCTGTCTATAACATTTTGCAATCCAACCAGCAAGCCAGGGAATCCTCATAGAACAAAATACAGAGTAGTTGAATCTATCAATTGTGACAAAAAATGATGTTTGACAAACCTTATCTCAGAACACCCTGGTGAAACGAAGTTACAGATTGCTAATGTTTATTTCAGCATGCTCACCATGGCAACCGAAATCATTGCATATTTAGGTTTACGAGATTTCATGTTTTTTTCCAGCTTGGATGTTTTCTTGTGAACAATTAAAAAAACCATGAATTGAAAGAATAAAATTACAGTTTCATGGCACATACCTATGATGGCCAATATGTCTTGCTCTTTTAATGTGCCCAACTCCTTTACATCCTGCTGTGGGACACCCTCCATGTTCTAAAGCTTCCACCAATTCCAAGGGACCTGCATGTCAGGGGAAATTACATATGAGATTTTTAAAAAGTATTTAATCTTTAAAAGTTATACCAATATGCAGGAATACTAGAGTATCATAGTAAACATGAAGAAGAAATAAGTAAACAAAACCTAATTCTGAAGTACTTTAAAAATGCATTCTGCAAATGCATGATGGAGATCCAAACAACCTAATCCACTGGAGAAATCATTTTATTCTATGTGAGTAAATCTCTACAGGAGAGCTACATCTATATAAAGAACATAAATCTTGGAGGAACTGTAGGATTTCGAATTTTTCTCCTGTTAACTACCTCTAGTTGGATCCTGGTTGTTTTGTAAGAGCATAGATAAAGTAAGTTACCCTGCTGTTCCTGAAGACAGGGATCTGTTCTTAATGGGTACTGACCTCCATTTTTAGCTCAAGTTTTCCAGTGAACAAGATGTGAAAACAAAAGCTGAAAATACTACTAAAAAAAACAAGCCATTGGGGGATTTCTGACATTTTTACTTATCTGAACTTACGTGTCTAGCTGATTCTCATCAACCTGTAACAATGTCGCCTGCAGAGTCATTAAAGTACATAGCTGTCAAAACCAGCTTTGACAGTCAACAAACATAGTAAATAACCCATAGTTTCACAGCAAGTGAGAGACAGACCTACTGCAGTATATGAAACTGAGAACACCTCCTGCACATCTGCAAACATGCACTGTCCCTCTAGTACTGGTTTTACAAGTTCACGTACATTTCAAGTATCTCCTCCTGCAGATAACAATACTGACATTAAAAGGTCTATTTAAATACATTTTCCTAGATGAAAGATAGATCCTTTCTCACAGATGGTTAATGAAAGATGAATTATTATGCATAATTAGGACAGTCCAAAAGCATTTTTTAACAAATATCGCAACTATGCTAATGTTACAACACAATGACTACACTGAAGTCCAAAGACTTCTACAGGCTTTAAAATGGTGCAATGGATGAGAGAACAAAGAATTTTATCTTTTCTACCTTTATGCAAAATTGATGCTTATAATATAACAAGTTAGTGGACTCGGAGGAAGAGTTGATTTAATATGGATGCTTTTGTAAAGGGAGGACCTGCCCCACTGATGGTCTGGTTTTGTAAAAACTAGCTCCCTACAAATGTTCTCCCTTCACTTCAAAAATTCAAACCCTCTCAAAATGTAATTTAAAAGAGCTGCAACTGGCTGTCCATATTTATGCATGAAGCTGCTGCTTGTGTCACTGTGAAACAATATTAAAATCAATACCAATACATGGCTCAATTCCCTAACTGCTATCAAAAAGGTGATAATCCATCATGACTACTTCATTACCTCTGAAGACAAAACACTATGAATACATAAATTCTGTGAACATAAGACTGTCACGATGACTGCTCTAGACTAATATTGCTAATAATGTGCAGCATTCACACAAAGCTTCTAGTATCAAAAGACAGGGATCTGGACCACGTCATTAACAGGACTACCTTACTGACTGAGGAAAAAACACTGTCTTGCAAAATATTTTCTTCCCTCCTTCTGAAACCCTTTCACAAAACCTGAAATGCACTTTAATTCACTTGGAAACAATATTAATATTTTTGTAATAGTCTAAATTCTATACCATATTCTACAATAATAATAGGAAGTCGCATTGTTGGAAGAACATATTATTCAGTAATCATCCTATTTTAATAGTATTTGTGCAATGCATTATTCTTTTCCTATTTAACAGACAGTCACGCGCCCTCCTGTCACATTGTCCATCTTCGTTTTCATAGCTTAACTAGTATCAAAAAGTTACTTCCACCAGTCGCATGCTAAGAAATGAACAGTGCCTCCTACGCCACTACCTAGAGGAGATGACACGTTTTATGTGATGGGCATCTGTATTTTGTTTCTTTTAATGTCTCAAACAAAATTAACTTAAGTCTTTTATACTCCCACTTAGGCTAAGGTTTTGGGGTTTTTTTGGTTTTTTTTTCAATCTCAGGTGATAGAAATGTTGCAAACTTATTCCGCTCTTTTGCCATAGGACACAATTTTTATTTATGTGGCCACAGACCACTTTTTCCCACTGGAGTGCTCCTTCATTCAGTACACAGGATGCACATCTCAGATTAAGAAGTCGATATGCAGCTTCCTATCTTCTCCTCATTATTCACTTTGTGCTTTGGCACTTAGGGCACTCTATTCTGACTCTGCTTTCAAGGCAGAATGATTAACTTCCTATCAGGCAGTCATCGCTATATCACCAGGTCAGAAAACTAATGAATGTACTCTGATCACGCTCTTGATAGGAAACATGTCTTCTTGACATTTTAGAGACACTGAATTGAGGTACTAAGATTTTCAGGTAACACGTTTACACAGTCTGTGTGTGCCTTATCCCAGTTATTTTACACTTACTTTTTTTTCAGAGTACTTGGCATTGCTCAGCATTTCTTATTTTCCAAGCACAGCTCTTTCTGATCTCAGTTACAGCTGTGAACAGCGAGCACTTGTGCAAGCCATACCTCAGAGTCACAGTGTAAAACAATCCCAGAGAAGAGCACTCAGTTAAAAATCACCTGTTCAAAGTTTGGCTAAAGTGATTTCGCTACCATTATCCACACAATGGCATAGGCAGGGGTACCTTTACCACAAAAGTCTCTTCTCCCTGCAACTTTCAGTCTCATTTATGACAGACCTCCCACTTCAACAAGCAAAACAAATGCCCAGAGAAGGCAAGCCAGTAAACACAGTATTATTATTGGTACCATGCTTCTGTTAGATTTATCTTCAACGTGGGCACCGTTAACCCGTCTTTGCTCAGCTGAACAAGAAAAGGAAGTCAGCTGGTTTTGAGGATTTGCCAAGGCATTTGAAAGGAGTGCCTTCTGAGTGCAGTCTGCACTCCTTCGAGCTGAAAAGCACACTAACCTTCAAGAGGACATGGAGAGAAGATTTTAAGTGACACCCTACCCCTACTGAGTGCCACAGCAGTTTCATCAACAGCTTCGAGAGGGCCAGGATTTTATCCAACAGATCTTTACCATTACTTCAGGTTCTGACTGTGGTTCTTATGCATACAGAGAAACATTGTATTGCCTTTACAGTTAGGGTCAATAAAGCTAGCCACTAAAAACTGACTAATTACTGACGGTTAATTTTGCGCTGTCACATTTACATTATTTTGCATATCCTAGTTGCTACTCTTCCTTGGACAGCACTGGCAAGGAAGAATGTAACATGGTACATGTGCCTTTTAACATCATTACTTTATAATGATGATTTCCCTTACTAAGTGGGGGCTGAAGAGGATGTCCGGTTTTTGTACACCAGCCTGCAGGATGGATATCAGGGCTATCTACATCAGTCCAATAATCGTAAATACTATCCCAGCCATCAAAATGGACCTAAAATAAAAAAGGAGAACATTTTAGATCAGAAAAATTGTCTACAAAATCAGTTTCCATAAGTGATCTCCAAAAATGACATATCCATTAGATAAGACACTTTAACAGAACTATCAATGTTACACAGAGAATACATGTACATTAGATTTTGGACCCAGACATACTCTCACTGAAGTAAAGAGAGAGGTGTCATTTGGTTGTTTACTGTATGTTGCATCATCAGGTTCAAATCCTAGGAATAAAGCAGGCAAGTTTAGTTCTTACATTACTACTTACATTAAGCATGAATTTCTGCCTTTTTTCTCTCTCAAAAAAACCCAAAAATCTAAACATTTTTTAATCTCCTGTTTGAGCAGGATTTAATAATAGCAGAACAGTAAGTAAAGGCCTTAAAAATGGCATTTATCTATAACAAATAACAAACAAAAAGCCCTAACATACATGTAGCAACTTTACTAAGATCAGACTTTACAGGATAAGGAGCTGAAACTGAAGAGAAAATGAAGTACGTGACTTCCCAGAAAACTACCAGTATGGGCTGTACGTGGATTTTTTTCAGGTGAAAGCTAAATATCTTCAAATCTTACTTGACCTTTGTACTAGTAAATAGCTCAGATCTCTCATGAGCACCTGCAGATGCATGTACACACAGATATATACAGAGACAAATCACCACCCTGGAAGCTACAAATCCTGTCATTTTAATAAATGAGACTGGAGATGGGGTTTTTTTGTTTGTTTTGGTTTTGGTTTTTGCGTGCCAAACTTAAGGTTTAGATAGAAAATGTGTAGGTGTGAAGATACTAGGTCTGATGACTCTCTACCACCAGTTAATTCAGATTCAAAATGAAATGTCAGCTGCATTTCTGCTTGAAATACCATGTGTGCCTAATAAATCTGTACAATATGCAAACACAATATGCAAACAATAGTGTTCATATCCATCTAACTGGATATCTGGAATATGCTAGTCCTTCTAACAGTTAAGGACTTCAGAGAATAAACTGGTTTTGTGCAATAAAAGAAAAATAATATATTTAAAATATATTTAAATTTATAATTAAATATAAAATATTATACATATAAATAATATAAAATTAATTTTTTAATTTAAATTTAACTATATTTAAAAATACATAGGTATACAATTTCTGGAAAACTGCAATTTCTTAAAAATACATTATCTGAGACTAATCCAATCCAAAGTCCCTAATTACTCTAAACTTCAGAATTGCAAAAGTCACTGACAAGGCACAAGAGATCACGGTTCTTTGTTTTATACCTCCCTTATATCTCTCTCCTCTCCCTGGAAGTTTATAGAGACAGATTCAATTAACCTAGGCCAAATATTTTATGGGCCCTAATACAAATATCACAGCAGCCCTTCAACACTTGATATTAAATCATCACATTTCTTGATAGAATAGACTACTGGTTTATATCAACTATTCCCAAAGCAATTTTTGAACATATTCAACTCTGCTCTCTAATTACCTACGTCAGCAAATGTAACTAAGAGGATAATAGAACTACCCCTTCCAAAGGAATTATACACACATTAATCAGTGAAAAGCTTAGCAGGACACAGCAATGTGACTCATTTCTTCCTGTGTTTAATTTTACAACTACAGGATTTTGGTTTTACAAAGCACTCATGAGGCATTCAAGCAGGACAGTAAAGTAAGACAGAGAAACTTACTTTTATTCTATAGTCATCAGTATCTACAATAGTTGCTACTCTGATAAATACTGGATTTCTCTTATCAACCACTTCAAGTTTCATGTTTTTCTGAAAGCCATGAGAAGGTTTCTAGAAAAGAAGAACAATATTACATGAAACAAGAAAATCTCAAAAATCTCACACAATTGTAAAGTATATAAAAAACATAGCAAACTTTCTGCCTTCATTTTCTCAAATCTGCCCTCTCTCTCCAAGAAATACAAGCAAAGAAAGATCATTCAAACCTGTGCTACTGAAGTAGAGAAATAAAGGAACTACTCTGGGATTTCAGGTTCTCCATTCAAGCCTGCCGAGCAAGTAGGGATCTTTATTTTACATCAGTTGGGTTTTTTCCTAAATTGTCTAGAAAAGTTTTCCCAGAGATTCTGGCCAACAGTTTCAACGGAGTACTGAACGAAGTATTGCACACCAGTGGCCTGAAATGTCCATGAAATTGTCTCAGGAAACATATTTGTGTTTTTTAGTATGTGTTTTTGCTTTGTGGATGAAACACTTTTTTCAGACGCCTACTTGAAAACATAACTAATCCACAGCGTAAGAGTAAATACTCAGAACAAACAGGACCAAACACTTGTTTTGTAATACTATTTTGGCAAAAAAGGTATCTTTGTTAGGAGTATCAGATTTTATCTTTGCCATCTACAGCTATGAAATTTAAAGCAAAAAATATTTCCATTTTAAAGGAACATATGTACAACACGTTATATTTTTTATTTTAGATTTCTAGGAAAATAACGTATCTGCCCCTTTACGACTTTCCAGAACATCAGTGCTTCTTCCTCAGCTGCAGCTTAAGAACTCTATTTTCTCCCATAATACAAGATAAAATACTGTGACTGTCTCAGGAAGACTTCACACAAACTCCAACACAATCAGCATTTTATTCCCGTTAAATCTGCTTTCTTATTGTTTATTACAGTTAGCATTAATATGGTTAACACTTTATTAGTACAGAAAGCAGGGAGGGGATTTTCTCTGGCTGTGAAACCAAAAGGCAGAGCACAGGTGACTCCCACGCAGTCAAGCTCTCCTTCCCCTCCATCCTCAAAGCCAGATGGCCTTGTCTATGCTACCTTTTGGGACCTACACCATCCCCAGCCACTCTCTGCTAGTATGGTTTCTGGAACAGTGTTGAGCCATGACAGCTAGTGCTCTCCCAGTTTAATGCTGTCAACACCTGCATGCTTGTGGCATGTCCTTTTTCAGTTTTCCAGTGCAAACACAGCCAGCTGGATCCTGTGGGCCACTGCTGGGGCATTCCCACTGCCCAGCCCTGCGGGATGGCTGTTCCCTGACCCCGGGGGCGGGGGGGGGACACACACAGGGCCGGAAATTAAAACATGGGTGCTCTGAGAGAAAAAGAAAACGTTTGCTTTTAGCTTGATGCACTCAAGGTCACAGCCCTCCACTCTTTTGCTAAGGATTGTATCTCTCAGATACAACCAAACAGTTTCTTAATCGTTGCTCCAAGTATTCTTGCTGAGAACGTACGATTGAGACACGTTATTAAGTCAGATGCATTTTGGGGTGACAAACTGCAGGTCAATTCTAGTGATCTCCTGATGCCAGGAACTGCTATAAGCACCACATTTCTGCTTTTGTTAATCCAGCTCTTAGCAAAGTGCTATTCAGAATTAGTGACCCTAATCTGAAAAGCCGAGGCAAACCAGCTTCAGCACACTGTGAGACCAGAGCCTGGGAGCTACCTGCCATCTGATGCTGGCTCCTAACAGCAATCCTTTCTGCACTACTGACCAGTCCACTTTCCTCACTGAAATCCGAAGAGCTCAAGAACAACGGGTGTCACCGAACAAACTAGCAAGTACAATGCTGCAAGAACAGGATGTTGCTCACAAACACCGTAGTTAAGCTGGGGAGCTGCCTCTGGATGCTGTCTGTGTGCCCTAGTCACTAGCTTGCAGAAGAGAAAGTCTACTGAAGGGTATTAAATACAAACTCTCTCTTGGCTACTGCCAGAGACAGCGGACTACATAAGACATCCAGACTGACCTCCTACAATTATTTTTACATTCTCACTTTATTCATTGCATCATTTAAAATGTACGCCTAGAAATACATATGTTCAAAATATGTTATGATGACTCAGTAGCTATCTCATTATTTCTAATAACTAGGCAGTAATTTCCCATAGCAAATTACATTCATTAGTAATATTTTGTAGCATTTAATCCCATTTATAATGATTAAAATAATAAAGTAATAGTTATTTATAATAATAATCATCTGATTTCTAACAGTGAACTGCAAACTTGCATAAAAATAAACCACCTATTATGCAACTAATTAAATGGACACATTTGGAAACATAGGAACACCATGTATGTCTTCTCAAACTAATTAATTATATGCACTTAAAAGCATGAATAAAATATAAGCATTATCTCACCACTTTAAAAGCCCTTGCAGGTGCAGGTAACGAACTAGTTTCTTCCAAATACTTCTCCCAAGAAAAATGCTTAGCGTGTGGATAATCTGGCACAGAAGAAATACGAGCAAAGTTAAACAAAGCAGTGCAAAAAATAAAATTTATGTCTAATTTACAGAATGCCTAACACTTTCATAATACTATTCTGATTTATGCTTCAGATTTATAAAATACTTACAAGAAAGGCTATTCTCCATTGTTTCTGACACATTCGTCATGTACATTAAAAAAACCCAACAACCTTCTCAGACACAATACTGAGTAGCTAGCAGAAAAAGTCACAATCACTTTGGATATGAGAATATAAATCAGGTGGACCAGAAAAATCTGTCCACTTAATTCAAGAAATTAATTCAAGTATTGTAAGCCTAATCCTCTATTTTATAAACAGTAATTCACTGGCCAACACAATCTAATCAGTGATAGCTTTGTACCATAGTAGAGCACACTTGAATAGTTGCTATTCTTTTAGTGACTTTGTTTTAACTAAATTTCTATAAAAATAGCCTGGACATTTACTATGAGAATAATTTACAGACATCATCAAAGAAGATGTTGCCTTTCTCAGAAAGTGTCATGTTTACAACCACTTTATGCAAGAAATACAAAGACAGCTTTGCTCTTAAAGAAAAGGCAGTGCCTGTCCTTCACCTTTACTCTTCATTAGAAGTTTAATTTGAAGTTTAAACATTATGATTCATAATCTAGAACAGAATGAAAGCAATTCTGATTCATTTTTAAAGTGATTTATAAAGGGATTTCGCTGAATAATAGGCTGTAATTAACCTCCTGACAGACAGATTGCTTATGACTTTTCAAGATTGCTGGCTATTACAATTTCTGTCAAAGTTGGTTTTAACCAACTAGAATTTTCCATATTCTCAGACCACAGATGACAGTTTCTGCAACAGGGCATTCAGATCCCAGTTATCCACAACTTCTGAAAAACAGTTTTACACTAGTATTGTACTTTTCATTCTTCTATATCGTCTCTTTCATTGTGTTTTCCTCCCTTCCAAAGAGCCCCTCCAAGTCTGATACCTTGATCATGGTAAGGCAATCCTCTCATCAACTCATTATCTTGCATATTTAGTTGACATGTTTCTGACACAACAATCTCACACAGCTGGAATTTGGTTTTTATCAGCATCTCCACAATACAAGTCTTAGAATAAGTAAATACATTCAGCCAAAAATACAAACTTCTTCAGATTCCAAGGGGTATCTTTTGTGGATAGATGTGTCTCTACTAAAGCAGCATACACATGCATACTTAACACCTAATGTCTATTGTACCTCTACTTTCAATATATTACGTCCTGTGAAAAATTTTAGAACTCCCCAAATACCATTTCTTAATTACACAAAGAAAAATTCAGGAGAGGTAACAATAAGCTTATTGTAAGTTTAATGTTGCTAGCTGACTATAACCTCCTTAAATCTTTGAGATGCGTAATAACATACAAACCTGGTGGGGTGATGAGAGTTCTTTTATGTTCTTTACACCATCCAACAGGATGAATATGTGGGCTAGCTGCCTCACACCTAGAGGAGGGGAAGAAAAAGCAGGATTGATAATGCAGTTCTTCAGAAATCCTATTATGCTTAGAAAACAAGACATACAAAAAAGATTTAACAAATTCCAAACAACCTATAACATCTTCAACTTACACTTAAACTGGAAACATAACCTGAAGATAATGACTGCATTTAACACAGACTTGTTATCACCTGAAGAAGCATAAGGCTTTTTTTACAATTTTACCGGAAGACGAAAAAATCAAGGCCTTTAAGTCAGTGGGAGATCTCCACTGAGAAGCTATAATGCTGGACTTAAAAAATTCAGAAGTAGAGACTCTTGGTAGAAACACACTGTCTGGTTGCAAGAACACAAGTAATCCCATCAAAGATGGAGGGGTTTTGCAATGCCAAGAAAGAAACTTTAAACCAGAAGCTTAAAGACCTTGATTAATGATCCAAGTTGCATCTGGAGGCAGATCTGAAAATCATACATAACTGCAATGCCCTGTCAATAACAAGTATAAATTCAAGCCCAGATTCTGAGTGGTCTGAATGGAACTATAAACACGTTGTTAAAACCCAGCATCACATAAACAAAGCGCATCTGAGAAAAACTGTCAGCAGAAGAGAGTAAAATAGCATTTTAGGTCCCAAATTTCCTGAAAGAATCCAGAACTAATCAGTGATTCATGACTGCAAATTGCTCTAAAAAAACTGATCGAATTCTCTCACTCAAGAGACTAACAACATTCCATATTTTCCGTCACGTGCTTCAAATTTTGCACTAATGCTGTTGCCTGTGGCATGCCACAAGAACCACAGAAGACTAACAGGGGCAGGGGGGGCTACACTTGACATGTGCTGGCATCTGTCTGAAGCAAGCAGAGGTCGCTCTCACTGTGCTCACTGGTTCAGCTACGTTTTGCTTAGAAGCAAGTGACACCGGGTGCTGGCTATCAAGTTCTGTTAGCAATACAAAAAAACCCACACACTAGTTGAAATAAAAGCAGATGAGAGAAAAAGTGTTTAAACATTCAGTATAATTAAGTTATTATATATAGAACTATGTAATTTTACTACATATTGTTATATTATTTCATAACATACATTATGTACAATATAACATATACTGTATATAATGTATATACTACAATTACTATATTATTATTCAGTATTATTAGGAAAGGCAAAAAGTAAGACTGTTCTACAGGAAAGTAAAAAGCCATCAGACTCTGCTGTGAAACATGCACCATCCCTATGTCTGCATCATATGCATTAAGTATGCATCAATACTTAATGATTGTTTTTGAGTTGGCTGAACAATTAACAGTATTTTTTAAAGTAGTTGATAGTACTTATGTAGTCAGGGTGACTAAGGAACATCATGCTGACACAAAAAGCTAGCATTACTCTGCATGGCACTGAACCATGCAAACATACTGTTTGCCTCTGTTTAGCTGGAAACTCGTATATCACCATGTAATCCCTATGTAGATCTGTCCTCCGGGCCATTGCTCCTCTTAGGAACCTGTCCACCTAATTTCTTCTTTAGTTAGAGAAATTCAATATTACAGTGCACTATCTCTTTCTTCCACTATTTCCTAACACTAAAGGTGCTTCATCTACAAGCCCCCTCTCTTCTGGAGAATCTCATCAGCATTTCCATCTCTCCAGTGGCCACGAGCCCGGTGCCTGCCTTACTCCAGCAAGGCCAAGAAACTGCAGCCTGAGTAAGCCGAAATAGCTAAGGCCTTCACTCCCATTCCCCACGGAGGGATCAAAAAACCAAGCCTAAGTAGCCAAACAGTAGGCTAGATAGAAACACTTTCTCTCCCTCCGGCTGAAGAAATGCTGCTTTCCCAACACTTCTCAAATATTTAATGAGAAAAGAAGATGAGCAGAGAGCATCCATACATGAAGACATGTACTTCATATATAATAATCATTGTATAAAATATTGAAACACTCATGGTGATCCAGTTTCTATTTAATCCCCCACTGAAGTCAATGTCTCAATGGTTAGGATGGAGAGTAATATGTATTCTTTCCCTTTCCCCTCAAACCAAGAGTTACTATTGCAAACTATCTGAACAGTGGGTCTTCATGCTCTGATTGTTAGAATAGAATCATTATCTATATCTACCCATGAAGTATTAGTATGCTGGAAGTTCCTATTAATTAAGTTCCCTTAATTAGCAGTACTAATTTATGTATTTTTTTCAAACTATTGCGTTGATAATCTGTAATACCTAAGAGGGTGCAACGAACTGCACATGACAGAAAAAGAAGTTGAGGGTAAATTACCATGCACCCTAACGTCTTAATGCTCAGATCAAAATGCTAGGTCTGCAGATCTTGAACACAAACATGTTTTAAGGATTGCAAAAGGAAACACAGCACAGAAAAAAGACTGTAGACAGGCTACTGTCACATCACGGTTTTGAACCTGTGCTGCATGAAATAAAAATGAAGGAGGACATCATATTTGGAATACACAGAATAATGGTAATTAAAAAAAAAAAATCTGCAAAGTAATTTTATGATGTCTAAAATCATATCTAAAACTCAGTATGGATGTATTTCAACAACAGACATGCAGGTTGAGTGTCTCAGAAGCGTTATCTCACAACAAGCACTCCTCTAGCCTTCTACCTAAAAAGAGTCAAGCACTGATGACAAAAAATATTGGCCAACCTACTACAATTATCTTGAGGTTTTATATATGAAACAGCTCTGCTAGTATTTCTTTGTAATGATGCCAAACAGATCAATTTCTAGCAGATGAAACCTACCTTTGATAGACTCTAATGTCTCTGACAATAGCCAAGGATTCAACTCGCTTCAAGAATACCAACCTTTTGTCCTAATACAATAGATAAAGCTATACTGTATATATTTAGTATTTATCGTATCACACAAGCTAATCTCTAAATCACTGAATCTGACATCAATAAAAGGAAGCAAAAGAACTTTTGTGATAATTTTGTACTGTTGAAACTCAGCATCTGATTCCTAGAAATGCTTTGCCCCAAACAAATCAGAGAAAAGGTGAGGTCTTCATGCTCCCTCTGTCCTCCTCCTTTCTCTTTACAGTAACTGTGAAGAGAAGCTAATGAGCAAGGGGGGCTGCCTTTCTCTCTTCTATCCCTTTCAAGTTGGAGTTTTACATGGCAGAATTTTACATGGATGAGGTACCTGCTGTACTGGAAAGACATATTCTCTTACTTCTTCAAATGTTTTGGAGTAAAGTCCGCAAATTACTTTCATAAGTCTCCTGAGTTAAATTTGAGAACAAGACCCATGCTTATGAGTCACTGATATTATCAGTATTATACTTAAAATTAGGTAGATGTGTAAAAACACTTATCAGGACAAATCTTCTAAATGTATTTGTTCTGTTTTGCTTTTTCAAGCATACCTTTTTAAACATATCTTTTTTTAAACACACCTTTTTTTAAAAACTCTGAAAAGTAAATGCCACTGCATGCACTTCTTGCCTTGGAGAGTCAAGAAGAAGCAAGTGACCAAAGTATGTTGCAATGAAAGATGCACTCCTGGAAGATGCTCTGACATTACAGCAATGGGAGTGAACATGGAACCCATAGCAACGAGTGCTACACACCACAGCACTGCAAAATAGCACTATAAAACATACACAACATTTTGATTTGCTTTAGAAGTAAAACCCAGACATTACAGATGAGCCTGTAAGAAACTTCTGTAACTGCAGTGGCCTCAGGAAAAAAAAAATCTGTGTTCCAGTAAAATCAGGTCACACAGTCTGTCTTTACCTACAGATTTCAAACAGCTTTAGCTTCTAACAGTCCATTTAACAATAAAAAATAGAGATCAGTAAAAGTCACATACAATTCAAAGTAAAACTATTATGCTTTAATATGTGTTATTTCATGGACATATTATCTACTTTGGAAGAACAACAGTCTATCAGACTAAGCCCAAGACTTAGCTGGAATGCTAAAGGCTACTCTGACTTTTCACAATCAATTTGCCGCATCCCACAGCTTTTTATCTCTTTTGTTCCGAAACAGAAGGCAGATCACACGGCTCACAGGCTTCATAAAACATAATGATCCACAAATTGTGAGGATGCTTGCTAGGCCAAAAAAAGGTTACCACCACTAGCAGGAGCTGAAGAATTTTGCACCTCCAAACCTACCTACCCCTGGACCACAGCAGAGCACCACCACCTTCCATCAAGCAGTGGAGTGGTGACACATGCACGTTCAACTAATAAAGCAAGACTATGATGTCCACACAATTCATGCCACTTGTGATCCATTCTTTCTGTTGTGTGAGAACATGCAGACAGAAAAAGACATCTATTATCCACACTGGAAACTGAAGCTAATCCAGGAAGCCGAAGCAAAGCCAAAAGCAGCAGAGCATGCCAGCTGAACCTGTTAGAGAACCACGCAGAGGGATGGAACAAGTGGCAACTCTGCTGAGTTATGGACAGCTTAACTACACCTTAGAAAAAGACTCCAAAGCAGGGAAGAGCTACATGATGTAAAAGGCCAGGAAGAAGTTCTGCAATAAGGAAAGCTGAGGGCAGCTGACAACGTGAGCCCTTGGTGCTTGCAGCACTCTGTATGAAAGGAACATGTGTGTAGTTCAACAATCCTTAACTCATGGCAGGAGAGCACATCCCAGTGGAAGACTCAGATATGAAAGAAGACTTAATATTTTTCTATTGGTCACTTTCAGCTGTCCTGTCAATTTTTTCCAAAAATCTGTTTCATATATACAGATCATTAAATTCAGATCAAGAGGGATGGATGATAAAGCTCACTGTTAAAAACCTGAATATTCAATTCATTTAGAAAACTATTTTCACAAATAGGTCTTCACCTGAAGATCTCGGCAGAGTTTTTATTTAGTAATCGGCATCTTCTTTAAAATAAGCTGAACGTGTCATTTTATGTTTTGAAATAATTTCTGGTTTTCCCTTTTGGGGAAACACAAACCTTTTGCTATTTTGATTTTCACTTTATTAAACGTAGATACAATCTCTAATGAAAATGTTATCTATCAAAAACCACTCATACACACATGCGTTATATCCATAAATAATAATAGGCCCTCGAGAATGCTACTTACACAACTTCTTGATTGCAAGATGTCAGTCACCTAACCGTACATAAAAAAAGAAGGAAAAAAAAGAAACAAAACCATAGAAACCATCCTGCAGCCCCATCTAGTGCATAAGTGAGAATACTTCACCATTGACAAGTGTAAAGCTGGTATAACTTTAGGTCAGGAATTCCCAAAACATGGAGGTTATGGTATGCATCCGGAGGTGGTGTAGCAAGCCACATGACCATATTTTCTATTTAAAGTCTGTTAAGACAGTTGTATGGTGATTTGCATGAAATTTTAGAGCTTTATGGTCAGATAACGGTCCATTATCCATTTAAATAGTTAAAAGCATGCACTGTGACTCATGGTTCTTTAGGATTGTTTTATCTAATGTAACCCCTTCAAAAAGACTGTTCCTTTCAAAGAGAGTGGAGCAAAGACAATTATCTCAAAAATGAAACCAGCAAAGCACAATGTTTAAGGACCTGGCTGTTAGCGAAGTAGCAGATGCTTGTGGAGAGTATGGCCTATTACTCAGCCTCACACCAAAACCCTGTCCGTTCCAAAATTCACACAGATCAGAAAATAGTTCAGAAAATCAAAAGCCGATTTTTCTTCACAAGGCGCTTTAAAAATTGTTTTTTCTATGCAAGATGGACAGGAAAAGAACGGTGAGCGAAGCATGGGGCATCATATTTTCTAACTCTCTGGTAAGCTGATCCCAAAAGCTGACTGCAGGACCTTCTCTGCAGGGGAAGTTCAGATCTAGCCAAGGATGACGGCAGCCAGAGCCCTCTGACCCAGTGAGTCCGGGCTGCAGCATGTCCAGCATGGCCGTTGCTCATCTCACTGTTGAGCAAGCAGCGACAAGCTAGCACAACTTCACCTCCTGCACAAACTCTGGCTGTGTTTGGGTTTGGTCACAAAAACATTAGGAAGCTGAGGCAACGTAAATCTGTATGTAAGCAGAACGGATGCAAGAGAATGGCGACAGGACAGTGACAGGACAAGGGGCAACGGGCACAAACTGGAGCACAGGAAATTCCACCTGAACATGAGGAAAAACTTCTTTATATTAAGAGTGGCAGAGCACTGAACAGGCTGCCCAGGGAGGTTGTGCAGTCTCCTTCCCTAGAGATATGCAAAAGCCATCTGGACGTATTCCTGTGTGACCTGCTGTAGCTGAACCTGCTTTGGCGGGGAAGTTGGACCAGATGATCTCCAGAGGTCTCTTCCAACCCCTGCCATTCTGTGATTCCGTGAATGGAGAACTGAAAACCAGAGTGCACCTGTAGTTATTCATAGTTCAGACATACCCAAAGATTCCCAAATGCTATTTCTAGATTCAGACTATCATAAGAAAATTTGGAAATTCCATTCAAAGGGAACGGCTTTGGCTTTCAAAGAAATATCGTTTCATCAAAAAAGACAGGACAGACGGAAGGGACCTGATGGCTTGTGTCATATAGCTCAACATTCTGCTTCATGAAAGAAAGTCTTAAATTTCTCAATTTTTTTCACTTTTCCTCCCTCTAAAAGCTACTGTCAAAGGACAATTTCATGGGATTTCTAATACGCTGGAAGTACCGTCATCATGCATTAAAGAGCTATAGTAACGACTAATTCTACCCAAGGTATTTATTTTCAACTATTGACATATTTCTCAGGTAAAAGTCAGGAAGAGTATCTTCAGGCTGAAAGCCTGAAGCATAAAAAATGCTTAGGCCATGGTAATAGATTTCTGTTGCCTGAAGTCCAGTAAAATAAGTCAACTGTCTTCTAGTTAGCAAACAAGAGAAAGAATTTTTACCTCAATGAACAAGTTCAATCTACTCAAACTAACTAAATCACAAAAGGTATACAGGAAAAAAAATAAAAAAGGTTCTTGTTTGGAAATAATCAACTACATGCACTAAATGCATCATTTCTCCTTCATTATAATTCTGAGATTGAAACTTATATGCAGGCGCGGGGAGCTGTGAGGCTCTGCTCTGGGCAATCCCAACAGAACTTTTCATTTTATTTACAGACACCAGTTGGTGAAACTTATGCACCTAAAATATTTTAAGGCCCCTACAAACCTGGTATCTAAAATTAAAAATGTAAGTGGGACGCATTCAGGCTGCATTTTCAGGCTCTTTTGGTTAGACCTTCCACTGCTATTTTCATTTGCTGTTCTTTTCTCCCATTTTTTTTTTCCTTCCTCCACTATTCACTCTTGTTCTTAATCACAGCAATGCAGAGGTAGGCCATGCCACTCAGAATTTAATTTCCATGCACAGTATTTCCAGCAGCGTCTTCTTGCTCCTTCCACAAAGGCATTTTACAATTTCACCAAAAGAACAAATCTTCAGCTTGGCTTCAGTACAAATACAGCTCCAGTGATTTCTCAAACACCTATACATTTTCCACTCCAATTTTCCCTCATCCTTTAAGAAGGAACTATTTCATGTATTCTCCATATGAAATTCAGAGAACTCACTTCAGAATACAACGATTGTAAAAATGTAAAGCCTGGTTATGTACTTAAAAACTGCTTTTGCCTCTTCTGAGAAGATTGGTGGACAAAATTCCTGTTGACATGGGAATATTAAAAAGCTTGAAATTCAGTGTATGTCTGCTATACACAGTACAATGTTTTAGAGAGGTATCTATGCTACCTCTGAACAAACTACAGGTTATATTGCACTGTGTTTGCCTTAAAAGCCTTGTCTAACTGCTGTTTTCATTATTAATTAATGGCATATTTGTTATTAGTGAGCCTTCAGATATCAGGAAATTCAAAATACCTTTTCCCAGACCCCAGTTTCCTGCTGCTTTGTAGAGGAAATGTATGTGCTGTGTTACTTCTTCATGGAAATAATCACTAATCTTTCTGGTCTTTAATTCATACGGCCTATCATCTTGATAGTCAGCTCTTGACTTCACTGAATTGCCTGTTCACTGCTGCTTCAGTAATTTAGTTCTCCTACAGCTTACTTGTCATGTAGACCATACAATTATTATTTCAAGAGATGGACTCGCAAAGTTTTGAAGTTACATAGTAGTTTCACGTCATTCTCATTGACATAGTGCCTAAGCAGTCATCAAATACAGATGAAGAAAACGTCATTTTACAGGCTCAGCTATACAATTAAGTTGCCACTGCCAAATGCAAGACATAAGCTTAAAATGCTCTACCTGTTCTGCAGTAATTTAACTCTTCAAAGAATGTAAGGTATATTACTTTGCTCTAAATGATCTGCCAAAAGATGCAAGTGCAAATGCGAACCTTCACTGTGACAGCAAAAGCCTGAATTTCCCTCAGTATCTTTATGCTTGTAGTATGTCCTGCTCCATCCACTGACTTTTCTATATAGGTACACAAAGCCCCTCCACCATAAAACATGCAGAAATGTCATCTCTAACACAGGTCAGAATCTCAGTTTTCAGAGGAATGTAGAACACAAAAGACTAAACCCAGGTTTTGCCAATATCCTGATGCCTTATAGAAGATGGCTAAGGTTTGGTCTGCAAAACATAAGTAGAACAAGAACCTTCTGAAAAAGAAATGCAGCCTTTCTTTCAATTTACAACTATATGTAAACCTAATTCCAAGCACAATTAGTCTCACTGCCATGGTGCCTATTCTTCACTAAAGATATCAACCTCAGAGATACTATGTAATTGAAATGAGAAATTAATCCACAACTCCAGATGTAACAGCACACGCGAACGTTCATTTAGCACAACCTTGAAATTCTTTATGCACAACCTGACATGGGAATCTTGGTTCCTCTAGTCTGCCACTGAGATGTACCTCAGTGGCCATGATTACAAAGCTAGCAAAAGTTGGAAAGGTGACTGTATCAACAGTCCAAGAAGTATCACAGATAATAGTCCTTAAAGCTAACACATTTCTGCTATGTCTCACTAGGATACAAAACAAAAACCACATACCAGTAGTCATAACTCTCATCCCAGTTGTCAAAATGAACCAGAAAACGATTGTCCACCATGTCTGTTACCGTAGCAACACAAATGAAAGTCGGGTTCTTCTTGTCTACAGCTTCCAGCTTCATCCCCACTCGAAATCCCGACGGGATCACTGTCTACATAGAGAAAGACATTTAATTGAAGATAAATAGTATAAATCCAGAAATCTCCCCAGTGTCCACAATCAATATGTTCACGTCATCTCTAAGTTTCCCAATTAGCTGCCCCAACAGAGTGGCAGCAGCCTAATTACTTGACATGAGAGATGCTCAAACACAGAGACTCACGGTTTATGAAATAAAAAAGCCCTGAACATGCTGCTAAAATTAAATATGTTGGTTTTAACTCTGTCTTAGATACTCTCTCTGAAAGACCATGCTTGTTCCACAATGTTATGATGCAAGACACAGTACTAATAACAAGTCTTAAATTTCATTTAATATACCACTTCTGACTGTGCCACATCAGACATTTAAACAGATTAGTAAAAAATTAATGGAACAAAATGCAGAGGTAAACTGAAGTGGAGATTGTTACTGAATTTGTTGCAAACATTTTAATCTCAAATTTCAGGTCTCAAGTCTGCCATCACTGAAATGCGCTGTGAGTCTCTGCCACATGCACGAGCACACTAGCAACTTCCACACCATTAGTAACAACAAGCGAGTACTTACTGTGTTCTGATTTTCAAACAGTGATTTAGGAGCAGCTTGAGCCTTGCATGCTTTCAGGTATGACGGCCAGCTGAATTCTTCTTCCTTATATCCTAAAGGAGGGTCATAAAAGAAGGGCAACAAATGACAGGCATGAGACACAAGGTGCATGCAGGTGATCTGATCTTAACTGATGAAATTATTTTTTCCATCCAGTTCTGAACTGTTTCTTACAACTTCAAAACTGAAAAGATTATGCACTGTTAACTGTTCATTCTATTTTTATATAAACTACACTGGGAAAATTTATTTTAAAAGTATTTATTAATTCTACTGAATATGAACTCAATGAGTCTCTTGGGGAGTACTGGCTTGGATTATTAGAAATTTTAGCAGGACACATTCTAGAAGAGCTTGTAGAGTTCAAACGAAAGTTGATGAAGCTTTTCTATTTTTATTTGGGCATCTGGTATTACAAAGAGGAATCATGTTCTTTATTTAGGGCTGGCTGAGCTTCCTTACCAAAATGTCAAGCTTTCTTTACACTAACTGAGCAAAATACTCTGCTTTCTTGAGCTGCACATTATGAGTCTCTTATAGTTGGCTAGGACTGACATTTGAACTGTTCCTAAACTTCACCTGGGAGAACGAACAGTCTTATAAATGAAGCACTAGGCAAGAACTCAGGACATTTCATCTCAGTTTCAATTTCACCTTCAAAACAAATTGGGGAGCATTTCTTACAAAATCACTGCTCTACTCCTGATCTCTGACCTCGCAGTTCTGACCATCAAGGAAATGAAGGTCCTCAAGAGGCAGGATGTTTCAGGGGAGCCTAGAAACTAAAATCTGTAATTCTACCAGGTATCAAAAATAAGTCTCGGTAAGATTATCAGTTTTGTACTATCATCTCCCTCCCTTTGAACAAATCTCTCCAAGCAGCACTGGCTACAAATCACCTCTCTGCTTCTCCCCAAGAAAACCACTTCTCTGCCTCGTAGGTACCAACTAATTTCCCTTTGGTGGTCTGACACACACACAAACCAACAAGCTCAGGGCAATTGCTCTCCAGCTTCTTTTCAGTCTGTTGCTTCTACTTCAGAAACAGCAAAGGGCCTACAGGCCCCAAAGCTCTTCCTACTATGCCAGTTAGCCTAATAAAAAAAATTCCCTCCTTCACGGACTTTACCCTACTACGTCCTCAGGCTACCACTAATACAGTATGATCACTACTACCTTTAAAACAAACTCCATATGTTATATCAAAACTGTTGCCTACACCATCAATGCCCTAGGACTCCTTACGCATTTACAGTGTAAACTGTCCCCTGCATGGACCTTCTGCATTTTTTATTCTATGCATATAGCACTTGGAAAGAAACCTACATTTCTGTTGATAGTCCATCTCTTCTAGTTTCTTAGCAAAAAAATATATTGAACTGCATAAAAAAAAACCACAAGAAATTGTTTGTATTTCTAATCTATAAAACAATGCTAAGAGTTGTAAGCAAGTAGTCTTTTTCCTTTATTCGTCTGTTAAGTAAGTTATAGGAACATCCTATTTTAGTTCATACATTATAATCCCAGTAAAACATGACCAAAACCACCACCCATTTCAGTGAGTGATTGCCTTAACTACTGAAATGACTCACCTCTTGACTATTTGAAGTGTTACTCAAATACGTCACAGACAACAACTCTGTTTAACCTGAGAATCTCGTATTTTCCAAGGAACCACAGGGAAAGAATCCTTTAACTTCACCTTCTCCACATCTGCCTTTCTCAGTTTTCATTTTAAATATCAACTAACATGAATTAACCTCCACGCCCGAACAATGAGACTTTTCTTTATAGTCCAATTGCTTCTTGTCTTGATACACTATAGCTGTAGACCAGTTGAAATAATGTTTAAAGGAATGTGGTATTGAGGCTTTAATTTTCCCTCTGAAATTCCAGAGGATATTCAAACCTAGCTCAAAGCTCACAGCTGAAAACACAAAACTCCCACCTACTGCATGTGTGATGGGATCAGGTACTGGTACTGGGACAAAGTCCATGGGGGAAAAAAAAAATGGTTTCAGTAGATGTGAAACAGTTTCTGGACAGCAGTGGTCTTCCAGTCACCAACTGAGAAAGGAAGACGTCTAGATCCTCCTCATCTCTCAAAGAAAGGACCAAATGTGAATTTGATTTAGTCACTGTAGATATAGAACAGTATTCACTAACTAAAACTACCAGCTTCATTAATTTCCAGCGAATTTACAAACACATAATGTGAAGGCTAACTGGAATTATGTAATTTGTTCTTCTAGAGAATAGACTAGACTATTTCAGTTGGAAGGGACCTACAACAATCATCTAGTTCAACTGCCTGACCAATTCAGGTCTGACCAAGCCAGCCTGTTAAGGGCATTGTCCAAATGACTCTTAAACACTGATAGGCTTGGGGCATCGACCACCTCTCTAAGAAGTATGTTCCAATGTTTGACCACCCTCTCGGTAAAGAAATGTTTCCTCATGTCCAGTCTAAACCTACCCTGGTGCAGCTTTGAACCATTCCCACATGTCCTGTCACTGGCTCTCAAGGAGAAGAGCTCAGCATCTCCCTCTCCAAGTCCCCTCCTTAGGAAGCTGTAGAGAGCAACGAGGTCACCCTTCAGCCTCCTTTTTTCTCCAAACTAGACAAGCCCAGAATCCTCAGTTGCTCCTCACAGGACATGCCTTCCAGCCCCTTCACCAGCTTTGTTGTCTTCCTCTGGATGGATTCAAGGACCTTCATACCCTTCTTAAATTGTGCAGCCCAGAACTGCACACAGTACTCAAGGTGAGGATGCACGAATGCTGGACACAGCAGGATAATCACCTCTTTTGACCAGCTGGTTACTGTGTGTTTGATGCACCCCAGGATGTGGTTTGCCCTCTGGGCTGCCAGGGCACACTGCTGACTCCTATTGAGTCTGCTGCTGACCAGCACCCCCAGACCCCTTTCTGCAGGGCTGCTTTCCAGATGAGAGTAGATAAGAGTCTTGGTTTTTTATAATACAGCAATACATTTTCATCTTTTGTGAATCTGAATATGCTTCTCACTTTGATCTTTCTTCTTAATGATTTGTTGGTGAAATTCTATTTTCAAGAGTTCGTGAAATGACACCATTATTAGGACTACACGGGCTACTGGAGCAGAACCTCAACACACAGTTCATGCTTTATGTTTCTCATTAATGCCTGGTTTTGATAGTGATAGGATCATAAGTCTTAGTTTTAAAATTCACTTTTGTTTTCTTTACATGCTTTCATTTATGTTGATTTACTAACACTTGCTTTTGTTTAAAAAGAAACACTGCAGAGCTGTATTATTTTAAAAAAAATTAGACATTGCAATTTTTACTTTGTGACCTTCAGTGACAGACAGTTTTCAAGGTGCTCCCCTTCTCTGATGACTGCAGAGCGAGCCCTCTGAAGTGATTTCAGAAGATCAGGCGGCCTCTGCTGCACCAACTTCTCCCTCTGGTATCCAAATGATTCTTGGCTTAATCCAGGCAAAACCCCAGCAGTACTACCGTGGCAGAGTCCATGATAATTCTGGGAACACACATCCATCCCCCCTCTGCAGGCTTCACCTCTGAGAGACGGAAAAGTGACGTCCTTTGCACACAGAATGAACAGTGTCCTGGAACACCATCTTTTTTTTTCCTCCCGTGACACCCAGTTTGGTTTTGCAGCTCTGTTCCCCTGTGTCTGCTGGAAGCCCAACAGCAGCTGCCTATTGCCTCCGCTGCCATGGGGATGGGATACAGCCCCCTGTGAGGCCTGCCCGGCCCAGCGGAACCGAGAATTACCTGCTCCTCCTGTTTTAATAAACAAGAACACAAATATGTACCAGAAAATACCTATAACAATATTCTTTCTCCTGTCCCTCACATCCCCCACAGCCCTCTCCCATCAGAATAAA
This sequence comes from Leptosomus discolor, assembly GCF_034619465.1. Lineage (NCBI taxonomy): Eukaryota > Metazoa > Chordata > Aves > Leptosomiformes > Leptosomidae > Leptosomus > Leptosomus discolor. Next base: position 66,579,616 of record NC_141392.1, read on the forward strand.
TAGCCTCCCATCTCTCACAAGGAAAGATCGATGTAGGCCTGTTTGGAAAGTTATCCGCCTTCAACCTTCTCAGAAAACACGGAGTCAGTTACCAGGCCCCAAAATCCCCCTGGAGCACACCCTCCTTACAACCCCCTCCTTGTGAAGCAGGACACTTCTGCCCAGGCTTGCAGGAACGATTAACCAGGGCTGCGCTACACTGAAAGACAGCATGAGAGTCTGCGCCTTTCACAGGCCACTGCGTTCCAAACAGTTTATGCTTTACACCATCAAGCTTGTAAGTTTGCACTGTATCTGGAAAATGAATGGCTACTAATGCAAAACTTCGAGTTCTGTGAGGTGGTATTTTTATATAAGATACTGTGCCCTATGTCATTAGCAGCATCAGCTTTAGTGTCCGTATGATTTGCAATGGGCACTAAAAAGAAATCATTATTAAAATGTCATACCACAGCAAAACATAAGCAATCTGTCTGACCCAATAAAAACGCACAAAAAGCCCTAAGAACCTAAGACTGGCATCTCCTCCCTTCCCTCGGAATAACCAAACTCCACAAATATCAGTGAAATGTAAGTAGTGCTGAAAAACTAGAAAAAATATGTTTAACTGGTGAATGGCTGTTTGCCCTCAGTCTCCTTTAAATGCATCACTCTACCATACTGCTTGTTCCTTCCTGTTCCTCTTCCATCCCATGTGCAAGCTAGACTTGCACTGGGACAATGGAAGAAGTCCTACGAGCACCAGAGCAGGTTTCACCAATCACACCATACCTCATCAGTGATGAAACGGTTTACCACCGAGGTGCAGTGACAAAGCCAAGCAATGCAAAGGGCACAGCACTTTGCAGGTCTTGGATAAAAATTCCAGAGAACAGCCTTGCTATTCAAAATTAAGAATTTGTCTTGGGGATGGTAGGAATACATAGCTGTTTAGGTTGACAACCAGAACCCTGAGAATTACCATCATATATTCCCTTGACACCTCTGATAGGCTCCATGACTTTTCTTAAGTAAGAGACCTACTCACTGCTTCAGTATGGTGAAAAAAAATAAACAATCTTCTCACCAAATTAAAACCAGAAGAGAAACTGAAGAAACTTTCCATGAAAGTGACTCAAAGACAGACAGTAACTTTTCTCCAGTAGCAGTGATTCATTAACAAAAGTTTAAGCTTTCTAAACCAGGCATTTAAGATGTAAAAGATGACAAACCTTCATCATATATATAAATTTTACTAAGCATGCTGTAATAACGTCAATAACTCCATAACTGGGGACAATCAGTTTGCTACATGTAACTTACTACTTCGGTGAAGGCCAGCCTTCTGAGAAATTCTGATTTATGTTCAAGAAACTGCTATTTCTGCACAGCCAGTTATGCAGAACTATGCCCAATGGAAACTCCCATTCTTCAGCAGCAGCACAGAGCACTCCTGCCTGTAGCCAGAGTGGAGCTTGCAGAGCATTCAGAAGAGCAGCACATGCTCCTTCATACACCTCCAAGGCTCAGCTGCTGAAATGCCACCCTCTCCCACACTGGCAGGCCCTCTACCTGTATCCGTTCAGTGGCTTTACTCTCACCTTCCACACCCCAGCAGTTAGAGCCACAGTTTTATAACTCTCCCTAATGCATCCTCTTGACTCTGTACACTCACCATTTTGCAGCCTTTCAAAACCACATTATCCTACCCTCACTCTGTATGTCAAAATCCCATATTCATTTATTTCTCACTCTCCTGTCTTCAGGACTTGCTCCCTTCATCCCTACATATTCCCTTTCCTACCCCAAAAGAGAGTCCATCTATTCCTTTTTTATGCTACAGTTCAGTGCAGTTGTACTTCACTTGCCAAAATAAAGGAGTTACATAATCTGAAGTAGAATAATTAAGTAAGCAAATTACAGATATTTCAACACATGTATACCATTTTATAAATAAGCTATGTACAAATGACACTTTCAGGCTTGTAATCTCACACTTTTTTCTCCCTATCCGTTTATTCCTTTCAAGCTTACTCTTTGTGGCAGGACCACAATCTTTATTAGTCTGTGCCAACACATGTACAACAACAGTGATCAATACCTAGTAACGCAAATATTCTAAAACCTTACACTAAAGGATGCTCAGCCGCCTGAGAGACCTCAGTTTAAGCATACATGTCACCAGTATGCTGCCATTTTACTTGCAATAAGCATTCATTTGGGGTCTACGTTTGCCTCTTTCTTTCCTAATGCCTTATGAATTACTCCTAAGGTTCATTTTGTTTTCTTGTTTTCTCTGAATTTCCACTGAATAAATTTCTTCAACCTCAAAATTTTAGTAGGACTTCAAGAACAGTTTAATTTGCCATGTTCAAATACTCTGACTAAATGAACAAAAATGTTTCTGCCAAAAAAAATAATTGCAGCACTACACAGATAATCTTGATCTCAGAGCTATAGAAAATGCACACGCTTCAAACTAAACAATACCTTTAGGTGGATGAAGCTTGTGACCTGTTTTCTCACACCATCCAACAGGATGAATGTCTGAAGAATCAGCGTTCACCCAGAAATCATAGCAATCTGGGTATCCATCAAAATGGAGTCGTATTCTGTAGCCACAAACCTAAAAGCAAGAATGTAAAATGTACAACACTGTGCTTTAAGATGTTTGCCCTACACGTAACAGCTTCTGTTCAGTAGTATGTATGATAACAGTGTGTTTTCAGTCAGCCTTTTACTTCTGCTCAAGTGAACACTGGATGAATAAATGCATTTGACAGAAAGGAAAGAATAAAAATTCTCAGTCTGAGGGCCTCCTCTTCTGGTGAAAAGAATTAACTAAAAGCTGGACATTGTCACTAGTGTTAAAAAACTCAAAAACTGTTCAATCAAACACCAGAATGAAACAGAAACCCTACAGAAGAGCATGAATACGTCTGATACAATCATGGACAAAGCACAGATAATGATGCTCTCAAGCTATCCCCATTAATCAATATACAAGAGAGCACTCAACAATAACTATGTTCAACAGACTCTCCAGAGAGATACTGAGAACTATTATTAAAGATGAGAATGCAGCGAAGGTATCCTGCAGAACTTCATTATTCCATGAAGTAGTAAGTTAACCTCCGAGAGGAAGAGAAAAACAGGACACAACCCCCCTCTCTGTACAAAAGTTTTCCATATCTTCCTGAGTGCCAAATGCCGTAACTTCCCTGCAGTCACCAGTGAAAGTCTCCTGACATCAAGGTCACCCTATTTATATTCAATTTATACTCTGACATAGCTTTCAGTTTGCCATCTCAGAATTCTGTGGAATTCAGGTCATCCTGCAGTAAAACGTGACCCATCACTTAGTGCCGAGCACAAGGTACACAGGAAATACTCAACCACTGATACACCACCCACAAGAAAATGGAAGAGATATCCACAGAAATGGGATATGGCTACGGGCCATGAAAAGATCCAGAAATCGGAACAAAAAGCCTAGGCTATCAAAACTGTAGCACAACTGAAACACAAAAAAGTGTTAGGTATTTTTATCAGTGAATGGAGCAACTGTAAATACTATTGAACTTCTATAAAACTGCTATATACCAGTTGTCATACTTACGTTTTTTCTCTTTTAAATATAGATTGAACTACAGGATTACAGAAAAAAGCACATATCCAACTAACGTAATACTGTTTTGTCTAGCTGCATATGTTAAATATATGTAAACAGTCACTGCTGCATGGCACTGGATGTAGTCTTTACATGTCTGTCAGGGAGATTTAATACAGCGTTATTAATGTAAAAGCCATCTTCCTACATATAATTTCTGTCTGCTTGTCAGGGAAGAGCAAGAACTTTCAGCTGCTGCTGCTTGAGTTCAGTCTCTCCCGTAATCTCACACCACAGCTGCTCACAGCCTCTCCTTACCTCGGCCACTGTGAGGACACAGTATATCGACTGGTGCTCGGGATCCACGCCCTCCAGCTTCATCCCTACTTTGAATCCGTTTTTGTTGTATGGGAAAGACTGATACTGCAATAGAAAAGAATCGTTTCAATACTTCTGAAAGAATACCAGAGAAAGGCAGGCTATCTTTATAAAGAAAAGAACAATGATTATTTATTCTTCATGTTTCTGAAAGAACTAATAAACCACTTTAAAGTAAGTTTCACATTTTTAAAAACATACAGCAGAAAAGAGAAACTAATGATTTTTCGAAAAACATGTTGATACTAGAATGACTTAAGAGTATGTAAGAACTTTATAATGAATTAGCAAAAAAGTTAATCAAGCGAAAGAAGATGATATGATTTGCCCTCAACATTTTTCACTAATTGTCAATAAAACATTTTAATAATGTAATTATTTCAGCCCGTACAGTGACACTCTGGCACCTTCCTGGTGGCCATCATTCCTATAATAATTACAACAATGATACTTTGTTTTTGCCTTTTCATTTCCACACCTCAGGCCACCAAAGATGAACTGTTAGGCAGAAATAGGAAACACTGTTTGTACAAAGGAGTGGCCTCTGATGTAGTTTTCTCCTTTACATGCTGAGTCCAGGTCAGCTAGTTTTCCAGGAATATTTTTGCATCACAGGAACATGACTACCCTCATACCACATTACAACGAACCCAGAAGAACATCTTTCAAAAAACAGAAAGTGAAAACAAGGCTAAGCAGAACCGATGTTTTCAATCAGAAGGCATCAGCATCCCATTTTCATGTTCCCTACCCTCTGTTACAGAGGGAAGGAAGCTAACACATATTAAGGTTAAATTAGAGGGAATATTAGAAACATAACTGACTAAAACTGAAGAGCATTTTCCCCAGGTTAACAAATTCACAAACAGACAGCTTTTATGTCCCAAACGGATACAGACAAAACACAGGAGAAGCATGTTATATGTTCCCCCTTCCTTCTGTTCCTGTCTAAAAGCTACAGATGCTCCCTCGCCATCTGCAGCACCTCTGCCACCAGTGGAAAGGGAAGGGCACTGAGGGAGGTACTCAGAGAGCTCTCACCTACCCGGAAGGGAAGGAATCCTCTCTTCAGTAGCTTTAGCTGCAACTGATACAACTGAATAATAAACCCTAGAGAAAAAATGCAGTGCATGGCACAAGAGCAGGAATATACAGTCAAAGGGAAGGGAAATGGAGAACCAGACCAGTTTAAATCAGCTTAAAGTGGCCAGCTACTAGATGTCTACCTACAGCTTGAAGTCCCTATCTAAAAATAGCTTAGATCATTTTGTAGACCTCAGTTAAGGGATCAGAGTATCTGACTGTAGTACACGCATTTGAAAAGTCATTTCATCCTAACATCACCTCACTTAACATTTTTATTATCAATGAAAGTTTAATGAAGTTACACTGTGCATAATTCTAGACACTTCCGCAAGAAGAATGTAAAAGCAGAGCTTTTTTTTTTTAAATCAATAAACTGAAATTTTTAAAGTTCATCTTGATGCACGGACTTGCATTTAATGCCATCAATATCATAAATAGCTTACAGATAAAAAAATCTCAGTAGGAAACTGAAATGCTAGAAATACTGCCACATTGAGGAACAGTGGCCAAAAATGTAACTAAGATTTTGCAAAACCAAGCAGAAATAAAATTACAACAAAAGGAAACAATTCTAAAGTCACAGAGCTGTTTATTCTTTCATTCTTACAATAAACATTACTGTACAAACAGTACAAAATTCGGCAAGCAAAACACTAAAAATTAAGCAATTATCACACAGGTATTTCCTGAAATTTAAGACATGAATTATTCACTATTCTTCCCGTTGTCAAATCTAAAACTTCTAAGGCAACACAATTTTTAGTTTGATTTCTGTTACAACAAAATAACAGGCAACTTTAGAAGACTAATTAATTTCAATTTTGTGCATTATTCTCAAAACATCACCCAAGTCAAAGCTATGAGAAACTTAGTAATCACACATCTTCACAACAAAAATTTAAAGATAGTTTGTTAAGGACAGATACAAGAACAAAATAAGAGTAAGGGTAAAAGGAGTCAAAGAGCAGATGCCAGACTGAGGATTAGAAATGTTTATGTATGGTGCAAGAACGTACACAAGACCCAAAAGATTACCTTTGGGGAGTTGGAAATTGAAAAAAATAAAATTCAAGGATCAATAATTTTGTTTTACTGAAGCAGTAACAGCTTGTCAGTCACAGCCTGGAAATGAATCTAAGATTTAAGTACCAGGAAGTGGCAAGGACTCTCCATTATTTTTACCGTTCCCAATCAAGGATATGAAAAAACACAATGAAAAGTACTGCTTCTGGACTGGAAAAATAAGAGAGAAAAAGAGTAATTGTCACAATCCAAACAGAAAACAAGGATTCAAAATCAGTGGTGATGTTTGGGGTTTTTTTTAACCTTACTGTTCCTGTGGCTCACTTGTCTGCCCATAAAATGGAGAAATACTACCTTGCTACTTCCGAGTATTATTAAGAATTCTCTCTCCGCTACAGGCTTTAAATAGTGCACACTAAATAAAACCCTACAGTTACCCAGGGGCTAAAGACTTTAAAAGAAAGTATTAAATAAGATGCGTTGAATGAAAAAGGTACACTGGAGAAAAATAAAAGAAACAGTACGTCATCACGTAACTCCAGACTTTACCACCATGTGCAGGGCCCAGAGAGGCTGGTGTATGCCTGTGTGACACAAGAGCATTTCATGGACCTTTACGCAGGCAAAGCAACGCTCTGAAAATCTACCTTTCAGAGCCACTACTTAACCAGATTTTTTTCTTGTTAATTTTTCAACCAGTATGTAGCACAGGGGAATATAAGTAAAGATGGTCAGGTAACTCTTGTTCTTGCACCTGTAGATCTACGGATTCTCTACAGTGCAACCCTAGTTCTTCACTTTTGTACCTCAATAACGTCTAAAAGCATCAATTAAAGGTCAGCATCACACACACATGTAACCTGAAAAGCTAATCCCTGGACAAAAGATTGATTAGTTGAAGTATAAAGCAAACAGAACGAAATGGATGCAAGAAACAGACTACAAGTAAGAACAGAATTATAAAAAAATTAATACCACATATACATAGCAGAAGTACAGCAGCTGAGACATGTTCACGTGTTTTGTCAGGTTTTGCAAGAGAAGAGAAGAGCATGGAAGCTTTGTGGATTTGCATACAGAGCTCTCTTCCAAGCAAGAGAGATGTCACTAGAGAAAGCACTCAAATGACAAATGACAAAGACTATCATAGCAGGCAAAGGACAAGCAAGCGATGATGATGTGACATCCAATCAGATGACAGGCAAAATGGAAACAAGCCAAACTAGTATCTGATGTAGTAACATAATGTCAGCAGGAGCTGCAAAAAGACAGGTAACATAATCAAAGCAACAAGCCAAAAGATGACCTTTGTACCACTCTTCTAAACATATTTAAAAAGAATGATATGGCATGAAAAAATCACAGAATCACAGAATCATAGAATGGTTTGGGTTGGAAAAGACCTTAAAGACCACCTAGTTCCAACCCCCCTGACATGGGCAGGGTTACCTTCCACCAGACCAGGTTGCTCCAAGCCCCATCCAACCTGGCCTTGAACACTGCCAGGGAGGGGGCACCCACAGCTTCTCTGGGCAAGCTGTTCCAGTGTCTCATCACCCTCACAGGAAAGAATCTCTTCCTAATATCTAATCTCAATCTACCCTCGTGCCGTTTGAAACCATTACCCCTCGTCCTGTCACCACACTTCCTGGTAAAGAGTCCCTCCTCACCTTCCCTGTAGGCCCCCTTGAAGTACTGGAAGGCCACTGTAAGGTCTCCCCGGAGCCTCCTCTTCTCCAGGCTGAACAACTCCAACTCTCTCAGCCTGTCCTCACAGGAGTAGTGCTCCAGCCCCCTGATCATCTTTGTGCATGAAAATGAGGGTATGTATCAGATTTTTAGCTTCAGAGATCAGAAGAAAAGGCTAGAACTTGTAGATTTTGGAAAAGCATCTAGTTTCTGTACATTCTGTAGTCTCAGCTGACAGCATCCATCTACATCTACAGAATTCTCTGAAAAAGCAGAGAAAGGTAACTAATTTCATACTTTCCAACTATCTTGATGATTGCTGATAGATAGCATTATTTTAATCATGTAGGTTTTCCCCCAGAGAAGTGTAAAATCTTCAAGTTTTTTTATAAACTGATTTCCTAGAAATTTCATGATCTTAGGTGGTTGACTGATTCAAACTTTAGAAGGTCATACCTCTTTAAAAAGCTTAGTAGGTACTGCAATGGCCTTTTCTTCCTCCAGATAGGATGCCCAACACCATGCTTGCCTTCCTTTAGAGGGTACAGCTATAAAGAAGCACACAATAGCAAAAGAATTCTCCAACTGTTAACTTATCAAGAAAAAACCCACTGAAATCAACATTTTGAAGTTTATAATACATCTATCTCAAATCTACATTTTATTAAACGCATTCACGGTATTTCTCAGGACTTATTTCAGGAAAAGAAGTAGCTCTGTATGTTTAAAAGCACCAGGAACATGAAGGTTCCTGCTTTGTATTGTGAAGTTTCCAGAAGTTCAAATCTCGAATAGTAGAAGAAAAAGGTGAAAAGAACAACTTACGAAGTCTTGCCCCTTAATTCCTTTTCCCTTATTGGTCATAAGAAACACTAAGATATACAATTTGCAAATGTGTAAAAAGATCAGTTCAAATTATGAAGTAGCTCAATATTTTAATTTTTTTTTCCCAAGAATTTCTGTTCCTGGAAAGCATTTTCAAATGGATAGCACTCATGACATTTTTTTTTTAATCACCGCTGAAATACTTTATTCTTTAACAGTATTCAGAATGTTTCTAACCTATTCCGTCACCTTTTAGTTTGATGGTTTTGGGCTGAGAAGCAGTGATTTAACAGTAATTTCTCCAAGCCATCAAAACTGTCACCAGTGCTTTTTCCCCCCATCATGTCATTAGCATACAACAGAAACCTCCAGTTTCAGGTTTGCCCATATAGTATGAACACTTGCATACACTTGCACAGTAATGGTAATACTGGCTACAGTCACACCAGTGAAATAAGGCACTAATTGCACTAGCAAAAGCCATGAACTTTAGAAACAGATGGCTTGTGAGGCTGGCCATGTATGGACCTACTTTCATACACCTCCACTCTGCTCTGTTGAACTTCACCTAAAATGTCTCCTCTGCACATGCAGCTTAGCATTTCAGAGCATCAGCTCATGCTGCCAGAATTCCTCACAGTCCACAGCATGATTCTGGCCTGATCCTGAGTGTAGGCTACTCACAGGAGAAGTAAGTCCCTTAAGTAATGGTCTGGCTAAGCATTTTTATGATTAAAACACAAACCATAACAATAGCAATGCCAAACTCTTCTGAAGAAAGCTGGTAATGTAACCAAAAGATAACAAATTTCAGAATGACAGCGATTGCTCAACACTATTAAAGCACATTCATTTTATTTGTGATTTACTCAGTTTTTATCTATTCCATTTAAGAGATGTGTGGCTCAGCAAAGTAATACACAGTTATGTGCTTGGTTCTGAATATAAATTTGTCTTTTATACCAAATCTCTTGTGCTGAACTGACATTTTCCCAAATAAAAAAACCCAGAAGAAATCTGTACACATTGTTCTGTCAGCGGACAGCAGTGATTTCCATAGAGTATTGGCTTTGTGCTTGTATCTCACGCACTTCTTATCACCTCAGCTTTGGAACCAACTGTAGAAATAATATTTACATTTCAGCAGTAATTCTATCTCAGGAGGGGGATCTTCTGTAACTTTTATGTGTTGCGTTTTCAATCAGTATTTCATCTGCCAAGTGTGCAGCAGAGCTACTTGGAGCTCTGTGCTGATTAGTGGCCCTGCAACTTCTGGTAACGGGTCCCAGTCTACCATAAGAAACACATTGGAGGGCAAGATGTAGGTTTGTTCTTGGTGTACCACTGAGGTATAATAGTTGCTGATTCTCTGATTCAACCTAAAAGTTATCTATCATACAAATAGCTTGAAAATTTAAAATATGTTTTATTATAGCACTCGACGCAGTGTATGTCCCTTTGTACTGACTATAGCAATTATTCCTAAACAGTTCCATAAATGTGCCTATACATACAGCACATACTGTAGATATAAATCTCAGGGATAAATTGATCCCTGAGAAAACAAAAGTAAACTTTCACTTCTGCTTAATACATGTCTTTCAACATCTGGGAACTCAACAGGCCTGATTCTCTTTAATACTGGCACTCTTTAGAGGGACGAAAAAAAATCCTAAAATGTACATCAATTACATTTACACTCACTATACATCCACCTCCATGCTGCCAGGGGTATATACACTGGGTCTTTGTAAAAAGTAATCAGTCTCCAAGTGATGGGGTTTTTCGCCAGTTTTCACTTGGCTCTCAGTTCTTCAACCCTTAAAACTTAATTGCTATAAATATCATTTGCACTCTCTTTTTACAGAATTGAAAAAAAAGTATTCAACAGGGAATACAAACTCAGTGAAACAATGCTGACAATTCACAGCAAGAGATGGATATTACCTAAAGAACTGATAGTTGAGATTTTTGTTTCATGATCTCACTTACTTTGTTTCAAAACTGTTATGTCCCCTTTTCTTTTTCTCCTGGCTCTCTGTGAGACTCTCAAGATCCTTCCTTCAGGTTTGTCTTCCTAAATTAAAAAAAAAGTACAGTAACTTCATTAGTTCAGAAGTCCAGTACAGTAAAAATGGAGACACCTAAGGTTTAACTGTGACTTCATTTAAGTGGTTTTTGACATAGCTTTCTGTTATCTCAAACAAACCTGCAGATGTCTAATAAAATCAAAGCAACAAATCACATCAAACACAGTGAAAATGACAGGCAGAAGGACTCTCAACACACATCACTCAGCCAGCCAGCCTTGCCTAAACCAGGGACAGATCACAAAGCCTTCAGCAGGCCTGGCTAAGCCAGAGATAAATAGCAGTATCTTTGATACGTTCATGCTTCCAAATTAAAGGTAAACCTCTTACAGATTTAGTCTCCTTTTTTCAAATGTACAATTGCTTTACTAAATATAAAATGGCACTGATCCTTTTCATTTATTCCATCGTTTGTGTATTAACAGTTTTGTTAACCCGAAGAGATGAACAGAGTAAGTACTCATTTGGGAGGGCAGATGCACGGAGGCAAAGCTGTCCCCTGACTTTTGCCTAGGATACTTCTATACAGAGAGCTACAAATTCCCTTTTGACAGCTCTAGTGTCTTCAGCGTTTTGACAACTCAGCAGTTGTGGAGCTCTCCCCTTCCCCCTCAAAACTGCTTCTCCCAGTAGCGTCACAGCTATTGGCAAGAAAACAAATATTACAAGAAATCAAACATTATAGGGAGGTACTGCGATAATTTTTCTGTGCTGAAGACACAGAAAGTCTAAGTTAGTATAATTTTTCCTTTAAATTCTTTTTGTTCTGTTTGTTCTTAAAAAAGGAGGGAAAAGAGATTTATAAAACCTCTTATCAGTTCATTGTCAATAATTAGAATTTACTGATGAAGTATAATTAAATTGGTAAGTGAACCAACTGCTTATTGTGGCTCTGATAGAATGATGCCATCACTTCTCTTTGCAGGCTGACAAAGCTACTGATACTGCAATATAAGGCAAAACTCCCACCAAAATACTTGCAGGAATGGGTTTATGATGCATACTGACAGTTTCATCGGGATTCTCTTTCTTCTCCCCATTATCCCTGGACTCTTCTTTGAGAGGTAACTTTGCTTTTCTTTTCCGAATGCCTTTGGAATCATCTTCCCCATTGCATTCCACGCTGGGCTTTTCCTCCTTTGGTTCTCTATTACAAGAGTAACACAATGACACAAAGCCAATATTATTTCACTTCTCATATTCACAAAACAAGTAAAAAGTGAGTAAATCTGAAGGTCAAGTGTTTGTAGGTCCCAGGGTATTATACCAAATATATTCTTAGAAATACTACTGAAAATTACATCTGTCAAAAGAATTAATCTGAAAGACACACAATAGCAACTGCAAAACGAAAGCTGTCAGCTTACACTGAACAAGTTCTGCATGTTTTACACAGTGTGTCTTTTCCCATGTACCATCAAGTCTCACAGAGAAGCAAACTGTGAAATGTTTAGAACTGCAGGGCACTTTACAGAAAGCAAAGCAAAGATAATTGTTAAGTCTGGCAAATCCAATTGGAAAAAGCTGGTATTTGACTGTACAAATTGCTAAACAAGCAATCAGAACAGAAAACTTTGAAGCAATTAGCTAAAAATGAAGGAAAATGCACAAAATCATAGATGTTAAAAACTGCCATAATGCAGTAATATGCAATACAGAACGGACATACTAACACGAACCTTCTTTCATGATGAGATGAACTGCACTAGCTGAAAGAAAAAGAACAGAGGAACTACACTATGCTCATGTTTTCACTCGCTGTCATCTATAACACAGCTCTTGCACTTAATTATAATTAACTTAGCACACCAACCATCTCATTACTCATTATCTTAATCCCAATGATTTTGAGACAGGGTGGGAGTCTGACACTGATTCATGCATCCCATAGACTCGTTTTACCACTTGCGTCTGACAGCAGAACACAGCACATTGAGCAAAAAAAGACTGCCTTCAACATCAGCGTTAGACAAAACCAAATGTTGTTAAAGCACTTACATGAAAAACAGTGAAAGAACATTATAAACCAATGCAGGCTCACCAAACCATGGCATCTCCCTTTGCCCCACCATTAATGTTTTAGCCCATCACTTCTATCTCATGCTGCATTTATACCAAATTCTTTGTTTCTATGCTTTACAATAGCACCTACTTGTTTTTTACTTGCTGGGCACATTTCTGGCTGCAAAATTTCCCTTCAGGAACAAATTCTTCTATGGTACCATAGCGGTAACAGTTTTCACAGAAAACAAGTCCATCCATTTTTGCAGTTTCCTTCAACCTTGTGGGGATCCCTGTCTTTTCTGAAAAGGCTGTACAATGAAAAAAGTAACTTCACTTAGGTAGAGGTGATACATTTCCAACAATCCCCAGCAGGCCTTGCCACGCAAACAGAGAAACAAAGTCACATCACTCTTGTTAGAACAAACTGGGAGTTAGTGTCTGTATGGGGTCTGCATTCCTGACAAGCAAGCTGGGTTTTCACACTGCAACACAAGAGAGAGGACTCCAGCGATTTCATGGCTCTGTCATCAGTGGCATATCGACACTGTTTTTGTGGCTATCCATGGAAGGAATGAATTTTGTGACAGGCACCGTGCTGACTGTACACAGAGTTACCACTGCACAGAGTCCATCACCTCCTCTCCTGCTGATGTGCCTCATTTTTGACCTATATATAGGGTCATTTGGGAAAAAGGTTTGGGGGAGAGTTACCTTTCAATAGGCGAACTTATTTCTGGAAGTAAATCACTGACTACATTCTACAGTCTCTCACAGCTGTAGCTATTGCTCAACCTGCCTGAGGTCTACCAGAAGTAAAAAATGACTAATTTGCAACACAGAAATACTAAGTTACTCACTCATCCTAAGCTACAATTTCCCCACAAGAGGTGTGTAGGAGAGGATGCTGTTTCTTTCTCTCACAGGCAAGTATGAAGCACTGACAAGTTCTCCAGCTTCTAGAGTAGGTCAACTTTGCACCTTCCTATAAGGCAAATTTTAAGTCACAAACTATTTCTTTTGCTTGAGCACTGCACTGTCTTTGAAAGCGGAGTCAAATGAACTCTTGTGTGCACACTGTCTCCACTAGAAGAATATATAATTAATGTGCTATATTTACACTCCAGCATCATTAGTGGTTCAAAACAATTATTTCCTCTCACAATGGAAAATTTTAGCAATATTTTTATTTTGGAGGAGCATTAAATTAATGAAGGACAGTGTAAGGTAGTAGTAGGATGCTTATTTGGTATGTTTATGTGTCCATAAACACACTTTAACTCAGTAGCAACTTTCTATTTTTTTCAGGTTTACCAGACCATAGCGGGTGAAATTGTAGGCTTTACTGTAGGTAACTGTGATCTCTCAGTCTAAGGAGAGAACCTGTTGTGCTACTACACTATCACACTGTTGCCACTCTCATCACAGATTTGAATAACTATCATTGCCTTGGGAGACAGACCTACAGAACACAGTAGCTATGGTCTGAAGCTTCAGACTTCACAGCTGAGGCTCGAACTACTTTCCCACTGGCATAAATGTTTCACCTATTCACAAAAGTCACATGCAATTAAGACTTAATGGTGGAGGAGTAGCAATGGAAAACTAATTGAGTTTGCTTATCGTGCTGATATTGATGATTATTAAACCAAAGTTGTGAAGTCTGCTTTTCAAAGGACTTAACAGAATGCATATTTTAAAAGATAATTGATAAAATACAGTATCAACAAGGGGAAAAAAACATAAGTAGTTATAAGTAACCACAAACCCAGTTGTAATAGTCTCTTTCACATTATTCCATCATTGCTGGAGTCAGGGTACCAAGATTTTCAGAATTTTTGACCATGTAAACCAACTTCCCTTGAACAAAAAAGGTGTTTCCTTACATCACTATTTTAAATCCAGGAAACACTTTATTTGGTAGACAGATACTGCAACTATTAGAATTTTATGAAGATAAACATAAATGGTTACTACACACTTATTTTAATACTGTAAAAAAGTATAGTCAGCAGGAGCAAAGCAACAGTGCAGACACACATTGACATCAGTGGTAGCAGCTGAGCAGTAGCCAGTATCATGTGAAGGCAGTTTACAGTGCGCGGTACTTCAGTCAGAAATGAACTGCAGGCAGTTAGTACAGTCTGTGGACAGCCTGGAGAACTAGCCTAACAAAAATAACTAAAAAATTCTCAATCATTTAAAGTCAGAAATTGACTATTTTGCAAACTAAATACAGGGAAAATACTGATTCTAAACTTAGAAAAAAATTACTGCTAGAAAAAATTGTGGCTGTAATTGAACTTCAGATGTTTAACAGTGGAATTACTTCATTTTAACTTAAAATGCATTTATCTTCATACTTATTCACACCCCAAGAAACAGGTAAAATCATCAGAGGTACTCTGTGCATTAAAACAAGGAAGTTTGTGGTGGTTGTTTTTTGTTTTGGGGGCAATCTTTAAGAGAAACTGACACATTAAACAAAACACAGTCCTCCACAGAAAATGTTTACTGTCTCTTAGCTGACCTTCTTGAGCAGTTGGAACCATCCAGGTTGTAGTAGCAGTTGCCTTTTTAACACTTTCCATCTCAGTTTCATCTGTAATCACTTCCAGGGCCCCAAATTCATTCACTCTAAACTGTAAGATAAAACAAATGGCATATAATAAAAATTTACTATGGCATCTTCTTCTATGCATCAAGACAGTTTTTACACGATGTCCTCACCATTTTATCTAATTTCTGTGTGCTTCTACTTATCCCCAAGGAACTGGAAACAAGCCTTTCTTGTTTCTATCAAGCAAAATGCAAACTCATTTTGTTATCTAAAAATATTAATTTGCAATAGCTATTGATACAGATGCCTCCACATGCAGATCAACATCTAACTTACACACAAGAAACAAAAAATCAGTAACAGAAATTCATGAGAAAATCTCCTAACTGTAAACTTTTTATTGCCAGCAAAAATAACACACTCCTGTCACCAAGTATTTTTGTTGAGGAAAAGGGAACTGAACGTCAAATACAAATGCTTCACAGAGTGCAGAAATCTCAGCATCCTACGAAAACACAGTACTTCTCCACTGTAAAGCGCACATAAACAAACACCTCAAGGCAGTTTATGAGCTGCTTAATTACACACTAAATGTGATATTACTGTCAGCCAGAAGCAAGGCTCAACAATATCCCACATGCTGTGCTTACACAGGAGCGCCAGGAGTTATAACCCTCCTGCCAGAAAAGTATCTTCCAAATGCTGTCATGATTACAGCACTACCAGATGAAAATAAACTTCAGCTTCCCAGTCACTATGTGGTTTGCAGGCCCAGCTGGTTACATAGGTTGAACTCAAGGCAGAGTTTTGTCCCTGATCATTTGCTCTGAAGAGTGAAGGGGTGTAACTCTCTGAGCTTTGCCACAGAGGACAGGTCTCTAGCAGTGAGGTGCTCTCACCAACAGAGATCAACAGGAAAAATTACACCTGAAAGAGTCTCTCAAAGCTCCCCAGCACCACCTGAGATAATATTCCTTCAAGGCAGTAGCATGAAGCCTATTTCTGTTTCTCTGGTCAGGTAACTTTACCTTGGGAAAATGAGAAGGGGAACAATTGCCTGGCACTACATTGCTCTTTCCTGTGCCTCCAGAGGCTGCAGGATGAATCATGTCCACTCACTTTGGACCCTGCTACGGTATGGTACTGAAAATAAGCCATTCTGACTGAAAGCAAAGGTAAGTCCAATCATGTACATACCACAACAGTGTGCTTTCACTAACACAGTCCTTCCAGCCTCAGCATTTACAAAGAGCCACCAGGTCCTAAGTAATGTGAGCAGCTCAGAAATAATAATCTGAGGGAAGGGAGAGGAAGAAGAACCTCACACAGTTGTATGACTTCTAGAGCCAAGATTTTTTACTTGCAATCAGCTATGCTCACACAGAAGCGCAAGTGTGGACAAACTGTCAGTAAGTCCATCTGGACTGAAAGACCAGGAGCTCAGCTTTGAAAGGCAATCAAATGCAGTAACACCACATGCTCATACTCCAGTTTGTGGACAGACATTCACGCTGTTCCACCCAAAGAAAAGCAGTGGAGTTACCATTCAGAAGGGGATCCTTGTGTCTTACGGCTGACTTACGCACCCAGCCTGGTTCTTATTCTGGTTAAGTTCATTTTTGCTATTGGTGCTTTGCTGCTTCCGCAATAGATGCATGCCAGAGGGAAAAACCTTCCTTCTAACTCTGCAACAGCTGGCTTAGCAAGCAGGCTGCGAGCACAGACCAAAACACGGTGCTGTGGTCCACCAACTGACAGGTCACAGGGAGGTTACGAACCAGCTTCTGGCAACACTCTCCTGCACCTTCATACAGTATCAGCCAGAACATCCATACGCCAAAGGTATTTCTGAACAGCCCAATTAATACCTAGGACATTTCTGCATGATCCGACCGACGGTCAGCTCTGAAACTACACACAGGTTCCTCCTCCACCAGGGCCTCCTGTGGTATGCGAGGATGTCACCCTAGCGAGTACAGTGACCGTCCAGCCTTTCTGGCTTCAGAGGGCTTACTGACAGGCATCAAACAATGAAAGACAGATGACTGTGGGGAAGGCTGCTCCCAGCTACCCTTTCACTGGAGGCTGTTCACAGCAGCGAGAGCCAAACCATTAAGGAAGCAGCTCTTCAACAGGCAGGCCACCACGCTAAGGTGGGCTCAGTGGTGGAGAGTAACCACTTGCTACTACTGCCTTAGCAGGCAGGAGGGCACAACAACACTTCTGGGAGGCTGCCTCATCTGACCTCCGCATCCCCTTGTTTTGCCCACAGCCTCCCTTTCATCAGTGTCAGAGGCCTCCAGCTCCCGTTCAGTTGCAAACTGGAAGGAGATACATCTGCTTTCGCTCGCTGCTTCCCCAGCTACAGCTTCAGCTTTGCTGTGCACGCTGAGCTCTCTGTAGCTGACCAGAAAAACACCTCAGACCTGGGGAGTCATACTCTGGTTTTAGCTGGGGAGGAAAAGCAATGAAAAACTTGTGACAGGGGTTAATTGCTTAAAAATGGGCTAAAGAGATGTACAGAGCAGCAGGCTGCACAAAGCCATCACAGGATAAGAGCTGCCAGAGCAATGTGCCAACTAGTGTCTACCATTGGAAGCATGACAAAAAAGGATCTTGATTAATGGTGGTTTATGTGTCTATGAAGAAATTCAACACTTTCGTAAGCCTCTACTACTTAGAAAGTAGGTGACAAAAAAAACCTGAAAGGTTCTGTCATAGTATTTCCTCTGGTTTTGGTGATCCAAGCTAAAATATCTCAGAGCAGTTCTCCCACATATTTCCCTGGGTGTCCTGACAGTCTGGAAGTTTGCAGCAGGTGATACAGAGGAAAGGAAACAGTGCCATTGAACTAACTTCTGAAGATGGATCCATAGCTTTCTGAGAAGTAAAAATTTGTTTTTAAGTCACAAAACTCCTTTGCATCGGATGAAGCAATTTTCCTTAAACTTGTCTTCATTAAAGCAAACAGTAAAATTCCCATTGATGGAAACAAAGTTGTCCATTATCAAGTACTTTTTAAATAACCTCACAAAGAAACCTGATTTTTGTCACTTCAGTGTTTAAAAGAGAATAAATTATAAAGCTTGTTGGGTTTGAATTTAATCCACTTCACTTTTGGCAAATGCCTGTTTGCAAACTTTAAGTAACCTCTTAAGAAGATAATTCTCTATCCCACCCAATGGAGCCAATGGTCTTAAAAGATCAGAGGGCAAAGAAGAATAGGAATAAATGTAATATCTGGATAGAAAACATAACTTTCAAAGTTTCATGTACAGGTGAGCAACAGGTCAAAGATACACATTTTCAAGTTACTGCAGTTCTTCTAACACAAATGTATCATACACTGATCCAACTGTTAGCGGTTAAGTATACAACACAGAACTAACTTAGCTGCCTTGTTTAGCAGTTTCCACAAGGATCAATAGGGAATTAAAGAGCAGCTTCCATCTAAACATCATTAGAGATTCCTTCCACTCAGAGCCGAGATACATTTTCACATTCTCAGGAAACGATGCCCCAATACACCAGGGCTTCAGCTTTTACGACTGTTAATTTAATCACCAGGAACATTTTAATATTCATTCAACCAATGAAGAACACATTTAGGGAAGTCAAGGCTTAAATAAACAATAATCAAACACCATAAACACTTTCTGAACCATTTCTATCTGCCCACATGCTAAGTTTTTCTACAGGTATCAAAATCACTATTTATAAATTTTTTAAAAAAATTAAAATTGCATTAACATTTGCACAGGACTGGAACGAGTACAGTAAGTCACTGAGCCTTCTTCTGTTGCAGGCAATAGCATCACACAAAGTATTTCATCAATATTTCAGCTGCAAAGGAAAAGTGGCCAGATTTTCTGCTACCAGCGCCTCTACTGAAAGTCCGTTCCTGAATTCCTTTCTTGAAAAACCTTCTAACTTTTCACCTAAATCCATTCATAGTCAGTTTATACCCATTTATTCTTAACCCAGCATTACCCTATGGATTACATGGTTCTAGTACTGTGGCGCTTACTCTCTGGATATACATTTGAAGCAAGGAATTATGTACCCCCAACCTTGATCTTATTACGCTAAGCACAAGCTCCTTCTGTTCTTCTTCGGAAAATGGTCCTCCACCTTCTTGATCAGCCCATCATTCTTTGCCCACCATATGCTGGGCTTAACTATGGAAATTCACTTTTTCTCAGTGAATGTGACTAAGCATAACACCACAGGTGGAATTCTGCTGTACCCCCTCCAGTGGGTTTAGGACCTTTCCATTTCCAATGGAAGTTCTTTGCCTTAGCATGCAGGCTGGAAGGCACTCTGTAGTTTTATGTAGGGTGAATTCTCTGTTAAAAGGTCTGTCAGTTCTCTTCCTCCACATTTCATAAAAATACTCTACGTATTTGTTGCTGTGCGGATAAAAAACAATGCAAAATTATATTGCACATTAATTCTTAGAAACTCAAACCTACTGGGAAGAAATACATACAATCTAGTTTCAAATTAAGTTCCTGCTATTCCAGGTGTCTAATTCACAGCAACAAAGATCAGACTATGTCTGTTTGTTATTACTTGTGCCGTTTTAAGCGTGCACAAGATCTCATTAGCAGAGAGCAAATCAGAATAAAAGCTGCTATTGTTTCATACAAGGTAAAAATATTATTTGGGACAACTGGCAGAAATAAAAAGGAACAAAAAGAAGTAGAATTGAAGGGCAAAAAAAGAAGGAAGAAACCCCATGCATCTTAATGCACAGCTTTAAAATAAATTAGAAAAAACAGCCAACACTACCATCTACTGGGCAAGATAAGGACAAAGAGTTCATTGCAATAAAGACAATTGTTGCTGCAGTCTGACAGTAACTTTCAGGAACGAAACTTATCTTGACCCCACAACAGTGTGATTGTGGACCAGCTCAAAAGAAACCTGCAAAATGTATCCTATCCAAAACAAAAGTAAATTGAGTAAACACTCTTTATGCCTATGAACTAAACTTAAAGTATCAGAGTTATACAGCAGTCTGTCAAGAGGACCGACACCTGGGACTCCAGTGATGCCAGCCAAAGAACTGCACTCAGATCTCTGGCTAGCAAAGAGTTATCATTTTAATCAACATTTAATCACAGTGATTGCAGTGGGACTGCTCAGATAAATCAGAGCCTTTCTGGCATCTCACAGCTCTTCCTCTCTTTAAAGCAAAGGAATCGCCTATTGACATTCTACTGTCCAACCACATCTTGCTACATGCCAAACTATTTTTTTACATATTACTTAAGTTGAATAAGCTAGTAAATGCCACAACTTGTCCCCTCAACTATTTTCCTCTTCTCTGTGTGTGCGATACAGTCTTTACGTGCACGATCACATACTATTTTTTTCCACAGAACCCCTGCTCCAGGCAAGGTCTGAACCGCATTCAGAAAATGAGGCAGCTGTTGGGTATTTTTATATTCTTTCTTCAAGCAGTAAAGCCAGTCTTATTTACTCTACACAGTTTGAAAGCAGAATGATTGTTTATTTTCTCAAAAAAAAACCAACTCAACACTGAAATAACAAAGAGCATGTATCTAAAAAAGCTTTAGGCACTCTAGCAATTACTGTTACAATGCAGTGCAAAGTAATTCCTGAAACAAAACCTCTGTTCTCAGCCACTTACAAAAAAAAATATACATCTCTTCTTAGCTCTTCATCCTTCTGAGTACTGTGCTCCCAGCCTATTTCAAAGCACTCGGTAAGCACGTGACCCCTGACGCTTGCCTGGTCACAAAATTTTGACTCTTTCAGCGATAGAGACAGCTAGGGGAACGTGTCCTTGCACCTCACTATTCCCCTTTGACGATGAGAAGGGATCCTGCCTGCACACTGCTGCTCTGCAAGTACAGCAAACGACAAACAACTTAAGCAGGATCCCAGGCTATTTAGGGCTCCCTAAATCATAATCAGCAGAGATTAAACTCCACACCATGACCAAAGGGTTGGGCCAGACCCCCTCTCACTGGAATGATGCTGTCAGGAAAAAAGTCAAGCACTTCAAGCAATCTTCAATTGATTTTAAGGTGCTTCAGTGACACTGAAATAGGCTAATCCTGAAGCACAGAAGAAGACAGAACAATTTGCATCCAAAAGGAAAGGTTTTTTCCTATCTGGGCAGTCACAAGCAGGAAAGGATTACTATCAAATTACAGCCTTCCAAAAAAACCCAAATAACAGGAACATTCTCTCATCACTTCTGAACTGAAAGCTTAGGTACCATCAGAAAACATATACCTTTAGCAAAAGAGACTGACATTTCCCCAGCAAACCACCAATACCTCAGTCTTGTCTGCAGTAACGTTCAACTATTTTATTCTTAGACACTCCTCAGGCTCTTCCAATCCCCTCCTCTGCCCTGAGTGCTCAAGAATTATCTTAGTACCAGAGGGCTTCTCAATGATTTTTCTCCACTGCAAACTCAGCCTGCCTTATTATCTCCACTTGAGTAGGAAATTGCAGCTAAACAGACTTTCTTAAGGTGACACATAAATCAGTGACAGAGTCAGAAGTCAAGGCCTGCCAAGATGACGCTTATTGATCCAGAAGTTGACCTACAAAGCAACCCTGGCTCCAAATTATTTTGGCCAGAGTATTTCTAAATATCAAACGCTAGTATCTCATGGGGAACTCAAGTGAGTGACAAATAAAAATGAATGGCTACCTGCCAAAGTTTTGGTTCCAGTGAGTTGTTCGGCACTGCACAGGAAGGCTGTGGTAGAAGCAAATGCAGGGCTAAGCTTTCCTGTGTGGGATTCACCTGCATTAATCACAAACTACTCCTTTTCCTTCCTGAAATCCTCTGCCCAGTTATTTACAATTCTAACAGCATCTACAGCAACTGGCACAGTAGAATTTGTGGTAAAATAGCATGTGATCACTTCAGTGAAGACTCTACTGTGACTACACGAGGAAGCCAAATTAAAGATCCAAAGGCAAACCTAATTCTGGCATTTCCTGGCTTTGGAGTTTTAGCAATGTTAATAGTGAAATTTCCTTTTCGGTCTTTCCTTTTTTTAAATAAGGTAAAATCATTCTATGACAATGCAAAGTCTTAACCAGAAATCTATGGCGATGAAGAACAGCATGAGCTAATTAATTACATTAGGTCACAGCAGAAGAAAGTTACTTCCACTCAGAAGACCAGACCACTAGGTACATCTGCTGGGGCTCACACGTGGTCAGAGAAAGTCTATTCTGCCTTGCTTTCTCCTCCCTGCGCCACCCCTTACCAGTTTCCCTGAAGGGAATCTATCTTCTCTCTGGAATAATGCCTTCCCGCTGGAGGCAGTGATTTAACCAGTTCCCGGTAGCTGATGTTTCCCACGGACACTCTCAGGGACTCTCCCCTGAGAGAGAAATGCCTTCCCAGATTCAAAGCGCAGCATGTGCCACTGCGTGAGGACAGAAATAGCTTTGCACTGTATTTAGTCATTGCCTGAGACACTACCAGTATTTCTGACATATATTCATGTGAGGAAAAAAACAAACTTGTTTTCAAAATGTTAATTATCTCAAGCAAGCTTGAACACAATTTCAGAACGGACAGGTGGAAGGATGTGCTCTACAGCCTTGAGTTGCTGCACCTATGCATCCAGAGACACAGCACTCTGAATCATTGTTAGTTTCTTTACAGTACAGCTGGAAATAACAAGCACCATTGACCACTATTCCACCATTCATGTTCCACTATTACAGTTGGTTTCCTACAATACTGGCTGCCCAACTTTATTTACAGGTTAATTTCTTCATCAAATTTATTTACTTTTCTTTTTTCCATTCAAGCACAATTTGTAACCTGGAAATAATGACCAAAATTCTGTCCATGCAGTATATAACAGCTCACTTTCCAAACACAAGCACTAGAAAACTCATTACGAAGTACTTCGTAAACTTCTGTCACTGCAGTAGGAAGTGACTGTAAATTATTACAGCTTTTCCAATTTAATGAGTACATTTAAATCTTCAAGTGATGGTGTTACTGCCTGCACTCAGCAGAGATTTAAAAAAAAAAAAGAGAAAAAAGAGAAAAAAAGAAGAGTATTTCACATTTACATTCACACCATGCAGAGTTACTGGTAAGCAATGATGTTTCTCAGATGAGCATACATTACTTAGCTTGTCACATAACGCATTCTGTAATTTTAATAAACTATTTTAAACTCTACTGGAATTCAACTTTTCTGTTTTATTTAAACATCTTGAAAAAACTAATATACAATGCTAAAATTTTTGTTCTCAGTCTTTGGTGCATCATACTGTACAATTTGTAATTCTCCCTATCCCCTATAAAATTTGAAATTCTAGAGTTTTTCGACAACCACTCACTATTTATCTGTCACACAGCACGCTCAAAGCAGCATTGAAGAAGTATTAACTATTTTATGACTATTTTTGCTAAAGAGTCTTAACAATGTATTCCTACAGCCTTTTCCACCTACGGGTGACAAAAACTTAACAACTAACACTGCCCAAAATCATACAAAAAGAACATTTTCAGTATTTTAACAGTGTGGAAATAGACATAGACATAAGACACTATGGCATGGCTGAGAACAGAGGCTTGGTATCTGACTGGGCTCCCTTGTTTTGATTAGACTGGGATATGACTGCCCACTGGTGCAGCCTATCTCAGTAAAGTTTCATAGTCATGAAACTGCTCATAGGACTTTGTAACGAAAATAAATAATGCAAGTTTTTATTTTTGATTAATTGTTCTTCTATATAATAATAAAAGCTAAATTTTAGCAATAATAAGAAAATATTAAGAAAAGTTACTTGTAAATGTTTCAAGCATTTTACACTACTTACAACAGTTTTTTACAAGCTTTTGGTCATAGAGGAACTTGTATTCATGAATATGGAGTGGTTCTTGAAAAGAATGGTTGCTCAGATATGCTTGCCTGATAATCTGAGGAGGCTGGATATTAATATAACACAAGAAAAGAGATTTCTTAAAAAGTGCATATGTAAAAATAAGCATGGAACTTCATCATGCAAGTAGTAAAGTGAAGCAAATGCCAGGGGAGGTTTAGATTGGATATTAGGAAAAATTTCTTCAGTGAAAGGGGTGTAAAGCATTGGAAAAGGCTGCCCAGGGAAGTGGTGGAGTCACCATCCCTGGAGGTGTTTAAAAGATGCACAGATGTGGTGCTTAGTGAGATGGTTTAGTGGTGGACTTGGCAGTACGAGGTTAACAGTTGGACTCAATGATCTCAAAGGTCTTTTCCAACCTGAATGATTCTGTGATTCTATGACTTATATGACTAAAAATAAAGACCTCAAGTGGGTAGCTCCTCAAAATTTCTACATTAAAAAGCAGGACTTCAACATTTTGGTACACAAACATGCTCATACAATATAGTTTACCAAATCTGAGTGTTCAAAGACAATTTTCCCCAACATTTTATGAAAGACTCAGTGTGAGAATGTAAGCAATACACTGTCTGCAATGAATAGTTCCATTATTGCTTATTATTTATTATAAAAAAATAAACAAACACTCTTAATTCATTACCAAGCTTTAAAAATATATTTTTTGGATCTGTGCACGTTGCTACTACAGTGTTTTCACCAGATTTTTCAATTGCAGTTCAATATAAACACATGGCAATGGTTTGGTATCTCTAGTGGAACAAGTCTATTACAATTTTTGAAAGACACATGCAAGCTTACAAGAAGCAACTGCTATGTAAGGGCATTTTCTTCAGGTTCAGGACACAGAATTAAAACGCTCTGTTATCAGGACAGTTCAGGTAAACCATCCACATTAATCCTATTCTGAGAATTCCACAAAGAGCATAACATTATCTTCCACAATCACATTTACAGCTTCAAGGGAGCAGTCACTCTTTTAACCACCAGTATTCAGAAGTAGCTCTTAAAAATAAGTTGTTACAATTATCTCGAAAGCTTAAAAATTATTACTATACTAACAGCTTAAATTGTTTTGGTATCTATATCAATGCCTAGTCTTTCATGAGTCTTGATGCTCCCTGGTCCAGCTCAAGGTAATTCTGCATTGTTAGAAAATATTCTTCCTGAAGGAAGTGTTAGAATGGCTGTATTTCAATTTTATCCAGTAACCCCTTGCTTTTGCATTTAAAAAAAAAAGACCAGAATCAGCCGCTTGGCCAATTCTCTCAGGTATCTTTTATCATTCTGCTTACATTACCATCGCACCTCTGACTGCGTCTTCCCTAGTGCCTGGACCAAAGAAAGACTTTCTGTCCAAAAATCAAATACCTGTTTGATTACAAATCAAAGTAAATAAATAAAAACAGAAGAGCAACCTTAAAATGAAGCTCATGCCTTCCTGAATAGGACACAGTTAAGAATCTTTTTACATGATTTCTTGAAGCTACCCTCAGCTACACCTCCCAGGCCCTTCCCTCGCTTTGTATGGAAGTTTTCCCATTTCTCTACTAAGTAATGATCCAACCTTTGCTTTGGTTTTGTTTCTTTTGACATGGGGTAACCAGAACTGAAGAAAGCACGTACCAGTGATTTATAAGAGATTATTATATTTTCCTGCACTGCTCCCTTTTGTATTCCTCAAACATTTCAATACTATCTTTGCCTTTCACACAATGTTGCTTATTAAAATACATAGGCATTTCAAAAGCCTAGACTTTTAAAAAAAATACAGAGCTGGTCAGGGATGTGGAGGCTGATGATACCTTGGCAGCAGCAACCGTGACATGGTGAAGTCTGAAATCCTGAAACAAGCGAGCAAAACAAATACTGCAACAGCAACGCTGGACTTCAGGAGAGGCAAAATTTGGCTTGTTCACAGATCTCCTTGGCAGGATCATACAGGACACTGCTTTAAAGGGTAAACAGGCCCAGGAAATCTGGGTATCTCTCCAGGGACTTCACACCAGGAGAATGATGCATGCCAATGCACAAGAAGTTAAGCAAATGTGAATGAAGGCCAACATGAATGAACTAGGGACTCCTGACCTAGTTCAAATGGAAAAGGAAGTCAGCAGAACATGAAACGGGAAATGTTATTTAGAGAAATTATAGTGTGATATTGCTGTAGTGTGCAATGACGGAATTATGAAACCCAAAGCTCAGCTGGAGAAGAAATTAGCTAAGGCAACAAGAAAGGCTTCTGTATGTGTACAGGCAGCAAAAGCAAATTACCAAACTGGAGGGAGTGGCTGATAAACTGAAAGGCAGGGTTGCTACCCAGAAAGACCTTGACAGGCTGAAGCAATAGGCTAACAAGATCTCCTGAAGGTCGACAAAAGCACATGCAAGGCCTTGCACCTTGGATGGAAGAGCTGCCTGTACTACTATAGCCCGGGGGCCGACTATTTGAAAGCAGCTTTGCAGAAGAGAAGAAGACCTACGAGTTGAACGACAAGTGAGCAATGTGTCCTGGCAACAAAGGCGGCCACAAGCATCCAGGGCTGCTTTAGCAAGACAGTAGTCAGCAGGTCGAGAGAACTGATTACTCCCCTCTATTTTAATACTGATGAGACCGTATGTGGAACACTGTGTCCACTATAGAAAGACACTGACATACTGGAGCAAGTCCAGCAGATGTCCACCAAAACAAGTAGGGGCTGTAGCAGGTGACATGCAAGGAGAAGCTGAGCGAACTTGTTTGCTCAGTCTTAAGAGTGGAAGGAGAGATTTTACTGCTGTTTTCCAGTGGTTAATGGGAGGATATAGAGGGGACGGAGCCAAGTTCTTCTCAGATGCGCACAGTAAAAGGACAAGAGGTAACAGGCATAAGCTGCAACAGGGGAAATTCCAACAAAATATCCGTAAAAGGAAAAAAATTACTACGAGGGTGGTCAAATGCTGGAATAGGTCACCCAGAGAGATTGTGGTATCTCCAACTCTAGAGATAAACAAATCTGTACTGGACAAGGCCCTAAGCAACCTGATCTAAGTCGGCATGAGGTCTGGGGTGCTCAGAGGCAGCGTCCTGAGATCCTTTCCAAATAAAATTATTCTGTGATTCTATTCTATGGTTCTGTGATTTAAAAAACAAAATAAAACAAACAAACAAAAAAATGTAAACACACAAAACCACACTTGAAACATGTATGCCCTGAATTTCAAACATTTTTTGAATTCTAACAACAGAAATTTTATCAGGTACAAGCAATATAATGGTTTTCAAAAAACATGCATTTTCTTGTGAGATTCCTTTTAAAAATTAAATATAAGAAAACCTCATCAATGTTAGTCTAAATGGAATGACACAAAAATATTCACCATAATCAACAGGAAATAGGTGCAAGAAAGTCTCTAATACTGAAACCATATTTTTAGCTAACACAGCAGAGGACATCTGATGACAGAGTGAAAAGTATCAGATAAATAAAAAAAATACATAAAGTATTTTGAAAACAAAACAAAATTGTTATAATTTAGTTCAGTAAATACAACCAGTGTGAAAAATGTAAATAAAAGTACTATTCCAATATCATTCAAATTTCTAAACTATACCAAGCTCAGAAATACTCACTTTATTCATTTTTCTAGACACCCACATGACAAAAGCACAGCAAAAATAAACTATTTTTAGAAATAAAAAGAACTATGAATATGAGACCGTAACAGTCAATGACAGTGTAAAGATTCTTAGTGATATGGTAATAACAGTCCTCTAAGTGGACTGAATTTTCACACTTAACTTTTGCGATTTCTTTTGGATTTTGTGCACTTGATTACTTCTGTCTATATAGTGAGGCAGTGCTAATTTATGCCTTCCTACAGGGATGACGGCTGTCTGTGCCAGCACCAGAAACTGAATCAAGAAACTCCAGAACTAAAAGCTAACAGGCTACAGTCTCTTAACTCAGAGCTGCAGATTCATGTTTTATTCATAAAAGCAGATACCTACACACCAGCTTGTGAAATACTTTCTTTTGACATGTAACATTTTCGTTTCACTTATTAAAAAAATTACATATCTTACCTTTAGGTCACTTCCTGGCAAAGTACCTATGCCATCCTTCCAGTCCATAGCACTAAATACATCAAACTCTTGACCATTTCCACTAGAGGCAGATTCATTCATGATGCATGTACTAAAAAAAAAAAAAAAAGATTTTATCTGAAAATGCTATAAGTGGTTTAATGCGTGTATCACCAGACATTTCTTCAAATGCACTTCATAGATTACTATCAAATGCTTCCCTCAGCACACTGGCAATGTAGACAACTGATGACAATGCTGATAATATAAATTAATGTAATAAAAGCAAGGGGAAATCTTTTGGAAAACCTTGAAAAATAATACCTGTTTCATACACTAGAAGGCTACTAATGAGGCTGTATAGGAAAGAAATTAAATATTTCCAACTGCAAATAAATTGACATGGGGAAAACATACCTCAAGTACACCTAAGAAAAACATTTGTTCTGGGGAAGTCAAGACATGAGTGCATGCCTGCAACAAATACATTAAGCACTGAGTAACAGAACATTTAGAATGTTAGAACGAATAGAATGTTTTCCGTAATATCTGATAACACACTGATGTGAATGCTCCACCCAAGTTCAAAGTAAAATTCCAAAATGAACTTGAAACTGCCTTTCATTTTCACCACCTGACTCAGAACAACCAAATATTCCTTGTCTGTTTCCATACAGTTTCACTAAATTTTGATTTGCATTTGTAAAATTTATTTATGTTTACAGAAGCACATATACACCAGAGAAAACTACTGCTTTGCAAGACTTTATTTTACTGGATCCCTCTGTTTCAGAACAGCGAAAGGAGAGGAGAGAATATTTATCTTCAGAAATAGTTTGGATTTGGACATCGTCTTCTGAGGTAAGAGTTTATGCCAAATAATTTGCACAAGCAACAGAAGTATGTAGCACTTGCCACTGATCTCCAGCTTTGGCCCACCACTTGTCACTGCCATAAAGATGGCATCAGTTGCGCTGAACTGCAGATGTTTCTAGCAGCCAGTTGTGACTACCATCAACTTCCTCCTTTCCACTTCTTGCAAACCCAGCAGTCTTTAAATCTGTGGCCTGGCACCTAATTTACTATTTGTTCAATGTGAAATCTCACTCATTCATTTTCTTTCTGAAGAACTTCTGCACTATACCTAGCCGTTGAAATAATCTGCAGCAAAATTAGCTCCATCTTTGGTTTGTGATCTATTAGCAAAAGCTCACCCCTTTTCAAATCTACACTTTCTGAAGTCTTTAACAAACACTTTATAAGCCTCATACTCCATCTGCAGACTGCAAACTTTTGCTGCAGGTATTAGTATTTGAAATTCAAACAGGTAG
This sequence comes from Leptosomus discolor, assembly GCF_034619465.1. Taxonomy (NCBI): domain Eukaryota; kingdom Metazoa; phylum Chordata; class Aves; order Leptosomiformes; family Leptosomidae; genus Leptosomus; species Leptosomus discolor. The sequence continues at coordinate 66,609,158 of NC_141392.1, forward strand.
AGAACTTCTCAGTGCTCGACCTTGTTTTCTAAAATCTAATTTCTAATCCGGGTCCCACTCCCAAAAATCTGCAAATATCTAGTAATGCTCTCTGGAAATCTGGAGTTTCCACAGAAAAAAAGACTGAGCGGTATTCATTTACTCACAGATAACAGAAAAAGATGCAAACCAAGCAGAAGTAAACTCAGGTCATCTAAAAGCTTTTTACTGAGAGTTTGAGGAGAAAAATGCTTAGCTAGTTAACTCTGTTGCATGAAAAAGAATCAGATTTACATTTTTTTCACCAGATAAATTGTACCAATCACTGTAACACCACCACTACAGACACATCCTACTCTGCTTTTGGGTCTGCAATGTTGACTCCCTTGTATTTCTCCTTGGTTTCCTCCTCATTTCTAGCAGAATTCTTTAACCCCCCCAGCAACATCTTACTCCACGAGTACTTTGTTACACTACAGCCACTACACAATATCAACATGATAACAGGAGCTGGACCTCAGTCAGTAACCACTGCTTAGAGTGAAAGCTTCTGCATTCCCCTTTATTTCACATGATGGGTAGGCTCACAGAAGGCTCTTTGAGAAAACTTCACTTATTTCACACTCACTTTGAAGTAAGAAGAACCACATGATTCAATATGTCTTTTCCATCTCTAATTTCAGTAATCCTCTATGAGAAAGTATGGAAAACGATACCATCAATGCACAACAATTAATTTTAAAATATGTCATAAATCTAAACAAATTCAGTGCAAACTGAGAAATTCCCCAAAGCCACAGACCTTATCTCCTAATCACTCCCATGGAAAATGCACCACCCTACCTCAGGGCAGCTCCTGCAATACAACTTGGATGACCTCTGTTTCATCTGAGAGCACAGTACATCCCAGAGCTCAAGACCACCAAGCATCCAGCCTTCCACACCGCAACAGACCAGCTCAAGCAGGCTTCCACCAAACTGAACTGCAGCACAACAGCAGAGGCACAGGCCTTCTCTCAAGAACACAAGACCCAAGCTGCCAAGGAGTAGCTGAAAAATTGGAGCTATCCAGAAATCCATGAAATTTTAAGGAATCAAAATATGCTGGTTTAAGCACACTGGTGTAAAGAGCTCCCCGCAACTAGCCTGGCTAAGCAGACACAAAGCTGTGTTCTGTACTAACTGAAGTTTCTAAGTAATCTTAAATTACCACCCTATTTAGAGGACACTTCACTCAACCCTCTTGTGGTTTATTTATCATAGAAAACATGTTCCAATGGTTTCTGCATAAGGCATGACAGAAGACGGGAAGAGACTTGGGAGACAGTGGACAGCCGCTCCATCAGATGCTGGCATCGCTGATAGTACCACTCTCGCTACAGACAGGCTTTGTAACAGAAACAGTTGGAAAAAAAACACATGGGGGAAAAAAAAGTCTTACAGCCTAGCCTACTTAGGCAGCACGTAAACTGTGAAAGTAAAAAAAACAGAATTGGTAAGAAATGTTCAGTGCATATTTCTCTCAAGAAAACACAGAGATTTTAACTTAATTACACATAACAAAGTTTCCTCAGGTAACATTCAGCAATAATGATATATTCTATTGTTTGATAAGGTATTCATTATTGTTTTCCTTTTAAAATTAACTCAACATCAAAGGCACAATCTGTACTTTCACATTCTGCAGCTTTCAGAAGTGTTCTTGGTGAAGATGAAAAGGTCACAGGGCAATGCAGATAGAAATTAATTTACCAAAAGGAATTACATTTAACAAAGTATCTGTTTCTAGCTTTGCTGAGTTTGAACAGATGAAAGATAGGGCTATATCCCTCTACTAATGATAATAAGGAGGGAGATAGAGACCAATTAAATTGTTACAGCAATGAGGTACTAAAAAAAGGATGAAATCATTGCAATATATACATCTAAATCACAGAGCAAACAAAACTACAGAATGTCTTATCTGTCTTCGTTTTTAAAGTTCTGATGTAGTTCTTTGAACTAGTATAACTTCTTCTGTAATGATTTCATTTGCTATCATTTCTGTGCTACACTTCCAGAAAAGCAGTAAAAACATTAGATGAATAAGGGGCAAAGTAACCACAGTACTGTCCCTACGCCTATCACTGAATGCCATCTGATGTGAAGGAAAGGACGTAATAGTAAGAACTTGTGACAGTCATCTTCCAAAAGCATCTCCAAAATCCACTATTAGGGATGTAACTGTATCTCAGTCTTCACTGCCATAAGCTGTAACATTTGTCGAGGAGTGTGTTGCACGTTAATATTCCAACATTAGCTTTTGTTTTAGACATACACAATGAATTCATTCAAATAAGCAAGCATATAAAATAAGATCAGACATATCCTTTAGAAAAAACTTCTTTTTTACCAACTGGTTCAGCAGCAAATGAGTAACTCGCAGAGGAGATACTTAATGAGAAGAACAGCACTAAAAATGAGACAGTTTCATCTGGTGAAAGACTCTCTAAAGATGTAAAGCAAAGAAATAGGAGAGAATATACCATTTAAACTTACAAGTAGTTTTTGAAATAATTACAGGGTTATGTACTGAATATGTCAAAAAGCAATAATAGAGTTCTTTCTTTCAGTCAGTGCTTTAAAAGACTACCTGGTACCTACCCAAATTTTGAAAAACCAAGATGTCACCTGTGAAACGTCCGTATGACTTCTAACCAGCAGGGACAACTCAATACTGGGTCACTAGGCAGCAGAGAGAGGAGACTTCAGCAATAAAGCCACCAGCCAGCACTGCCAGATTGGCACAACCTCTCTGTGATACTGTGTCTTTTGGTTTTATACATCCTTGTGTATTTTTATTTTTACTTCTAAGGATTTCTGTAGCCCCCATGACAGGATAGCCTAGCAGATTTGCCCCATGCTGCTCCTCTTCCCAGCTGACAGCTCCTGCGAGGAGAGGCAAAACTGGGCATGTGGAACCGCAGGAGATCTCAGCAAGTGGCGCCAAGGGTGAGGTCCAAGCACGTGATGGATGCACTCGACCCCCCCCCCCCCTTAACCAAACTCACAGTAGTTTGGTACAAACCTCCAAAGGAGGTGAAGGCCTGAGTCGTAACCAGGCCAAGAATTCCTCTAGGAAACCCACAAAGGAGCAGAGTGATGTAGTGAACACCAATGCCTATGAGCTTGGAACACCGATCATGCAATTAATGCGTGAGTATCAGGCGGCTCCTCCAAGGCTCATTTATCAAGGAACAAAGAAAGTTGCGGGTACAAGGAGTCTCATGCATACCTTTCCCATAGTATGCAATTTGACTATGAGCCAACCACTTTATCCTATAAATACAACAGCCAAAGTGGGCCTTCCTTGAGCTGTCCCTGCTAGGCAGTGTGGCTCCACAGCTGTGATTGCCCCTTCAGCTGGGACACCTCTCAAGGTTGCTCCTTGAAGCAATGAGATCTTTCACCAATGACAGATCATTGGAGGAGCCAAATCTGAGTTCCCCCTGGACAGCAACTGGACTGCACACTGGGCGACTCTCCCCTTGACCAGGGATGCCTCTCAAGGCTTGAGATTCCTTACCTGAGACTAAGAGATCCTTCCTTACTCAAGGCAGTGAGACCCCTTATTTGCAACAGATCCTCAGTTAGTGACTGACAGCATGCTGAATTAATACTAATGAAAACCATGTGTCTAAATCCTTCAGATACAAACTGATGACCAAGTCTGGGACTAAGTTTGGATTCAGATGCACCTAGACTCGTCTCTGAGAAGGAGTTTAGAAAGCAAGCGGGTCCGTTCTGAACCTCGTGACTCAACGGGAGGTTTTCTTTACCCTTTGTATTAATTTCATTAGACATAAACCATTGACCAAGCCTGGGACTAAGACTGGATCTAGCTGCACCTAAGTTCCATCAGGAGTTTAGAAAGCAAGGGGGTCCATTTGGAACCTTGTAACTCAACAGAAGGGTCTCCCTTACCCTTCTGCATCTCCAGTCGCTGTGTACATCATTCTAAATCCATTCTATTTTCCTTTATATGTTTCTTCCATGCAGTAAGAAATAAGTGAATCTTGCCATCCTCAAGTTGCACTTTTACAAACTCATACTAAAATCACTTTTGCTAATACCTCTGTCAGTGATTCTTCAAGCGATCTAAATCACTCATCCGTGACAAAGGGACAAACAGAAGTCCCAAGGGAGGTGATGTCCTCATGGAGCCAAGCCATGGTCCCTCTTCCACACAGGCCTGGGTAACACCAGCGCTAACGGACATTCAGAAACAAAGACAACAGGTCAGGTTTTTTGTCCTAATACCATAGATGGTTATTTTGGGCATCTTCAAGGAGGAGGCTGCTTGGCATAGCACCCCTGGGCTAAAGGGACATTTTCCCTACATAATAAATCAGGAAAACGAGGTAGATCAGAAGGTGAGAACTCAGTGCACCAGAGCTGCAAATGCACTAACTTCTAGACAGCAGGAGACAAGTGGATACTCAGCTTGAGCTTTATTTAACGTGTAAGAACGTGAATACTACTAGGGTTGACTTGCTACACCGCCCAAGCCACATGAAGCAGAACTACCCCTCGCAATGTAAGCTCCCTCTATCTCAGACTTTGTATTACGCTAGCTTCATAATGACAGCAAAAGCAAAGACAACTGACTGTAAATCAAATAAGGTGAGCCCTGTTTTTCTTCTCACAATCCTTGCTTTGAGCTGGGTGCACTCCACACTTGTCTCTTTCTCACCCTTCATCTTTTTGCACCTGATTCTTTGCTTAAAGAAAAACAACCACAACAGGAACAGCGCAGGAAATGGTAAAACGCTTTGAGGCTATCCACCACATTTTAATGCGTGCTTTGTTTTGTACCTGTTTAATCATTCAATTATTTTAATATTTAATTAAAAGAAGTATCTGCAGATTACACATTTTCTTCAAAGACTCTTTTTTTGTTGTTTACGGAATACTTTACCAGTTCTGCCATGTTTCTATCCTGTGTGTTGAAGAGCTGTTCAAGTAAATGTCACTATTTCGCCTGTTGCTCATGAAGTTTATTACAAGTAAGTTATTTTAAAGATGAGAGATATAGCTTATATATGTATTCACAAAGGGACCACAGCTTAAAATTCTTCACCATTATGAACACTTGTAATAGAAAATGGACCAGTTTTCCTATTGATGATGCCCCTTCAGCATTATTTCCTCTTCCTTTATCTGTTGCTACTCCTCTGCCTGCTAGATTCTCCAGAGGTACTGTGTATGTTTGTTCTTGATTCTCAATACTTCGGCTTAAAATCTTTTTCCTCACAGAAAGAATCTGGCTACAGACACATTATGAAATGTTGTAAAGCCAGAGTCTGCACCAGTACTAAAGGAGGCTCATGCTGTCCTCACCTGAGTCTGGTCTCTGTCAGCGAACTAACACAAGTATTACCATATCATTGCTAGAAACTGGGTAACACAGACTCCATCTACTACCTCACTTTCAAATATCCACAGAACACTATAATAACAATAGTTACCCAATACCAAAGCTACACCATCATCTAATGAAACTTACCACTGACAACTTTTACCCCGTTTATAAAGAACCTGTACCTCCCACCAAAGTATTACCTCTGCAGTGTTTGCATGACTCCTTCATTCCTGCTCGTCTGTGCAGTCCTGAGTGGAGGTTTAACCTACTCAGACAGTAAGACTTGAGTACAAAACTCTGAAATCCTATGTCTTAATTTCTCTTAATTCCTTGAACCAGGCACAGGAAGTTACAGAACTTCTGCCTTTGTTTATTTGTGCCTTCTTCCCTCCCCTGTGCAGACACCTCCTTGAGAAGAACTGCTACGCACTAAATCTTCACACTACCACCTGACCCATTCCAAATTGTTACTTCTTACCCCAAGTTATTTCAATATACATCTGAACACTCCTTTTGTCTGACCTGTTCCCTCTTCTTCCTCTTCTGCCGGTTCTTAGTGGCTTCCATGAGCTCTGCTGTGCTTAACAATTACTTCACCTTTTCCTAGCTTCTAAATACACTTGGCAGGTTACTGCATTTACAGACTTTCCCTTCTCTCCAATTCATAAAGAGCTTCTATCACCCACTGTGACGAGCAGTCCTACTACTGGCGCACTAATAAGCTACAACTACACACATGCCACCACTTTCTTCAGTAAGCCCTGTGCCAGGTACTCACTGGTTCCTCACAATCACTCACCATTCATCATCCTACTTACCAGCAGTACTAAAAACCCCAAGGATTAAATGGAATAGCCCACAAAAGGTCAACCATCTCTCTTCATGGAACAGGTGATGCCCAACAAAACTGAACAAGTCAGGTGAAGAGAACTCATCACATAATAATTTTCTTATTACAACTTTTAAAAGCAACACTCTAGAAAAAGTCATTAAACTGAAGGTGAAACACACACCGGAAACAAACTGGGTTCACTGCAATTGCCCAACTGGTAACAAAAATCATCCCAGAAGATGATTGCTTCAGCCACCTTCACCAGCTCATGACAAGACCAACTGGACCACAGTCAAAGCTGCTGAAGTCACACCAGGAAAGAACAAGCACCCGGCACCACCCGCCTTCAAGTAGAGTGCTCTACTGCCCTCAGCCACTAGTTTCAGGGAGCCACTAGTTTCATCTCTTACAGATGTTCATCACATAAACTTCTGCGAATGTGATAACTTCCTTGGTAAAAAGCACTGGTTTCCTGAACAGCTTTTAAACTTGGATTTAAAAAAAAAAAAAAAAAAAAAATTGTTACGATCCTGAACGTAGACTATGTCCTAAAACAACACAAGCTGAAGTTTTTGTGTCTTGAGTTTTATTTACGCTCACCGCCTGATTTTTAGCGCCTGCCGCTGAGCATCCATCCCTGAGCAGAAACAAACAGCACAAACGGTCAGTCCAACGCCACTCGACTCCACGAGGGAAATTAAAAACAAAATAGAACAAAACCGAAAATGTAACTCACGCTGCCTTTCCCCGCAAAGCTCACCCACGCCACGCTACGCAGCACAGGTAATTAAAAGCAACGGAAGAGGCTGGGACCCTCGCCACCCGGGGCGGCTGCCGCATCTCCGGGGGCCTCCCTGCCAAGAGGCGGTAGTTACCCCGCGGGGCTCAAACCGCGCTCCCGGGTGGGACAAGTGGCACGGCCGCCGGGCGCGCCCCCAGCGCTCCCCACGCAGGCCGCGGGCCGCCGGCGGCGCAGCGGGGAGCCGGCGGGCCCCGGCAGCGGCCGCCCCGCGGCCGGCCCTCCCGCCCGTCCTCCCGCCCGGCGCGGCGGAGCGGCGCGGCGCGGCAGCCGGAACGCGGCGGCGAGGCCCGGCGGGCGCGGCCGCCGCCGCTCCCCGGCGCCGGCAGCCGGCGGCCTACCACCAGAGGTCCCTCCTTGGCCAGTTTTGCGGCGTGTTTTTGCTGCACTTGAAACTTTCTGGAGAAAACCCGGGCTTAGGTCCGCGTCTTCATCAGGCTCGGGCAGAACCACCGAGACAAAAGCGCCCGTTCGCCCGCCCCGGCCGGCTCCTCCGGGGGGGCGCTCGGGGAAAGCGGTTCTCAAGCCGCTCTGTATCTCTCCTGAATTTGCCTTTTTTTTTTTTTTTTTTTTCCCCACGCCCCGGGCAATTAAACCGAGCGGGGGAAGAGTGCCCCCCTGCCCCGGCGCGGGGGCGGCGGCGGGGGCGAGCGCGGTGCGGGCGGGGGTGGGAGAGGAACTGGGTGTTAAGTGTTCCTGAGGAAGTTGCACAACGAGAGAGGGACTCTGCTTGTTTACCGGGTCCTTTGCTCTTTTTTTCCTTCCACCCTCCCCTCCACCCCCCGAGACCAGGATCCGGGAAAAGGAGGCTGTCTCCGAGTGGAAAGAAAAAAAAAATAAAAAAATGTTACCTTCTCCTCCCTCCTCCCCTCCCCCAGCGCGGAGGAGGAGGAGGGCGAGCTCTTTTTTTTCCTAGGGGACTGCGCGCGTTTGCTCCCCGGCCGCTCGCAGCCGATCAGCGGGCATCCTTCGGCGGAGAAGTCCCCCCCCTTCCCGCGGGAGGGGCCGGCACACGCTGCCTCGCCGGAGGGCTCCGCCGCCGCCCGGCCCCGCAGCCTCCAGCGCCCGGCCCCGCGCTGCAACTTTTTCTCTCACGCTCTCGTGTGCGCCCGCTCCGACGGGGAATGGGCCGGGCGGGGGGGGGGGGGGGGGGGGGGGGGTGGAACAACACGGCGGTGGGGAGCGGGCGGCGCTGCGGCCCCTACGCGGCGCCCCCCGCGCCGGGCGCTGCCGCCCCGCCGGCCTCTCCCCAGCCCAGGCCGGGGGCGGGCGGCCGCTCCGCGGGAGCGCCTTCCCGTCGGCCGCCGCTGCCCGCCGCCCCCCCCCCCCCCGCCCCCCGCAAAATCGCTTTTCCCCTTCCCTCCGCCGAAAAAACACCGCCTCACACACGTTAGCGAGAACAAGTGTGCCTATATCCTGTTGTTATATGCACCGGCTGCAGAGACGGGGAGGGAGAGCCGGGCGTGTGCGCGGGGGCCGCTCCCCCACCCCGGCCGCACTTGGGGCGAGAGCGCGCAACTTCACAGAAAAGCCGTGTCCTATTCCCCGCCCCCCCCACCCCCCCCACCCCCCCCCATCCTCAGCAAAATACGCACTCACGTGTATGTGCGCTCACATACACCGCCGGCGCCCCGGGGCCGGCCCCCGGCACACCCCGAGGCCAGCCCGCGGGGCCGGCGGCGGTGACAGGCGCCGGCCCCCGCCGCCGCACGCAGCCCGGAGCGGGCAGGGGCCGTTCCGCCGCCGCCGCCGCCGCCGCCTCACATGTCTGCCGCAGCGAGCGCGGCGCACGCACCGCACAGAGGCAGGAACTGAGCACTCGAGCAAAAGACTTTTTTTTTTCGCCTCTTTAAAAAAAAAAAAAAATTTGCTAGCAGTGGGTTTTTTTTTTTTTTTGGTATGTGTATGTGTGTGCAAACTTTCCCCAAAATGGCGGAAATTGGGAGATGATTATATTTTAAATATCTTTCGCACACAATCACACAAAGTGCAGGAGCGACGGAAAATACAAACTCTCTCCGCTGCGCGCTGAAGAGGCCTTCGCACACGGGGACCCACGGCACATTCAACCGGTATATCCCGGCAGCCGCCACCTCTCGCCGCTTCCGACCAAAAAACCCGGGGCTTTTTCACACCCCTCTCCGCTCCGCATCGCCCCCTCCCAGCCCGCACTTCTCCCCGTCCTTCAGCCTGTGTGAACAAAGAGCCGGGGCTGGCGAGGGGGGGGCTCGGGTGGCAGCGAGCCCCCACCCTCCGCTCCCCCCCCCCCCCCCCCCCCACGCCCGGCGCTCACCCGCACCCCCCGCCCCGCCGCTGCACCCGCATCACATTGTTCCCAACAGCGCGGCGGTGCCCCGTAAGTGTCATTAAATGGAGCCAACTGACAAGCTCATTGGTGGGGCAAGTCTGCAAAATGTCTCTCCCCTTCCCTTCCCCCTCCCTTCGGAACCCACTCCCCCCCCCCCCCAAAAAAAAAAAAAAGGCGCCCCCAAACACATTTCCACGGCTCCCTCCCCCGTATATATATATGTACATACACATACGTGCGTGCGTGCCTGTGTATGTATATAAATATACAGCGCCTGTCTATCTGCATGTACTCCCTTCATGTGTTTGGGAAGAGAAAAAGAAATACCAAGCACCTCTCTCTTTCTTTTGTTCCTCTTTCACACTCGTACACTTATGATTTAGTGAGGTCCCCGGGGCCCCAGCCGCTCCCCAGCCACTTGCGAGTCACTTGCCCACTTTCCCCGGCATTAACTTCCATCCCTCCTGCTCGAGGTGGTGGGGGAGAAGCCCCCTCCCCTTCCCCCGATGCGTTTCGTAAGGGAGGGAGAGGAGGTGCGCCTCTCCCTTTATCTCTCGCGCTCTCCCCAACTTTCATCCTCACCTAAGGGGAAAATTAAAACCCATCACCAGCCTTTGCCACTGCAGCTCCCTAAACGGCTTGCGGATCAGATCGGAACCCGCCGCTCCTTACCCCCCCAAATTCTCTCTCTTTCTCCGTCTCTCGAGTAGTCCTGACAAATATGGTCCAGGGCTGCGGGCACAAGTGAGCATGCGCCCGCGGAGCCGGGGCTGGGGAGAGGGGGAACTGCCGCCGCCGCCGCCGCCGCTGCCGCCGCCGCCGCCGCCGCCGCCGCTCCTCTTCCTCCCCCCGCCGGCGCTGCCGCTGCGCCCCGGCCGCCGGCAGCCGGCAACCGGCGGCGATCGCCGCCCTCACCAAAAATACCGCCGCCAACAACGGCTCGGGCGGAGGTGCATCAGCTCCCCTGATTGACTGCCGACGCTGGAGGAATAATAAGGAGACTTGTGCAGCAGCCGCGCGCTATTTTGGGCGCTTTCGAAAATAATGCCGTGCGCTTTTCGGGGAGGCGGAGCGGGGTGTGTGTGTGTGTGTGTCTGGTCGTCGTCGGTGCCGCCAGGTGCCGGTGAGGCTGGGCGGTGGGCGCCGGCAGGCCGGGGAGAGCCTCTCTGCGGCTCTCGGCCCCCCGTCCTCTCTATCAACCAGCGCCGAGGCAGAGGTGGGGCAGTTGGGCACCAGTACGGGGGTCGCTGGGGCTGCGGGAGAGGGGCAGCCCTCCGCGGCTTCAGTGAGGGGTCACCGGGACGAAGCGCTGCGGCCGGCGGCGTGGAGCAGCGCTCCTCCTGCCCCCCAGAAACACGGGGGTCATTCCCCACGGAGACGTTCCTCACGGTGGGCCTCCTCTCGTTGGAAAACTAGCCAGCCTGCAAATCAGAAGTAGTTCCCAGGGTGCCACCTGCCTGAATTGTATTCCCAAAGAAAAATACTGTCTTCAGCATTTATTTTCTGTCACTTGTTTGGAAAACAGTAAAAACTGAAGGCCTTTGTTATTTCATGAGGTTGGCCAGGGTGGACTTCCATCACCTCCAAGGAGGTTCATTATGCAAAAAGAACATTAAGCAAAATAGACCTCCATGAGGCCTAACTGGACTGGGGAAGAGGGAGGATGGAGGCTTGCGATCAGTTGTATATATGATACTTTAAAAAATGTGTGTGTGCGTGTGTATATAGTTTAAGGCAAAGTGTAAAACAACACAACATAATACTAATCCTAAATATTTTTTCAGACCGCAGAATATCTCCCTAAGGTGACTGGCAAAAACTGTCAAAGTGAATTTTGTGTTTTTAATAGTTTAGCATATTATTATGTGTCTCTTAAAATAACTCTCGAATCTCAATATATCTTTTGTTAATCCCAGCAATGATCAATGGCCAAACCTTCTCTCGAATTTAAATACGCTGCCTTCTACAATTACAGTGACAACTTTGGCCCAAATTAGGAGAACAGAAATACTAATAAATATCCAGGAATAAATATCAGCATTAAATATTAATAGAAGTAAATACATGGCAAAAATGCTCACCTACAAAGTCAGAATAACTAATAAAATGGTTTATACAAAACCAAATATAACCTTTTTGCTATTATAGATACATACTGTGTTGCAGCAGTATCCCCACGATGGGGACAGCATTGCAGTGGACACAGGACAGAGGTGGCCCTTCTCTGACAGGACTTCCCAGTCTCAGCTTCTGTTCAGTAGAATATTTACTTTAGACTGTCTATTAAAATGTTTAAGAATCAAACCTGACAACTCTCCTCGCTTAAACCGTGCCGACGCTCAAACAATTTAGACGTGGGACATTTACCATACTATCTTAAGAGTTTCTATTTATTTGAATTAATTTTTCTCACAGCAGTAAATTGGGGTTCACGTCTAGAGGGTTTGCAGGATTGGTGCCTAAGTGCAGTGCATGATAGTTATTTTACGATGAGCATTTCTCACGCCCCTTCAGCTCAAATGGCATTGCATATAGGCTGCAGTTTTCATCAATGAACATACGTTCATTAGAAACTAATTACAGAAAACAGTATTAACCTAATTGTAATAATTAGTGATAACATACATTTAAACTCTTCTAAAACACAGATGCAAAAAACAGTAAAGGATGAGAAAATTCCTACTTTCCACCAGTGAACTCTTAGTTGAGGAAATTTATGGGTTAGAAACAAAGAATAAACTGCAACTGAAGTCATTCAGCGCTTTTCTGAAAATTATTTCCCAATGTTATTGAAATGTTTTTATGCAGATAGTTGCCAAATAACTAGATTATTCTATTGTAGCATTAAATTAGCTCGGCTGTGCAGAAAACATTTACAGAATGATACAATTTGGTACTATTTAAAACTCTTTAGAATGCTTGACCTGTACTGATTATTTCTCGAGAAGATGTTGAGGTTTGGGGGGAGGGTGTACCGTACCCTGTTATGAAGATGCATTTCCAAGGACACAAATAATGAGTTATCTGCAGTTATTTTATTTATGCTTGAAAGACTTTGTCCCTTTTCCTTTGAAAATCTTAAACAGAAACATAGAACTTGTAAAACCCTGTTATATTCTAATCCATCTAATCTGCCTGCAGAAGTCATAGGAGTGTAACCCCTTACAGAAAATGGTGACACAGGTGGAAGAGCTCCTGGAAGGATATATATTGGAAGTTGGAACTGTATCCAAGTATTAGAACCAGAGCATAGCTGCTTTATTGGATCAGTAGTTTCAAATGGATAGCTCTTTGATTAAAGTAAAAGGACCTGGGAAATTAATAAAGATACCTTCTGTTCTCCGTCTCTTCTTCGATCTTTGCCCTAATCATATTGGGGCAGCCCATGATGTATAATAAACCCATTATTTCATCAATAAAAAATTACTGAATAAAAATAGATTAAATGTTATTCAAATACGCTCTTTAAACATTAGTTCTGTTGCCATTTTATTTAACACTAGACTTCCATCTGTATTCTGAAGACAGAGAATTTTGAACACTTGTTTTCTGTGTGTAAGTATGGCGTTTAATATGATTTTGGCAGTATGTTTAATGACAGATTTTGGAGTAGCTAAATTTGGTCTCTCTCTGAGTATTCTTGTAACTCGTTGAATAGGTGTTTGTGCTGTAGCCAAATACTGATTATTTTTCTAAGAGCATGCGCATGAACATCTATATAGATGGCTTCCAAATCCCGAATCTTGAATACCATTTAAGGTGGTGAGAGGAAAGTAATGTACAGTATCGTTTCAGTTTGCATGTTGGGCTTATACCATCATGTGATCTAACGGCTCCTCAGCAAATACCTAAACATAAACTGAGTGCAGGAGAATCAATATTTACATTTTACCAAGTTACTTGGTGCTTCTGGGATCTTGATTTCTGCAATACAGACTAAGATGCCTTAACAAAGGCCTTATTTCTCAAAAATAGCCTGCATGTGACATTTTATCACCCTTCTTCTAGCAACCTATGCAGCTCATTCTGTGACCCTTCTCACCAGTGGCAGTCACCAGTCTGCCACATGATTCTTTCCCAAGCCAAACCAGGAGGACAGGAAAGAGGGCTTGAGGGCAATCACTGGCAAAAAAAGTGTTTTACATGTTACTATGTAAAACTCTAGGCCAGGAAAATAGAAGTGTAAAAGCTTTAAGAAATTGGGGATGAAGAGAGATGGTGTATGTGCCTGTCTAGCAAGAACAACGGGCAAATTGCAGTCCATGTTCCCCTCAACAGTGCTCTCTCCCTCTCCAGGGAACTTGATGTCCCCACAGATGTGAAGAAATAACAACCAACTCATTATCAATAGAATCCACTGGTTTTTGCCACTAATCCCAGAATAATTATCAAAGTTGAATCAGATGCTACGCTAAAGTGGAGAACCAGTAATACTTCTGAGATTTCAAATCTGAGTGTGTGCCCTGGCAGCATCCCAACTTCATACCAGAGTGAGACTCAGGTGCACAACAGTCTTTTTTCCTGGGAGGGAAACTTGAGCATGAGTACTTGAAGGAAACTGCAGTCTTTTCCAGCCAGGTTTCAGCCCAATACACACCTGGATGCACTCTATGTGCAGCCTTGGAGAGCTTGTTTCTAGAAACTAGGAGTGTTTCAAAGATTTCATCAATGATGCAAGACTACAAAGATTTCCAGAGATGTTCTTCATCTTGAAGAAATTCAAAGGCAGATATGGAAGTTATGGGATTGTCAGTGCAGAAGTGAATCCAGAGCAATATTGCCTATGGGAAGTTTGTGAAGCATTGGACTAGAATAATGAGGCGTAAAAGCAGAAAAAGTAATTTGTAAGTGTGGGTCAAATGCAAATTAGGACCTCTGTTGGGAATATTGACAAGGGCTCTTGAGCCAGGAAAAGACTGAAGTTGTAAGTTTGGACATGTGGGCTGGGTATTAGGGAAGGGCTTGGAGCACTGGCAAAATCTTGAATCAGTTGAAGGAAGCAGGAGAGGACACCATTTCGAGCAGTAGGGAGAAGGGGTACAAAGATACGGCAGAGACTGTGTGATCTGGAATGGATGATAGGCCAAAAGAAGTAGATAAGAATAAAGGTCCTGTGAGATGGGAAAGGTGGGGAGTAGTAAAAGAGAGACTTATCACAGAGGAGGACAAGTCGTGTGGAAAGCGGCAAATAGAGTGTGAGGGGATGAGGAAGGGAAGGGGGGGAGAAGGGAGGGAACTTGTGTCAGGCAAAGCTGGAACAGCAGTAGATTTGCAGGCATTAAAAATGGAGTTTACTAGATGAAGTTGAAGGGGTAGTAGTGAACAATATTGGTTATGACTGGGGAGAAGGGCAACCACCACAGGGCTCTTTTTGACTTGGAGCTCTATGCTCTTTCCTAAGGTGTGTGGGCACACTCTGCCTATAAGTGCCATTATCATTTCCCTTAGCAGAAGGCTTCGGCTCCAACCATGCATAACATTACAGCAGCCTTGCAGCAGAGCACTACATTGGAAAGCCTGCTCAAGCTGGATACTCCAGGCTTGTCATCCAAAAGCTAGTAGTCACTCTGAGAGCTAAGGCTGTATTTTTAAATATGCACAAAGAAGGCAAGTGGATGAGGCAGCACAGGAACAAACACCACTGGGAAGAGAATCTGAATAAGAAAGGGTTGCAGCCTGCACTCCTTACATGGAAAACAATTCTGGGGAAATAGGCAACAAATGAAGGGGTAATTTTAATAATTGTTGGTAGAATTTCTAGATCTATAACTGTTGCTGAAAAATATCTGGAAGTGAATAAATAGCTCATCCTGTGGGTCTGACTGGATGGCAAAGCCTGGCAGCATGGGAAGAGGAGGAGGAAGTCCCATCCAAGGTCCTTAAGACACAATGGCAGAGTAAGAACTTGCTCTAACTTGCTCTCCCTGGAGAGCAATAGAAGAGTTTTTAGAGTAACATGTGTCAGACTTAGTGACTCACAACCACGTGTGGACATTCCTAGTAGAATATAAATTGGTCCAGCAGTAGATGAAGAGGAAAGAATCCCAAATATTTCTTGTACTAGACATAAGATCAGATGACTCAAAGTATTCATGCGGGCTCTTCTTGCTTTAATTTAAGTCCTTTTTGCTAATAGTGTGTTCCAACAAGTAAATAAAACCCCGTGTTTTAAAAGGGTATTGATGATGTAAGACAGATTGCATATAACAGCAATACATGCTTGATGTATGTGGGATAATGCACGGGTTTACTCCGAGCAAACAGTTTTCTCCTTGAAGTGGCTATGGCAAAAGCCTGATGCCAATGGTTAAAGGCAGTAGAAGGAAAACAGAAATGCAGCTAGGCTGTAGCAAACAATGAATAAAGCTTGTTTGGGCATTGGTAATAGGTTTTCCTCACCTGTGAATTCAGAATTAGGATTACAGCAGAACAGGTATCCACTAGGCCTACCAAATGTGACTGCAATTGAAGCAATAGACAAAGCATCTTCTGTTTGCTGCTAGGCCCAACATCACTTGTACAAAACCAAGAAGTGTGTCCTTTATGGCATTTTTCCAGTGACATCATGTCATGTGGACATGCAGCAATAGCATCCACTTCCTTGACAAGCGACAGAGAATATTGATGGGGCCTGTTTCTGAGACCGACAACGAACGGATTATTCAGAATCAGAGAAATTTATATTCCATTGTCACCGATCCTGAGTCATGAGGCTTTGTGGAGTCAACTCTTACAGTTCCTGGGCTGGAATAGCGGGAGTTGTGGCTATATGCCTGCTATCATGGATTGGTATATGTAAATGTAAATAGTGGCTTCAGTAAGTAAAAGAGAGTTTTTATTCTGGACTTTTAAGCCATGTGCTAACCCCTCATGCTAGGAAATTAATCTGCCAAAATCTCATTTATTATTCTAGAAAATAATGACGAGTGTGAAGTAATATTCTTAGAAAAATAATTATGCACAGTAGTAAGAGGTGGGAGTACCTGCTTGCTATAGATTTCAAGGTTCGACAAACACATTTTAATGGAGATCTGTCTCCTGGCTACCACAACAAAGCAGGCAGGATATTCTTTTTGCTTTGAGTACAGAACTGTATATGTTAGTATTCTGTGCAGGCTGATGCCTATTTGTGGAAGAATCTACTCATGTTGGTTTACATTTACAGTTTCCCACAACATGATTTGATTTCAGTAACCAGTGATAACAGAACTGATGAGTGCTCTTAAGCGTTCAAGAGGAACGGAACTTCAGAAAAGATACATTTGCTGAAACTAGTTCATTTTCACATGTTCCAAGGCAAGCTTCACCTAACATTTTACATTGAGTCCTCCTAGCTTCTTACCCCCCTGGGAATTCTTTGCAAACCAAAAATCCTTTGTGCCTTAAATTTTAGAAAGAAGACAATGCGGTATGGGAACATCAACCATATAATCATTATAGTACTGTACTGGGAAGCATATCTACCCTATTTTACCTAACCTCCAAATATTTAAACTGAAAAAATTAAGTTAAAATTGAAGGACTTTTACATTTGCAGTGCACAAATACTGCATTTGGGGGTGTTGGCAGGTTCCCAGGGAACATTTAAAACTTGTAAGCATTCAAGAAAGCACAGAAGAACTTTGAGATGGCTGGCTAAGAACTGACGATGGACTTTTCTGGCTCCAAAGAGAAAGTGTCTTCCCCTCTCACGACTCATCTGGGTAAGCATGGATGTAACTAGCAATTTCATAAATATTTGATCATTCTGAGAGCACCATGCGTATTCTTTACTCATAGAAGTAATCACAGTGATGATGATGTGCAGGGGTACTGTTAGTGCACAAACCTCACCTCAGGAGTCTTCTTAACGGCTAACTTCTGGCATCTCTCTTACATGCTGAGTTTGGAGCTAAGGCTTTCCATAAAGTCAACGGAGTGAAGAATGTTCCTTAGTGTGGAATTCAAACATAGACATTAAGAGTTTATTGCTTTTAAGTAACTATACAGTGAATTCACATACACACCTAATGTTATAGACTATGCAAATATCTGAATTGCAATTCCATTCCCGAAACTTTTGTCAAAAACTGTCTCCTGCATGATGATGATGATGATCTCTTTCCATTCATAATATTTCTGATTTCACCTGTCTTGGATGAGATAGCTCTCAGCACCAATTCAATGAAAAAGAGATATTTCCTAAACATATCTGAATGAGAAAGAGTATATACTCTCTCTATATATATTTGTTTATATTAAAATACTTAATGTTTTGGCAAGTAACAGGGTTGGTCTTCTCTATGGAATGTAAGCCAAGTTTCAGCTGGGAACAAATAACTGAGTTATATAAGCACACATAAAAATAGACTGACCCACATCTATAACAACGGGATCACGTTATAATGAAATTGTATTTGTTGTATAATTTCCTGAAGGCAGAAAGCACCTATATAAATGGACTTCTATAAAGAAAGCCATGTAGTATTTGATCTATATTAGGCATTCATGGAGCTTTGCAATAGGATGGTTTACATGCATGTGAGCCAAAACATGAACAGTTTGTCTTCCTGGTGCAATGCCGTTCTGCAGGGAAGATGAGCATCCACTTCTGAGTATCATGATCTGCCTTTGTGTCAGAAGATTGATGTAAGATGACATGGTCTGAGCAGAAGATGCTGCACACAAAAATATTCAGTGGGTTTTTTTATTTCTGCAATAGCCCACAGTAGGGTGCAGTTTTGTTTACGCTACTACAACTGATCAGAATAGGGCTCTAGCGAGCAGAGTTCTGCACACATCAGGGAATCTGCAGCTGCAGATTTGAATAGGATAGGAAACATTATACAAACTTACTGCACATGCTGCTTCTGCTGCTGTAATAGCTGATATGTCAAGACACGCTTATAGAAACAGACACATGCATATGTGCATCGCAGACAAGGTAGGTGCTTCGCTGGAATTCAAACCGATGCGTGTTTACAACTACTGCCACCACCCCTCTCTTGCACAGCTTGGAAATTCACAAGCTGCCACAGTATATTCCAAATAATTTAAGTTGTAGTTCTCTTCAAAGCTAAAAGCTGAAAGTATAACATGGTAATTATGAATATTTAATACTTCGCAGTACTCGCAGACTAGTTTTACCAAGCAATATCTGTTCCTAAACCAACAGACTATGTGCGATAAGAACCCCTTTCTTTAACTATAGCTACCATTACTGGTGCTCAAAGCTAACTTAGGAATCCTTAAAGCTTAGTTAACTCAGAATTAGTTTTCCTCACTGTAAGAGCACGATGTACCACAAAATAATGAATATTTACATGCCAATTTCTATCTAAAATTCTTATTTTTATTGTCTATAACATTACTCTTTTTTTTTAATGAGGCAAGAATTCTTTCATAACAGAGACTGTTTTTCTTCTTAATATTTTAATAGGTGAAAAATAAATGTTAGTAGAAGCTAAGCACGGAAAATTTCAGGCTAAAATATTTCTTTCAGTAAAAAATAACTGAAAACAGGGAATTAGAATGAAACCCATTTCTAACCTTGTTGCATGTGCCTCTTTTTTGCTCTAGTATAGAGTTTATAATAAATGGGAGGATGTTTCTGCAGCATAGAAAATCTGGTTGCTTAACCAATAATATATAAATCTAATCAATGTAGTACAGCATAGAAAGGGCAAAAACTGGATTTCTTTTTTCTATGCTGGTTAGCCTCTCTGCCTTCACACAGATGTAAAAGTAGCCACCTGAGGGAAACTAAGGCTCCAGCTGCCACCTAAGCTTAGCTGAAAGATAGCTCCATTTCAGCGTGCGCAGACCTAAACGTATTTCAGCTGATTCTGTCAATAAGAGCAAAAACTAAGAGTTCTCCATGATAGAGAGCTCAGTTCTCCAAAAACTACTCAAGACTGCAAGGTCATCTTGCACTGGTTGTTGAAGAGCCATCAAAATAATTTTTTCTTGCTTCTGTTCCAAGATGGACCAAATTAGAAAAGAAATCCACTGCAGAAATTTGCAGTAGATCAAGATCAGTAGAATATGTAGTAGATCAAATCTGCATAATAACTGATGAATTCTCCAGTTAGCACGTATGATCGGATACCAGGACTGTATACCAGGAAATCATGGCAATATTTCAGGTGCTTAGTGGGTTGGGTAGCAATGCTGATTTTGAAAAAAGGGCAACATTATAGACAAGAGGGCATCAACCCCCCAAACAAGGTAACAGCCTTGTTCTCTATGTATCCGTGTGAGATTGCAACAGCGTGGTCACTATATCTGTATCTGAAATGAGGTAAAAATCATAAGTTAGATGATAAAATGTACTTTTAAACCCACTCGGTGACTGGTCAGCCAAAAGCCGACAGAAATTAATAGGACATTAATTCGCAGTGGGAACTGGGCTCAAAAACCTTTAGATCATTTTGAAAATTTTGCCCACGTCTAAAACCAACTGAATATTTCTGGAGCCAAAACCTCATGGGGTTAGCAGATCTTGTGTTTACACATTGAAACTTCAGGATGTGAAAATACCTCTAACACTAAGAACATTAAGGAAAAAAAGAAAATTCATTGTGTTTTACCTACGCTTGGCATCAGGAAAGACTGATCTATGTGACCAAAAGTAAACTATGTAAATTAAGCAACTAAACAAAGCGTCAGTAGTAATTATATCAAACTGTTGAGTGTAGCCGTCTCTACGGACTGCAGTGAGCAGTACAGATTCATCTGATCTTATATACACCTTTCCTATTGGACTCAATGGCTTTGTGGTCTTAACTTAGAACTTTCTAAACGGAACATTTCAAAAACTGACCTGTAAGCAAAGTGAGATTTGTATCGACAGATTCAGCTTACCAGGGTATACTCTTCACTGCACTGATTTATACTTTACCTGCAATTAATCCCATATCCAGCAACAGGAAAACAGGAACTTTTGTTTTAAATCATAGTTTTCAAATTGGAGAAGAGAGGAATTCAATTGCTCAAACTTTAATCAAAGTCTCAAATAGGTGTCTGCAAAGTTTTTTTTTGTAAGGATGGCCATTTACCGCAGGGTTATTAAGTTGCAGATCACATAACAAAAAATTAATTTCCTTGGCCATATCTGTTCTCAGCTTCCAAATGTTCCGGGGCTCCATGTCAGCTCAAATGTTCCTTTGCTTGTCATCCCTAGAAGCACACCCAGTGTGATATAGCGTTATGCCAGCCCAGGGAACTGAACTTGAAGTGACTTTGCACAACTGTACAGCACGTGAGAGCAGCTGAGGTTCACCCAGGTGTGGAATGCACAGCTGGGAGATTTACCCAGCTCCAGCAGCACCTCCCATCCCCACTCATTCACCCCAGTCACTCCAATCCCAGTGTAACTGAAGAGATCCTGATGACTCGGATGGCAAGTTTAAGACGTCTCTGTCATCCACATATAAAAGCTTCTGTGGGCCACAGATAGCTCATTGGGATTGAGAATATAAGCAACTTGTTCAAAGGTTTCCCTTTTTGACTTCTGAACCTAGCTTTTGACTGCAGTTCATCTGCTGAGTAATTACTCCCAGCAGGCAGTGTCACAAAGAAGAAAGTAGTTTTTGATAAACCAGTTGACAAGAATCACTGCTTCCTAACAAACCCAAACATCTCCCATGCCCCTCTGCCAATCCAAACTCGTGCTGCATTGACTGTGAGGATATGAATCACTTGGTCTTTTACCAGCAGGAAAAAAAGAGTAAAGTCTCAATGTCCACAGATCCAAGGCACAGGAAGTCTTGGTGCTCTTGGACTCAGCAGAGCCTGAGCAGAGAGCTCTTCCTGGTGAGCCTCCAGCCAGCTCTCCACTGCTAATGTAGGAAAAGGTATCAAAGGAGTCACATAGGACATTTTACAACAACATCCACTGGTATGGGAATCACTAGCTTCTTTGAAAATTTGAATTGTTCAGGTATCTCGAGTTAAAAAACGAAAGTCATACTGAGCTTAAAAATTGGTAATTCTGATCTTCAAGGCGAGAAAACATTTCACTTTTTCAACATAATTTTCCATTCCTACGTATAGAAGCTGAATTTAAAAAAACTCCCCAAATTCCACTTGTCTGAAATTGAGTAACTACTAAGGAACCTGGAGCTAGTTGAGTGAGGAGCAGTCCAAATTAAAACAGACAGGAGTACAACCGTGTCATTAGTATGCATGTAAGTATTATATGTATAAGAATACATAACATAGTTTTCCTATATACCATATACAATGTAGTTTTGCACGCTGTTGGAAAGGTGGGCCTTAGGCTTAAGTAATTCTGTGAGGATGGTAATATGTATTTGGAAGAACATTTTTATGCACATATTTTTGTTTGGATATTCTTCATCTTTATAAACACAACGCTTGAAGTTGCTTTGAGGTTTGGCACCTTGGAAGTTATTCCACTGGAGACAATTAATACAGAGTGTTTGTAACTGTATATATTATGATTGGATCTGGTAGCACAATCTGTAGTAAAGATTCTCACTTCAAGACACCTCTTTTAGTTACTTAGAACTTTGCCAAATGGGTTTTGGACTGAAAAATTTCTTACCAGATGCTTTTCCTTAGCCTGATTATTTTCTTGTTTGTTTCTCAGTTCATGGATAAAATAATGTAAGACTTTATGAGAACAGGGCTAGACAAAAAATGTGTTATGTTGCCCATGTTGAAAATGTTGTGGGTTTTTACCTTAGAAGTTTTACTCCATCCAGTCATTGAAGCAAAAATATTAAATTTGACAGGAATGGAGGGGCTTTATGCTAGAGTAATATTCGCATTGTTCTTCTGAAAATCTATCCACATTGGAAAAATCCCATTTTGCCAGTGTTCAGAAAAGACTTGCTAGAGATTTAGATGAAAACTCTGAAGAGTGCATCTGCTGTGGACCTACTCAGGGCTGCATAGAAATAATTCTTCCTGTGATTACAGCCAAGCACCACAAAATGTGTGCCTCTTGGGGACCTTTCTGTTGACAGAATGCAGAGGAGAAAACAAATGAATTTGAATGCAGTGTAGACAAAAGTGGAATTTAAGAGTTAGTGACTATATACATGGAGAAAGAAATGGAAGGAGTATGATGAGTGAGAGGGTGGGACTGTGAATTGCCATGTGTATATGCAGGAGATGGGGACCGGGACCTTGTGTGGAAGATGAGGTTTAGAGGATGACAACCAACCAGGGGGGACAAAGGAAGAGAACTGATGTTAGCTGAGCAAAGGGACCAGGACAAATATGTGAAAAGAATTGGATGAGGATTTCAGGGACTGGGGTCGAAAATGAACAGCTAAACCAGTGATTAGATAGCACAAGAGGGCTAACTGGTAGTTTGAGATCTGGTCAGTGGTTAAGGTAAATTATTTGGGTAGGTAAGAAGACAGTGATATAAAAGACGTAAAGAAGACTGTGAATAAGAGTCAAGCAAAACATTAAAACAACATTTTAAAGGTGCAATGCAAGGTTAAATGCAAACTTTTAACACATAGGAAATGCCAACATTGATACCGCTTTTGAAACTTTAATTTGAACCCTTGGGCACAAGCATCATGATACACTATTGTGGCATGATGACAGATGACAGACTACTTCTTCTACAGAAACCCAGCCTTAGTCAGGGAACCCCATTATAAGAAATCTCCTCTGGGTTTCCACAAGGTTATAAATTGAAGATTACAAAACTTCTGCTTCGTTGGCTCTGGCAGTCAGAAGGTGTGAAATGCATTAAGCAATGGATTGCTAGAAGGAAAGCCACCTGCATGGAGATGTTGAAAATTAGGTTCCTTCTTTGCCTCTGACAATTCTCATATGATACTAAACAAGAATTATAATCTAACTTTTCCAGATAGTCACTAATGACACATTTTCAGAGAGCCACACGGAGATCTGAGATCTAGTTTGAAATACTATTGGCTAGTCATAGTTGAGTTCTGCTGGAATGACACTTCAGACATAAGGACTTGAAAAGCCAGGCCCTTGGCACCTTGGACACTCGATATTACAAAACAGTTTTGACTTTAAGTTCTCGCTTTCCCATTCTATGGCAGTTAATGCTTCTCACTGCAAACTGTTCCTTGGGTCTAGATGTCCCTCCAAACAGAGAAACGTACTTTAATTTGGTTATTCCACATTGATTTCAAGTTGGATACCTCAATAATTAACTCTCTTATTTATGCAAAACTACATGGATTTTTTTGTTTCAATTTGAACATTTAGTTCAGTCCTACAGGGCTTTTGGCACTTTTGTCATTAGCTTGTGATTCATATCATGCAAGGGGTCAACTAGGTTCTTGAATCAAATACATAGGAAGAAAAAAACAATAGTTCTGGAATGAGAAAAACATTGTAGCTTGCATTTACTGAATAAAAACCTATGTGGTTAAGCTTTGTAACTAAAATAGAACATCCACTTTTGGATAGAAACCAGAGAACCGTTTGGAGTTACAGTAAAATATCATGTAGACAAATTAATTTCAGTGGAACAATAGTCTGAAGCGTTGCATTCATTTTATTTTCAAACTCAGGAAACCCGGACAGTAATTCTTTCATACCCAAGTAGAGTTTATTAAATGACAGCTAATATAGGAAGATACAAAGCCAAAAACTTGGGGTTAGAAAAGGAACATTTTTTGTAGTAGTGTGGGTGGATGAAGCTCAGAAGAGTGTTTTATATCTTTTAGTGACTCAGGTATTACATGCTCAGATGAGTGCCTAACAGCAGAACAGCTTGCTATGTAACTTCTCAGGCTAGAGCACTGAAAGCAAAGGGTTACGTGAGGGAAAGCATAAGTGTGCTTGGTTCAGCTGAAATCAAACTCAGTACACTCCCAATCCCGGAGTGATGTTTACAGCTCATGATCTTGTAATTAGAAAAAACCCTCCAAATTCACTAACATCAGAACTAGAGATAGCACAGAAGAATTTAAATGTGTTTTTTCTCAGAGTATTGAATGGTGAAAACTAAAACCAGAACCTGTTATTTGCTAAGTATGTGCTATGTTTTTTCTTTTTTTTTCTAATTTTTTTTTTCCATTTTGGACATACGCACTGTGACGCCTTGCATTGACAGGTCTAATATCACCTCCCCATGAACCAAACATCCAAATAACTTTATAGCAGAGGAAATACTACTCTCCCACATAACTGTAGACTTCTGGCAGATGCACATGAAGGCTCAGGCCTTCTAAAATCCACAGGGGAAGTCTATGGGAGAAATACGCAAACTCCTGAGACCCTGTTCTGTTTCTTAACACAAGTTTTAACACAACAGAGACAATCCTTTCCCTTCTAAAAAGGTCACTCAAAAATAATGAATGTTCTTTGCTATTTTAAACATGTATGAGGATGTATGCACACTTTCTCAAAAAAAATTTCCTTTTTATAGGAAAAGTTAACAATCTCTTACAGAAAAATGACTTTAGCCTTCCAGGCTGTGAGTGTGTTACTGCATTTGGATTACAGGTCTAAAATATTGCAGGAGTTTTCTCTAAGCAATTTTCCTTTGAGTGAGACAATGTCTTGTATTGAAAACAAGTTCATGAGATAATAATCTGAGACACTAAATACTTTTTAAACATTCATTTAGTTTTATTTAAAAGAATCCCTTGAAACTGTAAAAGAGATGATTTAATGTAAGAACTGGATTCCCTTACCTCCTACATGAAAGAAAAGCCTATGAAGGGCCTAAATTTTCAAGATTACTTTGCAAGAAAAAAGTCATAACTGTATACTCAGGTCAATGGTCCAGAATTTTGGCCAAAAAATATAAAAACATTGGTTTTGGCATCGCAATAAGGTGACCCTGCAAGTTTCAGCGGGTATGACCTTTTATTTTCAGAGCCTACAGCCAGAAGAAGGTGTTAGACCCCAAAGTCTTACCTCCTATATAATACAAACTATTTGGTTTCAGCCAGATCTGTTACTTTATAACATTTAAAATTAAGCTATTAAGTTAGCTGAGTAAGGGTTCAATGCCCAGAAGAATAAGAGACTTGTTAGCTGCTGTCAGAAAACAGGACACATAAGGTGACGCTTGTGCTCAAGGTCACGGCAAGAGCTGACGGCCCAGTAGGTGATGTGATCTCAGAAGATCAACCACACTTTGCACTATGGAGGAAGAAAAAGTCCTCTCAAGTACTTGGCACACCTAATGTGGAGGTTAGGCCTTTCCACTTCCAAATCTGGTAATGAGTGAAAATCTGAATATATGAGGAGGACACATTAAGCAGGACTCTAAAAGCAAAGATCCTTGGCACAGCCTTAAAGCATGGATTCTTTCTGCGTGAGGTCCCATGTCCAGGTGTGGTTGATCTCTGGTACTTCAGAGGTATATCAAAAAACTTGGGATAATTTGCTTACATGTTGCTAACTGTTCATGAAGCAGAAAAACACCGGACTGGTTCTTGGTGATGAATGACTAATGGCCTATGCATGAGATCCGATTGTAATGATTGCTGTAATTTAACAAGCGTGCTACAATAACCCTGAGGCTTGTGAAGGATGGAGATAAACATCACTTCACTAGATACAAACTTAGTAAAACCAGAGGGAGCTGCACACCTATTCAGTCTGTCCAGTGGACCTACTACACTTTTTCTCAGGAACTGGATTAAAGCAAATCTTTTTAGAATGAATCTCACTTGAGATGCTGACATGTGTCCTAAACCCTCTGCACATTTTAAAATACTGTCAATTTGCCACACCAGTAGAAATTACATCAGAAGCCCAGTTTTATTTTTGGTAGCATAGCACCAGTAAGGTAAACTAGTGTTAAAAATAAATCCCAAGTCAGAATTTCCAGCCTATTTCCATAAGAAAATAACACTACAACTGCTGATCCTTCGCCTTTAAGAACTGTTAAACAAGCTAACTCACAAAATGACGTGGGTGAAAACTCAGATTTCAAATAGAAACTAATGAAAGATGGATACCAACATCAATTAATGGCAGAGCAAAGACATAATATTTAGGTATACATTTGTATATATACACATCTGCTGCTGTAAGAAAGTAAAATACAGCAAACAAGATAGGTTTTGGCTAACTCCTGCTTTTAGAAGGAATATCTGTTTCTGACTGGTGATGTCAGATCAATGCACAATAGAAGAGTGTACTGTCAGACAATTGCCAGACAATTGCCTGCCAAATTGGTTTTAACGTAGGACCATAAAATATCTTCTTGCATTATAATAGCAACAGTAAAGTGGCACTGGTGTGAAACTGGTAAAAACAAGATCTTGAGTAGGTTAATGTGTTTTTATAAGTGACCACAAATAGCACTTGTGAATGGAAACGTGCAGCCTCTACTTAGGAAAGCCTTTCATTATTGCAGTACTGTGAGAGAAAAGGAAAGATAACATCATAAGAGGTCCTGACTCTAGCTGAGGCTCTCTGTGAACTGATGGATGCAAAACTCTCTAAATCAGAAATCTGTGGTACATGAAGGACTGGGTGCTGTAAAATGTGAGCATTTACATGGGTCCTGTACAACTGGGGATTTTGATTTTCAGGTCTCTTTTGTCCCTGTCAGCATGTGCCAGTCACTACCTCTGAAGTACCGTGGAACATAATTGGTACCTAAAACTGAATGAAGGGCCTGAACTCTTGCATTTTTCCTGTGTGATTTTAAAAGGTTTACTATAACAGACTTGATTTAGATAAGGAAATAGAAACAAATATGGTATTTACTTACTGTAGGTGCTTTCAGTACCTAAGGTTAAAGAGCCATCTGTTTCTCTGGTATAATTCCAGTGGTTTCAACGGAATGAGGGCAGGATAAATGTGAGGCTACACGTTCACCTGGTCACCTAGCACACAGCAGAGACATTCCCTTTGTGTGGATGTATGCATACAATCAGTTTGCCATCTAGTGGCAACTATTTTGAATACAGACAGTAATTTAAAACTAGCTGTTATTTTAAATACCAGGGTGTATTAAATCATCTGAGGTGTATGAAAACTTACATTATCATCTAAAAAATATTTTAAAGCCTCAAAGGGTAACTGCATGTATACCCAGCATTGTACATTCAAACAGGAAAAATTTCCTGACTCAAGCAGACTATCCAACACAAAAACACTTCCAATTGCGCTAATATTTTCTGTACAGTGTGGCTGGATGTATATCACCTGTAGCACTTTGCATGAAAAAAGATGGAACAAAATACTGATGATGTGACAGCTTTTAATTCACTCACCTCCCCCTTCCACCAGTCTCTCTGGGATTAAAAGAAATGGCATTACTTAAAATTTTTACACAGTCCACTGTCGCCTTATCTGAGTAGTTTCAGTGACTGGAGTGGCAGCTGCATCTGTGGGAAAAGCAAAGTCATAGCCAAGTCAGATTTTTTGTGTTAAGGTTATGAGTTACTAATAGAGAGACCAGTCGCAACTAGTCATACCTCCTAACCCAAAGCGGCTACCAGAATCTGCTCTGGAAATGCAAAAAAGATGTACTTTTTGGTGGTGGATGGCCTGGTAGCACTTACGCACTTAAGTAAGTGGGTTTATTTTCCCTGCTTTTAATGCTAATTTAGCTATTCTTGAGAGTAACTGGACATTTATCTACTTGTAGTACTTAAATGATCTTTGTTACTATACTGTTCATTGCTCTACTATTATTACCGTGTGTATCGTGACACAGGAAATGCATCTGACATGGGGAAGTGCTGTTAGCTTATTATATACATAAATGTCTCATTGTGTCAAACTCCGCATGGCAAAGACTTCTGCCCTTCCTTCTGTACAAGGAATTCCATAAATTTCATAAGAAGCTTAAAACATATTAAACCCTATGTCAGAATACAGTGTCCCTAGACCTGATTTTAAAATAGTAAAATGTTATGAGCCCTGCATGTCTAAATTCTACTGGGACCCAATTCCATAATGATGGAGATTAAATACTTGAGAGCCAACTGATGTCAGTCAGTCTAGAAGACATGCCAAATAGCTAGCAGTGAATGACAGGAACCAAAGGGTGACAAAAGGTCAGAGATGAACACAAGTCCTCCAATTTTCGAGTATCCTTAATTGACAGGGGAATCCCCCAAACACTGAAAACTTGAGCAATGTGATGTGAAAATTTTGATTTAGAGAAGATCTAGGCTGCTAGATTTGTATTAGGATGTCATTAGCTATTATCCCGCAGAAAACCATTTAATAATGAATTCTGTTAAACTGGAGCTGTACTAAAAAGCTGTTGAAATACATTTTGGAGATGTCATAAATACCATTTTTTTAGTTTGTTTTCTGACAAATAGCTGGATCTAATGTCAGAGGAGCAGTAGAACTGAGCAAAAATTCTTTAGATGAGAGAATTTACCAGGTTTCTGAGCTTAATGATATGACTGCTTACACTGTAGTAGTAAAAAATATAAATATACATAGCTGTTTCACCAAGGTACTGAATGTATCTGTATTCAACCTCCTATTCAGTGATCACAGACAAATGCTCAATTCATTGAAAATACACTTTAGCCCCAATTGCCAACCTAGTTGCAATAAAGTGACTTGCATTCTGTTCTGGGCCATGAATCGTGATCACAAGAGTTAATTAAAGTTCTAATGGTAGGGTCAACAAGGTCAAGTGAATGAGTTTATCTATATGTAATTAGGGCAGAACAGCAGATAATGAAGTTCAACAGGTGTAACTGAGAGCAGAAGCTGTCTGTTGTATTAAAGTGCTTGACTTGACGATTCAAAATTGCTTTTGGAATGAAAAGTTGGGAAAAACACTTTTTTACTTGTCAATGGAAGAAATTTTTCTCTAGAAATGTCAGGTCTGAAAATAGACAATGTCCCAGAGCCGTCTGTACTCTCATTTTCAAACCTGCTGAACTCAAGAGTGTGAATAACTTGATTATTTCAACAGCACACATTTTTATTTTCTAGGCAAATGCAGTGTACCAGTGACTGTAGAAAAATAAAGATAAATGAGAAAATTTTGTAGATGGAAATACACTCTGGATGTGGTTTATTCTACATGCTATATTCTACAGTTTTAGAACTTCTGTATTTTCTGATATTAAAATGACGAGTGCAAACTAACAAAAACCATGATTTTGTGGCACTTTTCAATCTAATAAGAAAATACATCCTAACTCCTCTATACAGACATCTCTTCCTCACAAGCTTACAGTTTTTAAAACAATCATTTTCTGCAAATATCGGTAAACAGTGAAAGTGTGCTCCGTGAACAGGACAAAATGCCTGCAGAATAACTTATTGCAATTCTAAGAACCCAGTGCAAAAGCTCTGAGGCAGGTTTATTTAAACTCTCTCTGTGGAGAGCGAAGGGAAATGTGTGAATGTGTAAGTGTCCCAATAGTCCTTCCCCAGCTGTGTATTAACACATTTATGATAGCTGTTGGCAGTGCAAATTTCTTTCTACTACCTTGCCAGTGCCTGAATCAGCCCTTTGATCAGGAGGTACACTTCTGCAAATGAACGAGGAGTTCAGTTTCCATGCCCAATCAATCCTGGTATCTCTCCTTAGAGCGCCAGAAAAGGATGGCTAATTAGTGCCATGTATTACTGCGCTGGGGACACCTGCCAGCAATGAACAAAAATGAGACCATTGGGTCATTTCATAGAGACTCTAAGGTTTCATCTACCCCAGTAAATTAAAATAGTGACTGGGAACATTCTTGGGCACTGAAATGGGACTGCATATTAAATTAAATGATGATGCAAAAGGTTCTCGCCCACGTCAGTGAGCACAACTGGGGAGGCTGCGGCAGGCCCGGGTGACGCTACTGGGCAGCTTGTGGACAGCAACCCTGTCTCTAGAGTACACACCACTCATGTCACACCACGTGGCCCAGGAGCCTTCCTGGCGCTCTTATGGTACTAACATACACATAGAGTATTTTAACTTGTTAAGCTTTCATGTAACATATACAATTTATAGTTGAATCAATTACAAAACAGATAATCCCATAAAGAGTTCAATTATTCCAAAATCACCCATTGCACCTTGTCAGCTAGATTTTGGTGTTTTCAAAAGGTGTAAAACCAGGCTTGGTAGCTGTTAGGTTATGTGGTTAATAGCCCATCTGCATGCTCATGAAAGAGCACAGAGAGACAATGCTGTAGGGGCAGCCCGAATAATACCATGATGGTATCTCTTGTCAAGAAGAGCCATTGGTCCATCTCCACAAGCCCAGAGGAGCACAGGCACACAGTGGCAGGTGGGACCCAAATTACAGCCTCCTGAGGAGGAAACACCTTGGCCGGTCTCATTCCAGGTTTTTACCAGGAGAGCCTCAGCTGCGTTGTCCACGTATGAAACCCATCAAGATGAGCCATTGGGAGCAGCTCTCTGGATCACCTTTCAGGCTAAGGGGGCTGCTGCCTAGGGGTGTGGGAGACATTGTGGGATGCAGGGGAAGAGAGTTTTGGGGATTGCCTAGGATATATTACCAAATGTTTTGGGGAGGAACCAAAGGCTGGAAAAGGCGGGATTTGGGTGATTTGGGGAGGAACAAGTATGGAAAGGTGTGTTTGTGTGTGAGAGTCTGGACCAGCAACTGGAGTGCGGCTGCAGCCTCAGGGGCTCATATATCAGGTCCCAGCAACGGGCGAGACCAAGATCCAGGGGCCCCGGTACTGGGCAGACTGAGTGAGCCCAGCTACTGGAGGGATATACCTTATACCTATGCATAAATATATATTTTCACTAATGGGCCTCCAACTTACTCAGCCAGAGAGGGGAGCGGGATGAGACCATTGGCGCCTGTGTCTATGCGAGTACTCTGTGTGCCTGTCTGTGATCTGTGTGGTGTATATGTATATGTACGCATATATGTGACATATGTGTATGCTCTGTATGTGTGTGCTTACCAGGAATACGTCATAAGCCTTTCTACTGTTTGGACCTGGAGCTGAAGCATCCTTGCCTCTCTCAGACTGCTTGATCCAGCACGATATATTTTCCTCTAACAGTAGCAGCACTTTTGCAGCCCACTCCTCAGTTTTTGTGGGTCTAGTCCTAGAGAGATTTTTCAGTGCTTCACTCTACTACCAAAAATCCCCACCAACACTAGTGGAGATGCCAGAATATATTCAAAACGTAGGCTTGTAGTAATCAGCACATTAAGCTTCTCAGCAGAAAGGCCAAATATTGATTTTTTTTAAATACAGACAATTAAACTTGGTTCTTAGACATACAGTGGGGCCAGGGTGGAAAGTTTACATTGCTGCAATTGTGTTATAGCTTCGTCTGGATAAACAGAAGACTTCATTTTCAGTTCTATCAATCCCACACCATTCACAAACAATAAAATTAATTTCTAGTTTGAATAAATAAAGCCTACTAAATTGGTTTCTTTGCCAATACTTTCAAGCTTTATGTTGAATTTGTTCACAAAGCCAACAGTGTCAGTTAACAAAACAAAAGATGTTGTTTACTATTTTTGCTATTAATTAAGCCAGCTCCTTAGATACAAGTAGCTCATTGGAGTTAATTATCTCTAAAAGAATCCAGTTCATTTGCAGTTTGCAAATCAGAAAGTATTATAGCAATCTTTTTTGAGTTGAATTCTATCATTGCTATAAACATTTTAGAGTTCATGAGCTTTAACACTGAAATTCAAGGAGACAACTTTTCAGGAGATGAAAGTCCCTAAAATTCACCTCTTATTTAATCAATTATTTTGAAAGCTCTTTTACATTGTATTATCAGGAATGAAGGCATTGTTAAAAGCAATCCAACGAATTTTGGAACTAATAATAGACTGATGCATTCAAAGCACATTCCTGCTTCCACTTAATTCTCAGATTTCCCATCCCTCAAAATTTATCCATCTGCAACTGTGGTTAAAGAACGAAAGAACCTAATTGCCTAATCCTCATGGAGGTAGGGCCTAGACCTCACACAATTCTAGCTGCTTCCATATGGGAGCCAAGCTGTCATATTAAGGCTGGATAATGCATATGCTATCAACACCAAACTGTATGGGCTATCTTTCATACGATACAATTAAGGTATATTTGCTAAAGTTGTAATACATTGGAAGTCAATAGATTTTAGTGGGTTTTTTGTTTTAAAAATACATTTTCATCAAGTTCACTTCACTGCATTGACAGTCTTCCAGTCACTGCAGTAAAAGAACAAAAATAATGGTCACTGGTTTTTTTTCCAAGCTCTTCTATCCTCCTACACCATGTAAGTATAGTTCCTCCCTATCAGCAGATGGAGACAGAGTACACATGTTTTGATGTCATCATCCAGTTAATTAAGAATTTCTCATCCAAGACAGCATCCATTTTGTTGATCTTTGTATTTTCTTAAAGATTGCAGAATAATGAATCAATATACCTTGAGGTTTAGTAGTTTCTCTGATTCTAAGACTGTTTTTTCAGGTTTTGGAATTACCTAAGAAACGTGATTCTGCATCTAGCTCTACTTCGTAAGGCACAGTGTGCTGCAGAGCAAACAATCAGCATAACAGCAACACAAATCACCTGTTAACCTCTACGAGAAATATTCATGTAATATTGCTCTATGATACAGTTCTTCAGATTGTTGTTAATTATTTTTGCAATGCTATTCAACAGCATTATAAATTGTGGGCTTAAATGGGAATATTCTAAAAAAAACGCATAAGTAACAAGCTTAGGAAGCAAACCTAGGAGGAAGATTTTATAAAAATTTTCTCACAGTTCATTATTACAAATTGACTTTTTGTTTTGGCCCGGGTAGCAGATAGGCACTAGGTATTGCCTGGGTAGTATTAAGTGCCATTTATAAGTTTCTTAAAAGAGATACTGCCCTGTAGAAGTATCCCTAATTTCACTTTAAAAGGTGTCTTCAATTATTCTCCATTCTGCAACTGTCTGCACTTCTGCTTTTGTCACTGTCTCTTAAATCTTGTCCATTGCATATCACTATAAACAAAGTACATGGGTGCAGCCAAATTCCAGCTTACAGTATTTATTAACTATTCTTAAACACGTGAGGGTAAGGTATTGATATCCTGCCAAAGTAACTGTTTCATGGGTGTTTCTGAAAGGCAAACCAGCACAAACTCCAGGGATTCAAAAGTAATGGAGTTCTGTTTTTCCTGAGAGCCTTAATAAAATTCCATAGCGTAATGCTTCAGAAAATAGTCTGTATTTAAAAGTGGGGCTTGTTGAAACCAAAATAGATCATTTGTTTTAACCTTTATTGAAACTTGTCTTCTGTCTCCCTCTGCTGAATAGTTGTCATATTTCCTATAGCTGAACAGTAAGAAAGAATTTGAAGAAAATAAGAAATACCAAAAGTGATTATTCCATTATCTTGGCATTTTGCAACACAACATCTCTTCTGTTAATATTCATTATTGAGTGGTTTAGTCAGTATTTTGGGTCACATATATTCTACCACTCCCAATTTTGATTTGCTCCTGTTCATTGGGTAACCACAATTTTGGCCCTTCCAATCTCGAAGCAAGGATTCAACAGATATATTATCCTTTCTCTTACAATATTTAAAGTTTTCAGCTGTGCAATAGGAATGGAAGGAACCTCTTAGTCTCCCCAACAAATCGATGCCTACAGCTTCTATTACATTTTAGTCAAACTCGGTGACTTTTGTTCTATCCTCAGTCTTTGGTTAAATTGACTCTTTGTGAAGAAGTCAGTCAGTTAATGTAAACTCTTGTTATGTTCAATAATGGTCTTAGATTAATGCAATCCATTACTCTTTCAATTATCTTGCTACTTAGAGTTACTGCGAAGTTTATTGTGAATTAATTTTAGGTCATGGCTGTTTTCAGCTGATACTCTGGGGTAGTAGGATGCTCTTTGAATGAAACCTTTTGTTCCCTTTCGAATATTTTTTTAATTACTAAAGCAAATATTTCTTCATTAATTTGCTACTTGTGACTATCACAACCATTTAAGCAAATTATTTTTTTTTTTTTAATTTTGTTTCAGTCTATCCTTTTGACATCACTTCAGCCCTCAAAATAGGACTTCACTGATGTACAGATTTTTGTGCTAGCATTTTGCACAGGAAGGAATTTCACACAATACTACCAGTAATTTCCCTGGCAGTGTTCACAGTCTGGAGCTATCAAATCTATGAGCAAAAGCTCTTGTTTGCTGAGTGCAGACTGTATTTTAAAGCAGGTATCATTTATTTTGCATGTTTAAAAAGGCATAAAAACCCCTAATTAAACTTGCACATATTATGTCAGTGACAGCAAAAAAAGAAAGTAAGTTGATTCTTCGTTCAATTTCAGAAGTGTTCCCTTGTATGATCTCCTTTTTCCAAATAACACAGCATACTGAATCGTGTGTCTGTAAAAAGTCAAATCTGAATCCATTAAGGAACTGCTCAGTAGAAGTCAGATCTGATCGAAAGCATGCTAAATTTCATTCTGCTGAAGGAACAAAATATGGCTCAGGAAAAGCAGAAGAGTCATAACATAAGTCTGGCATTTCTTAAACTAATTATACGTAATTTTATGTGAATTATACTTGATGTAATAAAGTGATAGTCAGAAGAAAAATGTTAGCAAAGAGCATTTTGAAGAATGTACCACTCCACATCTATAGTCAATATAATAACCCCAAGGAACTGTGTTCAAATGAATACGGAAAAAAGCAAATAGAAGGTAGAAAATAATATTAATGTTTTCTCTAAATAGCCAAGTTATATTATAGATACGCTTTGGCTGACTGTAGCTCCAAAAGAATGAACATTAAATGAGCTAGTAGGATTTTCTTCTTGCTCTTCAGCAGCTTAGAGACAGCTCGCAGATGGCTTCTGTCTCAATTCAGTTTAATCCAATCAACTCACCTCACTCTGGCCTATACTCACCTACAAGAATGTTTTTTGGGGTGAAAACCAGCTGCTTCTTCCTGCTGATGTTGGCATACAGAATATAGCAACAGCACTTCTCTTCACTCATCATGTGTCCATGGCTCTCAAGGTCAAAACTGCTGAAACCAAGGTAAAGTGAATTGAGTTTGTATAGTGTTGTATGTCACCGGACAGTATTTAGAGAATTAGACAGCTACTGTGGGGCTTGAAAAAGCAGTTGCTTTCCTCCTTAGAGTAAGAGTGTTCTCCAACGTTCTCTTCCTAAAAAACAAATTGAAAAGGACCTTATACCTTATACTATAGTGCTGGTAGTAAGTACTGCAAAGTACACCTTGTAAAAAGGATTTCAAAATATGTGATGTAGTTCCATTTATGAAATACAATTCTTGGAAGCATCTAATAAAATCCTACATTTAATGACACCTGTGTATTCTTAAAATATTGTAAGTTGTTTTAAAATATAATAAATAACCCTGTGGTTTTTAACTTCTGGTTTTTGCTTTGAAATATTTGATGGGTTAGAAAGGGAAAAAATACTTTGAAAATAAAATGTATTCTGATATTTTAAAAATATGTAAGTTTACATTTCAGTGGAAAGATCAAATAAAAAATGAAGTAGAACGTGATAAAACTGGAAAATTTTCAAAGGATTTTCATTTTCATGTAATTCTTTTAAGAGTACATTCCTAGCACTGAGCTTCATGCGTTTCCTTACCTTTACTTGACTGAGCAAAGAATGCTATAGCTAATAGATCACTACATCCCTAAGACAGGAACTAAGAATATTCTGTGTACAAAGAGAAAAATCCTGGGCCTTTGACGCCAATGAAAGTTTGTTGCTGACTTGAAGAGAGGCTAGGAATTCACCTACTGTAATTAGAGGTCATCAGGGCATCGGCTCACAGCCATCCTTCAGCTCTGTTTTCACTTCAGTCCTGTCTCACCACTTTTATTACAATACAAATCTACATATAGACCAGATAAGGCTTCAAGGAGGCAGTTGCTAGAGGAGGGGCAGCAGATAAAGGAGAATTACAGGAAACGTGCATCTGCTCAGAGCAATGAAATGAAAATTATTCCCACCAAAAACATGCCAAAGACTAAACTTCCAATCCTTAGAGATATTTGCAGGGGGGTAGGAGGTAGTATGGCTGTCAAAATTGCATGTGACATCGTAGTCAATTCACATTACAGTGACACTGTGGTACACTGTGGAAAAGAATGGATCAAACGGGTTATTAGGCCAATTTTCATGTAGAATAAGACTAAGGACAATGGACATGGGAAAGCTGTATTTAGCCCTCAGACCAACCTGGCTGAAGAGATTAATTGTCCTCAGATTTTCTTGGCTTTGTTTTGATGTAGGGAAAGAAGAAAAGAGTAAGACTGTTCTGGACATTTACGTATTGACAAATACCAGTTTGTACAGGCATGATAGATTTCTCTCCTATCACACTAAAAACTAAAGCTCCTTGACCTCTCTCCTTGTGGGGGATAGATGCACTATTCAATGTTTAGCACTTTACAATATTTAGCAATATAAAAATACATAGTTTGCTAAATTCACAGGATCCATGCTTCCGTCAATGTCAGATGGTTCCATAAATATGCTATCTCCCACACAACCATTCAAAGAACTAAGGCCAGAAGTGAACATTAGAGATGTTTGAGTAAAGCTTCATCCGGAGAGGCATCTGGTTTTGCTTTGAAGGATCTATTATTTCCAAAGGCAGTTTGTTCCATTGGCTAATTGCCTGTACAGCTAAAAATGTCCTTCACGAATCTTTTGAATTTGTCTAGCTATAACTTGCAGCTGTTTACCTCTTGTGGCTTTTCTGACAGATTAAAGAGCCCTTAAGTACCTAGTATTTTCTGCCTGCAAAGGTACTTATCCATCATAATCAAATCAGCCCTCAGAGCTAAACAGATTGACCTCTTTAGGACTGTAGTACTAATGAAAAAAAAGATAAATTCTGACCATCAGCTCCATTTTGTGGCTCTTCTCTGCACTTCCTTAATTTCTTAACTTACTTTAAAAATCGCTGGCACTGTACTGGATGCCACTTTGTCTTCCCAGTGCTGTGTTTAGAGGCAATACTTCTTCCTTATTTCTATTCATATTCTTCCACCTTAAAACCCAAAGCCTTAAGGGCTTGTTTTATATCACAATATTGCAAGAGAAGCTCATAAAAACAAGCCAGTATGAGCTAATGCTCATCTATAGCCCTTCTCAGAGTCATTGCCTCTTTGAATAAGGGCTCCTTTTACCAGCATATAACAAACTAGATCAAAAGGGAAATTGTACTTTAGAGCTGGCTTATGTTTTACATTTTTCACTGCAATCTTACCTGCCAACTGAGTTTAATTTAAAAATGGGGACTTATAAAATAGTCTATATATTTTCTTTTCATTTTTTTCTTTATTAATTTTGAATCACTTGTCAAGAACATTATCCAACTTTATCCTCAAAATCCACAGCAACGATAAGGTCACTCAATAACCAGTTTTGATAAAGATTCTTCAATAAAGGCAAATAAATAAAATGAGCAAGTCTCTTTCAAACTTTGCAAAATGTAAATGTTTTTGGTAACTTTGCAGTATCGTATACATTTGGGTTTTGGTTTCATTCTTAGTTGTTCTCCAAATAATTCCTTTTTCTTTTTAGTTATGAATATGCAATTATTATTTCCCCTACCTCAGTCCTGTAACCAGCCTACACGCACATAATTCCTTTTACCTTTCTTCAGAATCAAGTCCTATTTCTCTATTAGTTATTACTATTTTCGCTAAAATTCATTCCCATTGTGAATATGGTGTCACCATTCAAAGAGGTAAACACTGTCTTCTTTTCCATTGATATAATGCTTCACTATATGCAGTCCATACTCTCTGCTTGCCGATCTGATACAGTGAAAAATTGCCTCCAGTCCTCTATGTCTTACCACTTCGTTTATGCAAGGCCACTTTTCATGGATTTACATTTGAATGAATACCTGCATTGGGAATATTTCATAGTCTTGGTCTTCATTTTTCCATTTTAAATTTATTTTTGATTGACATAGCAAGAAGTCCTGTAAAACATCTAAACTCACCTGCTGTCAGCTCAACTCCATTGATCTCAGGGGAAATTCAGCATAGGATCTTGCAGGGCACACAAAAGTGTGCAGGGTTAGGGCCCATATTTACATGTCCAAGTGTATTTACTTAATAATGGAATTACTAGAGTAATTATGTTCCACTTGGATCACTCGTACATAATGGATCATAGTTTGGAGATCTATAGAGGTCTTACCAGGGGAGTCAGTTAAACACACATTTCTACTTTCAAATATTTGATAGCCAAACTGGAGGAAGGGCAAGAAAATTCTTAACTCATTACATGTGTTGTACCTAGACTGCTCCTTTTACCAGCATATAACAACAGTCTACTCCCAACACAGAAACTGGAATGCTTTAATAGCAAAAAGCAAAATGCAGCCACAGATCCTTCCATTATAAAGCATCATGTAACAGAATATTAAAGATGGACAGTATGAAACTGGTAGCAATGCTCTTTACAGTCACTGTCTTTCTCATGACTGCTTTCTAGCTATATTTTTTCAGAAGAAAGGAAAGAATTGAAGATGCAGGATGGAGGGAATTGTCAGAGAAGAAAATGAAACAACAAAGAGAGAGTTGGGAGTAAAAAATGGCCATTGAAATTAGAAAGATACAAAGAAGTTAAGAAAGAGGGAAAGAGAAATATGACATGATAAAGCACTAGCTAGAATGAGAAAATGCAAGACAATCTGGAGTCTATAGAAAAGAAAAACTGGTTTTACTCATCACTCTACTGACTGTAGTAAACATCTTCAGTTTCATCTTCTTAAGCAAGCACACAATATTGCCAAAGTAGTTGCTCAAGTTTGATGCATAGAGATGTCTAGTCCCGATGTCCCACATTTCCCTTTAAAAAAATAAAAGCCCAGATAAACATCTGGAATGTCATTATATTATCACAGAAAAAAAATCACAAAATAAGTGTTCTGCACTAGCAAGACTATTATTATTACCAAAACATATTAATCTTCGAAACATAATTTTACATTATACCTGTAGGAGTGAATACAAGTCCTAGGGTCTGCATAATTCAGGAAGCTATCTTAGAAGATCAGAGATATGTGATCATAGATATGTTCACTTGAAAGGATCTCAAGGCATTTAATGAACTTTATCAGGTGACAGCTAACAGGTTTTTCTCCATTGCTTCTGAAACTTCAGTTTAGAAATGAAGATGCTGAAATGGAATGAAAAAAATAACTATCAAATTATCTTAGGAAAAATACATTCTCTGTATAATTCTGTATATAGTGTTTCTCTTTTCTTAAAGACACAGTATTTGATCATAAGATAGTGGTTGCTTTATGAAACTTGTATGTTTAGGGGCATTTTTTCAATTTGGAGTAGGAATTTATTTAGTATTAATTCATAAACAATTAAAATTTTAAAAATATTTAACAGATATGCCTCATTACTTATTTAAGTTGTCAACATCCTTACCTTTGGAAGTAAGGACTAGGGTGACATGTTTTCTAGAGGCTGGGAAACTTAAAGTTACTGCTTTACAATTTTCTACATTTTATTTGTATGCAATTTCAATATACTTACAAGGATGACATTTCTTTTAAGTTAAAAACTAGGCTAGAACTAGATGAAAAACTAATTAAGCATCTGGATGATCTTAAACTCTCAAGGTCTGCTGTGTAATAACTGTCAAGAAATGTGCTTTGCATTCTCTGAACACTTAAAAATTCAATAAATAGTTGGTATACAATAATATACGATAAAAACAAAGACCTGTGCATTATAACCACACATTAGGAGGTGAAATGTACCAAAGAGCCTTTAACAACTTTTATGACATCATCTAATAAATAGACTTTTTAAAAAAAAAGTCTAAATATTTTGTTTTCTAATTTTTTTTTCCACGTTATGATTGATTGAAATCTGGAATTATTTTCTAACAGTTATGTACCTAGTGTAAACATGATATTAGGTTTTACTGTCTTTTTCCCTTTTGCAGGTTGTTCTCATGAACCTGTTGATATGCATGGTAGTTTTCTACACTGTGTACTATGTGGTCCTATCTGTGTGCTTCGCAGTATTCAAGTAAGATTTCCTTGTCTTTAGTCTAATACGACGGCATACTACAACCAGGATTTAATGTGTAGAGCTATGGCACTGTAGAGGAGGCATCCAGACTGGAGGCATCCAGTTCCAGTTATCCTATGAACACATTTTTCGAATTCAATTGAATTCCTGTGCCTGAACCTTCTTTTGCACAAATTGGCCAACAGAGACTGAAAACTAATATAAAATGTTGGTTCTAATCTACTTCCTTGCACTTGCACATGTAAATAAATGAACATAGAAGCAAAGATGATATTAAAAAAAGAAAAGAAAGATTTTGTAGTTGATAAAAAGACAAATTATATTCCCTTAGGAGGTTGATTAGCATGTATAGTGCCAGACATGTCTTAAATAAAAGTGGAGATCATGGATATTGTGTGCAAGGACAAGACCACTACACGCAATGGGGATGCAGAGATCTTGTAGAAACCCAGAGTATTCAGTTTGAAATCATATTTAAAAGTACCCATAATACATTATATAATTACTAAGGCATTACTGAACATCTCTAGCTAAATTTATTCATTCTACTTCCACAGGATTAAAATGTTGGATGGTTTGGCACCTTTTGATTTTAAGACAAAGCCCTCATGGATTAACCCATATTATTTAGGTAACTAAAGTTTGTTTCTCTTATTTTTTTTTTCTCTGTCAAGAAAATAGATGGTACCTGGATGAAAACTTTTCCTTACGGACAGTATTTTAAAGCCGTTTTAGTAATACTAATGGTGTCTGTATTTTAACTACACTGCATTTAAATGCTTATTCATCTTGCTGGAACTTCTCATTTCTGTATTGCTACCTATCATTCAAGTGATTGTTAAGCGTTTCCTTGAGTTGTTCTTCTGATCTTGCATCACCTGAAGAAAGCGTGCTGCTTTGTCAGGATGCTTCATTTTCATTGCAGAACAATTTCCTATTCTCTGTAAAGTTCCTCCACAAAGTTGTTAAATTTAATTTTCATATTGCAGCAAATTTCATATGAATCGTTGGATCCAGATCTGAATAACAGGTCACATTCAACTAATGGAAATTTTGCTTTGGTAATGCCTGAATACAGTGGGCATTAAAATTTCAGGGTTTGATTGTAGCTCAATCTCTAAACATATCTTTATATATCCTAATATGCATTTTTGTCTGAAGCTCTCAAAATACATTCCTTTTCCTAGACTGTCATTCCTAAAGGATGACATGCATACATGAAATTTTACCAGATTTGTAATCTATTTTACAAAGGCAAACCACATCATCTGTCAGTAAAGTTAAGTAAAGCTCAAAAGTAAATTGGTTATTTCATTAGGCTAAAAAGAGTTACAAAAATGCATGGTTGTTTGTACAGTGTCAATACTGATTTCAGACACATAAAGAACATTTTAGTTGTAGCAGTGGAAAAGAAAATTAAATCATATTTCATTAGAATTACAGTTCAGGGCCCTAATGTAGTTACTGTATCTCAATATGATTTTTTCCCCAAAACTTTATCAGCCAGTTTGATGCAGCAAGTTTATATGCCAAAGACAGCAACTATGTCATGCAACTGGTTAGTATTCCACCCTCCTTTCTGTCCACCAAATGAAATAACATGGAATAGCAAAACATAACAGGATCTTTTTAAAGTCTACGGGCACAGAGACAGAACGAAGGTCTCTGACTGATATTGCAAATGAGAATTAGTTTACTCAAAAGTCTCACTCATGCCTGTTAAAAACAGAATTATGCCTTTAAAAGATAATCTCAAAAAATGGAAGTCAGCTCAAAATTGAGGTATCATTACTGGCCTAGTTTTGTAAAAAAAGTTTACAGAGCATCTGTTCACACTAAGCATACTTCCTAAATTATAAAATTATTGGCATAATTTAAAGGGATACTATCATCATGAAATATAATAAACCAAAAATACTAAAATGCATTGTCAAACATTAAATTTTTGAAGTGCTATTTTTCACTTTCCTAACTACATGTTGTTCTTTCAACTATCTTTTTCTTACTTTTTATGTCTTCTTAAACTGCTGGGTGAAAGATCCATAATACAGTAGGAACTAATTGACCCTATAAAGAAAAGAATAAAATTGAAAGGCACAAAATGCTGCCAAATGTATATGTTAACACAGTGAAAAAATAACGGTGGTCCCTGTTCTCAGCTACAGTAATCTTAGGTATTACGTTACTGCAACAGTAAAAAAAAAAAAAAGAATTCCATTAAAATGTGACTTTTATATGCTTGTGTACTTAAAAAGAACAATAAAATGCATTTGGATGGAAAACTGTATGAATTACAAATGCATGATTGTGGCCTGTTGTACAGGAACTCAGGACTACAGCTAGAAGAGGCATCATGCATTTTCCATTCAGCCCCCTGCTATCCCAGGTAGCCACCCACCATAAAATCAAACTTTGCCCTAAAAATGATTATTTTTGCTCCTGTTACCCGTAATAGCAAGTAAACAAGCTGACAGCTAAGCACCACTCCACTGCTGTGCCGAAGAATACAGCTCATCAAATGCCATGATGAGGTTCCTCATCCTTCCCAGCATAGTTGCTCAGCGTCTTCCAGTCTGGTTTCCTGCCCACGGGGGAGGCAGGGCTTGCCTGCCCGTTACTTTTGTAGAGCTGCACTCCATGTCAGGGGAGGTGGTCAGTGCAAGCTGGTGGCACAGCACGGCTCGGCATGCTCCAGAGAAAAGCACCAGGGGACAGAAATGCACCATTTTGTCACTGAGAGAAGGAATTTTCTTGATCAGATAACTTTAATAGTTTTTTTTTGACAGCATAATTTAGTTATTATCACTTTGCCAGTAGCTCCCATTCATGATTTAACACAACACAGAGCTAGCTGCTGAATGTCAGGCATGGTGACAGCATGGGAGCTGTGGCAGCCTTGCTATCAGCACTGAGAAAAGCCAGGCTCCTGGTGGTATGTTCCATGAGATCCATACGGATGGATGGCCTCTGCTCATTTTGTAGGCTCTCCACTCCATCTCCCCTTGTATATCTTGTCTTTAAATTGTTCTGAGACAGATATATATATATATATATTCTGGTATCTATCATATATATCTAGGATGCAATGAAGTCGACAGGGAGAAAGCTATGAAGCTTCTTACCAAACATAACCCCTTAACCACACAATTCTTTTTTGGATGAGAAAAATTTCATCTTATCTGTCAGTATCAACCAAATCTATTTGACACCATATGCCATCCATGTGTGGATGGTCCCTAAGTAAAATTTCCACATCATTTCTCCTCTAGGCTATACAAACTGGTCATAATCCTGTCACTGGTCATAATCTTGTTAACCTTCATGTTTTTATGTAAAATATATAACATTTTAAAGTTGATAAGCAAGTCAGGATACAACTCATGCAGGTGTCTGTGGCAAAATCAGAATGAGCTCTATAATGAAAACATTAGCACAATACTTGATCTTTAAAAAAAAAATTACGTAACTGTGTTGGACATTTTAACTTCTTATTACCATCATTTTGGATATAAGAAAAAGCCTTTCAAAACTGTATTTGGTGTAAATATCCTATCTTATATTTACAGTTCTCGTTATATCACTGGAAGTAACTTTCTTCATTTGTGGTCTGCT
Source organism: Leptosomus discolor (assembly GCF_034619465.1). Taxonomy (NCBI): domain Eukaryota; kingdom Metazoa; phylum Chordata; class Aves; order Leptosomiformes; family Leptosomidae; genus Leptosomus; species Leptosomus discolor. The sequence continues at coordinate 66,653,038 of NC_141392.1, forward strand.
GTTTGCCTTGGTTGTGGAAGAATGGGTTTGGGATTACGCTGTAACAGTTACTATTATTCATATCACCATAACTTCAGTCGGTAAGTAGGTTTACTGCTAAATATATGCATAGTATCGCAAATTGAAGGACCAATCAACTGTGATTCAGCTACTGTGTTACTGGACTAACTTAATTTTCCCTTAAAGCTAAATAAATAGATATCTTTTGCTTTCCATCCATTTGACTCATGCACGTATTTAAAACCTGCCATTTAAAAGTCAATTCTGGTTTTGTTGCAGAATTTTAAAACACTATTTTCTTATACAATAAGTCAGCGTTTTAGTTCATAATCTAACAGTTCATATCAAACAGATCCAACCTAGATACAATTTCAGCTTCTGTGAGGTGTGTTTTTCTCCAAGACAAGAAATTAATAGTTGTCCATGTCCTGACACTTTCAGATCTACTCATTAACACTTCAGCTCTAGTTCAGAGTAAAAATGAGGCTTGCTTCAGCAAAGCCAATTCGAAGTTCTTAAATTAGATCATTTGAACTAAATCCCATTGAGGAAAATAAAGCATTTTACCATCGAAGCATATTTTTTTTTCCTGAAACTCTTTCCCTAAAAGGAAAGAAAAGGAAAAAAATTGGCTGTTGTAAATGAGACACATCATCACTTTTTGCCAGCACCTGGTAACCTGCTCCCTCTTCTCATGCTGTTTAGCAGAATGCTGCTATGGCTGATTAGGAAATATATTTTAACCCCATCCTTGCCAGAGCCCATTTGGTGATTCTTTTCTCCTATAACAACAAGCTTAGTATTTTTATTCTAGAATTTAGAAATAAGAAATGTATCACTGACAAATTAGGACTCCCTCCCTACTACATAATAATTCATCTTCCATTTTCTAACGCTTTGTCCATTTGTCTTTTAGCACTTTATACAGACAGGGATTCCCCAGTTCCCATGACAAGTTAAGCCAGAGGCCAACGGAGACCTAATTAAAAAAAAATTAAGTATAATTTCTCACCTACTGAATTTGATTTTCTGGAATTTAATCCACTGTTATTCCTTATGAATAACTTTTGTATTTAAACCAAGGAATTTACAAAAACTACAACAAAAACTGCTTTGTAGATAATTTATACAGGAAGGTATCTTCTATCATTATATCAGATAAAGCATTTTGATGTCCAAACACCCCGACTTGTTATTGTCTCTTTCAGACGGCCAACGAAAGCTCTGCTGGCTGACTTTGAGCTGGCAGCTGCGGTGTGCCTCCCAGCTCTACCTCTACAGTCCTGACAGCTTATTTTTTTGGGTGGGGGCCAATACACAGTCATATAATGGCCCTGCAGTAGATCATACAGTGGGGATGTGGGTCAGCTTGTGTGAGGCAAAGGCAAGTGCCCGACAGAGGAGAGCACACGCTGTGCAGTAGTGCTAACTTGCCGTGCACAGCCCCAGCCAGTCTGTCATGCACTGCATCACCCATTAAACTGAACATTAAACTGAAAATGTCAGGCAGCTTAATTTATTTGGATTGCAGCAATCTGCAGGCACTCTACCAGGGGACTGGAGTCTCTGTTGTGTGTACAGGTAAGTAGTGAAAAAGGCATTTCTTTTGCAGAGAGACTAAGAGCTCCGTTTAGCACACACTTACTAGGTTTGAGACTTGCCTTCCTGTGGGATCACTCACCACACTAAGCTTAATTGTCTGGCCAAGTATCTGAATGATCAGGACATAAATATGCATTTGCAATTTCAATGAGTGTGAAGTATATAATTTATGAAGCCTAACTAAGCAGACCTTTGATAACATAATGTAGTGTTTGTGTGTCCCCATTCTTGCTGTTTAAAAATGTACATTTCTTCTTTTCTTGCAGTTATGTCTGAATTCCCCCTGATGCTACATTGGTGGCTGGCATTAGGTATATCCCATTCTTTAAGGCTTAAATTGTTAGACTCTGTATAGAAAATTAGTATTTACAGTACGAATTGTTTCTATGAAATGTCTGTTGTCTCACTAATTTGAGAATTGTCAACATTTAAAGAAGGAATCAATGCTTTTCATTTATACTTCTTTTAATGACACGGGCAAGTAACGCTGACCCAACATTTGCCTTACCTTAAAAAATCTTCTGTTTTAAGACCAGAATGTACTCAGCTTATACTAAGCTTGCTAACAAACAGCAGATACAAGCAGGTTCTGGAAATTAATGATGATTAAGTCCTGACTAACCATAAGCTATCTCACTTAATTCAGGTGTCAAAAAGACAGGTGTCCAAACTAGTCTTCCTTGGCACCCTTCATAATCAATGGAAAGAAACAGGCACCTTCAGAAGCAATTTTTATAAACACCGTGCATAGGCATTTAAGATAGATGAGATAAATCCCAGTCATCACATTTCCTTAGAGTGAATGGCAAACCTATATTTCTGAATGTTTAATTTTCTGTAAAATTAAAAGCATAGCTTTGTACTAGAATACATTATCTTGAGAAACAGTTAAGTGAAAAGGACTGGCTTCTGTTCTTCTTTCTTATATGGTGGATAACAAGGACTGACAACTGCAGTAAATTTGTAAATGGTGGGGACAGGCAAATAAATTCCCTGTCCTGCAACTGGTTTTGCATCAGCAGCTGCTGTGGCTGATATCTTTGTAGGTGGTTAAAGCCTTCAGCAAAACGTTTAAGTAGACACACCATTTTTAAAAAATTGAAGATATAAAGAACGTCTGTTTAAAGTTTTATCGCAACATTTGTATTCCACTGTAAAAATTAATATAAAACAGCCATATATTTTCTTTCAGGATCTGGAGTAATTTCAATGATCTGTGGAGGACAGATTTTGGCTTACTACTTGTTCAAAGACAACTTCATTTACCCGATTCTGGATGATTTTTGAAAAGGAAAATTAGAATTTGCCTTTATATTTCTATGAATTATATGGTTTCATTAACAACATAATTAAAATGAAGGTAGCAACTATCTAGTTGTAAGGCTAATATTTAGCTTACCTCTTGTTTCCTACATTTGTTTGCAATACCAATGTAAGCACTTTTAGCTCTCTTATGTAATCACTTTTAGCTTTTTTATGTACGTTTTCCATTAAGCAAATAATTAGATACACTGTCTCTGTTTTAAAAACAAATAAACCATAAGGAGGATAAGAGCAATGGTGCAATGCTCTCACAAAATCCTACAAGAAAAGGAAAAACCAGATTTGAATTTAGTGTTTTCAGGGTGCCGGTTATCTATCGTATTTTATGAAACGCTGACTCTAATCTAGGCTGGAGTCTGAACTCTCACAAGTGCTGCAAAACTTTAAAGTCACCCTATCTGGCAAAAATCAGTGTAGGTTTAAAGCAGTGTTTACTAGCAAACCCCTGGCAAAGAAGAATCCATGAACCTAGATCTGCATCTCTTCCCATCTTAAACCTCTCGCCTAGAAGCTGCCCAAGACAACAGCAGGCAGACACACAGTCCTCGACGTTTGGTTGACCCCCTTGCTTACAGGGATGCTACAGACAAATATTTTCTACAATAGCTTCAGGCTGTTGTCTCTTTGGCTAATGATCCATTTATGGTCTGGCTGTGCTGCAACAAGAAAAGGCAAATGTTACCGACAGCCACTTTTTTACATATCCTTTTTTCCTCTCCCCCAGCTGCAAGTGGCCAATGCCGAAGTGTGAGTTTATGGGTAGTGGTAATTTAAAACAACAAACAAACTACAGTAGTGGCTACAAGTAACTCTTTATCTCTTTAACCTTAATAAAGTTGTAACAGGAAAGCTGCTAGAAGGCAAGTTCATCTTAAATACGCTATCAGTGATTGAACTTGAACTGCAGTTTGCCTAGAAGAGCAAGACTGGATCGCTGTTTGCACAGGAGTGCTAAATGTTGCATTTGCCTTAATCTTACTCAACAGATAATGCTCTGAAGAATTTGTCCCCTGTTGATCTAATTAAACATCTTAAAACTTACTGCAAGTTTTACGATTTTCAATTGTTTCAATACTGAGAGTACATACACAGTGAGAAGCACATTTCAGGAGACTCCCAAAAGAATGAGTTTGTTGCTAATGAATGATAGATATGTAAGTCATTTTAGAGACAAACCAGATGTGTAAATCCATAGCGTTGAACAGATGTAGACTTTACAACTTGTTCAGCATAATATGCCATGTACTGAAGTCAGCAGAGATAATTCCAGAGAGTGAATTAACTGACCTGCACTGATCGCTGGTCTGAACCATGGACCATTTTTAGTTTCATGGATTTGTATCTTCAGAAACATTAGTGTGCAGATAACTGACTGGTATTATGTATTTGAAAAATGTTTGCACATTTCTTCCAGATTTGTTTCAGTTCAGAACTATAAAAACAGATGGGAAGGAAGTATCATCTAATGTAAGTTCATATCTCTGTGCTCGTCCTCACGCAGTTTGTGTGTGTAGGTAGTGCGCCATGTGGCAGAACAAGAGTGGATTAGATATAAAGTTAATCCACGGGTGGAACAAGTTTCTATTTTTAACCTGACAGGATTTTCCTCTATGCATGTCAGCCTGGCTGCAGCTTGTAGTAGCTCTGTTGCCCAGTCTTGACATTTTTAACTTTTGGTTTTTATTTAAAATTTAATATCATCAGCAAGAGATACCATCAGACTAAAATGAAGAGTGCTTTAGTCCCAGGCTTTCTCCAAAGCACGTACAACTAGGTCAGTGCTAGAAAAACAATCACAGCAAGAACTCTATCGAGGATTAAAAGCCTTAGTCCAGCTATTAAACAGTCATTAGTTTTGCATTACTTTCAGATATGGAATGGTGTGACAATGTCAACATTATTTATTTCATGTTTTCGATCACTTGTATGTTGAGAACCAATGATAAATATCACCCATATGTTTAAAGTGTAGACAAAGCTCATATTATAAAAATAAATATTAATCATGTAAGAAAAATGAGCTGTATCTGTGTGAGCATTACCTGGTTAGAAACCTTCAGAGATAATATCTAATACTGTGTGATTTCTACCTGATACACTGAAACAGTACTTTCGAATACGACAAACCTGTCTGTTTCTGGAACAATAATAAAGTGACCCACTTGAGCAATTTGCAAATGACTAATTGGTAACAGTTGAGACACAGGTGGAAAGAACAGCTGCTGGAGGAAAAGGAGGGCGTTGTATATGTTGCAAAACAGACCTGCCAAAGACTACAAGAAAAGACCGCTTCAGAAAGCAGAAGGAAAACAGAGAAAACAGCAACAGGGACATGTGTTTGGAAAAAATGCACAATGAAAGCAAGAAACGAGAAGACAGAAATGGACAAAATCAGTAAGAGAAGAAAAAACCTGCAGACTGAACTTGAAGCACTGCAGTCTCATGACATGAAACTTGTATGCCACTTGTATGCCGCAATCTGTTTTTCTGCTGATGTATACATGACTCTAGGAAAGATGGTCTCCACATTCATAGTTATGAATATAATCAGTAATGTTATGGCTGTGGCTCCTGCCCCAGGATTTTCAGAATTCTTTGCTCTCTGACTCAGCCAGGAACAGGAATACTGTCTAATTTAGTTGGTGTGGGCTTGGTGTTAGGTCATTTAACCCCCTGTGGTACAGTCTAGTAGTCGTGAGTTTGCATGGTATCAGTGGGGGTGTAGACAGTCTAGAAAACATTACAAGCAGATGGAGACTTCATCCACTTTGAGGAAGAGTTTGCAGGGAAGAAGGTTAAAAGTTACAAACATTAGGTACAGAAATCAATGGAACAGTACACATACGGCGTACCTTAATAATATCATACTTAGAGTCTTTTTAAGATTTTTTTTTCAGAGGCAAGAAACTCCTTTTCATCATAGCCAACCACCTACTGAGAGACACTATAGTTCCTCAATTCAGCCCTCTCTCTAAATGACTCTGCATTCATTCTTGTTCCAAATGGTGAAATGTCTTACTTGTAATAAAGAAGGTGAGTGAAATCCATTGTTTTGGAGACCCTAAGTGTATATTCCTAGGCTAACAGCACTGCCTTCAATGTCAAACTGTAAAGCAATCAAAAAAAACTGTTCTGGGACCAATAAACTAACTCAAATGTGTTAAAACAGCCAAATACCAAACTATGGAGTACAGACAATGTAATGATTTTTAGTTGGCATTTTCGTAAAAATATAGGATTAAATACTTATAATTTCCAAGTGAAGCAAAGAGTTGGTTATTCAAACTAAGCTTGTCATTTTTCCGTGTCTGTAAATTGCTTGATCAGCATTTCTATCTCTTTTGTATTCAAACTTAAAAAAGCAAGCAAAACAAAACAAAATGCAGCACTCATTATTTCTCTGTTCCTAAAAATACCAACAACTGCTGCACCAATAAATACAGAAAACACATTATGAATAATACTAGATCACCAGCAATGGGTAGATGAGTCACCTGACTGCAGTCTCCTACGTTAGATATTCATGCACAGGATTCCTGTGGCCCATAGTCTCTTGACTAGAAAACCCCATCGTGACCAAGTGAGCTTCGTTAAATTGAGAAAAGACATGAAAGCCTTACACATTCTTCATTCCAGCATCTGGTATGTACGTTGTCACACCATAAACTTAGATCCTTTTAATCTCCACAGGTATTTAAAGCTTTATTTAAATATTTTGTATCTTCCAAATGTGACTTACTTAGAATATTTATTTCTTGGCTTAAGATCCTGTGTAACGATCCATCTGCTCAGTAATGGCTAATACTCTAATCTCTCCTTTTTGTGAGCTAATCACAGCCCCAGACAGCATGTATTCTCTCATTAGATGTCAGAGAGGATAAAGGTCTTAGGGATGGTTATAAAATTTGATGGTGTAATTAATACCTCTATTATTGGCTTCAAACCTTTTAGTGCGAGGCTATGATTTTAAGATGCAGACCTCCTCAGCCTCTCCTCTGCTCAGGAAAAATGATACGGATCCCTTTAGAGTTCCCCTTCAGACGCACCAGGATAATTATGCCTATGTTGTAGGGCAGGCATGCTCTGTGATGGACTACCATCCTACTCCGTCTACTCTCCAGTTCAGCGGACCAAAGGAATACTTTGCAGTCATCTCCCAGTTCATACACTCATGTTTCCTTTGCCCACAAGGGTGGAAGAGGGAAAGTTGCGTGCTTGGGGTGTCATCCTGACACGTAGTTGTAGCATGGCATTGGCTTGGACTAGGGGCTTGGGAAGTGACACTAGGACACCAACTATGGACAACCAAAATCTGAGGAAAAGCCTTGGCCTCCATCTTTTAAAGTTGCCTACCTGTAAAAAATTTACAGTCTCTTGCAGTCAGTGTCCTAAATCAAAGGTAGTCACAGCCTGGCCATTACTGTTCCATATTTTTGAATGATAATAAATCCTAATATGAGATTATTTGTTGTGGATTTGCAAAGCGGTTTGCAAACAAAGAGTCCACTCCTGCTTCCAACAGCAAAGATCCCGTTATCTCCCTTGGAACAATACTCTATCAAAGGACCGCTTATATGTACCCAGACCCTCTCTCAGAGACATCTTGTCACCAGATTTTCAGCATCCAAAGGAGAAGAGTTTAAATAAAACATGAGTGATGGTAAAATGCTCAAATACATTAAGATGCTCAAATACAGTAAGAATTACCCATTTCCTAGCAGTCTTCAGACACCTTTGCATTGAAATTACATCTACATCAGTAGCTTTCAAAATACACTGAAAAAGTGTTTTGATTCACTTCATAAACCCTGATAGGGGTCCACACAAAGATGTACCATTAAAAATTACAAAAAAGATCTGATATGGTATTCACTGAAAAAAAAATGTAGATATTAGCCAAATTACATGAGCAAATTCAACAGCAAATTACATTTACATGAATTTGAGTTTAGTATTTAAAATTAATCTGATTTCTAAGGAATTGTTTTAACATTACTTCACCGGAAAATTAGAGTGAATCCTACAAAAGTGAGGAGTGTTCCTTAGTACACTCCCAGGAGACAGAAGGGTGGGCAGCAACTGGCGAAGGCAGAGAGAAGAAGGTGCTCCAAGAATGTAGCTCCTTAATAATCAGGAAGAATAAAAGAGAACTTATAGGATACGAACCAACTTCCCTAGCTGGAAGCAATTTTCCATTCTAATGGGAGATGTGCTAGTTACTATGTCCTGGCAAAATTTTCCAGTAAATCATCGATACACAAAAATTCATTTTAAGACAGCCAAACCCACCTGTGAGCACAGCTAACTGATTTTTGCTTGAAAAAGAATAAAGGTGAAGAGCGTCAGTGCCCGTTCATTTCAGCCCCATTAGATCTCAGCTGTTCAGGTTAGGCTCATGAGGGCACCAACAAGAGAACGAGAGGGTTGCAATGATCATTCAGATCTAGAGCAGTAAACTCTCCAGATCGTATTCATTCAGTCAATTATTTGGTGTGCCGTAGTTTCCAGCAGCTTTTTAAGCACGCAACCCTTGCTTGAGGAACAAATTTTATTTCCTGATCATTTGCCATTGAATCATTTAAAGAAAAATGCAAGTTGTAATTGAAAAGCTACTACTGTTTTCCATTGTCAGGAAATGAAACAACATCAGCTCCAGTTTTCAAGCAAATAAAATCAGTTTTGAGCAAATAAAATCAGTTTTGATGAAAAACAAAGTTGCATTAAACTGAAATATTCTCACAAAAACCTGTTTACACCAGAAGGTATTTTTATTGAAAAAATATTTTTTCCCAAATGATAGTTTCGTACCTTATTTGTCATATGTATTTTTAGAATGTGTTATGTATCACTAGATAACATTTGCAGACTGTTCCAGTTGCCGAGGTAACTATGTTATTTTAATGATCAGCGGAGAGGATCATTATGTAAAACATTATGTTAATTTCAAATGCAGAAAATTGATGTCTTGCTGTTACCTTGAAGCTGCACCTTTTTTTTTTTATTTTCCCCACAAAGTGCTTTTTTCCATGAAAATTAATGGTATGACTAAATGCTCGAGTATCCTCTTCATACTGATTCAGGTTGTCTTTGGAGGCAAACAAGGCAAAAACGATACCTGACAGCCAACCAACATTTCAAACGATCATAGTTTGTACACAAATAGTATAGGAAAAGTTGTTCCATGCATTCTTAACTACTGTACATGGTCAGTTGGTGGGAATTTTAGGAAAGCATATATTTCATTTTTAACTTTGAAATATGTTATTGCTTAGTTAAGGAAAGTAAATCACAAAGCACATGTAAGTATTGTTTATGATTAAGTTTAAAGAGATGAAAAACTCACATTAAACTTTTGCTGCTTTTATTAGATTATATATCTACTAGATCACTAGATGATACCAGCAGTATGAATGCTGTGCATTTATGATTTTATTGCAAACATAAATGCTTTTTCTGAGGCTGCAGTGAGACCCTTCCTGATGCTTGTAGTTCATGGTGCGTTTTTGTTCTCAAACCTGCTTTCTCCATCAAAAAAAAATCTGTACGTTTCAAAATTACCGAAACTAAGTCTCACACAAATTCTCAGGCGCATAATGACAATTGCTGCTACACCACTCCAGCCTCACACACGCAAACTGTCTCAGGCCACCAAATGCAACTCACTTTTGTCACCAGAATCTTCTTTTGCCTCTTCTCTAGAGTTCTGTCTACAGATTGTGTTAAATTATGAACGCTTCATCCTCGAGGTGGAACTGGATGGTTTTATGTATTAGAACATGATACGCTCAAGACATCTGAGAGCTCCTGTATTCTCCTGACACTCCATCATAATCACCTGATCCATTTTAGAGTCAGTGAACTCTTCTGACAATACTCAAAGTGCATTTTAATGGAGACTATATTTATACAGACTGTACCTCTTCGCTCCATGGAGCTTATTTGAATCCTTTCCCAAGGATTTCCTCTGCAGGCAAAGCTCTGCCTTCCAAAGGTGGTAGCTCTTTCTCAAATTCTTTACCCACATTTACACCTGTTACACTGGTCTTCTATTTCAGCCTCCCTACCCCGACATGCTTTTCTGACACGCCGAGGTTTGCCGCCTTGCGTACATCCCAATGGGAACTGCAAGCCGAAAATGTAAGAATGTGAAAAAAGAGAATTGTACTAGATCAGCTAGATACTGTAAAAAGAACATACAATGATACAGCTGGGAATAAGCCATCTATTAACTAAGAGGATTAGGAATTAATTTCCTCCTTGCAACAGCTTATGCCTCACTTGTCCACTACGTGTGACCAAACACCTTATCCCGAAAAGCTTTCCTTTCATCCTTAGCATGGTGAAAACAGTGGGCTAAATTTTCAGTCCTTGGAATGATTTAAAACTTTCTGATGGGTAGCTTTCTGCCAGAAAATGATGATTACACAAAATCTGAACGTTTCAAGGAAAAATATTCTTTTTGTAGAAATTTGTTGACAGAATATAATCAAAACACACATGTTGTTATCCTGTTGACTACTGCAATACACCAGAAAGTGATGTAAAAAAATTAAAGTCAAACAATGGAATAAAGCGAAGCAATACTAACCTAAAACTCCTAAAGTGTATGTTTCATTTCAAACATTTTGATATATCCTTTCAGAAATTGTGAAAGGGACTTTTCAGAATCTTTGTTTCATGGAAAGTTTAAATTCTTGCAGGGAAAAAAAGAAAAATTACTATTTCACATCAGTTTTTAGTCTAGTAAGATGATTCATATCTTCTTGGGAACAAGCACTTTGAATTACAACAGCATTGTTAGATCACAGCTACTTCCGATTTTTAATCTTTTTGCAAACAAATTTGTTGTATGACTAAATACAAGCATAGAATTAGCAAGTAAAGATTAGTTAAGGAATGCTAGTGAGAAATAAAAAATTTTAAGCAAAAAAAATATGAAAAGGGGGTTCATTAGGTACAAAAAACCTGCTAGAGGTTAAACACTCTACCTCTGCTCCACTGATTGAGCGGGGCTGTAACTGGTGTAGAGAGCAGCATGGAGCATGAGAATGAGTTAGCAAGTGAAGGGCACATATTTTGGAGCTCTAACTGACATGAGCTGAGAAATACAGGAAGTATAGAAAGAATTTATAGAGAGTAAAATAATGACTTTAATGAAAACAACAAGCTTGAGTATATGGGATATAAAACCGTATGTACAGTGGGCCAAAAATATTCAAGTTGCAGTATTTATCCACTAGAAAAAAAAAAAAATCTATTTTAACTATCTACATAATCTCCTGTATGTTTATAGAATCTCTGCACTGTCTGATCCATCAACAAAAACTAAACACACTTTTCTCACAAGCCTGATACCGTCAAGAACATGCAGAGCGAAGAAGGGATCAGAGGCTACAGCAAACCACAAACTGAGTTAAAACACTGTCTATGGCGATCTCCAATCAGTTCTTCCCAGAAAAACTGAAATACAATTTACAGTAGCCAGCTTACTTCAAGAAGGTACAGTGGCTGAACAGTAACTTGCATGTACAACCTTCTGATTTATATTAAAGATGCATCTTCGTGGCACTACTTACTTCTAAGCTATCCACAATCCCCAAATACTTCCCAGTGAACTGGAAACATTTCGTGTATGGTGACTTCTCTTTGTCTCTAAGTTTCAGTAATTTGAATGTTATCAGTACAATTAAATGCTTCACTAGAGTCAGTCATCATATCAAGCATTCTGAGTCAGAAAATACAGAGTATTTATCGTCTGCAACCTTTCCTCACACAAGTTATTGTGTGTTATGATCACCTTTAAATCACATTCAGTACATATTACTTTTTCAAGAGCCTTGCCTGGTTCAGTGCCCTGCTTGGACGCACTAGATGGGAAAAAGGCTGAAGGAATATTCTCAATTTGGAGTGCATCAGACTCTATGCAATTAATATTGACAGCTTTGAAAACCTGGAGTTACTGTTTTGATCATCTGCTCTGTGATCATCTAGGCTGATCTCCACAGTAACAAAGGCCACAGAATTTTCTCCATAACCCAAATCAAACAGATGTAGAGGTTATTTATTTGCAGCTTTTATAAGGAAGTCATCCATTGTAGAGCTAAAATTTCAAGAGACCCAAGATCCAGTAGTGCTTTATACAAATCTTTTCAGTGTTTCAGTACCCTTAAAGTAACACAAAAGGTGTTCCATTGTTCCCAGCCTGAGTTTCTCTAGCTTCTACTTCAGTCCTTCACTGCTTCTTACATCTTCAGCAGAGTAATGAGCTCTCTGCTACGACAAATCCTCCTGCGTAGGCACTTACACGCCATCATCAAATCACCCCTTGTTCCCCCGTCCTCTGCTGAACCGAATGGGGTGAAGATGTCAGTTTCCTATAGCGAGGCAGGTTGCCCAGACCCGCCATCACTCCCCTTGCTCCTCGTTGAACTCTTCCCCACTGAGCAGCCTCTGACCGAGCACACAGGCACCATGCAGGTCCCGGCCGTGCCATGTTCAGGGACGGGACCGTCCTCGTACGCCCGAGGGGCCCTTCTACCCTCGCACCTCCCAGCCCGTGCTCTCCCACGCAGCGCATGGGTGGGTTAGCGCTTTGGGGTCGGTGGGTGTGTGGGCCGGGGGCATCCGTGCTCGGCTCTCGGGGGAGAGGTACGTCCACCTCGTGAGCAAGCTGGGACCCTGCCGGCCTCCCCGGGCCTCCGCCTCGTCCCGAGGCGCGGTCGTGGCGGGAAGGCCGCCCCAGAGCACCCCCGCCAAAGCCGGGCCCCTCAGCGGCGAGCCCCCAGCCCTGTGCCCTACGCGGGCCCGCCCTCCTGCCGCCCGGCGTGTCACGGTGGCCCCGCCGCAGGCCAGAGCGGAGGGAAACGGGCGGGCGGGGGAGGCCTCGACGGCACCAGGCGGAGCGGGGCGCGGCCACCCGCGGCGGGACGCCCCGCGCTCTTCCCCTCACGAAGGTGCGGCGGGAACGCGGCTCAGCCGGCCCCGGCCCCGCAGCGGCGGGAGCGCTGCCCCTCCGCAGCGGGCGGCGAGGGGGGGCTGAGGTCGGGCGGCCGCGGGGGAGGGCGCCGGCCCCGCCCTCTGCCCGGGGAAGGGGGGCTCTGCGCGGCGGCGGCCGGGGCGGGCAGGTGTGCGGCCCAGAGGCGAAGCCGCTGCCGCCCCGAGGGGACCGAGGCCGGTGAAGCAGCAGGGAAGAGCCGCTGAGGGAGGAGTCCCCGGCGAGCGTCGCCCTTCTCGTCGTGTGTCCCTCCCGTCCCCGAGGCAGCGGCGGGGAAGGTGACCCGGGAAGATGGTGACCGTGGTGACGAAGCTGGTGCACTACCTGCACCTGAGGTAAGGGCGGGCGAGCGCGGCGGCCGCCCTGCTCCTCCCGGCGGGCCGAAACCGCCGGCAGCGATCGGGAGGGAGCCCTCGGCGGCCGCCGCCTGGTGCCGTGCGGAGCGGAGCGGAGTGACAGGGAGGGGCCGGCGCCGCGGGCGGGAGCGCGGCCGCTGCCGCAGCCGGTGCCCGACCCAGGCGGGCGCTGCCGTCTGCGCTCCCCGCGGCTCCGGGCTTCTGCCGGCCGTTCCCGGGAGGGCGTCGGCATCACGGGAGGACGGCAGGGCGCTTCGTGGAAAATGATGGTTATTAGTTTATAGTCTGAAAAGTTGATGTCCCCACAGGACTGGTGCAGCAGCATTGTAACAGCACGGATTACACAAATCGCCCGTTTCTTTTTTTATACGACTTCTGGCAGGATGCATTACTAAGCCGTTTTTCCCAGTGTCATCTATTCTAATTAGAATTTAGCAGATAAATACAAATGTTTTTGCACTGAGTTGAGAGAAAGAAAAAAAAAAAAGCGCACTCCTGGTGATGTTCCACTTATATCTTGTTGAATCACAGTTTTTCTCATGTGTATGAACACTTAATGTGCATCAAAAGACTTAATCGAAACCAGAGAGAAAACGTATCAAGCGGGAGCGTACATTGAGCCATAAACTTAATTTGTGAAAGCAGTGATATTTTTGTGCAGCATTTTCTGATGCATTTTCTGGGAACTGATTTCATTGCCTAAATTTTTCCAAAATAGCCATAGCAATGCGTGGAAAAAAAGGCAACCCATTGTACTGTAACTTTTTATTGATATGATTGAAGACTTGATTCCTGGGATATCTGCAGTCTGTATATATTTTTAAACAATTATTAAAATAATACTACATTTGGAGTGAATTACATGAGGAGAGAAGCACGTAATGTCACCAGTTTTTAACCTTTTTTTTTTTTTTTTCCCAATAGGATGTTTTTAACTGCTAAAACTGTTTAACCTATTCTGCAAGCCTAACCAAAATCACAGTTCTAATTTTATAAATTTGTGCAGTTTTATGCTGCTGTTGCTTTGCTGGGCAAATAGAGAAGGAAGTCAAGAAGGCAAAATCCCTTTCAATCCCTTATGCCTGCCTCTTCTGTTGTCCTCCTCCAAACAGGGGTTATTTGTTTAGCAGCATAGTACTGCTGGTTTGGAACCAGAGCTTCATGGCTGTATTTGGTTTATAAACATTGGACAAAAAAAAAATCTCAGCCTAAAAGACTTCATAATATCAAGGGAATTAGGAAACAGCAAATAATATAGATGGAATGGGGAATGCAGCAAAGCAATAAAGTTACGTACTTAACCAGCAGCAGTCTGATCACTGTCATAGTGTTTTGTTGGTATCGTGCGAAAACATGCAAAGAGGCTAACTTTAAGTTTACTAAACTTAAAGGAAGCTCTTCTCATGCTGGATGAGCATCAAGGTATCGTGAATGTGTTGTGAGCATATCTGAACATTTAATAAATGTGCAGCCAGTGGCTGGCTGAAGGCAGAATTTGATTATCTCAGTACTGAGTGAAAGACTTCAATAAAATTAGATAAGATGTTAAAAAGTCCAGCAATTTGTTTTTATGTGAGAAGTAGAGCTATTGCAGATGTGGCTGCAAAGGGACTTAGTATACGCAACAGGCAAAGAAATTAATGTTACTAGTCCTGAATGAGCATGAGTTAGGATAAGTTTCTGTTTGTCAGAGCTAAATAAGAGGATAGATATTTCACTCAGTATTGCTGGAGTGGCAAATAGTGGCAGTATCTGACAGGACATCAGTGAGCAAGAAGAGTTCCCCGGAATCAGTATGCATCAGTGAGACGGGGCATATTTGCATGCAGAACAGATCAGGGAAGGGTACTTGGTCATCTTCAGTGAGTCTGCAGGCTTGAAGTGCAGCTTGATTTTACATGGGTATTTAGATACTACTTTTGTCCATCTGCATCACAAGGTCATGGCGGATAGGTGATGCATGTTTCAATCCATGCCAGTCAGGCGTGAACAGCTACTAGTAGGCAAGTTCCACCTGAACATAAGGAAAAACTTCTTTACTCTGAGGGTGACAGAGCCCTGGAACAGGCTGTCCAGGGAGGTTGTGGAGTCTTCTTCCCTGGAGATATTCAAAACCCACCTGGATGCGTTCCTGTGTGACCTACTCTAGGTGGTCCTGCTTTAGCAGGGCAGTTGGACTAGATGATCTCCAGAGGTCCCTTCTAACCCCTGCTGTTCTGTGATTACTGTGTGCTTATTCTGTGCCTCCATTAGCAAGTGACCAGCAATATAATGAATCCAGAATACAGTGAAGTAGAAAAGAAAGTGCATACATGTGAAATTTTCTGATATATTCTTGAAATACTATTTTTTCTGATTAAACTAATTTAGTAGGCTTCTGGCTACCCATGCAATAATATTTTTTTCCATATGTGAGGAATGAAATAGTTAAAAAACAATTAACAGCAAAGTAACAGAAAATTAAGCTGTTCGACTGATTTATGAGTAGTTAGGTAGCTGGTGTGCTGGGAAATATGCTTATCATCATCATTGTCCCTTTTTCTCCCCCAAGTGCAGTATATGGAGAAATGCTAAGGGTCAGCTATCGTCTTCGTATTCCGTGTAAGCTCTTAAGCAGCGAGGCCTCGTCCGTGAATTGGATTTTAAGGTTCTGCCACAGTGAAGTGAATAAATGTTATACTATTATGTCATAAGAAAAAGATATTTGAACATGAAAAACTGTAATTAGTAAGTTCATAAGAGTGTAATTTGGACAAGATTAGACTATGCCAGTAAAATAGTACACTGGGCAGCCCAAACAATTACAATAATCAGATCCTTAGAGAGTCGTATTCATGCCCTTAATTCAGCACTTATTGAGAAAGAGATAATCAATTCAAATCACTGTAGGACTTGCACAGTTAGCAGAAATATGGACATCGTAGGAATCTGTCTTTTACCTTTGAATTTGACACCTTGCAATACATAGGATCCTGAGGCTACAGGAATAGTATTACCACTTCGGGCACTATACAACTATTCTAAAAAATGCTGTTTCTGAAAATCAGAAATAAATTCATTGAAATACAGTACTCATACTTGCTATCAGTACTTGGTCTCTTACACTTACATTGACTAATTAGCCCTTATAGAGGATGGTTCTCTACCCATTTAATCCCCATTCATCTTGGTCTTAAACTTCTGATTAGTTTCAGTTAGACAAAAGCAGGCTCACTGAATGGGAATGGATCAGACAAGAAAATAATTGTAAAAATACTAAATTACGTTCTCAGCAACATGAGATGTTTTCATATAATATACTTTGTGTAATTATCTCTATGTAATTAAAGATTGTGCACCAAGTGAGAGCAGAGCTGCATACAAAAAATGAGATGAGCAGTCATTCTTGAGAACAACAGACAAAGGAGACGGCGGCAGATAGAGCAGCTCCCAAGGACGCCACCAGGCAACACAAGCAAACTGAAGACAAAGATGTAGACTTATGAATGTAAGACATTCATGAGGGGAGTGAACATTTGATGCTACCAAGGAGATTTCCACAGTAAATTGTGTTGCAGAAGTTTGAACTGAAGCATGGCTGTGATAATTCCTTATTTTAGGAAATGGAAATGATTAATCTACACAGGTGGGAAAGAGCAGTCTCGGGCTTGAAGTGCTTTTTTGGAAGTTCAATTTTTGTTATGAATTACCTCTTTTTATAACCTGCCTCTGAAAGCGGTCACATGAAATACAAGATTGTTAATTGAAGCAGCAACGAATAAGACTATTTTGGACCAGATTCCTGCTTTTATATGTGAAATTTTTTATTTTTAAAAAGTTGGCCAGCAAATAAAAAAATCTTCCACTAATACTGTCAGTCACATCTTCCTTTATCCCTCTGATTCCAACATCTTTACAGCCACCAAGAGGTCTCACTTAGCTTGTGCAGGCTTTGGTATGAGCATGGACTTAAGGATCTGCTTCTTAAAAATCCATGATCTGTGTCTGCGTGGTTCAAGATGTGGCTGATGGACTGAATCCAGCCCGAGGACTGTTTCTAGCTGGCCTGGCACATTTTTCTCAAAGGACCCTGGGACCAGGAAGTTTGGACAAGACACTCTACTACTACTCCAACACCTCAGCATGTGGCTGTGCCTGGTTAGCTTGAGGAGGGAGGAGAGAGAGGATGAGGAAGCAGAGGAAGGAGCATGACTTCCCCCTGCCTAAGGTCCAGCAGAGTTTGAAGCTGCTGATGTTGCTGTCACAAAAATACACGGTCTGGACCTCTTGGTTTAGCACCCCTGGCTACCCTACTTGGACAAAGTGTTTCCCTGTGATACTTCTTTTTCAGAAGTTTCATGTCCCTCTTGGAGCACCCCAAGGAACTATTGTGATTCCTGAGTCAAACTGGGTGTCCTTGCCTCCGCTTTTCTGGGGATTTGGTACCAGTGTGGCCATCTCTGATGGACAAGTAAAGGATACGGGGTTCTGCCAAGGGCTGCAGGTGAGGTTATACAGCATAGGTATTATTTTATGCCTCCTTATGCACTTGCAATAGCATGCAAATGGTCTGCACGGACCACTGGCTGGTCTTGATTCTTACCAGCCCCTCCTCACCCCTTGAAGACAAAGATATACTTGTACATAATGTTGTTTCATTTGTAAAATTGTAGATTAAAACAATTAACATATTGGCATACATAGACCTGAAGTGATGTTGTTGACTTCTGAAGTTCTTAAGTTCATTTTCTTTTAGAAGCTTAATGTATCTTTAACATAAGATTTATTTTTTTTTTTTTTTAATATTTAATGCAGTTACTGTCTGTGGCTTCTACTAGCCAAGTGCAGGAACATAGCACGGGAGGATGGCAAGTTGGAAAGAACTTCCTAGCTCACTGAGTGCTACCTTGCAACTTATAAAAGAGCTATCATCTCTAATCCATTTCGTAAACATACTGAACTTGATTAGGTTGTTTGTCCTTTTTGATGGGTGTGCTGGAACCTTGCTCCTCTTGAGATTTAGAATGGATTTCTAATTTTCAACCTACTGTTGCCAATAGAAAGTTTCTACACATTTCTTTTCTATCATTGTCCTTTAAGTTAAATGGATCCCCCCCCCCCCCCCCCAAGATATCTATGTTTATAAATAGTGGCAGACAGCAATTTCATTGTTGCCTCTTAGTTGCTCACGCTGGGCAGATTCTGCTCTTTCCCAAGTGACTGTCCATGTTTGAATAAGTCTTTCTTGATTATGAGTGATCAGAAATGACACTACAATTTTAAGTAATGTCTGATCAATATCTGTAATGATATTAAAACTCTGTTGTCTCGCCTGATACAGCTAGATATACGTAGGACTGTGTATGCCTTTTTTATTGCTGTACTACACAGTGTCTGATGGTTGCCTTATGACCAGTTAATATCTGTCATTTCAAACTGATGAGTGCCGTGGCTTATAGCAAAAAAATCTAGTTATTAAGTCTATTAAATATATGCCCTTGTGTCTCATTTTTATTTTTTCAGTCCTTTTATTCATCCATTTTTCCTGTATAATGTCTTGGGCCTTCTCTAGATTGATAGCCCCAACTTTGTACTATCAGTAAATTTCACACGTTTCCTTCTGTGCCAAAGTTATGAATGAAAATATTAAAGACCACTAGTAAGAGGGAACCTTAAGAAGTTTTAATAGGAAGACTCCCTTTCCCCTAACTCATCAATTAATTTTTAGGTGTAATGTATTGCTGTCTCTTTTCAGCTAAGTCTTTCCCCAGTTTACAAACTTGCACTGTTACCAATCTCCTGTTCAGGTAACTGTGTATGTAGTTACATTCCTTATGTGGTACAGTATCAAATGCAATACTGAAGGCCATATAGGTTAGATCTGCTGTAGTCCTCCATCTTGAATACAAAAAGTTATTTTATTACCAAAATCTGTATTTACCTTGGTAAAGGCATGTTGTATTTTATTCCAAGTTTCCATTTACCTCTGTGTCTCAAAGAATCCTTTCCTTTGAAGTTCTTAAAAAGACTTGGACACTATCAGGCTCGGAGTAGCAGGTGTAAGGTTGACAGATTTTCTGAATAAGATTTTGTATGTTGACATTCTCTGGTAATGTGGCATCACTTGAACTGATAGGGGTTTTTTATTAGTTACTGTTGAATTCATAGGTGAGTTGTTTCAATATTTGGGGCAGGAAATCATCTAGTCTGCCTAGCTTAATTTTACCAAGCCTTAAAAACTTCCTTTCTGTCTTGAATGCAATTTACTCTTATACACACATTTTCAGTAGTTGTCTGGCTTTTGCTGTCACTCTCCCTACAGAAGGTTGAGTCAGAAAGTTTTGGGATGGCCATGCCAGTATTATCTTTGATCTCAACTGCATTCTTCTTATTGTGGAGCAACTTCGCTGCAATTTCATTTCACTTTTTCTCTAAAACTGTCAAAGTATAATACCCATTTATTTTAATTTATATAGCTGGGTCTCAGGACCTGTTAACTCTCAGGACTCATCTTGACTTTTGGCAATTCTCATTTTATCCCTACAGTTTTTGACACCTAAGAGCTTTCTTGTCCCCTGCCACATGCCTGCCTGTCCACCTCCCCAATCCTTTCTTGTAGGCTTTTCGCTCATACCTTATACAGTGTTTAGGTAAATGGATTTATTTTTTTCAACAAAAGATGCTGCACACTTGTCAGTTATCTTTATGGAGCTGCCAATTCTTTTTCTTCAGAGGTTGCCAAACATCTGATGAGGCTGTAGAACAGAGAACTCAAGGTTTTAGGCTTGGGGATCACCTGTGTGTAAACCTGAACTCTTACTTTTGTTTAGAAGTGACATAGGATGAAAAAAAGGCATGCACTCTGTAAAATGCTGTTAGTAACAACATACTATTTAAAGTAGTCAAGTCCACTCATTTTGACCAAAAAGGATTCCTGAAGGATTGTGTATCAGCTCTGCAGAGGTGTCACCCTCTTCCATCAGCACATTTGGCTTGAAAAGAGGATATTTGTTCATTGCTGCTTTGAAACGGCTTAAACCACTTTCTGACCAACCTATGATAAAGACAAAAAAATTCTCAGAGTGAATTAAGAGTGCCCATCCAGCAGTTTTCACTTAATTAAACTTGACTGGCTCTTTGACCAGAGAAGGCCATCACCAATGCTTTGTTAGTATTCCATTTCTCACCATTCTGCTCCGTGTGATACCTCCTGGACACAACACAAAGTGGGGAGGATCGCCAGAGTCCAGGAAACATGACATGGGACACTCACCATTTCAATTTTTCACCAGGTTTGCCAGATGCAATAGAAAGGATAGAGACACTCATACATTTGGAGGTGGAGGGTGGCCCTTGCCACCAAGGAGAAGGCTGGCTGGCAGACATTTCTCAGACTGCATCCTCTCTTTCTCATCCTACCTGTCAAGCCAGACACAGCCCTGGCTGGGTGGTCCGTGTGGTGGCTTTTCCAACATTGGAAAGGAGATGGCTTCAATAGCTGTGTAGTCGTTTCCCTTGTTCTGTTAGAGAATACAACAATAACAACCCTGTGGCATACACATTCACCTTCATTCCCTGCTCTCGTGCTCAGGTGCTCATTTCCTCCAATCCTTCCTGACATAGCCTTTCATCAAAACTGACTGCAATAAGTAATTGAAAAGCCTAATATTCCCTTTTTTTTTTTTTTTCTGCAACAATGGTCAATAGAATCATTGGATACTTGTTTCCTGTCATGTAATAAGTATAAATTTAATCAATCAATCAGCCTTATTCCTCCTTTGTACTTTCAAAGCTGCCTTCATAATCTCTGGCCAAGAAAAGAAGCCAGTGTGGCCATTACAGTCCATCAGCTTGGAAGGAAGAGTTGCATCACTTTAATAGTTTTTTTTTCCTCTGCAGTAGAAAGATCAAAGTGAGAAACCGTGTTGCATAAAGTAAGCTTTGAGAGATCAGAGATTTAAAGCAGAAGGTTGAAGTACAGTGAAAATTACTAGAAATTCCACTCAAGAACACAATACAGGCAAGCATATTTTACTTACTAGAAGTCAACAACCCAGAACAGCTCTTAGCCACCATGTGTCCCACTGAGCTGTAGGAATTTGAATAGTTATCAGATGGAGTAATTAGAAACTGAGTTGTTTTGTGGAATTACCGATACATAAGTCAAGCAATGTTACGGCAAGAACTTAGTGACTTTGTAAAAAAACAGTATATAGTTGCAGTTCATCTAAACCAAATAAAAGTACACAAAGTTATGCTCAGACAAATGAATGCTCAGTGGTCACAATCAACAGGAAAGCAGGGGACATATCCTCAGCATTGTCTGTAGGTAACCTGCATTGCAGCTGTACAGAGCAACTTAGTGAAGGAGATGGATATGGAAATGCTGAATCTAAGAACCACAGTAATAGCTTGGTGGATGGCGCTGCGTCAGACACAACTTGTAAAGGAAGAGTCCAAAAAACCTCAGAAATTTCAAAAAAAGCTTAATTTTGTCATGTAAACAAGGAATGTCTAGATAAAAATACTATTTCTTTATCTCTCAAGTTGAACGGTCAGATAGATTTTACTTTCATGCTAAGAAGTGGTAGTCATAATTCAACTTTAAACAAATACTAATTGCTAAAAATACAGCATAGCTGAATCAATGTGGCAAAAGAAACATTTGTGGAAAAATGTCAACTTCTGCAAAGGAACTCAGATTACTAGAACAATGTTTTTTTGGCACAAGAATTATGAATGCCAGAAATCAACATTCAACTGTGTATGGGAGTCAAACATGAAGTTAAAAAAACCCCACCCTAGTCTTTATTCACTGTTAAATCAAGCAGAAAACAGTAATTTCATTAAATGGTACAACTGACAGAGGAACTGCAGAATCAGAACTCTCTATTCCTGCCAAATATTTTGCCACATAAAATTAGTAGGAGGAGTGGTTTCATAGTCCTTGGTTATCAGAAAACAATCATTTACTATAGATTTATAGGAAGTTATTGATATTCTTATTGTTTGAAACTCCTATGTATAATTTTTTATGTTAGACTTAACATGAAAAAAGCCTCAGGTATCTATGGAAAGTTGTGCTAAGTGGGTTCATTAGATCCAGTTAAAATTTGTAGTAAGAGACGGTCTTAGCATGAAGGAAAGTGAAGTAGTGGTTCAGTTGACACTTTTGAAAAGTGTCACGTTGAACTAGTTAAATGGCTGGGATGATCACTCACCTGAACGGGAATTGCTTCAGCTGAGAATCGGTGCGCTTGGTGGAAGATGACGCTTCCACCATCATTCAAATGATGACAAGGAAAGGTGACACTCAGCCATCGTAAGAGGGTAGTACTTCAATACTTCAATAATACTTCTGTAATACTTTTGTTTGGACACAAAAGTGAATGAAGATAGTAAGTGCAAATAATATTCCGTGGAAAGAAGGTTAGACTACTTCTAAATAAGTATTATAAACCAAATTAATGCTGTTACAGTGGTATATTGTATGTCCTCTTTGTCTTGGACCTGGTGGATCAATTTTTATTCTGAATGCTGTTATGTGATACACATTTAACAGCAGTTAAGGAATAATAGAAGCCCATCAGCCTTTTGTGTTTCTGATTGCTGTGAGTAAGAAACTAACTGTCTATAGAGAAAGTAATGTACATTACTTTGTACCTCATGAGCTTTACCCTTTCATCTGTGAGGAAAGGCCTCTGAGCCTTGCACTCATAGAAGGGCCATGGACTCCTCTGGGTGGAGGCATCCTTTGCAGTCTAGATTGCTCAGATGTGCAATGCACAGAAAGACAATTACAGTTGTGATAACATCTGACAACTAGGAGAGAAATGTCCTTTAGAACCAGTTTCAGTCCATCTCAGACGATTAAATCAAGTCTTTGCCACAGAGCTGAACTATGGGACCTCCACCCCTGCACATTACTGGCATGGGATCACTACAGCAAAGGGTGGGTGCGAGAGCAGAACTAGTCTCCCATCTATTTTTCCTGTAGGAAATTTTAATTTTGTTAAAATAATTTTGGTCCTCTGTGCTCTTCACAGAAGCAAGGCATATGGTCCCACATTTGGTGGCGAGTACTAGCAACAGATTAATGTCTTGGATAAATGCTACACTTTACTATTATGACAGTAAATGCAATTAGACCTGGGCATAACGAGACAAAAGATTCTGTAGCCAGAGAAAAGCACATGTTCTCTACAAACTAGAGACCAGTATTGATTTGTAATTATATATATGAGACAGAATGGTTTATATCTCCAATAAAGACTACCATCTGCCTCTAGACAAACTTAAGAAGGAAACTTAATTTGGATAAAAACCTGCTGTGGATAGTTAATTCAGTTAAGGGATCAATTTCTAATAAAATTTAAGGATTGGGCTGTGTAATAATCCTTTGAACTACCTGCAGCAGCAAATTTGTCCTTAGAGTTTGTTCCCCACAGTGCCACTCAGCTTTCTGGTAAGTGATATACCCAGTGCGGTCAATAAAAACTGACTGAAACAGAATTGAAAGAATTTTAAAATTACTGCTATCATAACAGTAATAATAGCAGTAAAACTCATCAAAATAAAGATTATCATAATAAAAGTACGTTAAAATATATCTTTGTTAAATGTAACAATGATACGAGGTGAGTAGACATTTTTAAGACTAATTTAAAAATAAGAATTGTGAATATATCCATGTGTACATAGACTTGCTACCAATGGGATCACCAAAGACCTTCAGTGTTACGGGACAAGACAGACATGAAATGAGGGCAGAACAGAACTGTTTGAATAAATGTCAGTTTGAAGTGTCTTCTCAGTCTTTCAGGACTGCATTTCTGCTCCTAAGCAAGAGCAGTTTGCATGCAAGGAACTCCCTGGTCTATGCTGACTCCCCCTGCACTCTATGTCCTTAGCAATTTCCTTTGACCTCTCTCACTCAGCAGAGTCCAAGGTCCAGTTCAATTTGATAAAGAGGAAATCATGATGACCTGTATACACGAGATTTAAGTGCAGTATGGGGTGTTACGTTTTCTTTCATGATGTCTTTAGAGCTCATGCAGAGATACCATTTTAATTTTGGGGTTCGTGTTGCTATCCATTTAACGGTTTATGTCAGATTTATAGATCCTTCATGACGTTTTTGCTAAGGGAAACACTACTTCATCTGTTACACTGTTAACAACAACATACAGTTTTTAGGTAAGTCAGAAGTTCAGGCCAGTGTCAGAGGTTAGCTACATTAGTCATATGTGATGAAAGAAAAGCCTCTGTTAATGCTTGTGCAGTAGGATTAAGATGACTTGAATGCTGTAATCCTTCCTGTTCGACTGTTGGCATCATATTGCCATCTGACAACAGCTGTTTCCTCCTTAATCTAATGGAAAAAAATTGAGGTAGATTGTTGCTTGCACCATTACACGCTCAGTTGTTCCAATTTATGTTTCAGTAAATATGGATATTTATCACAATAAAAACCTCTTAAATGTATGCACGTATTACACATAGTATAGTCTTGTTTATTTTCAGCATTTGCTTTAGTAAGTGCCCAAAGAACCAACAAACATTGTTCTGCTTCAACACTTTATTTTTAGTCCCGTAGTTAGGAGCGTGCTGTGTGGACAGCAGGATCCAAAACTTGTCATGAGGAAAAAACCCCAGGCGTTTGGGGCACATAAGAAATAGGTAAACATTGCATGTCATGACATTGTATTTACTGCTCTTGGCAGAAGGCCAAGCATGAACATGTTTACAGAGTCTTTTGAAGCTACTGGAGCTGGAGGATCCTGCCTTGGATCTGGACATCAGGCTGACATCTCTGTATTTCCTGCCAGCTGGTACTTTCAGGACACGAAATTACATTTGCCTCAGGTATTCCCTGAGCTTCAAATTGTTGGAGTACTTAGGGCAAGCTTGCAGTTCATGAAAATCTGGTTTGGACAGTCTTGGATCACGGTCCCATCACAGGAGCTGGTTTGACTGACAGCTACTGGAATGTTCATGTATATTGAATACATATTGGAGGGAAAATAAAGGCTTACTAAATGACAAATTATTCCTTGAAAGCAGAAAACTGAACCTTTGTATTGTTTTAAAAAAATCTTCTTTTGAGTTGGTGATGCACAGAAGGGTGACTGCTGTTGGTTGTGAAGTGGGTGAATTTGGCCTGAAGATTCTGTCCCTCTTTATGGATGTTTGCTGAGTTCAGATTGGGAACACAATGAAATGCAGACATGAATAGAGGGGAGAAAAAAAAGGGTCATGTTGAAAGTCAGGCAAATAGTTCTGTACCTTTCAAGAGCAGAAACTAAGAACTGAAGGATCTCATTACACACTTTATTATAATTTCAGGTGAAGTCCTTTGAATTGAAAATAGGGACATCTATGAAGGCTATAGAAGGCACCTGGTTTTCAGCCACTGTTACCCAGCACTCTGTGTGTGCAGTAGATCGTGCTAAGGGTACCAGTCTCCGTAATATACAGGAAGGGGGGCAAGGATTATGTGAGTGTCAGTTTGGGAACTATTATGCTCTGATCCAGCCAATTATTATAAACAAACATAATTATTGACAGCAGAAATACTCAAAGCCAGCTCTTAACTTCCAGCAGTGGAACTCCCAGCTTCTGCTGGGGGAAATGAGCTCATGGCCAAGGTCTCCCAAAATCTACCTACAACAGCCCAGTAACTGTTGAGGGAAGTGAAAACAAAACTAGTCTCTGTTTTGGAAAACACAAAATATTATCCTAATAGCAGGACAGAAAGGACAAATGGTCCTACTCTACTGTCTACTCTATCTAGCAGATAGGCACTTAGAAAAACAGAATTCCTTACTTCGTGTTTGAAGATGATGATTTCAGAGGCTGGAACACACCACGGACTGACTAGGCAGAGACTGGACTTGTCATTCACTTCTAGAATCGTGCTCTGGGTGATTGTGCAACCACTAATTTGTAATTCAGGGGATCTTTGAACATACTCTTGTATTAGCTAAGATTCATGCTAACATTGTTAGCTCTGCAAATCACTGGATTCTGTGGTGCTCTTTTGTATTAGCTGCTTCCAATAATGAGACTTTGCATGCAAATACAAATAGTTCGGGCAAAATAAAAATATTGCAAGCCCTAATAGACAGAATTAAATATTGCAGGTATTTTTATGACACTGCATGAATAGCGATCAAATGTTTAGGCATGAAATGGAAAGAAACAAAATATAGAATACTCCGCTTATATTACAGGCCTGTTGTATAACTGTATTTAATACCATCTTTAAACAGATGAGTTCTTGTGAGTATTCTCAAGGGGGTTTCTTTTATTTGCGCCATCTACCTTGGTTTAGTCTGAAGTAAATACAGTTTATTTAAAATGCATTCTTAGGTTTCAGCCCTACTGCCTCAAACCTAACACCAAAGGCAACTGACCAGCGGGACAGTCTGTGGACATCAGTATGAGCTGGATTATGAGCTCTGGGGATGCATGTGAATGTAGTTTTTCGAAGGACGTAGGAGCTGATAAAATATACTGACATTTTATAGTGAGAACAGATCTTTTTTTAGAAAGTCTTCAGTCCAGAGGTGTTCTCAATATTTGTACTTTTTGCTATGGCAAAATGTATTTGACAGTTGTAATTCTTTAACTCGAAATATCCTTCAGAAATCTGGAGTGATGCAGAGGATGTCTTTCTGTTTGTCGATTGACATTTTTGATATTTACATTTCCAATCAGGGCATAAACACAACAGTTTTGCCTGACTAAAATGCACCATTAAAATTTAAATACATGTTTATTTTGCTAATACATAATTCACTGAATTAAGATAACACCGAACATCCACTATGAGCTAAAAACTTGGCTTGCAATTTAGAAAGGGGCCTGTGCTCTGCAGATAAGTGCACTGTCAGTGTTATTCTGTATTTAAAACGTTTCAGCTACAGGGGTTAGAATTGAAGAATTGCTTCATTTCTGCAAAGCAGGAGAAGGCCAACCTGTACATCACAAGATCCAGGTTTAGGACTGAGTTCTTGAGAGTTATTAGTGACCACAGCATGCTAAATGTGATCCAGGGTTCCTTGAATGATGGTACTTCTAAATCTAATCAGAATTTTGTATCCTCAGAAAGGTCAAGAAATTAAATCATAAAGTTAACAGGATGTGTTACTTTTAGAAAAAGTTATTTTTAAAATAATGCAATATAATAAAAGGTTTGTGCTACTGTCCTATATACTGAATAATAATTTGTATTTTTTGTCATTCATATACATTTACAGTACTTTTCTTGTTGCTGGAAACCAGAATTATTTTAGATTATGGCTTTTTTGAACATAAAAGAAACTCTACTGGATTGGACCAAAAGTCCATCTATCTGGTGTCCTACCCATGTTTAAGACGCCTATACAAGAGTTTTAGAGCAGGGCCGACATTCCCAATGCTTTCGCCAGCTTGCAGCCATATGCTGGCAGGCAATTCCCGAGCCAGATGTTCTTTCTATGTATTTTGTAATGGTCTATGGGGTTCTTTTCCGTGAACATGTCCGGTCTTGCTGAGAACCTGTGTAAGCTTTTAGCTTCCCCAGCATCCTGTGGCAAGCAATTCCGCTGCCTAGTGACACATTACGTGAAATGCCACATTGTTTTGAATCAGTTTTTTCATTGTAGTTATAGTTAATTCTCCTTAGTTCCAGTACTGGAAGGAACAGTGAACGATCCATTGTTATAACTCTTTTTTTCTCCTTCAAGGTTTGTAGATTACTAAGTTAGGATCCAGTCTTCACCTGCAGACCATCTTCTCTGCCCTATTTGGTTTTTTTTTGTGTTGTTGTTGATTTGTTGGGGTTTTTTTGATTGATCCTATAATTATAGTAGCCAGCAGTAAAATGGCTAGGATTACTCATATGAGCAAGATATACGCAACTAAGCCCTGAATTAGAAAAAGTATTTAATATAGCTAAATCTGAATATTGTTTAAACATAAACGCAGCTTCCATTGTATTTTGTTTGGATGTTAGGGGCAATCAGCCTCTTAACAAAAAATCTGATCTGACTGCACAATTCAGGCCAATACTTTTATTATTAATGCACATTGTTTACTCCAGTAAGGGTACGTTATGCCAAAAGAGTTTGCCATGTTCTTTTATGGATGTAAAGACTTTCTGACATACAACAAGTATAATATAGAAAATGCCATTGGTAGATTTGTAAGTATATTGACAGTATTCTGGGGTTTGCTATATGCCTAAAATTTAAGAATTGTACATAATCATCTATTCCAGCACTTCTGTACTTTCTGTCCCTAAATGTGAGTAATACAAAATACAATACACATACTGGGTCCTTATGGTTTGAAATGTGGGTCCTTGCAAAGCAACTGTGATGAAGCTCTTTTTTTAAAAAAAATATTAGCCTTGCTTTTCAATGAAGTACTTGTCTCCAGTCAAAAGAATGAGAAATTAGGTTGTCTAAAATAGTTACAATATTCCAAACTGCATAGTTAAAACTAAGGAATTCTACTGACTAAAGCAGAATACTTGAAGCCCTTAGAAGCTGGCATTCATGGTGGCAGGATATGGCAATGTCCTAAAGTTATTACCATTTCACAGCTTGTTGTCAGCTAAAAAATTATGTACTTGCTTCACTGGGAAAAAACAACATGCCAGTTTTGCCCATGTAACAAGTACTTCAGGCAGCACTTAAGACATTTAAAACCGTTATGGTTATATATTGTAATATATATTTCTGCATAACATTACAGCACGCATTATACATTGTGCTGATTCCTTGTGAAAATATCTTCCTGTGATTACTGTAATGAAATGCACTTTGCATAGATAATGTTGTAGAACTTGATGCTTCCACAAATAGATAACTCTCAAACTGGGGCTAGGAAAAAAGAAAAACCTTCAGCTTGAAATCTGGTCCTGTGAGCATCTGCTCTTATTGTAACAATAATCTTTTATAGCAATTTTATCTTAATTTTTAGTGATGCCCCAAAGCAACTAAAGGGAAGAAACAAACAGGCTAAGAAAAGAAAAAAGAATTCTTTTGGCAGGCATGCAGCTTTTTCCCCTTAACTGTTTATTCATGGCCAGGAGCCCCAGAAACAGTATACCATCTCTCTGGTGGTGCTGCTTCGGTAAAACTGAAACTAATAGATATCCGAAGGTTCAGTGGCTGAAGATTAATTTTCCTAATTTTTGTGAGTGATTTGTGGGCTTCTGCAATCTTGAAAACCAGCCTACGTCAGTGAGAAATGTGATTTTTTTTCATAATCAGTAACTATACTAGTAAAAGCTCTACTGCAGCTGCAGTAGAAAACCACTTTATGCTGTTAGAGCCACCTAAAATACCTGAACAGGTATTAAATGTTACAAGCACTCTTATATAGATAAAATTTATCTACACTAGGGTCTTTTTTCTTTACCCATTCTGGAAGAGTCCAACTGGCAAAATTAAAGTGTAGAAAGCCCTAGTGAGAAAACCCCCTTTCCATAATTCTGATTCTTTCAGGAAGTGCTTCAAAGCTGGGTAGTTGACAAGTGCCCAGCCTGAACTGTAAGTGTCTTCCTGAGTGTGAAGGGGAGAGGGAATTGACACCTGGTAATCCCATCATTTTGACAGAAGCACTGGGGGCAAGAATAGTATGTGAATCCTTGTAGTTTTGCATTGCTGTTCCCTTCTTCCACCTATTCTTTTGTTATGCAAAAAGAAAGGGTGTTTAAATTTTTTACCATATTGCTTTTTCATAAAAGACCTCTGTAGTACAAAGAATGGTGCTGAAATAAATCCAGTCGTGATCTAACCAAAAAATGCAAACAGAAAGCAGAATTAAGAAAATACTTGGTTGTCCTATAATTATTTCCAATGAAAAAAACCCACAAGGAAAAAACAATATAAATATTACAAATGTTTTATGAATCAAAAATCCAGAGAGCAAACAATTCACTCATGAATTTATTTATTTATTCTTTAGAAGAGAATTTATAAGCCCAAACAGGCTGGTGGACCGTCCAGCTCCAGCTCTACCAGGCCAGCAGCAAAGCAAGAGGACTGAAGTCCTGGTAGGAGCCACCCTGGTGCCTGCCTCTCCTGCATCCCCTCGGAGACCAGTGTAAAGGAGCCCAAGTGTGGCAGCTGATGCTGAGCTCACAGGACGGGAACTCGGGGCTGCAATCTTAGTTCCACGAAAATTAGCAGAAGCTTAGTATCTGACTTGGGTGGGGTCAACATTTGCTTCATGTGCTCTGGCTGTAGAAAAGCTGCTGTATTCTACTACACTGTCGTTTATAACCCCAATTCCCAAATCTTTTTCAGCCTTTGACAAAGTAAGGCTACCTTCTTCACAACCACTGATTATCCCCGCTGTGGAAATCTTGTTCTACGATGTTGGCATTTACCATATAATTTCTCAATTTGCCTTTATCTATTTATCAGTATTTATTATCTCTGTTTCCATAAGAATAAAACCTAACACAATCTATGGTTAATATCATTTAGGCAATTAAAAAATTTGGAGACAAGTGCTGGTCATTATATGTCTGCATATACAGGCAATGAGAGAGAAAAAAATGGATAATATTTGAGGCTTGCTTGTTTGTTTGTGGCCTCCGTGCTAGTTTTGTCATGCTTCTGATTTGTCCTTCAGCTTGTAGCTTGTCCTCTTAAATCCAGATTATATGTGACAGCACAGAGGGAAGCAAAACATAAACAGTATAATTTTCGTATGACTACTACTTGATTACCACCAACCAGCTAAGCTAACAGAAATGTAATTTCATGATGTTTGTTGATATCAGTGTTATAATTCTGGGAAACTTGTAGACTCTCTTGGAGTGGAGGTACTTGTGTGTGGTTGAAGCTTTTGTACACCAGCCAGCAGGTGATGAAGGCTCCTACAGATGACTATCCCCAAATGTACTCCTGTAACATGTTCCAAAACAAGGTTCAATTAAATAGGTGTTAAATTCCCTCAAGAGCAGCAGAGCTCATGGTATCAGAAGTATCTTCTTTGTAATATTTTCTACCAAGTTTCATTGTCTTGCATGCTCATATACAAGATAAGTCTCCTTTCAATGAGAATTTGTGAAATACCTTAAATTACTGAAAGTGCTCACTTCTTATATTTCAGTTTTAAAGATGGTAGAAGATGAGTTTGGAAAAAGAGGTAAAACTAGAAGTTTGTGCAGCCTGCTTACTATACAGAGATTGTTAAAATGCATAATTACTGATAAAGAGATGGTACTCTGGCTGGAAACAATGTGCCCCTTCAAAAATGTCACCTTTCATTAACATGAAATGTCGTCCTCGGCTCTTTGCCTCTGTCTGTCTCTCACACACACAAGTTCACAGTATGTAAAGTAACACAGTGCCTTCTTTTATGGTCAAGGAAGGATAGAAAAGAGAAGCTGGTGATTCCTCCTTCGTATTTTAGATAATTTGTCCCATAGAAAAGATGGATGGAGTCACGTAAATTAAGATGGACATATTAGTGACCAGATTATAGTGCCTTCAGGCAACTTGATGTTGTATTTAGTAAAAATACATGAAAGTGTGTAAGGGGTGGTGTTCCCCAATCCTAGGAATTGCTTTCTGTCCCTGAGGAAAATGCTTCCACTGATGCAAGTTAGTAGCACTATTTCCATTGATTTTCAAGTGCCAAGATATAAACCCCTCCTGATTTGAGAGCACTAGCCAAGGGCTGCAGATGGCTCTTCGTCAAAGACCAAACCCTGATGCAGCTGCACATCGTGAGTGCTCACTTGGAGCCTCACTTCCCTGTGGCAGCCATATGGTTCGGAGACATTCTCTGGGTGCTCTTCTCTCTTGCTGTGTAGGTGTGTGCACCCTGCTCTGCAACCACACCATCTCCCCTGCCTGTTTTGTGCCGTGTGCTCTTGTTCTGATTTTGTTTGTGACCATATTAGTTTCTCACAGTTAAGCTACAATTGCATTTCATAGATTGAATTTTGAGGAGACTTGGTCCTAGATGCCCTCATAATTTTTATATGTTATGTGTCATTCCGTACTTTTACGGTGCTTTTCCCCATATGCATGCTTATTTGAAAGATATTCAACTTCTCTCTCTCTTTTTTTTTTTTTTTTTTTTTGCTGGACATATGGTGAACAGTATTGTACATAGCGTGAGTTATTAAATAGTAAGATATTACATTAAATCAAAGTAAATCTAACAGCTATAACATAAATAAATTTTGTTTTGTGAGTATCTTCCAAGTGAACTGCAACCGTTATGTTTTTCCTGCAGAAACTACACAGACGATATCCTGATGTCGGCAAACTTTCAAGTTTAGCCTTCTGTAACACCAGCGATTGCTTCCAAAATACACAGCAGTGGTAGTATATTCTTGCCTTGTATTTCTGCAGCTCTGCCTGAACTTTGGTCTACAAACCTGTCTATCACAATTTCTCTGCAGAGATGAGCAAATTAGCTGCAACAAGTGATTTATCAAATTTAGTCGTTTGAGACTGTCACAAATGTACTGTTAGAGGACTGAGGCCTTAGGGGCTACAAATGTGATGCTTTCTTTAAAATTATTTGTGACTAGTGTGTGTGGCTATGCATCAGTCTAGAAATACTCATAAACTTTATAGTTATTGCTAAGTACATAGTACTACAGTACAGCTATAATAGTTCTTTGAGTTGTTACTGTTCTTGCTGTATGACTGGTATTTTTTCAGCTTTTTCACTGGCTGCTTTCAGTCACAAAGAAACAAATAAAACCTCAAGTACTTATTTCTTGTACAGATTTTTGCACAAGTATTCACATTAATTTTCCTTGTAGTTGTTATGCATGCGAGTTGCATGAGAGTTACTTTTGAATAGCTATGAAGAGCAAATTAAAAGCATCAGAAGTACTATCAGATACAAATAATCAGGTTGTTTTCCTACAGCTCATGTTTATGAATTGCCCAATCCTTGCCACAATACTACTATCAGAAAATAGCTTCCAACCCCAAATATCATACACTTACATTCAAATTTAATTCAAAATTACAAGTGCTGAGCATTGCTGTCAAAGCTAATTTATGCAAAAGATGTAGAAAAAATTTTGGTTGTGTTAATTGATGGTTTTTTACAGAATGCAAGCATAACAGAAATAAGCCTAGCAAACTGATGAAAAAGGCAAAACAAACAAGAATGTGGGGTTTTCTACTCCTCCTTTCTGATTTGTCTCTGATACTTACAGACACGGTTTTAAGAAATATTGTCCTATCAATATGATATTTCTCAAAGTGTAGTCAGGATTTCACGTGTGGTACGTTGCCCTTCTTTTGGATTTTAGTTACATTTCTGGAAAATGCAGTTCTGAGTTCATATCAACCATTCGTTAAATTTATGTTGAATTCAGAAGATTGTTTCAATTCAAAATAGCAAAAATAATACTGACAGCTTGAAATATTCCATATTAAAGGTGGCTGAATTTTATTGCATTGCGTAAAATGTGAGAGAGTGAAATGATTTTCTAAGATTTGTTTGGGATGAAAGAGGATGATGCAAAATGAGTATTTTTGTCAATAAGAAAGAACTAAGAATATTTTGCTTTGTGTAAACTTGAAGTTGTACTGGGTAATCTTCAGTTTCAAAGCCCTTACAGAGAAGTGGTTTTCTTTCTCACAGCTATGACTCATGCAATTGTTCCTTTCTTTGTTCTGAAGCATTTCTTCTCAGCTTATAGTGACATTTCTGGATAGCTCTGGCTTGCTCAGTTTAGGATTGTGTCACAATTTTCGTGAGCTTTTCTGAATGACTAAACTCAGAAGAAACTCTTCTCCTTCGTGCCTGCTGTATATTTTACTTTACCAGATGTTTTTGTGCTGCAAATTCATCTGTGATCAAATCTGCAGACAACAGCAAAATTAGAAGGGTAATGAAGAGAAGAGCTCCCAGTCAACGTGCAGACTGACTTAGTGAACATGTGTAAGACAAAGCATAGTTTCAACTGCCTAGCCAGATGTAGGCTGGAAAAAACTATCTCAAACCTGATTTAAAGCAGGGGGGAGTAGCTGGCACAGACCATGAACCTGAGTGACGGACACCGCCTGCCTTTTAAAGCAGCAAATCATGCATTTATTTTCAAGTATGGTCTCCACACTTGCTAGCACCATCTCCATCTCACTTGATGAAACTTCAGCTGGTCAGTTCATCCATTCAGTTACAGCCCAAACGCTGGATACAGAGGTCTACTTCCTCACTTAAAGAAGATAGGTGGAGTTGTGAGTTACAGGAATCCTCTGCGCTCCTGAATTTCCAGTGGGTTTGGTGATGGTTGCAATGTCCAAGAGTTTTTCTTTCATCTTTATTTAATTTTCATATGCTAGTAGTGTTTATCTACCTATACAGTGCATGCATTCAGTGTGCACCTTGGGAGAATTCAGAAGGACCAAGGCCATTATATTCTAAAAATACACTGTTTTTTTCATAATTAGTGGCATATGTGAAGTCACGGTTTGTAAAACTGAAATTGTGTCAAAACTAGCTCAAGGGAAAGAGGGCATTCACAGTCACCAGTGAAAGTCCCTTAGTCCCCAATATTCATGCTGACTTTCTGCTTTCCAAAAGTGGTGTGAAACATCAGTTGTGGTATTAAGTTTTCCCCAAAAGTCCTATACCTCATGTGGAGATACTGCCAAGTGTACTAGATTTATCATCTGTTCTCTGTGCTTGTGGATAGAGATATCCATGCCATTTTATCCCTTTTAAATCACGCACCAGAAGAAAGTAAACATAGTGATGTAACAGGAAGTAATTGCTGCATTTTTTGGTACCTTTCAATGTAATTGAACATATGGTGAATAATCCTCATAAATAGCTAGATATTATTAGCCCCGTTACGTGGATAGGGAAAGTGAAGCAAGAATTGATACAAGGGTTTGTGCAAGGTCACACGACAAATAAACGTGGATAAATTACCATTACTGAAAGTGATATACCTCTGGGTAAAATTCAGCAGCTGTCTGACCATAAGCAAAAACATAAAGCAGATGAGATGAGAACCTCAACCACTCAACCCCCCGTGTGATTTATGTAAGGTAAGCAGATGGGCTGCGATGGGTGAGATCTGAATTCCTCCAGGGGCTGCATTCAAGAAAAATCAAACTGGATAAACTAGAATAAATTCATGTGCTCATTAATCTTTGTATGGATAATCTCAAAACCAGCATCGTAGTTAGCATTTCATCTTTTGCAGTCATCAAATTAAGAATTACCGAAGCAGCCACCAGAGAGCACCAGATACATTTTAGAGCAACTTGCAAGAAAAGAGAGAAACGCAAGAAGTGTCCCTCCCTTTTATTTTCTTCTTTTCTTTGTGCTGTGGGAATCAAATCGGCTGTTTAAATATGTATGTGGAGGGCAGTAAGGGAGAAGGTGAAAACTTTTAGAAAGCCGGGAGCGTCAGTTCTCTTACCTGTGGCCATGTCCTTGCAGTTTCTTCTGTGCCAATTGTGTCTTGCTTGCTAAATTCCCCCACCTACCGAGCTGGCTCCTGCTAGTATTGGGCATTTTTTTCCATAAAAAGTCCTATGAAAATCTGAATATAGGATACACATTAGCTTGCAGGGTCAGACCACAAGAAATGTTCACAATGTGCTGGCTAGCAAACGTTACCAGCTTTCTGTGTACAAGTCTGCTTTCTGTGTACACGTGTGTGACTTCATCCCTAGCTCTGAAATTCAGGGATATGTAAACTGAGCTGAAACACCTCCTACATGCCAGCACTGTACATTTCAGAGTAGTGACGGCTCCACGTGGTGTATGCCATATGGTGCACATTGTGACTGATCGTTGTGTCTTCCATATTTTGAAGGCCAACATCAAAGCATTAAAGGTCGAGCTTCTCTGACAGATGTGGACATCTGCATGTGACCTACTCATGTAGTCAACCTTTCTAGTCAGTGGAAATAAATAGACAATTGTAGAGCAGGACTCATCTTTATATCCTGAAGTGGAGGTCTCGCATAGGGCAAAGGATTTTACCCTCTAAAAGTGCATTTCTTTCATGGACTTTCAGTTGATCATAAAATCACTTGCATGGGTGTAGACAATCAAGAGTCAAGTAACAGAAATCATACCCTGAGTAGGTAACCTGCAATATTATTCCTAGCATTGGTTATTAACAGCTGCGGACACGCTATTCACGTGTGTGATTCTTCATGTAGTGGAGTGCAGCAATATATGAAGTGTGAAGCTTAATGAGGGTTAGATTTCATCATACAAACACCTTTCCATTTCATGTCTTTTCTGGCTGCTAGCTGGAACCCTGGAAACACAATCTGGACAATGGAAGTGCTGCCATTTTATTTGAATGTGAATTAGGCAAGTGAGCTGAAGTGACATTTTCTGCTTAGTTTAAAACCCATCTGAACAAATTTTACAGTAGATAACACTAGGGAAAGAATGAAACTCCTGCATTAAAAAATATACTTTAAAAGTCCTGAAGTACTTTCACTGCAGCACTGCATTAGTTGTCTAAATGCTCCGGTGTTGGTTCCAGAGGGATGTCTGGACCTCAGCAGGAATAAATCCATCTACTACCATTGAACTCAGCCTGTGAGTTTGAATTTGTAAGCTCAACTGTTAACTATTTCCTCAAGCCAGTGCTTCTCAGTGGACCGCATTTTTACCTGCTGATAACTGACGTGTCATCAGGAACATGGAATGTGAAAAATCACTCATCGCTTATACCAGATATAGAATCATATATGTATACAAAACATGAAAATCAGTGTGATTTATTTTTTTTATTTGGGAAAGCTTTAAAAAGGAAAAAAAAAACGCTCTGCAGTGAACAGTCAAAAGCATATGTTGAACACATGCATATTCAAACCCTGTAAAGCAGTGATGAAGGATGGTACTGCTCAGAAGTTCTCTTTTTAGCAATTGCTTCGTGAGGAGAGCACTAAGTACAGGAACCTGCGTGATCTGCTTGGCTTTGGTGACTGATTATACTAAGTGTAAAGGCACTGCATGACATCTTAGTCTAAATATTTAAACTCTTTGAAGGAGTCTTGTATTCTGTAGCAAGGCAGACTGATTTGTAATCTCATTTCTCAATGATATCTCCTGTTATCACATAAACCTATATGCCTCAAATGCTGCATTCTTATCTAGTTGATTATGAACAACCTTACTTTCCAAATAAGCATGCCTGTACCTTGTTAAGAACATGAATATTAACTGCAAACTCAGCAATTACTGACTATAATTTGGTTTAGTCAGAAGATACACCAGTGAAAGAGAGTGGTGATATTCATGTCAGTTTATAGAAGTAATACATCTGTAGGTCAAAATTGTCTAACTGGTTGCACTGTAAATTAGGAATAAATTAATCAAAGAAAATGATGCTGGTGTTACGCTGTTGTAACAGGACACAGTTTGATCCTATCAAGTTGTCAAACATAGTAAAGAAAAAAGAGTGCCTAGAGTTAAGCTCCTAAATCCACTTCCACGTTTGAAATGCATCATATTAAAGACAGATTTACGAAAGGAATCAGTATCTCTGGTGGTTTTATCAGTAATGTAATCACTATTCTCATTTATTAATAGAACTTACTTCTTTCTAGCTCCTTTTCCCACTCTCCTTGTGATACAGTTACCAAAGCTTTCTTAACTCTCCAGTTGACCAGTACAAACTCGTTCTGGGTTTTGTCATTCTTACTCTCTGTCCCTGCCCATGAATAAGGCAGGTTCTTCCCCTTTCTTTATTGCAGTAAAATTTTCTTCGAGCAGTCCCTGGTGATGCTGCGATGGCTACATCTTGTTTCTGCATTTTCCTTTTCACAGTGGCAGTGCAGCACGTCATGGTGTGCCTTAATTACAATGTGTTTTAAGATGCTTATCAAAGAAAAAACAGTTTATATTTTTGTCCTTATAGCACCTAATATATATTTAGTTTGGGCAAAGAACTTTGGAAAGCACTCATTAAACATGGAATGCTTGAAATGTTTTTATGCTTCTTTCTGTTATTTTTTAGCTATTCTTTAAAGGAAGATTTATAACTAAGTGGGGTATTTGGCATGCAACCAATTAGATGAAGTTTCAGAAACGGCCAGGTCCCAAGGACCCTGGAGTCCAAGGACCCTGGGGACCAAGAACCACAGTTTCAGTTTTCATAGTTTAGTTTTAAAGAAGAAAGTTGGGTCCTTCAGAAAATACTTTCGCATTCTGCATAGGCCGTTTTGAAAATTAACTGCATGTGCATAAAGAAAGAGCTAAGGCCACCAGCAGATAGGTGTGCTGACATACACTGATAGGATGTTTTCTCATCTCGTGCTGATGTACTTCTGAAGTGAGCAGTGAAAACAGACAAGTCTTGTTTGTGTGTTTATGTGAGAAGTTAGGCCAATTTTTGCCTTTTGGACATAGCCTGAGATGTAGAGAGAGTGCTGTACCTTTGCAGTGGGAGTGCAGGGAAATCTCTTCACGGTTCGAAGTTTTGCAGTGGCTTCATGTCCTTGTTTTTGTGTGTGTGCCTGCGAGTAGGTACATGCAGGTAATTTGTCCCTGTGTATTGCTCTTGGTGCATACTGCTAGTTCAGCTGTTGTAGCTGTGCTGCTAAGCCATTGCTTAAGCAGAACTGTAGCTGTGCCTTCTCTTTTACACATTCCCTCTCGAGACAGAGAACATCTGGGAAGGTGGGGCAGCACCAGCCTCTTTTCTAGGCACTGTAAATTTTAAAACATTAAAAAATCCACATAGTTCAAAGTAGACCTGTTCTTTTTTCTAATTTATATGCAGATCTTATTTGTTGGTACTAATGTCTACTTTTTAATAAATTATTTATTTTAAAATATGAAAGTTTTGATTAAAAATTAACAATAGAAAAAATATTTTAGCCAAAACACCTTGGCCAGCTGCCTACAGCTAAAACATAGAATCATAGAATCATAGAGCAGTTTCAGTTGGAAGAGACCTTCAAGATCATCGAGTCCAACCTTTGTCCTAGCTCTACCAACACCACTAAACCACGTCCCTAAGTACAACATCTACCCGTCTCTTCAACACCTCCAGGGATGGTGACTCCACCACCTCCCTGGGCAGGCTGTTCCAATGCCTGACAACCCTTTCGGTAAAGAAATTCTGCCTAATATCCAGCCTGAACCTCCCCGGGTGCAGCTTAAGGCCATTTCGCCCTGTTCTATCACTTGTTACTAGGGAGAACAGACCGACCCCCGCCTCGCTACAACCTCCTTTCAGGTAGTTGCAGAGAGCGATAAGGTCTCCCCTCAGCCTTCTCTTCTCCAGGCTAAACAGCCCCAGATCCCTCAGCCGCTCCTCATACAAGACATGCTCCAAATCCTTTACTACCTTGGGAGCCCCCCTCTGTACCGTCTTCAGCACCTCAGTGTCCTTCTTGCAGAGAGGGGCCCAAAACTGGACACAGTACTCGAGGTGTGGCCTCACCAAAGCTGAATACAGGGGAATGATCACCTCCCTGCTCCTGCTGGCAACACTATTCCTGATACAGGCCAGGATGCCATTGGCCTAAACATCTTACAGAAGCCACGGAAGAAGCAGGCTGGCTTTATTAAAACCCACCCCTACCCTCAATTCTTTATACGAACTTAAAACTAAGGCAGCAGTTGACCTTCAGTGGTGTAAGAAGTGAAAAGGCACCTCTGTAATGGTTGGTTTACTGAATGTCAGCCAAGTTTTCCTGTGCTTGTAATGTTGGGACTCTTCTCAAAATTTCACAGTGATATTACCCTTTTTAAAGAATTTGCGAACGTCCTGTTTGGCACTCGGCAGAAGGCCACCCCGTAAAGAAGAAACCTACTGGATGAAATTATCTGCTTGAGTCAATGACAAAATTCATTTATGTCTGGGTATCACTTCTGAAGTCTGCAGTCACCAGCTGTAAGCATGAAGGACTCTGAAGGACAAACTGATCTTGCTCAAACATGACGGGAAGTTCTTTTGTTTGCTTCTCTGCTGGGAGCAACTTCACAGCAACCATAGGTCGAGATTTCTGTGCTGCCCCTGCTTGGCAGCTCTGTGCTGGAGAACAGCTGCACAGAAAACTGCCTGGACCACCTGTGACTGCACGCAGCTTTCCAGTTTTGGTGTACGATTATTTAAATGAGTGAAGGTTCAGAACTCAATACTTGCATGCTCCAGACCACCTCACATAGCCCAGTACTGAACTTCAGATGTTTAACTGCAAGCAAAGCAGTTGCATGATTTTTTTGGTTTGTTTTAAAAGGAAAAAGGAAATATAAGGCAAGCTACACTCATACTGAAGGTGATCCATTCACTTATGGCACAAAGCAATTATAATTCAGACAAATCATATGCTTCTGTGAATGCAGACACAAATGACAAACATAACTAGTGTATATACATTTACGGGTTGTGTTATAGATGCTTATATATCATTGTTATAACTGGAAAAAACAACACGGGTTTAAGCGTTGTGTTACAGATCCTGCCTATGAATTCAAAACTAATGCCAAGGCAGTGAGTCCCATCTCATCAAAGTTTGCACCGAGGCGCGGAGGAGGCTGTCCCTGCCGAAAAGGCCGACCCCAAGGCTGCCCGGCGCCGGCTGTCGCTGGTTGGTAGTGTGTCACCTTGGAGCTAATGGCAGCTAGTTCAAGGCACAGCAGCTCTGAGGCAGCTCAGTCACCCTGTGTCCTTGCCTGACGCTGTCACCTGCTGTGATTTTTATAACGATAGCATGTAATGAAAAAA
Organism: Leptosomus discolor; assembly: GCF_034619465.1. NCBI lineage: Eukaryota > Metazoa > Chordata > Aves > Leptosomiformes > Leptosomidae > Leptosomus > Leptosomus discolor. Next base: position 66,693,986 of record NC_141392.1, read on the forward strand.
ACCTAACCATTTATGTGTATGAAAAGTTAAACCAAGCACGGAATAATGTTGTGGTTCAGTGAAATGGACCACGTAAAAAGCAAACACTGAACACACTCCTTACTTTTCTTATCACGGTGCTGCATTTGCAACACCGCAGCCTCGCAAAGCCCCCTGTAAGGGAGCAGCAGCTCGCCGGCGGCCGGCAGCCCCTACCGCCCAGCCAACTTACTCGGGTCTGAAACTGCAGCGACTCTGCTTTAATTGACCGATTTCTTTGCAATACCTCAACACCCCCACCCCCCCACCCCCCCAACCGGGCGACCAACGCCGGTTTCTAGCACTACGTGGTGTATGGAAGCACGCAGAACGCTGACGCGGGCGGGCGGGGCGGCCGCCGGGGCCCGTCCCGGGTCGAGGCGCCGGTGCCCGGTGTGGGGCAGGGGCCAGGCGCAGCCGCGGGCACCCGCCGCCGGAAGCCGCTCGGCCCCGCCGCGCTGCTGAGGGGCCGCTGCCGTCGGTCCCCGCCGCCCTCGCCGCGGGGCGCCCGGGTGCCCGAGCCGGGAGGAGGGGCACGGCCCGGCCGAGGGCGGCGGCGGCGGCCCCTCCGGGCCGCAGGAAGCGCTGCCGTCACCCGGCCCTGCCCCGCTGCGCCGCCGGTGGGAGGCTGGGCCGCGCCGGGCCGGGGCCGGGCCGCCCCGCTCCGCCTCGGCGTCCCCAGAAGGGATGCGGCGGCGCACGCCATGAGCTGGCGGTCCGGCTCCCGCGGCGTGGTCCTCACCGCCTACCACCCCAGCGGCGGCGGCGACGCCTCCGGCGGGTGAGTGGCGGCGCGGGGAGCCCGGCCCGGCCCGGCGCGGTACGGGCGGCAGGTGCGCTCGGGAGCCGCGGGGCGGGGGCCGTGCCGCGGCGGCGGAGGAGCGGAGCCGGCTCAGCGGCAAGCTGCTGCGCGGGGAGACGGTGTTCTCTCCGCCCCCCGGGTGCTGTGGGGTTTCCCAAGTTCTGGACTTTGTCCCGCATCCTCCTAAACGGTTTTTCCTGTGTTTTTTGTGGTTGGTTGGTTTGTTGGTTTGTTTGGTTTTCACCCGTTTCTCAACCTCCGCACGTCGTGGAAACCCCAGGCGTTTTGCCGGGCTGTTGAGAGCCGAGGGCAGACAGCAGACGCCGGCTGTTGTCAAGGTGTTCGTAGGTGAAAACAGCCCCATGGCAGCCCCAGTGCGTTGTCGGTGTTAAACCCAAACCGTTCCTGGTCGGTGCGTTCTGAGACTGGGGGTGTGGAGGGTTTGGAGGGTGCAGGGGTGGGTGCTGCCCCGTGGCTTCAGGGGGAGCGGAACCCCCGAGTCTTCAGGATCAGGCTGTTCGTGAGATGCAGTGCGTAGGTTTTCATTTAACCTCTTTGCACTTTACTGCTTTGTTCTTTGCATTATTGTTATATTGTTTTTAACGCGATAAACAGAGGAAAGGTGCAGGTGACAACAATAGGAACTTTTAAAAGCATTTGTGATTCTGCTTAAGAGGTGAAACTGACAATGGACAAAGAAGTCAGCCTCCCTTACATGAAGGCTGGGGACCTCCTAGTGCCTCACAGCGTGTGTTTAATACAGGCAGCAGCACTGCCGGCTTTTCCATAGCAATGACCAGAGAGACTGCTGTGTGGAAAGGAGAGTTTTGTCTTTATGGCCCATTCAGTCTTGTCTCTTCCTTGCTGAAACTGTCAACAAAGGTCCCATTAATAAAGATGGAACTTCTGTTAATGCTGAGAAGCCAGCTGAAACTGGGAAGGTATTGAAACTGGCACGCTGTTTCCATGTGTGCATAGGAAAAGCGTGTCTGATCAAAGAGATCATAGTCTGGTTAAAAGAAGATAAAAGGAAGTACAGTGTGTCACCCTGGACAAAAGATAACTGATGCACCATGATATGTCATATCAAGAGTCCATGGTGAATGCAAGAACTGAACTGAGAAATACAGCCTACCCCGTGTTTGAACCACAAAGCCATACCTCTGTTTTTATTGAGGCACTTCCTTCTCCGTGAGTAATGTTATTTATCAACCCTGCTTTAAGTCCTGATGTCATCTTAGCTACACATAAAAGGGCACTGCAGATGTAGTTGTTTACTACCAAATGCAAAATATGTGCCTTTCTACAAGAAAATCACAAAATCCACTGACTTCTCCATTATTGTTGGTGGTGTTTTTACTTCTCATACCCCTCAAACTTGCCGTGCAGGAGGGACAAAGTAAAAAGCGCTTTCCCTGCTCCTTGGGATAACTTCTGAATAAGGATCAGTGGTAGACTGTTAAGATCGATTCTGCTCTTTAACGCGGGGCTGCCTGGATACACGGCTCTAAGCCGCAGCTACTGTTTGCCCCCGGAGGCCCTCGGCCATGTGAGCACAGTCCTGGGGGCTCCTCCGTGTCCTAGAAACTTGCCTCCCGTGCTAACGCCGCACCGTTAGGAGCGGCGATCTCATCAGGTTCCCACTCCTCTGCAGCTGTTTCTGGGGACAGCCTCCTGGGTAAACTGAGACATTGCCATGCAAGCAATGGTGATCCTTCACAAATTGTTCTGGTGTGGGATTAAGGGAGTGTGGGGCAGGGGCGGGGGCGGGAATAAATGTGAAAAGGAGTCTCATTTCCTTAATTATAGCAAATGAATGTGTATGTTAAAGCAGTTCAGAGCAGGGGATTCCCACAGTTAGTTTGCCCGAGTTGCACCTCTGACAGTGTTACGGCTTCCCAGGCCGTGCGTGTTTGCAGTTTAGCTCATTAAACTGAGATCCTAAAGGGCACCTCTCTGCCTTTCTGCTGTGCCACTCTAGATTTTGTCCTCCGTCCTGTCTCCTGTTTTCATTAACCAGGATTTCAACTCCATGATCCTGATTCATCTGCTCCCTCCTGCCCTGGATCCCCAGACCCCCGCTTCTGAAGTGAGAGAGGTTGGGAATATTATTTTCATGGGGGCAGGGCGGGGGAGGGGAATGACCACTTCTTATTTTTTGGTGTTTTTAAAAACAAATAAACAAAACTTTTCTGAAAAATTGTAACATTTCAGTGGGATTTTTTTTCCATTTTTCCATTTTTCTAACTACTTTCCTCCTTCATCAACATTCCCAAGATACGCAGAGTTGAATAATAGTAATAGAGAAAATGCCCAAACCTGTATAATTCTGAAATATTTTCTGGAAATAAGTTCTTCCATTATGCACTGCTGCGTGTAAATGTACCAGTTCTGCCATCCAGATTCATTCTGCATTTTATTACTGGTGTGAAATTGAAACTTATTTTGCCTTTTTTAAGAATAACAAAGCAAGAATAACTTAAGTTATATCTTAACAAAGTAAGAATAACTAAGTATATAGGTTAGCATCTCTCTGCTAACTTTTAACAAGGATCAGAATATTAAGAAGCCAATGTAATACAGTGCCAGCTGTAATGAAGCAGCCTTTTTTGGAAAGATTAATAGAGAAAGTATGTTGAATTATTTTTTTTCATAGGCATTCAAAATACTGCATGTTAGAGATGGCTTTGTCTTTGGAGGGCTGGGGCAGAGCAGTACGGGTACATCCTGGAAAAAGCGGTACGTTGGCTGTGCTCCAAAGGAAGTGGTATCCTAGAAAGGGCTGTACTTCCTAACCATTTATTTTTTTTCCTTCAGGCATACGAGAAGTCTTGCTTCATAAGACATAAGAATTTTACTGACCTAATAGATTGTTGAGCTACTTTTCTGGGGGGTTTTGGCCTTTTAAAAGCCCAACGAGCCTGTGAAATGTTTCCTTTAGGAAAGGCTTACCTTACCATTGGTTTACTAGGCTAAAATCTAGAACAGCCTTGGTGTGATTATTTCCAAGTTTGACAATTTAGGAACATTGCCTTGACAGTGATGATGCACAAGATAGCACCAGAGCTGTTGTCATTGCCATAGAGCGGTTTATTTTACAGTTTACTTTAAAATAGCAGTTAAAGGAATATCTTCATGTAGTGTAGATATTGATTGTGGGTGACTTCTGTGGTATACCTGAGTATTTATCTAAGAACTTCCTTACAGAAATCTCAAAGGCAGATTACCCACTATCAAATTCAATTTTAATAGCTCTCTTTTCCATATTGCTTTAGTTTTCTCACTTCAGAGTTTTAACCCATTAGATCCACTAATGCTTTATTGGCTGTCATTCTACTTGCATTTTCGTGTCATCTCCTTTTTCGTTATGATGTCCATGCACAAGCTTTTAATAATTTCTTCTTGATTTTCCTGTGAAACCATTTGTTGTTATATGGACTGCGGAGAGTAAGGGTGAATCAGATAGGTTTCAGCCCAAGACCCTGTTTCAGTGGCTGCTTGTAGGCATGTCATCCTCATGCACGTGAAATCTACACCCTTAAGCATAGACTTCCAGTGCCATTTAGGTTCCTTGCTGTGGAATTTTACCCCATCTACTGTGGTAGGAAGGACTGCAGGCCCTGTGTCATATTTGCCAGCCGTGTGTAGGTGTTTCATATAACACAGCCTTTGCATATGGCTGCGTGGGCTTAGCCTCAGGCAATCAAATGCCACCTGGAGTGTCCTCTACAGGACTATTTCTGTCCTGTAGAGGGAGTGAATGTGTGCCTGTATGCATATATATATATATGTATCTATGTATGTATAGGTATGTCTGTATATATATGTATGTAAAAATATTTTTTTAAATGTGATTATAAGGCTAAGACCAAGCCTGGAATATTCAGTGGATGGGGAATGGGATATAGCAAAACTACAAGTGAATGCTGGCAGAACTAACTGCAGGCATACCAGTGCATGAGGCAAATAAACTTCTGCTACAGACCATTTTCAAGAGCCAAGCCTAAAATGCAAACTGGTTAAATGATTTTAAATGTGGTGGCCAGCAGAGGTTGACTTTGCTTTTCTCTCCATACCTTTGTCCTATCTGTGAGGCTGCCGTTCTGCATTGTCTCCTGTGCTGCACCAAGCTGTCGTGTGAGTCACGGCCTCCCTGCGTCTGTTTCCAGCGAGTCACTGTGCTTGCTCACCAGCAGCCAGCACACGCGCTTTTGCTGCCGCTTCATGTGCACTTTCTTAACTCACACTGGAAGACCGGTTTGAGTTTTGAAGCCTTGCAAGCCAGTGCCTGTTTGACATCATATGTTCCTGAAGAGGCTGTCAATCTTTATATTGCTAATGACTTGTTAAGAAGGCCTCCAGCATTTCAAGGAGCCTAGGACATGGCTCTTCTTCCTCAGAGGCCATGCAGTTATATGCACCCTCCCTTATTTGCCCTCTTTAAATCTTGCATTTAGTTTGCTGGTACTCACTTGCATAATTAGAACGATGACTTGCGTTTCCCTGAGATGGAACTAAACCCCAGACCTGCCTCAGGTCTCCTTTTTCAAGTGATGCCTGCTAGCCAGGGCCTCCGGTCCCCGACGTTCACCGTCCTGCTTCATTACTGAATCTGCGTGACTTTGGGAGATGCCAGCTGAAGCTTGGGTCTGTGTGGCAGTGAAACCAGGGGGTCTCAGTTGGGTTTTGTTGTAGAGAAGTGCCCTTCTTTTGTGGGTTACTGTACAAGTCTGCATAAAACAAAATAGTTATTTTTATATGTCTTTGTAAATACAGGCTTTACTAACTTAGTAATAGTAGCATCTATGTTCAGTGTGGGAGTAGGTGGTGAGGAGCATAAAATACTCAGTGTTTCCTACAGACAGCTGTGGTCTAAATCACTCACTCAATGTTTAATCTCCCTGAGAAAGAAACCAGATGACACGTGTCCTTTGAGCTTGGAAAAATGATGACTTCTGCTATGAATTGCTCACAATACATGTTTTTTTCAAACGTTGACCATAATAGATGTTACAAATCACATATACAAGAGAAGTTTATGCTTTCCTTACCAGAATAATCTGCCTCATTCATTGTTCAAATATTTGCTCAGTTTAATCTGAAGACTTAATAGTTTGCATCTTAAGCCAAGAAGAAATCTAGTAGTAAGCATGAGTTCATGGCTTTTTTGAAGGGCAGTTTCCATCTCCATTCTTTCAGAGAGAAAAGCTCTCATTCCTTTCCCCCTCTTTTCCTACCAGTGACTCACTCTTGGAATTGAAACCCGGTGAAATCCAGTATGAAGGACCGAAGCACTGTGGGGGATACATGTAGTGCTCAGTGTACAAGCAGCAAACTCACAAGCTGATTGCTCACAGCTGGCTGAAGTTGGTGGAGCCTTTTGCAATCTGCTAGTTTACAGGTTCTCTATATCATCTCAGCTTTTGTTGTTCCTAACCCCTATAACCTGGCTTTCATGATGCCAGTATGGATGGCTCAGCACAGCACCTTCCGTGTGTTGCTTTGCTTCTGCAAAGCAAAGCTCTGTCACGCTACCACTGATTTTACAAAATCATAGCAGTCTTTTTATCTGCTGAGTTTACAGGCTTTACATGAGCACAATCTTTATCTAAATGCATTAGAAAAATCTTTCCTGCTGATTTGAACAGTGTTTGTTGTCCGATGCCTACCAACACCTTCACATAGAGCTGACAGGCAACAATGCATTAAGTTGCTTTATTTAGAATTGCTTTTGTGTCTTTTGTACTTTGTGCATGTATAAATATGTAGTATACTGCAGACCCTTAATGTGTTGTTTAGTTACTGGCCTGTTAATCCCGGTAACTTGATCTGTTGACAGCAAGACATGGTATCCCAAAGTTTCCTGCTTCCTTGATTCCAGATTCCTGCTGCATCGGGTTCTCCCTTCCTCAGTTTGCACCTTACTTCTTCTTTGAATTTATCTTGCTCCTGCCTTTGGTTCTTGCTATATCTTTCAATCAATTAAAAAGCCTTCCTAGTGCCTGTTACCTATTGTCAAGTTGCTGCTCAATTTTATCTTGGTAGACAGAGCAAATAATTCTCTTTGTTTCTTCAGTCTGAAAACCTTTTTTATGACACTTTCCTTCAGCATTTTCAGCCTCCTTCTTTACACTTGCCCTGCTACTTTGCTCATCGTTCACCCTCAAGCCTGGATTACATGCAGTACTTCAGTGTCAGTCTCATGAGTGTCACTTACGTAGGTAAAATCACTTCCTTACTGCTAATTACCACCTCAGCCAGTTGTATATACTGCAGTCATGCCGTTTTGTTTTTCTGAGCATTGTGGCGGACACTTCGATTTGCATGTCCTTTCTGAGCCCTAGGTCTGCTCAAGCTCTTCTTTTTCAGGGCAGCCTTCATTGCGTAGGCATGGTTGCTGTTTCTAGCGCTTAGACATCCAGGTAGCATCTGTCAGTAAAACAACATTATTTCAACAAGCCCAGTTTGCTGGGTGACCTACATTATTCTGCATCGTGGATGTAGATTTAATTTAATGCCCTTAACTATCAGTGAAAAGTCTATTCGGTTCTACTCTGGGTCAGGCCCTTAAATAGATATAAAATGAGAATAACTGTGCTGAATCAGTGGAGCTACATAGCAGAAAAGAGGAAAATCAGGGCCTTCTCTATGTAGGCTTTGTTTTTTATTTTAATGGCATACAGAGAATGAGACGTCATGCTTTTCTAGCTATAAGGAATGTGAAGCATAGAGGCCTTTTGAACATTTTAATTACAGGCTTTCCCTTTTTTGCTTAAGTGCGTACAAATCTAGATGATACAGAGCATAATACAATGTATTACTAGATGTGCTGTTACAAGCTTGTAGACTTTATGCAAAACTGAAATGTAACTGAACTGCCGATGATCAAAGGGCCAGAGGACCTGTGTAAATCTGGCCTTCAATGTTCGCTCTAAGTGTGGTATCAAATGAATATTTTTTAATTGTTTCTCTAAGTTCTTTTTCTTTGAAAAGCAGAATTGTCAAACTTGTTTTTGAATAAGACATGGCATTTTCGGTCTGCTGATACTGGCACTCAACTAAAAAGTGTTATGATCTATTGTTACTGCCAATATTTGACTCTTGTTTCCTAATTGTTACTAGTGAGGCCGGAGCTGAAAGCTGTGAGGTTTTAAAAGGCTACTTATATTTGTTTTGGTAACGTTTGCAATGCCAGCACCCTTCTCCGTTGTCAGTGCTTTTTTACTAGAGTTAGTGAGTGCGCATCTTCTTTTTTTTATTCTGTGAATCAGAATACTACGGCTGAACAGAGACCGTAATTACAGTAAGTGATACAGCGAGGTTCCTGCTGTGAATGGTGTTGCAGATTCCTGTTACTCATGGGTCAGTGACTGTCACTCCAGACTCCTCAGTAAATCTGCTTGGCCAGGGGAAGAAAGTAAGTTTTGAGTAATTCCAATGTGCCGATGGTCTGCTTTGTGAGGGCTGCTGGTTTTGCAGTGAACCTGCCTCTGCTTTGGAGTCTTGATCTCTAAATAATCATTTTCAGTCAGGGAATTTAAACATTTATAGCCAAATAAACAGGGGGGTAAAAAAAGGTTGGTTTTGTTTGTTTGTTTGTTTGTTTTTTAGTATTTGGATGTGTAAAAAAATAAATAGACTTGATTTATTTCGTAAGTGCAATTTTAGCCATCATTTTCTGGGGTATATTTTTGGTGATACCCTGAGCAGTATATGGGATGAGCACCTAAGCAATTTACCCCCCTGTACTCCCAAAAAAGCTGAAGCTACAAACTTATTCTTTGGTTCTTGTTTTGTGCCAGCTCTCTTGTGTTACAGCAGAATGAAAGTGTGCACAGAAACAGTTATTTACCTGGTCACACCTTCCTGTGAGGATAAGCTGCTCAGTATTCCCCCTTGTTCTGTGACGCTGTTCCGTGCCCTTCCTACTCCATCATCCCAGTGCTGTTAGCCTAGAAATGCTTTCATGAGAATTTCAGAGGTTTTATCTGTCACCTTTCTACAACATCCTTCTTTCCTAGGGAGGCTTCTTAGGCCAAAAGGTGACGATAAATGGGACAGAGCCCCCAGTATTGTAGGAGGACTTAAAATGGTTTGGGATGAAGTATTTGAGGAGGAGCAAATGTGAATGCTTTTAGCATGCTTAGAAATGTGGTTGAAGGTACACCACACATGAGAAAGCAAAAAACTAAGAATGATGTTGTCTTCAACAGATGAATGAATACCTTATCATGCATACTCAGTGCCGGACTGCAGCACAACAGTTGGCATGTTTTGCTGGACTTAGCATCAGTACAAATCTTCAGTTTACTACTCCTCAGACTACCTCTTCCTGTCCAGCAGTCCCTAAACCACACAGACAGCTTTCACTCTGGCTTAGGGAATTCAGATGTTTTGACTTCGCTTCCCTATTTGAAGACCAGGAAAAGACTTAAGAGGATGTGTGAGAATTGTTTGGTCAATGTTTAGTGATATGCGCTTAGTGAAGTACATTGTTCAGTTTTTATTATTTTTGATCAGTTGATTGTTTTTAGATGATTTCTGTGTAATTGTCAGAACAATAGTTGGTGGGACTCAAGGCCACTGATTAAATGTTGTCTCTGTCAGAAATTCTCAGAAATAGAACAGCAAGGTCCAGGAGTATGCTATATCCAGGGGTAACATGGAGCTTTGCCACTGCTTTAAGAGAGTGCGAGGTTAGATTTTAGCTGAACAAATAAACCAGAAAGTCCTTGTAGGCTTGTTGTGGCCCAAGGAGTCATATAATAATTGTGGTTATAGCTGTAGTTACGAGTCCATGATCCCAGATACAAAGCAAGAGGCTTGCACCAGTAGCCAGAAACTTCAGCTACTGAACAGCAAGGAAGCCCTGATAAGAGCTGTCATACAGCTATGACTCACTGGCCAGTTGCAGTGGCAGACCAGAGCTGTAGTTGCCACAGGCCAGTGGAAGGTGCTTTCTCTCTCAGCCATTGCTAAGAGGATGATAGATCTAACAACTCTGTGGTGTAGCCGCTGAAGCCTCACAGCCTGATTCCCTTTGCCGTAACTAGGTAAGGAAACACTAGTAATGGTGTTATCATTGTGGGAATAGTCATCCCTATCATTATAATGCATTCAGAGGGTGGACTTTTGTGGCCTACTCAACTCATTGTGGTGGCTTGACTGTGTCATCTTCTCCTGAGAAGCCTGTATTTCAGGTGGACTTGAGGAATATCTTCTTGTTCTGTTGAAAGTATTTTCTCAGGAGAGAGATGCTACACTAGCTCATGAAACTTTTTCTTTTCATATCAGAGTGTCTCCTGAGGCTTGTCCTGAACGAGCAGAAGTTTTGATATGCAGTGACAGTGAGTGCAGATCATGGCCATGCTAGGCTGAGATATGCAGAGGCTGAAAAGAGCGGGGAACATCACTGAAAGTAAAGTTTCCTTCCACCTCTCACCTACACCTTCCGAATGTTTTTCTTGCCCTGGCGTTGGCATTTCTGAGCTGACTGAAGTACTTTGAGTTGGCTTAAAAAAAAAAAAAAATCCAACTGAAAGCAGTATTTTCTGCTAGTGTTGCTTCCAGACAGACTCATTTCTTAACCTAGCTTGGCAAGTGACTGTATCAGTGTCGGTGCAGGCACAAGGGAAGTGATGGAAAACCCCAGGAAAGAGAGATTTCACAGAACCCTCTGGCAGCAGCCTACATCTGTGCCACCTTAATCTGATCATTATGGGGCTGCAATTTGACAAGATAACTCATTTTTATGAGTCCTAGTACTGGCTATGACCACGTGCTGTGAGAGGCTCAGCTGATATAATTTAATTCTCTTGGTTCAGATTTGTTAAAAAGATATTTGATGGCTTAACTTTGTACTGACAGGTTTTTAGTTAGTTCAGGTACAGCTTGTCCTTTAGCAGCCACTCTAAAGCTAGTGTAAGCTTCATCTCCGGCTCATTTAGTCCTGGCTGACACCGTTCAGTGATTCAGTTGTGTGCGTGTCCATCTGCAAAAGGCAGGCTGTGATGTGAGAAGAGATCCTTGGGATCCAGGTGCGTTGCACTGCGGGGAACACATGCACTCCTCTTACGGAGCTGCGGATAACCTGCCTTCCCCTTGTCTGCATGTGGCGTTGCGCAGCCTGCCTCACCAAAAGAAACGAAAGCCCAGCTTGGATTCCCACACATTAATGAAGTAAATTAAAGCGTGCTTTCTAAATTATGGTTGGTTGTCAGTTGAAAAGCTCTTGAAAGCTTGCTGATTTATGCCTTGTTTAAACACACTTTTCTTTGCTCTGAACTTTGCACCAGAGAGATCGCTTTGGTTTCATAGTGCCCAAGGTAGTACGTCAGAGCAGTATCAGGAATGAGAAGTGTAATCAGAAGAGCTCATATGGTTTCCTATAGGAAATACAACCTAACTTTTCATCACAGTAATATTTTCTGGTTTAAGGGTAAAAAAGATTAAGACATTAAATATGTCAGACATTATACAAACAGAAGTCATTGAAAATATTATGTACTAATGAAAATGTCCAAGCATCTGTCCAGTGACTTGAATTCTACCTGCATTCTCCTTTCAAAGAAGGATATTTACACTGTGATACTTGCTCTCCTTTGAGGTGAAAGCTAAGAAAAAGACTGTATTTGTTTGAACTTCTTACTGTGGATGGTACATACAAGAACAAACTAAAACATGATCTTTTTTTCTCCTAGTAAGCAGGAGTTGCTTATGAAAGTTTATGGGAAACTTTATGAGCTTCATGCTGTGAAATCTGGTATTTGGCACTTTGTACTTCAAATTGGAAAACAGCTTATGAAGATGTATGGTATTAAAATCTGTGTGATGTGTCACAATGTTTTGGGTTTTGGGCCTTGCTTGAGCTTTTTAAGTGAGTGTTTAAGAAAATTTTGTCATCCTGTATTAGGGGAATACATGGGAGACATTGCTTACGTGGTTTTGCTCACTGTCCATTTGCTGATTTATTTCATATAGTTTTCACTAAACACAAACCTCAGTATAGGTTGTTATAATTTCTCTTAATTTTAGATATATGTATATATTTAATCTCTAACATTCAGATTAGGTGTAAATTCAGGTTTTGTTGTGTGCTTTTGAAGAAGTTGCTAAGTGAGATGCAGTTAGTTAGCAGGTGAGAGTTAGCAGTTAGCTGGGGTGAAAAATGCATCTGGAGTCAGACCGTCGGTCAATACGTCTGCACAGGGCCATGCCAGTGAAAAGCAGGACAGGGGATGGGATGGGATGGGATGGGACAGGATGACAAAGCCCCCAGCATAAGCAACCTTGTGTGACAGTCTTTTCAAGCCTTTCAAATTATATTATAGTCTAAGCTTGTATGTAAAATTTTGTAGGAGCCTGGAGCCTGGCTCTTGGCTCTCTTTTAGCAACGAAGTGTTCCCTCCACTATGAATGCCAGGATTCCTCCTGGGAAACAGCTTACCGGGCTATGTCGAGTGGTAGCTTTCATGGGGCACATCTCCACTGCAGCGTGCTCAGATGTTAGCCCAGCACCAGCATGAGCCCGTTGGATAGCTGTGTAGCTATTCATGTGGGTTTGAGCCTAGGCTGAGAAACCTTTCCTTCAACCCGGCTTGATCTTTTGGGTTTGTTTCTTTTTTTCCCCTGTGTGTGGTATGGTGTTGACACAGGTGCACAACCTCTGATTCTGGACAAGGTTGGTGCCTTGTGTACCACGTTCTGTTGTGTTAGTCTCCTGCATATTTTTGAACCTCTATTTCTTCCTCACCCTCCAAGTCTTCTCACATAGGTAATTTCATATAAAAAATGTAATTCAACTTTGATCCAAGAGAGCTTCAATTGGATAAGTGATATTTCTCAAATAGGTTATCGTGCAGAAATCAATAGTAGGACTTACAGTTTTATTAAACAGAAGAATAAAGGTCACCTCTGCATATGCTGTTTTGGTTTCTTTTTCTTTTCATTTTATTTGCAACCTTCCTTATAGTTAAGGCTGTAGATAATCTTAGTGCCTGTACATGCAAACGTTTTTGATGTGGGTGTATTGGTGTATACCTTTTTTCTTCCCCCTCCCTCCAATGTATACTGACTTGTATCATTTTATATACAGCTATAGCTGTAATTCAGTTTGCTGGCTAGGAGCACTCTTAAGTTTTTGGCTATTGGTGTTGCTCTAGGCAGCAACTTAAGGTATAAAACCCTTTTTATTGGGCTACTATAAATTTCTTGCTACAGTTCAGATTTTGTTTAAGAGTTCTCTCTCTGTCTGGATTTCTTTCCTTCCATTCTATAACAATACATTATATAAGTATGTATGTTTATATATGAATAGATGATCTGTGGATTTGATTTCTGCTTTCTGTGGAGTGATTGTTTTATCCCATCTGAGGACACAGGTCATTTTGTAGGTATGCACATGAACCTCTTTCTTAAGATTTGTTTTATTTTCATTTAATTTATTTTCATTTTAGTTTTATTCAACTTGCAGATGAGGATTGGGAGGTAAAAGTTTTTTATTACAGTAGACAATATCATCTGTTAATGAATATCTCTGAAATAATGGGGGACTCTTACTCAAAACAGTGTAGGACTGCTTAAAAGCTATTAAAATGGAGAGTTTTCTGGTGTCCATCAGATGTGCCATGATGCTATGTGATCCTTGCAAAAAAGAAAAAAACCCAAACCAACAACCCTGTTCGTAGGAATATTTGGGAAGTTGGAAATCTAGAAATGAAAAGTAACTGGATAATTTCTCATTTTACACACCTTTGTTCCAATAATAATAAAGGCTATTCACTTGTCACCTTCATTATATTCCATTACACCACCTCACTTGTTGGCATGAGAAACTAATGCTTCATTTCTATTTAAAGTTGAAATTATCTTACTTTTGTAGGACTGTAGAATTGCTGAACATGTTTTGTACTTATCCTTTGTTTTATTTTTTAGATATATTCTCTGTTTTTTAACTGAAAGACATATTTATGCCAATACCTTCTTTATATCATTACTGAATGCTTTTCTGTCTGGTTTTAGGAACTTTTACTAACCTGTAGTTTAAATTATAGTAAGATTTTTCTGAAGACTGATGAAATTTATCTTAGTCAAAATATAAGTATGAAATAATATTTTTTGATTTAAGGTGGAAAAATAAAACTGTTCGGGGAAAGATACCCTAATAGCATAAGATGCTTTTGCAAGTAGGAGCAACACTTTTGCGGCTTATAGTAACCAACGAGGGAACTGTAGTATTTTAAAGCTTTGATTTTTATTGTTAGCTATGTTACTTTGGTTCTGTGGCTCATTCTGAGCTAGTCGAACATGATCCTTTGTCCCATTTCAAGCTGCTGCTGTCATGAGAAACCATTGTTAGTACTTTAAACAAGTAAATGACTTACGGTAACTCCCAAAGGGGCATGTCATCTTCCAGAACAAGAGCAAGAGCATTATCTTACATATTGATATATAAAGTGCCTTGGGGCTGGCCTCAGTAGCTTTGGAGGTGCAGAGGATGTGTTTCCCAGGCCTTCGTCCTGACCCCAGAGCATCTTGTGTCCCTCACTGATAGTTGTCCACCAGGATGGTCTGTCAAACAGTGGCTTGGCAATTTTACCTCAGGAAGTGCACCATCCATCTCCTTAATGGCCTTCAAGCTCTGCAAGTCCATGTGCCATCCAATCTGCTTCCAACTCATTGCCATCTGAGAAGGGTGGAAGAGTACTGCTGCAGTGAGGGGTTGTGGAACAATCAGCTGTGCCAGGCTACTAAAAGGGCATCCATGTGCATTTGGTTTCCTAAGGAGGAGGCTTGTGACCCTTACAGCCAGAAGAGGATATTACTTTGTCTTTTTACATTACCAAGGTTCCCTCGTGCCACAGGTTTTGCTTTCCCAGAAGCACCTGCTTTGCATGGTTGTCACCAAGTTGCTGCTGCTAGGCAAGTGGGAGTTTGTCTGCTTATTATCCAAGTGAGCTCTTTATCATTCTGAGGAAATTGTTAAAGTTAAGGACATAGAAGCAAGACGCCTTGCATGTTCCTTCTGCTAGATAAAGCAGAGTCTGCCTGCTCCTGTTTCTCTGGCCTGATAGTTTGGAATAAAGGCAAGGTGGCTGGCATATCCAGCTGTGGCAGGCTCACTTGTGGATAACTAATGGACAGATGTGACTCTATACACTCTGGTTCCCTTAAAGGATGCCTTGCAGGTTTTTTTCCTAATGACCTCTAGGATTAAATGGGATTAAGGAAAAACTAATGACAAAGGCCATGCCAAGTCCTTTGTAGAGTTCTGGGAATCCAGTTCTTGGGCTGTGTCAAGTTGAGTAAACCATACAAAAAGCAGTGGCATTAGGGTTTTTTTGTGGGAAGTGGCTTAACTACTCAAAGGATGGATGTGTTACTTTGGATGTGTATGGAAGAAAGCCTAGCTATTGTCTGGAAATGCAGTGCTGAGGTGATGCTCATGCCCTTTCTGTGGTTGTAGACCCATCACTATTTCTGAATAAAGAATTATTCTCTGCTGTGGCCACAGAGAGTGGTGATTCTTGCTGGGCTGGTGGCCTGCTTCAGTTGTGCATCTACTTGGCTCTGCTCAATGTTATCACACAGTCCTCTGACAGTCCTGGTAGCTGGAATTTTCCCATGTAGTCTGTCCTAGTAAACAGAGATACCTATCCCTTTCCCCCAAATCGGACTGGGTATGCAACAGACTAGCTGCCTTACTGCTTGCGCTGTCTTTGGAGGAGTCTGCCTGCAAGGATGGGGAGATCCCAGGGTCTGGCACGTGGTTGTTTTGGGGTGTTTGGGCTGCTCCAAGAAGGATGCTCAAAAGGCAGTGTCTGCCTTTTGCGAGTTACTGTAAACAGTGGGGTGGTCTTGAGGTGTCGCCCTTGGGAGTGCCCCCCTAGAGCACTCTGAGGTTGCGCTGGTGTGAAGACTGTGTGAACAGAGAAGGAATTGGAGTCAAAGAGCATTGCTTTGGCACTCTTGGGGAAGAGGCAGCTTCAGTATATTATGTCATTGTTTAAAACAATAGCTTATATAGTTGGTAATAAAAAGTCATATTTCTTCTGAGAGGGCATTGTACAAATCATTCTAACCGATTTACTTCCAAGTGAGGTGTCATGAAATAGCAAAAAACGGAAAATGAGGTCAGTTGCCTAGAGGGCACAGTCAAAGAAAATACCCCTGAATTCCTCATTGCACCTTCCTGGCTAAAAGAGGAAGGAAATCTGAGCACCTCTGGTGAAAACACTCCACAAGAGTGGCAGAAGCTGTAAAGTATACACACCGGTTTTGCATTTAGAGAATTGCGAATTGAGACAATAGTGTAATTTAGGTATACAGGCATTTATCTTTCTTTGTAAGTCTGCTTTTCATCTTTATGTTAAAATGTGTTGTAAATTTGTTACAGAGTTTCTACTTCCCTTGCCATGGCGCTGTTGACTTACATTGTAGGTTTTAAACCCTTTTGATGCTGACAAGTGTATGATTCTATGTCAATCTGTCAGCACTTGTACAGTCTTTGTAAATGTAAGGCTTTGTCCAGGTGCCTTATTTTGGCGAGGGAATTATTCTTTATCCTCTGAGATAGAATTGGCTACTTATACAATCAAGTATTTCTTGTATCCAAAGAAAATTTTAAGATTGCAAGTGTGCATTTTCAATGCAGAAAATATTAAGAAAGCATTTAATACCTCTGGTAGGAAGGGGCTCAACTGTGTCACCCTTCCTGTACTCAAAGGATGTGTTTGTCCCTCACATCAGGCTCAGAGATGTTCAGTCCCTTCCATCGCATCTCTAGCATTGTTGGTATGTGCTGGTTCCCTAATTTTTAGGGTGCGTTAGGGAGCGCTTCAGAGCTGGAAAGGCAGAGGGGTCTTACCTGGCGTGGTGAGGTGACATGAGGGTTGGGGACAGGACAGAGTGATCGGGCAGTGCAGATCAGGGTCTGGGAGTGAAGGACTTGGCAGGGCGCCCTGCAGCTTATGCTCTGGTTTGCCTCACACCTTGTTCCCTTTGCTGTCTAGAAATGTCTGTGCTCTGTGCACCCAGGTCAGGCCCGTTCAGGCTGTCTTTCCTTTCTCCCTCCCCTTCCCCCCAAATTGCAGGCTTAGGTCACTGTTATAATATGATGTTTTCAAATTAATTAAAATGGAGTTTTTCTATGTGACTTAATATTGCATGCAGCAAATGTTTGGGTTTTTTTTCCCTTTGTACATATGATGCTGTATAAAAACATATGATATTGATTTGTAGAAGATGCATCTTATAATGGGAAGTACAGATGTCTAGCATGGGGAGCTTAGTACTATAACTAAAAATCACAGGTAGTAATACTCAAGAGTGCATAACATTGCTCTTGTTCTTCTGTACACAATGTGTGTCCATACGATGAAAGAAAATACGAATTTTTGTTTATAGAAGCATCTGCATATGGATTGTGCTTTATTTCAGGTTTAATGTGTTACATGTGAAGCACTGCATTTCATTTTCCTTGATTGTTACTGGGGTCTGTAATCATAGCTACTTGGTGTTACGAGTAAGTGCTATTTTTACGCTGTTTACACAAAGGAATATGTCTAAAGTTGAAGTCAGGGATTTAACCTCCAGATACATGAGGAAAGTTAAAAGAGTACAATGTCATTTTTACTTGCATTTTTTTGCTGGCAGTTAACCCTCCACTGAAGTGTTTTGTTTGGGAATACAGGGTAAGAGTTATGACTAATATTAGTGATGCAATAATTTTAAAAAGAGAGATTGATACTGCTTTATATAACTGACTGACATCTTCCAAAATAGACTGATACCTTTTTAGAACAGTAATCGTGCAGAACCTTATCAACTGAAAAACCACAGGTGGCAGCTGTATATTGGTTTAGAAACTGGTATCTGTCATGTTTGTAAACTGCTGGTAAAGAAAGGGGTGTTGGTTAGAAAGGAAAACAAAGGATTTTCGTAAATAATTTCTATTAAGAATTATCATCTAAATAATTTAGAAAACTAAAAAATGTCAGGATGTTTGATTTTGTGTTTTGTTTTGGTTTTTTTGTTTTATTTTTTTTTTACTTACTACCCGTATTTAATATTTAAATCGCAGAATTCTCACAGTCCCTACCTGCATCCTCTTTTTGATTAGTGTAATTTAAACTAAAGTTGGGAAGACCTCTTTTAGTCTTCTGTTTCCATAATTCTGGAAACAATTTTTTTCTCATTTTACTAGCAGCATGTTTTTTTTCAGCTGCAGAGCAAGCAGTGAGTGTCAGCCTTCCCTTTCTAACCAGTCTTGAACATTTCCTTTTGATGCCTTAAAATGTGACCATCTTAGTCTTCCATGACCATCTTAAGTTTTGATGAACTCACTGCACATGTGCCCACATGGAAAGGAGACTGCTTATGCCAAAAAAGAATCGGATCTAAGAGTAAAGAACAAAAAAATGTAATGCTGTTAGTAGAAATGAGAAACAAGGATTACATGTGCAAAATCATGATCAACTAATAACAACATACACATGGGATTATTTTTTTAGAGTTTGTTTTTAATTTTGAACAGTTGTTCCTGTTAAATGATTGGTATTTAATTTGCATGTTTCTTTTACGTTTCCCCCCCCCCCCCCCCCATTGTTTGGTTTGTGTTATGTTCTCTTTGTTTTTCTCTTCTCCTGAAACAAAACAAAGCCTCTTTTAAATCCTTACTGTTGAAGTTTTGTATGTGTATTCAAGTCCTGATGCTCTGACCTTGTGGACAGGTAGCACAGTAATGAATGCTATGGTAGGCTAGCTTCCAAACTTGCCCAGGAATGCATATATGTATTCAGATTGGTAGCTGTACATCTGTGTACTTAAACTGTAAGCAAAGGGACGTACCTATGCATACAAGTACCAGTAAAGCTTTGCAGGGAGCTTGGTTGAAAAAATAGACGTTTTTGTAACTTTTCTGCTGATGTTCAGAAAATGGAGGTGGTAGTGAGGGGGGAGAGGGAAGGAGAGAATCTGTGGTCCCAAGTTGCTTGCTGCTTGCTTGGTTGTCTACTGACATTCAAAAACTACCAGGAATACCAGGTGGGAGGGAATATATTAATGTAATTTTGTTTTATTTAGTGGGGTTCCTGGTGGGTCACAGGACACCAAGCCTTTGGAGGCACTCATTAGCGTAGATAACAGAGAGGGCCACGGACAGTTCAGTTGTTACACCCCAGGAACAGGTATTTCCCAGGAATATTTGCTTAGAAGGAGGAATTTGGTGGGAAAGGAGGTGTTGCAAAGGCTCATGGCTTCAGCAGTTGCACTCGAAGATAAAAGGTAAGAATTGTGACTGAGTGCCCTTTTCAATCTCTTTTCCTTTGCTGAGGTGACAGTGGACTTTGGCGCTGCCCCCTCTGTGTGGTGGGTCTGTGGGGAGGGGCTGTGAAGGAAACAGCTGGGTCCGGGCAGTCCTGCATTGCCCTCTGCCTCTGCCGTGGCACGCTCTGCCTGGCTTCTGCTAGAGGAGCTCCTCAAAGCAGGTTTGCCTCATGTGTGGAGACGTGTGCAGCATAGTTGTGTTAGCTTCTCTGAGAGCAGGTGAAACCTGAGCAACCGCTTTTGAAGCTGGTTGCAAACACCTTCCTCATGCTGAGCTTGAACTAAACCCAGATGGTCCATCACTTGCAGTTTCCTTGAAGCCTCCCTCTCTCCTATCCCCTTGCCTTTAAGGATGCTTCTCTGATGTTTTGCTTCTGAACAGACCTGTGTCCCTTAGTATACTTGATTGCTGGTGCGCCTTGCATGTGCTGCTCTCCTCAGCCCTTTCTGCTTCCTTCTCTCCCTCTCTCCTCCGGCTTCAGTAAGAGCACCTTTATCTGCTTTGTCTTACTGAGTCTTTGTTGGTGGTTTGTTTGGACAATGAAAACAATTTCCTGACAAAACGTCTTTAGACTCCTGCACGGATTTCCTTGCCTGCTGTTTAGGAATGCTCATACAAATTGAGATTATGTTGTAATAAATTAACTATGAATGCGTGCCAGTTTCCTTCAAGCATAAACAAAATTACTGAATTGTGCTGTAGGCCTTGTATTTACAAGTAACAGGGTTATAGGTCTAACTAATAGGTCTTTAACATGGTAAAAGCTAATGCTTTTAGAGAGCTAATTGCTATTAGAGGCACAAAAGTGACTCCAGTATCATTTCATGGCTGTAACTGTACTTTACTAGATGGTCCTGGTATTTGCCAGGATAGCTTAAATCGGGCTTTGTTGCCATGCTTATATTTTCCCACTGTGAAAAGAAAAATAAATTATTTAAATCTTTCCTCTCTGCGCCTCTCAATAATGGAATTACAAATACTGTATCTATTTCACTTCCTGGTTTATTCTCTTTGATATTTGTGGAGCCTGAAGTAATCTCACAGAGGCTTTATTCTCTTCTTTGGGAGAAGATTAGTTCCAGTGGTTCCCTTAGAAGATTACAGAAAGTGTAGTTTTAAAATGTGTATGATGTGTTTGAATATTTTCCCAATAAGCAGCATGAGAGTTGTTACAGAGAACATATTTTGTATACATTTTTGTAATTGATATGAATTGTAGAGAATGAAAAGAATCAAAACTGCAGAGAAAAACATCTGTGTCCTTATGAAGCTAGGATGATGTAGAAGGCATTTGGAACGAATGAGAAAGGTAGATCAACTGACCAAAGGTCAGAGCCAAAAACGTGACAAAGGAGATTTAAGGGAGGCCATTCCTTTCCTTATTTTCCTAGCTGTGGGCAATATGTTTTCTTTAAAATTAGAGCTTTAAGCACGATTAGGGTTGTATGTAAGGGAAATATATTGTCTGTCTGTTGAGTTTGGAGACTGACTTCTGTTTTCATTCAGCGGGACTTGAGGTTCTGTGAGCACTTCCAGCTCTTCCTAAAGTCTGCACGAGTTGCAAATGTCATTCTAGCATGGTGCCACTTGTGTGATCGTACCTGTACATGTCACCCAGGTTTCTTTGTCCCCTTTTTTTCCCCTCTTGTGGATTTTGCACTTCCAAGAATAGCTATTTCTCTTTCTAAAATGTATGCTTTTGAACCAGAAATTTGTATGTATGGGTAAAAAATAGGAGTGTGTTTTCAAAGTCTTTGAGTCTTTATTCAAGTGGTATGAGAATTAAAAGGGTCAGAATGGCAGGACTTGAGACAATATTAAAAAGTCTACTTCATTTTGTTAATGGAGAAGTAAAACCAGAACTCATTTCTTCTGACCCTACTTCTCAGTTTAGCTAATTGTGATAATTTTATTGTGAGTTTGATAACACGTGATGTTCTATTTAAAGCTCCAAATCTGAGTCAGTGGCACTCACTTTTCAGTGAAAGAAATAAGCAGGCTTCAGTATTTTATGGATTGAGAATAAAGCTAAAAGTATGCACTGAATTGGACAGCTCAGACACTGGAATGCATCAGTCCCCCCGAAAACAAGGCAACACATCTGGTGCAGTCATTTTGTGGGGGACAGGCTTCACGGCTGCAGTTGTCAGTCCTGAATTCTCTCTTGCTTTGTGTGGAGTTTATTCTGAAATAAATGGGGATGGCATATCAAGTAACACTTTTTGCAAATGTTCAAAAGTATGTATGTTGTAGTTCTAATACTTTTTTGATAACAAATCATTTCACATCATCAGTTATACATAGGGGCTGATGATTTATACCATCATTTTAGATAGGGTGTGTGTGTGTATCAGTATACCATAATTATAATTTATCTAAGTGGAAGTAGGGAATAGGTAGAGTCTAAATGGCTGTGTAGGAACGTGAGGTCCTATTAAAGGAAATGTCATGAAATATTTTAATCTTCTTAGAAGTGCTGCATATAGTTCAGGCAGATTAAGTTTTGGCATTGTATCTGGAATCTCCCATTGCTGGTGCAGTGGATTAGAATATTAAGTGTAATAGTCTGTGTCATTGCCACGATTTCCTTCCTGTTTTCTTCAGTGACAAGTTGGGGTTGGGAAAGGAGGAGGGTCATGTTCACTAAGGTAAAAAAAAACTTACATAAATAATAATGAGGATGTGGCTGGAAGCGGTACAGTGTGTATATATATATATATATATATGCTTTTTAGATTTATAGTCTGGCAGCGCTGACTTTGGCCTGTTTTGCATTTATTATTCATGGAGGGGGTTAAAGTGCCAGTTTGTGGGGGTTTTGGTTTTGTTTTTTGTTTATTTGTTTGTTTGGGTTTTTTTGTTGTTAATCTCCAGAGCAGTTTTGAGCAGGTATTAACAGCAGCTGATGGTATTACAAAAAATCCTGAGACCTGTTTCTCTTTGCTCAGCCTTTTTTTATGCTCATTTAGAAAGTGAGTACTGTTTTATACCCTCTCTGCAATCACTTTGTACTCTGTCTTTGGAAGGAGAACAGAGCTTCGCCTCAGTTCCTACTTTTCTAGCTTTTCTTTGGAGCTTAAGAGGGATTTGGGCAAGCTTGATTGCAATTGACATTCAAAATGTCCCATAAGGTCACAGAGCAGCCAAAATAAGACTCTTTAAGTAAGCAGAGAAGTGTAAGTGTCAATTCATCAAAAATACTGGAAATTGTGTTGATTTGTTACAGTTATCTGTGCATGTCCTCTTGAAAAGAACGAGTTGCAAGGGAGTTTGCAGTCAGTCATGGAAGGAATGAATGACAAAAGACGTAAAAAGGAAAGGATGCAGTTGCAATGAGTGACGAGATTTAGGAGCTAGAATGAAAAGCAGAAATACAAGCCCAGACTAAAGTTTCTGTAATGACTTCTGAAAGTTAATGAAGCACTTTAAAAGGGGTGAGAAATATTTTTGCACTGTTCTGGACACCAAACGTCCAGACTTGGTTCTTAGTAGGTATTGCTCAAGGGTTACCTGCTGCTCATGAAAGCTAGTGATAGTGGCTTTTGTTTGACAGGAGGTTTTAGCTATCAATGAAGTAGAAAGAATCTTTTTAATACGTTAAGCCATATAAAAAGCTGAAGACATTTACATTTAAAAAAAAAAACTTCAGATAGGTGGTGTCACTACTCTGTGGCTTTATGCAAAATCCAGTTACTTTAGGACAACCTGCTTTGATGGGCACATCAATTACAATGTGGTCTCTTTTTAACAGAAGATTTTGAAAGATGCTCAAAGCTGCATTGCAGAATACTTCATACTGTGCAAAGGAGTGGTGTGACAGAATGAAATTTCTTAAACATTAGGTTGAAACCATTAGAATAAGTGCTATGGTAATAAAAATTCCTGATTTAACACATCCTTTGAATCAAGGCCTTGCATTGGTTTCGTGTCTGATCTTTGGGGTGCAGCTTTGCCTAGAAACTGTGAAAGATGAGGATGCCCTTCTGGTAGATGCTGTGGCTATAGGAAGGTCTGGCAATCCCTTCCCAGGCCAGTGTCTCGGTCAAGAACAGGGAGCTCAAGCCAGGCGACTGCTGTAGCCATTAGATTAGAGCTTTCTTGGTTAATTCATTTAAGAAGTCTTTGCACCTTGCAGTGGTACTTGGCTTCTTGAAAGGAGGGGAGGGATGGGGGGAGCTTTGGGCTTAGGAGCTTTACTTATTCCCACACTTCTGTAGCTCAGCCTTCAGGATGAGAAACGGGGCAGGAGACCACATTGTTTCCCTCTCCTTATCTTTTTAGTTGTTTAGATTTGAAAGGACTTGGGAAGTCCTGTATTTATGTTTAAGAGCACAGCATCTCATGGGTGTGACTGCTCAGTAAACAGTTTTCAAAATGGGCCATAGTACCCATAGGCATTTTTTAGCTGTTTAAATCTAGTTAGCCTTTGTACAAACTTAAAGTTACTTACGTGAATTACTGCTTAACTTTGTAATTCCAACATCAACAAGATAATGCTGTTTTGAGGGTGCTACTCTATAGCCACAGTGCTGGAGTCTGTCACGAACCCACAAGAGCTTCCTTTTATCTGCCTTGCAGTTCGCTTTGGGTCAGATCTTGATCTTTAATGCTCAGCGGTCCAGTGGTGAAAGGCTCCAGAGATCCAAGAATTATTCTTGTTTCTGTCACTGATTTGCACCATGAATTTGAACAGCATGCTTCACCTCTCAGGCCAAATAACCGCCCCTTTTTTTCCCCCTCTCACAGCCTTTGTGTATCTTGTTTATCAGGTTCTTAACACATCTAACCATCTGTTGGTATGATGCTCAGACCAGTGAGCCCCAGTATCAGCTGAGGTATGGCTGTATACCACTAATAGCTTTTACGTAAATGGCCAAACGTACACTAGCTTTGGGAGTGATGACTCCCCTTACATAGGCATTTCAGAAGTTGCTGCTGTAATGTAGCTATAGGTAGATAGGTTTTTGTCATTTTATATAATACTGGAAGTAAAGTGCTAGTTTATTGGGGTGCCAGAGACTGTATCTGAAGGGGCTCCAGTGCTCAAGACACTGCCTGTACAAGAACCCCAATAGCAATGGTTAATGGCCAGGATTACTTAAAGAAGCTTTTAAGGCCAAGCATACAAGGACTGTATTTTCAGTGTAGAGCTTAAGGAAGTGTAATAGTCCAGTTTGACAAGTAATTATATCACTGGATAATGCAGTGCTTTTTTTGTACTGTTCTCAGTGTTGTAAATTGGTTGATACAAACAAATGTTTATGAAACTTCTGTTCTTGTGGGACATTGAATTTGCCTTCAATTTAGAATCTGTTTAAAGTCAATGTTTAAGAGTCCTACAGGCTTTGTTAGGCAGCTGTGGAAAAGGACCATATTTGTTTAACCCCGAAGAGTCGAATCCTAATCGAGGTTAAACCCAGTAATTAATCAGGTGGCCTTTTCCCTTGTTCCACTCATGACAGTTTTTATTCAGGAAAGATCCAGGCCTGAATTTTGAATTTTGAAATTTGGCAAAAGCAGGTGTTAAAAACGACCCTGTACAGAAATTCCTAATTTGTAGGCAGAAAAAGTGTTTCACAGTCCTGCCTTTCACTTGCATTTCATCTGTTGTGCTTTTTTTTTGTTTTGTTTCCAGGGAGAAGATAACGTTATAGAGACTGGTGTATTTTTGCTTTATATTCTTACAGTATTTAGTAGCTGGACTTTGTCTTTTCCTGGGGTAGTGAGCTCTGCTGCAATAATCCTGTTAGAGGAACTCCGCTTCTCTTTCAGCAGTGTTAATCTACTATGTTTGGTTCAACAGTGTATTTATATTCCCTAGTTTTTATTACTGTGAACATCCTTGCATTTAGTGTTTTCTGCCTTTCAGTATATTTACACGTCTAATATATGCATACCTATATACATAGTATATACCTTACAATTATGATGTTTGTAAAATGATGTAGAAGGATCATATTCAGATCCAAAATTAGTCGCTAGCACTATAGAAATGACAAAGATTATCTTTTTCTCATTGCTCACTGTTTTAAAGCACAACATAGGCCTAAATTCTAAAAATGGGAGTAAGAGGAAAATTTGCTTTCTGCAAACTGAATTTATCTGAAATCCCAGTGAAAGTGCACCTTACTAATTGATTAATCTCTAGCTGCTGTAGTTTACACATCACGAGTATCACTTATGAACTGCTAAAAAGTCACTGACACAGACAGGGAAATTTAGATAGTGCAGGAAAGAAAATAAGCGGTAAAGACAACTGCACCAGTATAAAGTGACTATTGATGAAATCAAAATCAGGCTGACAGAACTTGAAGAAAGCACATTATTATGGTGTAAAACAGTGATTAATGTGAAGAGTCATATTTTTCTTACAGGCTGAGAAAGGACACAGTTGGTCACAAAAGGAAAGGCAGAAGGAAATACTTGTGCACAGTTCTTCTCCCTTAAGTACTTGCCACAACGTGCAGCTCATCAGTGCTTAGTGAAATAACCCAAATCTGGTTTCTTTCCTTGTAAATGTAATGATTGGTGTTCATTACAAGAACTGTTTTTAATGGCTTCCCCCTGGAAGAGCTGGAGTGCTTTGTCTTGCATCCATCCTTGATGTTTCTAATAAATAAATGTGTCTCCAGTGGGTGGGACAATAAGATTAACTCTCCTAAGAGACTGCAATAACTATACTGAAGAATGGGTTTTATACCTGGGGGCTCAGTTGTGTGCTGAGATAAATAGGCAAAAATCTCATCAGCTGCAAAGGGCATGTGTCTGGGTATCAGAGGTCAGAACTGACTGTGTAATTTGGAAATGAGAGTATTGCACTTGTCCCTGTAAAGCTATTTGAGGAGTAAACTGTTTACTGATGATTGGAAATAGATGTTAATAAGATTGTAATAGAGTTTGAGAGTGTTGTTAGTGAAGACCTTGACAGAAATACAAGTTTTCTGGGGGGAAAAAAAAACATGCTGGAGAGTAAATTTACCATTTAGTAATCTCAAATGCTAAATGAGTAGTGTTTGGAAATTACTTTAAATGACTTTGTTTGTTAGCAGTAGCTTACATTTTCTGGGGGAAAAAAGAGATCTCCTTGAAGATACTTGCGAAAAGCAGCTGCATTATTCAAATTGTAAATAGAAAAACTGAATGCCTAAAAACTTAGGAATGTGCTGGAGAAGTAACCTATTTTCTGCAACCACAGTAACAGCTTTTTTTGTAATGAACTGTGCTTGTTTCCTGCTGATAGTTTTTTGGAAGTCAGTCTACAAAATTTTAAAGCTTGCAACATGGGGTATTTGAAATACTTTTTTTTTTTTTTATAAGTCTTTCTGAGAATGTGGGATTAATTATTTTTAAAAACATATATCTTTTCCTTATAATTCCTTATAATGTTATTGCTAAGATTGATTGCTTTTCCTCTTGTCCTCTGTTTTTTTTCTTGGCCTTAACTTTTTCTCATCTATGCTTTTTTATTGTGTGATTATGCAACTAGTGCTTATTAAGCATATGTTTGGAGAACGATTGAATTTATTGGAAGGTCACAGCAGAAATCCCATGTTCTTGGTCATGTCCACAGATATCTAAAAATAGAAACCTATTTTTCCCTGTGCTGTGAATCTGCACCAACCCTATGGTATCAAGACTGTCCTCCTTTTTCCTCAAAGGGTCTTTCTTGTTTGTGCCTCTTTGTGCACAGGGGTTCATAGGAGGGACAGAGATGAGGATGCCTGGAGCCACTGCTGAGCAGATTATGCACCAAATACTGCTTCACTAGCATCTTTTTCTGGTGGGGTATGCAAAGCAACAAACGTTGAACCAAGTGAAAAATAAGATCTGACCTGCTATGTCAGCTAAAGTTCTAGCAGTTGTTCTCTCCTAGTCTGAGCCTCTCTCTGTCCTAGCCCACAGAAATGTGCATTGTGGATGTGGACAAGTGCAGATGGCTAT
The DNA here is from genome assembly GCF_034619465.1 of Leptosomus discolor. Classification (NCBI taxonomy): domain Eukaryota; kingdom Metazoa; phylum Chordata; class Aves; order Leptosomiformes; family Leptosomidae; genus Leptosomus; species Leptosomus discolor. The sequence goes on from NC_141392.1 coordinate 66,721,072, forward strand.
GAAAGGGTTTGCAGTCCGAACAGATACTGGGGATAGGGGGTTGATCGAGTCCGACGAGGGAAGACAAGGAATCGGTGAGTGGAGCAGGAGCAGTGTGGCAGTGGCCGGTGGCACTGGCTCCTGAGGAGCCCAAGCGCTGCCGACGCTAAGGCTGCCAGCTGTGAGTGGGCCTAAGGCAACATGGATTTTGAAGGAGAAATTTGCAACAGAGCAGTGAGGTTTTGGTGTGAATATTTCTTGGAAGGTTCTGCTGGTTGTTCATGTCCTTCTCTGAGGGCTTTCATGGGGAAAAGTGACGTTACTGCCCACTCAAAGTTGGGAGCTGCTGTATATCGGATTCATTAATGAAAGATGGAAAGGTCAGGCCAGGAAGAGCTGTACAAGAAAAGCAGCTTATGTTTGGTTGAGTAGAGCAGGCCTGTGACATGACTGAAGGGTAGGGCACAGCCTCTGAGAGTTAGTGGAGTGTTTTAATGTACAGCAAATGCGTACAGGGCCTTGAAAATGGCCTGGAGTGCTCTGTGCTGAATATCAGCTGTGCATTTCAGGACACAGACTTATCTTCTCCGAGACAGGACTTAGTCTGGGGCTTTTTTTGGAAGGACAAGGGGAGCACTGCCCTGGAAGCGTGGCACAGAGTCACAGCCTGCTGCAGCATATCCCACCTCAGCCTGCCAGAGTCCCACGACACGTATGCTTTTAGCGTATTCAGTCTGTTAGTTTTATCTTTTGCATGGTGCACTGTGGTGGTTAAATTTCAGCCGAGGTCTGTCAGTGAGAGCAGGTGGTTCCAAAGGTGAAAGGCACTGAAGAGCTGCCGAGCAGCTCCGCAGGATTAAACTGAGGGACAACAAGCTGAAACCTGACCTCACTCAGGCTGCAGTTCGAGTGTAAGAAAGTCTGGTCATGAGAGGGACCCAGCTTGCTCTGAGCACCTTCAGCTGCAGGAGGGAAGCCTTGGCAAGGGCTGGGAAGTCTGACCTGCTTTGGCCACACTTGGCATCTACGTTGGCTGCTGGGAACGCTTCTGGTGTGGCTCCATGAACATCTTTCTGCAGTGATTAGTGTTGGGTTCACAAGCAGCACAGGTCACACACGGGACACGCCTGTCAGGAGAAGTTTAGTAACTAAGGTAGCTACATGGAGAAATTGTATTTATTGGGTAACATACACTACTAGCAAGATGTTGCTATTGCCATTGATGCAGAAGCTAAATACTCCTTTATATATATTTTTTTTTTCCCCCTGGGCTTTCAAATAAGGGCAGGTTAAGGAATGGTGTTGGGGCGCATATTAGCTTGGTAGTTCATTGTCATTTATTAACTTGTATCTGGAGCAGAGAGGCAGGGCGGGTAGAAACTCATAGTCCTTCCATAAGGCTCTTTACCTTTAAAGGCAAAGTCCGTATAGTTAGTATTTCTTATCAGAGAATCAAGCACATATGGTGTGAAAACATTTGCAGCTTGGACACGCAAGGGGCTTATCTTCAGAGAGAAAGGTATGGCTTTTTTACTTAGGGGCAGCTAATAAGCATCAGTTGTCCCAAGATAAAATGTAAGGACGAGGTGCTTTTGTTTGAATTCTAGATAAACTTGCAAAGTCAGCCAAATGGGAAGGTAGGACTTAATTTAGTACGTTCACATTGTGATAGATCCACAATGCTTATTTTTGATGTGTTTTTCTCCCATATTAAGTGATATTTATTACTTAACCCCAAACCATGCCTTCTTTTTTAGAATATGGAGACAAATTCAGACACAGAAGACATCTGAAGCTGTTCCTGAAATGTTAAGAACTTACTATTTTTTAATACAAGGAAGAATTTTGATATACTGTCACAATAGTAGAGTAACTTAGTTTAGAAAGGACCACTGAGATCATCTTGTCTGGTCTGCCCCCTGCTCAAAGCAGGGCCAACTCTGAAGTTAGATCAGGTTGCTGCTTGTGTAATCCACTGATACTCTGAATCAGTTTGTGGGTTTTGATTTGGTGCATTTGACTGTAAGGATGACCTGTGACTTTAATGACATCATTATAACCTTTGCACTTTTTAAGAGGAATTCTTTGCTAGGTCAGTGGCAATTTTTGACGATGACTTAAAGAAGTCAAGATGGGACCTAGAGGTTTCATCTTGCTGGTTTCTTTTTTCTAGTCTAGCTATGCTTAAGATGAAAGATCCTTTTTGAAAGCCTTAGCAACATACATTTGGCAGAGTGAGGCAAAATCTAGTAATATCGAACTATAAAACCGGTAAGCTTTCATTCAAAGAGGAAGCAAGATAGAAACAAATAGTGGCTTTTGTTAAACATTTGGACTCACCAGTTTACTTCATGAACTGTAACTTCAGTAGTTCTACTTTGTCCTTTCCCAGCTGTAATTAAGGTCATAGGTACCAGACTAAACATTAATAAAAAATAAAAGCAGACTAGAAAAGGAAGAAAGTAAAAGTACTGTCAAGCTATAAGTATTTACTCAGGCAGAAAGACACTTTTGAAAAATTCTTTATGAAGAGTGGGGCTAGGAAGATACGTACCATGAAGTTTGTGGAAATGACTGTTGTGAGTTGAATTAGAAGTTTGGTGTGACTGGGATTACTAGAACTTGGATTCATTATTTCCTCTTTAATACAGGCTCCTGGGCCATTCCAGATTGGGAGATATGTAGAGCAGAAATGCTAGATTAAAAATATATTACGGATATTAAAAGAAATTTTTAATATCTTGTTTTCTTGTTGACAGTAGCTTGCTTTGATACTTTGACACAATTTATCAGTAACTGCCTTCACAGATATTAATATAACCTGTATCTTAAAATGCTAACAGCAATTGCTTTTTGGTTTATATTTGTAGCCGTCGGTCTGGCCAGTATACAATGAACCATGACCACTCCAAGAAGACCCCTGATGGAGCATCGTTTGACCGCTCAGGATCCCAGGACTCCTTGGATGAACTGTCTATGGATGACTACTGGAAAGAACTTGAAAACATTCATGAAACCAGAGGAAATAATCATGAGGAACGAGTAGCACTTGTAGTGAAAGAGCCAGATGGTAATGAAATCCGTTCTTGTGAATGAATTTGAGTCTGCTGATTTAGGGATTTTTCTTTTAGTCTTATTTCAAGAGATGGCACTCGCCAAACACACGTAAATCAAAAAGTTCACTCTACTGAACATGCACTTTGAAAACTGTGTTGCCCCTGATGCATATCACCAGAAACAGGCAGTGCCCTGAAAGAGAATTGTATCTGAGATAAGTAAAAGACCGGTTTTCCTTTAAATAGTGTTTGCAGAACATTAGAAAGGTGCCTGTACTTGCAAATCACAATTGAAGCATTATTTGCAGTTTACTGTTAAACTAACTTACCCTTTCACTCTTTGTGTATGTTGTTCATTATTGTAGCTATTGTGGATAGAAAGCTTCTACCTTACAAGACAAGCCAATGATTAACCAGTTTAAGTTTAGTAACTTTCTATGCTTGTAACTGTTGTGACTGTTCAATTGTATTATTTTTCTTTCTCAGAAGCATCAGTTATGGGCCACTCATGAGGGCATGGTCTTAGAAGTTGGGCAATTTCTGTATTTTTCTTGTCCTGTCAGATAGAAGAGCAATAATGCCCTTAATTCCACTCTTTTCTCAAAAATTATTTTTTAGCAGTGTAGTATCTGCCTCTCTCCCATTTTTACGAGAGGCCCACAGTCTCGGTAAATTAAAATGGTGAGTTTTACATTTTGGTATGGCCTCTGCGTGCGTGAGAAGAATGTGCTCCATTAGCTTTCAAAGGGATTTGCACTTCTGCCTCCCTAGGCATTTTGAACCATCGCTGCTATTTACAAGTGCTCTGAAGAAGATAACAACCTGGCCTCTGGAGAAAGCAGCAAGGCTCTGAGCCCACGTGTGCAGGGAGCGGGGCATCTGACAGAGCTGCAAGGCTTTCTCCAGGGCAGCAGAGCCCATTGTTTTGCAGTGCATGAGCCTCTTCTCTTACCCCAGCTCACTGATGCTGCTATGCTTTCAGGCTCTGCACTCCGAAACCCACCATTTCCTTTTTTATTCACATATAGCCTTCTTCCTGCTAGTTACTGCTCTGGCTTGAGTTGCTGACTCTGGCATGAAGCCCAAGTGAGTCAGCGCCGTTGAGTTGATCAGCTCGAGCAGGTGTTGCTGTGCCCCACACCTTGCCTAACGTGCAGCATCTCGCTTGGGTGTGAGTACTCCTGAGCGTGTGGGACACTGCAGCTGGCTGATGGGACTGTCTAGGTGGGGGCTTGCTTGAGACGGCATAGCAAAATTCATACTTAAAATTTAGTGTCTGTTTTCTGAACACTGTTACTATTCAGGTGCCCACTTGGATGTTCTTTGGGCACTGTGGGAAACTACAGTCAGTGGTGAAGCTGACATGCCAGCTTTGGAGTACTTTCAGATATCTGATTGAATTGCAGTGTTACTTGAACATTTGAGGGGATTGTTGGCATTCAGCACAAGCTCAGCTGCTACAGACAGAACTTAATGTTTTAAAGACAGTATCATTAGAGAGATACTGATTTCAGAAGCAGGAGTTTTGCCATAGGTGACAGTATTTAATAGCTTTCTCCTCTTTCATGTGCAGTAGTCTGTCAATAGAGGATACCTTATCGGCTGTAAGACTAAAGCAACAATTGTTTTGTGGGCTGTCAGCAGGCTGGAGACCATGTCATAAGAACTGATTAAAGAAATAGCGTTAAGGTGACTCCTGTAGCCTGGTTTGTCTTTCATTAAATTGAGCTAGTGGAGGGCTGCAGTATTAATGTATCAAGAAATGTGGGCAGAACCGTGTCAGCAAGGGAGCTAAAAAGATTGAGGACTGAACTAAAAATCAATGAAGCAGCAATGATCAGAGGCTTTCAGACTTCCCATACATGTTTATATCTAGGCACATTTATAAAATGGTATATGATTTAATAGAAGTGCTATAGATTATTATAAAGATTGCCTCATAGCAATCTGTATTGGATTAACTATTTTAAAAGCTTTGGTGTCATACGTTAACTCTTTTGAAGCTTTTTAGAAACAATAGCTTTTTTCCAAGTCATGGTAGTGTAAGTAATTGCTCTTAAATGTGGATCCCCTTATACTTTTCCTGTGAACTGCATTAACTATATCATGTCATTAATATCCAGTGTGCTTAACTGTACTCGAAAGCCAATGTTTATGGCTTTTTCTCTTCACCTTGCTTAGAGGGAGAACTGGAAGAAGAATGGCTGAAGGAGGCAGGTCTGTCAAATCTGTTTGGCGAGAGCTCTGGTGACTCCCTGGAAAGTGTGGTGTTTCTGTCCACACTGACCCGAACCCAGAAGGCAGCGGTAGAAAAACGGGTAGAAACTGTCACACAAACCATGAGAAAAAAGAACAAACAGCACCAGATTCCTGATGTCAGAGATATCTTCAGGCTACAGAATGACTCAAAGGGAAAAGTAAGTTTCTGTCCATCGTTTTGTTTGATTCTGGGAGAGAGAAGAGAGGGACATGTAGGGATGGGGGGACAGGGAAGGGATGCACAGGCACAAAAGAGATATCTGGACGATTTGTGTCTAGCTTTTCACTGATTTCCAAGGGGATTTTTTACTGAATTGATGGGAGTAGCATTGGTCCAGACTTGATGTTGCTTTAAGCAATTTTAGTATGTAGAAAGAAGTATTGTGTATTGGCCCCGTATTACTTAAAGGTGATGAGTAAAACAACCACTCCATAGGCAAGATGGTAATCTGAATTAGTTTTAACGCAGATGCAAAACTCATGACGTCAATAACCCAAAGAGCTACCAAAAGCCCACTTTTACCTTTGGGTGGTAGTACCTCTTATTTCCTGCTGCTCTTGTTTCTTTTATTGAAGGAAAAAAAAAAAAAAAAAAAGAGGGAAAAAAAAAGTCATCAACCTAACCTCCTCTATTTTGGCTAGGTCTTTATGCCTGTCAGCTAGGGGCTTAGATCCCATACAGCCCGTGCGTGTCATTAAATTGTGTGTGGGGAGTTGCTCTGACAGGTCCTGAAGGGTTCGAGTTTCCTCTCATGGGGTATGGAACAACCTCTCCCGTGTGCAGGAAAGGGGAAGGAGGGAAATGGAGACTATGATTAGAATTCCTCTGCTGTGGAGAAGCGTATGTGTCCTGACTGCTCCGCCAAAAGCAGCTAGGTCTTCAGCCATCAGAAGACTCTGACCTGATGGGAGTGAACGGCTAGCTTACCTGACCTCAGCCCCATCCCTTGTACTTGCTGCTGCCTGTGAAGGACAGTCTGATTTATTGCCTTAAACAACCTGTTTTGTAGATTTTATGTATGTGTCTTGGACGGGACGCTGCCGTTCAGCGCAATGGTAGCAGGGCTGGCAAGCATAGTAAATTTTAAGGGGATTTAACTTCCTCCTTCCTCCAGCAGCTTCCTCTCCTTCAGCAACTCCTTTCAAATTTTACTGGTAGAAGTGAAACATAGTGGGGGGAGTTTGTAAGCTCAAAAGTGTGTTCTGGAGGCACAGCTTCTGTTTCACTGTTCTACTTTGCATGTTCTTACAGAAAGGATATTAATGCCATAAAAGCTTTCTGGATTTGGAATTGACTACACCTAAAAATTACAAGATCTAATAGCAGAGCAATTTAGGTAAAATATCATATAGCTTAAAGCAGTATGATTTCCCTTTCAAGTATGTTATTTCAGTAAAGCACAAGAAATACTCATGTTCCTGTATTTAAGCTATACAATGTAATGTTTGAAAATCATATGTCACAGTGTTCAGTAGACTTCTGTGTCTCTTAAACTACATGTTTTGATACTGATGACATCAGTGGGAAGTAATTCAAACAAACAAATGATTGTAGCCACTTAAGATACATAAACCAGAAGGTTAGAATATTTATTAAATATAGAAATAACTGGGAAAAAAAAAAAGAATCCTTCTAAACCTGTCTCTTTGACTGAAGTAAAATAATACAAATGTAGGACCTCAAATCTATACTGCTTTCCTTTTTCCAAAGCAAGATGGTTATTCAAAAATCATTGCTTGTGGTTATTCATCTAATCTGTCACAAAAAGCTTGTAGTGAAGTAGCTTCTACAACCTCCATAGGTAACTTGTCTCAGTGCTTTGTTGCTGTCCCATCATTAGAAAGCTTTTTATGTAACAAAAGAGGACTGAAGCCATCTGCAGCTGTATGAAGTAATTCCAGTTTAATAATAGCCTCCAAAAATCCTGTAACCTCCCTTCACCTGGAGGAAAGCAGGAGGAAAGGTAAAACAATAGTGTTGATGTTTCTGCTAAATTTCCTGCCATATTCCCAAAGAGGAACTAGACTTTTGGTACCTTGACAGCTTCCCAGTCTGCTCCTACTGCTCTGTGAAACAGTAATAACTTCCTGGGCAGTTATGCTGTCTTCTACCTCTCAAGATCCCCGATTAAAAAAAAAAAAAAATAAATACGGATTTGTGTCGGTAGGAGAAGTCTTTTAAAACTTGCATTTTTTTTTCTCAGTAAATATGGAGTTATACAGTGCTTGAGTAAAATATAATTAAAAATTCAGAGTGCTAAACTTCCATTGTTGATTTGAGGTGACAAAAACCTAATAAAAAATTAATATTTGGGTAAAAACATGTATGGGTATATGTATACCGATGTGTATATCCATCTGTATCTATCTATCTATCTAGATAGATAGATATATCTACGGGTATAGATTTTCTACATGTTCTGAAATACTTTTTTCTGTAGTAGGTGTCATCCAGTTCATAGAATGTGACAAATCTTGAGACTGGGTGGTGCAGCATTGTAGAAAGGAGAAAATGATTCAAATCCTTCCCTGTTTTGTTGTCTCTTCGAAGTGTCCTGGTTTTGATGTTGGGAATGCAAGCTGTTAGCACAGACACTAATGTCAGGCAGGCCTGCAAAAGGGATAGATTTGCTCTGTAGGACAGTCAACCATGCAAGATTTTGCAAGAGGAAGGAATTTGTTCTCAGTCAGTGAAAATGTCTCCTCCAGATTCCCTTTCCATATCCTTTCCTGTGAAAACTGTGGTTTCAGGTTAAAGACCACATTGTCTTACTCTTTGCAACTCTGGAAAATTAAGTCTTATACCCACTTAGCCTTTTAGGAAGAAGGGAAATGGACTTACTTCTCTCTTAGTTACCTATATTTCAAGTCCCCTTAGAAAGCACACAGGTGTGCTTCTGCATACCCCTGAATTGCAGGAGTATGTGTTTTAATCCTGTGGAGTTGAAGGAGTTTCTACAACCATGCATTTGGTTTTTATAGGCATGCATGTTTATTGTTCCTTTCTTAGGTCTGTGATGGAAGTGAACCCTCAACTGTGAGAACAAGTGAAAATAAAAATGAAACACCAGATGGAGCAAAAGGTAATGCCAAACTCTCATCTTTTCCTTTTTTTTTTTTCTTTTTTTCCTTTTGGTTTGTAGACTTTCAACTACACCAGCTACTACATAGGTCTATATTTCAAGCAAAAGAAAGTGAAATTCTTATGAGAAACCTATTCTGGCCTGCTTTGTTGTGTAAAATTTTTAAGCGTGGCTGTAAGTAGTGTCCTTTGAGCCATCTGGGAAACCTTGTTTGTTACCAGTCATGATCTATAATCAAGTCATCTGGGAGAAGTCTTCTCTCACATCTTATGCTTAGGTCTTTCCTGATCCTTAATTTATCCCTTCTGGTCTATCTCTGCTGTACAGTACAGGAAATGAAGCATTATACATAAGCTCATCAGTGCGTACAAGAGAACAAAAACAAATGGACTATAAACATCCAAAAAAAAGTGAGAACTGGCTGTGTATCTGCAGCTCAAAATGAAAAAAACGCAGGATGGAAGAAAAAAGTTGTTTACCTTTTTAGGGAAAATGGAAAGGAAATAGCACTGTATGTGTAGAACTGGGTTGTGTTCAACAGTGTGTGATTACATGAGAGGGGTGCAGTACCCATGGAAGACCCCTGCCTCTCACTGCCAGGTAGGACAGAGTGTTACAGAGGTCCTTAGCTGAACCCATAGTTTCTGTTTTGAAAGTATGAATTTTGATTAAAGACTTCAACAAACCTTTCTGCTGTTCGAGTCCAATAATAAAAGGGTGGCTGCCCTGCATCATTGTAAGTTTCTTCGAAGTAGGGGTTGCACCATGTCTGTATTACCACCATACTGTCACTGCAGAGATCAGGATATTAACTGGCAACCATTTAAGCTTTAAGATACTGCGTTGCTATTCTGCCTTGTGTGTATGTTGGGGCTGTTTTCTTCTTCCAGGGGGCTGGATAGCACGTAGGTTTTACACTGAATCCTATAGCTGCTTAAATAGTAAAGCGGGCAGACCAAGTTCCCTACTGCAAATTACTTATCTGTGATTTAGCCGCCAAATAAAATTCTGCTCCTGTTCCAGAATACTGACCAGTAGTATTCTGGAAAAAATACTACTTTAGGATTGGGCTTAGAAAACAGCAACAGACAATACAGGATGTGCGTGGAAGTTGAAGTGGGAGAGATGGATATAAACCAGCCCTGAATATCACCAAATCTGTGTGTTTATAAAAGTGCTGTTAATCCTTCCCTCCCTCCTTCTCAGCAAACCTCAATCCAATAAGAACAATAAAAAATTGGGAGGACTGCCAGACTGCTGGTTCAGCACAAGGGAAGGAAGAGATGCCTGGTGCTTGTGTCAATAAACTGCACTGTAGGATTCAGAGCTGGAAAATTACCAAGCAATTATTACAGAGTTTTTATCACATCTGGTTCTTTTTTTCCAGTGGCCCTGATGAACCCTTCAGAAATGGGAAGTTCTGAAAGGCAAATCCCATATGCTAGCTCTCCTCAGCACAGACTGTGATGTGGATGGCAAATGCAGCCTGCTTACATCCTGATACACTTCTGCTCTTGTCAACATGTTAAAGTGGGCTCTGCTCCCAAGATTGGAGCAGGAAGAAAAAATCAGTTCAATTTGCAGTCAAACCATGCATGTTTGGTGGTGTTAAAAGCACCGCACCTGTTTCAGTGTTGTGCTGTGATCTTTCCTCCAGAATGATGAGCAAATTAGTGTTATACAAACAGTGAATGAATTTAAGGCAAAAAGTAAACAATGCGTGATATTTCAGTGATACTAAATATTTGTGAAATCCAAATCCAAAAATGTTATTTTAAAAAGGAAGCCCCCTTTGACAGGGAAGTAGTACCAGTTTTGCCTGAAAAATATGAATATCATCTCAGACATTACAAATAAAATCCAAAGCTTAGATTCAGATGTCTTAAAACTGTTAGAGTGAATGACTCTGGCATTTCTCCAAAGGTGATGACTCTGTTCCTAATTTGGTACTTGAATGCTGCATTCCCAAGTGCTTCTGCCAGACTGAAGATGACAATGGTTTGCCCTTAGAGCATACATGGATTGTGTGAACCTGTGCTCACTCCTCCTTTCTTGCCAGTCCAACACGCCTTGTTTCTTGTCTGAACAATGTGAGCAAACTCAGGGAATAATACAAAACTATTATATTTTTATTCTTTTCTGCCTGATCCTTCTCAAACAGAACATTTTAGTCAGTTCCTAACATTCTTTTGTTGATAGATACATATTTGAGATACTTTGGAAGGACCCTCACTTACTGGCATTAAGTGCCTCTTTGTTTCATGTAGGTACAGAGTGTGTCTACAGGAAACTTAAAGAAAATTCAGAGTCATGTATTAAGCTGTCACTCACTAAAGACCTGCAAAGCTAGCATTATGTTCAACAGCTATGGAAGAAAAAAAAAAGTAATTCTCTTTGCTTGCCTGTGGAAACGGGTAAATAATAGTGTTGATTGAGACATCTCAAGAAATAAAAGGGAAAGAATAAAGCAGATGAAAAGCTAAATACTTGTTAGCTTAAATAGAGAAGCAGCAAAAGTCACTTTACTGTGGGACTGCAGTTGTCCTTCTGAACACACAGTATTAGCCACAAGGGAAGGATGTTAGATAAAGCCTCTGTATAAGGGCAGCCTCAAAGCATAATGATCTGGCAAATGGATGAAAGAATTGCATGTCCTATGTGTGACGTGAGGGAAGAGAGCTGTAATGTTTGCTTCTTGATAGGGAAAAAGGCTGAAGTATGGTTGTATTTTTTAATTAAAGAGTTTGTTCCTGCTTTTTGTTTTACGTGATAAATGAGGAATATATGGCTGGAATGATAAAGTGAAAAGATTACAAAGGCTTTTTTTTTTTTATTTTCTATGTAAAATCATCTGTGAATTAGCATTTTAGAGAAATACTTCGTCAGTCAAAAAAAAAAATCAGCCGTTCTACCTTTCCAATTATAAATTAAGATCTATCAGCATAGCTCCAGAGGGGTATACTCTAGATTCTCTAGCAGAACTAGGAAATAGCAAGGTTGACACTTCTGGTATTTCAATGTCCAATTAAAAAATCTAAAATGTAATCCCCACCCCATGCCTGAAGAAGTCTCGTCATTTTATGTGATCTTTAAATAGCACTGTGAACCACGGAAAGGGTGCAGGACTAATGTAAAATACAGTTTCCATATCCTCATAGATAATATTTACCTTTTTCTGTATCACACTTGCATTTCTCTCATGAAATACTGCGTGGTGGGTCTGTGCAAACCACAGGAAGTTCAACAAGGCCAAGTGCAAGGTCCTGCACATGGGTCAGGGCAATCCCAAGCACAAATGATTGTGTCTGGGCAATGAGGATCGAGAGCAGCCCTGCAGAGAAGGACTTCAGAGTGCTGGTGGATGAAAAACTGAATAAGAGCCAGCAGCGTGCACTCGCAGCCCAGAAAGCAAATCGCATCCTGGGCCGCATCAAAAGAAGCGTGGCCAGCAGGTCGAGGCTCTCTGCTCTGCTCTGGTGAGACCCCACCTGCAGTACTGTGTCCAGCTCTGGGGCCTCCAGCATAAGAAAGACATGGACCTGCTTGAGCGGGTGCAGAGGAGGGCCACGAAGATGACCAGGGGCCTGGAGCACCTCCCCTGTGAGGGCAGGCTGAGAGAGTTGGGGTTGTTCAGCCTGGAGAAGGCTCCAAGGAGACCTTATAGTGGCATTCCAGTACTTCAAGGGGGCCTGCAGGAAGGGTGGGGAGGGACTCTTTACCAGGGAGTGTGGTGACAGAACGAGGGTTAACAGTTTCAAACTGCACGAGGGTAGATTTAAATTAGATATTAGGAAGAAATTCTTTCCTGTGGGGGTGGTGAGACACTGGAACAAGTTGCCCAGAGAGACTGTGGCTGCCCCCTCCTTGGCAGTGTTCAAGGCCAAATTGGATGGGCCTTTGAGCAACCTGGTCTAGTGGAAGGTGTCCCAGCTCATGGCAGGGGGGTTGGAACGAGGTGATCTTTAAGGTCCCTTCCAACCCAAACTGTTCTGTAATTCTATGTAGTTGGCAGGCTGGCAGAACACCAAAGCTGCTTCCTCTTACAGCTGGTTCCTAGGTAACGAATGCACAACAATAGGAGCAAGGCTATATGACCAAGAAGAATCTCGCCACAACAGCAGCATTTCCAGACCTTTAAAATGTGCACAGCATTACCAAGACATCTGCTTTACACAACACCTTCTTATGACCAGAGGACTGAAATAGGAGCTACTGCTTTATTGTTTGTTAACATCAGATCCTTCCCAGTCTGGTAGGAAGTATGTAGGTCAAATACAGGCCACATTAGCATGACAGAAGTCTGGGGGGGGCAGGGAACTGTTTTCCTTTGGTTTGGATGCATTAAGCAGCTTACATGATATATACATATACACAGAGGGAAGCCAAAGATCGAAGCCAGGGATGAATTTGACCTTGGATATGTTTGGTTACTGAGGTCTCATGTATCTTTTTACCAAAAGAAGCATCTCTGGTTTCAGGATCAGCTTAATCTTTAGCGTATGCCTCAGCGTCTTTCGGGGTCTATGGAAAGTCAGCAGAAGCCACTCAGGAAAGAGCAAATGGTGAGGAACGTACACTACAGGCAAAGCTTGGAAATCTTTTATTCTCCTCACAGCATTGCTTGGTTGTAAGCAGAGTCAAAGTGTTAGCTCAAATCCACCTTCTCTCTCTGAAAGCATCTCAGTTCTGCATTAGTTACTTTGACGTGGGAATGGTTGCAAAAAGCACTGTGCCTTGCCAGAGAGTGGCTGTGCTGGCTGCAGCCACTTGCCTGTCCATCAAGTCCCCCGAGTTTGGCCCCAGCAGACTGAGGTAATTTTCTGGACTTACTCTAAAGAATATCAGAGACTCGTCTTGGTTTTGTGCCTTTCAATTAGATATAGATAGAATTCAGAAAAATTTTCGAGTTGGTGTATTTTTTTTTTTAAAACTTGATGCTTCATATGTGATTAGGGTTGCGTGCTTGCAGCTCAGCTCTTTTGCAGACCACTGAAAGTATCAGTGTAGAGCAGCACTTCCTTGATGCCTTCTCTCTTAATCAGTCTATCTATCTGCAGCCTTCCCCCTGCTCCAACATCAAATGTGGCTGTACCTGTAACTACTTTCTGGGAATTTTTTTCTGGCTTGCCTTAGCATAGTTATTCCAGGCCATACAAAATTTTCCCACAGCAGTGTAAAGAGATTAATCTGTTATGGTACATGATATTCTTATACCAAAGCATATGCAGTGCTTATGGTTCTTCTCCTCATGTCCATTTCCATCCCACTTTTCCTGCACATGTGGTGTGTTATCTGTGAATAGGGTGCATTCTCCTGCAAGTAGGAGCCAGTGGCAGAATCATGGTCCCACTGAAATGAACAGGATTGATTTGTTTATATTTGCCCTGGTTTTAAGAAAGTCTGGATTACATCACAAATACTTCCAAGGTATTTGTAATGTCTTGTACAAGGAACTTAATCCTAGATATAGCCTTTAAGAAGTAGCACATCACGAGAGACAGTGGAGAGATCAGAATTTTTCTCTGGCTAAATTGTCTTTGATGCATTGCATTAAATACTGTTATTTACAATGTAATTTTTCTCTTGCTTCTTTCATGATATACTTTAACTTCAGACTGAAAAGCAATGGTCAATTTACTAGGAAATTAGACTTCTTCTTTTTCTAAAAGCAGAACTGCCTCTCCCTTTTTTTCCTTCTGTTTGGTTTTTTTTTTTGTTTTTTTTTTAAAAAACAACAAAACGTGTTCTAAATTTGTCTAGTGTTTGATTCCTTTAAGGAACAAAGAAAGAGAAGTAAGGCCATTGTTGTGTACTTAGTCCTTCCCTGTATCATGGAAACATGTCCAAACATTTTTGAGGAATCTAGACTCTTCAGACTGAGGTGAGGACAGGAATGTTGTGACAAAGACATGATCCGTGTACTCCCTATTGTTCCCAGATGTTAATGCTTTGGATCATAGAGGAAACATTCTCTTTTGCTTTTGAAATTTTAACAGCAGAAAGAATTGCTGATTTGGTTGCAGGACATTACACTCTTTGAGGCTGGAAAGTGTTTGATGGCAAGAAACTTCTGATGCCAAAGATGTTTGACTCTGGAAGATTTTGGGAGTCTGCTGTTTGTTTGAGGTGGATTGCTTTATCTTTTGGTAATAGATAAACAGGAGAAAACCCCATGCCTTGGCAGAATTATTCAAGAAAACTACAAAAGGTGGGCCCTTGTAAGAAGCTAAATTTTCAACTGACATAAAAAATGCAGAAATCAATGAATTTGCGACTAGAAAGTCCATCCCTTGCACAGCGTTAACTTCTACTTGGTTTTAAACTTACTCTTGTGCAGTGAGTGGCGCTCAATTATGCTGCTGTTGATTATTACTCTGTTTTCAGGTACAAAGTTCAGTCTTGGAACGGATGAGCAGAAGAGCGTGCTTGAAGACATGCCATTTTCAGACACTGACATCAATTTGGAGATATCATTTGCAGAGCAGGCAGCTAATCTCAAAGACAGCTCAGTAGGCAAAATGTGCAAGGGTGGAGGGGGTGACACTCTTCTCCCGGTAGGTGTTCCCTATTTGTTGCTCTCATTCTTTGTTTTTACTAGTGGTACTGTTTGGATGATATTTATCTGATAGTGGTGAACTGGATTTAGAAGAATGTTGTCGGATCCAGCTTCATGGAGATAGATCTTCTCAAGATAACTTATTTTTGGGAATAGTATTCTCAATAACACGGAAGTAACTGCTTTTACGCCCATTTGTGTCATTGTTGTCCATCTGGCAAAATGCACTCTATGTGTAAGCAGTAATGGGCTGGTAATACTAAGGTGGAACAGAGGCAAAGTGGTAGTTGTACACAAACTGTGTCTTAGCTTCATTTGTTTACAGCCTGTTTTCGTGTTGTGTGAGGCAAGATGCTTTACCTCTGTAGTAAAAAGCTCTATTGTCATTTAAAAAGGCTTGGTTGATGTCTGTAGAAACCTTGTGCAGTTATCCAATGCAGATAGGTGAGAGATGAGAATGAAGAACAGAATAGCCTACAGAAGTCTAAAGTCAAATGGCAGGAAATTAAGGACTAGTTTGTGCTCAGTTTTTCTTTCCAACTCTTAATAAAAAAAGGCTCATTCTGAATGAATCCAAATAAATGCAAAGGAAGATCCTCCAAGGCATTTTGTTGATCCTCAGGCATCTCTTTGAGGATCTCTCTCTACCTAATGGTTCATGAGCATGCAGTTACATATGGCCTGTAAATAAATGACTGGTGTGAAAAACATCTTTTTTTTTCCTAACAGTGCATGCAAACATGTCTGAGTAAAATAAACGTAGTCTGAAGTAATAACGTTTCACAGTTCTTCAGACATTTAATTTAGATAAGGACATGTGCAATTCTTCAAATAGTAATTACCCCATGTGTCTTAGTTTAAACATTATAAACCAGACACTAATGGATATTTAGAAATGGATTTTAAAGTGTAGAGTCATGTTTCTCTAATGCAGCCTATAACAAGGAAACAATAGCTAGACTTTAACTTACTCCTGTATATATGCATATAAATATGTATGCATAATACATACATTAACTATACTTTTAGCTAGGCTTATGCAGGATTACTCAAAGACATGGCATGGGATTTCTTTTTCAGTGATGAAAGGAGCAGCAAAATGACAGGAAAAAGAAGGGAGTTACCCATTTAAATCTACAATTTGTATTCATTGCACCTTCGTCATTGGCAGCTATTTTTAAACATACATGTTTGTGCAAGTCAGTGAAACCTCAAGGCGGGAAACTGACTATGTGTCTACAATTCATAAATGTTTATATTTCAGTATGTGCCCTTGTAGATATGTACCATAACTGCCAATTCATCTGTGCCATTGCTGGGTGTGTACAGAATGAGAAAGTAATTCTGAAGTATAATATATCTTTCCAAATGGAAGAAAGTCTTGTCAACCTTCCTGCTTTGAGTCAGGCACAGGCAAGAGTCTTACTTAGAAGCCTGCTGGTGAGAGATGGAGTTAAAAAGCTCTATGAGCTGGGAAGTCCCTTGCTCTCTCGCCTCAATTCCTTATATTGGTCTCTGACTGCAGCTTCTGAGCATTTAGTGCAGTAGAAATGAGCTATAATTAAGGATCCTCCTTTCCTAAGAAGGGAACTGCTTTATTATTATTTCTATGGCAGGCAAATATGTTATTTTGTGTGCATAAATGCAGAGGGATTTCTATCCCATTTGCACGTGCATAGAATTGTTCATGGACAGCCATTTGCACCACTGTAAATTGCAGAAGGATGCAGAAGGTGGTGGTGTCGGGGGTGGCAGGTGGTTGCAAGAAGGACAAAGCCAGACTCTTCTTTGCACAGCAAAAGGACAAGAGGCAGTGGACACAAGTGATTACAGGGGAAATTCTGTTTTGCAAAGTAAAAAAAAAGTCCCCATGAGAGCATTAAGCACTGGAACAAGTGCTTAAACACAGTTTATTGGGAGTTTTCAAAATTCAGGTGGACAACACAACAAGCAACCTGATCAGGCTTTGAATTTAGCCTTGCTTTGAGCAGGTAGTTGAATTAGGTGACCTCCAGAAGTCACTAGGAACCTAAATTCTCCTATGATTTTAAGATCATCTGCTTTTCAGCCTGTTTGGGGTGTTCTCCTGTGATTTAGTCAGTAACAGCAAGCTTCGTGATGAAAGGTTGTGCCCTGAAGGAAGCACAGCCTTCGAGCTAAGTAATTTGCTATGACATGGATTGTTCACTTTGCTGCAAATCTCTGCTTTTAGAATTTCAGGCTGCCGAAGGACAAAACAGGTACCACAAAGATTGGTGACCTGGCCCCTCAGGACATGAAGAAAGTCTATTCTTTAGCACTGATTGAATTAACTGCTCTCTATGACATACTTGGGACAGAATTCAAGCAGCAAAAAGCTGTAAAAATGAAGACCAAAGGTGAGTTGGTGTTTCATATTCTGAACCAAATGGGTCTGTTTTCCAGCAGAAAATTTATATTAATATATAAATAGTAACATGGGTCCTGAACAGCATTTAATTATATGCCTTAGCTCAAGGTACGCTTTAGGCAAGTTCACGTGCAAGCTGGCCAGCTACACGACCATGCTCTTTGTCTAAAGTTAAAACTCAGGTGAGTCACTAAGCAGATAAAACAAGGAGTGAAGAAGGGGAGCTGTTTTAGTAGCATGCTGTGCAGGAAGAATTGCTTCACAGAAGTTTATATGTGCTGATATATTCCATGGCAGGGCATGTGTGTGTGCTCTTTGTGGGTATTCTTTTCCTGCTTTCCTGAAGGTGGGTACTGTGCTACTTCTATGATTGGACGCAGTGATCTTAAAGGTCTTTTCCACCCTAAATAATTCTGTGATTCTACCTGGCTTTTTTGCTTTTGTTGCCTCTGGCTGGAGATGCTGGGAGCCTTTGTCACCTGCTTTCCTCTTCTGTTTGGCACAAACTTTCCTGTGTCACACAGGCCGTGCCCATCCAGTACTTACTCAGGCCATAATGCAGTTTTTATACTGAAGGGCATCATATTACGTGGAAGATTTGGGTTGTTGCAAAGGGTGTCGAGACAGCTGCAATGCGTCATTTTGCTCTGCAAACCATTGGAGCATATGTATAATCACAGTGCTTTTCGTGGGAGCATGGGACACATGGAAACCAATTTCAAGATGTTAGAGGTTTTCACTGCTTTGTTTGTTTTCTGTATTTCTGGCTTCTACAAAATGCTTTACAAGAGCTTGAAACGTGTTACCAGTTAATCACAAGCCCGCTTTGGCCTAAGCCCTGTTGTCAAGGTTCAGCGAATGTGACAGTGCAATAGCTCACTTTAAATAATTGAAATCAGCAGAGGAGGGTGAGAGATATACAGCAAGGTACAATAGATTCTTCTGAATATGCTCTTCACCTTACAGTAGTAGAAAATAACATTTTAAATGAAAAGGTATACACAAAAACTTCTATGAGACTTTGATCCCTTAAATGCATTTTGTACTTCCAGAAGTGCTTGTGCTTTCACTAATAAACAGAAACAAAACACTTTCTTCTCTTGTATTTTGGGTCTTAGTTTTAATTGATTCTTCTTACCAAATTTATTGTTAATTGAATCTCAATCATAGCATTATTATCTGAATGACAAGCAGTCATGAAAAACATTGAATTGATTAACTTTTTTTAAAGTTAAAAAAGATGGGCTAGATTCATGGTGTAGGAAATAGACAATGACATGTCACCTTTTCTGCCAAACAAATCTGCTTTTGCAGTGTAATGTCTTCAGTGCCTGTTGCTCTACCTGACCCTCGCCTCTTCACTCCTGAAATGTTGTTTGGCCAATTGATTCGTACAATGGTGGATCAGTTGGCTGTCCCCCTTTGTGCTTGACTACGTAAAGATGATGAAAATGTAATTCTTCTGGGGAATGCTGTGCTGTGCCTGTGCCCAACCCTGCCTTTCTGTTGACCTCCTACAGTTTTTTCCTCCAACTTCATCTCAGTAGAAACTTTTATTATTGATGAGATCTTCAAGATGATAAGATCTTGACTGTATGTTGACTGTATGTACGAGTCCCTGCAGATTTTATAGGTAGGCTTTTTATGCTGATAGAGATATGAGAACTCCCTGATTTGCCACTGAAACTGATGTTTCTTTGACATATATCACGTTCCCTCAAGGGCCGACATCTTAGTAATTACAACTGTTCTGTGCTCAGTATTGGCAGCGTGTCGTACCAAGCAGGAATTTTTAGCTACATACAGTGTTATATGCTGTTTCAGAAAAATGGCACATACAGCAACTATCAGTACTTCTGACTAACTTTGGGTTAGTCGTTACTAGTATAGGTCTCTCAGTGGTCGTTCACATCTATTCAGCTGGGCCGTAAACAAATGGGAGTCCCATTTACTTGAAGACTAAGGCTAGTTTTGCATCAGGGCTAGATTAACTGAGACTAGATTCTATTTTTTTTTTTAAATTTGCATTGCCTTAGCACTATTGTAAAGGCTATTTTCTAACCAAGACTTAACTACTTTTGCTTTTATTTAAAAAAAAAACCACAACAAAAACGGACACCTTTGGCGAGATGGTGATCTTGCTGTCCTACCAGTGTTGGTATAAAAGCACATGGGTTGAAAAGCCCTTCTTTCAAAACCCTCATAGAGAGAAGTGTTCAGAGTAACTCTGGGTGATAATTATATCGGTCTCATTTTACTCGTGCCATTTGCATCTTAACTATAGTAACTTGCATTGAGTGATGAAGATCTGCGTTGCAGGTCACCATCACACTCATTCTGCAAACCAGAACCACACAGATGGTTCACTTAGGCAGTTTGCTTCACTCTACTGCAGAGTATGTGGATGGCAATTTAAAGTCAAAACAGAAGACTCCTGATTTATGGTTGAAGGAAGAGATGAATGAATCCTTTGTAGCCAGAATGCTTTGTGTAATAACTTGATTGACGAAGACATTCAAACACTTTGAACAAAAGGTCAATAGCTCTGAATGTAGTGAATAGGCTTATTGCTTCAAAAATGTGGTTTTATGCCATTATCACAGGTACTGTAACAGATGTGGATAATATCTCTGTTTCTTTTGCTTTATTCTTCAGACTCTGGCTTGTTTGGTGTCCCACTGTCAGTTTTACTGGAACAAGATCAGAAGAAGGTGCCAGGAACCAAGATCCCACTGATTTTTCAAAAGGTAAATTGTCACAAACAAGTCAACTTGTTACATACCTGCAAATGACAAACAAATAACATTTTGTCTTGGATTTATTTGCTCCCTGTAGCACAGTTTTCAGTGTGTTACTCTAATCAATCAAAGTTATTGTAACTTTTATTTGCACCTTTATTTATTAGTTCAGTAAATGTGATACTTTGCTTTGCATCAGACATGTTTTGAGTTAAAGGAATAAAGATTAGTTTTTGTTACAACTAGTCTCCGTGATTTAGGCAAGTTTACGAATAAGCCTGTGAAAACCAACAATCAGTGTAAGAACCCACTGCAGCCAAATTCCATCTCATGAAGGTGGTCTAACTTCCATCATCAGTAGGGCTGACGTCAAGCAAAGACTTGAAATTCCATAGAAATTCTTATTCCCTTGCCCACAGGCTGAACCTACTTTTCTAGGAAGTGTTTTTCTCCTTTCAGAAGTGATTTGGGCCACAAGACAGATGGCTACAGGGTGAGAGTCAGGCTGGACAACTGCCTGTGGTGGTGGCAGCAGCCCTTTTCCAGATTTTTTGCTTTAGTACATGGGGAAATACTTTGGCCTATATCATGTCATGGTAATGGGAAAGATAATGGGAAAGATGGTGGAGACCCTGGATTTACTGTCCATGCATAGCAGGTCTCATTGCATGAGAAGGGAGAGACCACAGCGTGCGAACCAGTACTAACAGTGACAGAAACTCAGTACTGTGTCATCACATTTTCAGTAGGTTTGGGAAACTGCTTGTTAAGTTATTTTTCAAGAAACAGAAAACGCAAAGTAGTTTTGCATCACTCTCCCAAAACTATTGCTGTGTCATTCATGCCAGAAATTACTTCCTCAGGATCATAAAAATACATGTCTGGGAAAGATGCTTTGTAGAAAAAAAGAAATCAAATGATAAAAAGTGATTGATCACTGTGCTCTCCTAGCAACATAGTAATCATAGTTCTTCAGGATGAAAATTCTACATAAATATTTCTAGATTATTGATGCAATTTGTTTTGTAAGGTGCAGATGTGATTTGGAACACAGTTCTTTTTTGAATGAGAATATGAAAATAAAAATTTTCACTTTTCTTCTGCCTGTTCTCTACAGCATGTGCTTTCCAAGAACAGAGATTTGTATGAAGTGCAAGGAAGAACATTTTTGTGCATACTGCTTTTTAAATATACCTTGGTTATCACTGAAATGAAACAAACCAAGCTAATAGGAAGGCTGCTTAATTAAAAAATGAATCTTTTAATAAAAAATATATCTGATTTTTATTTCCTTGAGGAATTATGGTTAAAAATTGCAAAATTTAGCCTAGGGTTTTCTGATGGGAAAATCTGAGGGTAATACTGATCCATAATAATCTCCACCACCAGAAGTTTCTGCCGATACTGTTTCAGGTCCCTGGCCTGCTCATGAAGCCATGCAAAGCAGCCCTGACAGAGATGAAGAGGGGATTTCCTGTAGGCAGGAGGCTGGTGGTGGCCAAGGGGGCACTTGTGAGTGAGTGCGTGCGAAGGAGTCATGGCCTCCGGCAGTGCCACCAGACCTTGCCTCCTGCTAGACGAGGTGATGCGGCAAATCGCTCGTCATACCCACGGAGTCTTTCTGTCCAACTCTGGTGAAAGCCAGGTACAGTGGGAGTTGGATGCAGCCAGTTAGCACGTTTTTTTTTTCAACCAAGGAAAATATACCAGGGTGATACCTTTAGTGCTGTTTTCTATGTTTGTGGCTTTTTCTGTCTGCTCTTTTTTATGGTATTTATCAGTTGCATAAATACAGTGGTAGGTAAACTCCCTTTAATTTCTGTGACTGGAGAAAACACAGCTGTGTTGCATAATTTTTCTTACTCAAGAGCTGGCACAGGAAGGCATGTAACAAAGGCACTGCCCTAGTTAAACTTTGCGAGAACCGTTTGTGCTAAAATGATGTCATCAGCTTTTGACGTTTACAAATTTCTTTTGAATACTCTTAGATCTGTCCTTCAGTGAACGCTTCTAGGCATATCTTTTAGAGAAACAGAATCTATGATACGTGTTTTAAGTACTTTTACAGAATTTCTACTGATTTATCGAAACCACGTGTAGGATTGCAGACTGCTGAGTTTGTTAGGAAGATGCCGATATTTGCAAAGCTCAGGCTTCTTTAAAGCCTAAAAATACTGGCAAAGTCATAAAGAAGAGAGTTTGTGAGAAAGTTAGTGCTGTTATCTCTAATATTAGCTTAATTGTTTTGATTCGGAGACATTTTAACAAGGGTAGTAATTGGCATTTATTTTTAGAGCCAGATTAAGTTTGGGAAAAAACTGCGTCAGTCGTGGGAGGAGATTTGAAGGAGGTCTAAAAAATACAGTTTTGTTTTTTAATAAAATAGACAAGCTTTAATAGTGTTCATAAAACAGGTAAGAGCCATGTTAAAGGTTTTGTCCTACATCTACAACAACTGTAATCCATTTGTAAACCGTGTGTTTGTGTGTCTACTTGTTACATATGTGTGTGCACAAATGCATGCATACACATACACACACACAGAGACATATACATAAAGGCTCCAGTATGTCAGAACTATTTCCCAGTAATTTTCAAGTGGCATCTTTGTTCATGCAATTTGATTTGTGTTTGGCAGCTGATTGCCCAGATTGAAGAGGCAACTCTGGAAACAGAAGGACTTCTTAGAATACCAGGAGTTGCAACACGGATAAAGGTAACAGATTCTTAACATCCCCCAAAACTTTTACTGATTTTATTTTGTCATACAAATATATTTTAACATCAGATTGTTGTGAAAAAACTTAAACAACATAAAGCAAAATCTCTTTACAAATCAAACTGAGTTAAATTAGCCAGAAAGCTGATCGTTTCATGCTGTGGTTTTGGGGAGATGACTGGGGTTCAAGTTTGAAGGAGAGTCAAGGCTACATTTCAAATTCAGTTGTGCCAAAATCTCATTAATTCTTGGCATGAGCTTTCCAGCCTTCTGCTTTTTCCCTGAACCAGCTTAATCATCTGAACAGTTCATACACAGTCTTTGTACCCCAGGAGGAAGCTTTTCTCTGGCATTGTGAGCCTATTTTAATAGCTAGACTTAACCTGTGTTATAGGGCAAGGCAGCCAGCATGCACTGAAGAACCTCTCACATTTATTTTTATGAACAGCAATATAACTACTCAGCTCACTAAGCACAATCTTGTTAGGCACGTCCGTGCGCACTGACACTTTGCAGAGTGAGTGCCAATTACATACGGACTATTCCCCAGTATTTGCCTTAATGCAGGATGCTAAATACGCAATGTGATTCACGCCAAGAGTCAATGTGTTAAAAAGACGGTCTGAACTGGCCTTAAATTCTAAACAGAAAGGACCATTTAAGTGAATTCAGCTGTCTGAAGATGTCTGCCAGCCTCTATCATGTAGAACTCAGTCCAGCAGCTGGTTCATTAGAAACAACTGAAAGAAGAGAATATTATGGAAATTGGCTTTGTTTATTTACCAGTAACTGATATATTACTTTTTTTACAGTTTTCCGCCATTCTTTATTTTCCACTTTTCATCAGTTTTGCAAATGGGAAAGATTTTGGGGTTATTTTGTTTATTGTTTATTCTTTGATTTTATCAATGTAATATGATTTCCCGGGCAGAGGTTCATTCATTCACTATTTGACTTTCATTGGGGGTTTTTACCTCTTTATTTTCAGGAGCTACTTCTTTGAATTAAGGAATTGTTTTGTTAGCAAAGATGTTAAGTTCCTTTACTTATTCAAACAGAAAATTTTATAGACAAACAATGAATTTAGCATACTAAATGACTGATATTTTCTCTTAATTTTCTTGAACTTTTTTTCTCCTATAGAAAAAGAAAATATTTTCCTCATTATGTAGTTTTATAGAAAGGCACATATAATCTCAAAAAAAAATAATCTGCTATCTTATTCTATAGATTTTAGAGTTCTTATTAAAAGAATGCACAGGATATACCCCATAGTTAAATACATTTACTTTAAAATCTAAGCATTGGTGCATTAGGGCGCATGGCTGACATTTCTGCCCTTGCCTCTCAGATAAAACAATTCTTTTTGTCTAGATGCATTTAACACAGTGATTTGGTCTGAATGTGGATGGAGGAGCTGATGAGGCTCAGGGGGAGAATGTTCATCTTTATTTCTAAAGCTTGCTTTTGTTGATGAGCAGGAGTTTGTGGCTTTAGACATCTGAGTTAGGATCTTTGCACCTTTGAACCCCTTACGTAATCAGTGGAGACAGAAGATCTCTCTGGAGGACAGTTGAGAACATCCAACTTTTATATCAAAACCTAAGTGTCCACATTTTCTTCGGAAATAGATCCATTTTCCGTTTGGACAAAGTTAAATTTAATGAGAACAGTATCTTAAAAATGTATCTAGTATCCTCTATCCAGTATGCCCTTTTTGTCCAGATAAATAATTAAGGCCATATTTTTCCACCACACTTTCCCTCACTTCATCTCATATACTTTACAAAACAAGCTACGGTCTCTGTTTTCCTTTTCTGTCTGGAAGAACTGAGGCAAGAAGAAGGGAGGGACTTGATCCTCAGGGCTGCTGTCCCTGAGTGTACTGCGGCCACTTCCCACTCTGCTGGACTGGGAAATAAATGAAGTGGGTCCAAGGCCAGGACTGACGCTTAGTGGGAGTCTAAGAAGGACTCAGTCTTTGCAGCACGTTCCCATTAATACATCTTTGGAAGCCCAGTACTAGCACTGCCATGGGAGCAATGCAGGTAGATGGTAATGTCTGCTGCCAACAGTGTCCTGCGCTTTCCCAACCCCAGAGTTACGAGGGATCACTGAGACTTTCAGTGCTGTTTATTCTGCTGCATAACCTCATGTTTTGCAGTACAGTTCCCTTCCGTAGAGGGCATGTTTGACACCCAGTGCTAGGCAAAGCTTTATGTGCCCAGCGGCATGGAGTTCCCTGTTGATGGCAAGACAGCTTTCCAGTCACAGAAATCTTTTCCCTGTGTTTTAAAAAGAGAACCAGCCTCACCTTAGTGTATGTTAACACACAATTGCCGTATTTGTTTACGAAAATGGCCATGCATGCATTACAGCAACACCCCTTGGTAGTAGTTTCAGAATTGCTATATGTATCAGCCACGTCTTAATATTATGGGGGATGGGAAGTCATAAGCCTTACGTGAATGAGTATGGTATCTGGTTCTTATGTTATATTCCATATGGCCCTAAGGCAGGCCCACGGGATTTGTTCCTGTATGATTTGGCCGTCTGCTGCCTATTACTATGTGTTTGCTTGCAGTGCTTCTGATTCCAAATTTATCTCTTTTTGTAGCAAAAGATCAGTGGCAGCTGGAGTTAAGTGATATTTCAGATATCCCTTTTTTCCCCCTTTCAAAATATGGAAGGTATTGCTGTGTGTATAATGCACGACTTCCAGCAGCCAGGTGTTATTGGTGCTCTCTGTATCTACTGCCTTTCAGAGTCTTTGCCAAGAACTGGAAGCAAAATTTTATGAAGGGACTTTCAACTGGGAAAATGTAAAGCAACATGATGCAGCAAGTCTTTTAAAACTCTTCATCCGTGAACTGCCTCAGCCACTCCTCACTGTAGAGTATCTCAAAGCTTTCCAAGACGTACAGAGTGAGTAGTGTCCTTTCTGTGTCAGCTGCAAAGAATTGATACCAGAGGCAGAGAAGTGCCTCTTTGCCATAGCAGTATTTTTGCTAGTAATATGTGAAACTGTGGAACAAATTGAATAACAACAATATGACTTCTCCTGAGAAAAGACTGGGCATATTTTTGCTAATGTACAAATAACATTTTTCGTGTAACATCTGTTTTAATAGTTTACACATAAAATGAATGTGCACTGTGACTTTCTGATGTTTCTAATAATCATTAGGAGGTATAGGTGGGTTATGAGGAAATTGTGTATGATGGTATCAGTTTGTAAACAATATTTGTTTCAGAAGAAAACAGCAGCAAAGGTACAGTAGTTCTGCAGAAAATCTAACAAATGGTAATTTATAGTGTTTAAGGTATTTTATCCATTTACAACAGGAAAAGTTAGAGCAGAGTAGTCAGAACTGCTGATCATCCCTGGTCCCTTGAGATCAGCAAGTTCCTGTGAAAACGTCCTCCTTGCCAACTGGTCACCAAGACAGCAAACATACCAGCTGTAATTGAAAGAGAGAGGCTTGGTAATAATGAATCAGGAGTGAGAACCCACATACATTAACTCTCCAGCCAACACAGGAATGCAAGTTTCAGAAAAACCTATTCCCCTTGTCTGCAGGCAGAGCAATGGCTCATCTCTGAGGGACACTTTCAGGGAATTCCCATGGACAGGCAGACAGATGAATAATCTTAAAATCTGTGGGCTGTGTCAGTCTCTGGGTTGTGAGCTGCCTTTCAAGGCCGTTAGGTTGGTGGGAGTAGGGTGCTGGTGCTTACACCTTTTACATACTGGTGTTGATTTTGCGGTACTGAGCGGCAAGTTAAAGCTGGCCAGAATGCTTTCAAATGATGCTGGCAGCAAACAGCTCCTCAAGGTTGTTCCGCTTACCAGATACTGATTGGAGCCAGGAGCGTTTCTGCTTGCTGCTCCTGAGCTGTCTGAAGGCTTATGTGGTTTTACTTACCCAGAAAATACTGAGGTGCCAGGATCCAAAACACTTTCTACACTGAGCCAAAGGATTTGATGCAAAACAGACATAGCACTTCATAGCCTCCCATTGTTTAAATTGTCTGCCTGTCTTGTTGGTTACATGTAATAAGATTAGGTGGTAGAGAAAAAGAGCTGTCTTTGTGACAGTAATCAGTGTTTTTCATGATACTGTGACTAAGTAGTGTGGTTAGAATTAAATCTTTAAACAATTTAATTTGTTAATATAAATAATTTAAACAACTAAATTTCAGTTGTTATTTAGGTGAACAGAGAGAAAACCTTGATTTAAGTAACAAATTTTAATTGTTTTGGAATTGTATTTTTACTTACTTTCCTAGGAAGAGGTTGATTCTCATTGCTTTTTGAGCATTGTGACATGGTGTTTTGGAACTAAATTTAAGCCTTACTTTTAATGTCTGTCTTTCTAGAGCAGGTAGATACACTGTTATCACTACTTGCAAGTCTTAAATGGCTCTATAGTTTGTCACTAGTTTATTCAGATCCTTAATTTTTACTATGGTAGAAAGTCAGCAAGGGATTTTCTTTATTTCTACTGATGAACTTGTTTTTTAGCTGTATCTCCCAAACTGATTTGGATGAAATGTATTTGAAATAGCAGTTCAGTTGGAGTCCCAGCAGGGTGCATGAGAACAACCCTGTTGAATTTTGAAATAGTGTGATAAAACTATGTCAAGTGCAGGTACCACCTTCTTCACTTCTTTTATGTATGGCCTGATTCATTAGGAATCTGCTGAGAAGACTTGCCAGAGCATGTCCTCTAAAGCATGACAGGAGGAAGTTTATCACAAGTGACAAACGTGAGAGAGTTGGGGCTTTCTGCTGCTCAACACTGCCAGAATGTAGGAGCTCTTCTAGGAGGTGAGGGAGTGCAGGGATGCCCTCATCCTGCATCTTGGGTTAATGACGCATCACTGAGCAATTGGGTAAAAGGCAGAACCAATATCACTTTTCTTTAATTATAGCTTGCCACATTTGGTATGGCACTCACTGCTGTAGATATGTGTTAGGCTGCTCTGCTCTTGGCTTTATCCCCACTGGTTTGCCATTGCAGCTGCTGCTGCTTATGTCGCTGCCTTATTCAAATAGCAACACGTGGTATTCATTCTGCGTGGGTGACTTGGGAGGCCATGCAACTGTTAAGGCAATCAGAGAAACTGTGAAAGCAGTTTTGAATATACCCTTTCATATGTTGGGGCACAGGCTCAAAAAGGGAGGAACTGTTAGCTGACTATTCCTTCTTTTAACATTGCAAAATAAAGAATCACAAGGCATCTAGAAAATATTGCCAGAAGACTGCAAGTCATACAGCAACTGAATCCTAA
This sequence comes from Leptosomus discolor, assembly GCF_034619465.1. Taxonomy (NCBI): domain Eukaryota; kingdom Metazoa; phylum Chordata; class Aves; order Leptosomiformes; family Leptosomidae; genus Leptosomus; species Leptosomus discolor. The sequence continues at coordinate 66,749,146 of NC_141392.1, forward strand.
AAGAACATTTGGAAATGAGTATCAGAAAACAAGGATCTGCCAGTCCTTTGTCATACTATGACAATTAGCCATGTGTATGCATTCAGCACTTTGCAAGGGGTTTCCACTTTGAAATCATGCTTTTTGAAGAGGACAAATGACAATTTTAAAATACTGAGGTTCCTGTGCTTCACTGGCAGATCTTCCAACGAAGAAGCAGCAACTGCAAGCTTTGAATCTTTTGGTTCTCCTTCTACCTGAAGCAAACAGAGACACTCTGAAGGTTAGAATTGCTAATACCTTTTTCCTGCACAAGTATTTTGTCTGTTTCTGTGAATCCACTGTAATGAATGCTGTTGTCTTTTAAAATTCTTTTCTTCAGTTCAAAGTTGATGCTGAAACTAGTGATTCTTTCTTTTTTCATATTTCACAGAACTTCAGAAAAAAACCCCTTAGGACCCTAATTCCTCCCAAATGACTTTTAGGAATGTCACTTGAAATTTTTCCAGGAGATTGCGATAATTATCTCCCAGTGAGCGACCTTTTCTCTTACAAGTTTCATTCCTTTTTTTTTTTTTTTGCAGCAGTCATTATCTCCAAAGCAAAAAATAAACAGTGTTAGAATACACAGATGGATACATATATAAAAATACCTACTATGGATGGGGGGTTGCTTTAATGAAATGGGTTTAGCTCTTCATTTTTATTTCCCACTTTTCTGTGTGCTATTTGTTTCTACTCTCAATAATCGAGAAATTTACACTTCCTATTGGTATTTGCAGCACGTTACATGGAGTCTTCCAATTTGGGCTTGTCCTTTTGTAGCAAAGCTATTAATCTTTTTCAGAATATGCTTACTATTAAAATTGCTACAATCAAAACTGAATTTGCAGGATTTGTGTAGGATGCAGAGCATCTTCTATTACAGGCAAAAATTCCTATTAGGTCTTATTGCTTAAACATTACTTTCTTTTTGAGTTTATTTACTGTGTGGAAGCAGTCAGGGGGGCTCCTGAGATGAGTTACAAATATCTGGAACTGAATTGAAGATTGTCAGTTTATAACTGGCTACCTGTCATTCACAATGCAGCGGTTCACTCACAAATTGCTTACCTTACAGAACTAGCCACTCCGTGTTTCCATAACCATGACAGCTGGCACTGTTGTGTTCACTTTCAATTTAAGAAAAGCCAACAGTAATGTTTTCACAAGCATCTGTGGGATGCTACTTATGCATCGACATAACAAGGGGTTTGAAAAAAATCTTACTGTGCAGGGCTTCAAAGTCACTTGAATACTTTTGAAAATGTTACCCACAAAAATAACGAGAATGATTTACTTCATCACTTAAAGGAAACAAAACTTGCATTACAGTCCTGAACAAACATCTCCACACTTCCTATTATTGATTGCTTTTAATGTGGTTTTATTAGGAATGAATAGCTTTTTCCAAAAATATGTAACATCATGTTTCACTCATAACTTTTATACGTGCGGAGTTGAGCTGTAAGTTCTGCTGTTCTTTCAGGTACTGCTTGAATTCCTCCAAAGGGTAATTGATCATCGAGACAAAAATAAAATGACGTTAAAGAATGTTGCGATGGTGATGGCCCCAAACCTTTTCACGTTTCATGGGTTTGGCTCAAAGACTATTGAACAAAGCGAGTTTGTAATGGCAGCTGGAACAGCAAATGTCATGCGCTTTATGATTCAGTACCAAAAACTTCTCTGGACAGTAAGTGTATTCTTAAGGGAGGGCGGGGAGGGATCATAAATTTCGCAAACAAGGCATCTGAACAAAGAAGTGATATGAACTTATTTCCATGATTTAGAGAAAGATCAGCCCCATCCAGCTGGGTTCTTGCTCAAAGGTAACTCTTCTGGGAGAGAAACAGAATCATTACATCTTATGGTAGACTTAAGCTCTGATGGTCAGAGTTTTAATATTGTATGTACCATATGCGAACTCAAAAAGAAGTCCTAGGGGGATCTTTGTATTTGGCGTATCAGTATACATTGTTATGAGGAATTTATTCTTTTCTGCTTGGAGATATTAGCAGCAGGAAACACAGTGTTTTAGTGCGTTTCCTTTTTGGGCCAAACTTCATATTATATAAAACATGTTTTGACAAAACATGAAGTTGTGTCATAGTCTCAAGCAAAGCTCTAACTTAGACAGACTGGAGAAGTTTGGGCTTTGTTGTCCGTCAGCAACTCTAACCAATTTTGACCTTTGCTGCATGTGAGGAAAAGTTTTTATCACCATTGTACAGATTAAGTGTTGAGTGAATTTTTTTGGCTGAGGAAAGTAAAAACGCTGCATTATTCCACCTCTCTTCCCCTGAGAGCTCACTGAATGGAGTATAACATCACAAATGGAGTGGTTTTTAAATGGTTTCAAAGCTTTGTATTATTTGAATCTTTAATTATTACTGGAAATAAATACTATTTTTTTGAGTTCTACCTGACAATCTGTCAATTTACAGAGTTTTGATAAGTTACTTACTTAAGGAAATTATGTAGATATTCATACTTACTATCTGTATTTATTTAGATTCCTAAGTTTATTGTTAACCAAGTGAGAAAACAAAACACCGAAAGCCAGAAGAAGGAGAAAAAGGACAAAGCTATGAAGAAACTTCTGAAAAAGATGGCATATGACCGGGAAAAGCATGAGAAACAGGAGAAGACCCCTAATGATGTAAGGAAACATACATCTGAAATACTTTTATTACTAAGACTATCATCTCTAGTGAAAACGTGGATATAGCAGAGGGGATGAGCTACATTTATATAACTACGAGTTTCAATAGATAGCAAGTTAATATGGGTTTCATAGTTTATCGGTTACCAGCATGACACATTTAGAGGGCTGCCGCTGTTTGTTTCTTTGTTTGTTTGTTTTCCCAGATTTTTCAAAATATTTCTATTCTGAAAAGTGATGTCCCACAGGTTGTTTCAATTTTGGCGTCTGAAACAAAAGTCCATTAGGTCTGTATCTGTAGAGGGAGCAAGTGCTGTGACAACAGTCAGTATTGCTGTACCCACGTTTAGATCCATTGTTGCCCAATGGAAGTCACAGCAGACCATGTGTTTACTTAAAAAATGAACGTCTAGATTTCACTATTTGATATTTAATAGTGTTTGGAAAAAAGTTAGCATTTAATCCTTCTTCCTCCTACAGGAGTTCCCAAACCACTGAACTCTCTGCCTCAATGAATCTTTTAACTATCCTTGTGAAGTGGAGCATGCTAGTCCATGCACAACCTGCCCACCCCAAGAAACCCGAAAGGATGAAACAAATGTAAAAAAACTGATAAACTGCTTCTTATGCAGCTATTGTCCAAGTTTCTACTCCCAATTTACCCCCATGTATATATTCTACAGTTCAGTATTTCTCCATTAGGTAATTGACTTTTGCCAGACCCATCGGTGATGTCAAGGCATTAGTTTCAGTGTAATGCTCTTCAAACACTCTTTACAATGAAAAAAAAAAAAAAATCCTGTGGCATTATAGTGTTAATTTTTCATGTACTTGAGAATTATTTTAATCGAACTGTTCCCACTGACATCAAAACTTTTCAAAAATAGATCTCCTGTACCTTAAAATTGCTTATTATTTACGATTTCAATGAAGTTAGTAATTACAATTTTTTGGAGCTCATTAGCCTATCAAGTGTGATATCTTAATTGTAGTGCATTGAAAATACATAATTCCAAAGTTATTTTAAATACGTAAACAGGTAACAGCAAATATGTGTATCCTGATAACATAATGAATACATACACGATTTAGGTGGTGTGAAGATACCACCTTGTGTGTTGAAGTCGTACTGAAGATTCTGGTGAATTAGAGACATCTTGTGGTAGCTTGTAAAAATGCATTTGTCTGAACGGTCTGTGTTTTTCTTAGCAAGTATGTGTATGGCAAACTTATGAAAAAGGGTTGTCATATTCGAATAAAGGCGCTTTTTTTTAAGCTATTAAGCAAAACAATAGAATATGGCAAGTAAATATGCGATAATATCCCTCAAATTTGGTTTGCTCTTCAAGTATGTGGGGGTTTTTTTGGTTGTTTTTTTTTTTTGAATGTGCAAATAGCTGGATCCTTTGGGCAACTGCATCCAGTATCTGCCAGAGACTTGTATTTCAGGGTTCCTAACTCATTTTGTGCGCAATATTTGACACATCTCTTAGTGTCCAAAATTAATTCATTCCCCAGCCATCACTTTGCCTTACTTTCATTTGTGCCTGTATGAAGGGATCTGTACACAGAATGAGGACTTACATACAATTTTAAAATAAAGCTAATTAAACACTGATGTTCATTTTACTCTATCTAGTAAGAAAAGAATTCTTTTGAGTACAATTCAGCTGAGTTATGATGAGATGACACTTAATGCTGCCATCCCCTGTTCAACTCAGAAATAACAGCAAATACACTGAAATAAGCAAATACTGTTGCAACTTTAGGTATTGGATTTTTTGTAATTCAGTGCTCTTGGTCTTTTAGAGTAAAATACGCCTTTTTAGTCCACTGGAGAGTTAGAGCTGAAGTCTCATGTAATACATTCTTGCTAAAATGTAAATGTAAAGTTACTATTCAATAATTTTCTTTAAGCCCTAGAATTCTGTGGGGATTTTCTTCAAAATTAAATGATACAGTTTTTCACAAATCCTTCATGCTTATTTGAAGCATTCAGTAATTTGGGTGCCTCAGAACATTTTACTCTTAAAATCATCTTCACAAATTGATAAGGCTTCATTGTAAGTGACAATTTTATACATTTTTCCAAGTAAAAAATTGTCTCATTCTTTAAGGAAAGTTTGTTGGTGTTTTTTGTTGGGTTTTTTTCCCCCTGTTTTCAATTTATACTGCCTTAACTTGAAATTGAGATGACTTTTCTGTGAAGTTCCTGAACTGCGTTTCACTATTAGATGGCAAGTGAGGCACTGAGACTTGTGGTGAATCCCCCACTCCAGTGAAAACTGTTTGAAACTTTTGAGGGCTAATTATCTTGTGTGCAGCTGAATAAAAACTAAGTAAAAGTTGCTATTTTCTACCACATGCTGTGGCACCCCACATGGTTAAACATAGATGGACAGAGCTTGAGTCACTTTCATACTCTCCAGAAATACCTCAGTATCTGCATTCTTAATGGCATACAGTTCATTTGGATAAAATTTCATCGTATCTCTGCTCAGGCCTCTCTAGCATCACATTTCCTCTTTTAAGTAAGAAGTTAAATGGCATTTACTGCAACCTTTGGGCAAGATCTCTGTACAGCGCTGAGAATGTTTAATATTAGAGGGCTCATGAGGGTTAATTGAGAGTGGTTAATATTAAATGGCTTGTGAGAGATAATTGCTTTTTTTGGATACCTATGCAGACCTATGGCCCCAAGTCAGTGTTAGGGATTAAGTCCTTGTGTTGCTGTTGGGGTGCATAATGCTTTAGCCAGGCAAAGAAAGATGCTCTCAGGGCTGGAAATTTACCTACTAGCATTAGCCAGATTATACCATCTGTCATTGTATACCTCTACATGTGGCAATTGTTCCAAAAAAAGGAGCAGTTGTGTTAGCAGCATAACACAATGCTACTGGGCTTATCAGGTTAAAATACATGTTAGAATAACCATTGTAGCCCATAGTAGTTCTGTTTGCATAACCTGTTTGAATTTTCATGCTGTAACGTTACTGACTCTTGGCCGAATTTGTTACGTGTTGCACTGCCAGATTACTTACTAAGAAAATTGCTACCTGCTGAATCATTTTTCTTTATGTAGTTCTACAGTTGTTTGTCCCAAACTAGGTGCAACACTTTGCAGTTCAAAGGGAACAACTGCATCACATTTCTTTCAGACTTGGATTCCCGTGTAGCAAGATCCTTTTGAATTCCAGTTTTGTTCTTCATAATGCTTGTGCCCCATTCCCGCTTGGTAGCATTTGCACATTTAATAAGTATATATTATATTCCGTCATCTGAGTCGTTAGTGAAAATACTGCAGTCACTTTGTTCCTTTCTTCGTCTGGCCTGATGAATATTTAAATGTGTCATGCAAAATGGAATAGGAGAATCTGGAAGAGACCCACCCTAGATCCTATAGCCAAGCAGCCACAGTTCTTTTGTGATACATAGATTCAAGTCCCCCTGAAAAGAAAGGGTTTGAAAGAAGATGAGTACCTCACAGCTGACTGCTGTGCCTGCTACAGACTAAATGCTGTTGGCCAGTGTATTTTCCATCAACTGAAGCTGTGTCTCTCTCCAGGTTTTTAAAGTGTGCAAGTACCCAGCTCGGCCAGAGGTTTCAGTGTTGTAAACTTCATCCTGAGAAAGCCTGTGAGGCAGGAGAGGGGACTGGCAAACTAAATAGTGTAGGTGACCCACCCTTCAGCATAGTCAGTCACCTTATAGGTACTTGGCTTAGATGTTGTGATGTGGACCCCTAACTTGGATTTTGAACTGTGCTGTGCAGAGAACCGGTCCTTTTGTGGCTCTGCTCCTAGATGGTTTATGGCCACGTTTTCTTTCCCACCAACTTGCACAGTGAATGGGCTAGAGGATGCTCAGTATCTGTCCTCTCTGTAGTTGGGCACCATGAACATACTGTGCAGCTGAGCGTGAGTTCTGTAAATGCAGGTGGTGAAAGTGGCAAAATGCAGTCATTAATGAGCAAATAATGATTCTGTCTGAACAAATGAAGTAATTATTCTGTTTGATCTGTGACCATAATGTTACAGCTCTGTGGACATTTTTTGTTCTTTCTGTCATCTACTTAAAGCAAGCACGTTTTTAAGTCATTTATCATATGCCTGCTGTATAGGCAAAAAACCCCTGTTATCCAGCTGAAGGTTGGACAAACTCTATTAAAATCAACTGAGACAAAATGATACAGAATCGTATATAAAAAATGAAAACCAATTTAAGTTTACCATGATGAATTTGATGAAAGAGCAATTGGGGACATCTGTAAATAGCCATTTCATCTTAAAAGTTTCCTTTCCTTTTGCCAACAATTGGAAAAGAGGTAAATCTTAAGCAGGAGTTAGCTTCCTAGCAGATGGCTGCAGCCACTGTTTCCAACCATGGAAGCCTTAAAGGGCAGATTTGACAAATTTAGGGGTAAATGTATGGAGTTGCTCTTTGAGATCCATTGCAATCTTACAAATCTTCGATTCCACGATTACTACGAAGCAAATTCTCAATTTGGTGATTCTTAATGCTTTAGACATAAATAGTTGTTAATGTCTAGTATTTTGAAATCAATAAATCACAGAACTGGATATAGAAAGATTGTTTGGTTAAAATTACTTACCTTAGCTCATCAGTTGTATAGCAATGAGTATTTAACTTTCTCAGGAAGCTGCACTTCTGATTCTGCTCACGTTTATACTCGTTCTATATTCGTTTAACTCTGATGGTTTCAGAGAAGCTATTCTAGATTCACAGGTGCCCAGATTTGTTCATTGATTATGGAAGAAGAAATATTCAGCCTTACAATTGCAGTAAATAGGGGGAGAAAGAAGAGAATGAACTGTCATAATCAACCTTGACTATTGAGACTCTTACATTTCTTTTCCTATCAAAATGAGTACATTTGGGTAAATGGTAATGTAATATGAATAGAAAAATTACCTCAAGATTTCGAGGAACAGAAATTAGGACCTTATTCACAAATAAATTATGCCTTTTGTAGCTTCAAGTGTCATGTACTGCAAGATGAACAGAAAAACTGTCCTTTGGAGCCCTCCTTCTCTGTAACTAATATGATTGATATTCATCATCAAGGATTTTGGGGTTGAAATAAAATACAAATCCATTATGTAGTCAGACCTGCAGGTTGACTAGCTGAATGTATTCTGGAGAAGAAAAAATAGCGAGAAAAAGCTGCAGTAAAAGGAAATGATATTTGAAAAGAGGAATCACGTAAAGTAGGCTGACCCATGATACTTTGTTACTTCTTTTTTTGGCATGAAATTCAGGTTAAATGAAACTGGAAAGGTTTCTTCTGGAAGTTTTAGCCGGGGAGTGGTGCAGGGGGTTTGCCTGGCTTTCATGCCTGCAGCAAGTTATTTCCATATCAATCTCATATGCTTCTTACCATACCAAAGTCTGTTCTTAACATAGCAGTAATTGTTATTGTTATTCTTAACATCTTTGAAAAATAATTAAGCACTAGTATTCTTTTATTCTAAAGTTCTCCCTGCTGTTAAAAAGGGATTTGAAGGTCTGATATAATTTACTGAATTACTGTGTAGTTATCATATTTCTGCAGTGAAGTGTAGTAGATAGTAGTTAAGTACAGAGTACTGTACTAAGTTACTTATTCCATACTGTATTTTGAGAAGCTCATCAAAGCCAGCTGCTAGCAGCTTTGTTCCAACACTGTTATTGCTTTGCAGGCTGATGTTCCTCAGGGAGTGATACGGGTGCAAGCGCCTCATCTTTCGAAAGTTTCCATGGCAATACAGCTGACGGAAGAACTGAAAGCCGGTGATATAGTAGCCAGGTTTCTCAGCCAGAAAAGGTGCACATTTTTGTTTTGTTATCATTTCAGGAGAAGTGGCTTTTCATATGTTATAGAAAAAAGTTTTAAAATACTTTAAGTCCAGGTGAGTTCATTAACTTTTTGGCCGAATTTAGCCATGAGAATACATGCTTCAGGAATTAACTTAATGCTCCTCACAAAGCCTTCATGAATATGTGAGTGCTGTTAGTAAAAGAATAACTATTTAACTACTGTTTAATCTGATGGGTCAGGAATAGTTTTGTAACTTTCTGGGGACAAAACAGAAGGGAACTCCAAGAAAATAAGTCTAGGAAAGAAAGGAATGAGGAAAAGAGAAAGAAGATACTTTGCAAAAAAATGCATTTATATATAGCAACAGTGTAGGTATTGGGATATAAATATGTGCAAATGTCATGCATGCGCAGCAGAAAGCTACATTTGAGTCACCCAAATCCATTTAGAAAGTAAGCGGTTTTAATCAAGCTTTTACGTCTATTTTATATATATATGAGCAAAGTAAGAAATCAGAATAGACTTAGCAAAATAAAAAAATTAAACATACCTATGCATCATACATAGCTAATCAAGCTAAAGCAATAATATGGTACACTAGTTGAGGTTAAGAAGCTGCTTTTTCCTAGTTGTTCTTTGTAGAGGTTTACAGTTTTGACAGAAAGTTATTTCCTGGCTGTGCCTTAGCATATATTATTGCGATTAAGCAGTGAGAATAATAGAATCCCTTTGTAATATGGGGACTTTATTCTTCCACTGTCTGTTTTTCACTTCTTTTAGTTGCAGCAAAATTAAAACCAGCAAGAATGTGGTTTCTCCCACCCAACCATAAGGCTTTTCCAGAAATATGAGGGGGGATGCTTTGAGGGGGATGCTTATTTTTGCAGCAGAGGTGGAAGAAAAATCAGAGGGTAAAAATCAGGTTACTTGCTAGTAACAATGGAATGCTTTTCTAAACCTCACAGTTTCTTCACATCTATCTTATTTTACCTTTTCTATAGTGTCTTACTCACATTCAGGGCCATTCATTTGCACTAGCATGCAAAGGTGTTCGTATTCACTTACTTTATCGGTAAATGAGTATAAACACGAAGGGTTTATGACAGGTACACTCTGATCTTTACTAGCATAATTTCTCCCAGACACGTCTAAGTGGCTGATGTACAAGCTCTTTCGCAATACAGTTATTCATTGTGTTTTGTTCCTGACAGTGGAAATGTCCAAACGCTCAAGAAAGAAGAGGTCTTTCTTTATGAAATAGGAGGAAATATTGGTAAGAATGGCTTCTGAACAACTTCTTTTGCTAGAATACGATTCCTTGGCACATTGTCCATGGCTTTCACTGTGTTTCCATTTTTATTCATGTCCCTAGTTCTCCCTGACACTGAGGCAGACAGTTAACCTTGGGGAGAAGGAAGCAGAGATGTTGATGTGATCATCATAGTAGTAGTATCTTATTATCTGTCCCAGAGGAAGACGGCAGCTGTAACAGATGTTCCTGATATGTATGTACAGTGAAGAAGTGCAGAAAGGTTGGATAGGAAGGTGCTTGAAGTTCATCTTATTCATCTCTTTGTATTGAAGCATAATAAGTGAACTTACAGTCCTTCATGCTCTGCATTTGAGCATTGCTTGCAGGTTCCTTTGGGGAAAGAAATACTCAACCAGAAAGATGACCTAGTGGTAAAATTTTCCAACAAGTTAAGTCTTTCCTGCTCTTTGTCTTCCAGACCTTCTTGATTAAAGCACATAGCAGATCAGCAAGGTTAACGCCAAAGGATAGTTTTGAACACAGTTCTAAAATTTTCTTCGACAAATGCAAAAGTATTTTTGCATTGAGAATCAGTTTCTAATAACAGTATTTTTCCTATGTTCAGCAAAATAAAGTGAACTAGAAAACAGTATTGTATTGGACTTACATTTGCTTTTTTCTCATTAACTGTGACCTGTTAAACTTTATTTGAAATTATAAAATGTCATGAATACCCAGTACTTCTGTACTCTGCAAGTTTAAATCCCATATGTAAATTGCAACTTCTAGTATTTTTCCTTTTTATCTAATCACTATTTTAAATCAGTTATTTTGTGTGTGTGTGTCTAAACAAAAAGACTTACAGTAAATTGAAAATAACACTTTCCTCTGTTCCCTACAACAGATATGTTTTACTAAGTCTGGTGGCAAAAAAGAAGTTACTAAGAAAGCTGGACGCCAGATTACTGTATTATAAGTTCTCTTGCATATCCAGGATGTACATACATTTGCTATGCCTGTTAAAGCAGGTTGTGATCCCAGATGTAAGACTTTTTTAAAGGAGAGGAGTATCTTGTTTATTGTACAGAGGTGTAATCATTGTAGAAAAAAGTTTTTGTAACTGGAACAACCTACTGTCACTTTAAACATGTGACAGAAATTGTATGTCGCTTGGAGAAAATACGTGGCTAGTTGCAGATTTGTTTTGTTTTGTGATGAAACAGGATAGAAAGCTTAGATGTTTCCTCTGAGTGGTTTACTTCCAGACAATTTCAACTTTAATCAGCCCTTACAAATACTAGTCCTTATTAATTCTCTCAGTTGAGATAAGAGAAGCTCCCTGACTTTAACCTGCTGTACGCATTTAAGTAAACCAGTTGTCTTGTTCTTTGCCATTTCTCTCTCTGCCCGATGTGACTGACCCATGTGGAGGGAGCCCAAAAACGAGAAGACTTGACAGGCTCGTGATACAGTCATATGCTTACACTTATGCTCATAATTGTAACATGTGCAATGCTGTGATCCTGTCCCCTAGCAGATGGAGCTGCTGAACCCTCCAGACATTTTTGGGTACTCAGTACACTGTAGGGATTCAGGGCACTGAACAGGACTGGATGGCGACCTGGCAAACCACTGTCCCTGCACTCACTGCCTGAACATGCTGCACTGTGTGGGGGAGAGGGCCTAGTTCAGCAGTGTGGGCGGTACAGGTCATGTACATTGGGACAAAACTAGAGGGAAGACAGGCTGCCATCTGGCAAGGAGATCAGTTGGAGAGGGAGCAGATGGAGACCAAGCCTGGTTGAGCAGGGAGTCTTGCCGTCTTGCCTTCTTGCCTGCTCTGCGCAGGGAGTCCAAAGAGCTGGCAGACAAACCCAGCTGCAGTGTCGCACCTCTGCTTGCCTTCTGCTTCGGGAGCACATCTGCTGAAAACATCTGGCTGGCACATGAGGCATCCACCCCAACCGCTTGCGCAGTGGAGTAGGGGAGGGGCTGTGATGTGGAGCTGCAAATGCATGAGATAATGCTTTGCCTGTAGGGGAACGGGAAGACTACGCAGATCTTGATGGATCAGCATATGCTATTTTCATCATAGCTACTAGACAGAAATTAATTGCTTGCAACACCAAGAACACTGTACCACTTTTTCCTCCTAGGACAGTAACCATTACAAGTGCTATGCAGAACTGCTGACCAAGAGAAGCAGGATAGGGAGTAACACCACCTTAGCAAGGACAAACCTTGCTCAAACTTTCCATTTAAGAAAGGGAAAATAACCTGAAATTTTAGTGGGCTTCTGTGGAAATGTGTACCTAGTGTTTGGATTTAACCACGAGAGGACGAGGGCATTGCTCCTTTTTTTCCTAAACCTTTGCAGAGGGGAGCTCCCATATCCGTGGTCCATGTGACACTTCTGACCTAGAACGTGCCACAGAGGCGGCACAGCCCCTGCTCTCCTTCCTTCTTCCTCTGTCCCCCTTCCTTCCCAAGACAGATGGGAAGGGTAAGGGCACTTGTAGATTTTGGCTGTGTTGTTCTTTGTTTAGTACCACAGAGAGGGCTTGAAAACCTAAATGGAATAAAACAGTGACAGGAACCTTGAAAGTTGTTTCCTTTCTTTTCTTGGTACTGATGTAACCACATGTCTCTTCTGTTTCTAGGAGAACGCTGCCTTGATGATGATACCTACATGAAGGACTTATACCAGCTCAACCCAAATGCTGAGTGGGTTATAAAATCTAAGCAGAGCTAAGCTCACAACTAATGGCAAAAGAACAACCTGTGGACTTACTTTGTAAGGCTGAATGTTTCAAAGGGATAGTGTGTCCTTTCAGCATTCAACTGTTCTATATATTAATAGAACCTTAACCAGTTTTTTTTTTTAAAAAAAAAAAGCAATGGAAACCCAACAGTGATTACCAGTAAATTTTCAGTTTTAGTTGCAGCAAAATTTTGGAGATAGCACAGTTTTCCCACTCGTATTTGAAATAAGTACCTTAAATATTTTAATGGCACTAATCTACCTCCCATCTGGTATATCTTGTTTCAGAAGAATTTATTTTTCAAACAGATGTTTAACCTCTTTGTATTAGAGATCTACAATCTGTTCGTGTAGAATTGTGTTCACGTAAGTCTTTACAGTGCTAGTACACTGGAGAACCAAATCCTGATCAGCACTTCTGAATGGTTCAGTATTAAAAATAGCTAAAACCAGTCATATGAATTTCCCAAGTAAATGTGAAATTCACAGGAAAAAAACTGCAACGCAATACATCTTGTCTTTGGAAGTCCTAATTTTGTTCACTTTCTAGGTAAAGTTTGATGAAAATATTTAAAAACAACTGTGAAAATGCTTTCTATGCAGCTTTTTTGCTAGATCTTTTAAATATTTCTTACTCCAGTTGATTGTATTCTTGAGATTATTAAAAAAAAAAAAAAAAAGAGAAAATAGAAAGGACCATGTGACAAGGTGAGTCGTTTAAGCTCACCACTCTTGGCAGTGTTCTTTCTAGAATATTGTCATGCACTAGAAAGACCTTTAGGTTTTTCAGCAATGATATGTAGCCATGATACATACACTGTTTTCAGGTTTTTTGGACAGCTGATAGATTGCATTTTGTGAACTGCCAAAACCTGCCAATTACTAGCACAATAAAACTTTCAGGAAGAATAAAATAACTGTAGAGGGAAGCTGTAGCCTAAGCTTCATAGGTAGCAAATGACCAAACCTTTCACTCAAAATCAGTGTAAAGGTCCACTGTGGAGTTCACATAGGCTTTTTTGATATGATCTACCATCAGTTTTATGTCTGGTCTGTCCTGGACGACGGTAGAAGTCAAGTTCTGATTTCCCTTACGCTGATAGATGCTGTCTAAACCAGTTAAAAAATTAATAGTCCAATGGTGAACTATTGCAAATCTTTCTCTCTGCAGGGAAGGACTGAAAGGTCCCCATGGAATTCACAGATAATGAATTATAGACTGACGTGGCTTGCTGCAGCACAGAGAGCTGTGGACTGAAGCTCCAGAGCCCCAGTCCCACAGCAACACTCTGGGCTCACTAACTTCTGTACTGCTTTACAATTTATTTGTAAGCGAGCTCAGCCGTGCTTAAGTGCTCACACCTGTGTGCTGACTACCTGAAATAACTACTGTGAAATTATGTTCTTGGAATTAAATATTTTCTTTCAGCGCACACACAGAATTATATTGACCTCATAGGGAATATTCTACGTACAATCAAGGACTGAATTACATTTTTTTATGTGATCAAAGCTGATTAAAGGAATAAAGGGCCTTTCTGCTGAGCTTTGGATACTGGCCCTGACTGTGTTCCCAAAGTAACCACTGGAACTCTCCCTTTTATATATAAGCAGTGAAACAGAAAGGTCATAGAAAAATTAGACATCTACTGATTAGTTATCTACAGCATACGAACAATTTGGGGGGCATAAGTATTTATTGTTTTTTAATGTCAAAGGCTGTCTTTGTATGGAAAGGAAGCACTGAAAGATTCTCAAAAGCAGGATGAATGAAACAGGAAATTGTTCTGATGTGACTGTACTGCCCTCGATGCTCCATCTAGTTGGGTACCCCTATGTGGTGCAGCACTGTGCTACTGTGGGAGAACCCTGTAAGACAAATCAGTTTTGTCAGTAGAACAAACCACACTCCCTGTTCTCTAAATGTAAGGAGTAGAGTAGAAAACCAGTACAATGCTTACGTAAATATTTATGAATCTAATGTAATAAATGTAAGGCTTTTTTGTCATGTAATACAAAAATGATGTGTGTTTTCATAATGCATTATAGTTCTGTAAAAGATTACTTGTTACTGGAACTCTAGATGTTATTTTAATCAGGGGCAAAGTGCAGATGATAGGAACAGCTGTACAGTTTCAGTATAAAATTACAACCACCCTGTGGCTATGATCTCTTTAAAAACTTTGTTTCTGGTTTAGTGCCATTATCTTTTTTTCATTTAAAAAGCTCTTTTATAATTAAATGTTGTTTTTTCTGACTACTTTTCTCATTTGAATTCTTATATTGTGTGTAAAACATACACAACGGACAGTAAGCAGTGATTATTTTTTAATTTCACACTTCATATCTGTGTAGGTAGTTTGCAGTTTTGAGTATGAAAAGAGACATTGACAAGTTAGAAAGAGTCTTGCAACATGAATGCTTCCCGGAAAAGGAAATCACAGAATCACAGAATGGCAGGGGTTGGAAGGGACCTCTGCAGATCATCTAGTCCCACCCCCTGCTCAAGCAGGTTCACCTACAGCAGGTCACACAGGGCTGCATCCAGGCGGATTTTGAATATCTCCAGGGAAGGAGACTCCACAACCTCCCTGGGCAGCCTGTTCCAGGGCTCTGTCACCCTCAGAGTAAAGAAGTTTTTCCTCACGTTGAGGCAGAACTTCCTGTGCTCTGTTTTGTGCCTGTTACCTCTTGTCCTGTTGCTGGGCACCACTGAAAAGAGCCTGGTCCCATCCTCTTGACACCCACCCTTTAGATATTTACCAATGTTGATGAGGTCGCCTCTCAGCCTTCTCTCCAGGCTAAAGAGCCTCAGGTCTCTCAGCCTTTTCTTGTAGGAGAGAAGTTCCAGTCCCCTCATCATCTTTGTAGCCCTCCGCTGGACTCTCTCCAGTAGTTCCCTGTCCCTCTTGAACTGGGGGCCCCAGAACTGGACACAGGACTCCAGATGTGGCCTCACCAGGGCAGAGCAGAGGGGGAGGAGAACCTCCCTCGACCTGCTGGCCACACTCTTCTTAATGCACCCCAGGACACCATTGGCCTTCTTGGTTGCTGGCTCATGGTTAACTTGTCTGCCACAACTCCCAGGTCCTTCTTCGCAGAGCTGCTCTCCAGCAGGTTGACCCCCAACCTGTACTTGTGCATGATGGGGTTATTCCTCCTCATGTGCAGGACCCTGCACTTGTTGAACCTCATCAGGTTCCTCTCCCCCCAGCTCTCCAGCCTGTCCAGGTCTCACTGGATGGCAGCACAGCCTTCTGGTGTGTCAGCCACTCCTCCCAGTTTAGTATCATCAGCAAACTTGCTGAGGGTGCACTCTGTCCCTTCATCCAGGTCATTGATGAATATGTTGAATAAGACTGGACCCAGTACTGACCCCTGGGGAACACTGCTAGTTACAGGCCTTTCTGTCCACTTATCTATACCCAAATACTGGCTAGAAGTGTAAAACTTTGCCACAATCACAGCGCACCTTAGCTAAATCCGTAATATAACACTTACTGGGTATATGTGAGGGAGCAGCAACCCTCTCAGCATTTATTGAAAATACTGCTCTTAATTCCTCATAATTAAAGAATTAAATTAGGGCACTAGGGGAAGTCCGAAACGCATTCAGGTAAGCCGATAAGAATCTTTTATAATTAAGAAGACAACGCTGCTTGGGTTGCTTATTCCAGGCAATTTGGCAGCCGATCATTGTTTGACGACTTGGGAAACAGGGCTTTTTTCCACCCAGCTGACAGATTAATTTATTTAACACTTAGTGTGCATCCCCGATGCTCTGCCCGTGCTGCAGGACTGCGATGGGGGGAAGGAAGGTGTGGGGAAGCAGGCAGTGGCCCCTTGTACTGCTGCCCTGCATGTAAGTATGGTTTTGTGCCCAAAAATTATCTTCCAATATACATTTGTGGGGAGGCGAGAGGGTCCGCAATGCTTGCATGGGGTGTACGCACCTTTCTTGCACTGCCTGTCCTCTTCAAAGACCAAAGAGTTAGCACTTATTTTCCGTAGCCTCCTGTACTTTCCCACCTTGCGTGAAGTGCACGTGCCACCCCTGGATATCTAAGATAGCTGGCATCCCAACCACCCTGCCCCCTGCAGTGAGGGGGCAGCAGCAATGCAGGTTTTTCTCACGTTGCGGGTCAACAAGCAGCGTGTGTGAGTGTGCTGGTGAGGTTTCAGCAAGGCAGGAGGGAACAGGAAGATGAAAGGGTCTGGATGCGTGGGAAGCATTGGCTGAGTTTCCGTCAGGCCTTTCAGTATGTGGTGGCATGAGTGAGATGAATTCAAGGGGTAAGGAGATACATTTTTATCCAGTGAGCGCTGACGGAGAAGGAAATGTTTGAGAAAGGCCTGCTTGACACTTTTTCCAGCCCATTATATCTTTGTCAGCTATTCTTGAAAGCAACAGAACTGTCCAATAACATATGCTCTTTTACTAATTATTGAGTTAAACTGCAGCAGAAAGCTAACTTGGCGAAAGATCTGCTAAATGAATTCTTTCCTCTGTATCACACTTAAATATATCTGAGAATTAGATCTCCATTGTGCTTCTATTTTCAAAGGTTGCAGCCATTCAAAAAGAATAAAATGTATATGCTCTAAACGTAGAGCAATATTTATGATAATTATGTTTTAGGTAGAGCAATGTTTTAAAGATCTTCAAACCACTGTTTGTGTTTGCACAGACACCACATCTGAGGCAGGTAAGTGCTTATCATCCCCCTCTAAGAGATGTGTTCAGAAATGGCTGGCTTGTGCCTAGAAGGGGTGAAATCAATGTGATTTGTAGAAACCAAATGTAAATCCTCCAAAAATTGTTTTAAAAATCTACCATATTGCCAATAACAGAAGTACAGCAATCACAAATCTGATTTCAGGGGACTTTTAATAGATACAATGCTGTGGGTTTTAGCCTGGTTTCCAAAGGAAAGGTGTCTGGGGTAACCTCGCTGCCTGTGTGTCTTCCCCTAATTACTTTTGAATCTGCTGGCAGACTTTGGTCATTTTTGGCAAATGGAGTGGAGGGGAAGGGAATGTCTCAAAAATAATTAACTTGCTATGAGCCTTATAGGAATAGGCAACTGGAAGGCAGACAGAGGCAGTATGAGTCCTTTGTTCAAAGGGAAGATGGCAGCGTAAGCTCAACTTTTATTTAGGTGCCAGAACAGATGCGGGAAAGAGACCGCACACGTGCTCTGACCGTGGAGGGAGGCTGTGCTCGGAGCTCGCAGACAGCCATTGGGAATTGGCACCTGGCATTTGGATCCCTGTGAAAGCACTTGGCTTGTGTTGCCTTCTGACTTCTGAATCTTCTTTGCTGATGTGGTGTGGGCGATTGTTGCTGAAGCTGCAGTTATGCTCCTGGGCTGGCTTTTGTGGTGCAGCTTTTCTGCAACTTCTGGTGAGTACGGCTCATCCCCACCCCCTCCCCGTGCACTGAGCAAGTCACTGAGCGCCTTCCCGGCCTGAGCCGTACCTGCGCTTAATGGCCCTCACACGGGCCGGGAGGTGGGTTGCGGTACATCTGCTCGCTCCGCTTGTAGGGCTGGTGGGAGTTACCTTCATCCTGGACCAAGACAGGATCTAAAACTGGTCAGTATCAAAGGACAGCCTTCACAGGCAGGTTTTAAACTGTAGTGGGAACATAACTCCCTGTTCAGATCCTCTGTTCTGAATCATACGGAGGTGTTGGTTCACAGCCCCTGCTGGTGTTACCACTCCTTGATTAGTCCCTTTTGGGATAATGGAAGGGACCCTTCATTCTTCCTGTGGCACTGCAAAACCAGTACGGAATGTTCAGTCACATGGAGAGCCGAACTCTCCGTACTTTACCTGCCAGACGAGCCTTGCCCGCTGTGTTACCGTCACGCTCCGCAACGCGTTACCCCGGAACTTGCCCGGGCTTCGGTTTCAGTGGCTCCGTTGCCGTGACCAGTCCGACCACACGCCACCACCCGAGGCCGGGCCCTGCAGGCCGGTCGGTCCCGCGGGACCTCCGGTGCCTTCGGGGCGGCCAAGCTGCCGCCTGGCTGCCCCGGCTCGGCCCTGCCCGTGCGCTGCCCGCCGTGAACCCCCGCCCCTGCGCGACAGCCGGAGGGTCGGCCCGGCGCCGCGCCTCCCTGTTCGCGGGCTGGACGCCGCCCTCCGTGCCTGAAACCCCCGGCAGCTGCCACGGACGGCCCGGCCCCGCGGTCCCGGGGTCCCGGCTCGGCCCTGCCTTCCTCCGCCTCCGCGGCTACCGACTGCTCCCGCCGCTGCCGCGGGCCGGGGAGGCGGCAGGTGGCGGTGCCGCTCCGCGCCGTGCGGAGCCGTGCGGTGCCCAGCCAGCCCCGCCGCGCTCCCGGCCCCCGGCCCGGCCCGGCCGCCGCCGCGGGGCTTGCTGAAGGTGTGGGCCGCGCAACGGAGCGTGTGCGTCTGATCATATCTCGGTTTGGTTGTTTTTTGGTTTTTTTTTTTTTTTTTTTTCCCCATATAAGTACCTTTTGGAGAAAGTGAGCATTTAAAGTCTCATCCCGTGCTCGAGCTGCATGTATACTAGGGGTCACTTGTCTGTTCCTGTCTGATTTCATGCCATCTATCCTGTCGGCTGCACGGAGAGCTCTTCGGCTTCCCGAAGCCATAGAATCACAGAATGATAGAATCGTTCAGGTTGGAAAAGACCTTTGAGATCATCGAGTCTAACCACCAACCCTACTCTACCAAGTACACCCCTAAACCGTATCTCCAAGTACCACATCTAAACGACCTTTAAACACATCAAGGGATGGTGACTCAACCACTTCCCTGGGCAGCCTGTTCCAATGCCTGACAGCCCTTTCCATGAAAAAATTTTCGTAATGTCTAGCGTAAACCTACCCTGGTGCAGCCTGAGTCCATTCCCTCTTGTTCTATCATTAATTACCTGTGAGAAGAGACCAGCACCTGCCTCTCTACAATGTCCTCTCAGGTAGTTGTAGAGAGCAATAAGGTCTCCCCTCAGTCTCCTTTTCTTAAGACTAAATAGCCCCAGTTCCCTCAGCTGCTCTTGATAACACTTACTCTCCAGGCTTTTCATCAGCTTTGTTGCCCTTCTCTGCGCTCTCTCCAGCACCTCAATGTCTTTCTTGTATTGTGCTGTTTCATGTGCTTTTTCGCACCCCTGTGACTGGTCACGCAGCAGGTAATGCATTGACCTGAGCTCTAGCACCAGGCAGGTACGGCTCCAATGTCCACTTGTCTGGACACAGTGACAGTGCGAGGACAGAAAGCTTGGCATCACAGCAGACCACAAGTTTGCATGAGTTACTGGAGTATCCCTTGTGGGCTGTCGACATGCAGATGTACGACTTGCTCCAAATGACCCAGAATAAATGAGGGAACACGTAATTGCTTGGAAATGTCTGAGGTTCCAAACCCTGGGCTGCGTTGGATTAGCAACTGGAAACTGGTTTCTTGCTTACTCACTTTTTCCCCTAATCTGAGAAGAGTTGTTTGATTTAACTCTTGCCTCCTGATTTTAGATTAGCCTGAAGTTTATAGTGTGTCTAATCTAATTTAGTTGTCTTGATTATATTCTGGTGTGTTCCCACATTTTAAGTTACTTACATCTGTAAGTTATACAGCAAATGAGCTCCCAAACCCTCATTCTGGATGCTCCTTCCCTGCCATAGTCTGCCAGAAGTTGTCTTTATTCTTAAATCTCATTCAGCCTGCGTGAAGTGAGCTTCTTTCAGCAGGAACCAGAGCCTGAGTGGGTGAAGTGGTGCGGAGGCTCTCACTGTGGGGCTTTGCATGTCTGTGAAAGACAGAGCTGAGAGGTGCCCATCTCAGTATCCCAGTCTGCCTCTTGTTCCATGTGTCAGTCTGGTGCAGTACAGCATTTTCCTTTTACAGCTTTGACTGTAAAATCTTGGGATGCAGCCAGGTGACATCCATCTGGGATGCTGTTTTTGTTTAAAACACTTACTCTTGAAATAAGCAGCATTTTGTGGGGTATGGTAAGGGTCAAACCTTATCATGCAGTCTTGGAGTCCTGGCAAAAATATCTGCTGGTGCTTTTAGTGTGCTGTTGTGAACCAAAAAAAAGATTTTTCTTTTCATTTGGTTTAGCAATGCGAGAACAGACCATTCTGACATATTTAGGAGTTCAGATACATTTTTACAAAAAATAGATCAGAAAACATACTATGCAAAATCCTTTTCAGTTGTTCAACCTTTTCTGCCAAGGTGGTGCATTTTTATTTTATGTAGATCCCTGCTGGGAGATTATTCTGATTTTTGTTACATTTTTGCCTTGGCTAGATGGTAGAGGGAGATGTGAGACAGTTATTCTGATTTAAAAAAAAAAAAATTTTAAAAAAATCTTATTGTTAAAAGTATTGTTAATATAACAATGATGGGCCAGCGTGTGAACATGACATGGAGTACTTCAGAAGGGGATTCTTATTTATTCCAGTTCCTTCTAAGTTGAGAAAATGGGATGGCCAAGTCTGTAGACCAAATGTTTCTGTCATCCATGCAGAACTATTTCACCAGCGGGCTTCTAGGGAGAGTCAAAAGAAAAGAATACCCATGTCCCCAGCCACGCTGAAATGAGGAGGTGTTCTCCTGCACGTGGTGTTGCCAGTACTCAAAGGCAGTCATGAGAATAGTGTCGGGTTGTTGTATTTTTTTTTTCTTCTTTTCATTTTAAATTGGCTAGTTTTTCTCTTTGAATGCTCCTGTTGTTGGGAATAATGAAAACTCAGCATAATTAAAAGATTTTTTTTCTGTACAGCCACAATGTGGGTAGTTTGGGGGTGTATATATAGAATACACAGGATTACAATACTCTGCTCTTCATCTTTTCCAGAGAATTTCTGCATTCCTTATATCAAATCCACTTGGATCAGTATAAAAGGGATTTAGCTAGCACAGAATAAGCTAAGCCAGTGATACACCGTTGGTAAAGAACGATTTATTTTTTCTGCCAAGACACCTGTGGCTGTGGCACAGTAAATTCTAAAAACACTTATCTGGTTCTAGGAAAAAATAATTAGTGCGTAAACAGTACAACTAAACTGCATAATTAGATATGCTGATGATGGCAGGACTGGTATCCCAGGCGCTGTCTCACAAGTCTGTGTACTGGTGAGATGTCCTTAAGGTTATAAAATAATTTCCTAAAGAAGCCGTTAAGAAGTGCTGAGTGCGGGCAATACTGATCAGAGTGGCTATTCTTCATTTGTCTCTACCTTTACTTCTAGGTAATTTTAGCCCTCCTACTCTTTTAAAAAGCCCTTTAGCAATAGTCGAGCAGTTAGTAAGGCAGAGACAAAAAGGTCTATGCTGTATGATGTTTTGTCTGTGCCAGTGTGGTTCATCTACATCATGTACAGAGGAAAAGGCCAGAAGTATTAATCTATGTAACCCCAGAAGGCATAGTTGTTCCCAACAGAAATGTTTTAAAGAGGATCTGGTGTTCCCAAGGGTTGCTCCAGCGGGTGTTCCTGAGTGCGGGGGTTCTCGGTGCAGATGTGTAGGAGTGGTTGCTGCTGGAAGTGTGTATATGTGCTGTGTTGAAGGATGATCTGCTTCTCCAGCATAGTTGAGTGAGTGTGGAGTGACTGCATATTTTCGGAGTGAACTGACTTCATCCATGCCACCAGCAGAATTAGCAGAGTAATTAGCACTGGCTGCTTCAGCGTGATGTCTTTGGGCTTTGAAATCTTCCATAGAGATTCTAGGGGCCGTCTCAGAGTGAGGTCACCAGTATCATGAGGTCCATCTGGAGCTCTCTGCAGTTTGTTTCTTTAAAACCTTCTATAATTCAGTATCAGCAACAAACCTTATCTTCATTTATTCACCCCCACCTGGAGATCAGGTGTATGTTGAACAGTGTGGGCCCCAGTGCTGCACTGGTGACCTGCCTGCAGTGAGACTGTGCATTCCTACCTTTTCTTTCTCATCTTTTAAACTTGTTTATCCATGTAAGCACCTTTTTTTTTTTTTTTCTTTTCTCTTTTTCACCATAGCAACTTAATTTCTTAATTAAGACTTTTGATATTCTTTTTTACTTTTTGGGTCTTCCTTATCCACATGCTTATGTACTTCATCACAAACTCCAACAGGTTAATGAGCCATGACTTTATAACAGAACAGTGTTATCTTCATGTAATGAGTAACTACAGTTACCTAACTAACATACTACAGTTAACAATTCAGCTCTGTCATACTTGAGTTCCATTTAATTTGTGGGTGAAGACCATCTGGTGCTGGTAATTGGCCAACATTTTCTCAATTTGTGTTACAACTTTTTACTGAAATTTAGTTTGAGACCATTCCTCCGGAGTCACTCCTGTCAATCCTAAAGAGATACCATAGATGCAGAAAATTAATTTAAGTTTTCTGTTGTGGTCTCTTCTTTGGTCACTCCATTTACACAATAATTATTGGTCTTATAAATTTCTAGCAGACCTCCTACTCCTGAGAAAAGAATAATTACTTTTATGCCCTTTTAATAAGTTGTTCCTCAAAACCCCTTTTTGGCCTGGTCACTCTAATCTTACATAAAGTATGACAGTATCTGTGTGGTTTTGGTTTGGGGTCTTTTTTAATAAAATTTCCTACATGGACATGGCTTTAAATTGTCAAAGAATGAAATCTTTTGGTAGAACGATTAAATAACAAACAGGTTAAATATGAATTCAGTGAGCCTCCACTATAGTGTTTTTGCCACTTGCAAACGCTTTAACTGTTGGCTTATATCTTTTTTTTTTTTTTTAAATAGCTCCTTTTTTTAAAAAAAAAATTAGTTCACTTAAAGAAAGTGTAATTGTATGAGATGCGGAACCAGATCCTGCACGTTCCTCAGAACCAAGTCAGGAGTTGCTTTGCCTCTTGTGAATTTCCTGAGTAATTGGTCTGTGAGGCAATTAGTTATGTGTTTAAATGTGTAGCTTCATATCTTAGACAGCACGTATGCGTACGGATAGTTGGCATCTTTCATTGTTCAGCTTGCATCCTCTCTGACCTCTGAAACTCTTTTAGTATATGACCCTCGCTCTTGTGCTCATGGTTGGTCCCTAGTACCTCATTTTTCCTCTCTCTGCCTAGAACTTGAGTCCGTTGGGAATCTGTGTTTCTCATAAGGAATCTGTTATTTCTCTGCACGTGCATGTCTCAACTCCCTTGTATATGGAATTTTGTATCTATTACTGCTCTGCAGCCTATCAGTCCCTACCCCTAGGTGTTTGGTATACACATCATAATAATATTCTTAATCAAATCAGTCTCTCTGTGTGTGTGTGCATGTGTATATATATATGTGTGTGTGTGCGTTATGACTTCTTGCTGTCTTCATTTTAATTTTTTTTTTCCTCTGTGCTCGTAAATGGAGCTTTTCTGCTTCACTCTTTCACCTGCCTTTATTTGGAATTACGGAGCCTTTCTGTGGGTAACGTACTTCTGAACAGCATGCTCTTCTGCATGTGCCTTTGATTTAAAATTCTCTAGCTTTAAATGTGGTAGCAACACAGTTCTGTATTGACTTAGGCGAATAGTATCTTTCTTGTATGAATTTCCTCTCTTCTCTCTGTTCCAGAAGTTTCCTCAGATGCCATTGGATCCTCACCTGCTGCACCACTTCTGTACCACTGCAATGTACAAGCATTTTGGAGAACACCACTGCTGATGTTGTGGCCTTTAACTTCCTACCTAGTCATCTACTCTTTTGTGTAGGTAGAACATAAAACCAGGTCAGCTCCCCTCATAGCTTTCTTCACAGCTTGCGAGGTCAGCTATTTTTAACCCTTTAGGCCAGTTGGTACCCAGGGATCCCTAACATCAGAGATATGAGAGGTTTCAGTGATAGTTCACACTATGGCCTGCCCTTCACTAGGATCACTGTCCTGACCTCATTGAGGGAATCACTTTTGTTTTCACTAACTTTGTGATCTCCCAACATGAGTCTTTTTACTACATCAGCTCCAGCATGGAGGAAGGAAATCACAAGGGTCATTAACAGTGTCATCATTGCAACTCTCTGTCTCTGGGTTCCTCTCATCTTGGTCAAAGTGATGGAGTTTTTTGTCTGTGTGCACATATCACTTGGCCACAGAGCAGACAATCGTATGTGTGACAGTCATGCAGATGTCTGGGAAACCCCTTACCTCTGGATTGACTTCCATCAGCATTTTGTTTTATATGATATCCAGCTGATCTATACCAACAGATCTATTCAGTTTCTTCCTTTCCTCCACCACGCTGTGTCTGTGGCTTATTTGTGGTGACTTCGTGTATTGTTGTTATCATTCAGCTGAAGAATAGTCTCCGAGTACCTCAGGTGGACTTTCGGTTTCTAGCACCTGGATAGGCATAGAGCTGTTGTGGCCCAGAAGCTGCTGCTTATCTGAATTTTTTTTAGTCTTGGACAAGTTGAGCCAGGGAAGTTGCTGGTGCTGACACTGTTGGATTGCCCTGGAGCCAAGCTTCGCATCTAAGCCCAGCCGCGGAAGAGTCCTGGGGCCCTTGAGGAATCATTGTTATTTCTCACCTCTGAGCTGTGCTTCGAATGCTTGTCTTCTCCCTTCTGCAGTGTACTGGGTATGTATTTTAAGGCTTCTGCCATGATTAGCATTTTGGATATTGTTTATAGGGTCAGCAGTCTTGGCCTGCTCCTTTGCGCTATTACAGTATGTAGCACACAGCGAAGGGAGCTAGAGTGTCCAGATCCCTGTGGGGTTTGCATTTGAGTGCTCTAATACTAATAAAAATACATCTATGTAAATTTTTCTCAAGCCACCTCAGTGCAGCTTGAACAGACATTTCTGTTCTCGTCTAGCACCTTCACTGGACTGTGCTACTCAAAGGGTATGATTGCCACCTGTGGGCAGCTCTGCTTTTCTTTGCCTTTTAAATATTTTTCTTTTAAGCTTTGCAGCCAGTCTCTGTTGGACTCCTTGCTGGAGTAGGTCCCCCTTCACAAAAGCACATCAATTTTCTCATGGAATTCAGGTAAAGAAAAAGTGTCTGGGACTCTGACACCATAGCAACCTGACAGTTTATGTCAAGGTGTGCTTTGGTAAACCAAGGCAGGAGGAACTGTGCTCTCTAGATAGCATTTTGTAATTCTTGTGCTTCATGGTTAGCAAAGGACGTTATTTTTTTTCTTCCCCTGCCCGCAGTCATGCAAACAGTTATGGTGCCTCTGGAGAGGGAGGTTTTTCTGTCCTTACAGACTGTACTGGATGTGCCAGTGCAAGTTTTCAACCACAGACTCTTTCATTTCCTGGACTTACCTCTCCTCTGCACCAGCTCACATTCAGGTCTGCAGTCACATTTGAAACTGCAGAAAACCTTGCTACCACCCGTCCTCCTACCGAGAGCTTGCCCCAAGGGCTCCTGTTTAAGAACCAAATAAGCATGAGTGAAGCGAACGCTTCGTTTTCTGGCTGCTTTTTAAGAAGAGAGAGTGTCTCTGGAGGGTCAGTACT